>NC_141459.1:47900000-49325000 GCF_015680905.1 Coptis chinensis
AGGCGGGGAAGTTGTAAAAGCGCCCAAAATACCGGATGCCCTTTGGGACGCACATGGACCCACTATGCGGGGCCACAAGATTGGATGAGTCATCAATCATGGAGCATGTCAAGACAAAGATAACAAATTATTGGTGCAAAGTTGACACCTTGCATGTAATAAATTAGATTAGGTGTTAATAGTGAAAAAAAGGCAAGGTGTCACTTTGTTTTAATGTGGTAGATAAAAATGAATCAATGTGGTTTGATAATTCACGTGGGAGGAAATGAGATTTCTCTCAAATGGAGAAGAAATTAGACAAAGGTGGGGACACTCCAATTACTCCCTTGACTTATTTTCCTCACATGGCATTATTTTAGTTCCTTAGTGAAAATGAGAAGTAAGTTTTATTTTATTTGCAAAAAGCTTGTAATAGTTTTAATGGAGGAACACTTGTTCTTCTAGTTCTTCTAGAAATATATAAGTGAGTTTGGTTGTGGATTCTCTCTCTCTCTCTCTCTCTCTCTCTCTTTCTCTTTTGAGTTTTTAGTAGTTCATAAGTCCTTGTCCCAAGGATCATGAGCTAACTTTCCTTTTGGGGAGTTAATCCAACTCATGTGAGGGAAAAACATTGGTTGTGAGTTTGGTAGGTTTTTAGGATAAACAACTAACACTACATCCTATCCCAAAATGATAGTTGGTGTAGTGTCTAGTTAGAAATCAAACAATGAGCTTAGAGATAAGTCATTGTTTGGTTTCACTTTTGCTAGCATGTATGAGCTCTTAAGTGAGCCATGCATGCTAGGGATCAATTATATTTTTCCGTTAGGGACTTGTCTATGAGTTTAGGAAGAATAAAACCTATTTCAAATCAACACTAATGGTAGCTCACATGAGGAGGATTAACTCTCCAACTTCTCTTCCAAATTTCTATTTTTTAGTATCAAGTGCATGTTTTCAACTTAATGTTTTCTTAATGTTTAAGTAGGAATGATAAAAATCTAACATTTATAATAGACCCTTACTCCTTAGTTCCCTTATTGTAACATCCAATTTGTAGTTGTTCTATACTTTAGGTAGTTCGAATCCTTATTCTAACTCTACTCAACGAAGATCGTGAGTAAGGAACCTTGATTTCTTTTGCTTCAATTTAGAGAGTTCTAAACTCTAAGTGGTCGTAAAAGCTAATATCAAATGGCGCCGCTGCTGTTCTAAAGCCATAGAACTTGTGCTAAAGATCGGAAGTTGCAACAAGGGGGAACCCCCATTCTCTTTCTTTCTTTACGTTTCATTTGTTTTCACGTTTTTTTGGTTTTTAGGTATTTTTGCCTCGTAAACAACACGTAATCCAAAAAATTTCGTTTCCACAACCGGTACAAAAAGTTAGAGGACTGGGAAACATCATTTCAAGCAAATTATAAGACATCTGTGAAAATTGAAGTCATTACGAAAAAAAGACCAGCGTCTGGGTGGGTGGAGCAGCGTGCTTGTGAGTGGGACCAGCGTCCTCGGGTGAATTTCTACATTCTTGCTCATTTTCAGCCACCGGCATCTCGATCCACCTTGATCCTTTTTCGGGCCTAAATATTTGGTCGATGCGGAAAAAGTCGATAATCCTTTGGGATTACTTTCGCGTAAACGAATCGAAGCGTCTGTTTCATATCTTTAAAGCATTGGGAAGCTCTGAGGTTCAATTTTGAGTATTATTGTCATTTATTTATATTATTTTAGTATGTTTTTCTGCATGAATGCCATGTATATAGTATTAGGAAAAATTTATGGATTATTATTTAAGTTTTAGCACGGAATTATGCATGAATCAAGTTAAGGTATCCGGTAAATATTTATATCACGATTACGGACATGAATTGCATATGAATGTATATTTACATATTAATGGTATTGTATTGCATGGGTATATGTCTTTCTCATTATAAATGTTGCTTGTTAAATGTTTGATATTTTCTCATTATCATTACCGCGGTATTGTATATTAAGTCGATTTTGTCAAGAAAGAGGAGAACATTCAACGAGGGTTAAAATCTTAGTTGGGTAAGTTGTTTCTAAACCTACACGGGGTAAAAGCTGCTCTCTATAGGACATTCGCAATCTCAATGAGTATTGTCGAAATCGATTTATTATGCAATACAAAATTAAGTATTTTAGTTTAGGTATAAAACTTTGCATGTTTAGTTTTGTCATCTATTCTGCATTATGTATCTTGTATTAGGTATGCTAAGGTATTTAGATACATTATGAGTGATTCAAATTCGCTTTATTCTTGTTGATATACATTTACGTAATATCGATTTACAAATTAAGCGTACATATCATTATTCTTGATGTATATTTACATGCATGCGTATGGAAATATTTATCGATGACACAAGTTTGCCTATTAGGTATAGCATTATGAGTAGAGTACCTTCACATGCTACTGCACCTAGTATTGTATGAGTAGATCGTATTTGTATGTTTGTATTTTAAACCTTGCATAAATCTTAAAAAAAAAAAATTAAATTAAATTAAATTAAATTAAATTAAAATTAAATACCACCTTTGCATAAATTTTAATTCCATAAATCTTAATCATATTCAATGGTGTCTAGGAAACTTGAAAGATTGAGGTTACTTAATTAGAACCGTGCTTGCGGAAATCCTCCCTCATATCTATCTTGTGACACAGGTTTGTTGGTTTATGCACACGTATTCCTAGTTTCAACTTTGCTATGTTAGCGAAGCTTAGGCATATGTTGTTCAACCCTAATGCTTAAGATAATAATAAAATTCGAGTCCTCATAATTCCTTACGTAAGTTAGATCTAAATTTATGCTTGCATGAGATTAAAGATGCGGTTCCACTAAAGAAATTGAACAAACCTATCGTCGAAAAAATACGATAAGCAATGCGTAAGTTCTCACATAAAAATTGTTCTTCTACGCTAATTACCTTCATCCACAATCGCCCATTAAGCCATCAACTTACGTCATTATGGCCGACGATCCTCCTTGAGCAGGAGAAGCCCCTCCGGACTTCTATCTTTGCATTCACGGGAAGGACCTTCTTCTGCATCAAACTTGAGGACATTGTCGGTGATTTTCATTATCCCCCAAAGCGTCTTGGTTTGTTACCAATATATCATGGGTTGGAGCACGAAAAACCGTACAATCATCTTCGTAGACTTGACAAGTGGCAACAACATTTCATCATCAATGATCTCTAAGGAACAACTCTTGCCCGATTTGTTTCCATTCACTTTAAGCGGAAAAAGCATCAATCGGCTAGCGGGACAACAATCACAATCCATAGACACATGGAATAAACTAGTTCAAGCTTTTATGCTTCGGTTTACACTTTCGAAGAAAAAAACTGAAATGCTTGGAAAATTCAATTCTTAAAGTCAAAATCCTCATGAATCCTTTACGGAAGCATGGAGTCGTTTTCTTGATCTTACGTTAGAATGTCCTCACCACCAACTAGAAAAGTTTGTCCTTGTTCGTTCATTCTTTAATGGTGCAATGCGATCATCAAAAGAAACTCTTGATATAATGAGCGGAGGTTGCTTCATGGACAAGGAACTCTTGAAGCTTATACTTTTCTTGAAAACCAAAGCGAAAAAAGGTACACTTTGGGGGTAACATCGAGCCGTCCTAGATCATCAAAGGATTTGTTACAAAAGCCACATCTATTTTTGAGGTAAAACCCGATCACGAAATAAAAATTTGATAGAATCCTTAACTAAAAAGTAGATGCACTTGCAGTTCAAGTAAGCGATCAACTACCAAAACCGGTCATGAGCGTTGACACGCTCCTTGTGTCCTTTGTCTTAGTCACGATCATCGATGCATATTGTCCTTTGTTATATGCTTCCCTACTTTCAACAAGCGGAGGAGGCATGTGCATTCAACATTCCCAATGCACCGTGGAGACAACATCAAATTTAAGCGGCGTCAAAATAACCAACAAATGGGGGCTCCTCGGTTTTGGCTAATCAACTGTTCGACCTACCAATAATTTTATTCCATACCGCCAAGGAAATAATCAACAATACCAACAAGGTCAATTTCAAAATAATGCTAATTATCGGACCAACCCTGACCTTGTTCGGCTAATCCAAATCCCAACTATAATCAACAACTTCTAAGCAATAATCGAGAACTACTACTTTGCCTGACTGCGCCAACCATTACGGATAGGACAAATGAGACTTTCTGGCTTACATGAACCAAGCGGTCTCAAATTTTAGCGTCTATCCAACAATCACTTCAACAATTGGCGCAAGAAAAAGTCGAGAAAAGCGTGTTTCCTGCCAAGCGGTTCAAACCCTAAAACAAAGCAAACCACGACCTTTGAACTCACCAATACCCACGGTACAAGCACCCCAACCAAGGTGAGGTGCATGCAATCACTACTTTACGATCACGGAAAAGCTGTCGACAATCGGATCATTATGCGGATAATCAACCAAAAGAGCGGGGAGGGTTCAAGGAATCTATTTCTAATAATGAACCTATGGAAGATTCCCAGATTCAACAAAGTCAACACCTCGAATGTAGGAAACAAGCAAGTAGACCCCTTTGCCAAATTCAGCCCTAAGGCACCGTTTCAAAGCGCTTTAGCAAAGAATAAACGATGACAATTTCTTTGAAATTGAGAGACTTTTCAAAATTTAACAATAAACTTACCTTTTTCGATGCCTTAAAATTATTACCAAAACATGCAAAATTTTTGAAAGATATGTGCACCACAAAAGAAGAACTAACGTTCCTCAACAAAGCGTTCCTCACTGAACAATTTCCTCCATTACCGAACACAATGGTATTGTAAAATACAAGGACCACTGGTCGACCAGCGGTTCCATGCACCTTAGGTGACAAATACCGCGACTCTTTATTTATTAGACCTAGGAGCTAGCGTGAACTTACTTCCATATTATTTATTTAAACAATTAGGTCTTCATGAACTCAAACCTACCACCATGACTCTACGGTTAGCGATCGTTCCATAAAGTATCCAAAAGGAATTGTGGAAAGCGTCCTTGTAAAAGTCCAAGATTTCTTCTATCCCTGTAGACTTTGTTATTTTGGATCTGAGAAGTTGCTTGTGATTCCATTCCTATCATCTTAGGGCGTCCGTTCCTTGCCACTTTGCTAATGCTCTTATTAAGCTGTCGAGATGGTTCCATGACCATGTCCGCCGAAATCTTTTCGGTCGAGGTGAATGTGTTCAAGTTAATGAAACAAATTCGAGCGACATTGATGGTGAAGTCAGCGGATTGATGACATTCGCAAAGAGTATTTACAAACTCTTTTCACGAGGATGAAGTGTACCAATTTCTTTCCTTTAGCGACTTCGAGTTTGAGGGCGATGATTATACAAGCGAAGTAAATGAGTTATTAGAGTCGATTACCATTAATTGACCCTACAAGCGGTGATGTCTAGTAACTTGGATGATCATCCCTCTGTATACTACATGGATGATGACCTTCCTCAAGAATCTTTAATACCCGCTCCGCCCACCCCTGAATTAAAACCACTTCGCCCGAATTAAAAACGTCTGACTTGATCGCGATGGTCGTCACCGGTTATTATTTCTTCACAATTAAGCGGCGATCGGGGAAGCTCGTTTAATTAATGTCATTCAACAACATCGTTACGCTATTGGATGGTCCCTCGATGACATTAAAGGCATTGAACCTAATGTATTGCACCCATCGCGACACACGGAAGAAAATGCTAAGGCGTCGCGTGAACCACGCGCCGTCGCCTAAACCTACCATGAAAGATGTGAGTGCGAGAAGAAGTGTTAAAATTACTAGATGCACGGTATTATTTACCTATCTCGATAGTGTTTGGGTGAGTCTGTACCGCGTAGTTTCAAAGAAATCTGGCATTACGGTTGTGCGAAATGATAAAGATGAATGCATTTCATTTCGTATCGATAAAATGGCGAATATGCATTGACTATCGCGAAACTTAATGCCGCTTTCGTAAGGATCACTTTCCACTTCCATTTATCGATCGGATGCTTTCGAGCGTTTAGCGGTCATGCCTATTCTTGTTTTCTTGATGGTTATTCGGGTTATTTTCGGATAGTCATAGATCCTGGCGATCAAGAAAAACAAGCGTTCACCCTGTCCATTTGGTACATTTGCATATAGGCGAATGCCTTTTCGGCCTTTGCAATGCACACAGTACTCAATAATTTGCATGCTTCATATTTTTAGTGATATGGTTGAGCGGTTTATGGAAGTATTCATGGGCGATTTCTCAATTTATGGAGATTCTTTTCGATAGTTGTCTATCAAATCTTGAAAAGGTCTTTACCGCGTTGTGAAGAAAAACCTTGTTCTTAATTGGGAAAAATGCCATTTCATGGTTACTAAAGGAATAGTTTTAGGACATATTGTTTCAAAGGCCGGAATCGAAGTAGACAAAGCTAAGATAGAAAAAATTGCTTCACTTCCTATACCAAAAACTGTTGAGACATTGGCGCATTCTTAGGACATGGTTTCTATAGGAGATTTATTCAAGATTTCTCAAAGGTTGCTAGACCTTTAACCAATCTCCCGCTTAAAGATGCGCTTTTGATTTCAATTTCAGTTGCAAACAAGCCTTTGAGGTATTAAAACCGCATTAACTACGCTCCTATAATCAACCACGATTGGTCTAAACCTTTTGAATTAATGTGTGACGCATGGCGACTATGCTATTGGGCTGTACTAGAACAACGCCGAGAAGATAAGCCGGTTGTCATTTACTATCGCGAGTAAAACCCTTAATGAAGCTCAACTAAACTATACCACCTCGAGAAAAGAGTTTTCGCCGTTGTATATGCATTAGATAAGTTTAAGCCCTTACCTAAGTGGGTTCTCCAACTATTGTCTCTGCGACCATGCGGCGCCGTTATCTATTAGCGAAAAAGATGCAAAACAAAAGGTTGATCCGATGGATTCTCCTTTTGCAAGAGTTTACTCGAAATTAGAGATAAAAAGGTAAGCGAAAATGTGGTTGCGGACCATTTATCAAGACTTGTAAGTGATGTTGATACCGATACGATCCTATCGTGATTCCTTTCGGATGAACACTTGTACTCTATTTTTTCGTCCCCTTGGTACGACAGACATAGTAAATTACTTAGTTACCGAGGAAGTTCCTTTATCTTGGTCTCGTAATGACCGGAAAAAGTTTTTATCCTTTGTGAAATTCTATTTACGGGATGATCCCTACCTCTTCAAGTATTGTTCGGACCAACTAATCCGCCGTTGCATTCCATTTGGGAACACAACAATGTGTTATCCTTACGCCATGAACAATCTTGTGGTGGTCATTTTAGTGGTAAGAAAACTGCGGCCAAGGTTCTACAATGTGGTTTTATTGGCCAACACTGTTTAGAGATGCACATGAGCATTGCAAAGCATGCAATCGTTACTTGGCAGGTTAGGTCGCATTATTACTCAACGCAATATGATGCCCTTAAATCCCATTCTAATTGTGGAAATCTTTGATGTATGGGGCATCGACTTCATGGGTCCATTTCCAAATTCTCATGGCTTCCTATACATACTTGTAGCGAGTTGACTATGTGTCAAAATGGATTGAGGCATTGGCATGTCGTGCTAACGATCATAAAGCGGTAGTTTTGTTTGTAAAAGAAAATATTTTTCTCGATTTGGTGTTCCAAAAGCTATAATTAGTGATGGGGAAAACATTTCGCAATAAAATTTTTGAATCATTAATAAAGAAATATGGAGTCACGACAAAGTGGCAACTCAGTATCATCCTCAAACCCGATTGGTCAAGTAGAAGTCTCTAATCGAGAAATAAAATCCATTTTGGAAAACTGTCAATCCATCTAGGAAAGACTGGTCTCTACGATTATCGATGCCTTGTGGGCATCGAAGCGACTTTTAAGACACCTATAGGGATGTCTCCGTTATCGCCTCGTTTTTGGAAAACCTTGCCATCTGCGGTTGAACTTGAGCACCGTGCTCTATGGGCCATCAAAAGCCCCAATTATAACACTAACATGGCAGGCTTAAAAAAGAAAATTGCAGTTAAATGAGCTTGAGGAAATTGGATTGATGCCTATGATCTCCGAAATCCTATAAAGCCAACATGAAAAGAGTGCATGACAAGCACATATTGCGAAAAAGAGTTCAAAATCGGTCAAAAAGTTTTGATGTACAACTTCAAGATTACACATTTTTCGGAAAATTAAAACTTCGATGGTCCGGTCCTTTCATCGTCTCTGTCACCCCTTATGGGGCTATCTCTGAAAAAGCGTAAATGATGGTAGCGAATTCCAAGTAAATGGCGGCGCCTTAAACATTATCATGAGTTGCGCTTTCCGGATGTCGAAGAGACTCTTCTCAATGATCGATCTACACAGACTAATAGATTTCTTTGGTGTACTTCTTTCCATGTATTTAAACAAGGAAAAGTATGCCATTAGGGTAGCAGGCCCTCTTCTATTTTCTTTTCTAAAATTCCCTAGAGTGTGTGGTTTGCAAGCTCGGAACCTTAGTCCACAAAAACTCTAATTCAGAATCGAGTATAAATGTCTTCGATAATGTCGAGCAAAGCGTGCCTCCGGGAAAACAATGGGTACCAAAATTTCAACTCCTTCTTTCTTTCCCTTTTTATTCTCTTCCTCGCGAACTCCAACTCATCATTTGGTCCAAATCTCACCCGTCGAATTGGTAATAGTGCGTAGTACTTTTGCTTTCGAAAGCGTGGCGAAAGGATGGGGTGGTGTATGGTATCAAATTCTTCCACTCCAACATCAACACCTTTCACATACCACCCAACGTCTACCCAATGGATACTACCAATAAAGACCACCCACATCTTTCCCTGCAGATTAATTTAGGGTTGTCCACCACTAAAACTACCGGCCCGCCGAAACCCATGCTTTGCCCTCCAACTACGAAGACAAAGGTAAGGCACCACTGACGAAAGACTCTTCCACCCCACAGGACCGCGATCTTTTTACCTTCATATGGTTAAAATATTCTCCCTTTGGATAATCCCGGATGGCATTACTTTTCAATGGCATAACAGTTTCACTCTAATGGGGAAGATACTTGTGGACAAAACTGGTACAACACTATCAAATGGATCTCACTACAGCTTGGGACCCAATTCGACCAGTTAAATCAATGGTATACCGGGGAGGCCTCTTTGAATTTGTGTTCAGGAACAGGAGGGATACGAGTTCATCCTAGAAAATCAGCCATGGAATCCGGCAAGAACTACTTTACGGTTAAGACCATGGAAGAATTACTCTCTGGATAGAGCATTTCCTAAGCTATCTTACGGATTTATCTTGTAAACCTCCTCACTGCTATTATGACGAACAATCGGTTCATAGTATTCTTGATCAACAAAGCCGGTCCCAAAGTGTGGCGGTTCTTTTTCATTAGCATTCCCTCACCGGAAAGGAAGACGATGCACCACCTCGTTGCATGGTGAAAGCAAAAATTAAAAATAGCGGTGGATAAACCAATAGCAGTTGTGCGACACTCCCATCCACATTTGGTGGTATTTGGGTTGAATATGCATATGAACATCTACCTCAGGTCTGTTTTGATGTGGCATTCCGGGGCACAGCTACAAACAATGCATTGCAAATATACCCTTGGGGCTATCAACGGGTTGACCCTTCCTTGGAACAAAACCTCTCTTCACATCAAACCTCGGTTCAAATTCCAACAAACATCACCACACCCCCACCAATGATCGACACCCTCTCGATCTTCCACAACCCCATGAAAACTGTATGCGGACAGCAAAACATAACTAATAATGCACATCCACGGTAACCGGAAATTCCTCGAACTTGATCAATCCCGTCCCCCCAACCTCAATCAACACTTAGTCAACGCATCATAACCGGAGGCTGTCACGGAACATCCACCTTTACCTACTACCCACTCCACATGTGTAACACTCAAACCACCTGATTTTAGGGTGACATCACATGCACTTCTGCTTCAGGATCTGGGCCAAATCTTACCAATCATGCACCCTCTGCTTTCAAGGATCCGGACACTTTCCCCACACCACCAAACCACTTCGGTCGAGGAAATATAAGCCAAGACTTGCATCCAGAATCTTGAGGGGGCAAACCGATCACACAAAAATCCAAAATCCCACCCCAACTCTCGCCACACAGCCTATCATACCCCACAACTTATCTCTCGAACCAAATCAAACATTTCCACCTTTCCTCGACTTCATCCCCCGACACCCACCTATAGAGATGCAAATGACGGCTCATGTTCACAGCTGTACCCTCATCCATACCTACGTAACCATCACACTCTTTTGTTCAACATCTATTTCCCATCATCCCTCACCTTCACACATCTCACCCACTTCTGATATCGAATTGCTCTTCGAGGCAAATGCCGATACCCATCTTCAAGGCATGAAGAAACGAAACTAGATGCTTCAAAAATCAAGTCATCCTAGATGTTAACCAAGTTCTAGAAAGTTTGTTTTCTTTCAATCATCAAGCCTCAAACGAAAAATTCACTCTCATGAAACTTTCGAGGACAGTTCTACCCAATGCATCGGTCTCCCTTCACGAATCCATGACGATGATACCATTTCGGAGATACCCGAGTGTCTTGAAAGCGGTCTTTGGCGGCTGGCGTAAACAGCCCCCACCCCCAAATGAGTCTCCTCTCATGGAACTGTCTAAGGGTTTGGTCACCCTTGACAAAAAGGATTTTGCTTAAGAAAAATTAAATTTCGGCGGAGATGATTCTTATTGTTGAAACCAGTAAAATCTCCAAAGATATCCCCAAACAATCCAAAGACAAGGGTTTGTGTAAACTACTTTCATGTCCCCTCAAATGGACGATCCGGGTGGAATGAGTTTGTTATGGACAAATAATCTTCGGTGACCATGTCAACCGATTTGGATAATACATGGTTACGCTCATTGTATCGCCACACCAGTTACTTGGACCTTCTTCTCGTATATATGCCCACCCAAAGCATCATGGAAGAAAACTTCAATGGCGACTACTTTTCGGCTATTGGTATACACATCCGAGGGTCCTTGGGCAATATTTGGTGATTTCAATCGTGCTTTCCCGGAAGACAAGATGGGTGGTGTCCCGTTACACTGAAGAAGAGTCGATTCCTCTCCACCGTGACATGCTAGATAATCAGAATCTAATGCGATGCACCTCACGTAAATGCTTCAGTTTGACAAACAAGCGCGATGGACTAAAGCTTCGAGTTGCTCAAACCATTGATCACTTATTTTGTAAATGTGGAATGGCATTCTTTATATCCAAATTCCCAACTTAACTATGTATTCTCTCGTAAATCATATCACAAAGTCTTGGTTTTCACTAGTGTCATAAACCCACTTTCCCATTAAATTTCACCGCGCTTTGAAAATGCATGGCTTTTTACATCATGACAACAAATCCCCAGTACAAAATAACTGGAATCAAAACTTCAAAGGTTCTAGTTCCTATCAACTCTCACAGCGACTAAAACTATGCCAGAAAAACTTCATTCGGTGGAAAGCTGATGTTTTTGGAAATTCNCGCAAAGAAAATATGTGAAATTGAGGAAATACTTATCGATATCCACCCCTCCTTCAAGCCCTTTTCGAACTCACGGACCAACGAGAAAAGGCCTTGGCAAAGATCCTTTGCCAACTTAGTGCTTTCTTGAAGAAAGGCGTGAGCAACAACGGCTTAATACTACACCGCACCAAGATGGCGATGATAATACAAAAATTTCCATATGTCCGTTATCATCAACGAGACAAGCACACGGCATAACCCTTGAATCAAAGACCACCTGGCGCAGGCTATGGCAACATGAAGAAGAAGCCATCTCAAGGTTTTGTGGAACATTTCCACAAATCCTTTGATAAAGTCGGATGATGACCGACAAGCAAAATTTTCAACTCCTTTACATCACGGGTATGCAGACTTTGACAACATTGACATGATCAAAATCCCAAAGGAGGAAGAAATCAAGGTAGCGACTTTCCAAATTGGAGCAAATAAATCGGCAGGACGGACGGTTTATCGAAAGTTCTTTCATACTTAATGGGATACCGCCGGGTCAAGATGTCACTAGCTTCATCCAACAATTCTACATCACTACTCAATTCACTAAACCTCTAAACCACACCAACATCGTCCTTATACCAAAAAACTAAAACCTCGATCATCCATCGCATTTTCCCCTATCGACCTTTGTAATGTGGCTATAAAATCTTGTCCAAAGTAATAGTGAATCGACTTCGCCCCGCTGCAAAGACAAGATTATAGGACCTTTCCAAAGCGCTTTCATTCCCTCTCGGAGCATCCATGATAACATCCAAATTGCAAACGAACTATTTCACCACATCCACACCAGAAACAAAAAAGCTTCGCAAAAATAGGGTGCCAAGATAGACTTATCCAAAGCCTATGATGATCAGATAGGTGGAATTTCCTTAGGAAAATTCTTTCTTCTTTTGGCTTCAATGACCACCGGGTGCAATATGGTGATGTTCGCGGTGCAGTCCGGTATCCTACTCGGTCATCGTCAATGGTAGACCTTGGCGGCTACTGCCATTCAAAGCGAGGTATTCTTCAAGGGGATCATTTGTCCACCATACCCTCTTCATCCTAGGTATGGAAGTCCTCTCCACTCATCTCCTTCATACCCAACGGTCCAATTTGATAAAGGGAATCTCCATTGGCCATGGTGTGCCAACTATAAACCCACCGCTTCTACCATGCCAGATGATCTTGTACTCTTTGGCAACAACGACCTCAATGAAGTAAATGAAACGATTATTTGCCTTGAAACTTTTTGTCAATCCTCGAGGCCATCAAATTAATTTTGAAAAATCTGATATGCTCTTCAGCCCCTCATTCAACGGTAGATTTCAAAGCAATGGCCGATCAGATTTGGCATCAAAAACAGCTACCAATCACAATCTATTTGGGGAGCCCCACTTGCCTCAGCAGAGAGTTACAAGCAAGTCCTTCCACCCAATTCTTCCGAGATTTGCAACAAAAAGACTCGGATTATGGAAGGCATCTACCCTCTCAAGCGGGTAGATCGACACTCATCAACGCGGTTTGCTCCGGCTATTCGAATCACCAAATGGCGGTTTTAAACTACCGGAAATGATCACTTTCAGCCCAATTGATGTCCATCGGGCGCGCATTCCTTCGGGGCCATGACATCAACACTTTCGCAGTGCTTTCGGTTAACCGGGATACTATTGAAAACCAAAGATTGAGGGGAGGTTTGGGAGTCCACAATCTTCAACATACAAATCTCGCCCTTCTAGCAAAAAAAGCATGGGCAGTCATTGCAAGCGGCAAGTCCCTATGGGTTGATATTGTAAAGGCAAAATATCTCCGGAAGCATGATTTCTTAACAGTCTGCCCAAACCCGACTGATTCAAGAGTCTGGAAAGATATCCTCAAAGCTCGCTCAGTCCTACATAAAGGCTTGGGCTGGAAAATAGGTGATGGCACTTCTATAAACCTTTCCACCGACAGCTGGATTCCAGGAAACGAAGGTGTCATCGCTCCAATTTCCTTGACTAACAGCATCAGCCCCCTCTTCGTCTCCGACCTAATTGATAGTACAACGCGAAAATGGCGTTCAAACATCATCTACCACTGCTGGCCGGAAGATATTGCCAAACAGATCATCTCCATCCCACTTTCCCTCAGCGCCAACCCTGACGAAAGAATTTGGACTCTTTCAGTCAATGGGAAATATACTGTCAAATCAGGCTACCACGCCCTCCACTCCACCAACACAACACCTCTCTTTGATTGGAGGATCATTTGGACACTCAAGTGTCCTCCTAGAGTGAAAGTATTCATGTGGAAACTCTCCCGAGATGCTCTGAAATCATCCTCAAATCTATTCCGATTTGGGTTGAACATTAACGCCGACTGCATCTTTGTCAGAACAACCACCGGACACAGCACAACACCTCTTTCATGAATGCCCTTTTACCCGGACCATTATGGCAAACTAGTCCACTTCCCCAAATAGTTTCTGTCCCCTTCAATTTGAGACCCCACAAATTTGGATAACAAAAGATCCAACAGTTTACGCGGGAACGCATGGCACTATCCCTTTGCTATAGAATTATTTGCCATCCTCTGCTGGAGCATCTAGAACAGTCGAAACGAGAGACTGTTTGAGCAAAAAGGGTAACACCACAAGGCACCTTACGGCGAAGTGCGGCATTTTGAGAAGTACAAAGGAAGCCCAAAAGCTACTCCTTAAACCCAAGAGAATGAAACAGCTAGTCCACCCCTGCTGGAAGCCGAATGCACCTCCACACATCACTTTGAACACAGATGGCGCCTGCCATGGAAACCCAGGTCCTTCGGGTTTGGGTTGTGTTATACGGACTTATGACGGGACTTTCATCGCTGCAGCAGTCGATTTTGTCCCTATCTCCACATCATTCATTGCAGAAGCATTGGCAATGAGACTTGGTCTCTCTCTGGCGGCCTCATACAACATCCCACAGCTACACATCCAGAGCGACTCAGAGGCGCTGATTAGCTGCATTAAAGGAAATGACAGGGACACTCCATGGGCGGCAGCTGGAATTATAGAGGATATCCGCAAACTATTTTCCTCCTTCACCAATCTGTCTCTTACTCACATCTACAGGGAGGCAAACGCCACAGCTGATACTCTAGCACAGCATGGAATTTCTTTAGCTCGTTACATGAGCTGGCATGTCAGGCCACCTGCTTTCATTTGTAAAGATCTGTATTACGACAATATCGGCGTATCAACGGCGCGTTTAGTATAATAATATGCAAATCTTTGAGGAAAAAAAAAAAAGTAACAATGCTACAATCTCAATGTGCCCTCTTGCAACAACAAAATGAAGAGGGGAATTGAGACCACCAAATGTAGAGTACTTAGCAAGACATGGATTGAATTCCAGTTGCATCTTCGCTTCCACTAAATCTCCATCTCTCTGCTGATACCAATCTATCTCCTGAAACATAACCTTTCCCTTCACCAGTGCTAGTGTTTTAGTCAATGCGAAAATGAGTTAGTTCGCTTTTGCTGCTTCTTGAAATTGCAACCAACAAGAGCTGAAGTATTGCTTTGATTGAGTATCCTTAAAGGGGCTGTTAAAGGAGTGTACCAGACCAAATTTGGGAGACTACCAACATGAGAAATCAGACAAGCCCCAACAATTTCACCAATAAGAGAAGCGGAATTAAGTGTGTTGTCATTCATTTCATTCATCAAATATTCATGGAGCCTCGTTCTGTACCCAGCAAGTATCATGACCTTCCCGACAAATTGTTCAACATTGATCAATGCCTTTATAGAAAAATCTTGTCCTATGGGGGAGGCTGCTTCTACAATTTCCCTTTCCAAAATCGAACTTCTCACCAATTCAAAAAGTGGGGAGCACACACGGCAAAGTAGAAATGCCACAAACTCTTGCACCAAAGGGTCACCATGCAGAGGATGAATGTGACTTGGAAGGTCTAAAGTTTCCAAATTAATTCTTTCACCATTATCAAGAATCCATTCAGTATTAAGCTCGAAGAAAGGAATTTGCCTCTTAAGACCATACCACATAGATGAGCTCTTATAGTATGAGATAGGTTCCCCTGCCCTGATGAAGAAGTTCTTTCGCCTGAAATTAGACCATTGATTTCTCAGAATCATAAAGTCCCATTTAAGTTTCAGCACGGAGGTACGATTAAGATCTGACAACTTGTGAATATTTATTCCCATTTCTTCAGTCGGATCACAGAGCTTGTGTGAAACAACTATAATCAAAGGCTTTTGGTTTGGATCATCAGTCCAAACAAAGCTACCAATCCCAGTATCCATTTTCTTGAGCAAATGAAAAGGCCATGAATAAATAGAGAAACTAAAGATCAACTGGATATGGATCACAGATTTGACTAGGTGCACTGTTCCCTTCATAAAGAATAAACGCCATTCCCAGCAAGAGAGTTGTGTTCGCACTTTATCAGCTGTTGGCATTGGCATTACTTGAGCTGTAGTTGGATTACCAATATAAATTGGTACACTGAAATACTTCAAAGGAATGGGGCCCACTCTCACACCAAAAGCAGAAATAATTGAGTCTTTACGAATCCCAACTGCTTTACGAATGAGCACTTGGCATATTTTGTCACTAATGATTTGCCCAGATTCGTCTCCATACAGTTGAAAAAGATTCATAAAATCTTTTAAGAGTAGAATAACTCCCATACTAAATACCAACACAGCATTCACATAGAGCCTTTGAGTAGGAGAATTAGCACCAGGTGAATACTTTATTTGAGTAATGAGTGGGTCTTGAGTGAGTCTGGAAAATCCTTTACTCAGGACATCGTCAACAAAACATAAAAGAAGCAAAGGTAAAGGGTCACTTTGAAGAGCTTGAATCCAAGGAACAAAAGTATCACAAAACTCAAAAGCTTGTAGTGTCCTGATAAAAAGACCAATCCAAAGTGCCAAAAGCTTTACTTAATGTGGAAGTTTATGCCCATATTACCTCCATAAGAATTTAGATTTAAACTCTCGAAGCGGCTCCAATACAGTGTAATTGGTTAGCATGATTATGACTTGTACCAGTGATTGCACCTTCTTTCGAAACCATGCAACTATCAATAGAGACAGCCATCAATCTCATCTTACTCATCTGCTCAGCAAACCAAACCCACAACCTTCTTGACGAGAAATAATTGGCCAAAACTACCACTTGATTCAACAATTGTATATTAAGTGCCACCAACAACTTATAATACTCTAAAAGCTCATCTTGCAATGCAGCACACAAAACTTGTCCAACTGTTCCAACATCTTCAGCTAGAAACTTGTTCATTTTCTCAGAAATATAACATTTCCCTTTATCAAACAACCACCTTAATTCACAAAACTTCCAAACCATCATGGTCACTTTAACCGAATCTAAAACAACACCCCCATTTAAATTCTTACAAATTTTCCTGCACTTCCCATCAAATAAAATCGGGAGTCCACAGTTATAGGTCGATGCAAAGCCTAGAATCATATTTCTTCTCATCATTTTGATCTTTACAGACAACTTTAAGTAAACCACCCCATTTGTTTCTAGCAATACCAATTCCATTATTTTTACAGAAAAACTGACATATGAATCTGCAAAAGTTAAAGCATATGATGATATACCTTCGCTGACTAGTTCAATTGATTCTGCAATTGGTGATTCATCGATTGGAATTGATGGTGTTATCATTCCACTAGTTAGATTTCTCTCTGCATATTTTGGTGCTTTTTCTGAGTCGACTCGATGAGTTGGAATTTCAGCTTCAGTGAAGGTCTCTAATGGCGTCTCTGTGTTTGACGAAAGTCCTCCTTCAGCTTGTTTGTCCATTTCTACATACCCCATATCATTTAGCAGCTTAAATAGTTTGTCAAATCGCTCATCCATCCTTTTCTCATAACTCTCCCATGCTTGAGCCTCTCTCTCCACTCTTTCTGCTAGTTGAGAAACCTCGTCTTGTATCTCTGTCATCTTTGCCAAGGATTGAATGCTCTTGATACTATTGTAATATTAGTCCTATTGGGCCTATACTTGGGCCCAACCTATGTACACTGTAACTCTGTTATTATAAATAGAAGATGGGTCTTACTTTGAGACCTAACTTTTCTTTCTCTCTTTCTACATGGTATCGAAAAAAACAGAAGAAGAAGTAAGGAGATCAAACCCTAGTCACCACCCTTAGCCACCACCCTAGCCGCCACCCCTTCCTTCTTCCCTCGGTGCTCGGCGCGACGTATCATACCGACGCGCTGCTGAGTCGCTTCATCCGGCTGACTTATCTTTGCCTCCCTGTTTTCCGGTAGGTTTCGGCGTTTATCACAGTTTTTCCGGTAGGTTTCGGCGTTTATCACATTTTTTCGGCGGGGTTTCGGCGATTATAACTTTTTTTTTTCTCACATCAAGGTACTATTCTTTTGCACTATATCCCTTATCATGACGGATAACGACTCTAAAGGTACGGATGATGTCTCCTTGTTGAATAATTTCTCTTCTTCAAGAAAATTACTACCGCTTCTTCTTAATGGGCGGAATTTCCCTCTTGGGCTCGCTCGTTCGCTTTTTTGGGGGCCAAAGGGAAGATGGATTGGCTTGTTCCCAACAAGATGATTTGTCCAATTAATACAGACTTTACCTACAATAGTTGGTCCATGACCAACCGTATGATTCTAAGTTGGTTGTTCAACTCTATGGAGCGATGTCTATGAGATGTTTACCTTTTATGAGATCGTTGATGGTTTGGGGCTGCTCTCTCTCGAAATGTATGCTACTACTTAACAATGAGGTTGAATTTATGAGCTCACCGTGAGTTGGGTCGCTACACGAGGGGGCTCTTTTCGCCTTAGCTTACTTTGGGTACTTGAAAGTTACGGGAGGAGCTTTCTACTTACACTTCCCTATCCAAGATATCGGTATGACACCTACTATTATGGCCGCTCTTGAAGCGTGAGGAGAAAACAGAGAGTTCATCGGGTTCTTATTGGTCTTCACTCGATTTTGAAGCCATTCGACTCAAGTTACTCAATCGCACCTCTTCCATCTCTTGGTGGTATGCCATTATTGAGAAACATGAGCGCCGTGGTTCGATTACTTCTTCTCCGATTGGTTTCGATGCACCGCCTTCCTCACGATCGGATGGCGTTTGTTACTTACTTTCGACCCGAGTGGGTCTTCGTCATTGGCTTTCGTTCTCTTTGTTCCATCCGAACACTTTCGTGGACGCTTTTGCGATCATTCGCGGCAAAGTGGCCACCTTATTGATAGTTGCTATCGGTTGCATCGAGCTCGTCCCAAGAGGGGGTCGAGGGGCTTAGGAGGCAACAAACCTCAGATATTTATGGCTATTGCCGATATTTCTCGTAGTCATCATTCGTGGGGAGTTTCGAGGATTCGGGACTTTTACCCAAAGACAGATTGATCGCCTTATGCATGCTATGTCTCTACGTGGGGGACATCTAGTACTTCGCCATGATCACGCCGGGTACACTCCATATGCGTTCCATATTCGTTCGTTTCCTTCCATCCGGTTGGGTCGCGATTCGGGCAAATGATCATACGGTGAGTCTAGATTATTGTCGATAGCACACCCTTTTCACATCATGTCCGCTTTGCGGGATGGCTCATACACCACTATTACCCGTAAAGCGGTCTTGTTCGATTATCCCCCGCTATCTCTTTTAGAGTCGGGCCTTTACATGTTCCTCACTTAGCACTTAGCTTTTGTTATCCGGTTAGTCGCCTTGCTAAAGATTATCACCGCTCATTGTTTTCTTACCCCATTCTTGTTATCTTTTAACCCGAAAGTGCTGAAGCAGATTTTTGGCGGGGGGCTATGAGCATCTTGGACTATACTACTTTGGAGATCCCCCTTGTCTTGTCGACTGCACATTTCCACCGATGATCGAGTTTGCATGCTAGTGTGTTGCCGTGGTCGGGCCGTTATTTGTTTTTCACGAAGTCTTTGAAAAGTTGGCATGCTTTCGGTTGGGCCATGTCAACTTCAAGTATCTATGTACTTTATTTCTGAATTAATAAAAGCATGCAAAAATACTCTTTTCATTGTGATACTTGTTCTTTGTCTAAACATGTGCTGCAATTTTATATTCCTCGCCTTTCTAGATCTCCTTGTATGTTTGATGTGATTCATACGGATGTTTGGGGCCCTTCTCTGCGGACTACCCTCTCCGCCATAGTACTACGTGACCTTTATAGATGACCATACTCGGTGTACTTGGATCTATTTACTTCGCAAGAAATCCGGGAAGTTCTCCTATTTTCACTCGGTTTCCAACTCATTAAAACTCGTTCAATATCGTGGTTCGCGGACTTGGTCCGATAACGCGAAGGAGTATGTTTCCAACCGAATTTGTCGCCCGCCTTAACTAATGGGGTATCCTTCAAAGAATCGACCTGCCCTTATACACCGAGCAAAATGGTGTTGCCGAACGAAAAAATCGGAGTCTTATGGATGTAGTTCGGTGTTTGTTGCAAAGGTATGCATGTTCCTCGATCCCATCGGCATTACGCGGTTCTTACATTTGTCTGGTTTTCGAAACCGCGACACCCATAGAGTTCTTAATGGTAAGGCCCCTCGCAAGTTGTATACCCCGCCGTGTTCTCGTTTCCCATTATTCCGGGTGTTTGTTTCGCGGTTTGCTATGTTCATGATAAAAGGCCTACGCGAACCAAATTGGATGATAAATCCATTTGATTGTGTCTTTCTAGTGGTATTCCCCTATGTCCAAGCGGGTATCGTTGTTATCATCCACCTAGTCGTCGCTTCTATCATACCTTGGATGTCACATTTGTCGAAAGCATAGTGCATATTTTGGTCCTTATACATCCGTGCGAGGAATCTTTGTCTTTGCAGGAGGCGTCTTCATTTGTTTATCCTATTCCGCCTTTAATACTCCTTTGGTGGTCCTCCTACTAAACCTTTACAGTGTATACTCGCCGCTTCTCTTCACCCTCGTGCTCATGCTCATGCTCATGCTCATGCTCTTAATCGCCTCGGGTAACATTCCTTCACCTTCTAGTGATCTACCCATCGTGATTGCTCCTACCGTTGACTCTATGATTGCTCCCGTTGATTCTCCCTGTTGTTGAGCCCCCGATTTCCTTCCGGGACCGGGCATCCCCGGACAAATCACGGTTTTCCCTATTAACCATCCTATTGCGCAGCTTTGTCTCTTATCGGTGTATCTGCTTCCTATCGGACATATCGACTTCGGTTTCCTCTGACCGGATACCGCTGATCGGTTTCGAGGCTCTGTCGGATCCGTTGGGTAGCCGTATGCGAGAGATGAGCGACCACTTGGAGCGAATCGGACTTGGGAAATGGTTGCTTTACCTCCCAAGACTACTGCCTGTTGGATCAAATGGGTTTTACAGGTGAAGTACTTGGCGGATGGTACCGGTTGAACGATATAAGGCCGTTTGGTTGCTAAGGGATTTTACATTGTGTACGGGCGTGACTTTGGTGCGACGCTTTGCTCCGGTAGCCAAGTTAAAATCTGTTCGACTTCTTATTTCCCTGGTCTGCCTCTTATGATTGGCCTCTTCATCGGTTGGATGTGAAGAATGCCTTCCTTCGCGGAGATCCGGCCGGCAGACGATTTACATGGATCCCCCACGGGCTTTCGTGGTGGGGAGTATGCTAGGAAAGTTTGTCGACTCGTAAGTCCTTATATGGGCTTAAGCGGTCACCACGAGCCCGGTTCGGTAGATTCAAATGAGGTCAGGCTAAATATGGATTTACGGGTGCCACTCGGACCATACATTGTTTGTTGGGGGAACGGGGGCGACTTATCCGCTTGTATATGTGGACGACATTATTATTACAGAGAGGATCGATCGGGCATTGTACAAATTAAGGAATCCGCGGGAATCTTTCGAGGTTAAAAACTTGGGTCCTGTGACGTTACTTTCTTGGCATCAGATTGCGACGTAGTCGAGGAATCTCTTTATCTCAACGAAAGTATGTTCTAGATCTTCCCGATCTGAGGGGATCTTTGGGTTGTCGACCGGTTTCTACTCCTATGGTGCCTAACACCGGTTAGTTTGGCAGACGATGGACCATTATTGTCGGATCCATCGACTTATCGGTAGCTTTGTTGGACGCCTTATTTATCTAGTTAATACTAGACCCGGACATTATTGCTTATCTTTGTGGCAGTTAGTCGGTTCATGCATGCTCCACGCCAATCTCATATGGATCGCGATTGGGCATATTTCAATTACCTAAAATCTTGCCCCGGCTTAGGTCTCTTCTATGCGGCCGGTTCACGTGGTCCCGCAGAATGCTACAATCGACGATTCGATTATGGAGGTTCTATCGACAAATCGTCCACTACCGAGAACATGTGCTTTTTCGTGGGAATCACCTTATCTCATGGAAAAGCCGAATAAATCTGTTGTCTCGGATCATCTGCTGAAAGTATCGCGGCCCGGCTTTGGGGCACTTGTGAGATTATGTGGTTGCGATCTATTTTTGGGAGAGCTTGGTTTTGCCGATACCTGGATCATCCGTCTTCTTTTGTGACAATCAAGTCGCCATCCATTTAGCTTGATTCACCCTACATGAGCGGACTAAGCACATAGAGATTGATGTGCATTTTCGCGGGGAGAAAGTTAGATCTTTGGGATTGTCTCCCCGCCCTTTGTTAGGACTAAAAGGCAATTCATTCGATACTCTTTACCAAACCAAATGGGACCTGGCGATCTTGGCTCTTCCATTTCGCAAAAATTTCGGGTCTATTGGATATCTTCGCACCACCGGAGGGGAGTATTGTAATATTAGTCCTATTGGGCCTATACTTGGGCCCAACCTATGTACACCTTGTAACTCTGTTATTATAAATGAAGATGGGTCTTACTTTGAGACCTAACTTTTCATGTCTCTTTTCTACGGATACCAATTGTTATAAACTACACCAAGATCGTGAATAGTCGACCGAAGTTCGCGAACCTAGTTCATTGAATAGTAAATGGAAACGACCGAAAATAAAGGATAAACAAAACCATCTCTAATTCAAAAGAATGCAGAGCCCAATCTCGCTTTTCAAACTAGAGCCCGAAGTTCTTAACTATTTTCTCCTTAGCTTTTCTATCATTTTTCATTACATATAAAGACTTTGCTTTCTCTCTCTTCTACAACCTCATGATATCTAGGCCATACACGCGGCATCATCTAGTATCACCTAACTCTAAAAAGATGAAATACTAAACTACCCGGTCAAGATTTAAAGTAAGACACACATAACCTTTGCCATGTCTTGGGACATGACATCCACGAATAGGAGCGAAGGCGTTAACAGGTGGATTAGAGATCTTGATTACTGCTACTCCATCACTTCCAACTTCCATCGTTACACCAACTTTCCACATTCTTTCGATCCGAACCGATAGATTTTTGTAGAGAGAGAAAAGAGAGGTGGACTTCTGTGTGTTAAAGTCGTCGTTGGATCTCCTGTGCCACGTAGGGAGTGATGCGGCGGTTAGGGCAGATGTTGGAAGAGAGATTAGAAAAGAAGATCTGATCTCATGGATCCAGACGTTATGAATGGAAGTAGCATACCAGGTGGGAGTCATTCTTTTTGCCATGTCACAACTTGCTAAAAGACAATGACAACCATTGGATGGAGGCCCCGTGAGGCCCTCACCATTGCTTTTTATTAGATAGATTAGTAACACTTTGGGCTTATAAGTTGCTACAAACATCTACCACTGCATTTTCAACTAGCCACATTGAGGTTGAGGGTTTTAGTTACATGAATTTCTTTTCACCGTCCTCGACCAGTGGTATCGTTAAGGACTTGAACCATTTTTATTGACTAAAGGCTTCTGCAAAATTTCGATATCATGACAAGTGGTATAAGCAATGGGCAGATTCTATACATAACATGCTATCATATTTACATTTCTAGTACTACAGTTGTAGCTCCACTATCTTATATGCAACAGTACCCATCTCTAGTTCATTATGACCACCAAACGTCTGCAGCTCTGTGAATCATAACAGCATCAAACAACATTATAATAAAAAATCTGGCCCAAAGAATACTTCAATGCTCTCTTTGAATGCCCACAGATTGAAGAAGAAAAAGGTCATACAGAATTCCAAATGCAGCTTATGCAACAACTCGAGAGATAATTCCAAACACCTCCTCTTGGAATGCCCATGTAGCAGGGAAGTCTGGTAAGGTGTTAAGAATGCACTTGGAGGAAGAATACAAAGAGACCATAACAGAGAATGGACGATATTCATGAAACTATGTTCCAGAAATGATATAGAAGGCTTAGAAGCTCAGATACTTAAAACCTACGTTTATGCAACTGTGAGCCACTTGTGGACAGAAAGAAACTTCAGACGGTTTAGAAACACAAGCCAACCTTTTATTTTCATCCGTGAAAAGTTATATTTCATTAGCAACAAAAGTGTACAAACAAGATAGCTAGCACTTAGCAAGGAGCTAAGCATGGCTCACTACATTCCGACATGATTCCCAAATACAAAAAAGAGAAGTCAACCTAGCAGCATAGTGAGAGAGAAACTGATCAGTGAAATGGAAACTTACCTGCAAAGCCAAGTATAAGAATTGAAAGACACAATAGAGGAAAGAGTCCTCATGGACAAGATTGGATTACAGGTCAACTACAAGACAAGAAAACCTATCCTTTGTTCATGGATGCTATCAAGATGCTATCAAGATGAACCCGGATGGAGCCATGACAGATACTAGAACTGGAGTTGGAGTAATCAGAAACCCAGAGGGAGAAGTATTACTTTCCCATACAGAAGAAGGGGCATGAGATCAGTCTTATACCAAGAGATTCAGGGGATACTTTATGGTAAACCAGGTGTGTTCTACTAAAAAAAAGAAAGTGGTGTCTGCTAACTCTCAGATAGCTATAAACATCCTGAAGGGGTAATAACAGACACCTTGGTACTATTTGAATACAGGCCTAGAAATCACAAAAAATATACAAGAATGTTGCAAAATTTCTTTCATTCATGTGTACAGAGAAACTAATAGGTAGCTGTCCCAGCTTACGTTGTGTTGAGAAATGAACCTACTTTATACTTCCATTAGACAAGAAACTTATGATGTGTGCATGGATGATAAAGAAGTAAATATAGACCCTAAACTATGAAAGAAAAGAAACGAGGGAGGGGTGTTCATTTATTAACATAACTGATCTTAATGTTTGACCATCATATTTAGACTTGGTAATTTTCATGAGGATGAAGGTTTTTGAGAACACCTTTCATTTATTAACATAACTGATTTTAATGTTTGACATCATATTTAGACTTAGTTTGTTCAGAATATGAGAATAGTAATTCATTGACTTAGTTTATCCAGAATAGTAATTCATTGATGATAACAAACCTACTTGGTTATCCAGATAAGATGACAATAATAATGGTATTATTGTAACATTTTCAAATTTTGGTGCCATTTTTCTGACTCAAATATATTGCCAGCAACGACTACATCAGTCTCAAATTAGCACAATTTGCGAAAACTGCATGTTTAACTCGAATATGATTATCTATACTAATTGCCCTACTTTGCCATTATATGCCTTATCATATGCATTAATTTCATTCAAGTTCTATTCCATTCACCTTATCTAATTTTATCTGTGAGCTATACCCTGAAGTTTCAACTTATCTTATGTAGTCAAACATTTCATTCGAGTTCTATTTCAGTTTCATGCATATTTAATTTTGACACTGCTAAATCCTTGAATAAACGTGTATCAGTAGATATGAAGTTTGGGACAAAAAAAAAATTCAGAAATTGTTACCCATTTCATGTTTTGATGCTCCTTTGAGTTCCTCCTCCTCCACATACAGGTCAGTTGCTTTCACCACTCTGTTTCCATTTTTTTCCCAGTTGTTTCTATGCGTGCATAAATAATAGTGTATTTAGACACCATAGACACATTTGAGCTAACCAACCATAACACCCACTACCATCATCAGCATTTCAGCTCGTGTCAAACTGTCAAATAGCAGTATTAGTTGAAAATTGACTAACAAAAATCTGTGAATCAATAAGCTTAGCAATAGAAATTATTTACCAAGAAAGCAAGAAGAGAAAAGTAAAAGATTTGAAGCAATTGTCGAAACGAAGAAGTGATCATTATTAGATCAATTTACCTTGAATATCCTTGAATTGAGGAACCCGAATGCCGATACAAAGTGAAGTGGAGTTCTTCTGTTGTCATCTGCTTCTTTGACAAGTTCGAGTTTTTTCTCCAGTAATATTTTTGCTATACCTATAAAATGCTGAAGATTTATGAAAAGCAATAGTAGGTAGTCAGAAACATTAGTAGACACCATAGACACATTTGAGCTAACACAAATCTGTGAATCAATAAGCTTAGCAATAGAAATTATTTACCAAGAAAGCAAAAATAGAAAAGTAAAAGATTGAATGCAATTGTCGAAAACGAAGAAGTGATCATTATTAGATCAATTTACCCTCAAAACCGTTGAAACTACATATTATTATCGAATCTCATGGAACACTAAGAACGGTAATGATAAAACAGTGACCAATTTATCTGTATAGTACCACTCTTAAGTTTCAACTTATCTTATGCACTCAACCTGTCAAGCATTTAATTGAATTCTATTTGAGTTTCCTGCATATTTAATTTTGATAACCAAAAAAAAAAAAAACAGAAATTGTTACCTGTTTGCGGCTTTGATGTTCCTTTGAGCTCCTCCTCCTCCACAAAGAGTTCAGTTGCTTTTAAGTAATCTCCTCGTAATCAATGGTGATTTTGGGAACATGGGAAAGGATGCTCCAGTCCCTTCCTTCTCCAAACCGCTCTTTCAGAATAGGACAGTCATTGATTTCCAAATGTTGAAGCATGGTGAGATGGTTCAACTCCTTGAGCTCGAAATCAAGTGTGTCACAACGGTGAAGAATCAATCTTTGAATTCCTTTGAGTTTGTTGAAACCCTTGGGGAGTGACGAGTGCGGTGAAGCGAAGATGTAAACAGTTTTGAGATATGGGTAACTATTGTTGTTGTTGTGGGAGCATTCGACATCACATACAGGTAGTGAGTTTGATAAAAAACCTACATTTCCAGAGAAATTGAGGTACTCAAGGAGTGGAGGAAGGCAAGGCTGGGCCCTTCCAAGTTCTGGACAGTCCATTATTTCAAGTTGTTTCAACGATTGAGAAAACATGTAGTGAGGTATTACTTGTAATTTATCGCATAAGCGAATGGTAAGTTGACGGAGAAGAGGCATAATAACCACTCTGTCTTTCTGGGAAGGCAAATTCGACCCCCGCCACATTCGCAGAACAGTGATTTTCAGATTTTTTAAACTTGGGAATAATACTTCTTTTTCTTCTTTTTGTTGCACCTGTGCAGACCCTCCTCCTGTTGTTTCAGAATTTCCGAAACAGGCAAGAAGACCTCCCATTCGTTTTACCTCTGTGTCCAATTTTGATAAACAGAGACAACCAATACTTCGCAATATATTTCTGAATGTGATTACTCCCTCTTGTGTTGATTCTCCGTCGCCACTGCTTATTGCACCTTCGTCTTCTGTAGAGCAACAACCATTGTGTACATCGTCATCATCTGAAATTCCTAAAAAGTCACCAACCATTGTGTTCTCTATCGTGAGGCTTTCGAGAGATTTTAACTTTCCAAGACCTGGTAATGCCCTCAACACTGGACAATAAGACAATTCAAGCTCGCATAGACAAGGCATTATTGCCGGTGGGGTATCCCCCATGCTGGTTGTTGAAATTGGAAGCTCCCACTCTTCCCACTCTTTCATACTCCAAAATACAAGTTTCTTCAACTTTGGAAATGCTGCTGTTATCACCTCACCACCAGAGCTACTGCTATCAATGCTGTCGACTCCACAAAACTCACTTCCAATTCGTTTCACTGCGTCCAGATTGTAAATGATAAGAAGTTCGAGGGATTGTAGTCTTCCGAGAGCAGGTAGTTTCCTCAACTTTGAACAATCTTCCAGAAGGAGCTCTATCAGCTGTGGCATGACATTTATATCCTTAGAAATTGGAAGATCCCAGTCATCCCATTCAACCATATCACGAAATAAAAGTGACTTCAGCTTTGGGAATGCTACAAAACTACTGCTGCCACCAATGCCAACCCCATAGAACTCACGACCAATGTGTCTCACCGAACCCATTCTGACTATTTCTAGCTTTTCAAGGCATTCCATCTTCCCCATAGCAGCAGGCAATTCTGTAAATGTTCCACATCTGTGAAGTTTTAAACTGACTAGATTCGACCCGCTTGTGATCCAACTAGGGAACTGGAGGCCAGGATACCCCTTTATTTTCAATTCTTCCAAATTTTCATGAGGATGAAGGTTTTTGAGAACACCTTTCATCTTTTCCACATCCGCTTGTTCTAAGTCTCCAAAATTTAGAGTTAGTCCACGAAGGCGGTTCTTCTTCCTCAGTTCTGCTTCAGCCGCTTCATTCATTTCTACCACTCGTTCCAATCCTTCAATCTTCAAATTCCCTTGAAGAAAAGTGAGAAGTTTAAGTTCTCCTAGATTGCATCCCATGCTTGAACCACGCACAATGAACTTACTTAATGTTCGAAGGAAGCGCAGACTCCCAATCCCTTGTGGCAAGTAACCCAAAGCATCAGTTCCTCCAATACCAAGGTGTCTCAAATTAGTTAACTTTCCAATAGTGCTAGGTAGTTTCTGGATCTTTTTGCACTGAGAGAGTTCCAAAGTTTGCAAATTGTACAGATTGCATATAGTCTCGGGCAACTCTGACAAATTGGTACCACATAAATCAAGGTATCTTAGATGCAGTAATCTTCCCACTTCATTTGGTAGTTTGTCGATGTGACTACCACCTAAATCCAGTGCCCTAAGACATGTTAATTCCTGATATAGCTCAACAGGAACCGTATATATTGGTATAATGGGTGTTAACAAGGTTCGCAAGTTCTTCACCTTACATATCATTGCGGAAATCCCCACATTTCCTGTAGTAGCTAAATGACGAACTTTGCTTTCATCAAATTTTGTGTCATATGTCTCCAGAATGCAACATTCACTCTTTGAGAGAAATTGGGCAAAATCATGAACAAGATCATGCATCTTACAGTGTGTAATGTTGCCTTCGGAATCTCTTTCGAAATCCTGAAAAAATGAGCGCATAGCGAGATCATCGTAATATTCATTTCCAATTTTTTCAAGATCTTTGCTTCCTTCTGAACCGAGAAAACCTTGTGCCATCCATAACTTCACCACCGTATCTTTCGAGATTTCCGTATCTTTAGGAAAAATCGCACAATACATGAAACAATGCTTCAAAATTGAGGGCAAAGGGTTATAACTCATGAAGAGAGAAGGTAAAATATTTTTTTCAGTATGTTCCATATCCCATGTTTCACTTGTCAAAACATTGTTCCAATCCGTTTTTGTTTTCTTCTGGCGCATAAGACTTGCTAAAGTCTTGGTAGCAAGAGGGACACCCTTGCATTTCTTTGCAAGTTTCTTACCAATTCCCTCAAACTTGCTAAGATCTTCTTCTCTTCCCTGGAAAGCAATACGACTAAATAACGACCAACAGTCATCCTCAGACAATTCTTCCAACCTATGTTTATATGTAGAGCCCATCATGTTTGCAACTTTTTCATTACGCGTGGTGACCAAAATTTTACTTCCTACAGCACCATCGTCTAGAGAAATTTTCAACAGGTTCCAGTTTTCGGCATCTTCTGTCCAAACATCGTCCAGCACTAGAAGAAACCGTTTTCCCTTGACTGAATCGCGCAGAGACTTATGCAGAGTTTCCCACCCAGAGTCATTTGGGACCTTTTCTCCAGCTTGTTCAGTGATCTCCTTGGCAACCCTTCTAAGATCAAATGGCTCGGAGACACACACCCACATCCTCTTCTCGAAAGCCATCACTTTGTTTTCTTCAAGGACTAGTTTGGCAAGTGTTGTCTTACCAAAACCACCAGTTCCAACTATGGAGATGACTTGAGCGGGTATTTCTTGACGGCTACTTTCATCTAACAATCTATTCAATATAATTTCTTTATCATGATCCGCGACCATATATCTCGGATACATCAACTAGAGAGCTAGTTAGCTGTCTAGGTTCCTCATGATGGGTAGTGACAATGAGATTGTGTTGGTCCTTATTGCGGGCAATCACATCTAGGCCTTGTCATTATTTCTTTTATCCTCTTACCAATGTCGTGGTGTACAACAACTGATTTAAAACAAAAGCAAGGAGAGAGCAAATAAGAAAGAACCTGATTGCGGGTGCCACGATTGACTTGGACATCAGGTCCTTGGTTTTGCGTGATGAGAGTTCTAGTATGCCATTCATCCAGAACATCGTCAGCAGCATAGGCAATGTTTTTGAGCTCCTCCAACCAAACCTTCACTGCTTGCTCCTTAAATTGTTTCTCCTCCGCATCGTAGAGCACAGCTTGCACCATCTTGAGTGTGTTGATCAGCTTTGCAACTTCTTCGCGAACACTTACTACAAGTTCCACCTCTTGCTGGACAAACGAGGCCAATTGCTCCAACACAATGGAAATTAGAGAATCAGCCATTTAGAAAAATAAAGAGATATTAAACAACAAAGGAAGACACCCAACACTCCAACTTGCGAAATTGAATTGGTAATATTAGTTGAAAGTTGAAACAAGTATTGTGACAAAAACAAGATAGTTGAAAAAAGAAAACTGGATCACACTTGAGTGTAACGTTTAATAAAGAGAAGTTTACTCTCTCAACACTCCAACTTATTCGCCTCTCTCAACACTCCAACTTATTCGCCTCTCTCAGAAGTTCACATAGGTATCATATTCCCTATCATTTACAAAACCTTGTTGTGTATCTTTTGAATAAGACATAAACATGCATTTGCATTACCAGCATTTTCAAACGTGGCTTAGACAAGTTTAAAGAAAGCATAAACTTTGATTGCAACTATTACAATGATGAGCTTCGCTTGCAGCTATTGTTCTGGTTATGTGCTTTTCTTTTTCTTTTTTTACAAAAATGTAACTGACTTTGATTATGGTTGAACCTTTGAAGTCACGCTGTTTATGGTAACGGACCTAGACCGGGTTTGAACTCGAAAATTCATATATGTTATGGGTCGGGTCTGGACCTAGGTGTGTCATGTTCAGATCCGACCCATTGACAGCCCTAATTTAATCTATCTCTATTAGTAGAATATACTATAATTAACATGGACATTTAAATTGAACCAACCTTTTTTCTACCATCAAATACCCTTGATAAAATATTTAAATCAATTATTCAATGCCTTTAAGAAGGACTACTTTGTCATTTCAAAATTTAATATCTTTTATACCCTTAAGATTACATAGTCACTTAAGGATGTATGTGTAAATTCAGGTTGGAAATCAAATATACGCTCTTATTCCCTTATTCAATTGTTCGCGGCTTACCTTTTATTCCGAAATTAAATTAAAGAAACCAACCGCTCTCTTCTTCTTCTCTCTCCCAAATCTCCATAATTTGCTCTCCCTTAAACTGAAAACCACAAAAAATTGATCTTATTCCTCTCTTCTCGCTTTCAAGAGACCAAAAGAGTTATGTCTATTCATGTTTGTGCAGTCTATTGGTTTTCTGGGCAAAAACTCCAACTATTGCATCTGCTTGGCTTGCTGTAGCTGTTGGCTTGAAGCCTTTCAACCACTCTGGCTTCCTTGTGAATTTTCAAGTTTGTGGTATACTAGAATTTAAAGAACCGACTTGGAACTCTGCAACTGACTTATTTCTTACGTTTCTGATCTTTTGCTCCTTTGGATGTAATCAAGAAATCTCTCCGCTTATTCAGGTGTTATACATGGTAATACTACCAATTTCTATCTTATTTTGATATTCAAGCGATGCTCTCTCTCTCTCACTACCCTTTTGCATTGGCAAGCGGGAATATCAAATCTTCTTTGGAACAATAGTTTGTTATCATAGGCTTTGTTAGTGCGGATGAAGCCCTATATGGAGATGAGGATTTCTTTGGATGCCATTGTGAAAGGTGTAGTTGATGTGGTATTAGGATCGGATTGGAATGGCGGCGATGTTAAGAAGAAATTGGGGAAGATGAATGTTCAATTATCGAGAGAATGTCTTATTAGAGATCTTTACGGTAGCCGAGGACAACCTTTTAAGGCTTTATTCTTTTTCCGTTGGGTGGAGGAGCACATGGGATATACACACAATCTTTTGTTACTTATAATGGTATTTTAAAGGTTCTTGATAAGCAAAATTCAATTAAAGAGTTTTGGGATGTCGTCAAGGAATTGAAGAGCACCGGTCACGATATAGATAGTGATACATATATAAAGCTCTCAAGAACTTTCCAAAGGAGGATGATGTTGACAAATGCAGTGGAACTTTATGAGTTAATGATGGATGGCCCTTATAAACCTTATGTTTTACATTGTGGTTCACTTTTACGTGCAATCTCATTGGCCAACACCCCAGATTTGGATTTGGCCTTTAGAGTTTTCAATAAGTATGAAGCAACAGGGCATACATTCATTAAGTCTGTATATGACGGGATCCATAGGTCTTTTTGACCTCTGTGGGTAGATTTGATGAAGCTGAAAAGTTTTTGGACAACATGAGAAATGCAGGTTTTGAACCGACCCGACAACATCACTTACAGCAACATAGTGTTTGGGTTCTGTAAAGCAGGGAGGATGTACGTCTTACCATTATTATTGGCGATTTCATTATGGAAAACTCTGTTTCATACCTAATTACTATATTCTCTCATCTTCTCTTGATTTTATGATTTTTTTGTCACAGAGAATAACGATATGAAGCTTTCAAGATCGATATAAGGGATTTTAATGGAATATCCCTGTTTTTGTCTATTTTCTTTGGAAAGTCAGAAGTAACAGGTTAGTTTATCTCATTATCTTCTTCTCCATCCTTTTTTAACTATTAATTTTCCATGTACTCCGCTATTTTGTGAACACCAACTGAATTCTCATACCAAGCAAAAAAAAATATGTAGCTTAATTTCATATTTGGAACAGACAAAAGGTTAATTTTCTTATGAGTGTTCGTCATGTTGTATGTTTAGCAGTATGCACTCTTTTTCTCGAGGTAATATTTATTTAACACTTGAAGTTTTGTTCTTTTTTAATAAGCACATTTCTTCCTATATGTTCACTGCAAAAACTAGAAGAATTTGTCTTGCAAAGCTTTGGTTATGATACAAAATAGTGTTTGAAGGGTCGTGTTGTTGTCTTGGTTTAGGGTCTCACTCACGATGCAACATCCGGAGGTGATATACTAATTAGGAATCAATATAATTAAATGCCTCAACATTAATTGGAATTCAAATTAATATACATAGTTAAAAGCATATTGATATAGCTTCATATAGCTTAGGCGATTGGAAACAAGAGCGCATGAAAGGATGGAAAAAGAAGGCTAGAGAGCACATCTGAAGCTATTATTTTCTTCACTTCTTCTCGCTTGCTTTATCCCCAAATCTCCCCTTTATTTTGGTGCGGACATCGTTTCTAATATCACTGTCTCTCCAAATCTCACTCCCTCTCCCTGCAAGAAGAAGAAAAACTATCTACTTGAACTTTCTCACTATCTTGATTTCAAGAACTTGGTAAGTTTACTTGATTGATAAGCCTCTTTTATTTATTTTCTATGATTTTCTTGAATGGATTTTTTGTTATTGTTCAATTCTATACATGTTTTGTTGTTGTTCTCGATGTTACAATAGGTTTGTGTATTTCTGTTGGTTTTTAGTTTTTTTTTTTAGTTTTTGTTGTTTAAATTATTAGGGGTGCTCTAAATTGGTTTCTCAGATCAGTTTCTGTAATCGGTTTAGTTTTGTTTGTCTCAGAAAATGACTTCATCTTGGGACACGTTGGTAGAGAAAGCAGTATCTAAACTAGATACACTGAATCTACTTCGTTCACTCTGACCCATTTCAGTCTTAACAACAACTACACATGAAAAAGATTTCAAGACTTTCGATGGGTTATAATCATGGGACCGTTCTTGGTTGAAATTCAACTCTCGAATTCACTTTCCGGGGAATGGGTTCATAATGTTCCTAGCTCTAGTAAGTAACCATTCATTCTTTTTTAGATAGTTAGAGTAAATTTTGGGTTGAAAGACAATGGCTCTTGTGATTTTTATAGGAGGTAATGGAAATATGAAACCACCCGGGTCGTTGCGAAAGCTTATTCACTTTTCAGGAAATGATTATCCAGGCTTGAGTTCTCATCCAACGGTCTGTAGGGCGGCTGCAGAGGTATGCTTTTCTTTGTAAATAATTTTTATGTCATTTGTTTAGACATTGTTAACCTTTGTATTCAGGCAGCACTACAACATGGGATGGGTCCAAGAGGTTCTGCATTGATATGTGGATATACAGACTACCATAGACTGCTAGAATCTTGCTTAGCTGATTTAAAGAAAAAGGAGGTACTTCTTTGTTAATAAGTTTATTGACATTATCTTTTCAGTGGTTTAGTCATTGATAAACAAGAGGTAGAATACTTCAATTTAAGGGACATTCTTTAAGGGTGTTTTTTTTGTCTTAAACTTTCTATCCTTAGCAAAAATCATACATACAAATGCATTTTTCTCTCTTATTAAGTTTGTGAACGAATAGACAAGTTTTGTGGTCTTAAAGATCTATAAGGCCATCTCTGAGGAGACTATTTTCTCCCTAAGCCTTTTAGTCCCATGCGGATGCTCATTTGGAGCTTTGTAGCTATGTTTTATTGTCTTTCAATCACATATGAGATCAATGTCGTTCCTGCGATTTAGAAATCTATGAATGTATCCCTCTGTTTGTATTACCTTTTTTAAAATCCTCAATTTGTTCTTTACTTCTTTACTTCATTGTCTATGTACTCACAATCTCACATGCCGCTACTAACATGAAAACATGCATGTCATTGAACTTCTTCATATTTGAGTTAGGTATTATTTGAATTCTAAATATCTACTTATGATAGCAGTGCCTACAGCCCAAAGTTCATATTGTAATAATGTGCTTCTATTGAATTAAATATTTGTATGACAACCAGCCTTATGTCAGAGCCTGGTTGGTGCAGCTTTGGGTTTGAGGTCATAACACTACACTCAACATTAGGTTTTTAAACCCTCAAGCAAAAGAAAAAAGAAAAAAAAAACTTATAACAAGTTTTATTAGTATGGAATCACGTCGGAGGGAATGACGGATGCAATGGCCTTCTGAAGAAAACCTACACATCATTTGCACATTTAGTTGTTCACATTATTTACATGGTATTAGAATTAGCCTTAGTTTATCATTGGTGTGTTGATTGAAGTTGCTTTCGCCTTTAATTCACATCACATATGTTTATGTAGGATATAGAATCAATAAGTATATTACAGCACTAGACTACAAAGTTCTTCCTCTGTGGACATATATTTGCAGCAATGGAAATTTATGTAAAAATGACTCGTGACATACTAATGATATCAAATCGGAAGTATATTAGAGTACAAGACACAAAGACACAAAGTTGTTCACCTGTTAGTATGTTTAAATGCTCCTAAGTTGCCTAAGATGGGAGAGAACATTTTCAATGCATGAATTTGGAACTTTTTAAGTCTCGCAACACGATCTTACCTTACTCTTCTTTGGCTGCATAGCGACCTCATTTACATGAAAGCTTTTAGTACAATTGCTACAACGGCATACATGCTTCCTTTTTAGTGCATCAACACTTTGTAATTTGGCGATCTATAGGTTATTTGTATCTTTCACCATTTAATCGACGACTTTAATTTGCTTGCTTACAAATATGAATGATATTTGTGTAAAGTATTGCATTAGATCCTGTATGGCTTTCTATAAGGGTCTTGCCTTATTATTCACATTACTCGGACTTTGCAATTATATTCTCCCTCTCTTTTGATTTTTCTCCTCAAACAAGTCTTTGCTCACAAATTTGGACTGTATGGATCGTATGTATTTGCAACACCCTATAGGGTGACACTGGGACTATTACTTTTCTGCTACGGAGCATACATTGGAGATTGAGTCATGGGAAGAGCCTGCAAAATTGGAATATGTATGTTCTTCACCTTCTCTGTTGCTTTGCAACATATAAATATCATTATGTCTGACAAAGAGGATAGTTTTGGTGCTTTTTCATCAGGTAAAGCAGCATGGAATATCTGTGTTTCTTATGCCATCAGGGATGCTTGGAACCTTGATGTCTCTGATCGATGTTTTACCTCTCTTTTCAAACTCTGGTTGGGGTCAGAACCGGAACATAGCCTTTTTACAGAAGCACATGGGAGCATCATTTGAAAAACTTGTTAAGCCTTGGATTACAACGATCAATCCAGACAATGTCCATTCCGGTGATTTCCTCGCAGTCTCAAAGATTCGTGGTCGATGGGGTGGATTTGAGACATTAGAGAAATGTGTAAATCGCTTTTCTTTGGGGTCACTTCTTGATCTGTTTAAAGGATGATATGGGGAATCTCTGGGTTGGTGAATCAGGACATGAAAATGAGAAGGTATGCTAATAGCATCTTGCGGGATGCTCATCCTAAGAATTCCTCAGAAGTAGAAGAGTTAGGATTGTAATATTATCTACTCCTTAGTGATTTCGTACTGCATAGTTGCATTAAGATGATACTTCTATAACGAGGCTATTTGAGATTTTTTACTTTCAAAAAGAAAAAGAAGTAAACAGTTCTATTTGTTTCACTAAACTTTTTTTTATATCCTTATGATTTTTTGTCTTTAATGTATAGAAGCATATAAATCATTATAAGTAGAAGTGTGCTTTGGTTATTTGACAGGGACAGGAGATCATAGTGGTAATTCCGTGGGAGGAGTGGTGGGAACTAGCATTGAAGGATAACTCTAATCCATAGGTAGCATTGCTCCCGTTACACCCTGACTTGCGTGCAAAGTTTAACGCCACTGCAGCATGGGCTTATGCTCGGAGCATGACGGGAAAACCTTATGGCTACCATAACATGATATTCAGTTGGATTGATACCATAACTGATAACTGTCCACCTCCTCTGGACTCTCACTTGGTAAGTTGCTATACAGTCTTAGATGTGTCAAGTTTCTCTAGAGGATTTTTGTGTTTATATATGATTCATGAACTACTATATGGATTTTAGACCCTTTTCGTGTTTTTCAGTTTTTCACCCTGTTTAACATATTTTATATTGTGGAGAACATGTATATCTATGACTTAAGGGAAGTTTTAATCTCCATCTATTCAAGCCAGTGTTCCTTTCCTTGGCTGTGGAACAACGGAACTGATTATGTTGTACTATATGCAGTGATATGTCATACAACAACCTCTGATTTTTAAATCCTATAAGGCCATCTCTATGGAGACTATTTTCTCCCTAAGCCTTTCAGTCCCATGCGGATGCTCATTTGGAGCTTTGTAGCTATGTTTTATTGTCTTTCAATCACATATGAGATCAATATCGTTCCTACGATTTAGAAATCTATGAATGTATCCCTCTGTTTGTATTACCTTTTTTAAAATCCTCAATTTGCTATATTTACTTCTTTACTTCATTGTCTATGTACTCAACAATCTCACATGCCGCTACTAACATGAAAACATGCATGTCATTGAACTTCTTCATATTTGATTTAGGTATTATTTGAATTCTAAATATCTACTTATGACAACAGGTGCCTACGATCCAAAGTTCATATTGTAATAATGTGCTTCTATTGAATTAAATATTCGCATGACAACCAGCCTTATGACAGAGCCTGGTTGATGTAGTTTTGGGTTTGAGGTCATAGCACTACACTCAACATTACGTTTTTAAACCCTCAAGCAAAAGAAAAAAAAAAAAAAAAAACTTATAACAAGTTTTATTAGTCTAGAATCACGTCGGAGGGACAGACGGATGCAATGGCCTTCTGAAGAAAACCTACATGTCATTTGCACATTTAGTTGTTCACATTATTTACATGGTAGTCTAACTGGCACATATACTTGCAGGTGGTGAATAAGAACAACCAAACAAAGGGACCAACAAAGATAAGAGAATGCACCAATAGGTTATGGAGTGACGTTGGACTGGCGACACATATGTATATTTTTATAGTGTGAAGCTCCCCAATTAGGAAAGAAGAAGGTGGAAATCGAGCAATACATCTCTGGGTGTGTACACTACTGTTCCATTTGGGACTGCAGGTTTATCTAATGGACTTAGCACAAGTGCTACTTTATTAGACCACCAAATGTTCCTACAACTTCATCACATGACAATTGACAAAGGAAGGACTTCATCGGTTTACTTTTTGAGCATGCTCTTTGTTTTGTATTCGTTGTTGTAAAATGATTGGAGAAAGCATGGACAAACAAATATTTTGCTTTAAAATGGTGATTGTTTTTGTTCTATTTTACCATGTTTGGTTATAAAATTGGCAAAAGCGCATATGCGTAGTGTTTATGCTTTTCGATCTTTCTCAATGGCTCCCAATTGGCTTACAAACAATCAAGTTTCTTAAAGACTCATTCTATTTGCACCCAAAGGGCGTGCTATACATAATATATTATATACATATAAATGTTAAAAAGCTCGAAATGCTTATCAAAAAGTATCCACGTAATAACTAAACCAGTTTTGTCAATTTGAAATTATTATTAATCTTCCCGTCAAATAAAGCACAATAAAAATTTTCTAACGCATGAAAATTCAAACTTTAAACTTTTTACAGAAATGCCAATGTGAATGGTTACTGAGGGTTTTTTTTAAGGGTTTATTTGGTTCTAATCCGTGTCTTCACGCACAATATCATATATACTTAAGTTTATGTACACGAAGGTCTATTACTACTGTTATACTATTTAGTTGAGGTTTCCACCCGTTTTTTGTTTTTCTATTTTTCGATTGTTACGTACTTTGATTCGAATGATATTTCATTTGATTTTTTAGATAATACAACGAAGGTCAACCTAGGTTTACTGGTGAAGTCCTGTTAATGTTAATAAGTAGCAGAGATGCAGGGTAGTTGGCCATAAGCATATTAGGATATGTGTCAACGTCATAACTGAAGAACATCCCAACTCTTCTGTTGTAATTATAGATGTTAAAATGTAACATGAAAAAATTGATTGGGTATTTGGGTGACCGAAAGAATACCCCGAGTCCTACTGCAAGCAGACCTTGGTTTCTGTTTAGCTACTCTTACCATCTCATATAATATGATTTTACACTCAAATTTTCAGTAGATAGTAAACTTAATTGTTTTTAAATTGTAATGAAATAGTCGGTCATACCTCATGAAACCTTTCCACCAACAAGGGCATGGAACTAAAATAAGCCTACACTTCCCCCTTTCGTGTGTGCCAAGTAGGACTATCTAATGCAGGACTGATGATCCTTCAGAAATTGTGTGGGATCCAAAGTACACTGGCTTTGTACAAACCGCACATAGATATTGGAAGATGTAATATATTAATTTAGGATGTAATAGTGTGTTCAAACTATATTCAAGATGTCATACTAATTGTAAGATGTATGCCAATGATGGTGTTTTGTTAACACTTTTTTTATACTTTCTGGTTGTTGTATTGAAATGAATTGGATCTTGGAAAATATTGCACAGATATACAAGTATACACATTTTTAATCTTAGATAATGTGCTTACACACATCAATGTGTTATTTATTTATTGTTTTGGTTAAGATATATTACATCAACGTGTTCTCATTTATAGGAGCTGCAACAAAATAAGCAAATCTATAATGTGAGTTTCCAAGTACGTATCTACTATCTACCTAAAACTATTATATTTGTTGTGCTTCTTATTTACTTTTCAATATTAACCACGTGCTAGCACGTGCATTTTACAAGTACTAGTAATGGACACATGTATTTCATATGTTACCAAGATAGGGAAATTTTTATTTGGAGGGATGTCAATAACGTGTGCTAGAAGCCTAAAAGACACAAAATGTCAGTGAAAATTTTGCAGACAAATTCTAAGTGGGTGCATCATAACCTGAGAAAAAAAATGTTGTATTATTATTCTGTCAAAATATTTATGGTATTTTTCTTACTTTTTTCTGAAATTATTCAACTGGAGGAAATATAAAATATTTTGCAATTGTGTCTTCAAATTGCACTACTATAACAAACAGAAAATGCATCCAAAGTTTTCCAATAGACTTCATTGTACCTAAACCTGGAATGAACTTCAATGTAATAAATATAGATTACATATGGAGATGACAATGTAGAATTCAATTTGAAAAAACATAACAATGCCTTTAGCCAAAACAAAACATCAAATCTCATGTATCATCACAAAGTGAGATATACATGCCAATATCATCTGCACATCTGGGTTAGCAGAGATGTATATACTCGAGCAATTTCTTCTATAGCCAACAAAACAACGATTTTTGGTAGTCCGAGAAGCTAACGGAGGATTGATTATTAAATTTGTTGATATGCATCATGGAGCTTTGTACGTGGGGGGCCTCGATATCGTGTCCAATGTGAAAAAAGTTTCTCTGAAGGATGTCAATAGTAGGTTTGCTGCCTTAGTGACTATCGCGGTGAAAAATCCACTCTCTGTTTCCAAATCAAGTTTTAACCTCAAAATGAACCATTTTTTTTTCACATTACGTGACATGCCTAAGAATCACAAAGAACATATAGTTCATCTGTAAACAAAAAGGTCCTACGAATATGGAGAAGTAGATACTTAAGGAACATAAACAAATAGATAGGTTCATAACTCCTCCGCCTTAGTGTATAAAATCTTGGTCTTCATTTTAATATGACATATCGACAAAACTAAAGTATGAAAAAGTATAAAACTGGAAGTAAAATTACTATCATTACCTATCACAATAGCTGGTTTGACATCAAATACAATGAAACACTTCGACTCATTCATACAACATTGTGACCACCACTACTCTCTCCATTTCTCGCAATGGATAGATTATCACATGCACACTACCAAGCTACCATATGCACATGTAATATTTAATAACCATGTAAATATTAAATAACCACGTCAATATCTACATGCTTGTCATGGTCAGCCGTCAGCCATATGTTGATGAAGCACATACTGACATGGATATGATTCCATAAATCTTTGCTTGATAGCATCTTCAGGAAGAAAGATCCATTCAATATACCCAGGAGAACAATTTGTCCTTGTAAGCTACTAAGCTTCCCTAGCCATGTGGCGTATTTTTCAGCTTCCCATCACTATTAAATTGAACTTTTATTTTCTGACGAGGGGACTCTAATTAATTGTAACATCCATTGTAAAAGAATAGCAGTTTAATTAAATAAAACGAAATAGACTGCTAATACTTTCAAATAGTAATGATCTCACCTTCAGTCTTCAGACTCGTAAGATTGCTCCTCTAAGGTTGGGGTTTGATCTGTAGCAGACTAAATCATAAGGTAAACTGAGAAAAGACTAATCAATATGTGAAATACCCCCGATTGCTTATCTGTCCAATGATTTCTAAATGGTCAATCCAAATTAAGTACTTTTATGAAGATGTTCTAATCATAATCTTCACAAATACCTAATCAGAAGTAGAGTTGGTAGTGATAATGTTTTGAGACAAACACTGAAAACTAAAAATGTATTTTTCATTTCTTACTTTCAATTGTTACATAATACTCTTTATATACTAACTCTTACAAAGTTGTTACAAGTTGTTATCAATACATAGTTGTCAAGATTCTAACTGAATCTTGTTTGTTACACTTGCTGACGTGTCCTCTTTACCCTCCCTCAAGCTGAAGGGAGTTTGTCTCACTAAAAGCTTGGATATAAGAAACTTGAAGCGTGGAGCAGACAAGCCTTTTGTGAAGACATCAGCAAGCTGGTCTCGTGTACATAGATATTGAACATCTAAAAGTTTTTGAATTACCAATTCTCTGATGTAGTGGTAATCAATTTCCACATGTTTCGTTCGACCATAAAACACAGGATTTCTAGCTAACGCTATCGCACTTATGTTATCACAATAAACCAAAGGAGGTGAAGGCAACATATATGATTCTGAGATCCTTGAGAAGATGACAAATCCAATAAATATCAGCTGCTGTATGGGCTAAGGCTCTATATTCAGCTTCAGTAGATAATCTAGCAACTGTATGTTGCTTCTTTGTTGATCAGGATAAAAGATTGTTACCTAAGAATATATGCAAAACCCTGTGATTGACCTTCTATCCATAGAGCAGCCAGCCCAATCCGCATCAGAGAATGCCTGAAGTTTAAGATTAGACTTAATTTGTAAACCAAACACCGTGATCAATAGTACCTTTGAGATACCTCAGAATTTGTTTGACAGCTTGCATATGTGGTAGCTTAGGATTGTGCATGAATTGACAGACCATATTCACAGCAAATAATATATCTAGACGCGTCCAAGTGAGATATTGAAGTGCACCCACAATTGATCTATATTCAGTGGGATTAGGCATTGATTCACCTGAATGAGCATCAAGTCTGCAACTAGTAGAAATAGGCGTACTACATGGTTTTCATCTGACATCTTTGACTTTTGTAAAAGATCAAATATATATTTGCTCTGTGAAAGAAACAAACCTCTGTGATCTCTATGAACTTCCAGGCCAAGAAAGAAGTGTAGTGAGCCCAGATCTTTCATTTCAAATACTGAGTGTAATTGCTTGATGATGGACTGATACACTGAAGCATATATAACTGCTAGTTATTAGAATGCCATCGACATAAACCAAGACATAAGTGATGGAGTTGGGATCCTTCTTAACAAATAAAGAATGATCTGCTTCAGAGCTTTCAAATCCAATAGAAAGTAATACTTGATAGATATAACCTCTCATACCATGCACGAGGAGCCTGTTTCAAGCCATATAAAGATCTCTTTAATCTACATACATGATTCAGTTTATCAGGATTCACAAAACCTTGAGGTTATGTCATAAAAACCTGCTCCTTTAGATAACCATGCTAAAATGCATTTGACACATTGAGTTGTCGAATGTCCCAGCTGAAATGCACTGCAAGAGAGAGAATCAATCTAATAGTAGTAGGCTTAGCTACTGGACTAAAGGTTTCATTATAGTCCAATCCACTCTTTTGATGATACCCTTTAGCCACTAACCTTGCCTTGAACTTGTCAATACTTCCATCTGATTTCTGTTTGAGTCTGAAAACCCATTTGTGATCAACTAAATTCATCAGGTGAGAGAAAGGTACTAGATCCCATATATCATTTTTTATCAGTGCATTAAACTCTTGTACCATAGCTTTCCTCCAGTTTTCATCCTTAATAGCTTGAGAGTAACATGTTGGAGTAGAGGGAAGAGATGACAATGTTGTGTGTAATGCATATGGTATAGGATGATTGGTGGACAAAAGTGCTTTTGGTTTTGTAATACCACTTTTTAGTCTTGTTTGCATGGAGTGAGTATTAGAAACAGACGAGGGAATGGATAACGGTAAAATACTATTCGAGGATGAGGAAGTACTAGAATCAAAGTTAGAACTGGGAGACTGAAGGATTGTGTCAGAATGAATAGATTGCAAAGAAATGTCAGAAGACTCAATTGGAGAAGTAGGTTTATGAATAAAAAAGGTATCTACAAATTGATTATACGGAGAAAAAGAAATTGTTAAAGAAGTAGATGATTTAGACTGATGAAAAGGAAATTCTTGTTCATTAAAAACTACATGCCGAGATAAGTAAACTCTGCCAGTATCAAAATCAAGACATCTGTATCCTTTGTGGTTCAAACCAATGAATATGCAAGGTTTAGTTCTAAACTCAAGTTTGTTGGTTGTGTAAGGCTTTAACCAAGGGTAACATCTACACCCATATGTTTTAAGAAAAGAATAGTCTGGTACTTTGCGGAAAAGCTTCTCCCAAGGTGAGATATTATTTAGAGATGGAGAAGGAAGTTTGTTTATGAGATAGACTGAAGTAGAAAATACTTCAACCCAGTAGCTTTTGGGTAGGTGGGACTGAGAAAATAAAGTTCTAACCTTCTCAACAATATGACGATGTTTTCTTTCTACAATACCACCTTGTTCTGGTGTATGTGGACATATAAATAGATGCATTATGCCACTAGAGGTTAGAAAAGATTTGAAGGTAGTACTTATAAATTCACCACCACCATCAGTATGTATACACTTTATTTTCGAATTGAGATTATTTTCATAAAGAAGTTTAAATTTGACAAAAACAGCTGAAAAATATGATTTTTGATGAATAGGAAAGAACCAACAGTATTGACTAAAATCATCAATGATACTCACATAATATCGAAAACCACTGATAGATTGAATTAGAGAAGGTCCCCACAAATCAATATGTAACAGTTGTAAAGGAACAGTTGATTTACACATTGAACTAGAAAATGGCAGTTTATGCATTTTGCCTAAAGTACAATGAGAACAAAAAGAAGTAGCAACAGGGCCTGCAATGTTTATAGAATTAGCTTGATGAAGCTTTTGAAGTACAGTAGAAGTTGGATGACCCAATATGTTGTGCCAGGTAGAAGCAGAAGCTTTTATTGCAACCAAAGCAATAGAAGGTGAGGAGATCTTGTGTGATGATGTGTTGGAAAGTTGAAGTGGATAAAGACCATTGTCAGTTGGGCCTTGGAAAAGCATCTTCCCCGATGCAATATCCTTAACATGAAAAGAATTTGGTGTGAAAATCAAAACACAGTGATTATCATTTAAAAACTTATGAACTGACAATAGATTGTGAGTGATATGAGGAACATGGAGAATATTATTTAACTGAAATTCATGAGATGATGAGGAAGATTTAAAGGTAGTAGAACCACTATGGAGGATAGGCAAACCTTGTCCATTTCCCACAAACACTTTATCTTGACCTTTGTACTCTGAATGTCTTTGAAAGATTGGATAAGTCTGAAGTAAGATGATTTGTAGCTTTTGTGTCGAAGATACCAATAAGACTCTTTTGGAGCATAGTCGAATGGATGCTTCACGATGCTAGCTAACATGGCTAATTTTGCGAGGGAGGAATGCGAAGTATATCGACCAACATAAGAGTGATTAAGTCGATTATAACAATCAATTTCGGATGCCCAACTTTGTTACAAATTTGGCATTGTGGTCTTCGGATGTATTGCTTCCATAGCTCTCGAGTTTTTGAACCAATATAGTTGCTTGTAGAACCACTTTGTAGTTTTCGAACCATTATAATTTCGAACTATTGAAGTTCCCGGCTGCTACCATTTGAGTTATTGTAGTTTCGAACCATTATAACCATTAGAATTGTTGTTGCCTATATAGTTGCCTCTTCCTCTGCCTCCATTTCTTCCATTTCCTCTATAATTCCCTCTATAATTTTTCTATAATTTCCTCTGTAATTTTCTCTGTAATTTCCTCTGTTGTTACCTCGTAATTCGGAAAATTATAGGAACCGAATTAATTGGTGTTATTATTTTAGCGAGCTGTCATTGAACTCCCTAGTGACGACAAATGCTTGATGAATTTGTTACGAGTGAAGTATATTCTTGTTTTTGTATTCTATCCCGAAGTTCCTCATCGAGTAATAAACCATGAAGTTCTTCCACATGAGCAGGTTCAGATCTCACTTCAATAACAGTGACAAATGCTTCATACTCAAGTGGACAATCCACGAAGTGTTTGATATACCAAGTCCCTTTCATCGATTTTTGCACTGAAGAAAGCAAGACTATCGAGAGTGATTTGATCTTTTGTAAATACTCATTCATGGATAAACTTCCTTTCTTCAAAATCATCGAGTTTTTCCTTCAACTGATTTACATGTGCTATTGAAGCAATAGAAAACCGTTTTCCAAAGCTACCTACAATTCTCACGGATGTTGAGAGACCCACAACATAATAGGGTAATACTTCCATAGATAACGTAGAATTCATCCAGATTAACACAGTTTGATCTCGTTTTGTCCAAGTGACAAAAGCAGGATTAATTTGGCTTGTATTATTTCCCAAATTATCAACTAGAAACTTTGAAGGTGAGAGATCAGTACCTTCAACTAAGCCTTGTAGATCAAAATTCATTAGAGTTGGAAGAAAGACTGCTTCCACATCAAATAATTTCCCCTGGTTAGCTTCAAAGGAACCATGCTTGCAATGTTCTGAAAAGAGAAATTTGTGTTTGAAGGAGGAACAACCATCGGCATACTCATAGCTTGATTCTGGAAAACTGGATGTTGACCTTGAGAATAAAAACCATTATTCCAGAGATTTGGATTCCATATATTTGGATATAATGAATTGAAATTTGGATTTTGATTGATATTCATAGGAATTTGAGTTGATTTCATTGGAATTTGAGATGAATTCATTGGATTTGAAAATAAATTTCCTTAAACTTGAGATGAATTTAGGGTTTCTGGAATTTGAGCATCAGAACCTTGATTTGAAGTTTGAACTTGAGATGAATTTAGGGTTTCTGGAATTTGAGCATCAGACCTTTGAACTTGATTTGACGAAGGAACTTGAACTTGATTTGTTAGTGCCATTTGATTTAAAGAAGAAATGAATAAAAGAAGCTTTGATTGCTTTATTTAATGGTGGATCTTTAAACCGTCTGGTAAAAGCTCCGATACCATGATAATGTTTTGAGACAAACACTGAAAACTAAAAATGTATTTTTCATTTCTTACTTTCAATTGTTACATAATACTCTTTATATACTAACTCTTACAAAGTTGTTACAGGTTGTTATCAATACACATTTGTCAAGATTCTAACTGAATCTTGTTTGTTATATTTGCTGACGTGTCCTCTTTAGGTAGAGCATAGCATTTAGGACTCCGAATTGATTCCTCGCATATATAGCTAGCAATGCGTTAACTTGAAACTGCATTTCTATGCGCGCCTTTTTCTCTTCGTACATTTTAAGTTTCAAATCCTCAACTTGGCTTTGAAGTTCCATTCGTGACCCATGCTCTTTTTCGACCTTTCTCTTGTAAGGTTCTGCAACCATGTGTGTGGTCTTGGAGACACCACAAACCAAGCCTTGTATCGTACCCCTTTTATCAACGCCAAAGACCTGTGTGACAGGGTCATTTCCCAACTATCACAAATAAATATTATTTGGAGATTAATTAAATTAATAGCCAACATCAAACACCTATGTGACATGGTCATTTCCCAAGTCATTATGAATGCTACTCGGGTAACGGGCAATAATTTCATGGAGTTCGTCTGTTAAAAATATGAATAGAACGAAGCAAAAATTTTGTTCTTTGTTAGAAGGACAATAAGTTCAAAAGTTTCAGTTCACTAGCTTTTCACCATTTTCTCTTAAACCTCCTTGGGTACAAACAATCCATTCCTCGGAGTATGAGTAGTCCACATAAGTAGTCAGTGTCGGCTCATCCATTAGGCGACTTAGGCGACCGCCTAAGGCCTCAGATTTAGAAGGCCTCCAAATTTTCTTATTTCTCCTTACATAAATTTGATATTACCATATTTTATAAAGAAAAAAATAAACAAAAAATGATACTAAGAGTCTATTTGTTTTCTCCCCAGGCACTAAATCTCCGGAGTGAATTGGTTTGAATAAAGTTTAATCCAATAGACCATTACACAATTTGTATCTTGTAGCTATAGGATGAATCTAATGGTTGCTGGAGCGTAGTTATCTTAATTTTTGTGGAAGTGTCCTAATTTAGTTAGAAGAAATAGTCCTTTATAATATAAAAGGTAAGAAATTTTAGTTCTATTTGTTTACTTACTATTACTGACGTTTTCAGGTCGCTTGTAAAGAGCATTTGCAATGCAGGTGATAGTTTTCCCCCCTCTATCACCGCCACCTCATCACTTATTCACCCCCTTTTCACCAACCCGGTGAAAAACAAGGTGAAGCTGTGCAATGCAAAGGTGATAAAAAATATCTCGGACGGGATGTTGGATTCCGTCTGGACATAAAAATTGAAAAAACACTCCGGACGGAATGAAACATCCCGTCTGAAATTTAAAAAAAATCGAAAAAAAACCGAAAAATCATGCGAGACGGAATCTAACATCCCGTCCGAAAAAAAAACCCATTTTTAAAAAACACACGAGACGGAATCCAACATCCCGTCCGAAGTTAACAAGTCAGTGATAAACTCGGTGGAAGGTTTCACCTTGTTTTGAACTCGGGAAAACTATCACCGAGTTTATCACCCAGCATTGCACAGCACTTTTAGAGGAAAGTAGGTGATAGTTATCACTTCCCCCCCTCTATCACCTGCATTGCAAATGCTCTAACTGAAAGAATGCTCTTTTGTACGAAGAAGACTTTTGGAATGAACGGTTACAGGAAGAGGAAAATATATTTACTCACCTGAAATTTGTGAAAGCTGGAGTCAAGGGAGTGCAACATGAATTAGGATTTGTACAGTTCATCCTGTTAAATTCATCGGTGCTTGAGAATCTGACTATCAACTGGTGCAAAAATCTTACTGAGGACCATATAGAGAAGATATTGCAATTCACCAGAAGCAAAGGTCTCGTTCTCCAGTGTCCATGCCGAAGTGTTATAAGAACACCATTGAGTATATATATCCACTTTTGGATCTGTGAAAAGAAGTATTCATTCTGTCTGCGTGTGGGCTAATGACCCTTTCTGCAAGGGGAGATACTAACAGTAGGCAGTGGTTTGTACTATGTACCGTGTTAGAGTAACTCTTTCATTGGCAGTGCTAAATATACGCTAAATACTTCATTCCCAACGCATTCTCTTAAATCTTAACTATAAGCTACTTCATCTTACTTGATCACTTTCTCTATGAAGTTATATACTCTTATAAAATACATATAATAATTAGAATTAGAAGAAAGAATTAAAGAAAATATAAAATCCCACAATATATGTTAGAATCTCCACATTCTATGTACATTTTTCACTCTTTCTCAATGTAACTAAATAACTATGTACATATAATTTCACATTCTATGTACATTGATGCGGCTGGTAAAAGAACTAGAGGGAAAGATCCTCATGCAACTTTAAATTTCGACAATGTAAAGAATACTGGTATGTCACTTTTTGGGATCAGGACATTTCCTTCACAAAATTTGTAATCTATACTAACACAAGCTTGTTTTATTCAGGTAGAGGAGGCAATGTTCTGGAAGAGAATGTTAGAATTTCATCTGGAGGTGCTCGCCATGGTTTAGATAGTTCAAGTTCTGCTGGACAGTGCTCTTTCATTGTACGGAGCTTTTCCACAAAATCACACGCTTGTTGCGAATTAATTTACACATTGCATCTTTAGTACAACAGAGGACACATGGTGGTGCAATATAAGTTGAGATAAAGATAAAATACATGTATGCTTTGGAAATTGTTCTAGTTTGGAGTGATTTGGGGGTCCTACTTTTTGGGTGACATATATTCTATTGCAGCTAGATGTTTTCTTATTCTCATTTGCTACTGGCCTCAGAATGAAAATTAAAGGTTTCAATATTAAAAGAAAGAATTAAAAATATATTTTTGGTTTTTTGGATGGTACGCTGAAATGTAGGAGCTCCTTATAGTCAGTGCAACCCATTTGTTATTACATATGTTATAGCTGCACTGATCAAATGTCTATACTTTTACAGGTTAGACGCTTACCCGTTGGCGATGCAATCTGGATCGCTCGGCATAGAGAACTTGGCAGTGAATATGTTCTTGATTTTATTGTCGAAAGGAAGGGAGTTGATGATTTACATTGTTCAATAAAGGATAATCGCTATCGAGATCAGAAATTGAGACTTGTGGTAACTATCCAGTTAATATATTAGTTGCTATCGGTATCAAGAATATGTTGTCACTTGTCAGTTATCTGAGTACTAAAACGGACAATAGTTTTTATAAGTTATAACTGTTGACATGTTTGCGAATATTTGGCTTTGAGCATTTTAGTTGCCCCAATTAATAATACATTCTATTAGTATTTGTTGCCATTGTTCCTCTGTAAGCATGTGATGTAGTAGGTTGATGTGCATTTTTAGTGTTTTCACGCGTCTCCTGGGAATGTTAATTTTGTATTTCCTTTTGTTCCTTGTGCTAGTTTAGTGATTTGTGTTTTCTATTAAGCTATAGATTTCATAAGTTGTTTCATATACCTTAATATCTGCAAAATATGCATTAACCATCTGAGGCAAAGGAATGATGCCACATGTGTAATGGACCGTGTCACTTGCTGCGCTGAATTAGATCAGATATAATGCATTGCTGTTATACTACATTGCATGAAGTACAAAAGTAGTAAGCCTGGTTGAATATGTGTAAATCTAGTCTGTATACTTGTAGTTATTCAGTACTTAAAGGACCATGATCGATCTTTTGCTTGAATGTAACTAGTGTACTCACTTCAATATTTAAGCAAAAACACTTTTCTCGTCCACAAAAACACTTTTCTTGTGCATCAATAGTAAAAGTTTATATGTCTGCAATTGCTGGTTTCTTATATGTATCTCGGTGTACTGCACATTTGAAATACGTTTTGTAGAGGTGTGGACTTCAGAAGCTGATATATGTAGTGGAAGGTGATCCAAATGCTTGTGACGCAGCTGAAACCATCAAAACTGCGTGAGTATACATGGAAGTCCATCTTAGTTAATCAATGCCCCTTTCTTCTTCTTGTTCAAATGTTGAAATAATTCCATCTTAGGCTATGATTACTCGAGTCCCTTCAAATCCCTTCTCACCACTTCAAAGTTTAAACCATGTCTTTGGTGTTTAGAACCTTCAGCGTCTACGTTCTTAATAACTAGGGTTGTTTGCATTCTATGCTGGAGAATTATGTATTTGAGTTTTTCTCTAAATCTGTCACATTCATAAGTCTAGTCACATGCTTGATTTTTTTTTGCTCAACACTTTTTCACGACAGTAAAGTTCTTACTCTTTGCAGTTGTTTTACAACGGAATTTTTAGAAGGATTTGATGTGCAGAGAACGAGCGGGCTAGGTGATACAATAAGGAAATATGGTCATCTCACTTTAGCTATAGCCCATCATTATAGGGCATTGGTCTTTGATGAAAAGGAAACAAGCAGAAGGACCTGTCCTTCTTTTGACGAATTTATAAAGAAGTGTCAAGATATTGAAAAAGTGACGGTGAGTGACGTATTTTCTAGTCAACTTATGCAGGGAGCATCCTCTTTATGAACAGCATATTTGTTTCACAACTTGTGTTATGTCTTTTTCCTTTCAAGAGTATTGGTTGTTTTATTTATACTTTACAACTTTTTGTGGATTAGATGTAGTCAACACTTCTCTAGCTTTTGCAATGCAGGTACCACAGGTTACATAGGAGATTGCTCTGGCTGTTTTGGTTTTGTGCCCTACTGTAGTATCACTTGCTCAAGCGTCCTCTCTTCTTGTAAGTCCTTTTTAAAATCTTCACTGTCATTGATGACTGCGATTAAGTCTTTTTGTGCCAAGGTTAGTATAAATAGAGTAAATTTCTCCTTGTCAACGAAGACACAAAAGCATACAAAATTTGTTTTAGTAAAGACAATAGTGTGGGTTTTCCAAGAGGTGTAATAGTTTTCACAAAGATTCCTACCAACTGCTGAACTCTTCTGATCTTCATCCATTACATTTATGTTGTAATTCCTTGAGTTTATTAGGGTTGGTTTAACTTCCTTTTAAACATTAAGATTCACAGTGTGACTTAATTGTGGGATAATTCACATTGTTGTTGAAGGATGGTGATATCCGCGCACAAGAGGAGATGCTCGTGAGGCAGAGTAACAAATTGATCGGTAGAGGTGCTAGCAAGAACATCTTCAAGTTAGTTTGGGGTGGTTGAAGTATTGGACAGGTTCTGTGTTCTCATGATCACAACAAACGTCGCGTAGATCTGTGTCAATCATCCTTTCTTTTCAGTGCACCATGGAAAAACAATCGCCCACCCAGCGACTTCTATTGTGAATATCTTAGAAACGACTGTAACAGCCATTTTTGTATAAATTCTTTTGCATCCAAGTTCTTCACTTGATATCAGTTTTGATGATTAATGTTGAAATATGGTGACATTTAAGTATCCAAAATCTCCATATTAAAGTTGCAAATGGTATGGAATGCAATTGTTAAGCTCCGGGTTGCAAATGGTATGGAATGCAATTGTTAAGCTCCGGGATCGTACAAAAGTTGATGTTGCCCAATTGTGAGGATTTGACTACTGGTGCAGTGATTTAAGAACCTGAAACACCAAAATCCTGATCAATATAGATCATTGGTTGTGTTGAGAATTCACACCCCCCTGCAGGGAGAATGGGAAAATCGTTCAAGCAGAAATTTGATGGAAACTTTACGGCAAACAAATTGCAACAGCATCTTCCGAACTAGCGCATCTTGGTCTTGCACACTTCAAATTGACTCTTTCTTACTTATTTCTACCAGTTATAAAAATTAATTGGAGCAAACATCAACCTTAAAGTAACTAGTGTAACTAATATTAGAATGATATCAACATTACTGTTTCTGGCAATCATTGCTATTGTCTATTTTTTATTTTATTTTTTGGTTAAGGCATTTTGTCACGGAGGGTACCACAAGACTCGAACCCAATACCTCAAGGTCGGTGAGTACACACCAACTCCCTCTTGGACCAGTTGGGCTCTCATGTTGGGTGTCTATTGTCTATTTATTCGAGAATACGGAACAAACTTGGCTGTCCAGAAAAGAAAATTAATTGCAATCTTACCAGAAGTAATTGTGTATAAATAAGACTATAAGAGTAATCACAAACAAAATATCAATATTTTCCCCATTTCTTCTGATTTTTTCATCAAATTCTAGGACAACCTAATAATATATCCACACGTCCTCACAAGTACCCCCTATGGCTTTCAGTAATATGCTTTACGAGGATTGCCCTGTGTAACCAAAACAAGAATGGATGTTATTATTTTGTTTTGAAACTAAAAACTAGAGAAATTTTGAAGGGGGGAAAGATAAGACAGAATGCTCAAGGCCACGGAATAAAGACGCTCACCAGAGGATTAGGTCTGTAACGATAGCCAAGCATCATTCTCTTCTTATACTGTTCATAGATGTCATCCTCCGGAGTAAACTCACAAGGAGCTTGTGCTCCAACCCCAAGGTTGCTTGTTTTCACATTTCCCGCCATGACTGGATCGGCACGACCGCTCTTCGAACTCCCCAGACCCTCACCTATAATGGTATATTCAAATCGTGGTTACAAACAAAAAAGGCAATCTTGACATGCAGATTGGTAAAATGTAAAAAGAATAAGTACACAGACGCACACACACCCCTCCATCACAAAAAAAGAGTTCTTCTCTTTAGTGGCGTAAGGTATTTGAGAAAATCCACACACTGAAAAAAAACCAAATTAATTTCTTCTAACGAGGTAAGTGTCTTTTACCACAAAAAATACGCAAATCAAACACACGCCAAGTAATTTAGTAGGAACAGACATGTCTTATATAACATAAGTAATACCTTCTTTTTATCCCATTTTGGACAAAAGCTTATGCCCAACATTGTCAGCTTGAATTTTAGATCTCTCTGCAGCCTCCTTAGCAGCCTTCTGTGCAGCAACGTCATTGCAGTTGGCCATAAATTTCTCAAGTTCTTCGAGTGGGATATAATCACCCATATGGTGTCCCTTCTTCCCTGAAGCGGCTACAATGTACAAGAAAAGAAGTATAAGTTCAATATTTTGCGGAAGAGTTGTTAGAACTTAGAACACCTCTAGCTATTCCTCATATGCTTCTCGCAGACATGTGATTCAATCGAACTTTTCCAGAGAAGGGGGAATATAAAAAAGAATTAAATCTGACCATGAAGAGATGCAGGGGGAGGCATCTCGTCTTTTGACTGCTTAGGCTGTCTTCTCCGCTCTTCATGTGCAGCCTTTTTCATGTAAAACTCCATCATAGCTATAGGATCTGAAGCTGATGGTGCGCTGCGCTCACCTGGGTATCACATATCTCCAGTTCAATCTATTGTAACAGACTAAGAAAATAAAATGTAAGCCAGAGTTTGATAAAAGATAACATACACACCGTAAGAGTTACTTCCTGCTTGTGGTGTGTCCTCATTAAACTTCATATAGCGCTGAAGCAGGAGTTTGATAATTAGACTGATTCTTTTGAGAACCATTTGATGCTTTAAAACCAGAGGTGTTTGAGCTCCCTGAAAATGAACATTAATTAGTATCAATTATATTGTACAAAAACTCACAACCAGTGAGAAAAATGAAACACCCAGAGATTTGGGAAACTTGAACTGATAAAGCTTATAAGGTAAGTGTATTCCCTATCCTACAGACTAGCATCTAACGGGTCGAAGACTCACCTATTGCCCCTAAATTAAATGATCCATATGGTAGAAATGGTTAATCACATCAGAAGTATCAACTGAGTAACAAAATGGGTGCAAATGTTCAATGGCAATCAACCCATACTTGGATGCCGTATTCTATCGAGTGATTGGAATGAGTGCAATTTCCATCTATCAGTTGAAACTAAGTTACAAAGACACGGACATGTGTGTCCGTATCTAACGAATGATACATGGGTTAGTTACATTCAATGCCGTGTTCTCGTGAGTGGCAGGTGTGAGTGGAATTTGCATCTATTGTTTGAGTTGATACGGTTTGATTACAATTCACAAATGTGTCATGCAGTTTCCGACACGATTTTTATCATCTAAAATCCCAAATATTTCAAAAAACAAATTAACTTAGAAAACCTGACATTAAAAATAAATTCTTGAATTGGAAGAAAAAGAGCACAAACCACTCCGTGTTTGAAAATCTACAGTAGGCGCAAGAAGTCTTTCTTCTTCAATAAGCCTCGATTCATAGTACTTGTAGTCTGCACAGCCTGTATCAAACAGAAACCTGCACAGCATACGGCGGAAAAATATAAATACACCAGCACAGAGCAAATGTTGCTGAAGTACTAGATTGTACAAACAGAAACATTGATTTTTATCTTTTTCCTACGCAATTAATTGGAAAGAGTAACAGATAGACAAAGTCAAAATATATGATGGCAATCGCTATCCAGACAGGGCGCCACCCACCACCACCCACACACCCACACCCCAACCACCCACACACAAAAAAAACAAAGCAAAGCAAAACAAAACAAACAAACTCAGCTGGAAACCCATACACCTCCTAAAATCCTCCCTGCTACTAATCATCACTAAGTCTCTCTGAGCAAAGTGGTTCAAAACTATGCTTTCTAGACCAGTGCTGCTGAAAATAACTAAAATACACAGAAGGGACACTGTATTGATGAGGGCAAATATAACGTTGTAATAGGTCTATAAGAAACTTACTTAAAAGGTGTATCCCCAGGGTTTCTTTGGCACGTGATATGCTCAAACTGCCTTCCATTTTTAGCCACAAAACTTGCTAGTTTGTCAGCAACCTTCTTCACATCAGGGTCGCTCGGAGAAGATGAGGCTGCATGTCACTTAAATAACTGATTAATACCAAGAGGATGAGCAAGTGCATGCAAATTACACTTGTAACAGGCTTGCACATTTTCATATTCTTTCATTCAACATCTCTTTCCACCAAAGTCGATAGAAACTTAAGGCATAAGCTGCATTCACGAGACAAAAGATTTTCAAGAATTTTTGCTCCCTTCGCCCGTTAAACTTAAGAAGGCATAACTAATGTGAAGAAGATCAGCAAGCTAACTACAGCGGAAAAAAGATCAAATCTTCATAGATAACTTAACAATTATCAACACAGTATTATTAGACTTGATAAAAGATACATCCAGTACCCTTTCTGCTTGAGAGCGTTTCCATACACTCTTCAAATCAGACTGTGCCATGAAGCTCCATACTAATGTAATAATTCCAAGATGTCAATAAACAAGATGAATAAACTCTTTCTTCCACATTTCCCAGAAGGGAAAGTGATATAGGTCTAATTAGCTCTCCTATATAGTTTCAACTTTCAAGGTTTCAATTCCACATTTAAAACTAGACTCAATTATTTACTCGTGTGGATGAGATACAAGGCTTATATATACACTCCAAAAGATCAGCACTGAAAGATGTGGACTTAACCACTGTCAAAATTCCTATAACAGCAACCTTGGGGATTCTCAAATTTTATGCAGATAACACAATAGTTGCCTTGCTCCACAGTCGCTTCTCTATCTATTGTTATATTAATCATATTATTAAAAATAATGGAGAAGAACAAACACAGCATAAATGCCATAATTTAACTTGATTTATTCAAGTCATGTCATGTGCAATAACAACTAAAACCCATAATACTACCGGCTCAGTTTTGCACCAACAATTTTGGTAGTAGTTCACCATGTTTAGGTCAGCTAAGTCTAGTGAAGGACACCCTAAAATAAGTCAGACTACTGTTTGGTTGTCACATGCAACCTTGTTTGAATTTTTGAACTAAAATGAATAAGTCACACTAGTGAACCTTGCCAAACTAGAGTATGGTTGTCACTTATAACCTGTTTATTGATAAGGAATGAAATAACCCACAACAACAAACTTCAGATTCGCAAACAACATCCATAGTTCATACATGCACAAAGGGTTAAACGAGACTATCCATTTTATTGTTTTTCTTTTTTTTCTTTTTTCCTCTTCCTCCCCACTATACTTGCTAGTGAATCCTAGCTATTCGCTATGATAATGATCTACTCGTTTTTTGCGTTCCCGTTCTAAATTTTAGACTATCAATCAAGTAGACTATCTGTAAATATACACTGATCAGTAAAAGACATCAACCATTATACGTTTTTATATATTATTAACACTTTGGGCTTATAAGTTGCTACAAACATCTACCACTGCATTTTCAACTAGCCACATTGAGGTTGAGGGTTTTAGTTACCTGAATTTCTTTTCACCGTCCTTGACCAGTGGTATCGTTAAGGACTTGAACCATTTTATTGACTAAAGGCTTCTGCAAAATTTCGATATCATGACAAGTGGTATAAGCAATGGGCAGATTCTATACATAACATGCTATCATATTTACATTTCTAGTACTGCAGTTGTAGCTCCACTATCTTATATGCAACAGTACCCATCTCTATTTCATTATGACCACCAAACTTCTGCAGCTCTGTGAATCATAACAGCATCAAACAACATTATAATAAAAAATCTGGCCCAAAGAATACTTCAATGCTCTCTTTGAATGCCCATAGATTGAAGAAGAAAAAAGGTCATACAGAATTCCAAATGTAGCTTATGCAACAACTCGAGATAATTCCAAACACCTCCTCTTGGAATGCCCATGTAGCAAGGAAGTCTGGTAAGGTGTTAAGAATGCACTTGGAGGAAGAATACAAAGAGACCATAACAGAGAATGGACGATATTCATGAAACTATGTTCCAGAAATGATATAGAAGGCTTAGAAGCTCAGATACTTAAAACCTACGTTTATGCAACTGTGAACCACTTGTGGACAGAAAGAAACTTCAGAAGGTTTAGAAACACAAGTCAACCTTTTATTTTCATCTGTGAAAAGTTATATTTCATTAGCAATAAAAGTGTACAAACAAGATAGCTAGCACTTAGGAAGGAGCTAAGCATGGCTCACTACATTCCGACATGATTCCCAAATACAAAAAAAGAGAAGTCAACCTAGCAGCATAGTGAGAGAGAAACTGATCAGTGAAATGGAAACTTACCTGCAAAGCCAAGTATAAGAATTGAAAGACACAATAGAGGAAAGGGTCCTCATGGACAAGATTGGACTACAGGTAAACTACAAGCCAAGAAAACCTATCCTTTGTTCATGGATCAAACAAGTAGGATGTTGTCAAGATGAACCCAGATGGAGCCATGACAGATACTAGAACTGAAGTTGGAGTAATCAGAAACTCAGAGGGAGAAGTATTACTTGCCCATACAGAAGAAGGGGGCATGAGATCAGTCTTATAGACTTATACCAAGAGATTCAGGGGATACTTTATGGTAAACCAGGTGTGTTCTACTAGGTAAAAAAAGAAAGTGGTGTCTGCTGACTCTCGGATAGCTATAAACATCCCAAAGGGGTAATAACAGACACCTTGGTACTATTTGAATACAGCCTTAGAAATAAAAAAAAATATACAAGAATGTTGCAAAATTTCTTTCATTCATGTGTACAGAGAAACTAATAGGTAGCTGACCCAGCTTACGTTGTGTTGAGAAATGTACCTACTTTATACTTCCATTAGACAAGAAACTTATGATGTGTGCATGGACGATAAAGAAGTAAATATAGACCCTAAACTATGAAAGAAAAGAAACGAGGGGGTGTTGTTCATTTATTAACATAACTGATTTTAATTTTAATATTTGACATCATAGGTTTTTAGACACCTTTCATTTAGTTTGATTTTCATGTTTGAATATGAGAATAGAATAGTAATTCATTGACTTAGTTTATCCAGAATAGTAATTCATTGATGATAACAAACCTACTTGGTTATCCAGATAAGATGACAATAATAATGGTATTATTGTAACATTTTCAAATTTTGGTGCCATTTTTCTGACTCAAATATATTGCTAGCAACGACTACATCAGTCTTAAATTAGCACAATTTGCGAAAACTGCATGTTTAACTGGAATATGATTATCTATACTAATTGCCCTACTTTGCCATTATAATGCAATGAAACGGATCAATAAACACGATTACCACTCAAGACATGACACAAAAAGTTTGCCAGGCCATGGCTGAGAACTGTGATAGACGACGTCGCCTTCTTCAAAACCACTCTCTTCCCATGTTTCTCTCCACAATGCTTCTTCCAAACCTTCTCCCGGCTAAGAATGAGGGATGAAAATTTTAAATAAAAATTTGGACCTCTTCAATAGTAACCATATAAAAAAGAAACTACTACAAAGATACACTATTCAATCTAAGTATATTAGATGGTCGGATTTGCACTCTTGGGACGTGAACAAAAAAATGAAAAAAGAGAAGGTAAGACATGAAAGGGCCAACTTTGATTTAAAAATTTGGGAACCCCACCCACTCAAAAAAGGAAACAAACTAAAAGAAAATGGTACCCAACATCCAGCACTACCAATATCCTTAAATATATCAATATTGCGCCAAATTATTCTGGGTCAAGGTTATTAAAGCCAAGTACTTTTCTAATTCTGATTTTTTTTTTGCATTGGAAAGCTAAGAAATCTGCATTGGAAAGCTAAGCAGTTTCACCTTATCTTATGCACTAAAACATTTCATTCAAGTTCTATTTCATTCACCTTATCTAATTTTATCTGTGAGCTATACCCTGAAGTTTCAACTTATCTTATGCAGTCAAACATTTCATTCGAGTTCTATTTCAGTTTCATGCATATTTAATTTTGACACTGCTAAATCCTTGAATAAACGTGTATCAGTAGATATGAAGTTTGGGACAAAAAAAAACTTCAAAAATTGTTACCTATTTAGGTGTTTTGATGCTCCTTTGAGTCCTCCTCCTCCACATAGAGGTCAGTTGCTTTCACCACTCTGTTTCCATTTTTTTTCCCAGTTGTTTCTATGCATGCATAAATAATAGTGTATTTAGACACCATAGACACATTTGAGCTAACCAACCATAACACCCACTACCATCATCAGCATTTCAGCTTGTGTCAAACTGTCAAATAGCAGTATTAGTTGAAAATTGACTAACAAAAATCTGTGAATCAATAAGCTTAGCAATAGAAATTATTTACCAAGAAAGCAAGAGGAGAAAAAGTAAAAGATTGGAAGCAATTGTCTAAAAAAGAAGAAGTGATCATTATTAGATCAATTTACCCTCAAAACTGTTGAAACTACATATTATTATCGAATCTCATGGAACACTAAGAGCGGTAATGACAAAACAGTGACCAATTTATCTGTATAGTACCACTCTGAAGTTTCAACTTATCTTATGCACTCAAGCTGTCAAGCATTTAATTCAAATTCTATTTGAGTTTCCTGCATATTTAATTTTGATAACCAAAAAAAAAAAAAAAAAAAAAAAAAAACCTGTTTCAGAAATTGTTACCTGTTTGGGGCTTTGATGCTCCTCCTCCTCCACAAAGAGTTCAGTTGCTTTTCGTAATCTCCTCGCCATCAATGGTGATTTTGGGAACATGGGAAAGGATGCTCCAGTCCCTTCCTTCTCCAAACCGCTCTTTCAGAATAGGACAGTCATTGATATCCAAATCTTGAAGCATGGTGAGATGGTTCAACTCCTTGAGCTCGAAATCAAGTGTGTCACAACGGAAAAGATCCAATCTTTGAATTCCTTTGAGTTTGTTGAAACCCTTGGGGAGTGACGAGTGCGGTGAAGACCAGATGGAAACAGTTTTGAGATATGGGTAACTATTGTTGTTGTTGTGGGAGCATTCGACATCACATACAGGTAGTGAGTTTGATAAAAAACCTACATTTCTATGGAAATCGAGGGACTCAAGGAGTGGAGGAAGGCAAGGCTGGGCCCTTCCAAGTTCTGGACAGCCCCATATTACAAGTTCTTTCAACGATTGAGAAAACATGTAGTGAGGTATTACTTGTAACTTATCGCAGCTTAATGGTAAGTTGACGGAGAAGAGGCATAATAACCACTCTGTCTTTCTGGGAAGGCAAATTCGACCCCGCCACATTGGCAGATCAATGATTACCAGCTTTTTTTTTTTAAACTTGGGAATAATACTTCTTTTTCTTCATCTTGTTGCACCTGTGCAGACCCTCCTCCTGTTGTTTCAGAATTTCCGAAACAGGCAAGAAGACCTCCCATTCGTTTTACCTCTGTGTCCAATTTTGATAAACAGAGACAACCAATACTTCGTAGAGGATTCCCCAATATATTTCTGAATGTGATTACTCCCTCTTGTGTTGATTCTCCGCCGCCACTGCTTATTGCACCTTCTTCTTCTGTAGAGAAACAACCATTGTGTACATCATCATCATCTGAAATTCCCAAAAATTCACCAACCATTGTGTGAACTATCGTGAGGCTTTCGAGAGATTTTAACTTTCCAAGACCTGGTAATGCCCTCAACACTGGACAATTAGACAATTCAAGCTCGCGTAGACAAGGCATTATTGCCGGTGGGGTATCCCCCATGCTGGTTGTTGAAATTGGAAGCTCCCACTCTTCCCACTCGTCCATAGACATAAATACAAGTTTCTTCAACTTTGGAAATGCTGCTGTTATCACCTCACCACCAGAGCTACTGCTATCAATGCTGTCGACTCCACAAAACTCACTTCCAATTCGTTTCACTGCATCCAGTCTTTCGATAATAAGAAGTTCGAGGGATTGTAGTTTTCCGAGAGCAGGTAGGTTGCTCAACTTTGAACAATTTTCCAGACGGAGCTCTATCAGCTGTGGAAAAATCTTCGTTTTCTCTGAAACCCGAAGCTCCCACTCTTCCCACCCTTCCAAATTTGTAAACACAAGTGTCATTAACTTTGGGAATGCCACACCCTCACCAGAGTTACTGCTATCAATGCTGTCGACTCCACAAAACTCACTTCCAATTCGTTTCACTGCATCCAGATGGTTGATGGTAAGAAGTTCGAGGGATTGTAGTTTTCCGAGAGCAGGCAGTTTCCTCAACTTTGAACAATTTACCAGACTGAGCTCTAACAGCTGTGGCATGACATTTATATCCTTAGAAATTGGAAGATCCCAGTCATCCCATTCAACCATATCACGAAATAAAAGCGACTTCAGCTTTGGGAATGCTACAAAACTACTGCTGCCACCAATGCCAACCCCATAGAACTCACGACCAATGTGTCTCACCGAACCCATTCTGACTATTTCTAGCTTTTCAAGGCATTCCATCTTCCCCATAGCAGCAGGCAATTCTGTAAGTGTTCCACATCCGTGAAGTTTTAAACTGACTAGATTCGACCCGCTTGTGATCCAACTAGGGAAACTGGAGGCCAGGATACCCCATTATTTCCAATTCTTCCAAATTTTCATGAGGATGAAGGTTTTGAGAACACCTTTCATCTTTTCCACACCGCTTGTTCTAAGACTCCAAAATTTAGAGTGAGTCCACGAAGGCGGTTCTTCTTCCTCAGTTCTGCTTCAGCAGCCTCATTCATTTCTACCACTCGTTCCAATCCTTCAATCTTCAAATTCCCTTGAAGAAAAGTGAGAAGTTTAAGTTCTCCTAGATTGCATCCCATGCTTGAACCACGCACAATGAACTTACTTAATGTTCGAAGGAAGCGCAAACTCCCAATCCCTTGTGGCAAGTAACCCAGAGCATCAGTTCCTCCAATACCAAGGTGTCTCAAATTAGTTAACTTTCCAATACCGCTAGGTAGTTTCTGGATCTCTTTGCACTGAAAGAGGTCCAAAGTTTGCAAATTGTACAGATTGCATATAGTCTCCGGCAACTCTGACAAATTGGTACCCCTTAAATTAAGATATCTTAGATGCAGTAATCTTCCGACTTCATTTGGTAGTTTGTCGATGTCACTACCACCTAAATCCAGTGTCCTAAGACATGTTAATTCCTGATATAGCTCAACAGGAACCGTCCTAAGACATGTTAATTCTTGATATAGCTCAACACGAACCCTTATTTGTATAGAGGGTGTTAACAAGGTTCGCAAGTTCTTCGCCTTGCATATCATTGAGGAAATCTCCATATCTTCCGTAATAGCTAAATGACGAACTTTGCTTTCTTCAAATTTTGTGTCATTTGTCTCCAGAATGCAACATTCACTCTTTGAGAGAAATTTGGCAAAATCATGAACAAGATCATGCATCTTACAATGTGTGATGTTGCCTTCCGAATCTCTTCTGAAATCTTGAAAAAATGAGCGCATAGCGAGATCATCGTAATATTCATTTCCAATTTTTTCAAGATCTTTGCTTCCTTCTGAACCGAGAAAACCTTGTGCCATCCATAACTTCACCACCGTATCTTTCGAGATTACCGTATCTTTAGAAAAAATCGCACAATACATGAAACAATGCTTCAAAATTGAGGGCAAAGGGTTATAACTCATGAAAAGAGAAGGTAAAATATTTTTTTCAATATGTTCCATATCCCATGTTTCACTTGTCAAAACATTGTTCCAATCCGTTTTTGTTTTCTTGTGGCGCATAAGACTTGCTAAAGTCTTGGTAGCAAGAGGGACACCCTTGCATTTCTTTGCAAGTTTCTTACCAATTTCCTCAAACTTGCTAAGATCTTCTTCTCTTCCCTGGAAAGCAATACGACTGAATAACCACCAACAGTCATCCTCAGACAATTCTCCCAACCTATGTTTATATGTAGAGCCCATCATGTCTGCAACTTTTTCATTACGTGTGGTGACCAAAATTTTACTTCCTACAGCACCACTGTCTAGAGAAATTTTCAACGGGTTCCATTTTTCGGCATCTTCTGTCCAAACATCGTCCAGCACTAGAAGAAACCGTTTTCCCTTGACTGAATCGCGCAGAAACTTATGCAGAGTTTCCCTCCCAGAGTCATTTGGGACCTTTTCTCCAGCTTGTTCAGTGATCTCCTTGGCAACCCTTGTAAAATCAAATGGCTCGGAGACACACACCCACATCCTCTTCTCGAAAGCCATAACTTTGTTTTCTTCAAGGACTAGTTTGGCAAGTGTTGTCTTACCAAAACCACCAGTTCCAACAATGGAGATGACTTGAACGGGTATTTCTTGACGGCTACTTTCATCTAACAATTTATTCAATATAATTTCTTTATCATGATCACGACCATATATCTCGGATAAATCAACTAGAGAGCTAGTTAGCTGTCTAGGTTCCTCATGGGTGGGTAGTGCCAATGAGATTGTGTTGGTCCTTATTATGGAAATCACATCTAGGCCTTGTCGTATTTCTTTTATCCTCTTACCAATGTCGTGGTGTACAACAACTGATTTAAAACAAAAGCAAGGAGAGAGCAAATAAGAAAGAACCTGATTGCGGGTGCCGCGATTGACTTGGACATCAGGTCCCTGGTTTTGCGTGATGAGAGTTTTAGTATGCCATTCATCCAAAACATCGTCCAGCAGCGTGAGGCAATGTTTTTGAGCTCCTCCAACCAAACCTTCACTGCTTGCTCCTTAAATTGTTTCTCCTCCGCATCGTAGAGCACAGCTTGCACCATCTTGAGTGTGTTAATCAGCTTTGCAACTTCTTCGCGAACACTTATGACAAGTTCCACCTCTTGCTGGACAAACGAGGCCAATTGCTCCAACACAATGGAAATTAGAGAATCAGCCATTTAGAAAAATAAAGAGATATTAAACAACAAAGGAAGACACCCAACACTTCAACTTGCGAAATTGAATTGGTAATATTAGTTGAAAGTTGAAACAAGTACTGTGACAAAAACAAGATAGTTGAAAAAAGACAACTGGATCACACTTGAGTGTAACGTTTAAATAAAGAGAAGTTTACTCTCTCAACACTCCAACTTATTCTCCTCTCTCAACACTCCAACTTATTCGCCTCTCTCAGAAGTTCACACACACACCTAACATAGGTATCATATTCCCTATCATTTACAAAACCTTGTTGTGTATCTTTTGAATAAGACATAAACATGCATTTGCATTACCAGCATTTTTAAACATAGCTTAGACAAGTTTAAAGAAAGCATAAACTTCGCTTGCAACTATTGTTCTCGTTATGTGCTATTCTTTTTCTTTTTTTACAAAAATGTAACTGACTTTGATTAACCAACTGTACCCACCCTCTTAATGCTTTAATGAAGGAAGAGACAGAGTCCCCACCCTCTTTGATATTTAAGTTTGCTTGGTCGAAGCTGGCTAAAACTCTTTTTGGCTATTTCATTTAATGAATCCAATAAGACAACGATTTAGATTTTATACCTGTGATGGAACTTCAATACCACGTACCATTTTCAAGATATTTCCCCATTGTAGAAGGTTTGCACTTGTCAGGAGTTGTGCTTCGAGTGATTGGAATTTATAAGCTGATTGGTTAATTAGTTTGGCCCTACGCCAGGTTGCTAGTGTGAGCATAGAGATATTTCTTCGCACGAGGCATTCAGCAATTTTAGCATCCATTTCAAGGCCATGATGAACATGTGGTTCGGTGGTTCTAGTCCTAAAACACTAGAGACAACACGTCCCATCGTATGGTACCCCCCAAATTTCTCTCCCTGGCTCTAATAGGGGCGTTAATTTTAGGATCCTCGGTGCTTCAACAACTAGACCTTTGTCCATGGTTATGTTATTTCAAGTCTAAAAAGAAAAAAATAGGAGCGTTGCTTTGTTTGCTGGACCAAATAATAGATGGTTCATACCTCACACCCCTAGCGAAATGAAAGATCCCATCTACAAGAAATGATAGATCCTCGTCAACAGGTTCACGTTTCCCCGAGATACAAACCAGATCCTCGCGATAGAGATGGGGCATTTCTCAAGGTTTGGGAGAACTAGTTGTAAAAGGTTTTCATTCACTTTAATATCAAAGAGTGTTACTGTGTTAACCCATTTCATACCCTTTAATCTTACATGTCTCTCATTTTCTGTTTCATCTCGAAGAGGAGAAATACTCACTATTTCCTTATCAGCTAAACCCATCTGGGTTGCCTACGTACCCCCGGGGGGATCAAAGCTGTGCCGTAGTTCTCTCTCTCATCTCTCCCGTCTCCTTTTTTCTTTTCCTCCTCTTCCCTCTCTTAGCCGCCCTCTCCCTTTAGGTCAAAGTCCTTGGAACTCATGATCTTAGGCCCATCTATTGGGCCTAATACCATACAAGGTCCACTTCTCTCTTCTTTCCTTTTTTTTTTCTCTAAGTGTTGTACTCTTGGCTCCTTCTACATGTGATCTTAGTAGTCATGAATATGGCTATCACAGTTACATCAATAATTTTCATGTTCTGACATAGCAATTTCTATAGAAAATTGAAGAGACTAAAATTGAAACCGCAAAAGGCTTGAATTAAGTGTGTCAAATTGTGAATTGCCCTCCACTCACGTTATTTAATCACTCCATTTCACACTTCGGTCTAGGCGATCCGGCAAAGATCCCTGCATTGAAGATGTTGGGGCATTTCAATTTGCTCCCAAGTTGAATTCAGACTTCATCATCCGCGAAAGACTCCCCCTAACGCCTTGGAGATGTTAGGGGCGACTCGATTTTCCCCAAATTGATTTCGGACCTCATCGATGCGTGAAGGGCTCACTCCCCGGTGCCTTGGAGATATTGGGGCATTTCGGTTGCTAAGTTGAATTCGGACATCATCGTTCGCGAAGGGCTCATCCCCTCCGTTGTCTCTGCGTACTAGAATAATGTTGTGATATCTTCTGAAATATGATATTGGAAATCTGCCACCTGAAAATTCATTCAGCACTACTACCATAGATGTTATAAAGGCATGATAAGAAAATATGTTAAGGGAATAATATAGTTTGAATGCTTTAGTCACATGGTATCATCTTAAGTAATGTGTTAAGCAAATGACATCATGATACTCAAGCTTGACATGCTCTTAGGATATTAAAAAGGGCCAGTGCCCATACCTTGTCTCAAGAGCGGAAGTGTCAATCTCGAAAAGGATGCAAGATTCACCTTGTATCGACAAAGCAAACATTAAATTATAAAATCCTTCTTACACCGACACCGGAAGGCCAGTTGGTGGCTCGTAGTTGCGGATCTGCGGATGGAACTATTGACCGCGGTAGTGTTACATTCTATTTGATAACGCAGAGCATATCCAACTGCCCCAAGCTTTATCTTTACATGTGGGTATGCGGATGGCTCCTCCCATCCACCCTCCTTCGTATGTGCAAGCTCAGCTAAACCTTGTACTAAGTTATCTTTGTTTGGAAAATACCACTGACACTGAATCATCGGCACCTACAAGAACAAACTTTAATTAAACAAATTTGAATACCATCAAAATACAAACCTTAAACTTACTCTCGTTCGATGATTGGACTCAACAGACAAGGCCTGCTTGTATGTGCTTCCTGTTCGGTTATAGTGACAAAATACACTTTAAATACTATGCAAACACTTAATTGAGGCATCAACTCATGGGCTCCCGACGGTTGCTATTACAAATGGTGGTCCAGTCGACATACATCAGGCATTGAACAATGGTCGTGGCTCATGGACCCCCATGATCAACAATAGCGATAGCGGATGCACTACTCAAGCTCGTTTCGAAAGCAGAATTTGTGGCGGATTAAGGAAGAATGGATGGAAGAATATACATCTGTTTTAATGCTCGGAGCACTGCCGCATGTACCTGACAAGGACTCGCGCCCAAGCCGTGAAGATGCACTACTCAAGCCGTGAAGAATTGTGCCCAAGCGAGAGTTGGGTCTCTTCGCACTTTCGTCCTACACAGCGGACAACTTGCAGTTCTAAGTTTTTTCTTTCACCACACTAGATCTCGACTCGTATTCCCTCTTCTCTCTGTTACGCTTCTTTTCCATGTTCTCTGGAAAGGTGCCACCTTTCTCTGGTTTTCCTAAACCCCAAATAGTATTCACAGCCACATTTTTTCTCACCCCCATCTCTCTACTCATCAATTCCCACAGACGGCGCCATTGTGTTAATCCATTTCATACCCTTTAATCTTACATGTCTCCCCCCTTTGTTTCATCTCAAAGAAGAGAAATACTCACCATTTTCTGATCAGCTGAATCCATCTGGGTTGCCTACGTAACCCCGGGGGGATCAAGATGTGACGTAGTTCTCTCTCTCATCTCTCCCGCCTCCTATTATCTTTTCCTCCTCTTCCCTCTCTTAGCCGCCCCCTCTCTTTCGGTCAAAGTCTTTGGACCTCATGATCTTAGGCCCATTTATTGGGTCCAATACCATACAAGGTCCACTTCTCTCTCCACTTCTCTCTCATTTTTTATTTTTTATTTTTTTTCTCTAAGTGTTGTACTCTTGGTTTTTTCTACATATAATCTCAGTGGTCATGAATATAGCTATCACAGTTACATTAATAATTGTTATGTTCTGACATAGCAATTTCATTCTATAGAAAAATGAAGAGAATAAAAACTGAAACCTGCAAAAAGGTTTGAATTAAGTGTGTCAAATTGTCAAATGCCCTCGACTACGTGATTTAATCACTCCATTTCAGACTTTCAGTCTAGGCAGTCCAGCACTCCAGCCCCTCAATTTCGACTTCAACGGCCATTTGTGAAACCGAAATAATTAAAGATAAAAGTGTCATAATCAACAAACGCAGAGAGGACCATTAAACATTTGAACCCATGGTCCAAAATCTTGTCGCGGTCCTTTTTTCTTCTGCAAAATGGTTATTATTATTTTTTTTTTTATCAGTAGTAATCCATCACATTGATATCGGAGGGTTCCAGTACAAGTAGTCAACAAGATCAGAATTTATTGGATTTATTTCTAGAACAAGTGACAAAACAAGTCAAGTGGATGATCTAGTGAAAGACGACCGTTATCTATGGAACGACCAAAGATTCAATATACACTTACGTATACTTTTAGCCTATATATTATATGTAGCTAGTAGCTACCATTCCTGCCTAGCTGATTGACTGACCAAGATGGGTCAAATTTACTCTACTATTTTCAGTTTTAAAATTTCCCCAGTTGCTGATTTTTCCATTTTTTTTTTTTGGTTAATTGCTGATTTTTCCATAGACAACACTGGCCTTGAGAAAACCTAAGCTATAATTGGATTAACTTAGAAAATTGGAGATGAACTCTCCATTATACATGCAAAATTCACTGGCCTTGAGCAAAACATTGTTTAGGATTTTAGGGGTTTATTCATGTCCTGGTAGTGGCGGAAAAGTTTTGATATACTTGCGTCATATATAACAGTGAATTTTTGGCAGTAAGGCTGCGTACAAACATGCAAACTTAAATAAACCATAGCCTTTTAATAAATGATTGGATTTTCTTTTGCAATCTTTTGTTTTACAACTTGTCAACTTGAATGGGTGGATTCCTAAGAGTGTACTTCACGTTTCCACTCGTGGTCGTTTCTAGTTTCCCACTATTTTGACTCACAGCTGATCCAACCCTGAGTTTGCTCCCCAAAAGTCACTAGCTCGATTCTCTGCTGGGCCACTGGTGAGGCAGTACCTGACTGAATTTCCAACTAAGGTTCCTGGATTAATCGAGATGCTCATAAACTATGCTACCGATTAATCGCATATCACTTTTAAACTAATTAACTTTTTTTACTTATTTTAAAAAAATTCTCACCGACTTGATTTAATCACCGAATTGACCGATTAATCGGCCCAGATAACTGATTTCTCACTAAATTGAAAAGACAAATTACTAAAAATATAGGTTTCCCTCCCAAAAAATATATAATTTTTTTAACAAATTAGATTTTTAAACTGTATAAATAATAATATAACCTCATCAACACACAAAGTTAAGAATTTACTTATGTTTTCGTCTTTAACGAAAGTTAAATATACTAATTATTGTTTTATCTCTCTAATATATATTATCTATTCTTTTTTCTATATTCTTTTAAATATTTAACATAATTGTTATAATTGACATCTCTATAGTACTTCAAAATTAAATTGGTTAAATGTGATTATGAGAATATGATATTTTTTGTTGTATCTTATATAACTATTTAGAAATATTTTATATGATTATATTATATGTATTTTGAAAGTGTCAAATATATATACATCCGATATAACTGATTAAATCCGCATATTGCTCCTCGTTAGTTCCGAAAACCGATTTGTACACCCAGTTAGCCGAAAAAAATAAATAATTGTGATTGGAAACGGTTGACCAATGTGGGGTGTAGACTGGTCTAAGCCAAAGTCATTATCTAAAAGCCAATAACATTATTGACCTGACCATTCGCCATGTTTCTGACCCTTTAGACACGCCTCTTCTTTTTCCACGATTTCGACCCTTTTCCCTGCCTCACCAGGAAAAAATCTTCATAGTTAGTCCATTGACTCCGTTCTCATGCTAATGATTCAGTGCATCTCCTACCAAAAAAAAAAAGATTCAATGCATCTTTATGCACTACATTATTTTAACACCGGAATGCGTTTAACTATTTTTATAGAAGACAGAAGATAACTACGTTCATTTCAAGAATGCCGAATGGAATGGACAAAACATTAGGAGTGTCTCATTCCAAAAAATTATTCACAAATTTTTATTACTTGTATTTAACTTTCTAGACAAAATTCTAATTTATATCTCATGTCTTTTTCTTTTTTTTTTGGCTAAAGGGTGATTATTGATTAATAAATAAAATGAGAAAAAAAATGTTTATAAAAAAATAAAGATTAATAAATAAAATGGGAAAAAGTTACAAATAGTAGCAGTACTTTACAGATACAAAAGTTAAAGATTAGTGAGGTAACATTTTCTCTGCTGCTCCAAGCAAGGCCCAAAATATCGATATCGATGAATATATCGGTGTACCCAAAAACCGATATATATCGGATATATCGGATATTTAGGATATATCCATTTTTGGTAATCAAACCCAAACTATTTAAAATATCGGAAATATCGGATATATCGGAAATATAATATCGGATATATCGGATATATATCGAAAATATATTGGAAATATCGGATTTATATTTTAAAATTGTCAAAAAGTCAACATATATATATATCGATTATATCGAAATATCGATTACATCGGGTGATATAAAGTTTCATATCGGAAATTCGATATATATCGGAAAAAAAAAGAGTTATATTCGGTGGATATATGTCGGAAATATCGATGTCGGTGTACCAAAATACCGATATATATCGGCGATATATCGGATATATCGGCGATATTTTGGTCCATGGCTCCAAGTAGCAGTAACATTGACCCAGACAGCTTGCTCCTTAAGACTCTGCCAAATAGAATTGAACTTCCAATGCACATTGTCACTTCGAAATGATTGTGCCACTGAAGAAGAGTTGGTCTCCACCCAAATACTTCTCCAACCCCTTTCTAGTGCCTTTTTAACTCCTTCCAGAATATCTCATGTCCTATCTTAAATCAATAAAGAAATGTTTTGGTCAACAACATTAGTCTACAAGCTAGTAATATATTAATTATATATTCAATCATTATATGCCAAGACAAAATATAAACTTAGTTGGTCGAATAGCTAAGCATAGGAACATTGAAAATCAAATTTCAAGCACAAATCTCTTGGAAGTTTGGTACGTTTTGCAATGGAGCAACAACAACAAAATGGTGTGGTGTTAGTGATGGTTCCTTTACCAGCACAAGGCCATCTCAACCAATTACTTCACTTAACCAGAATCTTATCTTCAAGAGCCCTACAAGCTCATTTCATTGGTTCAGCAACACACAATAAACAAGCCAAGGATCGTGTTCATGGTTGGGACCCTTCAACCATATCAAATATTCATTTCCATGACTTCACACTTCCTCAATTCATCACTCCTCCAGCTGATCCTAATGCCACAGACAAGTTCCCCAAACATTTACTACCTACCTTTGAAGCATCTGTGCACCTCCGCGAACCTCTTGGTGTGCTTCTTCGCTCCCTCTCTTCTACTCATAGACGAGTTGTCGTTGTGCATGATTCACTCATGGCGTTTGCTGCTGAAGAAGCCTCTTTTGTGCCTAATGCAGAAGCCTATGGTTTTGTCCCTTGTTCTGCTATTGTTGTACTCCTTTATATCTGGGAAGCTCTTGGTAAACCAGCCCATGAAGGTAGCAAGCTCGATTCTTTTTGTTTCCAATGAAAAACTAAAGCATACCCGTACTAGTACTAAGACTATCGTATCTGCAAAATGGGAAGTTTAATATCAATAGAAATTTCATGTATGTATGTGATGACTGACATGATTATAATTAATTGGAATGAATGTATGTTATACTTAGACATTCCATTTAGCTTAAAACAACCTATGTATTGTAAGTTGCTAAATTTAATTAACTAATTTTAATTAATATTTCAACAGAAGGGAGCTTAATTCCACAAGACACACCTTGCATTTCCTTTGAAGATTGCTTCAATGATGAATTCTCAGAGTTCTCTGCTAGAAATACAGAATGGCACAAATGTCGCACTGGGGATATATACAACACATGCGACGCTATAGAAGGAAAGTTCATCAGTGCGGTAGCTAAGTTTCAAGCAGACAAAAAACTTTGGGCTGTTGGGCCACTCAATCCGCTGACGTTGGATGCCACTGGAAGTCCTCGCTGTAAGTGCCTAGAATGGTTAGACAAACAACTTCCAAATTCTGTTATATGTGTTTCATTTGGAACAACGACATCAGTATCCGACGATCAAATTGCTGAGATTGCAATTGGACTAGAACATAGTAAACAAAAATTTGTTTGGGTCCTAAGAGATGCTGATAGAGGTGATATATATGAGGGGGAAGTTAGAAAAGCTCAACTGCCAGATGGTTTTGAGGAAAGAGTAAAAGGAATAGGAATGGTATTAAGGGATTGGGCTCCACAACTTCAAATCCTGGGGCATTCATCAACTGGTGGATTCATGAGTCATTGTGGATGGAATTCAACCATGGAGAGTTTGAGCATGGGTGTACCTATTGCTGCTTGGCCCATGCACTCTGACCAACCTAAAAATGCATTGTTGGTCACTGAAGTACTAAAGGTTGGTGTGTTGGTTCGAGATTGGACACGTCGAGCGGAACTAATTTCTTCGGATACCATTGAAAGCTCAATAAGGAAGTTGATGGCGTCAGAGGAAGGAAGCAAGATGAGGAAAAGAGCGAGTGAATTGGGAGTAGCTATTTGTCAATCGGTGTCAGAAGGTGGCACCTCTACCGCCCAATTGGAGTCTTTCCTCGCTCATATATCCAGATGAGACATCACCAAGAGCATTCATTCAATGACTTTATAATGTAAGATCAGAAAGATTATGTATCAATTGTGGGATTTGGTTTTTGAGTTCTGCATCTGGCAATGAAAATTGTTTACCATCACTGATTCTGGAACTTTGTTTTAGAAAAAATAATAATTATGTACTTGAAGCCGTTTATAACTTTATATGCTATGTTTCGAAAATTGGAATATGTATTCTTTTCATTCTACAAACAATCTAGAAAAGCGTTAAGGATGGTGGGAAAGAATATGAAATATGAGTTTAAGAAAAATCGCAACTTGCCTTTGGTATGAAATGAAAATATCCAACAAAGAAACAGAGAAATGCTATTGCTGTTTATGAAAATATCACCATGGACTAGAAAGTTGAGTGATAAACATTTATCAAACTCGTTACAATGGCCATCTATGTTCCCTGGTAGGGAACTAATGAAAATTGTACTCGAACCTGGATCCTCTTCGTACACGCCAAGTTCCTAACGACTAAAGCTAACTGTGAGACAACAAAAGACTTGATTACAGAACCTGGTATGTTAATATCATATATGCTTGTAGCTCAAGAATTAAGACTGGGGTGCATTTATATAATTTCACTTCCCAAGTTCTGCTCATCAACTAATTATCACACTATCTGGTATACTAAATAGTTGAGGTAACTTCATGTATAACAAGCATTCGTTAAAGAGGCCAGATCTTCTCCGCCCGGGTGGAAAAGTCAAGGTTTTACACCTTACAAAAATATATGAACACGTGTCCAATTATTTCACACCCAACGCGAAGATCTTCTCCGCCCGGGTGGAAAAGTCAAGGTTTTACACCTTACAAAAATATATGAACACGTGTCCAATTATTTCACACCCAACGCGAAGGTGTTATAAAGCTAACAAAAAAAAATAAAAAAAAATCACTGTGTGGGGAAAAGTAATGGTTCACTTATGCCAGGAAGCTTCGTAAAGGTGGAAGTTCATTTACTTTTTTGGTAAAGAAATGACATACCAACTGTAATAAGCCTACAGCCACAACAAGACCCGCAAATTCGACGAACAACCCAAGTTTTATCAATTTTGTAAGTTTTTCCATCTTGAATATTGAAAAAACTAAGTGTCTTGTCCCAAATGGTGGTCGAAGTAAAGGTTTGGAAGAAGTAAAGGTGTTGCATGTGACCTCCATGGTTTACAAATGCAGCTGATGAACTGAACCAGATCATCCGGGTTTAAGAGTTTAGTGATTAATTCTAGAAGGTGGTCTGGAATTTGTGACTAGCGACTTGCCATTGAAGAGATGTTGTGATCTGTGGAGGTAATCTGGTTTGCTGAAATGCTTGAAGAAATGTTGTGAATGTATATAGGAGGATGCACTGATGCAACTCTTTATTGACTTTGGTGGTTGGGCATTTCTAAGTAAAACTAGAACTATTTTCATACTTAATGTTATCAAAGTTTTCTACTCTCGATGCTATTCCAATATAGTTGGAATAGAAAGTTCGTTCCACTTCTAGTTATTTAGAATTCAATATTAACTATGATAATGAGTTCTACCAAAGTCAATGAGAGTACAAATTATATAATTATGCTAACAACGATGGAAAAACTACTAATCAAGATAAGATAATTCAAACTACGAAATTACTAATTTGACAATTTGAGGAGGAATTATGGGGATTTGATTCCACCTTAACTCGACTTAATTTAATAACGAAGAATTGTCGTAATCCGAATTGAAATGCTTTCGCATAGCAATTGGGTCTTCTTAATCCCTAATTGTTCATGGTGATCTCTACCAACTAACAACTAGCATGTGAAATAATCAAACTCATTCTCATGGTGAACTAATTGCTTTCTAGAATGGAATGGAATATTATGACCTATTCTACGCTAACGACAATCAAGCTTCATCAAAGCTTCTTCAAACCCCTCTAATGGAGGTTTTAGCCTTGAATCATTACACTATCATTTCTAACACAAGAACACATAGAACAACCCATTATTGAATAAATGATTAAACTTATAAATCTAATTGAACAATAATAATAATAATTCTAAATAAATTAAAACAAGATTTAAAACTAATTTAGCACTAAGATTATGATTAACTAATTATCAAATTAAAACAAACTAATTATGAATTTAAGACAACTAAACTAAATAAGAATTGAATCAATAAACTAAATTGAAATGAAAACTAATAATTTATTATAAAACTAAATCTGCTTCTAAATAATATTCATTCTTTGTTCTAACTAATCTATTGGAATGAAAACTATTTCTATGAAGTAAAAACTAGATCTAAACTAAGTTCTTTGATAATGGCTAAGTAAAAACTAAAAAATGCTTTAGAGCTAAGTCTTTGTCTCCCATATGGAGGAGACAAGATCCACTTTTTCGTGCATGGTTTTGAGGAGCCATGTTTTGGTAAAAAATCGAGGCCCAAAACTCGATTTCTTCGATCACGTGAGACTTTTTCAGTTAGATTTGACTTCAACAGCCTTTTCGTCCACTTTTGCTCCTCTGATTGGGTCAAGGCTTGGACCATTGGAAAGCTCTTTCCAAGCCGGCCGTTTTGACATAAGGTAGGGCCAATTCCAAGGCCTGAGTCCAAAGATACGGCCTTCGGAAGTTTTGTTGACTTTGACTTTTTAGCTTTGAATGGGCTTTAAATGGGCTTTTTCTCTTTGGATCTTGGCCTTTAATCATAGAACTTCTTAACAATCAACCCTCACTCTATTATCTCACAAAAGAGGCACATTTCTACACATATCCGACTCCAATGCCTGAAATACATAAGAATACGATAAAAAACACTAACTCTTACTTATTAATCACATAATTAGTTAAAAGCGATATTGTTAAAGGGGTTAAAACTACAGTTTTGGGCTCTTATCAAACCACCCCCAAACAGTATTTTGCTTGTCCTTAAGCAAATATGAGAAATTAGCATAAGTGACCAAAAATGGAGTTCTAACTAATCTCGTTTCGTCGAGTGCGATTGCATTGACCATATGCAACAAGACCTTAAACCACTAAGAATTCCCTAAGTGGGCCGAGTTATAGTCATTGAGAGAGTTTTCTAGTGAAGGTACTCACAAACTTCATCTATACTACTGGCGACTACAAAATAAAACTATTGTTTCCTTATTTATGTACCGATTATCTACACATCTCACTGCTTGATGAATCTGAGAATAATCAAATCGAAAACCTAAGCTAATATATGCATAATAATCAATCATCTACGAATAAACATATATACAATGAGTAATACTATGAAATGCACTAACATGTCCGTTTATGAAGCTTTGGAATAACGTCCTTAAGTAGGTCCTCACATAAAAGTCAAGACAAAAATACTCTAATTTTTCCTCGAGTTTAATTTACTCCGATTGTGCAAGTGGGCACACTTTACCTTACAAACTCAATGACACACAAGGAGCCGAAGTCGATCAAACACATCTGCCACTTACTATCACACTAACTATTCCTAATTGAGTTATATGTCTTTATTAGGTGTTGCGGGGATTAGGAGATGGTTTAAGAAGGAAGGAAATGGATATTAAAAAAAAACCAGTCTGAGATAATAGAGTCTTCATATTATGTAACTAGAAAAAACCTTGTTCTTTACTTTTGCTTCTACACTTTGTTTCCATCCTTAGCAATTTCTTTTTCTTTTTCTTTGGCTTTTGACTCATTTGATTATGTTTTTGGAGTTCTAACTCTTTATTTTCTTTTATTTATTTATTTATTTATTTATTTGGATGGAAACTTTCTTTTCTTATTGGAAGCGGCTAACAAATTCTTGATTTCAAAGGTCTTTCTCTTTTCTATTTGTCATCTCTATTCTCAGACTCGTTCAAAGAGTGGGTAGGCTGATTTTTATTTTTATTTTGTTTTGTAAAAGGGTAAAAGATTTGCAGTTTATGAAAGGCTAAAGAAAGGCTCAGAGGGGCGACTAGTGGAAAATTATTTCATAAGGCTTGAATTTCTGGCTATATCGATCCAAGGAGGGCCTAAATTCTCGCTTAGGATATGGTATAGTGATCAAGCAAGTGGACGTGTGATTTCTCTATTCGAAATTTACTTCTCCTTTGTGTCATTTCTCAAATATTTCACTCATATAAGGCTTTATCTTTATATTCTCCTTTGGATTTGTAGAATAAGTACTCTAGCCTAGATTTCAGAAACTTACTGCCAAACAATCATAGATACTCATGTAACATATTTATAGAAAGATGCAAAGATTATTATCTGCATATTAACCTACGTTTCTAAAAACTATTCTAATACATGCAAAAGCTAACATGAAACTTCTAGATTATTAAGAGCATAGGGAAAGAAAACAATACCAATATTCCTAAGTGTATAACATAATTTTTTATGTATTTTTTTAATTTTTGAAATTTTTACTAGAAAACAAGTGCACATTGTACATATCTATATCTTAATAGATGTCTTAATTACACGTGTTTCTATGCCACCCCCAAACAAGAAGCATGCTTTGTCCTCAAAGTACTGAAATAAAAATGGTAGAAAAATACCATGGAAACGCGTGAAATTTTGGAACATCTGCAAAACAAGGTTAAAATATACTAATATAGATAAAGAAAAACAGACGCAACTCTATATGAGTTACACCCGTTATGGAGTTACAAGAATCAAATTGCTTGGGACATAAGCAGACTCGAACAAAAATAAAAACTTACCTTAACTCCATCATTTAAGCATCATCATCCTCTTCCTCATAGGACCACGGTTCTTTTGCGTCCTGCCACGCTATGATAACTTGCCAAGCCCTTCACCGGGTGTAACGCCCGTATGGCTTGGGCCTTGGTTGTTGTTGGGCCCGATTTTAGGTTGTTTTGGTTTGGGCCGGATTCTAGTTTCGGTTCTTGGGCCTTAGCTTGTTTTGTTTGGATGGGCGGATTCGTTTTTTTTTAGTTGGTTTGGTCATTTTTCTTTTAAGTCTTTGGGCGAGAACTTAGATTTGTTTTTGTGGACCCGGTTTAATTTAAAGTTTTTGGCGGTTTAATATTGCTTGGGGCAGTTCATGGGGACTTAAAATAGATCTACTTGGGTCTTTAAATGTTTTAGACTTTCGGGTTAAGGGTTGGAGAAGCAGCTAGTTGGGTCCGAACCATTACCTTGGTCATGAGCCCATGAGCCATGCACCATTGACCTTAGCCATGAACCATGGCTATGACCCTGGACTTGTTGAACATGGAAACGACAGTTTGACTTTGACAATGACGTGTCGACTTTGACTTTGACCATGCCAGTTTGACTTTGACCATGATGGGTTGACTTTGATTTTGACCAGGATAGTTTGACTTTGACCATGACATGTTGACTTTGACTTTGACCGTTGACCTTTGACCGTTGACTTTGACTGTGGAATGTTGACTTTTCCAGTTTTTCACATATTTGATTATATGGATAAATATAGTAATAATATATTGTCGAACATTATATAACATTGTTTGTCATTATCTAATTAAGATTTGGCGTGAGTAGTGTGTGTGTAAAACATATATATATTGGGCTTTGATTGTGGATTGTGAATTTGTTTTAATTGTCTTTGCATTTTATGTTGTAAATTGTATAAATTTGGTGGTCATTATCTAATTAAGATTTGGCGTGGATATTGTAATATTATATAATATGTTGGGATATATATATATAATGCAATATGTTTGGGAGAAATAAATGTATAAACACTCCATTAGTATATATGTGAGATCTACTATGAGGTAGTAGTATTGGTGAATATTTGCCACGGGGAGTGTGGCGTAGTGCAATAATATATTGTACGTGAAAGAATGAAAGTGGTTATGAGATACAATTGAGATATTTTCTAAATATTGTGGCTTAGTGCAATAATGTATTTGACATGCATTGATATAGTGAAATGTTTATGAGTCATAAATGAATGACACTGAATAAATAACGTAAGCGAAAATCCTAGAACGACTACCACAACTCATGTGATTGGCCCTTACGGCGTTTGGTTAATCCGAATGCCGCCTTCGGGGTAAAGTAATGTGATTGGCCCCTTACGGCGTTTGATTAATCCGAATGGCCCGGTAGGCGTAAGTAATGTGATTGGCCTTTACGGCGTTTGATTAATCTGAATGGCCGGTAAGTAATGTGATTGGCCATACGGCGTTTGATTAATCTGAATGGCCTTCGGCGTAAAGTAATGTGATTGGCCCCGGGCGTTTTGATTAATCACGAATGGCCCGAGGCGTAAGTAATGTGATTGGCCTTACGGCGTTTTGAGTTAATCTGAATGGCCTTCAGCGTAAGTAATGTGATTGGCCCTCTGGCGTAGCGAATAGTGGCTTGATTATTCCGTTAAGCAAAATAGAGCGATGACGCGATATTTTATGCGAATAGTGGCGACTTACATAGATTTGGCTTCCGTGTGAGGATTTACGGTGTCGCGGCATCATTTCGGGGGTGGTTCACATACCGGAGTGACTCATTATGTAAGGGGAGGCATGTGGATGTACATGTTGGCGTTGGGTAGCGATTGTGGTAGCCGGGAAACTAGGTAAGACATAGATCTGGACGTGATTTTAGGGACCGCATAAAGAAAGCTGAAATAATATAATTATGGTAATAAGATTGGTTGGTTATTGGTTTAGTTCGAACCTAAGGAGCCTCGATGGAGGAACTACATGCCTTATTTATGATGCGTATAGTTTGTTGTGTGGTTAGTGGGAAGTTAAAGCCTCGATTGGGAGGAACTACCGCCTTAATTATTGTACATAAGGATGTTATATTAGTCGTTAAAAGTTAAAGGCGCCTCGGTGGAGGAACTAAGCGCCTTATTGATTGTGTATATATTTGTATAATTATATGTTGTATTTTAGGGCTACTCACACCGGCATTGTTTATAATTGACCCGATTTTATGTTTGCTTATCGGGTGTGTTCATTCAATGAACATAGTTGATAAGTTTTACGAGTTTAGTGTTGAAGAAGAGTGGTTTGCTTTATGGTTTGCGTTAAGCGTTAAATCTCGGGATTTGTTTTGTTTTCCTTGAGGTGATATAGATTTTTAGTTGAGACAAAGTTATTTGTATTTTCATTTGTAATTTTAAATAAAGAGTTATTGGAAAGAGATTTGTAACTTAATCTTATTTGTGAAGTTTTGTAATGAAGAGGACATTTGTATAATAGAAATTTTTATTGGTTTTAATTATCCGCATATTTTAAACTGTTTATGGGTTTTGGAAGTGGAAGTCGGCGTCACACCTCGGAGATCGAAGAGTAGGGGACAAATAATGTTTTTCCGAATTCTGTCGAAATTCGGGGTGTGACACCGTGTGTCATCCACCCGTGCTAACCTATCTAGTGTGACTCGGTCTGATGGGGTGTAAGGAGCAACCAAATGAGGTTGCACCTGCCATCCTGGCCAAGTCATAATTGGAAATGAACGAACCACGCAATTAGTGGGTCTCATGACTTCAACCCTAACCCAATATGTGAATTGGGTACAGAATACAGGTAAACAACCGCGCATGATGCGGTAAACCAAAACAGGCATAAGAGGATACTTATGCCTCATGATATGTGCTCTCTTTAGACTAACCACTAAAACTCTAGGAATGTCATATAGGCGACGTCCTTCAGCTAAAGCAAGGAAAACATCTCCAGCGGTACTATTTGCAGAAGTAAATTGTCACTCCCCTAAAATATTCATCAGGATGAATAACATGGTGGTGCCTACATTCAGGGATAGGCTACCAAGGGCTATGTTATATCGCCCTTGGTCCATTACACGAAACACCCCTTCCCCATAATACTCATGGAAATACGCATAGTCATAGAGGTATGCATTATCGGTCATATATCCCCACGTGTGTATAGGATCAGGCAAATGCAATCTCGAAACCAACGCTATCAAAGACTTACTAAATTCTAGTGGCATGTCATCAACTACGATGGAGAATTTTTGTTCTCCATCATGGTTACAATAGAAATTAATATTATTGTAGAAATATGTAGTAAGCTAAGGTGAATACGAGTCGTCGTCACTTACCGATAGAATCGCCATCCTAAGCGCAAGATTTGCCGCCGCCAACAAGTCTTGAAGGAAGCTTTCGAGGTATGACCGTAGGAGATGTCATCACAATAATTACTCTCTAGAAGAGCTGCAAACAACCCTGGAACAACTCACAAAAAATCAAAAATTTCCGGGGCTATGAAGTTCGGTAGGGTTAAGCTCGAAATAGCCTTGGTAGGGTGCGGTCGTTTCGCTCAGGTCTAAATCGAGTTACAGTGTTTTCAACGCAAGGTGCGCTCAGTAATAGGGTGTGTTGGGCGCGGGGGTGCTCGTGTATGAAGAAACAGGGAGTGCGATGAAAAACAAGAGGAAAATTTTAAGGTTTAAGGTGAGAGATGAAAGTGAGATGTGTGGGTTTTGAGTGTAGAATGAATGAAGTATATATAGGGTTTTAGTTTCTAAAACGAATTAACAAGTTGCCAAAAAAAAATTAAGGCAATTGCCGGAAACAAAATATTTCCAAAACCTAAAACGAAAACAACCCATATGCATTATTCTAAAACAAACCTAATATCTTTTAGATTGAATTTAGAATAGCAACTTCCTAACTCATTGAAATTTCATCCTACCATAATATCTGTTCTTAGCAATGCTAAAAAAAAACTAATACCACCCCCAAACAATTCGGGAAGGTGGGATTAACGCAAAAATCATCGCATGCGTAGAAAAAAAAAACAGATTAAATTAAATACGAAATTCAAATAACAATTAACTACCGAATTCAAATTTAACTATTGAATTTAACAACTTAACATCCAAACTAATAAAAACAATAAAAACAACATCAAAACAACAAATTTCCTAAATACCCATTTTGTCCCTATGCGTGCAAAATTAAAATTGAAATTCTCGACTCGTTACCGGTCCGATTTTTGCGAATGAGATATGAAAACGATCAGGAGAGAATTTCTAATCTAATGATCCATAAAACACTCTATTCTAACTGTGGTTGATATATAAAAAGTTGGAAAACGCTTCAAAGTGCATGGATTACATAAGTTATGAGAACAAATAAAATCTAAATTCATAAATAAAAGAAACTAGTGTTCATAACCTCCAAATATTACAAACAACCCCATTAAAAGCAGACAATATATAACCAGTAAAAGGACGACCATCAACATCTTGTCATTGGTGCATATAAAATAATCAAAATGAAGAGATTGTAAAATACCTTAATTTCACTTTCAGGGCTTTTAAGGAAACCCCATTGAACAGATTGATGCTCCAAGCACAAAAGGTTTAGTGGGTGTTTGGTTCTCATTTTTTCAAAAAATTATTTTTTATTAAAAAACACTTTTATGAAAAAGTATTTATTCTAAAAACAGTTTTTCAATAAACATGTTTGGTTATGACTTTTCTTAAAAGCTATTTTATCAAATTAGATTTCACACTATGTTTCTCGATATATTTTGGCATATCGTGGCATAAATCACTAAAGTATAAAACAACCGGGGAGTTCATTTGCCTTTAGCACCAAAAGTGTTTCCTTCAAAGAAAAATAGTTTTTTAACTTAAAAAATAAGTTTTACCTAATTATCATAAAACAAGTTTTTGGGACCAAAAAGTGTTTTTTGGATGAAAAACTATTTTTTTTTTTTAAATAGAAACCAAACACATTTATTTTTTCAAAAAATGTTTTTCACTAATAAACACTTTTTGGCAATAAATAAATAGGATCCAAACACCCCCTTAGGTTGAACAGCTTGAACTTATAAGAATTGAAGAAAAAAAAGAATGGAAAATAAAATTGGATTGAAATACGAAGACACAAACAAATGAGAGAAAACAGATCGAGCGAGAGCTTACATTGTCTCCATCCTTAGAGCTCTATAAAAGAAATGCCTTTTACACCAAAATCCAAGAACACCATTTAAAAAAAAAAAAACTTATATCTACAAATAACATTAAAGAAATGAGAGGGTAGTGTACCTCTGTCCTTTAGAAAAGACTAGCTTTCCTCTTCTTCGAGTGATAGATCAGGATGGTAAACATGGTTCGCCTCATTAAACCTAGGTTTTATATTCGAGATTGAGAGAAGCGACATATAATCGAGTAGAAACTGCTCTATTTGGACTTTAATTTCTTTTGGCTTTTGTTTTATTTTCTTTTTTTCTCAGTAAAACATATTAAAAGTTGGGTCAAAAAAATAAATTGGGATATATACTAACAAAAACTTAAAAGTAGCGGATATATCTGTAAGAAAAACGGTAATGAGATATATCCATTAGAAATGAAAAAGCATTGGTGCGTTAGGAATTGACCATCGGTGTAGTGAGTGAGCGAAGATGTCATTGGAAGCGATTTTCTCGATCATACAAAATGCAAAACATCAAGGCGGCTTCAAACAACCGGATCTTCCTAAGTTTGATGAAACGGGGAGGTGACACGAGCGATCTTGTCATGGAATTTAAAAGCAGACTAATTCTCTAGCGTGGAGATGACCCCCTCTTATACAAACTTTTTCCATCGACATTAAAAGAAGAAGCTTTTCGTTGGCTCTCCGGCCTACTAGCTCGTTCTATCACATCATTCCAAGAATTAGCAAGTCAGTTCACATACCGATTCAAGCATAATTGGACACGTCCTAAGGATATCAACATCTTGCTAAATATTAAGCAACAAATAGACGAAACTCTGGCAAAGTTCGTAATTCGTTTCCGCCAAGTGCATGCAAAGGTTACTGATGTCCCTGACTTAATGATCGTTCATGCATTCAAGGAAGGAATACATTTTGATAAAAATGGAATTTACAATTCCCTTGTATGGGACCACCCGCAATCCAAGTCTAATTTGTTTACACGAGCACAACAGTTCATTAACGTCGAAGAAGATGTTATAGCAAAAGCCTCAAGAGACAAAGATTATTTTTGAAGTAAAGATTCAAGCGATGGTAAAGCAAAACATAAACAAAACACTACGGAAGGACAACAACAAAAATCAGACACGATTCACGAAGAAATGAAGCTCACTCCATTAAATGCCAAATATGCAGTAATATATGAGAAGATTAAAGGACGTTACTTACTTTTTTCTTCAATGCCCTTACTTGAAAACACAGAGTCTAGAAGTGACAAAAATCTTTGGTGTCACTTCCATAATGATTTCGGTCATGAAACTGAAGATTGCAGATCCCTCAGGGGAAAGATACAGAGGTTAGTTGAAAAGGGCGGTTAGGCAATTTTTACTTCCAAAGACTATGAAGCAAAATTTAGCAATGACGGGTTACAATGTCATACTAGCTGGTCACGCCAAAATTAATGACATTTCACAAACAAAGCAGAAGTATGAGCAACAAGCCAAGTTTGGTTTCTTATGTGAATTTTATCACGTAAATAACATTGATTTTGCAAAAGGAATTCGTTCAGAAACTACCGAACCCGGTCCCTTATATTTTAGTGATAAAGACCTAATAGGCGTCCACCATCTTCATTATGATGCGGTCATTATCTCTGCTTTCATTGGATTATGGCGAGTTCAGCGCATAATGATAAACACGGGGAGTTCTGTCAGCGTCATTTTTGCAGGTTGCTACAAGAACATGCAACTTTTAGATAATTTGGTGGTTGCAGAAAATAATCTAATAGGCAGTTTCGATGGAACAACAACAACCCTAGTGGGAAGATTTTCTTTACCAGTCACACTCATGGACAAGATGGCAGACATTGAATTCTTTCTGATGAATTGCAAATCCCCTTACAATGCAATCTTAGGAAGGGATTGGCTCCCACATTATGGGGGCGATAGTCTCTACTTTTCATCGGCGATCAAATTCCCATCCCCGGCAAAATTTGTAAGACACACGGGCAACCAAATGGCTTCCCACGGCTGCCACGAAAAGTTTTGGAGGAGTATCGTCAGTTTGATATGTGAGGAAATACAGTTCTCAGCAATTCGCAGGAGGTGTCTAAGTCAGAATCAGTACTACACAATATTTGTACTGCTAGTTCACTAAATGAAGGGCTGCAAACTATAGACCGCTTCTTAGAAGTGCAGATTGGGAATTCAAGCGACAAAATAACTTTCATATCGGCGGAACTGTCAGAAAGCGAACAAGCGGAGATGATTGTCCTCCTAAAAAAACAATACGATATTTGCTTGGTCAATAGAACAAATGCCTGGACTTAGCGCATATATTGCATGCCACACGCTTGACATTGATCCTACAATCAAGCCAATGAGGCAGAAACCTAGGCGTATGACACCAGATAGAAAACTCAAGGTCAAAGAGGATATTGATCGTCTACTCTCAGTCAAACCTAAGAAAGATGGTAAAATGAGAGTGTGCATTGATTTCACAATCCTTAACAAGGCTTGCCCGATTCATCCCTACCCTCTTTCGCGGATATCAGAATGGGTAGATGCCACATCTAGCTACCCGCGATTATCATTTATGGATGTTTCTTCAGGATACCACCAGATTCCGCTATCTATTAAAGACCAAGAAGCAACTGCATTCATAGCTGATCAGGAAATTTTCTGTTACCAGGTCATGCCTTTAGTTTAAAAAACATGGGTGCCACTTATCAGAGGATGATCAACACCATATTTCACTACACCATAAGGGTCATTTTGTAACAGGGCAAAATTTCCATTTGTAACGAATATATCTGTTACAACCTTTCTAACGGACATAAGTGTGAGGTTCTTTGGTATCCGTTAGTATATTTTAATTTATTTTTCCAATTATTATCAAAGAAATATTTTAATCATTTGTAACAATTGTGTCCGTTAGGAAACAAACTAAAATAAAGACCAAAAGGGTATATACGGAACTAACGGAATAAACTGAAGTAAATAAAACAATTGTGCCCTTCCCATGCTCGTCTCTTTCTTTATCAAAAAAAAAAAATGCTCGTCTCTTTCAGGTCTACAAGACTCCATGAAACCCTATCCCATGTATTGTCTCCTCTGTCAAACCCTCATCGACGAAGATGAAAAAACACTAGGTATATATGCTTTCTCTCTTAATCTCTTGATCTATTTTCTCTCTCCTACCCAAAAAACTAGCTAGTCAATTTCTGAGTTTTTTGGTTTAATTGTGCTCCATGAACTGGTCAAATTAGGTTTATTTGTTTCGCTTGCTGATAAATTTAGGTAATTTAAGTTTTGTGTGGAACTGTAACATTGGAATGTAAATTTATATGCTCACGATTGGGACGATTTCGTTGCTTGGCTAATCAAAAATAAAAAACACCTTAACCTGCTCATGATTTAGTCGGTTTTCATGTAAAAAAGTGTTTCTTTTATAGAGCTCTAAGGATGGAGACGAACCAGGTAAGCTCTCGCTCGATCTCTCATCTCTCTCTTCGCATTTGGTTCTCGAGCTCATCTGGAGAAAAAGGCTCTAGCAACAGTACTTTTATTTTTTTTGTTCACCTCTTAAAGTAGTTTCATTGTTCATCTACTTTGTTGAAAATTTTCTATGTTTGCTTGATGTTTCAGCAGATGTGGTACTGGAATTCCCTAATTAAGGGCTTTCATTTTGTGGTTCTCTTGACTGGAGGTTCAGGAATTCGTGATACTCAGGTTTGTTTTCTTCCTGAGAACTTCATTTTTTACCCTGGCTGGCGTAGCACACTCTTATCATCATCATCATTCGTACCTATTGATACCATAAGGTACTTGCTTCAGCTTCCTGTTATAACAGATTATTGTGTACTTTACAGTGTGGGTTTAAGATGTGTACATGGGCTGCTGCTAGGAAACTTTTCACTAACATATGTTTGAAAAGGTACAGAACTATGTGTAACATATTTGCTCAACAACTAACATAGGTTTGTTGCTTTACATTCACATAGAAAATATATCACTTTGATCAAATAGTTTGACTAGCTAAAATTTCAAGGAATTTTGAATACATTAGAAGTCTAACTTGTAGTATCTTGTTGTGTATTGCATCTGTATTGTGGAAACTTTAAAGAATTATGCTGAATGTGATTTAAATGCTAATTGACTTATAATATCGATCAGTGATGGAGATTGACTTTCATGAGATGCAGTCACTATGCGTTTCTTACCTCAACAAAAAGACACTAATCTGTTTGGATTCTGGACTTTGGTTTTTTCATAGTAAATAAGCCTTTCATGTTCTTTCTCAAGCTGTCATGCATGCATTCCATACTAGTTAAATTATATATAACTTATCCCAAAAAAACAGCTTATTGAAGTACTGACGCAAGTTTCAAGCAACACACTCTATGATCTCATTGTTTATATTTTTCACGAGGTTTAACACACTTCGAATCAAACTTGATGACTGAACGAAGACAAATGCATGCTGTTGGCTTTTGCTGGCCTCAATTTTGCTTGGAATGGAGTTGGACTTTACGGGTGGTCAATAAAGCAATAATGTCAAACGGTAGAACAAATATTTTCATAGTAGTTTAGTTTAACACAATTGTTTAAACTTTGAACGCGCGAACTGAAATCTTTATTTCCTTCACCAATTAAGAAGCTGAGTTTGGTGCCTAAAAGTTACACAGATCGATATTATATGCCTACTGAATGTGATTTAAATGCTAATTGACTTATAAGCTGTCTCCTCACTAAATTTAAAGTTGATTGCAGATTTGCAGGTGCTTTGGATTCTTTCAACTCCTCTAAGATGTGCTCCCATTATATTCTATAGCTCCTATTCAACTATATTAGGTCACCCTCCATGACACCATATTTAACACCATGTTGTTTTACTGGTTATTGTTTTCTTTAATGAGTTTTGTTTTTTGCAATCTTTGTAGGTGATGAACGCTAGTCCCTTTCATTAATTGGGGTTTTAGTTATTTTGGGATTCTTTGGACAATGTGGTGCTCTACAGATTAAGGTATCAACTTGCTTATAAATGCTTATTTTTCTGTGAACTAAAAATTGACTTCAATTATGTATTTAGCCTTGCATCTACTATGCTGATTTTACAAAAATAAATCATTTACAAGTTAGGTACTCAATAACAAGTTGATAGCAATTGCCAAGACTTTGATTTGAATTTCAAGTAATTTAGACATCGAGTGCCTTATTAGTGTGAACACAGCTCGAGAGTGTGCGGTAATGGCTCAGTCTTGTCTACTTTCATTTTTTGTACACAAACAACTTAGGAGCGACTTGACTGTATGCTACTAGTTTGTAAGTGAACTATGTCTATGGACCATGTTAGTATGTTACTAGCTAGTCTGGTACTCTGCAATGAATTTAGCAAGTAACAACGTTACATCACTGTCTGTAGACTGAGTCAGTTTCATTTAGCAAGTAACGGGTTTGTATTAATGTCAGTTTCGGGAGTTTCACTAGTTAGTTTTATTTGCAATTTGAATACTTGATATTCCGTCATTATGTATTGTTACTTTTGGTATTCATTTATTATGACCGCATGAATTTCCTTACACTACAATAACTTGTTATGAATGATTTAGTGTGTGTGTGCCTCTAATATTTGTTTTTCTTTCTCTTATTTCATTCTCAAGAGGATGAAGAATTACTAATCGATTTGATTTCCTTATGTTTTAAAGGGTGTGGGAAACAATGATTATTTCGTGATGGATGACAAGGCAAAATTTTAGTTTCGAGTCATCAAATTAGGAAGAATGAAATCCAAAGACATGGTACATTTACTTCTTACGTTGATATAATCTATTCGTCTAGACATGGTAAATTTAGTTTTGAGTCATCGATTTAGAAGAATGAAATCCAAGTTCACCTTCAGGTATTGTTCTTGCTCAAATCTTGGGTGTGTAGCGAAGTTCTTTTAATACCCTTAAAGGTTAGTTTTTTGTGTACTCTTTTTTTTGTCATTAGAAAAAAGAAATTACTTGCCTTACAGAAAGAAATTATTACAAACTAAATTTGTTCTTATGAAGGAAATGGGTTGTTGGTAGTGTTTAGATATTGTTTTTTGCATTTAATTCACTTGGAAAATGGATGACTCATTAGCATTATGGTGTTTGAGTGGTAGTTGTTCTACATTTCTAATACGTTGTGGGAAATCATCGTGGTAAGGACGAGGTGTTGTTAAGGTGTTATAAGAATTGTGTGATAATGTTGAGGTAGTGCTTTTTAGATTAAGTTTTAAGCCTTGGTGAGAGAACCTTTTTGTCTAATTTCTTTTCTACCATGGCAGACTCATGATATGCATGCTGAATCCATGTGATCTTTTAGGGAAGGTGAATCAAGTAAAATAGATTTGGTTATGTGTAGATTAAGCTTACTAAGTGATTGAACAAGGAGATTTATTTTTCACAGTAAAAGTTTAGACATCTGAATTTCGATTGTTTCTTAGGTGCATGAGTTTAATTGCTTGCTTGTATCCTTATTTGTTAGTAATCAACGGATTATTTTATGATGGATAAACACTTCTTTGGCACGTAGGAATTTGAATGCAGACATAGATGTTCTCAAAGCAGCAATGAGAGGTACATTTGATATTCGGCATTGATGCATAATACACTCTGAGATTATCAGAGAAACAGAAGTATGCACATCCTAGTGCCTTCATTGAGGTAATAATATGCCCGTTACGTCATTTTGTGGTATTAAACTACATTTTAGGCTTCAATTTTTTGTGGTTTATTCTTTTATGTGAGAAGTATGAGATTAAAGACATTTTTTGGTAAAAACAGGTATACACATCCAACAATGTAAGGGTGAAGATGGTGGTGCTACTTCTGACTGGTACTCGACAAATTCTCAATGGTCGAGTTGGTAGTTGTGTCAGCTTGTTAGTGTTTTTCAGTTTCTATTATATTGTGTTACAATTGTTGTTGTAACTTTGGATGGATACGATTAGGTTAATTCATTTTTACAAGTGTTTGTTCTGTAAATTTGGATTTGGATTGGTGGTTTTAATTCTATAATATTAACTGAGTCGGGTTTTCTTTTATTCACTTGTTACTTGAGTTGTAATGTAATGTAATATTTTTGTATGTAAGATGGATTGTGGATAATCAGATATACAGGGTGGAAATCTTTTGGCGCTAGAAAAAATATTTTTTTTTGCACTGGATTGTTTTTTAGTAACGGTTATATCTGTTACGCTAAATGTTAGTAATGAAAGGTCCCAAGCTTCACTAACACTTATATCTGTTAGAAATAAAAGATTTCCGTGGACAATCAACGGTTGACTATCTGTTACAAAATAATTACCAACGAATATATCTGTTACTAAATTAATATACGTAACAAATATATCACATTTACTAAATTAATATATCGTAACAAATATATCCGTTACTAAATTTGCCTAAATGACTGTAACACCCCAGAAGTAACGGATATAAGCGTTAGTAAAAATATAAGTAACGATTATAATTGTTGCTAAACACCATTTATGGTGTAGTGTTTGGAGATATGTTAGGCAAGATAATGGAGGCGTACATTGATGACATGATTGTAAAATCCAAGCATAAGGGAGATCACATCTCTGGCTTACAATCAGTTTTTGACAAAATTGAAGAATTCAACATACGACTCAATCCTTCGAAATGCGCTTTTGGGCTAATCTCCAGAAATTTTTTGGGGTATTTGATGACTCGTCGAGGCATCGAAACTAACCCATAGCAGATCCGATCCATTCAGGCCATGTCAGCACCAAAAACAAAAAAGGAGATTCAACAGCTCACCGGACGCTTAGCGACTCTCAACCGGTTCATCTCTAAGTACTTGGAAAGATGTCGTCCTTTCTTTCAGACTTTAAAGGACTCAACAGGGTGAAATGATGACTGTGAAAATGCCTTCCAATCCATCAAGAAATACTTAGTCTCGCCATCAATGTTGGCGAAATTTAGTACGAGGGCAACCTATCGCAGATTAGTCGCGGTATTGTTCATCGATGGAGAAGGCGGTCGTCTAATCTTCTTCATTAGCGGCGCCAAGACCCCTAGGGGGTGGAAACTAGATATACGAGAGTTGAAAAAAATTGTTCTAGCATTGGTTCATCTTTGCCGGACGCCTCAAACCATACTTCCAAGGAAGATTGGTCAAGGTATACATCGAATACCCACTTCGCGAAAAGTTTTCCGAAGTGCTTTCGGGGAATCAAGCGGTGGCTAAATAGGACATCTATTTAAGCTTGTTTACAAAGATTGTCTTTGAACCGGACAATTAGTAGTTTTGGCCAACAGTTCCTTAGAACTGGTTCTTGAAGTAATTTTCTTTTGTTTTTTCAGATTATCACTAATCAATAAATGCATTATTCCACATTTCTTTATTTTCATTCAGTTAGTTAGTCAAAAATAATATATATCAATTACTCAATTACCATTCTTAAAGACAAGCAGTTGATAGAAAAGCTAAACTATAAAAACATATACAAATTCAAAAGTCATGGAGTTTGCGTTTGCAACACCTCTCTCCATGCACCCAAAAGTCGTGGAGTTTGTGTTTTCAACACCTCTCTCTACGCACTAAAAAGTCATGGGGTTTGCGTTTTCAACACCTCTATCCATGCACCAAAAAGTCGTGGAGTTTGCATTTTCAACACCTCTTTCTATGCACCAAAAGTCGTGGAGTTTGCGTTTTCAACACATTTCTCCACGCACCAAAAAGTCATGAGGTTTGCATTTTCAACACCTCTCTCCATGCACCAAAAGTCGTGGAGTTTGCATTTTCAACACCTCTCTTCATGCACCCAAAAAAAAAAAATGTCAAGTAAGCAGTGACAACACCAACAAACACTATGCTTAAAGCACAAATATTATTTATGTAAGAAGCGCGTGAACCAGCATACCCCAGGTTGCAAAGGCAAAAATGTCTTACGGTTCACTAAGCTAGAATCGAGTCATAGCCTCAACCCCCAATCAAATAACCCGCTTCGCAACATAGCGTATCATAAGCAGAGTTTAGTAGTCTTAGCCCACACAAGTACATCCTATCACAAGTCCTTTTTCATCGACTTATATCCCCATAAACAAACATATATTTCTTCTACAACTTGAACCCAATTATCTTTAAAGTGGGTAGTACAGCAACCACCTACGAATTAAGTCTTGTGGTTTCAAACCAATCATAGTTAAATATATACATAAAAGATCTATACTAACTTCATTATACAAGTTATACAAATGGCTTCTTTATCATAAATTATATCAAACAACAAAACAAGGAGTATATATTTGTATATGCAGTTGTTTTACTTTTTGCAATTTGTGTATCCCAGTAATACACATGTCTGAAATATCCTCCACGCCTTTTGCATTATTCGAACTCATCTCTGTTACCATTGTATAATTAAGTATTGTGGTTTCAACGCAATTATAGTTAAATATATACATAAAAACTCTGTACTAACTTTATTATACAAGTTATACAAATGGCTTCTTTATCATAAATTATATCAAACAACAAAACAAGGAGTATATATTTGTATATGCAGTTGTTTTACTTTTTGCAATTTGTGTCTCCCAGTAATACACATGTCTGAAATATCCTCCACGTCTTCCGCATTATTCGAACTCATCTCCGTTACCAATGGATTATTCATATACTCTTCGACCATTTCGGTAGAGAAAACTATATCATTTGTCGGTTTCAGCGCCTCTATCACATCATCATCAAGAAATACAGTGGGAATGTGATCCATGTTGTCGATTGGTATACCATTTGTGGCATACAAGGAGACTCCAGGCACACCATTTTTAGTCCCATCTTCAATATCACGATTGGGGGCGGCTTGGACCCGTTCGATTTCCGTAAACGGTGGCTGCTACTCCATAGTTTCAACGTCCTTTTCGAAAACAAGAATATCAGTAATCATAGCCTCATGGTTTAAAGCAACATGATGTGGCTGATGCTCAACACTCTGGGTAAATTGCCCCTAACCAGCTCCTTTGGCATCAATACCAACACTAGCATTAACAGATGTCATGTCAAACGGGAATTTGCTACTATTAGCTTTGTCATGCACTTGCATGGCAAATATTTCAATCACATTGTTTCATTCTTTTGTAGTAATATTATGTTTAGTCTTCGCTGCAAGAAACGAATTCCATCCGACGAAAAGGGGGTGGTATGTGTACCAGTGTACTCGTACCCCTACGAACGACCATCATTGGGTACTACTATAAGAGCCGCTCACTAATAAGGCATGCTTGCTTGCCCGTTATTGTGGCACTCCCGCTTGCCTACTAGTGAGGCGTGCTTGCTCGCCCGCTACTGTGACATTTCCGTTTGCCTACTAGTAAGGTGTGCTTGCTTGCTCGCTACTGTGGCATTCCCGCTTGCCTACTAGTGTTGCATTCTGACATGCCCACTAGTGAAGCAATGACACTGCCCACTAATATAGCACCCAAATTATATATAACAGGTCCGGAGATATGTCAAGAGATTTTTTCCATATAAAGCTTTTGGAAAGATTTCGTACAAATAAAAAAATATCTCATCAAATAATAAAAAAGTATCTTAGGCAATAAGAAGCTTAACATATTTATTTTCCTATAAATACCCAACAATTATTTCAACAAAGAACTACGTGCATTTTTTAGACTTGATTCTAGATAACGATTTGGATAAGTATACAGCCATTGGTGGTGCAGTCTCTCTCACTTCATATCAACCTCTCTAACAAGATCATTGGTGTGTTTGCGTGAGTTCTCACCCAAACAGTTTTCATTCACTTTAATATCAAAGAGTGTTACATCAATAATTTTCATGTTCTCACATAGCAATTTCTATAGAAAACTGAAGAGACTAAAAACTCAAAACCTGCCAAAAGGCTTGAATTAAAAATGTGTCAAATTGTCAATTGCCCTCCACTACGTGATTTAATCACTCCGTTTCAGACTTTCAGTCTAGGCAGTCCAGCACTCCAGCCCCTCAATTTCGACTTCAACGGCCATTTGTGGAACCGAAATAATTAAAGATAAAAGTGTCATAATCAACGAACGCAGAGAGGACCATTAAACATTTGAACCCATGGTCCAAAATCTTGTCGCGGTCCTTTTTTCTTCTGCAAAATGTTTTTTTTTTTTTCAATAGTAATCCATCACATTGATATCGGAGGGTTCCAGTACAAGTAGTCAACAATATCAGAATTTATTGGATTTATCTCTAGAACAAGTGACACCACAAGTCAAGTGGATGACTGGATGATCTAGTGAAAGACATATCGGAGGGTTCCAGTACAAGTAGTCAACAATATCAGAATTTATTGGATTTATCTCTAGAACAAGTGACACCACAAGTCAAGTGGATGACTGGATGATCTAGTGAAAGACGGCCGTTATCTATGGAACGACTAAAGAATCAATATTTCGTACTACAGAGGCAATGTACACTTAGGGTGTGTTTGTTTAGTGGCAAATGGGGATGGCAAATAAAATTTTCCCACTAGATGCACTATTTGCCAGTGTTTGGCTGCATTTAAGGGTAGTGGCAAACACTATTTGTTATTTGCCGGCAAATGAAATTTTCCCACTAGAAGTGGGAAAATAGAATCCAGCTCCCCCCCTAAACTCTTTTGTCACCCCCTTATTTTTCCCACTAGGGCAATAAAATTTGCCACCATCTCTTCTCTCTCTTTCACACCCCTATGACGCACGGCTCTCCATCTCTCAAGCTCGAACTCAAAAGGTAATTTGTCGCTCTCCTCTCATCTCTCTCTCTTCATCTACTCTCTCTCTCACTTCTCTCTTCATCTCTATCTCTCATTCATTAAAATTTTCGTTTCTCTCAATTTTTTTTTATTGGTAACTTTCGTAAATTGAAGAAGATTGAAGAAGAAATTGCGTCCACGTACAAATTTGATTGTTTTAGATATGTTGGTTTTTTTAGAACTATGTTGGATTTGTTGGGTCATGTTGTGTGAATCATTGTAGAGTTGGCTAAATATTTAAGAAAAACAAGTGTATGAACTGAATTTTTTTGACTTGACCGATCAGGAAGAACAAGTGTTATAGCTAGTATCCAACACAGCTTGGCATATAAACATTGCTAGGAATCGGGTTTTTTTAGTTTTATTAAATGTGTGGAGTTGATTGTACTATGTTTTTAGTTTTATGAACGCGTGGAGTTGATTGTACTATGTTACATCGAAAGGTTTTTGATCGAAACTTCAAAGTTTCTTGATCCATTCATACACAAAGCAAGCTGTCGCTGGTTCCAACGTCTAACCCTTCAAATTGAGAGTGTGTGTCGGACTATTTAATCAATACATCCGGTTTTCAATTTGCCTCCCTTACGACTTATGATAACTACGAGTGTACTTATTACAACGGTTAGTTTTAACTCTTTACAAATATGACTAACCCAAGAACATATATTCTAAGAAAATATTCTACTCTGTCAGAGTATATATTATACACATTCAAGATGTAATCAGTAATTCAGTATAACGTGCTCTGAAACTTAACTGTTATTTATGGCTCTGTTATCATTGTTGTTAGTAATGGCTCATTTGAGTCATTTCCCAAACTAGCTATAACTAGAATCATTAAGCTTGAAAGTATCTTGTCATTGGTCCAAATTACATTCTCAATCATCTCAACATCAGCCTATATATTACTAGGGTTTGCCCGTGCTGTACGGCACTGAACAACTCGTCGCGCCTTCGGTGCCAGAAAACCCAATCAAGGCCAGTCCAATTTCCCATTATCTATAAGCCCACCATGTCAAATTTGGAGGTCCAAGAGTATATGGGCTAGCCCAGCCATAATTGTTGACTTTCTGGATAGATCCGATGGATACTGAGTGTTTTAACAAAATTGCAAAAGTCCCTAAATCACTTGGATTCGCCGTGTCATATTTTATTGAAAAAGATTTTGAACCATCGGATAGGCCCGAAAGATCCCCACACCGTTATGTTTTGTTAGATATTAGGGTATGTCCGTGCCTACGGCCCGCGAGACCTCGACGCGCCTGCGACATTACTCCGACAACTCATGGCGCGCCGTCAAGGCGCATGCATGCGCATCTTAGGCATAAAATATTGGCACAAGACCGGTAAACAACTCAATTTATAAATACAGCCCAAGGCCATCCCATTACCCATTATCTATAAGCCCAAATCAATTGGAGTATTATCGGTTTAGGGGCTAGGCCAACAATTTAAAAGTCCGGTAATTGTTGACTTTTGGTTGATTTTTGGATAGATCCCATAGTATTGATTACACTTGTCAAAATTACACAAACTCTCCAAACACTTAGATCTGCCATGTCACAACTTAGAAAAGACAATGACAACCATTGGATGAAGTCTCTGTAGGCTCCACACCATTGCTTTTTATTAGATAGATTATGTAGCTACCATTCCTGCCTAGCTGATTGAGTGACCAAGATGGATCAAATTTACTCTACTATTTTCAGTTTTAAAATTTCCCAAGTTGCTGATTTTTTCATTGTTTTTTTTTTTTTTTTTTGCTAATTGCTAATTTTTCCATAGACAACACTGGCCTTGAGAAAACCTAAGCTATAATTGGATTAACTTAGAAAATTGGAGATGAACTCTCCATTATACATGCAAAATTCACTGGCCTTGAGCAAAACATTGTTTAGGATTTTAGGGGTGTATTCATGTCCTGGTAGTAGAGGTGGGAATTTGGCCCTAACGACTTTAACCCTACCGACCGACCCAGACCCTAAGCCCCTATAAAGCCCCTCACAACTAAAGCCCTCACGAGTTTTTAGGGCCGCCCTACTTTAATGCCTTCTAGTAGGGCTAGGGGCTAAGATTCTAAAACATAGGCCCGACCCTAATTCAAACCCTCATTAGCCCGACCACAACCAAGCCCCTAACCGCCCCCCGTTTCACACTTTCACTATAAATACACATACCATAATTGTCCAACTCTTTGTTAAATATTTTCAATTAAAATAACATTGTCTTTTGTAATTTATCACTTACACCCAAGGGTGCTTCCAATAACTTGTCTTATATAACAAAAACTTGCCAACTTAATGTACCTATGAAGAACAATGAGCACTAGCTTAATAAAAATAAGACTTTATTCCTTTGATCATCAAGTCAAAGTCCATAACTTATTATTCTCAATTTCTTTTTCTCACTTATTTCTTATAAATTATATTTTTATTCACATCCAAGCCAAGTTTAAAACTAAAGATTTCCTTCCACACCATTAAAGCAAAATACTGAGCGGACATTTGTAACATGTAAAACCAAAACAACCTTTGTCGAGGAAAAATGACATTTGTAATCTCAAACCTTTCTCCATCACTTGTTCAAAAAGCCAATATTTTCATTTCTATATACAAAAGCTTGAATCACTTTTAAATTAGAAGAAAGGTAATATTATATTTGTTTGAATCTATTATAGAAATAATTTATGATATTACAAATAGTTTAACAATTTCCATGACCTTTAACCAAAACTATTATGTTTCTTCTTTGTATTCATTACTTCTTCCTTTAAAATGATAATATAATTATTTGTCATGTATTTCAATTTAAAATGTAATTTTAGTGACGTTTGAGTCTGAGGAAGAACAAATTCGAACTCTCGATGTCTTGATTCATTAGATTGTGGATGTGCATTTTAAATTTTGGACTTATACGGGATTATTACTTAGATTGGTTGGACTTTGAGTTTGTAGATTATTATGCACATTTTTGTAATATAAATGAGTTTTAAAACTGATGTAGTAAAAAAAAAAATATATAGGCCGGCCCTAAAAAGCCTTTAAAGAGGGCTTAGAGTAGGGTAAGGGCTGAAGTTTAGACTTGTGACCGGCCCGACCGACCCTATATGCTGACTTTAGGGGCGACCGCCTGCCCTAATATTTGAAGGGCTTTAAATGTTTTTAGGGCTAAATTTAGCCCGACCCGGCCTATTGCCCACCCCTATCTGGTAGTGGCGGAAAAGTTTTGATATAATTGTGTCATATATGACAGTGAATTTTTGGCAGTAAGGTTGCGTACCAACATGCAAACTTTAAAATAAACCATTTTAATAAATGATTGGATTTTCTTTTGCAATCTTTTGTTTTACTACAACTTGTCAACTTGAATGGGTGGATTCCTAAGAGTGTCTTCATTTTTTATTTTCTGTTTTCCCAAATATATTTTTTTCCGACAAATTATGACATTCTTGTGATTTCAATATTTTTGTGTTTACAGTCTTACAGAGTGGCACATTTTCACCAGAGAACGTTTATAAAACATTCCTAGTACTTCACGTTTCCACTCGTGGTCGTTTCTAGTTCCCCACTATTTTGACTCACAGTTGATGCGACCTTGAGTTTGCTCCCCAAAAGTCACTAGCTCGATTATCTGCTGGGCCACTGATGAGGCAGTACCTAATTAATCGAGGTGCTCGTAAGACCATGCTATCAATATCGGCCGAGATGACCGATTAATCGCATATCACTTGTAAACTAATTAGTTTTATTTACTGATTTTAAAAATTTTCTCACCAACTTGATTTAATCACCGAATTGACCGATTAATCGGCCCATATAACTGATTTCTCACTAAACTGAGAAAACAAATTATTGAAAGCATCGGTTTCCCACCCAAAAAAATACATAAATTTTTTAACAAATTAGATTTTTAAACCGTATAAATAATAATAGAACCTAATCAATGCACAAGGCTAAGAGTTTACTTATTTTTTCGTCCTTAACGAAAGTTAAATATACTAATTATTGTTTTATCTCTCTAATATATATTATCTATTCTCTCTCCCACATTCCTTCAAACATTTAACATAATTTGTTGTATTTGACATCTCTATAGTACTTCAAAATTAAATTGGTTAAATGTGATTATGAGAATCTGATATTTTTTGTTGCATCTCATATAATTATTTAGAAATATTTAATATGATTATATTATTATGTATTTTGAAAGTGTCAAATAAAAAAAAAAAAATATATATATATATATATATATATATATATATATATATATATATATATATATATATATATATATATATATATATATATATATGGCTAAATCTACCTGCTAGAGGGTGGTATGGTCTTATTTGTGAATTCACAACCACTCATACCGTGGGTGCGTGTGTATTGCGTGGTCAAGAAATCTTTGAATCCAAAGGCTCACATTACTTGCATGCGAGACGACAAGCGTCTTGAAGATCAAGACCAAATATATATATATATATATATATATATATATATATATATGGGGTAGGTTCCGTTTACAACAACACTTTTTATATACAACGCGTTTTATACAATACCCCCCACCGGACCCTTCAAGATGTTTTAAGGGGCTAATTTTTTTGTGGATAAGATGTTCTCATGGATGGATATATATATATATATATATATATATATATATATATATATATATATATATATATATATATATATATATATATATATATATATTAAAGACCAAAGTTTACATAAAGTCTATCAGAGTTCAGATTGTTACATAACCAAGGGGTGGGTTGAATCCATTCTGTGAACACGGGATGGGATCTACCCCGCTTCTGCAAGTTTTTGTGAGCAACCTTATTTCCGGATCCGCTCACCTATTTTGTACAATAGCTATTTACAAAGGAGATAACAGATCTAAGGCATCAAAAGTAGTAGTTGAGAAGACCATGATATATTTGCATTCTTCTTCTCCAAAAGATGCTGACACTTTGAGAGTCGGGTTTCCACTTCCAAGTTCTCGTACTTTGAACTTTAAGCTCCATTTGATGCCTTGGAGCACTCCTCTGCATTCTCGCTTCTTTCAATTGCTTTGTCGCCATGTCGGCGCTCCTGGCGACCAAAAACATCCATTAGCGTCCCTTAGAACAAACCCATAACATGAGTCTTTTCCTTGTATGTGCGAGGCGTCAATGTTTAGCTTGACATGATTAATAGCAAAGTGGGCTCCAATGCATTTCCTTCTTGGGATTGTTGTGTTTCCGCAAGTTACGGTTCTCGGTAGAATCAAAGAAAAATTTAACAAGCGGTGAAATTTTGAACAAATTTGGTCTTCTTTTTTCATGAAAAACAGAGCATCTTTCCAACCAAATTTTCCAAGACAAGTACAAAGCGAATTTTGTCCAAATTTTTTTATTTATGGGCCACTTATAAGGTGGATTAAACCACAAGTCTATCCACTGTTTAACCTGCAAGTAGGGGTGTCAAAATGGCCCTCAAACCCTTAGCCCGCCCGTCCCGACCCGGCCCATAGGCCGAAAAAGCCCTCAAAATGAGGCCCTCACACATAGGTTTGGGCCGACCCGGCCCTCAAGCCTTTGAGGGGAGGGTAAGGGCCTAGACTTCGAAACTTAAGCCCTCCCTTAAGCCCGGCCCTCTTTAGGCCCTCAACATTTATTACATATATTTTAATAAAAAGATTTACAATATATTTCATTTTAACATTAATATGCTAAAAATCACTTAAAAAAACGTTTATCTATTAAGTTTGCCAACCTTATAATTTCATTATAATATTTTATGAAATGAATTTAATTGATCTTAATTGACTAATACAACTTTAACAAGTTTTTTTAGTAGTTTGAAGCATGGCCCAAAATATCGCCGAGATATCCGATATCTCGCCGATATATCTCGGTAAATTGGTACACCGATATCGATAATTCCGACATATATCCACCGAATATTGAACCCTTTTTTTTCGAGATATATCGAATTTCCGAGATATGAAAGTTTATATCGCCCGATATAATCGATATTTCCGAGATAATCGATATATATCAGTTGACTTTTTGACCAATTGTTAATAACTTAATATTGAAATTTCTGAAATATCCGATATATCCGAGATATATCGGTGAGATATCCGATATTTTAGAAACTTTGGACTGGTCACAAAAAAATCGAGATATCCGATATATCTCGGATTTTGGTTACACCGATATATTGACCGATATCGAAATTTTGGGCCTTGGTTTGAAGGTTTAATTGTGAAGTGCATTCGATTTTATCATTTTTAACTAATGTTTCTAAATTTATTTTGTAAATCAAATGTATAACATAGTATCCGCCCCTCATGTTTTGGCCTCAAGCCGGCGCCCCTCCGAGGGGGAGGGGCGAGTAAAGGCTTCGAGATTTAAGTGTTGGCCCGACCCGACCCGCCCCGAAGTAAATGAGAGGGGATCGGCGACCCTCAAAGCATGAGGGCTTCATTGTTGAGGGCGGGCCAGCCCCGCCCGCCCCCATTTGACACCACTACACCGCAAGTGACTCCTATATATTTGTGTCTTAACAGACGGTATATGGTATATGGTGTGGCAGCAGAGAAAATGTTACCTCATTAATCTTTACCTTTTGTATCTGTAAAGTATTGTTACTATTTGTAACTTTTTCCCATTTTATTTATTAATATTTTTTTTTATAAACATTTTTTTTCTATTTTATTTATTAATCAATCACCTTTTAGCAAAAAAAAAAAAAACATGAGATATAAATTAGAATTTTATCTAGAAAGTTAAATAAAACTAATAAAATTTTGTGAATAATTTTTTGAAATGAGAAACTCCCAATGTTTTGTCCATTCCATTTGGCATTCTTGAAATGAACTTTGTTATCTTCTATCTTCTATAAAAATGGTTAAACACATTCTGGTGTTAAAATAATGTAGTGCATAAAGATGCACTAAATCTTTTTTTTTTTTTTTTTCCGGTAGGAGATGCACTGAATCATTAGCATGAGAACGGAGTCAATGGACCGACTATGGTGAAGATCTTTTCCTCGTGAGTCAGGGAAAAGGGTTGAAATCGTGGAAAAAGAAGAGGCGTGTATAAAGGGTCAGAGACATGGCGAATTGCCAGTTATATTTAATCAGTTATATCGGATGTATATATATAACTGATTAAATCTGATTAATTACTGATTAATTGAATATTACTCCTCGACCGGTTAGTTCCGAAAACCGATTTGGACACCCAGATATCTAGAAGCCAATAACATTATTGGCGGACCATTCGCATATATATATATATATATATATATATATATATATATATATATATATATATATATATATAGGGGTAGGTTAGGTTACAACACTTTTTATACAACGTTTTATACAATACCCCTTGAAAATATGAATTAAGCATTGATTCCTTGTAGATATGATATTTACACCATGGAGATCATCTCCACAAAAATTCAACTCATTTGAAAACTCCCTAACGATGAGAAAAATTGCTTCTCAACCTATGAATTTTTATCTACGGTTCGAAATATCGATTTTGTAACCATTTTTTTGGCAAACTTAGAAATGTTCAAAGGACCCGATTTTTTATGGAGGTCATATCCATGGTGAGAACATCTTATCCACAAAAAAATTAGCCCTTAAAACATCTTGAAGGGTCCGGTGGGGGTATTGTATAAAACGTTAGATAAAAAGTGTTGTAAACTAAAACCTACCCCATATATATATATGATGATTAACAAAAAAGGATTGTGGTTTTCAATTCTTTTTAGGAATACGGACTTCTCATTCCACCGCATTGTTGTTCCTTTAGCTAAGGTTGCCCCATACTTGGAAGTTGGATAGGCAGTCTGCACTGAAGTTAACTTGTCTCCAAGTAGCAGTAACATTGACCCAGACAGCTTGCTCCTTAAGACTCTGCCAAATAGAATTGAACTTCCAATGCACATTGTCACTTTGAAATGCTTGTGCCACTGAAGAAGAGTCGGTCTCCACCCAAATGCCTCTCCAACCCATTTCTAGAATTCTAGTGCCTTTTTAACTCCTTCCAGAATATCTCATGTCCTTATCTTAAATCAATAAAGAAAATGTTTGGTCAACAACATTAGTCTATAAGTAATATATTAATTATATATTCAATCATTATATACCAAGACAAAATATAAACTTAGTTGGTCGAATAGCTAAGCATAGGAACATTGAAAATCAAATTTCAAGCACAAATCTCTTGGAAGTTTGGTACGTTTTGCAATGGAGCAACAACAACAAAATGGTGTGGTGTTAGTGATGGTTCCTTTACCAGCACAAGGCCATCTCAACCAATTACTTCACTTAACCAGAATCTTATCTTCAAGAGGCCTACAAGCTCATTTCATTGGTTCAGCAACACACAATAAACAAGCCAAGGATCGTGTTCATGGTTGGGACCCTTCAACCATATCAAATATTCATTTCCATGACTTCAAACTTCCTCAATTCATCACTCCTCCAGCTGATCCTAATGCCACAGACAAGTTCCCCAAACATTTATTACCTACCTTTGAAGCATCTGTGCACCTCCGCGAACCTCTTGGTGTGCTTCTTCGCTCCCTCTCTTCTACTCATAGGCGAGTTGTCGTTGTGCATGATGCAGCCATGGCGTTTGCTGCTGAAGAAGCCTCTTTTGTGCCTAATGCAGAAGCCTATAGTTTTGTCCCTTGTTCTGCTATTTATGTACTCCTTTATATCTGGGAAGCTCTTGGTAAACCAGCCCATGAAGGTAGCAAGCTCGATTCTTTTTGTTTCCAATGAAAAACTAAAGCATACCCGTACTAGTACTAAGACTATCGTATCTGCAAAATGGGAAGTTTAATATCAATAGAAAGTTCATGTATGTATGTGATAAGTGATAACTGACATGATTATGATTGAAATGAATGTATGTTATACTTACACATTCCATTTAGCTTAAAACAACCTATGTATTGTAAGTTACTAAATCTAATTAACTAATTTTAATTAATATTTCAACAGAAGGGAGCTTAATTCCACAAGACACACCTTGCATTTCCTTTGAAGATTGCTTCAATGATGAATTCTCAGAGTTCTCTGCTAGAAATACAGAATGGCACAAATGTCGCACTGGGGATATATACAACACATGCGACGCTATAGAAGGAAAGTTCATCAGTGCGGTAGCTAAGTTTCAAGCAGACAAAAAACTTTGGGCTGTTGGGCCACTCAATCCGCTGACGTTGGATGCCACTGGAAGTCCTCGCTGTAAGTGCCTAGAATGGTTAGACAAACAACTTCCAAATTCTGTTATATGTGTTTCATTTGGAACAATGACATCAGTATCCGACGATCAAATTGCTGAGATTGCAATTGGACTAGAACATAGTAAACAAAAATTTGTTTGGGTCCTAAGAGATGCTGATAGAGGTGATATATATGAGGGGGAAGTTAGAAAACCTCAACTGCCAGATGGTTTTGAGGAAAGAGTAAAAGGAATAGGAATGGTATTAAGGGATTGGGCTCCACAACTTCAAATCCTGGAGCATTCATCAACTGGTGGATTCATGAGTCATTGTGGATGGAATTCAACCATGGAGAGTTTGAGCATGGGTGTACCTATTGCTGCTTGGCCTATGCACTCTGACCAACCTAAAAATGCATTGTTGGTCACTGAGGTACTAAAGGTTGGTGTGTTGGTTCGAGATTGGGCACGTCGAGCGGAACTAATTTCTTCGGATACCATTGAAAGCTCAATAAGGAAGTTGATGGTGTCAGAGGAAGGAAGCAAGATGAGGGAAAGAGCGAGTGAATTGGGAGTAGCTATTTGTCAATCGGTGTCAGAAGGTGGCACCTCTACCGCCCAATTGGAGTCTTTCCTCGCTCATATTTCCAGATGAGACATCACCGAAAGCATTCATTCAATGACTTTATAATGTAAGATCAGAAAGATTATGTATCATTTGTGGGATTTTGTTTTTGAGTTCTGCATCTGGCAATGAAAATTGTTTACCATTACTGATTCTGGAACTTTGTTTTAGAAAAAATAATATATAATTATGTACTTTATAAATCGGAATATGTATTCTTTTCATTCTACAAACAATCTAGAAAAGCGTAAGGATGGTGGGAAAGAATATGAAATATGAGTTTAAGAAAAATCGCAACTTGCCTTTGGTATGAAATGAAAATATCCAACAAAGAAACAGAGAAATGCTATTGCTGTTTATGAAAATATCACCATGGACTAGAAAGTTGAGTGATAAACATTTATCAAACTTGTTACAATGGCCATCAATGTTCCCTGGTAGGGAACTAATGAAAATTGTACTCGAACCTGGATCCTCTTCGTACCCCCCAAGTTCCTAACGACTAAAGCTAACAGACCTACCCCTATAATGATTGAAGCACCGAGCTACTGGTTCTGAGTTCTGAAGTTATAAATTCAGCCTTCCATAACATTTCGTCGCGCCTTGTATAACATCACAGAATCATCTCAAATTGAAAGCCCAGAGGAAAACATAAACCTATTAACCTTTTTAAATTATGTTTGACTCATACAGAACAAACTGATCCAGCAACCATATAAGTTAACTTTGCACAGTACATAGTGTTCTGCTTTTTTCTTAGGAAGTTGAGCTCATTCATTCATAAAGACTAGCACAGTGTTTTCTTGTAAACATGTTGCCATATGTTTTAAACAAAAAGATATCACTGTCCCCAAAATCTGTAATTTATTGTGATGACCCATGCTTTTAATTTATGATGATGACCGGTGTTCCAAACTTTCAAATAATTAAGTATACAATGAGGTGAGGTACATGTAATAGAATATATCCATTATTTGACAATGATTCCATGTTCCTAACCTTTATTAAATTTTTAAATGGACTGGACAATTACTTCTGATCATCGTTTCACAACACTCCATTCATAAAATAAGGTGATTATTGGGTAACGTGTCCTTGGCATATTCACTTGGCAAATCCTAAATTTAAACTCCACATACTTAGACGTTATGATCAAAATTAGTTTGAACTCTAATGTCCTTAACGTAAAACCATTAAAGATACGTTAACCTCCATGTGGCTTCATTTGTCATGGTGTATAACTGTACAAGTCGGTCATATTGACAAAACCAAGAAATGTCACCCTCATAAACAATTATCGTTGGGTACCATTATAGTGCCACTCATTACTAGTCACGATGCTCAATATTATGGCATGCCAGCGCCGTCCAAAATTATGGCGTGTCTGTTCTGTCCAAAATTATGGCGTGCCCATTCTGCCCAAAATTATAGCGTGTCTGCCCTGCCCAAAATTATAGCGTGTCTGCCCTACCCAAAATTATGGTGTCATAAGCTAGATTTAGAAAACATATTTGTCAAGATATGCTTCCATATTAAAACTTTACATAATTACATAAGATTTTCTAGCAATTAAAGAAATGATATTTTCATTATTATCCTATAAATACCCCTATTGTTTTGAAACAAAGAACTACATTCATTTTGAGAGACTTGATTTTTTAAAGAACGATTTGGATACGTGAAGCGACCATTGAAGATACAGATCTCAACAATTCTACAACCATCTCCCTAACAAGATCGTTAGTGTGTTCGGGTGAGTTCTTACCCAACCACTTATAAAATCAAGTATAAACACAAGTCTCTTGAAACTCACAACATTTTACATACTTTCCGCAATGGAGCAACATTCAGGTGATGTGGTGGTGGTAGTGGTTCCTATACCAGCACAGGGCCATCTAAACCAGTTACTACACTTGACTAGACTCATAGCTTCAAGAGGTTTACCAGCCTATTTCATTGGCACCGCGACACACAACCGGCAAGCCAAGGATCGTGTCCATGGTTGGGACCCTTCCACCATATCAAACATTCATTTCCAGGATTTTCAAATTCCTGAATACATCACCCCTCCCCCTGAGCCTAATCTCTCTAACAAGTTCCCGAATCATTTAGTACCTACCTTTGAGGCTTCATTAAACCTCCGCGAACCTCTAGGTGTACTTCTCCGTGCTCTATCTACTACTTATAGACGAGTTGTTATTGTGCATGACTCCACCATGTCGTTCGCTGCGGAAGAAGCCTCTTTTCTTTCTAATGCCGAAGCCTATTGTTTCAACCCTTGTGCTGCTTTCAGTATTCACTATTACATCTGGGATGAAGGTATAACCAGATCTATTTGTTCGTAAGGAAGTTTTTTAGAAGAACTGCATTTTATATAACTAGGCGGCTATACACAATTGCTGATCACTTCGTCGCTTATGCTATGGCACTAAAGCAAGCTCACTTGGTCATTTTTTATGCATACTCGTATTACCTTACAGTCGTGAAACAATTATTGAAGAAATATGTCTATGATATTAAGCATATGGTCTCACACACACCGCAAATCTAATGGAAAATCAGAATGATCCTTTATCCCAAGTTTACGTCTTTTACATCAAATTAGGAGCAAATCAGTCCTTGAACTTCAATCTGCTGCCTGACTATGCCAATTATTGTTAATTGCCAATTTCTCCATAAGCTCGATACTTGATCACTAAAGTAGCCTCAACAAAAAGAAAACGAGTTTAAATAGAAAAACTCGTCTACACATTAGTTGGAATGAAAGTCAATTACTAACCCAGAAACCAAAGAACCAAAACTTATCATCTTTCTTTTTTTTTTTTGGGGGGATGGTGGAGGTTGTGGTGGTGGAAAGATATGGGTAGGTGATGGAGTTAGCTCTGATATCAACTAGTTTTGTGTAAAGGCTTGTGTTCGTAATTGAACGAGGCCATATAGAAACAAATATAATAGATATGGAAATAAGATCAAATCAATAATCTTAGATTATCCGTATATTCTCCAACAATTATAGTATGCTCACAGAATGATTTTCTTTTTTTATCATTCCACAGAAAAAAGCCTACTTCAACTAGGCATACCTCGCTTGTCATTTGAGGGTAGCACGACTGAGGAAATGTCAGTGTTTCTTGCTAGAAATAAAGCATGGCGGAGTTTTAGCACTGGTGATCTATATAACACGTGTGATGCACTCGAAGGAAGGTTCATCAATTTAATAGCTCAACGGCAATTAGACAAAAAACTTTGGGCAATTGGGCCACTCAACCCGATCGCATTTGATTCGACTAGAGCTCCTCCTCACAAGTGTTTGGAATGGTTAGACAAACAGCCTCCAAATTCTGTTATTTATGTTTCGTTTGGGACAATGACATCGCTCTCAGATGATCAGATTGCTGAGCTTGCAATTGGCTTAGAACGCAGTGAACAGAAGTTCATTTGGGTGTTGAGATATGCTGATATAGGAGACATTTATAAAGAGAAAGAAGGAAAAGCTCCACTACCAGATGGTTTTGAGGGAGAGTTAAAGGAGTAGGAATGATAGTAAGGGACTGGGCGCCCCAACCTCATATTTTGGCTCATTCGTCAACCGGGGGATTTATGAGCCATTGTGGATGGAACTCATGCATGGAGAGTTTGAGCATGGGTGTTCCTATTGCTGCTTGGTCTATGCATTCCGACCAACCCAGAAACACGTTGTTGGTAACTGAGGTGCTAAAGGTTGGTCTGGTGGTTTGTGAATGGGCACAACGAAAAGAACTGGTTTCTTCCGACACCATTGAAAGCTCAATAAGGAAGTTGATGGTGTCCGAGGAAGGGAATATGATGAGGAAGAAAGCGAGAGAATTAGGTGTAGCTGTTCGTCAATCAGTGTCAGAAGGCGGCTCCTCTACCACCCAGTTGGAATCCTTCATCACTCATATATCTAGATGAGCCCTCAACCATACTGGAAAGATCATATCAATTGTCTGACTCCTGGTTAAAATTCTATATTTGGCTTGCATTTTCTTACATTGGACATTGGAGCTTTGTTTTCGAATTGTGGATGTTTATAAAGTTTAAAATCTGTACGTAAATTCATATTTACATTGATTTTTCATTGGTGTCTACTGTCTAGTATTTGGAACTTTGTTCCTAAGCGTGAAGTAAGGTTGCCAAACAACAGCTATTAAATAACAACAGCCAGTATTCCATTTAGAGACCGCACCATTTATTTCATTTGTCCAGCTTACTTTGCCAAACTCATTTTTGGTAACGGGGGAATGCTCTGCGGGTGATGAAATACATTTTCAGGATCTATAATAGTTTTAGCTCGAACCAGTCGATCATAATTATATAAGAAGTACTTCTCACCCCAAGTTCTAGCCATCTCAATAACATTGGTGGACATAGTTTTGTTAGTCCAATCTAGTTGTCCGAAATCAAGATCCACATAATTTACATAACCAACTCTTGGATTCTTTGACACAAATGGTTCATGTAGTTGTAGAACATCCTAAGCCACTTTATGAAGTCGTCGCTTCTCCAGCCCTCTTCTTTACTCCAAGCAACGACATAATCAATCGTGTAAAGATTTCCAATACGATGAGGGAAAGGAATTGCTTGGCTTGGTATTGTGTTCATTATCCCACCTTGCCCATTCAAAACAATGAATGCATGAGGCTCCTTCTCCATTATCTCCAAAATACTAATTATCCCTTCCAAGGGAATTGGATTCTTGACATAATCAACCTTTACCTTAAAAGGGCTCTTGTCGAAGGACGAAAATCTGTCTTTAAAATCTGTTATGGTGTCGAATTCAGCTAAGTATGCAAATGACTCAATCCAACTCATCTCCTTGCATTTTTCTGCAGCAAATCCCAATTCTGGAAATACTTGAGTCATAGAATAAACAGCTGTTGATGCGTCTCCAAGGTACAAACCAAAGAACTTGAGCATTGGCTGCGACGAATTTCCATCTGCACTAACCATAACTGCCAAGGAGAAATCATCTTCTAACATTGGCGCGGTGAACTGCCATTTGTGTAACAATCTTGAAAGTTCATACGTAGTACCATTTCTTTCGAATTTGAAGGCAGTAACAATTTCGGGAATGGCTAGTAGTTGAATCTTCCAAGCATAAACAGCACCCCAAGAACCTCCACCACCACCTCGAAGTGCCCAAAATACGTCTTCGCCCATCATTTTTCGATCTAATACAAGTCCATTGCTACTAACTAGGAGTGAGTCAACCACGCACATTATCTGCAGCGAGCCCATATTTTCTTGTCATTAGACCAAATCCACCACCACTGAAATGTCCACCAAATCACCAATCCCAACTGTTGGACACCACCCTGCAGGAAAAGAAAGGGAGATACTGGCCTGTGAAATTGCGTAGTACATCTCGCCCAGTGTTGCACCTGACTCAATCCAAGCTGTTTTGGAATCCAAATCAATGGAAACCTGATTTAAGTTCATCATGTCTATAATCACACAAGGTGTATCTGCTATGTGTGATAAGCCTTCAAAACTATGACCACCACTTCTTAATCTAATAGTCCAAGACCCCCTTCGACAACATAGTATTGCATTTGCTAGTTGTTCCTTGCTTTGTGGCAAGATAATAGTTGATGGTTTAACAGTTTAAGGAACGTCACTTTGGAATATATAAGATTTTGCATGGGAAGATAGAGAAAACGGTGGTAATCCGAGGATAGCGACTGAGAGAATGTAGTGAAGTTGTGGATTCCATTTGAATTTAGGCAATAATGGAGGTCATTACCGAAGGTGAAAGTAATATTAGTTAACAATTGAATGATGGCAAAGATGGTCAAGTTCCTCTTATATTTTTCCATGGTAAGCACATACAAAATGAAAATGTTATGTTTCTGTGGCTTTGCTGATGATTTTGACTTGGAAATGAAGTTATGAAGTCCTGTAACTCCAGTCAAGAGTTAATAAATAAGTACTAACCGGCGAAGAGAGAAGTATCTAAGAAATGCGACTAGATGGAGATAAATAGTACAATTATTTGTACAGCAAATGGAATCCAAAATGGTCGGTATCTTCATGGTGTCATATGCAATGTAGCTTAAATTAGTCTGAACACATAGTAGCCAGATAAATAATAAAAGATGTAAGTGCCTTCTAGCTTAGTTGGTAAAACCTTTAGAGTGATGATACCAGAGGTCTGAACCCCAGACACACAATTGAATTACTGATCTCTTTAAAAACAGGCTTGTCCACACATTTGCAGGTGCCGACTAGCAAAATCGATAAAACCTTTGGGTGATGATACCAGAGGCCTGAGCTCGAACCCCGCCAGCATCAAAGAGTTACTGATGCTTGCCAATCAAAAAAAAAAAAACTCCAGGAGTCTAGCACTAACCACAAAAGAAATACATATATATGCAGCCTAGCTCAAAAAAAACACAACGCATTCTTGGAACAGGCTTCAAAGTTATTAATCAAGATCAAGCCAAGGTATATTTGCTAATTTGCCAACCTAGAAAAGTCCCTAGAGATAGAGCCACCAGCCATAGAGGCAAAATTCCAAGAAAAACATTTTGTTTGAACTTTGAACCTCAGAAGGTATTTACCGATATTATTTTCTCAGTAAAATTTCAGAAAATATCGACGGTTTATTCTACAATATATAGGCATTCCTGAAAAAATTGCAACTTCACAACAGTCAGTGAGTTGACTCGGTATGGACTCAACTGGTTTAAGAACACTGAACTCAATCTTCTTCCTACTCCATCACCATCTCTCTTCCAAAGCTTCTCTACTTTGCCCATTTCTATTACCTCAAATCAATAACAAAACGAATAAGCAGCGAATTTTGATCAATCGTTGAATTGAATGAAATCAAGTGAAATGGGAATAGTTCCATAGAACGTTTTTTTTTTCATCGCACACCGGAACCTGATAACATAACAATTCTTATCCAAATCCAAATTATGATATGAATAGTAAATCTTGTGATTGACTGAACAAAAAGAAATATATTATTGGAGGTAGTATGACAGAAGTGGACCAAATTAAATCTTAGGAAAAAGATCTTTTAAACCCCGCCCCCATTTTTGACAATTGAATTCCATAATATCGTAATTTTTTTTTTACTACTACTCTAAATCATATATACCCTATATTGTATTGCATCTATTCTGTTCCAAAATAGCTTATCTGAACCGCCCACACATTGCTTTGGGATAAAAAAAAGCATATTTTGAAAGATAGTCAATGATGACCCTCCATGAATTCCCCTATATAAGCCGCGGCTAAAGTTGCGAAAATAAGAGCTTGAATACCACTTGTAAATAATCCAAGGAACATGACAGGTATAGGAACTACCGAAGGTACTAAAGAAACAAGAACAACAACTACTAATTCATCAGCCAATATATTACCAAAAAGTCGAAAACTAAGCGATAAGGGTTTTGTGAAATCTTCTAGGATGTTAATTGGTAAAAGTATTGGAGTTGGTTGAATATATTTACCGAAATAACCCAATCCTTTTTTGTAAGACCCGCATAAAAATATGCTACTTGGCGTAGGTAAAGCTAAAGCAACAAGATAGTATTTATATCATTCGTGGGTGCGGCCAACTCCCCGTGAGGTAACTGTATGATTTTCCAAGGTAAAAAGAGCCCCACGACCGGTTGGAAACAAAATGAATAAGAACATAGTTCCAATAAAAGGAACCCAAAGACCATATTCTTCTCCAATTTGAGTTTTGCTCAAGTCTCGAATGAATTCAAGGACATATTCAAAAAAATTGACCGCCGGTCGGAATGGTTTAATGGAATTCGAACCGCTATGGTAGCGAGAACCTAATAAGATAGCAATTCTGAACCAAGAAGTAATAAGTACTTGGGCATGGACTTGAAACCCCTATTTGCCAATAGAAATGTTGGCCTACTTCCACACCGGATATATCATATAACCTTTTTATTGTGTTGATGGAACATGGTAGAACATTCATATTGCCCTCGACGAAATAGAACTTAAAAGGAATTTTTTGATTAAACCATCTCTTTATCGCCTACTTTAATTGAATTGTATCGAATACCAAGTAATTACATAATATAAATATACCCGGTAATTTTTATCTCTTTTTTATATTCAGGGATATAGTAACCGATTCCATAAATCTATGGAATTCACGAAGTAGAAGTAATTTACTTATCTTATTATTAATCAACGATTTCTTATATAGCTAGAACGACCCTCACAAATTGCGGATACTAATTTGTTAAGAATTAATCGGATTGAAGCTATAAGCGTCATCATTGTTTGGAATCGAAATATCTGCAAGATCACGGGTCACAATTTGTATCAATTAAACAAATTGTTGGAATTCTAAAGTGACACATTCTCGAAGAGCCGTGATATTATTCTTCTTGCTGATCAACGATGATTACAATATCGGCAACCCCATCATATATTTGATGCCACCCGGATATGTTTGCAAGTGATATAATTGTCTCTTCAACATTGCATTATCTCTTTTAGGAAGACGGCCGAGTCTTCCCATCTTTTGTTCCGCTCTCAAGTCCCTGAACTTATGAAGTCTTGTTTTTGTAGTAGACCAATTCGTTGACATACCGAGCCATTTTTATTAACATAATGACATCGAGCCCTTATTGCAGCCGATGCTCTTGAATCATTTGCTTTATTTTTGTACCAACTATTAAGAATTGTTTTCCCCTACTTGCTGCATCAAAAACTAAATCACAAGCCGATAAAAACGAAAGCGAGTTCTAGTAAGATTTGTAATATGAATACCCTTACGCTTTGCAGGAGATGTAGGGTGCCATTCTAGGATTCCACTTCCTAGTACCATGACCGAAATGAACTCCGCTTCCATCATCTCTTCCAAATTGATGTTCCAATACCTTCTTGTCATTTCTCCCCACACTTCCTCTTTTTTTTTTTTTTTTTGGGTACCCTGAAATAAAAAATTGTTAAACCGGAACTTTCTACCGAAATTGAGCGGTGGTACATGGTCCAAGCCATTAATTCGTTTCTATTCATTATTTTTTATAACAAACGAGCGGTCCGGATAGTTAATAGTTAAAGGTAAATTAAAAGGAAGAATCCATTTGTTCTTAGGAATCCGTGAAATCGTAAATAATTTTTTTTCTAAACGATTGTTCTGATGTATCGTGGAAATTCTTTGGGATGCAAGAATCAAATAATTCTTTGTGGTGGAACAAAATATCTCTCGCGCCCCCCTCGAATAGATTTTGCTTTTCAATTTCCAAAGAAATGTTTTGTGTTGACTTAAACGGTGTACTAATCCTTTGAATCGGTGCAAGCCGGGTATCATACCCCCGAACAACATTCTCTTTCGGGCCTTTCAACCAATCGTCATGACCTCGTAGAGTTTTTGCTAAAACTTCGGCGGTTTCTTGAAAACTCGCTTCAGATATGAAACTTTGAGTATTCAGAGACGCCCTCGTTATTCCCAATAAAGGCGGCTCGGTAACGGATCGCTTCTTCCAAAGCGCCCCGTTCGTTTCATTTCGCAGCAATCCAATCAATTAGCGGGTGAAAAAACATTAGACATTCCATCTTACGAAACCAACACTTTTGATGTTATTTGACGTACAATAATTTCTATATGCCTATTTATGTATCTGTACTCCTCGGGATCGATAAACCTTTTGAATCTTATTAACCAAAGATATACGACTTTGCGCTATGGTTAGTTTCGGTAGCCAATCAAGAATCCCCAGGGAATCCCAAGAATTCTTGTTATACGTTCGTTCCAACCTTCAACCCGTTTTTCTAAGTTCATTGATATTGAATCAATCGAACGAACTTCTAACACTTGTTCTACTTTTGGCGGACCCTGCGTTATATCACCGGATCTCGATTTTCATAGATAAATGTAACTAATGTATCTCCTTAGTAAAGGATTTCCCCATAATGGCCATGAGCGGTTGCTCCTGGAGTAGCCAAATAGGGCTTTGCAGATCTTATTACTAAAGAGTCAACATGAACAATTAGAGCCTGACCCGGTTTTAGATTTGGTCCATATTTAGATATACATAAATTTTCACAAAAAAACTGTCCAAGGCTAATTATTGTCGATGTTTCTTCACAATAATCGTGATGGAGAAAACACCAATTCCAATTGAATGGATTCAAAATCGTGTTACTGCATGGATCGGGATTATAAATCCTCCCATTTTCATCCATTAAAAATATTTAAGTACTTGGAAAGTCTCTTTTAAATTGTCAAGCAGCGAATATTTATTTACCAGGATCTGATTATGAGTTATTAAATAGTAAAAAGAAAAAAAATTCGCAATTTTAGGGACGATTCCTAAAGGACCCAATGAATTCCTAATTGGAAGTAGTGGATCCCTTTTATTTGATTTTTTTGTCACATTGTTATATTTCAAAGCGTTGAATGGACCTATTCGAAACAATTAGATGATGACAAAGTTATCAAAGATTGGCATTCCTTATTTCTATTCAACAACGTCACGAATAGTTCTTTGATACCGGGTAAGTAATTGCTTAATCCTTGCCTTGGAATAAAAAGGATTGAGATTGGTGCGATCTGATCCATTAGCGGGGATCAACCCTGCCCCGCCGGATCATTCCTTTTTCGGGTATACAAAATAGGGGTTTCACTAAATCCATTTTATGAAATATCGAATCATATTATTTACCCTTACCTCAACAAATGACGCATGAACCTCCTCTATAGAAGAACCTTTTTGTCTTGGTCCCAATTCAATACTAAACAAGTTCGAACTAATTATTGAATATTTGTGTGAGAAATTCATGAATTGGTTTTACCATTTCCATAAAGGATATAATTGACAACTCGAAGTTGCACACTATCCCTTTCCTGCGAGGGGATCCGGGGAAAAGCGTTGCTAAATTTATCCCGTTTGCTATTTCATATGTGATTACGGTCGAACCAAAACAAAAAATTTTTTTTTTGGTAGGTGTGATCCGTTGGACATAGATCCAATTTTTCAATTTTTTGAGTCCTTAGAATTTTTTTTTTCCGTTCTGGCGGTATTAGGATGCCACTGTGTGCGGGATATCTTTATCTGTCTCTCCAGGAAAATGGATATCCCCAGAAAATATTTTTAGTTCAACCTTTTTTTTTTTTTTATCCACTCGGACCAATCCACCTACTCGACTTCTTGTATTGAAAGTAATTCGTGTATCTACTCCAATGATACTATTGTTCCGTACCATTATGGAAGAAGATCCGGGTAAGATATGCACTTCCTCGGGAATGAAAAAAAGTCGATCTATTTTCATTTGGGATTTTAGCCTAAATTCTTTTGTTCTTCGATACTCAATAAAATCCTCTTTTTTGACGATTGAATGCACCTCTAAAGTCCCATATTTAGTAATTCCCGAACTCTTTCTTTCTCAGATCGGGATCGTCGAAATAAGCAAGAACATTATTTATAATGAAAAGACCATTTATGGGTATTTCAATCGAGATGCCCGAACGGGGGTATTGCTTTTTCTTGTTCTTGATTAGATTGTAATGGAATGATGAATCCATTTCTTAGCCTCTTTGCCAATAAATAAGAATTATAAATTCGAGAATGGCAGGATATATGAAATTACAATGATCATTACATATGCTTCATTAGGTCCTGAATAATCAAGAGCCCCCTTTTTTTTACCGTAAGGATCCGACCGAAATAATTTGTGTCTCATTTGATCATTAGTCACCGAAAGATTATAAATATATTTTCATTCAAGCATAAAGGGTATAAATATTTATTTGATCTTGATCCTTGTGGAGCGAAAAAGGGACTATATTGGCTTTCACGGAACTCCCGATAATATCCACAAATGACTTGTTTTGGTAAGAGATGAACATTACCATATATATATATATATTCGGGTGCATGGTACACGGCGGTACTCCAGTGCATTTCTCCTCGAGTCAGAATAAATATGTTTTCAAACCTTCTCCTTAAAATTCAAGGTGGATGCTTCGCCGAATCTCGGCAATCACTTGTTACGATTCTACATATTGATCATTTTAACTAAAATAAAACTTTTTGCTGGAATATTCACATTATGTATAATATCTTGACCCTCAATAGTTACATATAGATCTATATAACATAGAAAAGCCGGATATCCATGACGGTAATGCGTGTCGGATAAACCAAATCTTCATTGAATTTTATTTTTCCATTATTAGAGCTCGTGATATGTTCCGCGATATCGCCGGTGAATACTCCACCGGTATGAAAAGTTCTTAATGTTAGTTGAGTCCGGGTTCCCCAATAGATTGGCCCGCAATAATACCGAAATGACTTCTCCCTAATTCAACCAGGTCGCCATGAGTGGAACTCCGCCATAACATAATCGGCGGATCCAAGATGTACTCCGCAAGTAAAGGGGTTCGATAGATATTGGTTGTGCTCGAAAGGTTATGAATCGATTGACAAGTCCAACCCCAATATCTTGATTTCTAATGGCAATGCATCGTGAGTCTATATATATATCGCCCGCTAATACACGACCAATTAATGTTTGGATAAAAATTCTTTCTATTATCATCCCATTTCGAGGACTCACAGAAATACCTCGGGTGGTGCCACAATCTGTTCTATCATTACAACAATGTGTTGAACTACTTCAACAAGTCTGCGCGTGAGGTATCCAAAGATCCGATGTTCGACAAAGAAGATCCACAACCCCTTTGCGAGCTCAGAGTACCTAAATAATATATTACGTTAAAGAGAGTCCTTCCCAGTAAATTGCTTTGAATGGGTAAATCAATCATTTGTCCTTGAGGATCCGACATTAATCCTCTCATACCTACTAATTGATGTACACGAGACGATTTCCCTCGGGCTCCTAAAAAGACATTATATGAACTGGATTAGAAGGATCGGTCATCCTAAAATTAGGATTCATTTCTGGTCGTAAATATTCACTTGTAGGGTACTGGATCTCAATGGATTGACATAATTTTTCTACCGCGGTACATTCCCATAATGGTGGTGTTTTTCTAAAATTAAACTTTGTTGTTCAAAGATCTTGTACTAGCCATCCCTTAGAAGGTATTGTTAAAAGATCATCAATTCCTAATGAAATTGATGCAAGAAGTGGCTTGCCTTGGAAACCCGAGAGTCTTTACTTGATCGAGGGATATGTGATGTATATGCCATTCCAAAGTGATCTATTAATCGGTTAATAAGTCGTTTCATGGCAGTTCCATCTATCGCTTTATTGTGAAAGACTAGATCAGCCCGTTCGCCATAAGTAATTACCTCCCTATTCGGTTGAGTAGGATTCGACAATAGGTTAGAGTCGATTGATTCAAGACTGCCTTTCCTCGATCTTGATTAGCGTAGAAATTAAGGCATTATAATACTAGTTGAGACGGGGAGACAAAAATAAAATTATCACAGGATCCTATTCAGCTTAGATACTCTATGAACAAGCCCGGGAAAACCCTTGTATGGCTTCTTCTATCTCTCGATAAAAAGAAATATGACCAATGGTGGTTCGAATGTCTATACAAAGGATTTCTTTTTTGACATTTCTTACTATTAGATAGTGACCATAAATCTCATTATAGGTACCAAAAGATTCACACTGAACTTCGATAGGAACTTCTCTTGGTGCAATGACGCGTTGATTTAGTCACCACCGAAGCCACAAAGGACTATCTAAATGAATTCGTTTATGCCGATAAGCCCCAAGCGCATCATAGGAACTACAAAAATAGGGTTCTTTTGTATACTTATGTTTATTATCGTCAATTTTTTTATTTTGATAGTTTCTGTGATTCCATGGATTATACCTATTTGCACAAATACCTCGACGATTACCGACCGTTAATACATAGAGTCCCATAAGCATATCTTGAGTTGGTAATGCGAAATGGGATCTCCAATAGCTGGAGACAAGAGATTCATATGAGAAAACATAACTAAACAAGCCTCCGCTTGAGCCTCCAAAGATAAGGGTATATGAACAGCCATTTGATCCCCATCAAAATCCGCGATTGAATCCCTTTACAAACTAATGGATGTAAACAAATAGCACGGCCTTCGACTAAAATGGATTGGAATGCCCTGTATGCCTAATCTATGCAAAGTGGGCTTTATTCAGCAAATCTGAGGATGTCCCCGCGATAACTTCTTGAAGTATTTCCCACACAATTGGTGCTTTTTCCCAAATTTTACTTTTAGCAACTCCTATGTTGGAAGCAACGTGTTGTCCGATTAGACCACTAATTACAAATGTGTGGAAAAGCTCTATTGCTATTTTCATGAGGCAATCCACATCGATGTAATGAAAGCGAAGGGCCCACGACAATGACGGGCAATAGAATAGTCAACCCGTTTACCAAGTAGAGTCTCAAATCTTCCCTCTTTTCCTTCAATTACATCTGAAAACGATTTGTAAACTTTATTATGACCGTCCCTCATTGGCTGTCCGCCGGATCCCATTATCAAGAAGTGTGTCCACGGCTTCTTGTACTAATTTCTCTCGACACATTACTAATTTCCGGGCGAGATCTACTTGTTGTTAATAGATCGGTAAGAGTATTGTTCCGATAGATAACTCTTCGATAGAGTTCATTAATATCCGAACTCATTAGTTTACCCCCATCTATCTGAATGATTGGTCTCAATTCGAGAGGAAGAACCGCAATAGGCACAAAACCATCCGCTCGGGTTCTACGCTTGTTCGAATAAAATGCTTAACTAATTCCATACGCCTAACAAAAAATCTTTTCTTCTTCCAATTTTTCTATCTTCCCATTCATTACCGGTGGGCCCTTCTTCACCTAATTCTTACCATTCTAACAATGAAGAATCTGTAATAAGTCGCAAACCGGATCGGCTAATTGTTTCTCGATAGCACCTGCAGTAGATATTTTCGATTTAGAAATGTATCGAAGCCTTGGGTAGTAAAAAAGTGGGATATCTTGTATTTCCATGATTGGATTTCATATTCAAATGAACCTCGTGAATCGTAAGAAAGTGGGTTTTTAATTACGGGCCTAGCAAAAAGAAAAATTGGGATAGGTTCCTATAGGATTCCCCCTTCAAAACCGGACGTGAAGGTTTCCTCTCATCCGCTCAAGTAGTTACACAAAAAAGATAAACAGAGGGGTTCTCTTTACATTTTTTATATAAAAGACCCCAAAGATCTACTCCTTACTCAAGTTCCCGGTGAGGACCAACCAACATTTCATTGATTCATTCTTCCTTTTAGTTAGATCTTTGATTTAGATTTTCTGAATTCCTTATTCAAAATTCAAATTAATCAATTACTTACATAACATAAATTAAATATGAAATTCTTGAGTAGTCTACTTCCCTTCGAATGAGGAATCCCTTCTTAAAAGAATACCTTAGAACCCACAAGGGATTTACTTGTCCATATATCGTTCCATCTGATCTTTCAGGTCCCTACTTCACCTCGGCGGTTATGTCCTGTTAAAGCCTATATGCGATGGATAGACTCCTGTAACCATGCCATATATATTTACGTTTACTTGAACAGAAAATTTTTTTTTTTCTAAAATAAACGGAATGAATGGTTAATTCCATGGAAGTCTTTTTAACGAGGTACAACTAGCAATTCCTATTTATCTGTTACGGAATCGACCATAGATAAATTCCCCTTATATTTGGAGTATTGAATACACCCATAATTCTGAGCTTCATGTTACTCCTACTAAGAGGCATGTCGAGCTGGGCATCCCAATCAATTGAACGGGATGACAGTTTCTCATTCCGAACCTGTAAAATCAGAATTTAGATCAAATCACACATCGCAATATACAAGGCCTTCTAATTCTTTAAGAGGTTTATCTAAAAGATTCGCGATATAACTAGGAAGACGCTTCAAATACCACACATGAGTTACTGGACACGCGAGTTTGATGTATCCCATTTGATATCTTCGTACCCGAGAATCAACAAATTCGACTCCGCATTGTTCACAAAATTTAGGGTCTTCTTTTTCATCTCCAATTACTCGATAATTTCCACAAGCACAAATTCCACTTTTTATAGGCCCAAAAATTCTTTCACAAAACAACCCATCTTTTTCCGGTTTATTAGTTTTGTAATGAAAAGTATAGGGTTTTGTCACCTCTCCAACCATCTCTCCATTAGGTAAAATTTTCTTGGCCCAGGCACTTATTTGTTGAGGAGAAACTAATCCAATTCAAGTTGTTGATGTTTATATCGGTCGATCATAGAAGAAAAATTCTGATTCATTCCGATCAAGCTTCCTTCCTATTAACTGAAGTTCTTCTCAGACACAAGGAAATGGTTGGCCCCAGAGCCAAAGATCGTAGTTCTCGAACAAGCAATCGAAAAGATTCGGGGAGCATCCCGGGTTAGATATTGTTCCTCTAATGATTGTAGTACCAAGTACTTCCTGACGAGCTCTAATATGATCAGATTTATAAGTAAGCATCTCTTGTAAAATATGAGCAACACCAAATCCCTCTAGAGCCCAAACTTCCATTTCTCTGACCCGTTGTCCCCCTTGCTTGGCCCTTCCTCTAAGGGGTTGTTGTGTAACAAGTGCATAATGTCCACTGGAACGTCTATGGATTTTATCATCAACTTAATGAATTAATTTCAGGATATATGACTTTCCTATTATAACAGGTTGTTCGAAAGGATCTCCCGTTCTTCCATCAAAGATTCTGCTTTTTCCCGGATACTCGGGTTCAAATACCCATGGATTATTTGTTTGCTTATCGGCTTCATATAATTCAGAAAAACACTAGTTTTTCGAAGCCTCTTGCTCATATCTCTCATCAAAGGGTGATATTCGATAATGCCTATCTAGCAGATCCCCGCTAACCCGAAAGCGAAAGCATTCAAATATCTGTCTACATTCATTCGTGAAGGTACTCCTAGTGGGTTGAAGACCATATCAACGGGTGTTCCATCTTGCAAATAGGGCATGTCTTGTCTAGGCAAATTTTTGAAATGATACCTTTATTCCCGTGTCTTCCAACTACCTTATCACCTACTTTTATTTCACGTTTCGCGTGAAATATATACACTAATTGTTTCGGATTATAATTGAACCCCCTTTTCTGGATCCATCTCACATCAATAACTCGCCTATGCCACCTATAGGTAGTTTTAGACAAGTTTCCTTTGCAGTGGATACCTGAATGCCAAGTATGGCTCGTAATAATCTATCTCGGGGGGCATATGATGATTCTTTCGTCATCCGTGGCGTTAATTTACCTACTAAAATATCACCCATTTCTACCCAAGATCCAAGCATCACAATCCCATTTCTGTCTAAATTCGCGGAGTAAATAGGCTTCTAAATGCGGTATTTCATTAGTGATCCTTTTCGGGACCTTGACTTGTCACATGAGTCTGAATTTCATATTTCCGTATGTGAAAAGAAGTATAAATATCTCCATATACCAAACGTTCACTAATAAGTACCGCGATCTTCAAAATTGTATCCCTCCCATGGCATATAAGCTACTAATACGTTTTTCCCAAAGCGAAGCTCGCCACCAACCGTAGCAGCACCGTCCGCTAAAACTTGTCCCTTTTAATACATTTACCCCTGCGAACCAGGGGTTTTGATGCATACAAGTATTTTTGTTGGAACGTTGGTATATAACTAATGGGATGCTTAGAGTGTCCCCATTACCCGATAACATGATCTTGTCGATCGGTATAAACGATCATTCCTCGTGGTTCGGCTATAGCGAAACCCCCAAATCAAGAGCCGCTTGGCATTCCAACCCAGTTCTAACAATGCACTTCTCGGATCGAGAAAGTGGAACCGCTTTGACGTTGCATATTAGAACTCATTAAAGCCCGATTCGCATCATTGTGTTCAATAAAAGGAATGAGCTTAAGCTCCAATAGAAAAATATTGGAAGGGGAAAATGCTCAAGATGAATCTGTTCCCATGCAATAGTCGAATTCTTGACGGTATCGAAATCGAACAACCTGTTCTTCTTGAATACCCCGATTCAACGCCAAAAATTACCCGCCGCTACCATATAGTAATCATCTCTACTTGGTGATAAATAAACCACGCTGCACCTCTTTTGATTTCTCATAAATTTCATAAAAGGTCTTTCTAAAGACCCCCAATGACCAATCCTCGCATGAATTGCTAAATATCCAATGAGTCCAACATTTATTCCTTCAGATGTGTCAATTGGGCAAATACCCATAGTGACTAGGATGGATATCTCAGATCCGAAAAACTAGCGGTTACTCGCCAACCCCCAGACCCAAATAACTCAATTTTCGCCCATGAACTATTTGTGTCAATGGATTCGATTCGATCTAAAACTTGAGATAAGGGGTGTAGGCAAAAAAAACGATTCATAAGTGGTTGTTAATGGAGTGGAAGTTACCAAATTATGAGGAGTCGGTATCAATTTATGCCTAATTGATCCACCTATAGTTACTCGAACCGCATTTTCTAAATGAACCGAGCCAATCCAAATTGATCTTGTAACAGATCCGCCACGAACTAATACATTTATTTTTCAAGTGATTCATATCGCCAAGTGTACCCATTCCAAATTTCATTCTCGATCAAATGATCCGCACTGCCAATACATCTCAGCGGTAACAAAAATGTAATGTTCTCGAGGTATATCAAGATTAAGTCTCCTCGGTTCATATTTCGTTGACCAATCCTTCCTAATTCACAAATTTGTTGAAAAAATTTCTTTTGTAATTCCTTACATAACGGATTCAGAAAATACCGGATCCCTTACACAAGCAAATTGTTGATAAAACTCCAAAATGGCATTTTCTTTTGATCCAATCTTTTTTTTTCTCCTTATCATTCAGAAAGACAGAAAATTTCAGTGGTAGCAAACATTATCTATAATTTCTCTTAGATTCGAACCCATAGCCGATGATGGAACTAGAATAGATACTTTTTGTTTCCTACTCACACGCCCATATCCTTGCTTTTCTATCAATCTCTAATTTGACCTTCCTCCCCAATCTGATATTATGGTACCGTATATATACCAAATTCCGTTATGGTCCAACTCGAACGGTAATAAATACCGGGCTTTGCAATATTTGATTGATCACAGTTTGATATTCCATTTACTATAGAGGTTCCTGGGAATTCATTAGAGGAATGTTTCCAATAAATATGGTTTGTTTCTTGTATCCCTACCGGTTTTCCAAATTAATCCCGCTGGCACATATAATTCAGAAGAATATGTGAGTGATTCATACACAAAGATCTCTTTCTTTTATCAAAGGTTCGACCAATTGATATGTTTCCACAAAATAATTGAAATTCAATTTCTTGATCTGTATCTTCAATTTTGGAAACTTATAAAGTTCTTCCGCCAATCCCCGATCAATGAATCTACAAAAGCCCTCAAATTGTATCCGACTAAACCTGTGTATTGTTGACATTCCCTCATTTCCATCCCGAGCATCTTTAGTTTCCCATTTATCTAAAAAAAATCCCACTCATTTTCCAAGTCTCATTCTTCATCGAACCATATGATATGGATCGATCTAGTAATGATATGGATTGATCTAGCAATGATGGAATGTATATTTTGTTTTCTTGAATCACATGAAATTTTATTTAACTCCATATCATAGATATAATGTATGAAATAATGATGAGCCGAGAAATAAAGAGAATTTTCTATTCAAATTAGAATTTGCAACAGATACAAATGGAAATGAATTCATAAAACATTCCTCAGAATAAAATTCGACGCTTTAGACTTATGGAGCTTTGTATAGAATATCAAAAGTGATCCAACTTCTACCTATTATTATGATATTAGGATCTGGTTAGGTACCAAAAAGTAAATGGATTCAGGATTGGATCTGTTCTCTATGAATGAGATAAAGACGTAAAAGAACCTTGCAGAGTTTACCTTTTTTAGCACTTAACCTTTTCGCTGGATTTCCTTGTTCAAAAACGATTCACGTAAAAAGAGAGTAATTTTTACCCATTTGTTAGTCAATTCAGTAGAATACAATTGAAGTGCCCAAAAGGGTTTTTTTTATTAAGCACACAAAGATATAGCTCAAGATATCGCTTATCCCAGCCCCGCTTTGGGGTAACGCTGGCCGTGCTATATCATAATTTCTATTTGATGATATTCAATGAAAAATTGAAGCACGCTAATTACCTTAATTCCCTATAGGCATATCATATATAAATAAGATCCGGGATTATATATATCTGTGTAACGATTTCTGTTCTAGGGTTTACATATACACATAATTGTTGTTATACTTTTAATTGAAAGAGGTTGATTATTTAATATTATTGATAAACAATTATTATTGGTTGTGTATCAATTGAATTTTCTTATGCCATTAAATTAAGGAAACACAATTTGAGATCCAAGAACTTGTTAATTCATTAACAATCAATAGTTAATGGGTCCAATTTGGACTGAATTTTTTATTGTGTGATTCAAAAAAAAATTTTCTTTCAAAAAGGAGGGAAGTTTTTAGGCCTTGTGTGTTTTGGTATTTGAGATACTATACAATTAAACAATTAATCGAAGGGTATCCACCGGCTCCAATCAAAAATGGAAGGATTTCTTTTAGGTTTATTAGGAAAGGAATAAGGAAAATGGGATTCAAAACGCAAAAAAAAAGATTAAGTCTAAACCTAAAAAAAATAAGATTTCCATCTATTTTTATCGTTTTGGCGGCATGGCCGAGTGGTAAGGCGGGGGACTGCAAATCCTTTTTCCCCAGTTCAAATCCGGGTGTCGCCTGATCAATAAAAAAATTTGAAATACCTTTGCTTGCTGATATATTTATATATTATTATATATATAATATTATATATATAATATCAGTCACCGGTCCTTGTCCTTGCCTAGCATAAACAGAGGAAAGGGGCTCGAGCTTCTGATACTTGCTTGATTTTAATTTAAAAAGCTGGAGGTTCTATAAAAGACTATCAATCCTTGAGCCTCGGATTTAGGGAGGGGAGGGTTTTAGTATAGGAAGGGTGGGGAGTTGGTAGTTGTGTAAAGGGTGGAATAGACTTTGTATATGGGCTCACGAGAATTTATAAGTGCTCAGACATTCAATCAATATTGGATGAATAATTGGCTTCCTTTATAGAATAGATAAAATAAAAAGTTTTTATTTTTCAACTCTTTTATTCTTTTTTTTCGGTAACACCCAGGCAAGAATGTAATAGAAGGTCCCCCGAGTGTCTTTGTGAAATACTCGGGGGTCATAAGGATTAGATCAAACAGTAGATAGAGATATGTGATAGATAGTGCTCTATCTTGATTGTATATTCTTATGCTTTTTTATTATTATAAATGAGATGAAGGGTAACAAAAGAAACAATAAGTCTTACTATTCCTACATGTTCCGTTAAGAGCATCGCCTTGATAATTACAAGAAAGTAACTCAGAGATCTTGCTTGTACTTAATTCTTCCAATTCTAACAAAAATCAAATATAAACTTGTTATGGGTAGGGTTATTGGATTTGTTCATCAATATCCTTCATTCAGCCTTTTTGACTCTGTGCCATTGATTACATTATTATTATTGATCAATAATGGAAGAATTTCTTCATATTTATAGAGACGGGGACATAATTCAAATGGATATAGTAAGTCTTGCTTGGGCTGCTTTTTAATGGTAGTCTTTACATTTTCCTTTCACTTTCGTAGTATGGGGAAGAAGTGGACTTTAGGGTCATTACTAATTTAATTGAGTTGAGTAATCAAACCAAACTGTATCAATAGTTTCATACATCGCTCTACAAAGCTAAAAAAATATCTCCATCTCCGTTTCAAAATTATAACGGGAACTGCAAGAAAAGTAAGTGTAAGTAATGTAATAGATGAAGAATTACCTTTCAATAAAAAAAATATTTCATTCAATGATTCCCATGTTCAGATTTTGAAAGTAAAAAGGAATACACATGATATTCCATTTTTTCCAACCTAACTCTTCGTCCGAAATATTTCGATGAACTAGCTCTTAACAGAATCATATTTATTTGATATCCCCTTTTTTTTTTTTTTTTTCTTTCACTTTTCATTGCTCAAAGAGGAGAGGAAGTCTATCTGTTATTATGTGGATAATGCTTTGGAAACATTGATATAGTATTTGTCCAATGAAGCAATACGATAATAAGATCTTTTAAGTTATGCATGATTTAGCTTTGTTTTTTAGATTCCTAGAAATATATTCTTTATGTTTTATCGACTCACTTTAATATCATGGTTCGCATGTTAGAAATAGGTGGTATCTACTACTTTTTTTTTACAAATCTGAAGAATTTCCCACGGAATTCCTTAAATCTGTCAATCAACGGCAAAATCATTTACTTCTTATCTAAAATGCTAAAAAAAAAAAAGATGACTTGGTTTCTTTTACTCTGCCCATACCTCCGTCCATTGATTTGATTGTTTCGGCGTATCCCAGGACCCATATTGGAAATAAATAATAAGAAAACTAGTAATTAGAAGCGTAAGACATAAGAGTCAAAGTAGGCATTCGATTATATCGTATCGATCGAAATCGGTACAAATAAAATGTCAAATGGATGTAGCCTGAATGTAGCAAAGAACTCGAATTGGGGTACTATTTATATGTATATTACATATATATTGATATTTATATGTTTATATATATATATATATATATATACCTATTACGGAGTGATCCACGCCTATATATATATATATCTTTATACAATACAGTACAACCTTCTAAGTTTATATTTATATAATAATCATATGAGATGTGATAGTGTGGTAGAAAGATTCCTATATTTCTATACTATAAGATCTCATATATCGCTGATTTTAATCAGCTCCTTTCATTTCTTCCATTATTGATAAGAACTTATAAGTTAAGCTTGCTTCAAATTAATTATTTTGGTTGACCGCTTTTACGTAAATGATAAGTAAAAAAAAGTAGGAACTAGAATGAACAAGTGCATTAGCAATAAATGCAGAATATTGACTTCCATAATTTCATCGCTTTTTTATTTCATAATAACTCGGGGATCTAATCCCATAGAGATTTTTAATCTTTTCTCCTGTAAATTCAATGGGAGGAATACATGCCGATGATATTGAATCGGATCAATATCATGAATAACAATATCTGAGCTATCAAATCTATTCATCATCAAGAATGGAATAGTATAACATAGGAAGATCCTTTATCCATACGGAAGAAAAAACCTAATAAAAATTGAATTCCTGATCCAATCAAGAATCCCGTTGAATTTTTCATTCTTTATCCATTCGTCATTTTGTATAACCTACCATCTTCTTTATAGAATCATATAATGAGGTAGCATCTGGCCCATCTTCCACTTCCATTGGTCACAAACCCAAAAAGTAAAAGTGAAACGGAAAAAAGATAAATAAGGACCCCCACTGTGAATTAGACCCTACCCCCCGCCCTCCTTCCCATAAAATAAATAGATGAATTAATGGAGTCATCGGATACTAGGTCGGGACTGACGGGGCTCGAACCTCAGAAGCTTCCGCCTTGACAGCGGTGTGCTCAACCGATTGAACTACAATCCCAAAAAACAAGGTCTACAAAGATACATATTTTTAATGATTTGATTAAAACTATTTCCGTTTAGAATCGCCGTATTGGAGAGAAAAGAGTGATGTATTAATATCCACATGTATATGTTCTTTAGTGAGAACGATACGAACTACTAGTAATCCTATTGTCAAATCGATTAATATTAATAATAAATTTTTCAATGAAAAAATTATATTTTTCTTTAATACTTTCCCTATATTTACGGATCATGATATGAATCTAGATCATTAAAAAAATAAGACAGAATATATGAGAACAAAGATATAAAATATATATTTTTTTCTTTATTCCTACGCTTACGACGCTTTTCGTTTCCGGAGAACAAATTTCTTATATAATCTCATGATGGATCGGCTAATTATTGGGCCGAGCTGGATTTGAACCAGCAGAGACGATTGCCAACTAATTTACAGTCCGTCCCATTAACCACTCGGGCATCGACCGTGAAGAATCGATTCTAGACTTATTGATAATACATGATCAACTTCCTTTCAGAGTACCCTACCCCCAGGGGAAGTCGAATCCCCGCTGCCTCCTTGAAAGAGAGATGTCCTGAACCACTAGATGATGGGGGCATATCCGCCCGATCGACATCATACTATACTCATAGTATGAATAGTTTTTTGTAATTGTCAATATAATGTAATGGTGTGACTAAATCCGAATAGGTTTTCTACCTTTCGTGATTCCAATCTATATGATATGAAATGAAGTAATGTTATAATTATAATGATGAATGAAGTAGAGGACCCAAGGGATTTGTCCGACAGAAAAAGGTTAAACCCCATTCTTCAATTTTCACCCACCGATTCACGCATTGTTAAGATGAGATATGCCTATCTCACATCCAGGAAATTAAGAAACAATAGAAAGTTTATTTTTATTTTTTTATTCCAGATACGAGTTCAAGTTGAATCCTTTCATTACATGATTTGATCACATATCAAATATTTTGTATCTATGTCAAATTGTGTATCAATCAATCGAGTCTCATTGTGATAGGGATCAATAAAAGCAAATAAATTAGATTTTAACCTAAAAAAATTCTTGTTCCCAAATGAGACACTATGAGTTTACTGCGTGCACCTATGTATATAATATATGTACATGTATATGTCTTCACATTGGCTCAATCGTAAGCACCAACAATTACCGAATCTGCCAGTGCTTGACCTTCTCTGAGATTTATGGGACGTAGGTTATATCATACTCTGACAGTTGCACAGACCATTTAACTAGCCTTCCTCACCTGTTTGGTCTTTCCAGAACTGATCATAATTGATATTATGAGATTACTCTGATAGTGTGGGACTGGAAGTACGGTCGTAACTTCTCTACCGCAAAAACGAGGGGTAAAGCGACTCTTTCGAGTTTAGGGTACCTTGTTTCTACCGGTAGGAGTGTTCGACTCAAGAAATAAATAGGTTTTTCAACTTTCTTTTTGTCCACACATATCAGTATAGAACTGATGCCATAGTTAGATGAAGAGAGATAAATACCCAAAACCTCTCCCTCAACTGGCTTGGAAAGGATTGGTGGTGCCCCTAGGTACGTTTTGAGTTGATCAAATGCTTTTTGATACTCTTCTGTCCATGCAAATGAGGTATTTTTTCGTAGTAATTGAAACAGAGGTCTGCACTTATCTAAACTCTTGGAGATAAACCTATTCAGAGCTGCTAACCTGCCTATGATTTTTTGTACCTCTTTCATGTTTTTAGGTGAATGCATCTCTATAAGTGCCTAGATCTGATCTGGGTTTGCCTCGATTCCTCGCTTAGTAACCAGATACCGTAAAAACTTCCCTGATGAGACAACAAAAACACATTTTGCTGGGTTGAGTTTCATGCGATACTCTCGGAGAATGTCAAATGCATTTTCAGGTGGGAGAGGTGATCTCCACGTCTTAAGTTTTTGATCAAGAGATCGTATACATACACCTCCACAATATCACCTATCAACCCCTCAAACATTTTGTTTATGAAACGCTTCAAGACGCGGGTGCATTAAAGATTTTTCACCGAATGACATGACCGATAATGATAGGCCATCCTCAGTTGTCAAACTAGTATGCTTGTGGTATTCCTCATGCAATGGGATCTGGTTGTAGCTAGACGACCCATCTATGAAGGATAACAATTCATGTACAACCGTTGCATTCACCAATTTGTCAATTAGTGGCAGAGGGTAACTGTCTTTTGGACACGCGCAGTTCAGATCTATGAAGTCGATAAAGATTCTCCATGACCCATTCTTCTTATGTACTGGGACAATGATCAAAATCTAGGTGGGGAAATTGATTTCCCTGACAAAATTATCTGTCTTCAGCTTTTTAACTTTGGCTTTCACTGCTTTAGATCTGTCAGCAACTATTTTTCTCAGTTTCTGTTTGAATACTACTGCATCACTGCGGACATTTAGCCGGTGGCATGCCACATGGGGGTCAATTCCTATCATTTCTTCGATTGACTAAGCAAATACAAGGTGCTAATGAAAATGGTTTTGGGTGTGCTTCCTCCCCCGATTTCCACTTCCTCTAACGGCTCCAGTGAGGGGGGGATCCTCCCTCTCTCTTGGGACCAGGTCCAGGAGAAGGGGATCCAACTGTAATTGCTATTTGGTGGGTTGCCACACCTCCATTGGTTCGAAAGGGAGTGGGGACTGTTTTGTCGCTAGAGCATAACATGTTTTGGCAGTGATAAACATAAAAAGATAGTCTTACTAATGAATAAAGCTATGAAATTCTAAACGCAAGTAAAACTATAAACTGAACTGTTACATATCAAAGATATTTGTTTTCTACTCTCGAATCTATTGACGTAGAGTTGGAATAGAAGATTCATTCCACTCCTAGTCCTTTAGCAATCAAGTTTTCTACAATTGACGAGTCTATTTAAAGTCAACGAGAGATTTACGAGGGAATTTATACTATGATATGAATTCAAATAACAAGATACGAATAACGAAATGACAGGATGCTAAGGGTTTGAATCTAGATAAAGAATTATAGGGAATTGAATCCACCTTAACTCGACTTAATCAACTAACAAAGACTCGTCGTGATCCACATTGCAATGCTTCGCATATCAAAATGGTAGTTCTAATCCCTAATTATACATGGCATCTCTACCAATTAATAACTAGCATGTGAGGTCGTCCACCCATTCTCATGGCGAATCAACGACCTTCTAGAGTGGAATAAACTCTCATGACGATTTCTAAATTAACAAAGATCAAGTTTCATCAAGGCTTCTTCAACCCCTCTAATGGAAGTTTAGCCTTGATTCATCAAGCTATCATTTCCCATTGAATTAACACTAGACATAATTTAAAGATTTGAACTTTACTACTTTTGATTAAACAATACTTCAAATCTAATTAATAACTAAGAATTGAATAACAACAAGAATTGAAATTAGATCTACCAATTTAAATGACAAATTCGAAATGAACAAAAATAAACTATTTTATTTATCTTATCAATGAAGAACAATGATTCAAAAAATTAATCTAAAACAAGGAATGAAACTAATTAATTTAACTAATTGAATTCAAAAACTAGATCGACAAGCTATTTTAATGGCTACTTTTTATTTTAAGCTATCTAACTATATATTCCTTAAGAGCTAAGTCTTGTTTTATGTAAAGAAGGAGACCAGATCCACAATTTTGTGCATGGGGTGAGGTCTCATGTTTTGGGCCGGAAAATCGAGCCCAAAGCCCAATTTCTTTAGTCCACAGAGCTCATTTCAGCTGGCTTTGACTTTAGCAGACTTTTTGTCCACTTCTGCTCCTCTGATTAGGTCAAATCTTAGACCATTGGAAAGCTCTTTCCGAGCCGGTTGTTTTGACGTAAGGTAGGCCCAAATCCGAGGCTTGAGTCCAAAGATATGATTTTCGGAAGTTCTGCTGACTTGTGCACTGTTTCTGCCCATGTTGACTTTTCAGCTTTTGATCGGGCTTCATAAAGGCTTTGTCTCCTTGAATCTTGGCCTTTATAACAGAACTTCTTAACAACCAACCCTTTTCTCCTTTATATCGCCAAAGTGGTACATTTCCGCACATAATTGAGTTCCATGCCTGAAATACATAAAAGCACGTAATTAGCATTAACTCTTATTTATTACTCACATAATTGGTCTAAAAGTAGTATTATTAAGGGGTTAAAACTACAGTTTTGGGCTCTTATCAGGCAGCCACTTGATCTCCTATGCTTGTCTTAATTTTTCCATTATGTGGGAATTTTAGACATTGGTGATAGGTGCTGGGAACAACGTTGAATCTATGCAACCAGGTCCTACCCAAGATCATATGATAGGGTGTGTTAGTTTTTACCACAATAAAATTTATGATGAGGGTTACCGGACCAGTAGCTACGGGCAGTTGGACCTCCCCAACTGTTAGGGTTTTGTCTCCACTGAATCCATACTGGTTGGAGTTGGTGGCGACCATCTCTGAGTTAGGAATCTGCAGTTTCTTGAATGCGTCATAGTATAACATATCTACTGAACTTCCTAGATCAACCAATATGCGATGCAAATTGTAGTCTCTAAAAGGAAGTGTAATAACTAGTGCATCCTCATGGGGACTCTAGATGTTGAGATAGTCGACCTCAGTGAACAGGATGAGTGGATTCTTGTGTGGTAATGCATTTACTTGCACACAATCTGTAGTCAATTTGTTGTTCATGATTCTCATTTGTTTGGTGACGCGCATTTGGTATTGCGCTCCCTTTTATGTGACATGTCCATTTCGCTTGCTTGCTTTTCCTGAAATCATGTTTATCTGGACGCACCCATTGAGTAGTTCAGTACCTAGAGGATCCTAAACTGATGTGTTGATTTCCTCAGGCTATACTGCATTCGCCTACTCGTGCGCTACGAATTGCTTCAAGTACCCCCTTTCAATAAGATCCTGTAATTCGTTTTTCAGGGTCCTACAGGCCCTGGTACTGTGACCCTTACTCTTGTGGAACTTGCAGTAAGTTTGCTGGTCTCTAGTACCCAGGGAGCCTGGCATGAATAGAGCTAGCCATTTGAGGTAGCTTTGGTTCTTGATCGAGTCCAGGACCTCGTTTGCCATTTTGTTAAGAGGGGCGAAGTTTCTGTCCATCGAGGGAAGAGCTTCTTCAGCTCTTTCCATCCATGGCTTCTTTTGTGGTTTTCCATCTCTATTGCTGGCTAAATTTTGGTACTACCTTATGGGAATTCGTCCCTTTGATGGGGATTCAGCCCTTTGGCGACCACGATGATGGTCTATCTTTGGCTTTTGAGGTAAAGAGTTTTCATTCCCCTCTCATGGGACCACAGGGGTTGCCCAATTAGTCTTCTTTTCCTCCTGACGTCTGTTCAGGACATCTTCCTCCCACCCTGCATGAGTTTCAACTATGTCTAGGAGTTCCTCCAAATCACGGGGTGGTTTCCTAGAGAGGGACCCGAATAAGGCATTGTTTTTGTCCAACCCTTGTTTGAAATCTATTATAGTAGTTTGTACATTACAAGACTCTATTTAGATTGAAATTCCATAAAATGTTGCATGTAGGACCTCAATGCCTCTCCGTCTTTTTTCTTGATGTTGAACAGTGCATCGATCCATTTTGGTTGGTGCTTGTTACACGAGTATCTGTCGATGAAGGTTCTGAACAGCTCTTCTGAGGACTTGATATGCCACTCAGGTAACCTGTGGTACCACGGGAGCATGGATCCAGACAGGGAAGCTTTGAACTCTTGGCACATGACGTGGTCATACCTTTTATATTGTCCCATGTTGGCACGATATCTGAATACATGATCCACTAGATCTGACTTGCTACTGAAGATACTGAACTTCGGTTGTCTGTAGCCGCCGGGATAGGGCTTTCTCATTACTTGTGATGAGAAAGGAGATCTGCCTGCCCCCATTATAGCAGACTGAACAAGGGAGTCTTACATTTCTCTTCCTTTACCAGTCATCATGTGCAACTAACGGATCAGGTCATTTTTGTCAGTCTCCCATGTGTTTTCTTTGGTAGAAAGTCTCTTGTTCTGACTTTTTTTCGGTGTTGGGGGTTGACATCACGATCCTGGTCAGTTAACTCTGATTTTGATGTCGTATCCGAGTTTTCATCCGAATTACTGTATTCTGATTCTAACGGTTCGCGTCGAACTGGATCCCCACGACTTGGGTTCCTAGCTCGACCGCCCTCTGGAAGGCCGTCATCATCGAGATCGATGATTGGCTCCTTCCCTATATTAGATTGATATAAATGCCTCAGCATCAGTACCTCTCGCTCAAGGTTGCTTCTTTGTTGTTCCAGAGCATGTATCGCCTGGTTTGCTTAAATAGTCTCTGGGTTGGCAAGAGTAGAAATCTCATCGTTTTGGCATTCTCCTTGAGCTTCATTTGTAGGTCCTACACCAGGAGCAACTAGTCTGTTAGTGCTAATTACCTGTCTTTGGATGGGATTATTCTGATCATGATGATTGACATTCACCCCCCCCCCCCTTTAGGCATCTTGTGCTCTTCTTCTCTAACAGCGATGCTACAGGTGGTAGCGCCACCTTTTGTTTTCTTAGTTCATGCCATCACAATGGTAAGAGTTTTTAAACTAAATTTGTCGTTGAAACGAATGTTTACCTGCTTTCATCCCCACAGACGACGCCAAAAGATGTAGGAGATTTTCTGAGTATCCCCTGATCCTCCTCTGTGCGTTGTGATTTAGAAACTTTTCTTGGTTGAGAAGGGATAAAGATAATTTAGTGTTCAGGGTTGAACCGCCTGGCGGTTTCCTACGTATCTCCTTGTTTATTTTGAAGAATCAAACCCTATTTTACATAGTTCCTAAGAGCGAATTCCTATGGTTTATATAGGAAGAGCCTTGAAAGTCCTAGGGTTAGGGTTAGCCTCACCGCTTGTGAGTTCCCTTCCATCTTTAGACTCTGCCTTCCTATTAGGAATCCTCTTCTTATGGAAGTCAGAATCTGGACCATATCTTATTAGAGGTAGGTTCCTTGTTGGTCATATCGCATATGGGAAGATTAGATCTAAAAGGTAACTCTTAAAGATATGTCATTTTGATTCATTCGTTATCATCAAAGATCGCCCTCTCCAGTTTTCTTATGTTCAAGAACTGTCTTTATTAGTTCCTAACGACTTGGAGAACTGGTATATTCAGAGGCGGGTCGTCACGTGAATAGCATATGCTTACGATACACTCGTGATAAACACGAGATAACTTATTCCCAGAACTATTCCAATGGTTCTCGTCTTATTCCAGGTATCCATAGTCCTAGGTCATTTCCCTTCCACATGGCATCTAATCAATGACGGGAAATCCCCCTTACATTGACCTTCATTGATGATGCATCAAGAAAGATATGGGCATATAGTCTGAAGACCAAGGACGAAGTTCTTGGCATTTTCAAGACTTTCCATAGCATGGTGGAAAGAGAGACAGGGAAACCTTTGAAGTGTATTCGTTCAGATAATGAGGGAGAATACATTGGGCCGTTCGAAGAGTATTGTAAGAGTCATGGGATTCGTCATGAGCAGACCGTACCCAAGACTCCACAACAAAATGGTATAGCCGAGAGGATGAACCGTACCATTGTAGAGAGGGTGAGATGCATGATGTCTCACTCTAAGTTACCAAGGAGTTACTAGGTAGAAGTAATATGCACAGCCGTACATATGTTCAACCTATCGCCTTCGAAGCCTCTAAATAGTGATTATCCAAAGAGAGTATGGTCAAGCAGAGATGTTAATTATGGATACTTGAGGGTATTTGGGTACAGAGCATTTGTTCATATTCTCAAGGATGAGAGAACAAAGCTTGATGACAAAGACAAGCAGTGCATTTTTCTGGGTTATGGAGATGAGAAGTTTGGCTACAAACTTTATGATCCGATTAACAAGAAGGTAATCCGAAGTCGAGATGTTGTGTTCTTGGAAGACCAAACAATATCAGACTTTGAGAATGGTGAGAAATTAGAAACTTTCACTAATGATCTTGTTGATTCAGAACCAGAAGTACCTACTGTGGAACGTGCAGAAAGCATTAAGAATGCTGAGAACCAAGGTTTAAAGCTCATGATGATGATCCTATTACTCATGATGGGATAGAACCTATTGATATAGAAGATGCAGAAGAAGTGCATGTACCGCCACCTGAGCAAGGAGAAGTGCATCCTCTTAAGCCACAAGAAGATGAGGTAAGTAGGTCCAAAGCTTCAACCAGGTATCCACACACACGTACGTTTTACTATCTGATGGTGGAGAACCTATGTACTATTAAGAGGCTCTTGAAGGTATAGACAAAGAGAAATGGTTGAAGGCTATGCAAGATGAGATGGATTATTTGCATAAGAATCACACTTATGACTTAGTTGAGAAACCGAAAGAAAGAAAAGTTCTCACGAATAAGTGGATCTTCAAAGTCAAGCATGAGGAGAATAATCCACATCCAAGGCACAAAGCTCGTCTTGTTGTGAAGGGATTCGGTCAAAGGAAAGGTATTGACTTTGATGAAATTTTCTCTCCTATAGTTATGATAACTCCTATCAGGGTGGTATTAGGTTTGACCGCAAGTATGAACCTAGAGGTTGAGCAACTAGATGTCAAGACAACTTTTCTTCATGGAGACCTTGAAGAAGATGTCTACATGGACCAGCCATATGGGTTTGAGGTCAAAGGCAAGGAGCACATGGTATGCAAGCTGAAAAAGAGTTTGTATAGGTTGAAGCAAGTACCGAGACAGTGATACATGAAGTTTGATTCCTGTATGGTGAAACATAGCTACATGAAGCCGCTTCCGATCATTGTGTGTTTGTTCATAAATTTCCAGATGGGGATTATTTCATAGTGCTCTTGTTGTATGTGGATGGTATGTTGATAGTTGGCCAAAACATCAACAAGATATCCAAGCAGAAGAAAGACTTGAGTAAGTCTCTTGACATGAAGGATTTGGGTCAAGCAAAGCAAATACTTGGTATGCGGATCACTCGTGACAGAAATAGTGGGATGTTAAGGCTTTCTCAAGAAAGCTACATATATAGATCAAGCGAAGCCAGTCAGTTGTCCGCTTGGTGGCCATTTCCGCATGACCAAAGATATGTGTCCAAAGGGTGAGCATGAGCAGAATGAAATGCAAACAATTCTTTATGCATCCGCAGTGGGCAGCTTGATGTAAGCAATGGTGCATACAAGACCTGATATTGCTTTCGCCATTGGTGTTGTAAGCCGTTTTCTTTCAAATCCGGGTAAAGAGCATTGGGAAGGTGTTAAGTGGATATTGAGATATCTCAAGGGCACTTCCAAAGATTGTTTGTGTAATGGTGGAAGTAAGACCTTACTTGAAGGCTATATAGATGCAGACATGGCATGTGATGTTGACTCGATGAAGTTGACTTCCGGTTATCTGTTTACTTTTGCAGGGGGAGCAGTTTCTTGGCAATCTAAGTTGCAAAAATGTGTTATCCTCTCCACTACGGAAGCCGAGTATATTGCAGCCACAGAGTGTTGCAAAGAGATGCTATGGATGAAGAGGTTCTTCAATGAACAAGGGCTAAAGCAGAAACAGTTTATAGTTCTATGTGACAGCAGAGCGCCATCCATTTAAGCAAGAATCCGATTTTTCATTCTAGATCCAAGCACATACATGTGCATTATCATTGGATTAGAGAAGTCATCGAAGACAAATAATTGTGTATTGAGAAGATCCATACCGACAAGAACGGGTCGGTTATGATAATCAAAGTCTTACCGAAAGATAAGTTTGATGTTTGTTGTGCTACCGCCGGAATGGTAGTACACTCCTCCTGTTAATTTGGGAATGCTTGGAGGTATCCTCCCTCACTATTTGGGAGGGGCAGATTGTTGGGATTATCCCTCACATGAGGATGACGAAGAATAGAAAAACATGTACTGCTCTTGCGAAGAAGTCAGAGCACGCGCGCGCGCTGATTGGTCTTGACCAAGGTGCGCCCGCACCCTTGCCATGAAAAAGAAGATAGTTTTTTTCAGCTCTTTCGCAAAATAACTCTACTGGAGTTTGGTGTTGGAAAAGAAAGAGAGAAGACGCCGAAGTTGGCCTTTAACCCTCGAAGCCGCCAGCCCATGCCTATACAAACTAGGTTCTCGATTTTTTTTTTATTAAGAACCCGAAATTTCGCAAACGCGCTGAAATTTCAGATTACTATAAAAACAAAAGTTAGGTTTTGGAAAACTAAGTCTTGAATAGAAACCCAATTTTGAGAGCAATCAAAATTGAAAGAAAACCCTTGCAAAGAAAAAAAATTATAAAGAGAGAGGAGTGATCTAGTAAGTTTGGAGAGACTTGAGAGGCTTATTAAAGGATTTACTCTTGTGGAAGTAGGCATCATTAGCCGAACCACGTTACATCTTGTGTTGTGGTATGCTTTACTTTCTTTGCTTTATTATTACTGTTGTGATAGTTGTTGATTGCTTAGGAAGGTTAGTTGGTTGTTGGTTGTAGTGAAAGTTTAGATATTTTATTGGAGTAGTAGATTGTCCAAATGTAACCTTTCTTAGCGGGGATCGATTGGTATTGTTTTCCCCAACAGATGGAATAGCCAACTGATGTTGGTGCAGCCAAAATTTGTGGTTGATATGGGGCTGCTCAACAAATGGTTCATCTGAGATGACTAGTCCTTCAGAGAATCGGCTACTTTGAAGAAGTCGATCCACCTCTCTGCTCATCTTTACGATAAGTTTAGAGTGCTTATGTTGATGATACAAGTTGGCGAAGCATCGAGTACTATTTTCTTCAAATGATTTGTCTAGTACTCCCACTTAGTTTTTTATTGCTTCAACATGTTCTAGCCACACAAAACCTGCTCTCTGGGTCTCCTGCGTTGCCGCTCAGTCCTACTCAGATCTTCCATAATGTCTGTCTCCTTGGCAGTGAGATCTTCGCATTTACTTCGTAGGATATTCATGTTGGTTTGAACACGAAGCTTCCTGAGGAACAGAAGCTAAAACTAATAAGCATTTCCTAAAATTCCCAAAGAATGAAAACAAGTAATTAGGAACTTGGCCCAAAAATACATGAGAGTTGATTTATGTTAACGACAACTATAAAGTATTACAGAGTGTTTTAACTACATATTCCATCACTATGCAACATAGACAATATAGTTATTGTAGTTGATTTCAACATTGTAAATAGCCTTATTTATTCTTGAAAGGAAGTACTTTCATTGAAACTAATGTGCATGTGGGTTGCATGCAAGTAGGTCTTCTTGGTATCAAAATGAAGAATATGAAGAAAATCATAATGCACATTTCTTATGTAAGATTATTTAAACTTATTACTAACTTTATCGTGCATAGAAATAAAGAAATTTAATACCAAACTCATCACACGAAAGGAATAGAAGGCAAGTAATTGTATTCCCATCTTCAAACCAGAAAATTATTTACATAAATATTAATGCATCTATATTATATGCACAAACATACGTCAAAGTCAATAAACATATAACATCTTAAATTGAACCGATATGTAATACAAAAGGTTTATTATCGATTTAAGTAATACAGAGCAACTATTGAGAGATATGTGATTATTATTTATTTGGATTATAACAAAGACGACAAAGAATGTGTAGTGACCCAATTAATGATTGCATAGAGGTCAGCGGTAGAGAGACATGGTAGCAAAACAGTAAAGGGAATGAGGAGCAGGGGATAATGGCCGCGGTTATCGAACTCAGGGTAAGAGAGAGAATGCCCACAAGGCAGGGGATCGATGGATGAGAGCCGTGGATTAAGGGCCGGATGAGCCGCACATCAGATAATCGAGGGACCCGCGTGGTACCGGATAGGACACTAGACTCATAGGTATTGTACGGTAACCCTACACGTGGAGAAAAGAAGGTCGTGAGATAGAGGGACAGATGGAGGGATGGGATGAAAGGGAATAGTGGTATAAAGAGAAAGATGAAGGAGAGAGAGAGGGAGGTTTTTTCATTATACATAGGGGGCTAGGACATAGAGAAGGAGGAGGTCGGTGAGTGTAACCGTTATTGAGATACAACATTTGGCACCATCTGTGGGGAAAGAGATCAAAGCAACTCAGAGATGGCAACCGGAGCAAAGAGAGGGGTGGGTAGACCAAAAAGGGCAGTAGTGCAGGAGCCGACTCCGGAGGTGGTGAGTAATGAAGAGGGAGAGCGAGCAGAGGAGACAATAATGGGGTCAGCAGCAGAAGAGACACGATTTATGCAAGAAGAGATTATAAGATTGAGGGAGGAGATGACGAACTGAGAAGAGAGAAATAAATGGCAGATGAAGAAGCAAGGGTGGAGATAAGTGAGGGGTCTGGCAATGAAGAAGGTGTGCCAGATCTTGTCGAAAACCCGATTACCGGCTTGACGATGGAGCAAGTTCAAGAGATGATAAACAATGATAGGGAGGTGAATCTTCAGCAGGTGAAAGGTCGCGGAGGAGCAGCTATCCAGGTGGTGGCAGGTCTAAATCGTAATCCATTAGCAGACGCCATCTGGGCTTCAGAGGTTCTGAAGCGTTTCAACCAGCCTCGATTTGAGAGATATATGATGGCAAATGAGATCTAACGGATCATGTTCACCATTTCTGGCAACAGATGCCTCTGTGGCAAGAGGCTTGGTACGATGGTCTACTGTGTATGTTGTTCCCGGCTAGTCTTAAAGGAGGGGCGTCGGACTGGTACTATAGATTACTGGCTGGAAGCATAAACAATTTCCAGGAGTTGGAGCAGGCATTCATAGACCATTTCATACATCAAAAAAGGCGAGTGGTGGACATCGTGGCTTTATTCAATGTTAAGCAAAGGTCCACGGAGTCAGTGAGGGACTATTTGTGCAGATTCAAAGTTGAGACGCTGAAGGTGGAAAACATGGATGAGAGGACAGCAGTAATAGTGTTTGAAAGGTGTCTGCGATCGGGAACAGGAGTACATCAGTCCGTGGCTAAGAACAAGATTGCGACCTTGCACAAGCTGTATCCTCGGGTGGAGAAATATATAAGATATGAGGACACCATGCAGAAAGAGTCTAGGAGATCAGGGAAGGCAGTGTTATCTATGGAGAAAGGCAGGGAACACCGGAGAACAGAGACATCTGAAAGAGGGAGTGGGGGGTATCGCGGATACACCTCATGGCCTGAGAGGAGCCGGGAGGGGATACGAAGGGAGAATAAGGAGCGAAAGCCATACCGCCAGATGGAGCAGACACCGCTGAATAAGCCGTTGGGTGAGATTTTGCCCTTGATTAAGAATCTTCAAGGATATGGAGGACTGCGGAGCACACCGACAGAGATACCAAACAAGCCATACTGCGCATATCACAAGGTTCGAAATCACGAGACTAATGACTGTTATGCATTAAAATGGTTGGTTCAAAGGTTGGTAGAGAAAGGGATGATGAGAGAGTTTGTAAGGGGTGCACAGAATGAAGAATAGGTGCCACCCCCGAGCAGGATACTAGGAACCATAAATGTGATTTTTAGCAGAGAGGCTTTGAGTCACAATGCTCATAGAGAAAAAAATAAGGAGAACCGCGAGTATACAGTAGATCAACTAGGCAACAGACAATCCGTGACCAAAGTCATGGTCTGCGGAGGGAGGAGATAGGATTATATTCAGCAATGCGGATCTCAGAGCTATTAATTCTCCCCACGAAGACGCATTGGTCATTACAGTAGCGATGGGCAATTACATGGTTAAGAGGGTGTTAATTGATTGTGGTAGTTCCGTGGACTTATTGTTCAACGGAGCTTTGGAAGAAATGAGAATTGATCCGAGGCAACTGACACTTCTGCGAACCAACTAATATGGGTTCAATGGGAGTATGATGGAGCCCATGGGGGAACTTTTATTACCCGTTACCATGGGACCGGTGACGGTCTTCACTCGATTTATGGTGGTGGATTATAACTCATAGTACAATGCAATTCTATAAAGGCAATGGATCCATGAGATGAAGGCAGTACCATCAACATACTACCAGGTGATACGATTTCCCACTACAACAGGGATGTATGAAGTCCGTGGCGATCAGGTGACGGCCAAGAATAGTCATCAGGGTATAGTGAAGAGATTGGTCTATGGGTTAGAAAGAGATACATCGAACCCTAGGAAGAGGCAAACATAGCAATTACAGTGTGCCTCTGTGGAGGGGGAGGCTAAGTCGTCGGTGGGACTGAAGACCCTCGATGAGATAGAAATAGTGAATTTATGGGAGGGAGAGGAGGAGAAGTTCACGTCAGTAGGTTCTAGTTTGCCTGAGGAGTGGAGGAGTAAGTTGGTACAATTCTTGTCTGAAAATAAGGATGTCTTTGCGTGGGTAATTGAGGATGTCACGAGATTAGACCCCGGATTCGCATGTCACCGGTTGCACATGAAGGAAGATGCTAAGCCTGTGAGACAAAAGATGCGAAGCATTAGGCTGAAATATGCCAAGGGGATTCGCGAGGTTGAAGGGAGCTAGAATATTACGAGAAGTAGCATTCATAGACTGGTTGTCTAACGCCGTCGTGGTACCGAAAATGAATGGCAAGGTCCGTATGTGCATTGATTTTACAGATGTTAATTTAGAGTGTCCCCAAAGACAGCTACCCCATGCCGCGAGTAGATGAATTGGTGGATAGAACTGCAAGATTCAAAATATTTTCGTTCATGGATGCATCTATGGGATACAACCAAGTCGCGATGTACGGACCAGATCAGGAGAAGACGGCCTTTGTGGTGGAAGGCGGTACATATTATTATACGAAGATGCCATTTGGGTTGAAGAATGTCAGGGCTACCTTTCAACGGTTGGGAGAAAAAATGTTTGAAAGCAAGATCCGAAAGGGAATTGAAATATACATAGATGACATGGTGGAGAAGAGTATGTCAAAGGAGGAGCACTTAGAGGGTCTGAAGGAGACATTCAGTATACTGTGAACACATAATTTAAAGCTCAATCCAAAGAAGTGTACATTTGGTGTGACCACGGGAAAGTTCCTGGGTTACATTATTACTCACTGGGGAATAGAGGCTATCCCCGAACAGATAAGATCCTTGGTGGAGATGTTGTTGCCGCAGAATGTCAAAGAAGTACAGTGCCTAGCGAGAAGGGTCGCAGCCTTAAACAGATTCATTTCAAAATCATCGGACAAGTGTAAGATGCTGTATCGATTGCTAAGGAGTACACTAAATTTCTTATGGACAACAGAATGCGAGAAGGCGTTTCAAGAGTTGAAGAGTTATTTGGGCAAGGCCCCTTTGTTGTCGCGGCCATAACATGGAGAGAAATTGTACTTATATCTGGGGGTCATGGAGTATGCGGTTAGCTCAGTTCTCATCCGGGTCATCGACAAGATAGAGAAACCGATTTACTTCTAGAGTAAAACCTTACTAGATGCTGAGACCCAGTACAGTAGAGTTGAGAAGTATGCTCTGGCGTTGGTATTCTCGGCCTTGAAGTTGAAACCCTATTTTGAAGCACACTCGGTGGTGGTGGTCACAAATTTGCCCCTAAAACAAGCGTTAAAAGCATAAAAGTCTGGAAAAATGCTAAAATGGGCAGTGATGCTGAGTTCTTATGAGATACAATACCAGATCAAGACTGCGGAGAAGGCACAGGTGGTGGCAGAATTTGTGGTGGAGTTCCCAGCAGAGGATCCCACTTGGGGGGAAGAGATGGTCGTGGAGCCTGAAAGAAATATTGAGCAGGACTTCTTAAACCCTTCAGACAAGAGAAACGGGTGGAGAGTGTTCGCAAATGGATCTGCCACAACTGCATGCAGTGGAATAGGGGTGGTATTGGTTACACCATATAACAACAGAATAGAACTAACCATGAAGCTGGGATTCACTACATCTAACAATGAATCAGAGTATGAGGCGGTGATAGCGGGTTTGAGAATGGCCGAAGATTTGGGGGTAAGGGAGCTGACGGTGGACTCAGACTTGAATCTGGTGGTGTGTTAGGCGAATGGAGGGTTTGCCAGCCGATGCCCGTGAATGGTGAGGTATTTGGAGGTGTTACATAAAAGGTCCACTAGGTTGTTCATACATTTGGGTCGCGGTGAAAATAGACATGCTGACGCCCGGCCTATGTGGCCACGACAATACCGGGATCTGAGGAAAGGATGACAAAAGTAAGGAAGTTGGAGAAACCAAGCATGGAGGAGGCGACGGAGGTATGCCATACCACAGAAGAAGAGGAGGGTTGGATGGATCCCATCAAGAGCTTTTTATCTGGGAAAGTGGTGACTAATAAAAAAAAAAAGATTGGAACAGACTTCTCAGAGGTACATTCTGTTAGAGGGAGAGTTATATTGAAAGAACTTCAATGGACCCCTGTTGAAATGTCTCGGGCCGAGGTTGGCATTAGAAGTGCTAGCAGAGTTACATGAGGGAGATTGTGGAAGCCATTCAGCGAGAAAAACCATAGCACACCGACTGCTAACACAGGGTTACTTTTAGCCCCATATGAAGAGAGACGTGGTGGAATTTGCTAAGAGATGCGGCAAGTGTCAGAGATTCGCTCAGTTGATTTTCGCACCAACTGAACTACTACATAACATGTCTAGTCCGAGGCCATTCGCAATGTGGGCGATGGATATAGTAGGTATGTTGCCCATGGCCAACAGCAATAGGAGATTCATGCTAGCAACCACTGATTATTTCACCAAGTGGATAGAGGTTGTACCCTTGCAGCAGGTGAAAGAGGCACAGGTGATTAAATTCTTGTGGGAAAACATCATATGTAGATTTGGATTGTCGTATGCCATCATCACAGACAATGGAACTCAATTCACAGGAGCAAAGGTGCAGGATTTCTTGCAAGCATACAAAGTGAAACAGTGGTTCTCGGCCCCGTACAATCCCGAGGGCAATGGACAAGAGGAGTCCTCTAATAAAACCATAATGAACAACCTCGAGAGAAATTTGGAGGACAAGAAAGGGGCGTGGGCCGACGAATTGAATAATGTCCTCTGGTATTACATAAGCACACCACAGACGACCACTAGAGAGACTCCTTTCTCCCTAGCTTTCGGCATCGAGGCCGTGATCCCATCGGAAATGGTGGCAACCACAACCCGAACAAAGGCCATAGAGGAAGGTTTGAACTGGGGCATACTGGCAAGCGACTTGAATTTGGCAGAAGAAAGAAGGGATTCTGCCTGCATCAGGCTAGAGGAGTATCACTGACGTCTCCAGAGACAGTATAACAAGAGGGTCAAGCCGCGGCAGTTCCAAATAAGAGATTTTGTGCTACGCTGAGTGACTCCTAGTACCAATAGGGAGAACGACGAAAAGCTGGGTCCAAGCTGGGAGGGGCCCTATATAATTGCGGACATAGGAGGGGCTAGCACGTATAAGCTGCGAATGGCAGAGGGAAAATTAATAGAAAAGCCATGGAATGTGAAAATGTTAAAAAAGTTCTACACTTGAATGTAATGGAAATCCAGAGAAAAATACTGGAGCTGTTTGTAAATATATAATACAATGGCACTTTTGAGAAGAGAATATCACGTGTTATGAATGGTTTCACAAATCAAACTTGAAATAGCCGAGGGGGGGGGAGCCTTTCCCGAATGAGGGGTCCAAATCAAATTTGGGGCAGGATGAGTTGTCCTAACAAGCTTCATGTGTAGGAACCGTTATGGTCACAGTTTCCAAAACGTGAAAACCATGCGCAACGGAATAAGGGTTCTCACTATTTTGTTAGAAATTATACCTTTGATCAGCTGTGATTTCTCTGAGAATCCAAGCTCTATGAATCAGCAACCTCTTGATCTTCTGTTGTATTTCTATCTTTGGAATAGACGTTGTGTGGGCAACGATCTACCAACCCCCTTTTTTCTCTCTTGGCCTCTCTCACTCACAAAGTTGGAACCGAATTTGGAACTCACTTTTCTTAAGCAATCAACCAGTAATTTCAGCCAGAGAAAGAGGGGTTTCTTTATATAGTCTACAATAGGGACCATGAGGAGAAATTAAGGTTAAGTCTCCTGACGGGATTGGGCCTCATGTTCGCCCAGAACACATGGCCTAAGTCCGTCAACAAATGGCTTATTTCACTAAAGGCCATTATTGCACTACCGCCCTAATCCCAAAATTATGTTTATAGGCTCCATATTATATGCTCGTTGATCTCCCCATATTTAAGATATTAAATTCCCGTTGATTAAGTCAAGTTACTAACAACTACATTAATTAACTTCTTATGATCTTGAGTAGTACCACTCAACCTCATTGTCATGTCAGATTAAATCCACCTGCAGGGTTTACATGACAATCCTTATGAGCTCCTCAAGAGGACATCATCAACCCGACTTCCTGCGGGTCACGGATTTCTTCTATAATCAACAGCACACCTTACATACAATGTCATTACTTAATCCATCGAGTTTGTTGATTCACAAATGAATCTCACTCATTGATGATTTAAAGCAATGTACAATGCACGTAAGTGCCCGTTATTATATCTGGATTAAGAGGAGAAGCATCCATAATAACAAAGGTGTTTGTTCTCTTATATAGTCAATATAGAAAGAAACAACCTCACTTGGTCATGTTCAATACACACAAAGTGTATTAGTGTAATCATGTAGTCAAGATAGACTAATACCAGATTATACTACAACCGTACCAATTGTTTGTCCAAATCCATCTAGGTTGTGAACGTTTACTTATACTTTATAAAGTACTGATGATATGATCTTCTGTGTGCCACCACACACCATATCATCTGCAACATAAAGTATTAGACGCATGCATATAACTAATAACATATATAATATGCATAATATTTACCCATATGATTCTCATTCAAAATATAAAGAATTAGAGTTAATACAAAAGTAATGTTTTTAGTATATAACCCTATCATCATGGCCTACTAGAGCCTGCAGAGTGGGACGAGCCCTTCGTGGATGAGAGGCCCAAATCACACATGGGGGCAAAAAGAGAGCCCCCAGCAGGCTATAAAGCCGCTCAAAGAGAGAGGCAGCAGGGGGAGTGTAGGAACCGTTATTCAGAATGTAAAATTTCTACAAACTGCGAGAACCTACGTGCAGCGGAATCAATGGGATTCACGGTTTTGGATAGAAAGCATACCTTTTCAATCCGGTTTAGATAACTCTGAGAATCCAAGCTTTATGAATCTGAATCAACAATCAATCCTTTAATCTTCTATTGTATTCCTTTAGAATAAATTGGACGTTGTGTGGGCAACGATCTACAAATCCCCTTCTTTCTCACAAAGCTAGATCCAATTTTGGATCTATCTTTACTTGCCTCTTTTTCTAATACAGTGAATAGTGATTTCGGCCAAGAGAAATAGTATTCTATTTATAGGCTACAACCGGGACCATGAGGAGAAATTAGGGTTGGGCCTCTTGACGGGCTTGGGCTTCCCATGTTCGCCCAGTACACACGGCCCAAGTCCGTCAACAAATGGCTTATTCCACTAAAGGCCATTGTTGCACTACTGCCCTAATCCCAAATTACGTGTTAGTGTTTATGGGCTCCATATTATATGCTCGTTGATCTCCCCGTGTTTAAGATATCGAATGTCCGTTGATTAAGTCAAGTTACTGACAACTACATTAATCAACTTCTTATGTCCTTAAGTAGTACCACTCAACCTCATTATCATGTCGGAAAAAATCCACCTGCAGGGTTTACATGACAATCTTTTTAAGCTCCTCAAGGGGACATCATCAACCCGACTTCCTGCGGGTCACGGATTCCTTCTATAATCAACAACACACCTTACATACAATGTCATTACTTAATCCATCGAGTTTGTTGATTCATAAATGAATCTTACTTATTGATGATTTAAAGCAATGTACATTGCATGTAAGTGCCTGTTATTATATCCGGATTAGGAAGACAAGCATCCATAATAACAGAGGCGTTTGTTCTCTTATATAGTCAGTATAAAGAGAAACAAGCTCACTTGGTCCTGTTCAATACACACAAAGTGTACTAGTGTAATCCTATAGTCAAGATAGACTAATACCAGATTATACTACAACCGTACCAATGGTTTGTCCAAATCCATCTAGGTTGTGAACGATTACTTATACTTTATAAGGTATTGATGATATTATCTTTTATGTGTTCACACCATATCATCTACAACATAAAGTATTAGACACATGCATATAACTAATAACATATATAATATGCATAACATTTGCCCATATGATTCTCATTCAAAAAATGAAGAATTAGAGTTAATACAAAAGTAATGCTTTTAGTATATAACCCTATCAGGGAGTAGCCCTTCGCGGACAAGAGGTCCAAAGCAAATCTGGGCCAGGATTGGTTGTCCTAACAGGATTCACGGCCTACTAAAGCCCACAGAGGGGGACGAACCCTTCGCAGATGAGAGGCACAAATCACACATGGGGGCAAAGAGCCCCAGCAAGTTGTAAAGCCACTCAAAGAGAAAGGTAGAGGGGGGGGGGGGCGTCCAAATCAAATTTGGGGCAGGATGAGCTGTCCCAACAGCCTTCATGGCCTACTAGAGCCTACAGAGTGGGACTAGCCCTTCGCGGATGAGAGGTCAATCGAAGAGAGTTGAGATGGAGGGGGAGAACAATGGTATCTAGAATCACTACACTGGCAAGTGCCAAAGGGCAGAGCCACTATATTATACATGAGTGTGTGAGGTTGCAATCAAGATAATAGTTAAAGCAAAGGGAAAGTAGCACAAAGTGGGGAGCAAAATAGTTCAAACAAAGTAAACATCATGAAAATAACAACTGAGTACTACAAGCATCAAAGTTAGTTACAAAACAGATAGGGCAAAGATAAATACAATCTCCAAATCAAAAGAATAGCCAACAGTTGGGCTAATCTAAGTTTTGTCGTGGGATGTCAGCAGGGAGTGTCGGTTCAGGAGATGTCACGACATGTTTAGGAGGAGTATTATCAGCAACAGGGTCCTTGAACAACAAGGGGGAAGTAGTTGGGGTCACGGCATCATGAGTTTCTTTTATGGGATACTGAGGATTTTCTAGGAGGAGGCGACCTTCTTTGGCTAGACGGGCATGCTCTTCACGGAGCTCCTTAGCCACCCGCTTGTTAGCTTGGGCCTTGAAGCTTAGTTGTAGCTACTCCATATCTTTTGTGTGTTATAGAACGAGGGAATTGGTGCTTTCGGTGTGCTGGCTGACAAGGTTATCAAGAGAGTCTTTGCGTTGGAGGAGAAGGGTTTCCCGCTGCTTACTCAAGCGCTCACTTACTCCATCCATTAATTGTTAGTGGGTAGTTTTGGCATTTTTGAGTTCATCTTCCGCTCAGAGTTTAGCCATCGTCACGGCTTCCAAATCTATTTGGAGACGGGCACAGGTGGCCCGCAATCCGCTAGGACCGCCAACCTCTTTCTCTAGCGACTCCATGGTATTCAAAGAGGAGAAGAGGTCATGGATCATATATGACATGTCCAAACTCACCTAGCAATGAAAGGGAGATTAGAATAACGAAGATATGAGGGAGTGACACACAATAAAAGGGTTGGTTACCTTCTCCCTGCCGGTGTAGAGAGAGGTTTGGTGTTGCTCAAAGGTTCCGCTGTCTGTATATGCTAGATCATGGGGAAGATAAGAACCATATAACATGGCAGATGCTACAGCCGGGTTCTCCATAGCAAAATCCGCAACATTGACATGGCAGCCACGCACCTTGAATGTGGGGCAAAAAATCTCAAGAGCGACGATCCCTTGGGATGAATGAGTGGTCTCTTTGCTGGGGCGATGGGGCCGGGAGCCAGGAGAAACGACCACTACGGGTTCCACGGAGGTGGATAGCCAGCTCCGCTTGAGAGAAGGCTCGCCAGATGAAGGCTCCACAACAGCAGGGGCGTCCGCTGGAGTAGAGACAGCTTGGGTGGTGGGAATCTCCGTCACCTCATCGTCAGAGTCACTATCAAATAGTTTTATTTTGGTGATATCCATGGGAGGAGGTGTTGAATATGCGGAGGTGGTGTCGAGAGATATATACTGATCTTCCTAGTCGGAGATGGAGCACAAAGAAGAGGGGTTGTATTTGCAAGACTGAGAAGGAAAATCAGCGGTGGATTTCTAAACTATTTTGGCGAGAGCTTGGGCCTAGGATTTAGACTTGGAAGTTTTGTGGGTGAATCTGCGGCGGTGAGACTGGCCTTGGGAAGGTCAGGGCCTAGATGGTAGAGGGGGAGAAGGCCGAAGCTTTCTTTCTTTAGGGAGTGGAGGGTGGTAGAATGGAGCAGAATACTTGCCTTGTGTGTGCAGAGCTGGGTCAGCCAGCAGGGGAGTCTCGAGAGAGGGATCAATGCCAAGGATGGCAGTTTGATCTGGGCCTAAGCTACGGAGTTTCTCAAAGACCGCGAAGGTAACCCCCTCGTAGAAGTGAGATTTAGAATCGGTCCTCCAACTTGTGCAAAGATAGAGCAAAGGATCATTCAACAGCACATGATACACACAGAAGAAGAGATATGTAAAAACACTTATCGCGGGTCAGAAAAGTGAGGTGGTTAAGAGTCACTTCGGAAGGAATGGCCGCGGACAGGAAATTACTGAAAACATACAGAGGGTAGTGGTGCCAAGTCTTGTCCGAAGTAGTGATTTGAAGGATGAAAGACCATTTACCCGGACATACACAGAAGGAATGATAACCCACACTGACGTCCTTAGTACTCTTTCTAATGTAGTAGTGAGAAATTATGTCGTGGAGGACAATCTTGGGCTCGTAGCTCTTGTTGTAATGGTTCAAGGCATACATTATACGCCAGAAGTTTCCTATGCCTTGACGAGGGGGGATATTGAGTGGTTGCACACCACGACATCTAATAAAGATAGTGGGAACCGTAAGCCAGACACAATTTGGCCGACCGTGGCCACCAGACATCCCGGCCTACTGGGCACTAGATAGGGAAAGTGAGTCACATCGGGCACGTGCTCAATAAGGATGTCATCAGGGATCCCATAACCAACCCTAATTGCCTCTAGATTGCGGGATCGTAGGGGAGGAAGTGGGAGTTTAAATGGCTGCCCAGCAATGGAGGGGGTCGCAGTGGAGCCCACCAGAGGAGGGGACGCTACCATATCAGACCGTGAAGAGGTCGAAGCCTCTATTTGGGAGTTGGACATCCGGGATAGTCAAAAGGAGACGAACCGTCACCACAAAAGAGAAAACAGTATAACTCAATAGGTAAAGGGAAGAAGATGCTAAAGGGAAGAAGATGCTAGATAAAAGAAAGATAAAAAACCAACCTGATGCACGAACCCAAGTGGAGGTATGAGCTCCTAAACAATCAAAGAGAGTGGAAAGTGAAGGGCCAAGGCAACTAGAAACATAAAGTGCAGGTCTAAAAGAAAGAGCAAAAAGAGCGATGAAGGAGTCGAAGGATTTGAAAATGGCGTCTATAGCAAGAAAGAAAAGAGAGTAACGAGTGAATGAGAGAATGAGGGGAATCGAGTGGGATTTGAAGAGTATGGAGGGCAGAAGGGTAAAAGCAAAGCGGCAGAAATTGAGGTGCCATCAATTAGACAAGAGAGAGCAAGACACGTGAGGGTGCAGTAAATGAGGAGACACAGGCCCTGCACGCTTGAGACACGTGTAAAGTGAATAATCCAGGGTGAGACATAAGCCAAAATGAAATGAGAGGTGAATGTAGGTTCTCGACCCCACCAACATCAAGGGGTTCACAGACTCGAGAGGGGGCATTTGCAGTGACCCAATTAATGATTGCACAGAGGTCAGCGGCAGAGGGACATGGTAGCAAAATAGTAAAGGAAATAAAGAGCAGGGGATCATGGTCGCGGGTATCGAACTCAAGGTAAGAGAGAGAATGCCTGCAAGGTAGGGGATTAATGGATGAAAGTTGTGGATTAAGGGCCGGATGAGCCAGACGTCAGATAATCGAGGGACCCGTGTGGTACCGGATAGGACAACGGACTCATAGATATTGTACGGTAACCTACATGTGGAGAAAAGAAGGTCGCGAGATAGAGGGACAGATGGAGGGATGGGATGAAAGGGAATAATGGTATAAAGAGAAAGATGAAAGAGAGAGGGAGGGAGGGAGGGAGGTTTTTTCATTATACATAGGGGGCTAGGACATAGAAAAGGAGGAGGGGTTTGGAGATTTCAGATGTTTTTGAAGTTCCAACCACATTGTGGGCTAACCAGTGGAGTACAGCTCGTTGATTTTGCTGCAATGATCACTATAGAACAACATGGTTTCGGGGGCTAAGCTTGCCATGAGAGACAGTGGCAAGCATTAACTGCTTGACGGTGTCGAATATCAGTATCTGAAAATGTAGCTCAACATACGTCATTGGTATTTGAAGCAGGATCACGGAGATAATTTTGGGAATCAATTCAAACTGTCGTCCATTGGCCTGGAAGAAGAATCTACCGTTTTCGAAATTGTTATGTCTATAGAACTTCATAACCAAGTCTTTGGAATAAAACGCTTCCGAATGATGTAAAAGAGGCATCCATCCTCTTCATACAATTTTAGTGTCAAAGTATGGATGAAACATACCTTCATGAAAAAAAAATTAAAAATTTTGCTCAGCCACTATACCTCTTTGTGGATTCATTATAATTTAGGGAAGAATGGAGAAGTTTGAGTGAAATGTATATGGCGAAAGATTTCAATCTTATAATAACTCACGAATCAGGATGGAATGAATGGTTAGATCCATAATTAATGTGTGGACAAAACACAAGTGAAGCATGTGTTGTTGTCGCACATAATTATGTAACAGTTCATAGCAAGTAGGTGTAGCCATGGTAGGTCTTTTAACGTCAGATTCCAGAGACACTTTAGAGGTTCTTTCAAATAGTAGAAAATACGGAGGAAGATTTCACATGGTAGTTAGACCAACACGTATTTCTAATTTGAGTTATCAAATAGGGAATTTAAAGTCACATCCCTAATACTGTTATTGAAGCATGCAAAAAGATAGAACGTACAGAGGAAGCGGTCACATGATAGTTATACCTACACGTAAATTATGAATTGATGTATCAACCCTCAATAATAGAAGATGGTTAGAGTTAACAGAGTAACACGCGCGACATTGGTAGGAGTACTGATAAGAGCCCGAAACTGTAGTTTTAACCCCTTAACAATAATACTTTTAGACCAATTATGCGAGTAGTAAATAAGAGTTAATGCTGATTATGTTCTTTTATGTATTTCAGGCATTGAAATCAATTATGTACAGAAATGTGTCACTTTGGCGAGATAAAGGAGCAAGGGTTGGTTGCTAAGAAGTTATGTGATTAAAGGCCAAGATTCAAGGAGAAAAAGTCCTTTTAATGCCCGGTCAAAGCTGAAAAGTCAAAGTCAACGCGGGCAGAAACAGCGCACAAAAGTCAACAGAACTTCCGAAGACCGTATCTTTGGGCTCAGACCTCGGAATTAGGCCTACCTTATGTCAAAACGACCGGCTTGGAATCCGATTTCCAATGGTTCAAGCCTTGACCCAATCAGAGGAGCATAAGTGGACAAAAAGTCTATGGAAGTCAAATCCAGCTGAAAAAGCCTAGGTGGACTGAAGAAATTGGGTTTTGGACGCGATTTTCCAGCCCGAAACATGGCTCCTCAGCCCATGCACGAAAATGTGGATCTGGTCTCCTCTAGTTCAAAACACAAGACTTAACTCTTAAGTGATGATTAGCTTAGGGTAGAAAGTAGCCATTAGAGAATAATTCTAGATCTAGTTTTTACATTCAATTAATTAGTTTCTATTACCTTGTTTTTAATTTAGTATTTGAAGCAATTGTTATTTCTTCATTAGATTAATAAATTTAGTTAGTTATTTATAATTTAGTTTTATTTTCCATTAATTATTTTAGTTTCAATTCATAGATTTAGTTATTTATCATTATTAGTTTCAATTAAATCTTGCATGGATAGATTTCCATCTAGTTCAAATATGCAAAGTTAGAATCTTTATACCATGTTTTGCTTAAATTTAATGAGAAATGATAGTTTAATGACTTTAAGCTAAACCTCCATTAGAGGGGGTTGAAGAAGCCTTGATGAAAACTTGATTTCGATTAGTGTAGAATAGTCGTAATTTCCATTCCATTCTAGAAAACAATTAGTTCACCATGAGAATGGGTTTGATTGTTTCACATGCTAGATGTTAGTTGGTAGAGATTACTATGAACAACTAGGGATTAGGACAAACGAATTGTTATGGGAAAGCAGTTCAATTCAGATTACGACGATTCTTCGTTAGTAAATTAAGTTGAGTTAAAGCGGAATCAATTCTCCCCTAATTCTTTATTTAGATTCAAACCTTAGTATTTCCGTCATTTCATTATTCATATCTTGTTTAGTATTTGAATTGATATCGTAGTATAATTTCGTAAAACTCTCATTAACTTTGAATAGATTGATAATCTTAGGAAATGCGAATTCTAAAGAACTAGGAGTGGAACGAATCTTTTACTCCAACTCTATTTCGATAGAATCGAGAGTAGAATAACTTTGATAAATTAGACACAAAAATAGTTTTAGTTTTACTTGCGTTTAAGTTCTTCGTTTATTCGTGGGTAAAACTATTCATTTTACGTTTATCGTTTTATAATGAGGTTCTCTCATTCTGCCATGACAAAAAGTGTGGTGGCCATTTTAGTGGTATGAAAACAGCTGCTAAAATTCTTCAATGTGGGTTTTATTGGCCTACTCTTTTTATAGATACCCAAGTGCATTGCAAGACGTGTGTTCGTTGCCAATAACTTGGGCGAATCACGAAGCGTAATATGATGCCATTAAATCCAATCATGGTGGTAGAAGTTTTTAACATATGGGGCATTGATTTCATGGGTCCCTTTCCTGTTTCCCACGGTTTAATTTATATTCTAGTTGTCGTGGACTACGTGTCTAAATGGATAGAGGTCATGGCTTGTCGTAGCAATGACCATAAGACAGTTGTGTTTTTTGTTAAGGAATACATTTTCTGTCGATTTGGCATTCCTAAAGCCATCATTAGTGATGGTGGAAAACATTTTTGAAACAGAGTTGTTGCATCTGTAGTGAAAAAGTATGGGGTTACACATAAGGTAGCAACCCTGTATCATCCACAAACTAGCGGACAAGTAGAAGTTTCTAATAGGGAAATCAAAAAGATCTTAGAAACAACTGTAAATCCTGTTAGGAAAGACTGGTTGAAGCGTCTATCTGATGCCTTATGGGCGTATAGGACTGCTTTCAAAACTCCTATAGGTATGTCTCCCTTTAGACTTGTATTTGGGAAACCTTGTCATTTGCCCATTGAATTGGAGCACCGTGCTATGTGGGTTATAAAAAGCCTTAACTTCAATTTTGATGAGGCAGGTGTCAAGTGCAAGTTGCAATTGAATGAGCTTGAAGAAATCCGTAGCGATTCTTATGATCTAGCGAAGGATTATAAAGCTAACATAAAACGTGTTCATGATAAGCAAATCTTGCACAAAGAGTTTGTGGTAGGTCAAAAGGTCTTACTTTACAACTCCCGTCTACATATTTTTCAAGGGAAATTGAAAACCCGTTGGTCTGGTCCTTTTCTGGTTACTGAAGTCACCCCTTACGGGCAATCATCTTGGTAAATCCCAAGGACAACAATAACTTTCAAGTCAATGACCAACGGTTAAAATATTTTCATGAGCTATTGTTCCCTGATGTGGAGGAAGTCCTGTTACAGGACCCTGTCTATGAGGACTGACCTTTGTTGAGGTGTACTTCCTTTCATTTCCATATATTAGTAAGTGCACCATTTAAGTAACCGGGCCCTCCCTATGGAGTGTGTGGTTGTAAGTACCGGATCCTAAGTCCACGTTTAACCTAATTCCCATTTTCCACTCTTGCATGTTTTCTCGGTTTTTAAGTCATGTTCCTCTATGGTGTGAATTATGCATTTATTGCTTTATTGTTTTTCTCTATTAAATATTTTTCATAAAAAAAATATAAATAAATTCTAAAATCTTAAAAATAGTAATTTAGGAAGTCTCGGGAATCTGACTTTAAAAGACCCACGTTTAAAACAAATTTTCTAAATTCTGTTGTCTAAAACTTGTTTGGGGGTAGGGTGTTCGCTTTTCCATCCTTGATTGTTCAACTTTCCATTTGTGTTGCTTAGGCCGTTTAATTATATTTCGATTCAGGTTGACATAATCTATGAATTAAGATTTCATTCGTTCGCATAACTTACGTCACACACGCACTTCGAGGCATTTTCTATCTTCTTATATGTCACCCACGGTTGGAATAGAGTGTTTTATGGATCATTGGATTGGAAATTCTCTCCTGATCATTTTCATAGCTCATTCAAAAAAATCAGACCGGTAACGAAGCGGCAATTTTAGTTTGAAATTGCGTGAAAAATCGACACATTTCGATGAATCGAATTGGGTTAGGCCCAATCTCGCACGCACATGCAACGCACGTGCGTCTCCTTCCTCCAAATCAAAAACAGAATCGAGATTTTCTTCACTTCTGCCATTAACAAAGCTTCCAAACCCTAGAAACCAAAAATAATTAAAAAAAAAAATAGAAAACCTCAATACACCCATGCCAACAGTTTAAAACAAATTCAATTATTCTCCAAACCTCTCCCACCACCATCTCCAACAATTTCAACCACCAAAAACATCCAAAAATCCAAGAATTTGAACTGCCACCGCCACCACTGCGCCTCCTCCCATTACTTTTAGTGAGTTTGTTTCAAAACTCGCCTCCCTACCTTATTCAAACCCACAAATCCATTCAAACATCAAATTGCTCTAAGACGACGAATTTTGCCAAAACAAGAATTTACGCCCTTCCACTTTCAACCGTTTTACAGTGAGGAGATGATTCGTAGGGATTGGAACCATTTGTGGTATATGACGAACGATTTTTATCCCGAAGATTTGGTCCAACAATTTTATAGGACAAGGGAGTTGGTTGGGAATAAAATTTTTGTGAAGGTGAATAACATAAGGAGAGAAGTGGATAGAAATTTGTTGCATCGTATCTTCGGCATGGAGGAAGGACGCACTCTAGTAGCTACAGTGCAGGAATCCCAATTTACTGGGATCGAGGTTTTGATGAACGACACGGTTTTGGAGGGTAACTACAATGCGAGCTCGCATTGTGTTCACCAGTCATCTCTGCAAACCAACCAGCTGGCTGTCGCTCAGTGGATTGGGAGGAATGTCATTGGAAAGGAGAAAGTCAGTGACATCAGCCTGAATTATCTCCACGTGCTTTGGATACTCTAGACGAGAGAGTATGATTTCTGTATCTTTGAATTTTTTATTACAATGATTAGAGGAGTCAGGAAGAGTATTGCACATCTCCCTGTTTTGATAATGAAGATCATGATGACCTTGAGAGCGACTCCGAAGTCTGATCCGATTTACGTGAAGAGGCACCAAAATCCTACTATTTATACGGAGTGTATCCAAAAGTCGTGGAGGTTGCCTAAAGAGAGGGTAGTTGAAGAGGATGACTCGGAGGATGATGAGGACACGACATGTTTTGATGCCGATGCCTTGGAGAGGTGTACGTCTGATACACAACGCATGTCGGTGCTTCATCGTGGCATGCGTTCTCTTAACACTATTTGTGGACATCTCCAGACTCGGCAAGCTGCCATCCATTGTAACTATGAGACTCGCTCCCAGCGCGAGGATGAGCATTGGGAAGAGATGAAGGCCGAGATGGAAGCTCAGTGAAAGTTCCGTGAAGATATGCGTGAACGCTTCCCACCACAAGGGGGTTCTTCTTCTGAGGAGGCGTCTGTGAGGCACGAGCGTCATCGCCGCAGGACGGATGGCTCTGGCCCATCGGGAGCTCAGGAGTCATCTCCTTCTCATGTGCCATCCACTACCAGCAGCGCGTTGTTTAGGGATATTATGAGTTAATGTTGTTTTGTATTTGTTTTTATTAGTTCGGATATTAATTCCGTCGTTAAATTTGAATTGGGTAGCTAAATGTTGTTTGAATTTCAATTTTAATATAACGTGGTTCTTTTCAAATTGTGCATTGTTTTTATTGTTAATCCCACCTTCCCGAATTGTTTGGGGGTGGTATTATTTATTCTGGCATAATTTTAATATGAACCTCAATTTTAGAAGTTGTTTTGGAGTGATTGTCGAGAATATTGCCGATATTGGCATGCCTATGATTAGATGTTGTGGTAGGATGAAATCTAAAAGAGTTTAGAAGTTACTATTCTAAATTCAATCTAAAAGATATTAGGTTTGTTTTAGAATCAAGAATATGGGTTGTTTCCGTTTTCAGTTTTGGAAATTTTTTGTTTCTGGCAATTGCCTTAAAACTTTTTGGTAATTTCCCGATTCGTTTTGGAAACTCAAAACCTATATAAACTTCATTCATTCTCCACACAAAACTCACATCTCTCACTTTCATCTCTCACCATTCACTCCCAAGTTTTCCTTCTTTTTCTGCTTCACTTCAACTTCAAGAGCTTCGAGCTTCCGCACCTCGATTGAAGCCACCCACGCCCAAAACACTGTAAGTCCAGTTTTCACTTGAGCGCGACCGTGCCCTCCCAAGACCAAACCTGAGTGCGACCCGTGCCCAAAACACTATGAGTCCAAATTCCCCGGAGCGCGACCCGCGCCTATACAAGGCTTAGTCAGAGTGCACCCCGCGCCCTAACCTCCTTAGGCACGAAAAAATTCCGATTTTTTGTGGGTTGTTCCAGGATCATTTCAGCTATTCTAGAGAGTAGTCTTGTGATGACATCACCTATAGTCCTACCAGAGCTGTCTTTCGAAGACTTGTTGGGAAGCGAGACTTATAGACATTGGTTCCGCGACAGGATTTTGCAGTTAGGATGGAGGCATCTACTGGTAAGTGAAGATGACTCGTATTCACCTCAGCTTACTGAATATATTTACAATAATGTTAGTTTCTACTGTAACCAGGATGGAGAACAAGAATTCTCCGTCGTGGTTGATGACACGCCACTAGAATTCAATAAGTATTTGGTAGCGTTAGTTTTGGGAATACCTATACCTGATCATATTCACATGTAGGGATATATGACCGATAATGCATACCTCTATAACTATACATATTTCCATGAGTATTATGGGGGAGGGGTGTTCCGTATAATGGACCAAAGGCATTATAACATAGCCCTTGGTAGCCTGTCCCTCAATGTAGGCACCACCATGTTATTCATCCTGATGAATATTTTAGGGGATTGGCAGTTTACTTTAGTAAATAGTACCGCTGGTGACGTTTTCCTTGCTTTAGCTGAGGGACGTCGCCAATATGACATTCCCTAAGTATTAGTGGCTAGTCTTAAGAGAGCCCAAAGCATGAGGCATAAGTATCTTCTTATGCATGTTTTGGTTTGCCACATCATGCACAGTTGTATACCTTAATTATGTACCCAATTCACAGATTGGAAAAGGGTTGAAGTCATGAGACCCACCAATTGGGTGGTTCGTTCATTACGAGTAATGAGTTGGCCGGGATGGCAGGTGCAGTCTCATTTGGTTGCCCCTTACACCCCGTCAGACATAGTAACACTCGACAGGTTAGCACAAGTTGATGACACACGACGGTAGGCTTAGCAAGTTATCATGGTGTGGCAAGATGCGAAGGAACCTCATCTCTTTGGACAGGAAGATGAGGAGGATGATGCTTAAACACGGGAGTTAAGGTAAGTTTAGTTTCAGTTAGTGTCTGCTTATGTCCCAAGCAATTTGATTCTTGTTAACCCCATAACGGGTGGAACTCATATAGAGTAGCTCCTGTTTTTCTTTTTCTATATTAGTATGTTTTAACCTTGTTTTGCAGATGTTCCAGAATTTCACACATTTCCATGGTATTTCTCTACCCTTTTTATTTAAATACTTTGAGGACAAAGCATGCTTCTTGTTTGGGGGGGGGATAGAAACACGTGTAATTAAGGCATCAGTTAGGATATAGATATGTATAATATGCACTTGTTTTCTAGTAAAAATACAAAAAAATTTAAAATATAAATAAAAAGTTATGTTATACACTTAGGAATATTGGTATTGTTTTCTTTCTCTATGCTCTGAATAATCTAGAAGTCTCACGTAGCTTATGCATTAGAATAATTTTTATAAACTTAGGTTAATATGTAGATAATAATCTTTGTATCTTTCTATAAATATATTGCACGAGTATCTATGATTGTTTGGCAGTAAGTTTCTGAAATCTAGGCTAGAGTACTTATTCTACAAATTCTGTGAGAATATAGCCTAAAGCCTTATATGAGTGAAATGTTTGAGAAATGACACAAAGGATAACTAAAATCCGGATAGAGAAATCACACGTCCACTTGCTTGATCACTATACCATATCCTAAGCGAGAATTTAGGCCCTCTTTGGATCGATATAGCCAGAAATTCAAACCTTATGAAATTATTTTCCGCTAGTCGCCCCTCTGAGCCTTTCTTTAGTCTTTCATAAACCGCAAATCCTTTACCCTGTTACAAAAACAAAACAAAATTAAAAAAATAATAATAAAAAAAAAATCAGCCTACCTATTCTTTGAATAAGTCTGAGAATAAAGATGAAGAATAGAAAAGAGAAAGACATTTGAAATCAAGAAATTGTTAGTCGCTTCAAATAAGAAAATAAAGTTTCCATCCAAATAAAATTAAAAAAAAAATGTTAGAACTCCAAAAATAGAATCAAAGGAGTCAAAAGCCAAAGAAAAAGAAAAATATGGCTAAGGATGGAAACAAAGTGTAGAAGCAAAAGTAAAGAACAAGGTTTTCTCTAGTTACATAATATGAAGACTCTATTATCTCAGACTTGTCCGTTTTGAATATCCATTTCCTTCTTAAACCATCTCCTAATCCCCCACAACACCTAATAAAGACCTCTAGCTCAATTAGGAATAGGTTAGTGTGATAGTAAGTGGCAGATGTGTTTGATCGACTCTGGCTTCCTTGTGTGTCATTAAGATTGTAAGGTAGAGTGTGCTCACTGCACACTGGAGTAGCGAAACTTGACCAGAAAAATCAAAGTTTTTGTCTTGACATTTATATGAGGACCTACTTAAGGACGTTATTCTGAGTTTTCGTAAGTGGACCTGCTAGTGCATTTCATAGTATTACTCATTGTATATATGTTTATTCATAAATGATTAATTATTATGCATATATTAGTGTAGGTTTCCACTTGATTCTTCTATATTCATTGCTAGTAAGATGTATAGATAGTTGAGGCATAAATAAGGAAACAATAGTTTTATTTCTTAGTCGTTGTAGTATAGATGAAGTTTGTGAGTACCTTCACTAGAAAACTCTCACGAGACTGTAACTCGTCCACTAGGGAATTCTTAGTGGTTTAAGGCTTTATTGCATATGGTCATGCAATCACACTCGGCGAAACGAGAGTAGTTAGAACTCCATTTTTGGCCACTTATTCTAATTTCTCACATTTGCTTGAGGACAAGCAAAATGCTGTTTGGGGTTGGTTTGATAAGAGCCCAAAACTGTAGTTTTAACCCCTTAACAATAATACTTTTAGACCAATTATGCGAGTAATAAATAAAAGTTAATGCTGATTACGTGCTTTTATGTATTTCAGGCATTGAAGTCAATTATATGCAGAAATGTGTCACTTTGGCGAGATAAAGGAGTAAGGGTTGGTTGCTAAGAAGTTTTGTGATTAAAGGCTAAGATTTAAGGAGAAAAAGCCTTTTTAAATCCCGGTCAAAGCTGAAAAGTCAAAGTCAACGCGGGCAGAAACAGCGTACAAAAGTCTGCATAACTTCCGAAAACCGTATCTTTGGGCTTAGACCTCAGAATTGGGCCTACCTTATGTCAAAACAACCGGCTTGGAATCAGACTTCCAATGGTCCAAGCGTTGACCCAATCAGAGGAGAAAAAGTGGACGAAAAGTCTGTGGAAGTCAAATCTAGCTGAAAAGGCCTAGGTGGACTGAAGAAATTGGGTTTTGGGCGCGATTTTCCGGCCCGAAACATGGCTTCTCAGCCCATGCACGAAAATGTGGATCTGGTCTCCTCCAGTTCAAGACACAAGACTTAACTCTTAAGCGATGATTAGCTTAGGGTAGAAAGTAGCCATTAGAGAATAATTCTAGATCTAGTTTTTACATTCAATTAATTATTTTCTATTACCTTGTTTTTAATTTAGTATTTGAAGCAATTGTTATTTCTTCAGTAGATTAATAAAGTTAGTTAGTTATTCATAATTTAGTTTCATTTTCCATTAATCATTTTAGTTTCAATTCATAGATTTAGTTATTTATCATTATTAGTTTCAATTAAATCTTGCATGAGTAGATTTCCATCTAGTTCAAATAAGCAAAGTTAGAATTTTTATACCATGTCTTGCTTAAATTTGATGAGAAATGATAGTTTAATGACTCTAGGCTAAACCTCCATTAGAGGGGGTTGAAGAAGCCTTGATGAAAACTTGATTTCAATTAGCGTAGAATAGTCGTAATTTCCATTTCATTCTAGAAAACAAGTAGTTCACCATAAGAATGCATTTGATTGTTTCACATGCTAGATGTTAGTTAGTAGAGATTACTATGAACAACTAGGGATTAGGAAGAACCAATTGTTATGCGAAAGCAATTCAATTCGGATTATGACGATTCTTCGTTAGTAAATTAAGTCGAGTTAAGGCGGAATCAATTCCCCCTAATTCTTTATCTAGATTCAAACCTTAGTATTTTCGTCATTTCATTATTCGTATCTTGTTTAGTATTTGAATTGACATCGTAGTATAATTTCGTAAAACTCTCATTAACTTTGGATAGATTGATAATCTTAGGAAACGTGAATTCTAAAGAACTAGGAGTGGAACAAATATTTTACTCCAACTCTATTTCGATAGAATCGAAAGTATAATAACTTTGATAAATTAGACACGAAAATAGTTTTAGTTATACTTGCGTTTAAGTTCTTCGTTTCTCCGTAGGTAAAACTATTCATTCATTTTATTGGTTATCAAGTACCTAAGTAGCGTGCACGACTTGATTTGAACACAATGAGTTGAGTTTGTTTTGTTTTTGTGAGTTTTTTATTTTTTTTGTTTTTAATGGGTTTTCTATTTTTTTTCTGTGTATGATGAAGCAAAAATACAAATAATACATACAACTATTACATAGCAAATTTCTCCATTTAATATGTAAACCGTACAAATGTGTGAGAATTATTTAACACACCACACTGATATACAAGACGACAAAGAAAATAAAAGATGTACGTTACATCAATCTAGATATTTTGGAAGATGTTGTGCATAATTAACAGTATGATAACAATAAATACTGTTAGCAGGAAGACTTTGAATGCATTATCACGTTGCTACTTTTCAAAATTTTCGATCGGATTCATTATGTTGAAGAAGATGAGAGTTGGTGAAGATTAATTTGGAGAGTGGGAGAATGGGATAAGTGAAGTAGTGTGAGGGGGGTTGATATTTATAGGGAATACGCATGGCCGTCTATGGATAAGTGTGCAGAATAAAGTCGTTGGGCCTAGTGGTAGATCAGACCGTTGGGCATAATGATGGATCAATCCGTTGGACTTACTTTTTAGGCCCAATGCATAATGCAATAGATTAATCTATATTTATATATAAGGAAGACAATCATCTTATACATAAATAATTTCTCGTTTAATGTCTCAAGATACAAAATTATGAGAAATTAAACAACACACTGTTTTACAATAATAAAATGAAATACATAAAGGAAACAAATGACAATAGTCATTTTTAAACTAGAAGTAGTAAAGCTGCTACTGTGAATCTTTAGGGTTAGCTGAAGATGAACCAGGGTTACAACGACTTCACGACGAACTCCTAAGCTAGCTAATTGGTCCTGGAAGTTTCCTAAAGATTAGACTACTTGTACCTGAAACTAATGTTGGTTAGTCATCAACATACGCTGGAACCTGTTCTAACAAGTACGCATCTCCTGCTGAAAATCACCCATAGAAGTTTGCATCTATTGCTGGAAATCAACCATGGAAGTTTCCATATGCTCCTGGCGAGTAAACATTTCTCGCATGCCAATGTTCATCAAGCGTAAGGCTTCCATGGGGTGCCGTATTTCTTGCATGTCATCCTCATTAAAGCAATGTGATGGGGATTGAGGAGGAGTAGGCACGTTAGGGAGCTCTGCCGCTATGCGCTCTGTCGGGTCCCAGTGATTCAGGACACAAGTTTCAAAAATGCCAAAATTTTCAAACAACTTTGTGTCAAGAAAAGGAGTAGCAGACTGAAAACCCCAATGTAGCATAATTTGAGTGACAAGTATGGCAAGAGGTGCTGACCTGGGTTTGGCATACGTAATGATAGTGCAGACAAATTCCACCATAAAGAAATTTACCTTGCGTTCCTGTAAAATCCACAACAGGTGAAGAAATGTCTTGTTGATCTCAGACGTCTTGGAAGTGCCAATGACATTGTATGCCAACCACTAAGTAACTACCAGGTCGTTGCGATGCAGAGAGTGTTGGAACACGCATCTCAAGGAGTCATTATATTCCCCCTCGATTAGCGTGTCGACTATTAGGTAATAAAACCTCGGGTACTCGGATTGTTGTAGTGTTGGTTCATTGAATGGGATTAGAATGCATGTGATTTCCGATATTAATTCCAACGTGAGTTCACATTCTTCTTCGTCGACTGCAATCCAAAACTCATTCCCCCATAAACCTCCTTTTTTTCCAAGCAAATGTGAATATATTATAAATATAAATATAAAGTTACATATTAGAGTTTCTTGCTACATAAGGAACAAAAGGAACAAAAGGGCATCTTGCTACACTCTAAGGAAATCTAAAGTATAATTGCTCATGGTTTTCCAATCTTGTGACAAAAGGTGGTCTTTCCACGCTCCATACAAAATCATCCTGGTCTAAAATGGCTCCATGCTTTACCGCAGCATCCGCACTGAAGTTGGCTTCCCTCCAGCCATGCGATATCCTATAGTAGGAGAGTGCAGCAGTAGCTCTCGCCCATCTCGATTTCAAAACCCAGGGAATGTGGCCATTAGAGAAGGCTAGTGCAACTGACTGTGAATCTGTTTCTAGCTAAACTCGTGTCCAGTTTCTTGCTGCCGCACCTTCCACTGCCAGAGTTAGTCCTTGACACTCCGCTTCATAGTTAGTAACTATTCCCAGTCCTTGTGCAAGTACACCAAGCAGGTGGCAATGATGGTCTCTGAAGATTAGCCCCACACCCCCTCTACCAGGATTACAGATAGAGCTACCATCACAATTGATCTTAACCACTCCTTCCTCTGGTGGGTGTCATTTGACTTGTTGAATTGCTTTTATCGGCTTGGGCTTGCATTCGATCCCCAGAGAGTGTAGAAGTGCCAATTACTTGACAAAATTAAACATGTAGCTCTTGGACAGTCTACCACTCGTATAGATTCCTTGCCAGACCAGCTTTCTTACGTAGCGATGGTTGAAGTTTGAGTCATTGTACCTCTGTGCATTTCTCATCTTCCATATTGCTACCAACAAACTCAAAACTGCTGATGTCCACAATTCCTTGATCAGTGGGCTTGCTTGATTTGCCGCTTTCAGAATTTCCTTCATATCGCCGTTTTTGGTAACTGATAATGCATTCAACTGGAATAAGCTTTTAATCCAATCCCAGAGGGCCTGAGAGTTTGGGCAATACCATAATAGATGATCAAAGCTTTCTTCATCTTCCTTGCATTCGTTATAGCGAGAAGCCAATTGGATACCTTTTCTTATAACTTTGTCATCTATTGGTATGATATGTTGCAGAATCTTCCAAGCCATTCCAGCAGTTTTGGGATGAATGTAGCTGTTCCAGATGATGTGGTGCCACCAGACAATATTCCCCTTTTCCCTTATAATGTAATAAGCCGAGAGGACCGTGAACTTGCCTTCCTTGTCAGGCTTCCAAATTCGGCAATCATCTAGCTCATTGCAAGGTGGGGGTAGAGAGAGAAGTGGCATGCCCAATGTCTCAAAGAGTTGCAGACTTAAGGTAGGGAAATTCCACTGGTTATTCCTTATCAAGTCGCTAATTCTGGTTATTCCCGGAAACCTCCATTGTTGTAAAACTTCAAAACCAAATCTTGGGAGTAGCACTCCTCATTTAGATGTAGGAGATACTCCCATCCTCTATCCTCAATTTCCTTGTCAAAAAATAGATAGAAAATTTCCCCATTGTAGAGATTGGAAAATTTTCGCTCAACTGTGATCTGCCTGTTCTGAGCCATAGAGAGATGTGTTTGATTCGTGTGAGGTGGATGTGAGGTGAGCAATGTAGGGGGAAGGTGCTGTAGGAACAGAATTTTATTTGGGTTAGTTTAGGTTGCATGTGAGTCGAGTTGTAGGGATGGTATCTCGTGCACGACTGGAAATGATAGGAAGCAGATCCGATTTTTGTGGGGGAAGAAAGTGAAAGGGACTGACGTGTGTGACGGAATTGCGTGGACTAAAAAGCTCGCGCACGTGAGTTGGGTCAGGTTGAAAATTTTGAACCAAGCCCAAATGAAATCTGGAAATGACCAAAAGGTCCTGAAATCCTCGAAACGCGTAAAATGGAGATTCCCGATTCATTTGAACTCCAAATTTGACAAACGAACTACCAAAAAGATCAGCATTAAAAATGCCATCCAATGGTATATGGCAAGTGCACATTCAAACTTGTTTTTGAAAGGGTTTGAAGAAGAATTTACAAAATGTGAAGGGGTTGAGTCCTGTGGAAAGAAGAACTTTTTTTTTTTTTGGTATATACACAAATGTACACGGGAAGAGTAACATATATGTTTGCAACACTGGATGGCCAAAAGACTCTCCACGTAAAATCCTAGGCAACAGTCATGTCGGTGCTGACCTAATCCAACCAGACTATGGCTTAACCTTTATGTTTTGGGGGCCTAAGGTGTAGGATGGTACCATCCTTGACCGTGCAAGAACAGTCTAATAATATTACCATTATTACATAAGGTATTGCCTTAAACCACCCTGAAATGAAATCAAATAGCAAATAGCTAGGGGTTGGTCTGGTGGAATCCATTGCCTGCATGTCCTAAGTAGGCAACATCCGATGTTGAACACGAATCTCGTTGAGCATAGTGATAGTGCTAAAAAAACCGAATATATACATGTTGAGTCTTTTAACGTCAGATTCTCAAGACGATGCCCAACCCGTGGGAGCAATGGCACAGTGACGAAGTTTATCTTGCTCAGCTGGTGCTAGGCAAAAATATACCTTATACCGGCAAGTATCAGATAGTGATTGAAGACCTGAACAGAAAGGTGTTTGACAACATATACACCACCCCATCCTTCGTACACATCGTTTACAATCAAAAGTGTTACGACCATTATCTATTCGAGATGAGTGAGACTTACACCAAATGATTAGCTGAAGTTCGCGAAGAAGAGAGTAGAAAAGGGAAGAGAAGGAAGGAGGTGAAATTTTTAGTACCCATTGTTTACCAGAAGGCACGTTTGCTCGATTATCAGAAGACACTTATACTCAGTTCTGAAATAGAGTTGTTGTGGACTACGGTTTTGGCTCTTGCAACCACACATTCTAAGAGATTTGAGAGAAGAAAAGAAAAGAGGGCCCGGCTACCAAAATGGTGTACTTCCCCTTTTTTAAACACATGGAAGAAAGTACACCAGTGAATCTAGTAGTCTATTAACTGGATCTTGGAGAAGAGTCTTTTCGACATGTGGAGATCGTAACTCATGGTAATGCTTGAGGCACTGCCCATTTACTTGAAATTCACTGTTATCATTTAGGTTTTTCAAAGAAATTGCCCTATAAGGGGTGACAGACCATCCTGTTTTCAATTTTCCTGGAAAAATATGTAATCTTGAGTTATACAATAAAACTTTTTGACCAATTCTGAAATCTTTTCTCAATATGTGCTTGTCGTGCACTCTTTTCATGTTAGCTTTATAGGATTTCGAGAGATCATATGCATCACTAGGAATTTCATCAAGCTCATTTAATTGCAATTTTCGCTTCTCGCCTACCGCATTGGTATTATAATTGAGGCTTTTGATGGCCCATAGAGCACGATGCTCAAGTTCAACTGGTAGATGACAAGGTTTTCCAAAAATGTGGAGATAAGGAGATATACCTATAGGTGTCTTAAAGGTCGTTCTATATGCCCACAAGGCATTGGACAATCGGAAAGACTAGTCTTTCCTAGATGGATTAACTGTTTTCTCTAGAATGGATATGATCTCTCTATTAGATACTTCCACTTGGCCACTGGTTTGAGGGTGATACAAAGTTGCCACTTTGTGCCTAACTCCATATTTCTTTACTAACGACTCAAAAACTTTATTACAAAAATGTTTTCCCCCATCACTAATGATGGCTCTGGGGACACCAAAACGTGAGAAAATATTTTCTTTTACAAACAAAATGACAGTCTTATGATCATTAGCATAACATGGCATTGCCTAAATCCATTTTGACACGTAGTCAACAGCTACTAGGATGTAGAGAAAGCCATGAGAATTTGGAAAGGGGCCCATGAAGTCGATGCCCCAAACATCAAAAATTTCCACAATTAGAATTAGATTCAAGGGCATCATATTTCGTTGAGTAACGCGGCCCAACTGCTGGCAGCAGGTGCACGCTTTGCAATGCTCATGTGCATCTCGAAATAGTGATGTCTAATAAAAACCACATTGTAGAACCTTGGCTGCATTTTTCTTGCCACTAAAATGACCACCATAAGATTGTTCATGGCAAAAGGATAACACGTCATTGTGTTCCCAGTCGGGAATGCAACGACGTATAAGTGGGTCTGCACAATACTTGAAGAGGTAGGGTTCATCCCAGAAATAATATTTGGCAGTGGAGAAGAACTTTTTATGATCAGAACGAGGCCAAGAGGAAGGGATTTCTTCTGTGACAAGGTAATTCACTATATCAGCGTTCCATGGAGAGGAAAAGACTGAGTACAAGTGCGCATCAGGGAACGAATCACAAATGGGTTCAGAATTACTATCGATATCACTGACGAGCCTTGATAAATGGTCGACCACAACATTCTCGCAACCTTTTTTATCTTTAATTTTGAGCTTGCAAGAGAAGAATCCATCGGATCAATCTCTATTTTGCATCTTTTTTCGCGAGTAGGTATCGAAGTGTTGCATGGTCAATGTATACGATGGTCGAAGAACCAACTAGGTATGGACGAAACTTATCCAAGGCATATACAACAGCTAAGAATTCCTTCTCAGTGGTGGTATAGTTACATTGAGCTTCACTAAGAGTTTTACTAGCGTAATAAATGACAATGGGTTTGTCATCTCGGCGTTGACCTAGGACAGCTCCAATAGCATAGTCGCTAGCGTCACACATAAGTTTAAATGGTTTAGACCAATTAGGTGGTTGAATGATAGGAGCTGTAGTCAGGGCCTTTTTCAGAGTCTCAAAAGCGTGTTTGCAATTGAAATTGAAGTCGAAGACGACATCTTTAATCAGGATACTTGTTAAAGGTTGAGTGACCTTAGAGAAATCTTGAATAAATCTCATATAGAACCCTGTGTGGCCTAAAAAGGTACGCATGTCTCGAACTATTTTTGGTATAAGAAAAGAAGCAATTTTTACAATTTTTGCTTTATCAACTTCTATTCCGTCCTTTGAAACAATATGTCCTAGAATGATGCATTTTGTAACCATAAAATGACATTTTTCCCAATTAAGGACGAGATTTTTCTCTTCACAACACGCAAAAATTTGGGAAAGATTTGATAGGCATTTATCGAAAGAATTACCATATATAGAGAAATCGTCCATGAAGACTTCCATAAAACGTTCAACCATATCACTAAAAATGTGAAGTATATATCATTAGAATGTACCAGGGGCATTGCAAAAGCCGAAAGGCATTCGTTTATATGCAAAGGTTCCAAAGGGACAAGTGAACGTTGTTTTTTCTTAATCAGTAGGATCGAGTACAATTTGAAAATAGCCAGAATATCCATCAAGAAAACAGTAATATGCATGACCCGCTAAACGTTCAAGCATCTGGTCGATGAAGGGAAGTGGGAAATGATCCTTACTAGCTAGTTACTACATTAAGTTTGCGATAGTCAATGCATATTCTCCATTTCACTGGGATATGAGTGGATATGTATTCATCTTTATCATTTCGCACAACTGTAATGTCAGACTTCTTGGGAACAACTTGGACTGGACTTACCCAAACACTATCAGAGATAGGGTATATAATACTCGCTTCGAGTAACCTTAAAACTTCCTCCCTTACCACATCCCTCATGGCTGGGTTTAGATGACGTTGTGGTTCATGCAGCGTCTTTGCATTTTCTTCAAGATGTATGCGATGGGTGCACACTATGAGAGCATTAGCAGTTGCTAGGAAAAGACGCCTTAAGATGATAGGAATGGAGTCACAGACAACTTCCGTATCCAGAATGACAAAATCGACGGGATAGTAAAATTCTTGGACTTCCACATTTTCCACAATGCCTTTTGGATACTTAATGGAATGATCGGCTAACTGCACAGTCATGTTGGTAGGTTTAAGCTCATGAAGACCTAGCTGCTTGAACAGGTAATATGGAAGTAAGTTCACACTAGCTCCTAGGTCTAGTAGTGCAGTAGCAGTGTATTTGTCTCCCAATGTGCATGGAACGGTTGGTCTACTAGGGTCCTTGTATTTGATAATACCATTTGTTTCAGTGATGGAAGGGAACTATTTAGTGAGGAACATTATTTCTCCTTTTTGTGGTACACATATCTTTCAGAAACTTTGCATGTTTTGGCAATTGTCTTAGAGCATCGAGAAAAGGTAAGTTGATTGTCAAATTCTTAAAAGTTTCTCGAATTTCATCAAAATTTTCGTCAAGTTTATTCTTTGCCAAACAGGAAGGAAACGGTGCCTTAGGTCGGAATTTGGCATAGGGATCCGCTTGCTCGTTTCTCAATTTTTGAGTTGGTGACTTGGTTGGAATTGGTGCTTCCAACGTAGGTTCATTATCAGAAACAGATTCATTGGAAGTTCTAATTACCTTTGGTTGATCATCTGGCATACATATTTGATTGTCTACGATTTTGCCAGATCGAAGAGTAGTGATTGCCTTCACCTCACCCTGGTTTGGAGTATTTGTACTAGGTGCATTGGTGAGTTCAAAGGTAGTGTTTGCTGGTTTAGGGTTTGGAACTGCTTGTCCAGGAAACACGCCTTTCTGACTATTTTCCTGCACTAATAGTTGAAGCGATTGTTGGATAGATGTCAGTATTTGAGATTGTTGGTTCATGTATGCCAAGAAAGTCTCACTCGTCTTATCACTAGCGAGTTTCACAGGTGGTGCAACATGGACTAGTTCACGATTATTGCTGAGAAGTTGAGGATTATAGTCGTAACTTGGATTGGCTGGAACAAGGCTACGGTTGTTTTGGTAGTTAGAATTAGAATTACTTGGAAACTAATTTTGACTTTGTTAGTACTGCTGATTATTTCCTTGACGGTATGGAATATAGTTGGTGGATAGTCGAACAGGTGGATTAGCGAAACCTGGATGAGCCATCTGTTGGGTATTTAGACGCCAAGCGAAATTTGGATTATATCTCCAAGGTGCATTAAGGATGTTGAATGCACAAGCCTCTTCTGATGGTTGGGAAGAGGAAACATATAACAAGGGACAATAAGAATCGGGATGGTCAGGACAAAGAATACATGGGGAGGTGTTAACGTTCATGACCTATTTTGGGAGTTGATTGTTTACTTGAACTGCGAGGGCATCTACATTTTTAGTCAGGGATTCTATTAGATTTTTTAATTAGGGATCGGGTTTTATCTCAAATATAGATGTAGCTTTTGTAACAGTGTCCTTAGATGATCTAGAAGAATCAGTGTTACCCCAATGTGTACCTCTCGTTGCTTGTTTTTCAAGAAAATTGTATGCCTCAGTAACTCTTTTGTCCATGAAGCAACCGCCGTTCATTATATCAAGTGTTTCTTTTTGATGATTGGAAAGTCCATTAAAGAATGGATGAATAAGGATAGCGGTGTCGAGCTGATGATGAGGACATTCTAAAAGAAGATCAGTAAATCAACTCTATGCTTCAGTAAAGGATTCATGAGAATTTTGGTGAAAAAATTTGATTTTCTGAAGCATTTCAGTAGTTTTCTTTTGAGTGTAAAATTTTACCATGAAAGACTGCACAAGTTTGTTCCATGTGTCTAGGGATTGTGGTTGTTAACCTGCTAGCCAAACTGAAGCTTTATCTGCTAAGGTGAAAGGAAACAAACTTAGCAAGACTTGTTCGTTAGAGACGGATTGTCACACCCCGAATTTTGACAGAATTTGGAAAAACAATATTTGTTCCCGACTCTTCGATTTTCGAGGTGTAAGACACTCTCAACTTCCAAAAACCCATAAACAGTTTAAACATGGGGAAAATTTAAAAACCAATAAAAATTTTAACTTAAACAAAAGGCCTCTTCATTACAAAAATTCACAAATAAGATTAGGTTACAAATCTCTTTTCAATAACTCTTTATTTAAAATTACAAATGAAAATACAAATAACATTGTCTCAACTGAAAATCTATATCCCCTCAAAGGAAAACAAAGCCCATCTTGGAATGTGATGCTAACGCAAACCACAAGCAGCAACCAACCTTCTTCAACACTAAACCTGTCAAGACTTATCAACTATGTTCATTTAATGAACACACCCGATAAGCAAACATGCAAATCGGGTCAGCATTATAAACAATGCTGGTGTGAGTAGCTCTAAAATACAACATATACTTATACATATACATACACAATCCATAAGGCAGTTAGTTCCTCCACCGAGGCGCTTTAACTTCCAACAACTAATACGACATTTTTTAACTACAATAAGTAAGGCAGGTAGTTCCTCCACTGAGGCGCCTTAACTTCCCACTAACCACACAACAAACTATACGCATAATAAAAAGGCATTTAGTTCCTCCACGAGGCGCCTTAGGTTCTAACTAACTAATAACCAGCCAAACATAATCTATACTTACCGTATTTCATGCTCAATTACAGAGTGGGTCGTCTCTGCACAAGTAATTAGTTTGACCCACCCTTCCGCAAAACCATATACGATCATCTATCTAAAGATATACCATTAACCAACACATTACCATAATTATATTAATTAAGGCTTTCTTTGCGTGTCCCTAAAATCACATCGTATCTATGTCTTACATAGTTTCCCTGGCTACCACAATCGCTTCCCAACGCTGAACATATACATCCACATGCCTCCCCTCACATAATGAACCACTTCGTGCGTAACTACCCTGAGTGGGATGCCGCACACCAGGTAACTCTCACACGAAAGCCATTATGTAAGTACTACCACTATACGGCATAAAATATAGTGCGTCTCGTTCTAATTTTGCTAACGGAATAATCAAGCCACCATTCGGCTACGCCAGAAGGGCCAATCACATTACTTACGCCAGAAGGGCCAATCATATCACATACGCCCATCACAAGGGCCAAATCACATGAGTTGTGGTAGCTAGGTTCTAGGATTTTCGTTACGTAATTTATTCAAGTGTCATACCTTTATATCTCAGAATAATTCTTATTCTATCTCATGCCAGTATACTTAATTGTACTGAAGCTCTATGTTTCTCGTTATAATACAATCCACATTATCACGTGCCAATATTATTCATTGCACGATATCCAAATATCTCTATATCAAATCTAGAAACTTATTATTTCACGTGCCAATTATATATTGCACTACACCATATAGAATATCTCAAGCCTTCATAAATACTACAATTCATTTAGGTAGCAACTCATACTAGTAATCAATCATGTAATGTATTCATTCAATATATTTATGTGAACTCAATACACCATCAAAGCCCATTACTAAAGTCCATGAATATAAGTCCATGTGTAGTTTAATTCTCATAGAAACATATATATCTAAGTCTTATAAGAATTCCTCTCTTGTTACGTGCCAATATTTATATGTTTTACACACTACTCACGTCAATCTTAATTAGATAATGACAAACAAGGTTATACAATTCTCGACAACATTTTTATTACTACATTTGTCCATATTCTTAAATATGTGAAAAACTAGAAAAAATCAATATTCCACAGTCAACGGTCAACGGTCAAAGTCAACGGCCAATGGTCAAAGTCAAAGTCAACACGTCATTGTCAAAGTCAAACTATCGTTTTCTTGTTCAACAGGTTCAGGGTCATAGCCATGGTTCATGGCTAAGGGCAAAGGTGCATGGCTCATGGGCTCATGGCTAAGGTCATGGTTCGGACCCAACTAGCCAAGCCTATGACTCAACCAAAGAATTCAAATAATGCTAGTTGGATCCAACATAAAAGCCAAACCAGACACCAACCCAACAAAAAGAAAAGAAACTGGCCCAAAAACTTAAACTGAACTAGCCTAAAACTTAATCTGGAACTGGCCCAACACACTAATAGATTTCGGCCCAAAATAAAATAATAGAACTGGCCCAAACAACTAATGAAACTGGCCCCAAACAATCAAGCTAAACTGGCCCAACAACTTAAACTAATGTGGACCGGGCCAAACAAAACAATCTAATTTCTAGCCCAAAGAAAACAAATGAAATGTTGGCCCAAACAACTAAAATAAAACTAGGGCCCAAACAAAACAACCAAGTCCCAAGCCCAGCTAAGACTAGCACCAGGCCGTCTTCCTCCCTCAGCTACTCCAGCTGCTCAAGTCCGGCCACCACTTCTCCACACACCGGCACTCCTAAGCTATCCGAAATTGCTCAGGGGAAAAACCCCAACTACTTTAACAAAAACAAAAACTCAATTAGTTAAATCAATCCCCTTCCTCCAAAGTAGATCTGGACCGTCCGCCATTAATGGCTTCTACAAGCTTCGACAGCCCCCACCCAATCCAACATTCAATCCCCCACTAACCCCCAACATCACCCAACCAATAATCAAAACATAACACAATTTTGTAGTTTCAAACAAACTAGATCAAAGCATAAACTGGCGATTTCTTGATTATAGCTTTGGCAGCCATTGACGACCTCTTCAGAGCTCCAAAAGCACCCAGTCTCCGCACGCCATCACCCCACTACCACCAAACCTAAAATCAACTCACACACAACACAGTATACCATTTTCAAACCATGTACACAACCACTGTTTGTTTGGGCTCGCGCCGCCATTAACGGGCCCAAATCAAACTTCGACAATTCAATCTCAATTTTCCGAGTTTCAATAGAGTTTTAACAACCCGACAAACACGACGTCGAATAAAACAGGATAATGAGCAGTATCAATAGGCGAAAACATTCGACAGTATACACCGATACACGAAAAACTATAAATTCGGTGAAATAGCAAAAATAGCTACTACTCACCTGTATTAACAGCTCCTACAAATTCATCATAGTTCGAATCGTCGCACTCCAACACTCTAGCAATCCAGCTTCTATCTCTGCCTCCATTTTTTTAATTTTTTTTTTATCTTTAAACCCTATTCTCTAGAAAAATATGAATATATACTTGGGTTTGAAACCCAAGCCCAACACAGACTCGGGCCCAAAAATCAGGCCCACATATCCCAAATCCAAATCCAGCAAATTTTAAATAAATAATTAAATTAATTAATTAATAAATACATATTTTAAATACGGGAATTACACGGATGGATGTTGAAATGTAATGGCTACTTGATGAATCCTACGAAGGTGATTGTACAGTTTCTCATAGTCTAAACCATGATAAACAGGTAACAATCCAAAAACGTTGGGCAGGATTCGAAAATCACCGGAAATATCCTCGAGTTTGATGCATGAAGAAATTCCTTCCTGTAAAGCAGTATAGAAGTCCGAAAAGGGCTTCTCAGCTGGTGGAGTTTTGTCGGCCATAACGAATGAAGTTAATGGCAAGAAGGTATTTTAATGATTTTTATTAACAGATGAAGAACTTTGTTGAGGTGAGAACTTACGCAATTGCCTATAGTATTTTCTCCTACGATAAGTGTGTTCAAATTCTTTATTATTACTAGACCTTAATCTCATGCAAGCATAAATTTAGATCTGATGTATAAAAGGAACTTATTATTACTTGAATTTTATTATTTTCTTAAGCATTAGAAGTAAACAATGTATGCCTAAGCTGCTACTAACGTAGCAGTGAAGCTAGGAAATACATGTGCATAAACCAACAGCCAGGTCACAGAAAAGATGAGGGAGGTTTTCCATGCAAACACAGTCCTAATTAAAGAACCTCAATCTTTCAAGTTTCCTAGATACCGTAGGAATCTGTTTAAGATTTATGTGGGGGTTTTTTTTTTTTTTTTTTTTTTTTTTTTTTAGTTATTTAAAATTTATGCAAAGGATAAAGAAAGACTAATCATGCAAACATAGTCGACTCAAACTTAGGTATCGACATTAGTATGTAAAGAGAGTCTACGCATACGTATATATAGACTAATAGGCCAAGTTGTATCATTTATATAAATTTATATACTAATAGGTAAATATACATTAGTAATACATATATGGATGCTAATAGGCAAATACATATGACATATATGTATATCTATGCTAACATGCAAATCTAAACTACTCATACGTAACTAGACATGTGATCAGGCGAAAATATTCTATGTACGTGTATATATATACTGATAAGCAAAGACATAATATATACGTAAAAACTAAACAAGCAACGTATTATATATAGACTAATATACTAGTCGTGTTTTGCATAATAATTTGATTTTGTCAATACTCAGTGAGATTGCGAATATCATATAGAGAGCAGTTTTACCACGAAAGGTTTAGAAACAACTTACCTAACTCAGATTTTAACCCTCGTTAGAATGTTCTCCTCTTTCATGACAAAATCAACTTATTAAACAAGACTGTTTACCCATATGTAGCTAGATAGTAAGCATGCAACAATGTCTACTTACACGTATATATAAATATAGCCATGCAAGATAGTAAGCATGCAACAATGTCTACTTATATATATATATATGTGTGTGTGTGTGTGTGTGTGTGTGTGTGTGTGTGTGTGTGAGTGATTATGAATTGCATATTAATGTATATATACATTGATAATATATATATATATTAACAGACGTATTCACACGATTCATACATATTGCTAACCTAATACGCAAATAATAGTCCATTACCTATGACATAATAAATAAACACATGTGAATCATGCAAAATTATAATAAAAATTGGAACCTGCAAGCGTCCTGCAATTTTGCCTTAGAACCGAAATCGTCATTCCCCCACATGAACATGTCGAACTCCGAAAGGTACTACGCGAATCTAATACAAATGACCTAGAGTCAAACCACTACTGGAGTGCCACAGGAACAGGTTGTTCGTGCACCGAAATCCAGACTGCAACAGATCCAAATGGCTAGCGCTCAAGACTAATATGATAGCGCACACGAGGGATATGACTCATGGACGCGACTATTATTCCCATGCACGCGATCAAAGTAGCAAATAGTGTCCTGAATTTTTAGCAGTGAGCTTAGGTAGCTTAATTTGTAGATGTTGTTCCAGTCTCAAGTCAAAGGTACTTGTATGCATGACAAAAGCACAGTACGGGATCAGTAGCAAAACGCGAAGAAAATACAAATGAAACACACTCAAAACAAAAATTGGAAAGTATGGAAGGGTAGGAGTGGGGGTGGGGGTGGTGTTCCCTTGAAGATAATTCCAGCTTGTAACGTATGATCCTTGCGTCTTTAGGATGGCAGCGACACCATTTGATATTAGCACTTTTGTGGTTGATTGAATATGAGATTTCCAACCCTTTTATGTACTAATTTTCAAGGTTTCCTTACTCATGTGTTTTCGTTTGTATGGTTTATAGTAAGGGTTTCGTTCCAACCTAAATACTAAGTTGACACCACAACTAGAATGTGTTCAAGGGAACTAGTGAGAAGGATTTTTGGCTATGTTGAAGATTTCTTTTTCCTAATGATTACTTACTACACAAGTTATCTAAAATTTTCAAGTTTGTTTCTTAAATAAAAAGAGAAAGAAAGATAAGGAGAGGATTAACTTACTCATGCAAGGTCTAACTACGTATGTTTTTATAAATAGATCACTACAATCTCTAATCTGTTTTGGGTTCATAGACAAACCCGAAAACGGACTCGAGTATCGATCCCTAACAAGATGTACTCATATTAATTTGAGTCCATCTTACTAGCATGAGGAGTTGAACTGATATTTCATCTCTGAAATACCATCTCAACTCCTTGTCTCATCCTACATCAACCTGTCAAAAAGAGAAGTCAGAATTATCCAGGAGCTCACCCACGCAACTAGCCCCAGTGTCACCTGGGTGGTGCACGCGAGTTCATATCGAGCTCCAGGCCTTGAATTTGGCCGGTCACAACTATTTTGGGATAGAAAGTCAAATGAGTCATAAACATATAAGTAGTTGTTCTGTAATCTAAGAATACATAGCATGATCCTCACATGAGCATCATTAACCCTCCACCTTGGAGGGTTTTAGCTCATGATCATTGGAGTTAATGATTTTGTAATTGAGTTACGCTAAATTAAGATAAAAGTAGAATGAGAGAAATGAAAGACCTAATTTTTACTTGAAGGAAATAAGTTTTTTATTTGATGAACTAAGTTTTCTCCATTAACACTCTTACAAACTTAAAGCTTAGCTAGAAAATAAAACATGCATGCATATGAGAATGAATGAGAGTGGTTACAAAAATCAACCCATTTCAAGTTTTCTCTCATTCTCCCACATGAATCAACTCCCCATCAATACTCACATTTAATTCTATCTTATCTCCAAATCAAAACAAATTGACACCTTGCACAAATTGACACTATTAGCACCTAAAATCTAGTCAACTTAATTAATGTCATGCAAGGTGTCAATTTATGCCAATAATTTGCACATTTTGTCTTGACTTACTCCATAATTGATGACTCATCCAATCTTGTGGGCCTGTAGAGTGGGTCCACGTGCTGCATCTAATGGCAGCCTGAGATTTTGGCATTTTTACAACTTCCCGCCTTTGCGTAGAGTTTGTCGTACTAATCGTCTGAGCAGCTCACTCGCCGAAATCGGAGTCCCGATTTAAGAGATATGAGCTTTTGAAGTTTAATGCTTCTGTGCCCTTTCTGACTTGGAATCATCCTGTTGGAGTTCCTGGGCTTTAGGTAGTTTTTGTTAAGCTTTGCATGAGCTAAATCGGAAAGTTTTACGTAGACACATTATTCCGTGCTTAAATACTGACTTTATCCTCATTTTTTTGTTGGTTGCGTAAACCTGCAAAAGCACGAAAATACGATTATTTCATGATTATTAAACATATAATTAACTGAAATATTATGTCTCTATAGGGTTTTATAATACATTTTTGGGTGATTATCTGGGCTAAAAACGAATAAATAAACAAGGTGGTCCCAAAAGCTAATAAACCCATGTCCCCCCCCCTTCTATGGCAATAGAACTCGCTAACACTCGTTCGGATAACATTTCACTATCACTTATATTTTAGAATCTGAAATATCGGTCGGGGGTTGTCAATCGATATTCCATAGATATTCAATATGATGTTGCTTTCAGTGCCGTATACTTCACTCATAACTAGAAACTGTATAGTGGTGCAGACCGAAGTTAGGTTGGGGCGACGAAAAAATGGGAATGGAGAAGAAGACGAAGGTTGTGACAGACAAATAATTATTTTGCCTATGTTTGTACGAAAGTTTTTTCGATAAAAGAAGGGAGAGGAGAGGAGAGGGACTGGAGACGTCAATGGGTGACAATATAATCAGTATTTGGAAAAGAATTTCAGAATTGTTTGGCTAAATTTGAGGGGAGGAAGATGAAAAAAAAAAGTGTGACAGACACTTTTTGAGTGACGAACGCCCAAATTTTTTTAGTCCCCCCTCCCCAAATCCTAAGAGACCTCCTACGTCGATCAAAAATTCAAATTCCTTTGCATTTTACGCTTGCAATACTTGGGTGGTAGCCATGACACAATCTTGATTCCTAATTAACGATAACACATGAGTAGTTCTCATTCGCTTATACTAGAAAACCACTTTGATGGTGTCGTACATGGTGGTGACCGACGTTAGGTTGAATAAATTCAAAAAACTTTGAAATAGATGAAGAAAATAATGATGTAAAGAGATTTAAGGATGGAGAGTAATTAGTTGATTTGGGAGGAAAGAAAGAAAGAAATAGTGATTGAATTGGAGAGTTTTGGTGTAAGAGGAATTGGGTGGAGAGAGAAAGAGAAGAGAGGAGAAGAGAAGAAAAGAGAAGAGAAGAAAAGAGAAGAAAAGAAAAAGGGAAAAAATATGTTACACACAATTTTGTGACAACGGACATGCATTGAAAATTTGGGCCTCTAGACCAAAAAGGCATCCTAACATTGGTTAATAAAATAAAAAACCAATAATTATATACTGACCAAACCAGTCTAAATCCTTACAAAACAGCCAAGAACATGATACATCTCTATTAGTAGTTTCTAAATTAACCTGACCTCTTAAATTCATTAGGGTATTTTTTTCTTACTCATAATACCCCTAAATGAATAATTAAATTAAAACACCAAAAAACTATTTAGAATGACCACTTAGTCTTTTTTGCCATTTGTAAATTTATGGTACCCAATTTTTCCTTAAATTAAAGCATTGCTTAACACCTTTGAATGAGAGTAATCAGTCATTTCATGTGGTGGTAAATTAAAATCCCAAATCCACACATCATTTTGAATTGTATGCACCATAAATAGTCATTAAATAACAACTTTAATAAGCGTAATCGGTCGCTATTCTCAATCGTTAACATACACAAAAACCCTTTGTATCCCACAATCTCTCTCTCGACCTTACGCCAACAAAATGAAAGTTCTTCCCATCTTCTTCTACTTTTCCAAAGGGGAAAAGCCATATTGAATTGGTTTATCCCTTAGAATAGCCATGTCCAGTTGAAATCCTTCCTTGCAAGGGTTTTATGATGATGAGAATCCCGATTTTACAGTGAAACTCAAAATTTTCAAGTATGATCTTTCTATTGAGCTCCCTGGTCAATCAAATTTTCCCAGGTATTCATGCCTCTTAAACTATTCTTCTTCCGTAAGATTTTATTTGCATAAACTTGATTTTGATGCGCACTTCATGAAAACTACATTCATTTCTTACTTCTTTTTTACCATTGGTAATATATGGTATGCATTATAACGAATCATTGACTCAAATTAATGGTTTTGTGACTGATGTTGGTTCTAAATATTTAGTAAGGCATTTGATGGCATAACCCTTCGAAGCACACAAGAAAAGTGATAAAACAATGTATATCAGATTATGTGATTCATACTTCACATGTTATATCGGTAATGGCCATGTTAGAAATCATAGTTCAAATAATGACTAACATGGGTAACACTTGAATGATTTATACTTAGAACCTTGGTTCATTGTCCTGGAGATCCTTGATGGATTTGGCCCAAAGAGAAGTAGGCTTGAGGTTAACTGTGGAGGCTATGAGAGTATTAGACAATAATCCAAGTACATGAGAAAAAGTCCATACACAAAGCAATGATCCAAGAACCCTTAACAGGCAATTTTAAATTCTTAACTCGCTTTGTTTCTTTGATCTTGCTACTCGCACGAGCATGTATGCACTGTGTTAACCGTATGAAGGCACAAACATAACATAGTGTCTTGATTTGTTTTTTTTTTTGTTTTTTTTTTCTTTTTTTTGTATATGCCATTTGAATTGTGTACTATATGACGACGCCAATATTTTTGATACTATTTTGGTGCCTAACATTGTATCTACGTAATGTTCTATTTTTATCAATATATCAAATTACCACTGTATTGCCTTTCCACTTGGGTGCTTCCTGGAATACCTAGGTTTTGTCTCTTCAAGTTTTAATTTGCAATTGTTCCAAGACATCTCTCCGGTCTGTCTTCAAACCGACTTCGTTACTATCTTCTCTCTCACTTGCAAAAGGAGACCTGAGATACCATATATATTGCAAATTCTCATGCTCAATTATAATGGACTTTGCACAATCTTTTCTGTAACCTGCTTAGATGATCATATGATGTGACATAACACACTCAACGATTATTGTAAATACAAAGAACTTACAATCTCATAAAACTTTGTGAACAACACCATGAGTAACAACTTCACCCAATCTATGATTTGCTAAGACATGTGATGTAGTTAGAGAGCTTAGGAGCACTTTTGACTTAGTAATATGTTGTTACCCGATCTTCCTTTGTGTGTCTGTTTGTAAATCACTATGTTATAACATTTATTTAGTGGGATTTGAATGGCATTCGTTTAGTACTTTCCAAGCAAGGTATAGTGATGTCTATGGAATGATACATTGTTAAAACCCACATGTATGTATAATAAACTAAACTTAGGGTGCCTAACGAAGTCAACAAACCACATATATCTATGGCTAACTAAATAAAAAACAAACGGCAAGAAATAAAAATTTAGGGCTTTACAAATCATAAAACGACTGAATGAAGTCGTAGCCTCTTCTTCACTTTTGGTGGATGACAAATAGGACTGGTGATAAGAGCCCAAAACTGTAGTTTTAATAATACTACTTTTAGACCAATTATGCGAGTAACAAATAAGAGTTAATGCTAATTACGTGCTTTTATATATTTCAGGCATGGAACTCAATTATGTGCAGAAATATGCCACTTTGGCGATATAAAGGAGCACAGGGTTGGTTGCTAAGAAGTTCTGTGATAAAGGCCAAGATTCAAGGAGACAAAGCCTTTATGAAGCCCGGTCAAAAGCTGAAAAGTCAACACGGGCAGAAATAGTGCACAAGTCAGCAGAACTTCCAAAGACCATATCTTTGGATTCAGGCCTCGGATTTGGGCCTATCTTACGTTAAAATGACCGGCTCGGAAAGAGCTTTTTAATGGTCTAAGCCTTGACCCAATCAGAGGAGCAGAAGTGGACGAAAAGTCTATTGAACTCAAAGCTAGCTGAAACGGGCTCTGTGGACTGAAGAAATTGGGCTTTGGGCTCGATTTTCCGGCCCAAAACATGAGACCTCAGCCCATGCACGAAATTGTGGATTTGGTCTCCTTCTTTACATAAAACAAAACTTAGCTCTGAAGAAAGATATAGTTAGATAGCTTAAAATAGAAAGTAGCCATTAAAATAGCTTGTAGATCTAGTTTTTAAATTCAATTAGTTAAATTAATTAGTTTCATTCCTTGTTTTAGATTAATTCTTGGGATCATTGTTCTTCATTGATTACATAAATAAAATAGTTTATTTTTGTTCATTTCGATTTTGTCAGTTAAATTTGTAGATCTAATTTCAATTCTTGTTGTTATTCAATTCTTAGTTATTAATTAGATTTGAAGTATTGTTTAATCAAAATTAGTAAAGTTCAAATCTTTATATTATGTCTAGTGTTAATTCAATGGGAAATAATAGCTTGATGAATCAAGGCTAAACCTCCATTAGAGGGGTTGAAGAAGCCTTGATGAAACTTGATCTTTGTTAACTTATAAATCGTCATGAGAGTTTATTCCACTCTAGAAGGTCGTTGATTCGCCATGAGAATGGGTGGACGACCTCACATGCTAGTTATTAATTGGTAGTGATGCCATGTATAATTAGGGATTAGAATTACCATTTTGATATGCGAAGCATTGCAATTTGGATCACGACGAGTCCTTGTTAGTTGATTAAGTCGAGTTAAGGTGGATTCAATTCCTTTTAATTCTTTATCTAGATTCAAACCCTTAGCATCCTGTCATTTTGTTATTCGTATCTTGTTATTTGAATTCACATTGTAGTTCAAATTCCCTCGTAAATCTCTCATTGACTTTGGATAGACCATCAATTGTAGAAAACTTTAATGCTAAAGGACTAGGAGTGGAACGAATCTTCTATTCCAACTCTACGTCAATAGATTCGAGAGTAGACAATAAATGTCTTTGATAAGTCTAGTAACAATCTGGTTTATAGTTTTACTTGCGTTTAGAGTTCATCGCTTTATTTATGAGTAAAACTATCTTTTTACATTTATCAAATGGCGCCACTGCCATCTTAGTACTCTTTAGTATTGTTTTCTTTAGAATTGATAGTTTTTCAAAGTCCCATAACCCACCCACCCTTGTTTGATTCTCACTGTGGTTGTCTGTTTCAGCACTTAAATTTTCCTTGGAAAAAATTACTCGGAGCGCGCCCGTGCCCTGGGCAAGCCAAATTGAGCGCACCCTACCAACCGCCTGAATTCCATCTTTTGGCCGAGCCACCACCTCGCCTGAAAAAAAAACACGAAGCGCCCCGCGCCACATGCCTAGAATTCCAACTTTTGCCTAAGCGCGACCTGCGCCCTACCAAGGCCAACTTGGAGCGCCACCTGCGCCCACACGCCTGGAATCCTAACTTTTGCCTGAGCGCGACCTGCGCCCTGCCTAGGCCTATTCTGAGCCCACCCGTGCCCTCTGCTGAAACTGCCCGATTTCCACAGGTTTGTTTCGAACTTCCATTTCTTCAAAGTTTTCAGTGTTCTAACTTGTTATATACACTGAGCACGCATATACAAGACGCTATTCATAAGCGAAGCAAAGAGGCTTTCAGGTACTCTTTTCTTCCACACCTCGCATCTTCTGTTAGAGGTTCATATTACCATATCAGGATTGTTTGGAGTGTTGTTGTGTTTCATTAAGATTGGTCTTAGCCTTGCATGAGATTAAGGTCAGACCGAAGAAAAACGCCTAACGTAATTAATCGACAACGGCAACAAATAAGTCTTTCTAGTATACCACTCACTACACCTCTAGCTAGCATACCACACACACCACCTTAAGTAATGGCTAAAGAAAGAGAGTCTCCTCTCTCTGACTTTTACAAAGCCTTGAACGATAGCCCTAAATCTTGCATCGTTCTATCAGACCTAGTGGGGAATTTCCAAATTCCCCCAAATATATTTAATTTGTTACCTGTTTTTCATGGGTTAGACCATGAAAAACCTTATCAGCACATGCGTAGGATTGACCAAGTCCTTACTACATTCCACCATCCTACGGTTGGTGCTAAACAAATTAAACTAAGGGTATTTCCCTTCACTTTAGCCGATAAGGCGGCGTCTTGGTTAACTGCCCAAACGCCTAATTCTGTGGACTTGTGGGCTAAACTTGTTCAACTATTCATGGAACATTTTTACTCACCACTGAAGACCGATGAAATGCTTTCCAAGATTCATTTCTTTCGACAGAATCCTCATGAATCATTTTCAGAGGCTTGGAATCGTTTCACCGATCTACTTATAGAGTGTCCCCATCATAACCTCGCGAAAGACACATTAGTTCGTGCCTTTTTCAAGGGACTTCTACACCACCATAAAGAATTCCTTGACATAATGAATGGGGGTAGTTTCTTAAGTAAAGGAGCCTCAGAGGCTTATAAATTTTTAGAAGATCAGACTAAGCGTAATAATAACTGGGGGGTAGTGGCGATATCTCCCGCAACGCTAGTTCTTCTACAACAGTAAAGGCTTCGGTATGTTTGAGATGAAACCCGATCCGGAACTTAAAAATTTAATCGAATCTCTAACTAAAAAGGTAGAGGCTATTTATGTTCAACAAACGCCTATCCCCGTCATGAATGTCAACTCCAATCTATGTAATTTCTGTTTGAGTCCAGAGCATCCCGACTCCTATTGTCCTTTCGCTTATGAGCAACAACAATCATAACAAGATAACGTTTGTTTCATTAATAGCGAACCTAACGCAGCTTGGCGACAAAACCCCAACTTCGGTTGGCGGAATAATCAACAACCTCCAAGGTTGTTTAACCCAAATGTTAGGCAAGCAAACAATTATAACCAAGCTCAACCACGACAAGGACAAAGTCAGGGTAATTATAATTATAACAACGAAGCGCAACCACGACAAGGTCAAGCACAAGGTCAGGGTAATTACAATAATTATAATGCTAATAGAGGTATCGTTCTGATAAATAATAACTACCAAAATCCACCCATTAATAATCAACGTGACATAGTTCCTGTCACACAACCAGTAGCAAATACTACTCCACAACCGGATCATTTTGATACTTTTATGCAATCTCAACAACATATTTTACAAGCCATCTAACTTTCCTTACAACAGTTAGCTCAAGAGAAAGTGCAACCCAAAGGTGTGTTTCCAGGACAAGCGATACCTAATCCGAAAACACCAAACACAGCCTTTGAGGTAAACGGTAATACTAGTAACGAAAATGCAAACGTAGGGGAGATAAATTCCATCACCACTCTCCATTCAGGTAGAGTGGTAGATAAAAAAGTAACTATGTCTATAGTTACCCCACCAGTAGTCCCTACACTAGATATTATACTAGATACCGAAACAGAGACTGAAGATCCTACCCCTATAGAGATACCAGTTAAACCACAACTTAAGAAATAGAAAGCAAAGGTTAGACATCCAGTTGACTCATACGCTAAATATAGAGAGAAACCATCGTTTTCTCTTAAATTAGTTATGTTAAACAAGGATACAAATTTTGACGAGATTAGGAAAGTTTTTAAAAATCTAACGATAAACTTACCTTTCCTTGAAGCAATTAAAAAGTTACCTCACCATGCTTAAGTTTTTTAAAGAGTTGTGCACTACTAGGCGTAAGACAAAGATTCCTAAGGACGCCTTTTTAATGAAATAGTTTCCAACTTTAACAGAACACAATGGAATAGTTAAGTGCAAGGACCCTGGTCGTCCTACTGTACAATGCACCTTAGGGGATACTCACACGGCCACTGCCTTATTAGACCTAAGGGCAAGTGTTAATTTACTCTCTTATTATTTATATAAACAAATAAGTCTACATGAAATGCAACCTACAACAATGACGTTGTAACTAGCTGATAGGTCTATCAAGTATCCTAAGGGTATAGTGGAAAACGTGTTAGTTAAGGTCCGGGATTTCTACTATCCTGCAGATTTTGTTATCCTAGATACAGAAGTCGCTAACGATTTTGTTCCAATCATTTTAGGATGCCCTTTCTTGGCAACTGCCAACACACTTATAAACTACCGCGATGGTTTGATGTCCTTGTCTTTTGGCCATCTTTCCGTTACAGTTAATGATAAATGTAAAATGAATAGTTTACCTACGAAATGAATGATGAATTCAATCCATAAGTAAACTAAAACTTTTCTTTTAAATCTCAATTATCAAAGCTTCTACTCTCGATGCGAATTGCACTAAGTGGAGTAGGAAGTTCGTTCCACTCCTAGTTCCCTAGCATGGATTGTTTTCTAAGTCTAAGAAATCAAACTTAGGTCTAATGAGAGCTTTTACTTAAATGTTATGCTAACAAGACGCGTTAATTTAAATAACAAGATATAATAAATAACAAGATAAAATATAAACTAAATTTAATCTACGAAAGCTACGGAATTACGATTGTTTGAATCTAGATAAAGAAATAGAGGGGAATTACATCCACCTCGATTCCAACTTAATAACCTAGTATAGATTGTTGTATCTCAATTCTCACGTTCTTACGGCGAGAATTTCGAGTTCTAATCCCTAGTGTTCATGGCATTCCTACCGGATACTAACTAGCATGTGAGGTCGCCCACCCATTCTCATGGCTTAAACACACGACCTTCTAGAGTGGAATAGATTCTACAACCAATTCTATACTAACTACTAAGTTTTCATCAAGGCTTCATCAACCCCTCTAATGGAGGTTTTAGCCTTGAGTCATCAAACTAACATTTCCCATTTAATCTAAACTAAACATAATGTAAGAAATTGAGATTTACTTACTTAAACAATAATGAATCTAATTTAATGGCTGGAATGAAATAAGAACAAGAATTGAAATTAGATCTAGAATGGAAATGACCAAATTCGAAATTGACAAACTAACTATTTTATTTATCTCATCAATCAGGAACAATGATTCAAAGATTTAATCTAAAACAGGAATTGAAATGGAACTAAAACTTAATTAATTAATAAAACTAGATCTAGAATTCTATATCTTAATTTAGGTGTAACTAGCTACCATTAACAAAGAGTGAAGCTTTGGTTTTTATACATTCAGATCCAAAAATCGTGCATGGGCTTGGAGCCATGTTTTGGGCCAGAGAATCAGGCCCAAAACCCAATTCTTTCAGTCCAAAAAGGCCTCTTCAGTTGCAGTTCGCTTCAACATACTTTTCGTCCACTTTTGCTCCTCTGATTGGGTCAAGGCTTGGATCATTGGAAAGCTCTTTCCGAGCCGGTCGTTTTGACATAAGGTAGGCCCAATTCCAAGGTCTGAGTCTAAAGATATGGTCTTCGGAAGTTATGTTGACTTTGTGCACTGTTTCTGCCTGCGTGGACTTTGACTTTTCATCTTTTGACCAGGCTTTACAAAGGCTTTGTCTTCTTGAATCTTGGCCTTTAATCACCGAACTCCTTAGTAACCAACCATTGCTCCTTTATCTCATCAAAGTGGCACATTCCTCGCATAATTGACTTTGAAGCCCGAAATACATAAAACACGTAATCGTATTAACTCTTACTTATTACTCACATAATTGGTCTAAAAGTATGGATGCTAAGGGGTTAAAACTACAGTTTTGGGCTCTTATCAACCACCCCAAACAGCATTTTGCTTGTCCTCAAGCAAATATGAGAAATTAGCATAAGTGACCAAAATGGAGTTCTATCTACTCGCCTCACTGAGTGCGATTGCATTGACCATATGCAACAAGGCCTTAAACCACTAGGAATTCCCTAGTGGACGAAGTTTTAGCCTCGTGAGAGTTTTTTCCAGTGTGAAGGTACTCACAAACTTAATCTATACTACAACGACTAAGAAATAAAACTATTGTTTTCTCATTCATGTCTCAACTATCTATACATCTCACTAGCAAATACATAAGAATAACCCAAATGTAACCCTAAGCTAATATATGCATAATAATCAATCATCTAAAATAAACATATAACAATGAGTAATACTATGAAATGTAATAGCAGGTCCGTTTTGAAAACTTCGAATAGCGCCCTTAAGTAGGTCCTCACATAAATGTCAAGACAAAAACCACTTTGATTTTTCCACTCAAGTTTTCTTTGCTCCAATAATGCAAGTGGGCACACTTTACCTTACAATCTCAATGACAACAAGGAAGCGGAGTCGATCAAACACATCTGCCACTTACTATCACACTAACATATTCCTAATTGAGCTAGAGGTCTTTATTAGGTGTTCATGGGGATTAGGAGATGGTTTAAGAAGGAAGGAAATGGATATTCAAAAGGACAAGTCCGAGATAATAGAGTCTTCATATTATGTAACTTAGAGAAAACCTTGTTATTTTCTTTTTGCTTCTATACTTTGTTTTCATCCTTAGCCATATTTTTTTTTTCTTTTTCTTTGGCTTTTGACTCCCTTTATTCTATTTTTGGAGTTTTTATTTATTTCTATTTTTTTTTTTTTTTTTTTTTCTTGGATGGAAACTTCTTTTCTTTTTTCAAGCAACTACTAATTTTTGTTTACTGTGTTTTTCTCTTTTTTTCTTCCTCATTCTACTACCGGACTTATTCTAAATTGGGTAGGTTGATTTATACTTTTTTTTATTTTGTTTTTGTTTTTGTAACAGTGGTAAAGGAATTGTGGTTTATGGAAGGCTAAAGAAAGGCTCGGAGGGGCTTACTAGCGGAAAATAATTCATAGGTTTGAATTTCGGCTATATCGATCCAAAAGAGGGCCTAAATTCTCGCTTAGGATATGGCATAGTGATCAAGCAAGTGGATGTGTGATATCTCTATCCGGATTTTACTTCTCCCTTGTGTCATTTCTCAAATGTTTAGCTCATATAAGGCTTTAGGCTATATTCTCACAGGATTTGTAGAATAAGTACTCTAGCCTAGATTTTAAACTTATCGCTAACAATCATAGATACTCATGTAATAGATTTATAGATAGATGCAAAGATTATTACCTACATATTAACCTAAGTTTCTAACAATTATTCTGATGCAAAAGCTATGTGAGACTTCTAAATTGTTAAGAGCATAGAAAGAAAAACAATACCAATATTCCTAAGTGTATAGCATACTTTTTTATTTATATTTTTGAATTTTTGAAATTTTAACTAGAAAACAAGTGCATATTATACATATCTATATCCTAACAGATGTCTTAATTACACGCGTGTTTCTATGCCCCCAAACAAGAAGCATGCTTTGTCCTCAAAGCATTTAAATAAAGAGGGTAGGAAAAATACCATTGAGTAGCGTGAAATTCAGGGAACATCTGCAAAACAAGGTTAAAACATACAAATATAGTAATATAAAAACCGACTTAACTCTATAAGAGTTCCACCCATTATGGGGTTAGAATGAAATTGCTTGGGACATAAGCGCACACTAACTTAACTAAAAACTTACTGGCCTGATAACTATAAAATGAATAGTCTACCCATTTAAATGAACGAAGAAATTCACAACATAAGTAAACTAAACTTATGGCTTTTACGAAGTCTCAATTATCAAAGCTTCTACTCTCAATGCTAATTGCACTAAATGGAGTACGGGTTCGCTCCACTCCTAGTTACCTAGCATGGATTGTTTTCTAAGTCTAACTAGTCACTCTTAAGTCAATGAGCTTTTACGAAGGGTGTTATACTCACGATGAAACTAAAATGAGTCTACGTTGAATTTAACTACGAATACTATGGGAATATGCTTGTTTTGAATCTAGATAAAGGATTGTAGGGAATTGAATCCACCTCGAATCTAACTTAATAACCTAGTATAGATTCTTGTATCTCGATTCTCAACGTTCTACGCAAGAAATTCGAAGTTCTAATCCCTAGTGTTCATGGCATTTCTACCGAAGTACTAACTAGCATGTGAAGTCGTCCACCCATTCTCACATTAAACACGACTTTCTAGAGTGGAATAGAATCTACAAACAATTCTACACTAACAACTAAGTTTTTTCATCAAGGCTTCATCAACCCTCTAATGGAGGTTTTAGCCTTGATTCATTAAACTAACATTTCCCATTGAATCTAAACTAAACATAATATAAAGATTCTAACTTTATGAAATTTAACTAATCTAAATTAAACAATAACAAAAATCTAATTAACAACTAAAATCAAACATTGAATAACAAGTAGTAAATGAAATTAGATCTAACAATTGTAATTGACAAATCGAAATTGAATCAAGAACAACTAATTTATTATCTAATTCAAGGGAGAACAATTATTCAATACTAAATTTAAAACAAGAATAAAACTAATTACTTTAATATAAAAACTAGATCTAGAACTAAGGTTTAATGGAGGCTAACTAATCTAATTTATTTTCTAACCTAACTATCTACCATTATCTATCTACCAAGCTTTTGTTCTTATACATTCAGATCCAAAATTCGTGCATGGGCTTGGAGCCATGGGTTGGGCCAGAGAATCAGGCCCAAAACCCAATTCTTTCAGTCCAAAAAGGCCTCTTCAGCTGCAGTTTGCTTCCATAGACTTTTCGTCCACTTCTGCTCCTCTGATTGGGTCAAGGCTTGGACCATTGCAAAGCTCTTTCCGAGCCGGTCGTTTTGACATAAGGTATGCCCAATTCCGAGGTCTGAGTCCAAAGATACGGCTTTCGGAAGTTCTCACTGACTTTTGCTCCTTTATCTCGCTAAAGTGGTACATTTTCGCACATAATGGACTTTGAAGCCCTGAAATGCATAAAAACGCGAATCAGTGTTAACTCTTACTTATTATTCACATAATTGGTCTATCAAGATGATTATTAAGGGGTTAAAACTACAGTTTTGGGCTCTTATCAAACCACCCCTTAAACAACATTTTGTTTTGTCCTCAAGCAAAGATGAGAAATTAGAATAAGTGACCAAAAATGGAGTTCTAACTACTCGCTTTTGAGCGATTGCATTGACCATATGCAACAAGGCTTTAAACCACTAGGAATTCCCTAGTGGACGAAGTTATAGCCTCGCGGAGAGTTTTCCAGTGAAGGTACTCACAAACTTCATCTATACTACAACGACTAAGAAAATAAAACTATTGTTTCCTTTATTCATGCTCAACTATCTATACATCTCTCTAGCAATTACATAAAAATAACCAGTCAAAACCCTAAGTTAATATATGCATAATAATCAATCATCTACAATAAACATATATACAATGAGTAGTACTATCAAATGTTTAGCGTTTGTTTGTTTCGAGAACTCGGAATATAAGCCCTTAAGTAGGTTCTCACAATAATAGTCAAGAAACCACACTCGATTTTTTCACTCAAGTTTAAGCTACTCCAAAGCAACAAGTGTGGGCACACTTTACCTTACAATCTCAATGACAACAAGGAAGCCGGGTCGATCAAACACATCCGCCACTTACTATCACACTAACCTATTCCTAATCGAGCTAGAGGTCTTTATTAGGTGTTACGGGATTAGGAGATGGTTTAAGAAGGAAGGAAATGGATATTCAAAAGGACAAGTCCGAGATAATAGAGTCTTCATATTATGTAACTAGAGAAAACCTTGTTATTTACTTTTTGCTTCTACACTTTGTTTCCATCCTTAGCCATATTTTTTTTTCTTTGGCCTTTGACTCCCTTTTATTCTATTTTTTGGAGTTTTTATTTTATTTTTTTTTTTTTTTTTTTTTTTTTTTTTTTTTTTCTTTTCTCTTTGGATGGAAACTTCTTTTCTTTATTTTCTCAAGCAACTAACTAATTTTTGTTTACATGGTTTTTCTCTTCTTCTTTCTTCCTCATTCTATTCTCGGACTTATTCTAAATTGGGTAGGTTGATTTTTTTATTTTGTTTTGTTTTTGTAACAGGGTAAAGGAATTGTGGTGTATGGAAGGCTAAAGAAAAGGCTTCGTGAGTGGTGACTAGCGGAAAATAATTCATAGGTTTGAATTTATGGCTATATCGATCCAAAGAGCGCCTAAATTCTCACTTAGGATATGGTTTAGTGATCAAGCAAGTGGACGTGTGATTTCTCTATCCGATTTTACTTCTCCCTTGTGTCATTTCTCAAATGTTTCGGCTCATATAAGCTTTTTAGGCTATATTCTCACAGGATTTGTAGAATAAGTACTCTAGCCTAGATTTGAAGAAACTTACCGCTAACAATCATAGATACTCATGTAATATATTTATAGATAGATGCAAAGATTATTACCTAATGTATTAACCTAAGTTTCTAACAATTATTCTCGATGCAACAACTATGTGAGACTTCTAGATTGTTAAGAGCATGGAGAAAGAAAACAATACCAATATTCCTAAGTGTATAGCATAAACTTATTTATTTATATTTTTAAATTTTTGAAATTTTAACTAGAAAACAAATGCATATTATATATATATCTATATCCTAACAGATGTCTTAATTACATTGATTCTATGCCCCCCAAACAAAAAGCATGCTTTGTCCTCAAAGCATTTAAATAGAGAGGGTATGAAAAATACCATTGGCGCGTGAAATTCGGGAACATCTGAAAAACAAGGTTAGAACGCATTAATATAGGAAATAAAAACCGACTAACGCTTATAAGAGTTCCACCCATTATGGGGTTAAATGGAATGAAATTGCTTGGGACATAAGCGCACACTCAACGTAAACTAAAACTTACCTCCACTCCCGGACATGCATATTATCTACCCAATAGCATCATGGGTGTTGTATTTTAGCCGGCATGGCAAGTCCAAGAACAATTGCTAGCAAGACCCATAAGCGGTTCCTAGCCTACGGTGTGATCACCTCGCCAAAACCAAGCACCATAAGTAGTGCTTTGAAACAAATCTTTGAAAGATTGTTCGATATCAATGTAGGAGATGTCATCTCAAAACTACGCCCGAACAGCTGCAAAACAACCGGCACAACTCATGGAAAACTGGAATTTTTCTCGTCCACGGAGTCAGCGCTGGCGCTTCGTATAGAGGCGCGAGTCGCGCCTCGAAATTTTAGAATTCCAGTTGTTTTAGCGCCATTTCTGGGTCCAACTGAGGGCTGGTCGCTGGCTTCTCGAGCAAAATTCAGAACAAAATATACAGAGCCGAAAGGCGCCTCAGAAGAATGAAAGCTTTCGGAGTTCTGAAAATTGAAAAATGAGCTAAACGCGTGGGAGGAAAGGTGAGTGATGGAAGTTAGGTGTAGTGTGGGTTGTGAGTGTAGAATGAATGAAGTTTATATAAAATCATGCCGAATAGATAACACCACCCCAAACAGTTTGGGAAGGTGGGATCAACATTAACTAATCACGACAATGAAAATAACGACATTATATTCATATTGTCATTCAAACAACATTTCACTACAAAAGTCAAAATTAACTACGGAATTTAACAACGAACATCCTATCTACTAAAAATAATAAAAGACAACATCAAAACAACAAAGAAGGAGAAATCTAGCTACTCTTCAAGGGAGCGAAGGTGGGGTAAGAATAGGAATTTAAGTGATCAAGAATGGAAAAACCAAACACTTATTCCCCAAACAAATTTTTGAAAACGGGTTTGTAAAAATTTGTTTTAAAACGGGTCTTTTAAAGTCGATTCCCGAGACTTGCTAGATTACTATTTTTATATATCTTTAAACTTTTTTACTTTTTATGAATTAGGTTTAATATAAAGGAAAACAATAAGATAAAGAAAGACATAATTCACACCATGAGAAACATGACTCAAAAATCGAGAAAACATGCAAGAGTGGAAAACGCGGAATTATGTGAAACGTGGACTTAGGATCCGTACTTACAGCCACACACTCCATAGGGAGGGCCCGGTTACCTGAATGGTGCACTCAATAATATATTGAAATGAAAGGAAGTGCACCAAACACAGTAAATTGAGTCGCTTTATAGTCGATACTCGAGACTTTATCTAAATATATGTATGAATATGCACGGTTTATCATATATCAACAACCGAAATAGTTGTGGATCGTTCCATAAATAAATATCACGTAAAAACATATCCAAAACAATCAAGCACCAAGATTTCCTACGATAGCGACCTAGTGGAATGAAAGCGAAGTCGAATAGACCTATAACATAACCGAAAGCATGCACCTTATGTTTCATCTTTGAACGAGAGGGTGTCCTAGTGAATAAGTGTGGAAAAGTGAATGGTTGTGGAAGATATGGTGGATTGGGATAAGTTTTAAAAGGAAAGCATGAAAAAATGAGGATGTGGGTTTAGCACAAAACTCATTCATGGTGTAGTTAGGGACCTGCCTCAAGTCTAAAAATGAAGGTGTCTAGTGGTTTATCCTTGGGAAGTATTTGTTTAATAGGTGGATTTAAAAAATCATGAAGCACGGGAGAAACTAAAGGATCGAAAGTGCAAACTCGAGGTTCCTTTGAAAAGGTGGAGGGTGGGGAATATTGGTGATGGAAGGTGAATGATTCTCAGCTAGCGCCTCAAGTCCATATCATCGAAATCTTGATATATGCAAGACATTCCTCAATAGGTGGGTCAAAAGGATCACTGGGATAAAGATTGAAAAATTCATCTTCCGGCCATAGCATCAAGGGATGAATGGTTGTTGGCAAGGGGGTCTCATGAAGTGGTAAAGAAGTGGTGCAAAAGAGTTGCGTGAATTCTTCTTCAATTTCGCCTACTACCGTGGAGTCATTGTTAAAGTCGGAATTTCGAATGAAAGGAATTTGTTAATCTGTTTCTCTCCGAAACATGTTTTTGAAGTAATCTTGAGCTAAGCTCGATCATGCTAACCTCTCCATTTGCAGTGAATCGGGATATTGTGGTCCTCGTTTTGAAAACATTTACCTCAACGTAAAGATGGCCAAAGGACAAGGACATCGAACCATCGCGCTAGGTTTATGCCGCGTTGGCGTGAGCCAAGAAAGGGCCTCTAAAATGATAGGTACAGAGTCGTTAGTGAGTTCTCGCGGTCTAGGACAACGGTCGGCCGGGTAGTAAAAATTTTGGACTTTAACCAAAGACGTTCTCAACCACACCCTTAGGGTACTTAATAGACCGGTCGACTAATTGCAACGCCATTTTAGTAGGTTGCATCTCCTCTAGACCTATTTGTTTATACAAATAAAACGGGGAGTAAGTTAACACTAGCCCCCGTGTCTAGTAAGCGGTCGTCGTGGTGAGAATCTCCTAAGGTGCATTTGTACATGAGGGGCGACCATTGGTCCTTGTACTTAACAATTCCATTATTTTTCAGATAAGCGTTGGGAATTGTTCCGTTAAAAGCGTCTTTTGGTATATTGGTCTTACGCCTAGTAGTACACAACTCCTTAAGAAACTTAGCATGGTGTGGTAGCTTTTAATAGCTTCGAAAGGGAAGGTTTATAGTTAGATTTTTGAAAACGTCCTAATCTCCTCATAATTTGTATCCCTAGTTAACATGGCTAATTTTGGGGAAACGGTGTTTTCTCTCTATAATTAGCATATGGATCAACAGGATGTTTAACCTTGGCTTTTTGTTTCTTAGGTTGTGGTTTAACCGGTACCTCTACTACGGTTGTAGGCTCTTCGGTTTCTATTTCGGTATCTAGTTCGATATCCGTTGTAGAGGAGTATCGATGGGGTAACTATAGGCATAGTTACTTTGTTATCAACCACTCTTCGAACGGAGAGTGGTGATGGCATTTAGCTCACCCACGTTTGTAGTTTCCGCACTAGTATTACCGTTTACCTCAAAGGTCGTGTTTTGCCGCTCTAGGGTTGGGTATCGCTTGGCTCGAAACACGCCTTTTGGTGGGCTTTCTCTTGGGCTAACTGTTGGTTTAAATTATTAACGATTGTAGAATGTGTTGGTTAGATTGAGCCATGGTTTGGAAAAGTTGTTGGCTCACTTGTATGAAGGTGTCAAGACGATCCGGTTGTGTGGGTGTAATAGTCACGGGTGGTGTGGAATTTGGAACTATGTCGCGTTGATTATTTATAGGCGGATTGTGATAGTTATTATTTACCGAACGATACCTCTATTAGCATTATAATTATTATAACTATATTGACCTTGTGCTTGACCTTGTCGAGGTTGTGCTTGGTTGTTATAATTATTATAATTACCCCGACTCGCCCTTGTCCCGGAGGAGCTTGGTTATAACCGCGGTGTTGGCCTAACATATTGATTATTGTACTCGGAGGTGTGACTTGTTGGTTATTTCTCCAACCGAAGTTGGGATTTTGTCTCCAAGGGCGGGCGTTAGGTTCACTATTAATAGAACAAGAATGTTCATAGGCTATAGGACCGATGGGAGTCGGGATGCTCGGGACTCCAAATGAAACTACATGGATTTGAATTTACATTCATGACGGGGATAGGCTTTTGTTGTACAGAAATGGCCTCAACCTTTTTAGTTAGAGATTCGATTAAATTTTTAAGTTCTAGATCGGGTTTAACCTCAAACATACTGGTAGCCTTAACTGTGGAAGAAGAACTAGCGGAGCGGAGTAATCGCCACTACCCCCGTTGTTATTTCGCTTTAGTTTGATCTTCTAAAAATTTGTAAGCCTCATTGGCTCCTTTACTTAGGAAACTACCCCCATTCATTATGTCAAGGACTTCTTTATGGTGGTGTAGAAGTCCTTTGAAAAAGGCACGAACTAACGTGTCTTTAGCTAAGTTATGGTGTGGACACTCTATAAGCAGATCGGTGAAACGATTCCAAGCCCCGAAAATGATTCATGAGGATTTTGTCGAAAAAAATGAATCTTGGAAAGCATCTCATCCGCCTTTAGGGGTGGGTAAAAATGTTCCATAAACAATTTGAACAAGTTTGGCCCACGAGTCCAAATTAATTAGGCTTTGGGCAGTTAACCAAGACGCAGCCTTTATCAGCTAAGGTGAAGGGAAATACCCTCGGTTTAATCTGTTCCGGTACAAGCGGTAGGATGATGGAATGTTGTAAGGACTTGTTCAATCCTACGATGTGTTGGTAAGGTTTTTCATGGTCTAGACCATGGAAAACGGGTAACAGATTAAATATGTTTGGGGAATTCGAAAATCCCCGTTGGTCCGCTAGAACGATGCAAGATTTAGGGCTATCGCCAAAGCTTTATAAAAGTCGAGAGAGGAGTCTCTCTTTCTTCACCATAATATCGGTGTAGTGTGTGAAATTCTAGATAGGCGTGTTGTATTTATTTCTACGAAAAATAAGCCCGATTATACTAGAATTAAAAACCTCCTCGGTAAGGCGAGGAGTGGAAGAAGGAGTACCGAATGCCTCCTTGCTACGGCGTTTGAATAGCGCCTTGTTTTACGCGTGTTCGGTAAAAAAGAGAGATTAGAACACTGAAAAACTTGACAAGTCGGTTGAATCAAACCCGGGAAACGGTTTATCTTCTTGTATGGCGCCCGCATGTAAATTCGAAGTTCCAAGAACTTAGCTGGTCGCTCTCCTTCGCGCCTCGTGGTAGAAGAAAATTACAAGTAACTTAGCTGGTCGCTCTCTTTGGCTGCGCTGGCAAGTTGTATTGATGAAATTCCAGAACATAGCTGCGGGGCTCTCCTTTGTATTGGCGTATTTTTTTTTCCGAATTTTTCGACAAAAACGAATAACCACGATGAATCAAACAAGGGTGGGTGGGTGAAATGGGACTTAAAATGACTACTTCTACAAAGAAAACAATGCTAAAGTGCAACTAAGATGGCAAATGTTTCATTTGATAACTATAAAATGAATAGTCTACCTACGAAATGAACGAAGAATTCACAACGTAAGTAAACTAAACTTATGGCTTTTACGAGTCTCAATTATCAAAGCTTCTACTCTCAATGCGAATTGCACTAAATGGAGTACGAAGTTCGTTCCACTCCTAGTTACCTAGCATGGATTGTTTTCTAAGTCTAACTAGTCACTCTTAAGTCAATGAGAGCTTTACGAAGGGTGTTATACTACGATGAAACTAAAATGAGTCTACGTTGAATTTAACTACGAATACTATGGGAATATGCTTGTTTTTGAATCTAGATAAAGGATTAGAGGGGAATTGAATCCACCTCGAATCTAACTTAATAACCTAGTATAGATTCTTGTATCTCGATTCTCACGTTCTTACGGCAAGAAATTCGAGTTCTAATCCCTAGTGTTCATGGCATTTCTACCGAGTACTAACTAGCATGTGAAGTCGTCCACCCATTCTCATGGCGAAACACGACTTTCTAGAGTGGAATAGAATCTACAAACAATTCTACACTAACAACTAAGTTTTCATCAAGGCTTCATCAACCCCTCTAATGGAGGTTTTAGCCTTGATTCATTAAACTAACATTTCCCATTGAATCTAAACTAAACATAATATAAAGATTCTAACTTTATGAAATTTAACTAATCTAAATTAAACAATAACAAAAATCTAATTAACAACTAAAATCAAACATTGAATAACAAGTAGTAAATGAAATTAGATCTAACAATTGTAATTGACAAATCGAAATTGAATCAAGAACAACTAATTTATTATCTAATTCAAGGGAGAACAATTATTCAATACTAAATTTAAAACAAGAATAAAACTAATTACTTTAATATAAAAACTAGATCTAGAACTAAGGTTTAATGGAGGCTAACTAATCTAATTTATTTTCTAACCTAACTATCTACCATTATCTATCTACCAAGCTTTTGTTCTTATACATTCAGATCCAAAATTCGTGCATGGGCTTGGAGCCATGGGTTGGGCCAGAGAATCAGGCCCAAAACCCAATTCTTTCAGTCCAAAAAGGCCTCTTCAGCTGCAGTTTGCTTCCATAGACTTTTCGTCCACTTCTGCTCCTCTGATTGGGTCAAGGCTTGGACCATTGCAAAGCTCTTTCCGAGCCGGTCGTTTTGACATAAGGTATGCCCAATTCCGAGGTCTGAGTCCAAAGATACGGCTTTCGGAAGTTCTGCTGACTTTTGCTCCTTTATCTCGCTAAAGTGGTACATTTCTGCACATAATGGACTTTGAAGCCTGAAATGCATAAAAACGCGTAATCAGTGTTAACTCTTACTTATTATTCACATAATTGGTCTATCAGTATGATTATTAAGGGGTTAAAACTACAGTTTTGGGCTCTTATCACCTGACCCGGCAAACATTTTCGTCATCCTCCTTCTATATGAGGTTCTTTTCGCATCTGCCATGCCATAACAACTTTGCCTTCCGTGGGTGTATCATCAACTAGTGCTAACCTCTCTAGTGTTACTTGGTCTGATGGGGTGTAAGGGGCAACCAAATGTGGTTGCACCCGCCATCCCGACCAAGTCATGGCTCGGAATGATCTTACCACCACGATTGGTGGGTCTCATGGTTTCGACCCTTTTCCCAATCTGTAATGCGGTAATACGGTGAGAATATGGGTAGGCAAAGCGCGCATAATGCGGCAAACCAAGACAGGCATAAGAAGGTACTTATGCCTCAAGGTATGGCCTCGCAAGAGTAGCAACTAAAACTTCGGGGAATGTCATACCGACGACGTCCCTCGCCTAAAGCAAGGAAAACGCACCACCGTATTATTATCGCGTAAGTAAACCGCCGTTCCCCTAGAATGTTCATCATGATGAATAACATGGTTGTGCCTACATTTAGCGATAGGCTACTTCGAGGCGATGTTATATTGGTCTTGGTCCATGATATGAAACACCCTCCCCATAATACTCATGGAAATAGGCATATTCATATAGGTATGAAGTTATCGTCATATATCCCCACGTGTGCATAGGGTCGGTAATGGCAACCCCGAAACCAAAGCTATCAATTGCTTACATGAATTCTATAGTCGTGCCATCAATAGCAAAGGGAAAATTTTTGTTCTCCTTCTTGGGTACAAAAAAAGTAATATTATTATAGAAGAATTCAGGTTAGCTTAGGTGAAAAGAATCATCATCACTCACCGAAGATGCCGCCATCCTAATCGCATCGATCATTTCATGAACAATGCTCTATAGGTATCGGTTCCCATCAAGTCTTCAAATGACTGTTCGGGAATCACTATAGGAGGTGTCATCTCAAAACTACTGTAGAACAGCTGCGAAAACACGGAAGAAACCTCAGAAAAATCGAATTTCGCTTACTTACGGGAAGGCGCTCGTATAGATATAGCAAGTCGCTCGTAGGTTTTGGAAATACTGGTGTTTGCTGGTCGCGCTCTGCTTGGCGCTGGCACTCGTGAGATTTTTCGATTTGGTGTTGTAGGGCGAAGTCGCGCTCTGCTTGAAGCCGGGCGCCTCGACAAAAATTTATGGCAACTAGCAGCGCTCTTACGGCGGCGGCGTTCGTAAATCAGTAAACCGAGTTTACAAGAAAAACAAAGCAGAAAAAGCTTGGAGTGAAAGGTGAGAGATGATTGTGGGGTGTAGTATGGGTTGTGAGTGTAGAATGATGGAAGTTTAAATAGGTTACGGGTTTCCAAAACGAATCGGCAAGTTGCCAAATTGTTTTAAGGCAATTTCGAAATAGAAAACTCCGCCAAACCCGAAAACGGAAACTAACCCTAGTTTTGATTTCCTAACAACCCTGGTATCTTTTAAACTTGGTTTAGAATAGTAACTTCTAAACTCTCCTACATATCATGCTACCACTACAAAAAATCATAGATATGCCGATATCGGCCTAATTTTCAACTTTGACTCCAAGACAACCTTACGAAAAGATGATCAAAATAAATTATATTAAAATAATATGAAATCCAAGCAATCTAAAACAAACAACTTAATATTTAAATCTAACTACTGAAATAAAATTCCACTAACAAAACAATAAAAAACAATGAAATAACAGGACACAACTGATGGTGAACACCTAGGCGTGAAGAAGATGGTCCCCGAGATGGAGACCGGTTCGTGGTGAAGAATGGCTTTAGCCATCCGGCTGGGGGCGACGACGCTCATGCCTCTCGGACTTCAACCGAGACGGACTCATCCACGAAAGTGGCCGCGCGTCGTAGCATCTCTATCCCTGAACAAGTGCTTCCATCATCGATCTTTGAGTAATCGTGATACCGGGCTTGGTGATTACGGTGGATAATCTCCAAGTTAGACAAGATATCTTCGACGACCCTTTCGAAAGCATTTCAACTCTCGTCTGAAAGTTCGTTTGCTTATTTCGGTACAATTTGTCTATGTCGGATATCTTCACAGATCACGATAACCGCGATCGCGAAACCAGTTTGCAGTATTATCATTCGTTCTAAATTAGAAGTATGACTATCGAAATTATCCTCAACCAACCATGTCATATCTTCCCCTTCATTATCCGACTCAACTTCATTCTCTGCAGACAACGGCCAAGTCTCTTGGATGCATTCCTTATAAATACTTACATTATAATGCAATTTGATCTTAATAGGAGCAGATTTAGCGGCGACTCTAAATGAGAGCATAATCTTAGTGATCAATACGGGGAAGAGGCCATGCTCTTTTCCCTCCTCTAATCACATTCAAAATTAGATCGAGGATGCAGAAATTATACTCATTCGTTTGCAAAATCCAGAGATATTAATCGAAGTCCGATGTCGCTGACTTTGTCTTTCCGAGGGCGTTCCTACCAATCCACCGAGCTCTGACCGGTTGATTGGTTCTCGTGGTCGTCGCTTAACGAATGAGATATCGTGATTGTATTCACCCTCTATGACCGTGATCTTTCATCAAAGCAGGAACTCCAAAGATAATGGGATTCCTGAATGGTCGTATCTAGGTTGGTTCAGGCGTGATTCCTAATAGCTCGACCAACAATTGTCCGTTACTTCCCTCCTCGTCCTATTTATCCTAATGAAAATCCTATTTCCTCCAATTCTCGTTTCTTATAAAACTGTTCTACCAAATCGTAGTGATAGAACTCCTCTGTCGAATACCACGGTCTGTTCCAATCCCTCTTAATCATATTGGCCGTAAAATGGTGCGAAATGGTCGGCCTCAAACGCGTGCTCGGCAACATTCTTCGTCAGTAAGCGCCATTGAAGTTTGAACCGATTTGGGGTTTGTAGATGGTGGTGGATGCAAGTTTGATGAAAACCAACTAAAACACGACGGTGGTGGTTATGGTAGGTACGGTGGCAGGTTTGAAGACTTGAATTGGTGGGTGTTTTCTTGGTGGAAACGGTTGGAGATTGTGTTGGTGTTTCACAAAGGGCGTGGGTGGTCTTTCTATTTTGATGTATTCTATTTTTTTTTTTATTTTTTTTTTTATTTTTTTTTTTGGTTGCTAGGGTTTAATTAGTGAAAGGCGGTTTGAGAAGATGAAGTCGCGATTATGTTTTGGAGGATGGGCGTGAGCGCGCTGTAGGTGCGCGTGAGTTGGGCCCAAGCCCAATTCGATTTTTCGACTTCCGTCGATTTTTAGCGCAACTTCAAACTAAATTTCCCCGCCGTTATCGGTCCGATTTTTATAATGAGATATGGAAATGATCAGGAGAGAATTTCCAATCCAATGATCCATAAACTACTCTATTCCGACCTTGGGTGACATATAAGATAGTGGAAAACGCCTCGAAGTGCGTGCATGACGTAAGTTATGCGAACGAATGAACACTAAATTAGATGACGTCAACCCCAATGAACTATACTAATGGACCTAAGGAACACAAATAGAAAGTTCGAGCAATCCGGATGGAAAGACTGATTTCCCACCCCCAAACAAATTTTTAAACACAAAATTTGTTTTAACATGGGTCGTTTAAAGTCAGATTCCCAAGACTTGTTGTATTGCTAGTTCTCTGGGTTTAGATATATATCTATATCTAAAAATGAAAACAATTATTATTATTATTATTATTATATTATATATATATATATATATATATATATATATATATATATATATATATATATATATATATATTTTTTGACAAACTAACTATAAGCAAATAAAGACATAATTCACACCATAGAGAAAATGACTCAAAAAATCTGAGAAAATATGCAAGAGTGGAAAACGTGAAATATGTGAACCGTGGACTTAGGATCCCGACTTACTACCACACACTCCATAGGGAGGGCCCGTTACCTTAATGGTGCACTTACCATTAAATGGAAGTGAAAGGAAGTACACCAATGACAAGGGTCATTCCTCATAGATAGGGTCCTGTAAAAGGACTTCCTCTATATCGAGGGTGACAGAAGTTCGTGAAAATGTTTTAATCGTTGACCATTAACTTGAAAAGGTCTTTGTTGTCCTGGGATTTACCAAGGTAATTGCCCCGTAAGGGGTGACTTGATAACCAAAAAAGGACCGGACCAACGGGTTTTAGTTTCCCGGGAAAATATGTAGGCGGGAGTTGTAAGGCAAAACCTTTTGTCCGACCACACAAACTCTTTTGCGCCAAGATATGTTTATCATGAACACGTTTCATGTTAGCTTTATAATCCTTGGCGAGATCGTAAGAATCGCCACGGATTTCTTCAAGCTCATTTAATTGTAACTGCGTTTGACACCCGCCTCATCAATATTGAAGTTAAGGCTTTTATAGCCCACGAGCACGGTGCTCTAATTCAACAGCAAATGACATGGTTTCCCAAATACAAGTCTAAAGGGAGACATACCTATAGGAGTTTTGAAAGCAGTTCTATCGCCCATAAGGCATCCGATAGACGCCGACCGGTCTTTCCTATCGGGGTTTATTGTTGTTTCTAAAATCTTTTTGATTTCCTATTAGAAGCTTCTACTTGGCGCTAGTTTGTGGATGATAAGGAGTTGCTACTTTGTGTGTAACTCCATACTTTTTCACTAGGGATGCAATAACTCTGTTGCAAAATGTGTTCCACCATCACTAATGATGGCTTTAGGAATGCCAAACCGACGTAGAAAATATATTCTTTAATAAAAATACAACGGTCTTATGGTCATTGCTACGGCAAGCTAGGGCCTCTATCCATTTAGACACGTAGTCCACGACAACTAGAATATAAATATAACCGTGGGAAACAGGGAAAGGGCCCATGAAATCAATACCCCAAATATCAAAAATTTCTACTATCAAGATTGGATTTAATGGCATCATATTACGCTTCGTGATTCGCCCAAGTTGTTGGCAACGAATACATGTCTTGCAATGCACTTGGGCATCCTTAAAGAGGGTAGGCCAATAAAATCCACATTGGAGAACTTTAGCGGCTGTTTTCATACCACTAAAATGGCCACCACATTCTTTGTCATGGCAGAACGATAGTACTTCATTATATTCCCACTGGGGAATACAACGACGAATAATCTGATCCGCACAATACTTAAAAAGGTATGGCTCATCCCAGTAGTATAACTTAACTCTGGCCAAGAACTTCTTACGTTCATTTCTTGACCAATTATAAGGCATAACATCAGCTGCTAAATAATTTACAATGTCAGCATACCATGGTGCTGAAAAAATAGCATAAAGATGCTCATCAGGAAAAGAGTCCGGTATGGACTCAGAATCACTACTATCGTCATTTGTAAGTCTAGATAAGTGGTCGGCAACTACGTTTTCGACCCTCTTTTTGTCCTTTATTTCTAATGTGAACTCTTGCGGAGAAGAATCCATCGGATTAATCTCGCTTAGCATCCTTCTATGCAAGAAGGTACCTAAGGTCTGCATGGTCCGTGTAAACTAAAGTTTTAGAACCAACCAAATAAGGATCTAAACTTATCTAAAGCATAAATGACAGCTAAGAATTCTTTTTCAGTAGTTGTATAATTCCGTTGAGCGTCGTTTAATGTTTTACTAGCATAATAAATAACATTGGACTTATTATCTAGTTTTACGTCCCAAGACGGCACCAACCGCATAGTCACTAGCATCACACATGAGTTCGAAGGTTTAGACCAATCGGGAGGCTGTATAATAGGTGCGATGGTTAGAGGCGGCTTTTAAGGTTTCAAAAGCCTGTTTTCTGAGTTAAAATTAAAATCAAAGATTGCATCATTCAAAAGCAGGTTAGTTAAAGGCCTAGCTATTTTCGAAAAATCTTTAATGAAACGCCTATAAAACCCCCGCATGGCCTAGAAAGGCTCTAATCTCACCGGACAGTCCGTGGTTTAGGTAGGTCGCTATCTTATCTAGTTTGGCTTTATCTACTTCGATGCCATCACTAGATACAATATGACCTAGTACTATGCCCTTTTGACCATGAATTGACACTTTTCCCAATTTAAAACGAGGCTCTTTTCTTCACACGTGTCAAGACCTTAGACGGAGTTAGACAAGCATTCTGTAAAGGAGTCTCCATAGATAGAAAAATCATCCATGAACACTTCCATAAAGCTCTACCATGTCACTAAATATATGAAGCATACATCATTTGGAAGGTACGGGGGCATTACAAAGGCCGAAGGCATTCGTTTATAGGCATATGTTCCGAAGGGACATGTGAAGGTTGTCTTTTTGGTCATCAATATCAATAATAATCTGAAAATAGCCGAGTAGCCATCCGTAAAACAATAAAAGGCATGACCAGCTAGACGTTCTAGCATCCGATCTATAAATGGTAAGGGAAAGTGATCCTTTCGTGTCATAGCATTTAAACGTCTCAGTAATCAATCTGATTCTCCATTTCGTAGGACCTTGAGTGACAACATAGTCACCCTTCCCGCTACGCACCATGGTAACTCTCGATTTCTTAGGAACTACATGAATGGGACTTACCCATTCGCTATCGGAGATTGGGTATATAATACCCGCGATCGAAGTAATCGCAAAGACTTCTTCCCTAACCACCTCTTTCATGGCGGGGTTCGGGCTGAGGTTCGCGAGAAGTCTTTGCTTTATCCTCCAAATGGATACGATGAGTGCAAACATTAGGGTCAATTCCCTTAATGTCGGCTAGGGACCAACCAATCGCAGACCGATGTTCCCTAATCACCCTTATTAAACATGTCTCTTCATCCTTAGTTAATAGAGAAGATATAATTATCGGGTGACTACCATCCGGATCAAGTTGAATGTATTTTAACTCCGGGGGAAGAGGTGTAAGCACTGGTGTGGACGGAATGTCCGTTGATGTTTCATAAGTGTCCTTATCTTGCGTAATGAAGACTTGCTTAGGTAGCAAGTCTTCGTAATCAGTATATGGAGCAACCGACGGGTCTACAATTGGTGTGGACTCCAGGATGGTGTTGACTTCCTCTAAGTATGAGTCATTTACAAAATCTGAAGTTCCAAAAGAAAGGAATTTGTACATATCGTTTTTCAGGAAACGTGTTGTTAAAATAATCTTGAGCTAAACTCTCGATCATGCTAACCTCCCCATCTACGCATCTAATCCGTAACTGTTTCATCATTTTAAAACATTTACCTCGACAAAAGATGGCCAAAAGATAAGGACATCTTTCCATCGCGACAATTTATAAGCGCATTGGGTTGCCAAGAAGAAGGGCGCCCTAAGATGATCGGTACAGAGTCATTAGCGACTTACGTATCGAGGATAACAAAATCAGCCAGGATAGTAGAAATCCTAAACCTTAACAAGCACGTTTTCCACTACACCTTTAGGATATTTAATTGACCCGTCCGCTTAATTCAACGCGTTATTTTTGTAGGTTGCATTTCTGTAGACCTATTTGTTTATACAAGTAATACGGGGAGTAAGTTAACACTTGCCCCCAGTGTCTAATAAAGGCGGTCGTCGTGTGGGAATCTCCTAAGGTGCATTTCTGAGGGATCGACCGGGGTCCTTGTACTTAACAATTCCATTATTTTCGGATAAAGTTGGGAACCTGCTATTCCGGTTAAAAGGCGTCTTTAGGTATGTTGGTCTTACGCCTAGTAGTGCACAACTCTTTAAGAAACTTAGCGTGGTTAGGTAGCTTTTTAATAGCTTCGAAAAGGAAGGTTTATCGTTAGATTCTTGAAAACGTTCCTAATTTCCTCAAAGTTTGTATCCCCGGGTTAGCATGGCTAATTTTTGAGGAACGGTGGTTTCGGCTTCTATATATTTAGATGATATGGCTCTACTTGCGCGTGTAACCTTGGCTTTTGGTTTCTTTGGTTGTGATTTAACCGGTACCTCTACCGTGGTAGGCTCCTCGGTTTCTATTGCGGTATCTAGTTCGATATCCGGTGTAGGAGAATCTTGATGGGGTAACTATAGGGCGTAGTTACTTTGTTATCAACCACTCTTCTAGAGCGGAGAGTGGTGATGGCATTTAGGTCACCTACCGATTGTAGTTTCCGTTACTAGAATTACCGTTTACCTCAAAGGTCGTGGTTTCTTTGTTTTAGGGTTTGGTATCGCTTGTCCCGAAACACGCCTTTTGGTTGGGCTTTGCTTGGGCTAACCGTTGTATGCCCCGATTTATGGATTGTAAAATCTGTTGGTTTGATTGAGTCATTGTCGGAAAAGTTGTTGGGTAACTTGTATAAAGGCGCCGATAACGATCCGGTTGTGTAGGTGTAGTAGTCACGGGTGGTGTGCGACCGAACTATCTCTCGTTGATTATTTATGGGTGGGTTGTGATAGTTATTATTGTTAACCGGAACGATACCTCTATTGGTATTATAATTATTATAATTATTCTGACCTTGTGCTTGACCTTGTCGTGGTTGCGCTTGGTTGTTATAATTATTATAATTCCCTTGACCTTGTCCTTGTCCTTGTCCTTGCCTAGGTGGAGCTTGGTTATAATTGTTTGCTTGCCTAACGTTTTGATTATTGTACCCTGGAGGTGTTACTTGTTGATTATTTCTCCAACTGAAGTTGGGATGTTGTCTCCAAGGGGCGTTAGGAATAGGATAGTTATTAATAGAGTAAACATTATCTTGTTCTGGTGGTTGTTGTTCATAAGCTAGAGGACAATAATCGTCAGGGTGCTCTGGACTCAAACAGAAATTACATGGGTTGGAGTTTACATTCATGACGCGATAGGCTTTTGTTGAGCAGAAATAGCCTCTACTTTTTTAGTTAGAGATTCGAGTAAATTTTAAGTTCGGATCGGTTTTCTTCTCAAACATATACGTGGCCTTGATTTATTTGAAGAAGAACTAGTTGAGTGGGGGATATCATCACTACCCCCAATTATTATTCCGTTTAGTTTGGTCTTCTAAAAATTTGTACCTCAGGGGCTCCTTTACTTAGGAAACTACCCCATTCATTATGTCAAGGACTTCTTTATGGTGGTGTAGAAGACCTTTGAAAAGGCACTAACTAACGTGTCTTTCGCTAAGTTATGATGTGGACACTCTATAAGGAGATCGGTGAACGATTCCATGCCTCATAAAATGATTCATGAGGATTACGCCGGAAAAAATGAATCTTGGAAAGCATCTCATCCGTCTTTAGGGGTGGGTAAAAATGTTCCATAAACAAATTTGAACAAGTTTAGCCCACGAGTCCACAGAATTAGCGCTTTTGGGGAGTTAACCAAGACGCCTTTATCGGCTAATGTGAAAGGGAATACCCTCGGTTTAATTTGTTCCGCACCTACCGTAGGATGATGGAATGTTGTAAGGACTTGTTCAATCCTACGATGTAAGCCGATAAGGTTTTTCATGGTCTAACCCATGAAAAGCGGGTAACAAATTAAATATGTTTGGGGATTCGAAAATCCCCCATCGGGTCCGCTAGAACGATGCAAGATTTAGGGCTATAATTTCAAGGCTTTGTAAAAGTCGGAGAGAGGAGTCTCTCTCTTTCTTCACCATTATGTCAGGGTATGGTGTGTGTGATAGTAGCTAGAGGTGTCGTGGGTGGTGTACTAGATAGACTTGTTTGTTGCCGTGTAATTACGTTTGTTGTTTTGTTCGACCGGACCTTAATCTCATGCAAGACTAAGTTGAGCTTAACTAAACATGCAACACTCCAAACAATTACGATATACTAGTAGAAAACCTCTAACCGGAAATGCGAGGTATGGAAGAAAGGAATACCCGATGGCGTCCTTGCTTCGCTTTTATAAATAGCGTCTTGTGTACGCGTGTTCAGGTGTATATAAGAGATTAGAACACTGAAAAACTTGACAACTTCGAAGTTGAATCAAACCCGTGGAAATCGAAATTTCAGCTAAGGCGTGCTGGCGCTCCGCCAAGTCGCTTCGATTGTAAAGTCGAAGTTCGGTGTTTGAGCTGGTCACGCTTTGATATGGGCGCTGGTGGCCTCGATTAGTAGATGAAATTCCAGTAACTTAGTGCGCGGTCTCTCCTCCTTGGAAGGCCAGGCGGTATTTTCTCGCGAATTTGTCAAAGCTGAAATGGGCAACCACAAGATGAAACAAACAAGGGTGGGTGGGTTTAATGGGACTTAAAAATGACTACTTCTACTATGAAAACAATGCTAAAGTGCAACTAAGATGGCAGCGGCGCCATTTGATAAATGTAAAATGAATAGTTTACCTACGAAATGAACGATGAATTCAATCCGTAAGTAAACTAAAACTTTTCTTTTAAATCTCAATTATCAAAGCTTCTACTCTCGATGCGAATTGCACTAAGTGGAGTAGGAAGTTCGTTCCACTCCTAGTTCCCTAGCATGGATTGTTTTCTAAGTCTAAGAAATCAAACTTAGGTCTAATGAGAGCTTTACGAAATGTTATGCTAACAAGACGCGTTAATTTAAATAACAAGATATAATAAATAACAAGATAAAATATAAACTAAAGTTAATCTACGAAAGCTACGGAATTACGATTGTTTGAATCTAGATAAAGAAATAGAGGGGAATTAAATCCACCTCGATTCCAACTTAATAACCTAGTATAGATTGTTGTATCTCAATTCTCACATTCTTACGGCGAGAATTTCGAGTTCTAATCCCTAGTGTTCATGGCATTCCTACCGGATACTAACTAGCATGTGAGGTCGTCCACCCATTCTCATGGCGAAACACGACCTTCTAGAGTGGAATAGATTCTACAACCAATTCTATACTAAGCACTAAGTTTTCATCAAGGCTTCATCAACCCCTCTAATGGAGGTTTTAGCCTTGAGTCATCAAACTAACATTTCCCATTGAATCTAAACTAAACATAATGTAAGAAATTGAGATTTACTTACTTAAACAATAATGAATCTAATTTAATGGCTGGAATGAAATAAGAACAAGAAGTGAAATTAGATCTAGAATGGAAATGACCAAATTCGAAATTGACAAACTAACTATTTTATTTATCTCATCAATCAGGAACAATGATTCAAAGATTTAATCTAAAACAGGAATTGAAATGGAACTAAAACTTAATTAATTAATAAAACTAGATCTAGAATTCTATATCTTAATTTAGGTCTAACTAGCTACCATTAACAAAGAGTGAAGCTTTGGTTTTTATACATTCAGATCCAAAAATCGTGCATGGGCTTGGAGCCATGTTTTGGGCCATAGAATCAGGCCCAAAACCCAATTCTTTCAGTCCAAAAAGGCCTCTTCAGCTGCAGTTCTCTTCAACAGACTTTTCGTCCACTTCTGCTCCTCTGATTGGGTCAAGGCTTGGACCATTGGAAAGCTCTTTCCGAGCCGGTCGTTTTGACATAAGGTAGGCCCAATTCCGAGATCTGAGTCTAAAGATATGGTCTTCGGAAGTTCTGTTGACTTTGTCTTGCTTTGTTTACGCTGCGTGGACTTTGACTTTTCATCTTTTGACCAGGCTTTACAAAGGCTTTGTCTTCTTGAATCTTGGCCTTTAATCACCGAACTCCTTAGTAACCAACCATTGCTCCTTTATCTCATCAAAGTTGCACATTCATGCACATAATTGACTTTGAAGCCTGAAATACATAAAAACACGTAATCAGTATTAACTCTTACTTATTACTCACATAATTGGTCTAAAAGTATGACTGCTAAGGGGTTAAAACTACAGTTTTGGGCTCTTATCAGTTAACATTTTTAAGACGACCAAACAGTTGCCTTATACAAATATTGATGGAGAGGTTAGCATGATCGAGAGCTTAGCTCATGATTATTTCAAAACCACGTTTCCGAATGACCAGATGCACAAATTCCTTTCCTTTGGAAGTTCCAACTTTAACAAATACTCCTTGGACGTAGAGGAAATTGAGGAAGATTTCCTTCAACTCTTTTGCAACTCTTCCCCGCCACCTCATGCGAGTCCCCCACCCTGCCAACATCCCTTTATCCCTTGACGCTATGATGGAAGATGAATTTTTCACCCACTATCCCAGTGATTCTTTTGACCCACCTATTGAGGAATGTCTAGCATATCTCAAGGCTTCTAATGATCTAGACCTGAGAGCTCTAGCTGACACTCATTCATCTTCCCTCACTAATATTCCCCACCTTCCACCCTTTCAAAGGAACCTAGAGTTTGCGCTTGACCCTTTTGTTTCTTCTGTACTTAATGATTTTCTAAATTCTCTTAATACAGAAACAATTCCTAAGGGAAAGGCACTTGACACCTTCATTTTCAGAATTGAGACAGTTCCCACCTACACCATGAATGAGTTTTGTACCAAACCTACATTCTCATTTCTTCAATTCCTTACATCTAAAATTCCACCATATCCACCATATCTTCCACAAACATCCATTTTCTCACGATCATTCAGTTGGAAACCCTCTCGTTCAAAGGCAAAAAAGAAGGTACATGTGAGGTTACATTCTAGATCCATCAGACTTCGCTTTCATGTCAATAAGTTGCATCGTAAAGAATCTTGGTGCTTGATTCTGTTTGGGGGTGCATTCTATGGTAATTATTTATGGAAAGACCCACAACTCTTTAGGTTGTTAATATATGGAAAACTGCATGGTATATTTATTAATATATCCAATTAATTGTTAAAGGTCTCAGGAATCTGACTTTAAAAGACTCATTATTAAAACAAATTTTCTAAACTCTGTTGTCTAAAATTTGTTTGGGGATGGTGTGTTCGAGTTTTCTTTCATTGATGGTCAAACTTTCCATTTATGTTGTTTAGACCGGTTAATCGTATTTCGATTCGGGTTGACATTTTCTATTAAGTTAGATTTCATTTGTTCGCATAACTTACGTCATGCACGCACTTCGAGGCATTTCCCATCTTATATGTCACCCACGGTCGCAATAGAGTTTTTTTTATGGATCATTAGATTGGAAATTCTCTCCTGATCATTTTCATATCTCATTCGCATAAATTGAACCGGTAACTAAGCGGGAATTTTAGTTTGAAGTTGCACTAAAAAAAAATCGACAAAAATCGAAAAATCATTTTGGGCTTGGGCCCAACGCACGTGCGTGCGTCTCCTTCCTCCAAAACAAACAGAATCGCGATTCTTTCCAATTCTGCCATTTCCAAATTTAAAAACCTAACCAAAAATAAAAATAAAAATAAACTTCAATACACCCACACCCACAATACAATTCCAACTTCGAATCTTCTCCAAAACACTCTTCCACCAATCCCAAAAATTTCCACCACCGAAAATCACCCAAAACCAAACGAAACTCGAACTGTCGTGCCACCCCCCGCGCCACCACTACTATTTTGTTAGTAAGGGAGTCTCAAACTCCATTCCCACAGTCCTTTTAAACCCCAAATCGTTCTAAGATATCAATGGCTCAAAGACGAAGGTTGTTGCCAGAACAAGCATTTACTGCCGACCGTTTCACGCCATTTTACGGTGATGAGATTATTAGCAGGGGTTGGAATCGGTTGTGGTACTCAACAGATGATTTCTACCACTCCGACTTGGTCGAACAGTTCTATAAAAAGAGAGAGTTGGCCGGTCAGAAAATTTTCATGAAAGTGGCTGGGACTCGGAGAGAATTATTGAAAGAGAAGTTGGCTAAAATTTTAGGCATTACGCCTGAACGCCACATAGAAGCCACCGTGCAGGAATCCCAGTATACGGGTGTTCCTGCATTGATGAACGACACCCTCATGGAAGGTCAATATAATACGACTTCTCATTGTGCTCAACAGTTATCTCTCCGAACCAACCAGCTGGCTGTAGCTCAGTGGATTGGTAGGAATGTCATTGGGAAGGAGAAAGTGAGCGACATCGGGTTCACATGTCTGCACGTTCTCTGGATATTGCAAGAGAAGAGGTATAAATTCTGTATCCTCGAGTTTTTGCTAAATATGATTAAAGGAGTTAGGAAGAGTATCGCACCATTTCCTATTTTAATTATGAAGATAATGTTGTCTTGGGGGAATAAACCAAAAACTGAGCGGAGGATGTTGAAATTGCATGCAAATGAAACCAGTTATAAGGAGTGTATCCAAAATACTTGGATGTTGCTGGAGGATAGGGTGGTGGATTCAGATGAGGAAATGGAGGACATGACATGTTTGGATGAAGATGCCTTGGAGAGGTGTACATCTGATTCAGAATGCATGTCATTGTTGAACACTAGCGTGCGTTGCATTTACGCTATTTGTAAAGATATACGAGATTGGCAAATTATAGTTCGAAATAAACAAACGAACCTTCAGACAAGTTTATAAGTACTATAAAAGGGTCAGGAAGATATCTTGTGTAACATGGAGACTATCCACCAGCGTCAACAGGCCCATTATATAGTAATAAAGGCTGAGATGGAAGCACAGCGCTTGTTCCGAGTAGAGATTCTACGACGTATGCCACCCTTGAAGGGTTCTATTTCAGATGAGTCTGAGAGGCATGAGCGTCATCGCCAAAGAACAGATGGCTCGGGTCCTTCTTCATCCTAGGCCCAATCTCCATCTCAAGATCCACCTTCATCACGTGGCTAGGTTTTCTAAAAATATGTGGTTTCGATGTTAGTTAGTGGTTTTTATTGTTTTTCTTAGTCCGGATATTAAGTTGTTTAAATTCAGTAGTTAAATTTAAATTTGGTAGTTAATTGTATTTGAATTTTAATTTTAATATACTTTGGTTCTTTTCAAATTGTGCATTGTTTATCATTAATTCCACCTTCCTGAATTGTTTGGGGGTGGTATTAGTTATTCTAGCATGATTTGTTATAGGCTCCTCCATTTTAGTACTTGTGTTAGAGTACGGGTTGAGAATATTGCCAATATGGGCATCGCTATAAATAGATATTGTGTTAGGATGAAATCTCGATAAATTAGGCAGTATCTAACCTAAATTTAACCTAAAAGATATTAGGTTTGTTTTGGAATAGAAAATATGGGTTGTTTCTGTTTTCGGTTTTGGAAATTTTATTATTTCCGACAATTGCCTTAAAACTTTTTGGTAACTTCCCGATTCGTTTTAGCAACTTAAATCCTATAAAAACTGCATTCATTCTACACTCACAACCCCAACTACATCTCACATTCATCTCTCACGTTTCATTCCCACTTTACCTTATTTTTCCTTCGCACTTCGACCTAACAACTCCCCGAAGCAAGATGGATGCGCCACTGCCTTCTCGGCCTTTGTCGGAGAAATTCTACCCTGAGTGCGACCTGCGCCCCTTCCAGCCCAAACCTGAGCGCCACCTGCACCTAAAACATTGGAATTCCAATTTTCATTCGGAGCGCAACCCGCGCCCATCCCAAGCTAAAAGTAAGCGCACCCTGCGCCCAAGTGCCTGGAACTCGAAATTCACCAGAGCACAACCCGCCCATCCCAGGCATACCTTGAGAGCCACCTGCGCCCTGGCCCTGTGGGCACCAAAAATTTCCAGTTTTTCGAGGGTTGTTCCAGGATCCTTTGCATCTATTCCAGCAAGTTTATTGTGGATGACATTCCCTCATATCATACTGGAATAGTCATTTAAAGATTTATTCCAAAGTGACACCTATGGTGTGTGGTTTCACGAAGTGATCATTCTAGCAGGATGGGAGCCACTATTGGTTGGTCCTGATAAACTTTATTCTCCCGCACTTACATCTTATTTTTATGATAACTGTAAGTTCTTTGATAGACCAGATGGAGAACAAGTGTTCTCCATCACCATTGGGGATGAACCAATGGAAATTTCCAGGTTCTTGATAGCCTTTGTGCTTTGACATGCTATGCCGGCCGAAATACAAGACTCATGGGCCTATTTGGTAGATAATATGTACATGTATAACTATGATGATTTGCATGAGTATTACGGGGCAGGAATCTTTAGGATAGAGGACCAAGGGGATTATAACGTCGCCCTTGGTAGCCTGTCTATGAACGTGGCCACTGTTATGTTTTGGATTATGCTCAACATTAGAGGGGAATGGCGTTATTCTTCTGTGAATGACGAAACTTGTGATATTTTCCTTGCTTTAGCTGGAGGACGTACACTCTATGATATTCTCCAGACCTTAATGTCTAGTTTAGCCCGAGCCCATGGCAAGAGGCATGAGTACCTTCTTATGCCTGTTTTAATTTGTCGTATAATGTTATGTTTCTTCCCTGTTTTTTGTGCCCATTTCACGGATTGGGTTGGGGTCGACATTGTGAGACCCACCAATTGTATTATTAGATCGTTTCGTGCAATGACTTGGCAAGGGTGGAGGATACAACCTCATCAGGTTGCGTCTTACACCCCATTCGACCAAGTAGCGCTTGACAGGTTAGCTATAGTAGACGATAAGTGGCATGACACTACTACAGAAATGCACATTAGCCACGGTATACCAAATGGTATATACCACTGTTTTCACAATAACGGTGGCTAATAGTCAATAACCACGGTAAATAAGGCTTTTCTAATTTTAATACAATCAAATACCACTGGGCTAGTAATACAGTGGGATATAATATGCCATATACCACGGTCCAACCCAAAATTCCTAATTTGTTTTCTCACATTAATATACCCCCACCGTTTCTATAGAAAAGGTGGCTAATGCTTTACCAAAAAATAGACCTACCGTGGGTAAAGCAATCCAACAAAACCCGAAAATCTGTCTCACGCTTAAACAGAGTCTTTTCAACTTCCAGAACTCTTCTCAAGTCTTAACTTCTATCGGCCTCTCTTTTCAACTAGGGATTTGTACAAAGGTTTCAAGTAGTAAGTTTGTTCATCTCTCCCCAATTTCGACTATGAGGTATTTTTTTTCTCTATTTCTCTCCTGATTTTGGCTGTAATATAATTAGTTTTGATGTTAGTAAGGTTTTCTAAAAGTTTGATTTTCTTCTCCAAGCAAAGAATTTTGATAAAAAAAATTGGTTCTTGTTTTGTGTTAGTCCCAACGAAGTGAGTATTACCGCAAGGAGGGGTTAAACCTGCCCACTTGTGGATGGCTTAGAATTGTAGTTCCATTGCCACTACTCACATCTCTTCTTCTGTCTCTTCTTATGATCTTGCCCTCTCAAGTCCATTTAATTGACTCCTTGAGAGCACTCAAACTATCAGATGCAACAAACTCTTTGTTGCTGCTACCAGAGAAAGCCAAGACAATTACATCATTTCTTAGCCTGATTGTACCAACAATCCCAGCTCCACTGTCACTCACTGATCCACGACCCACATTCAGTTTGGCTATCCCTTCTTCCGGGTTTGACATTCGTATCTGTGTGCGGGTGCGGGTAGTGGTGTGAGTACTTCTACAATGGTAGTATAATTCGTATGTATTTGGAGGTTTAGGGAACAATCTTAATGCTCACCCAGTTGCCCCTCAAGTTGAAATGGTTAGTGGAACACATCAGGAAAGTGATTGTTTTGGGCTTTGCGGAAGGATAAGAATGGTGGGATGTTCTAACTTGAGGAAAGAGACTTGCAAAAGATCATCCTTAATGTTAGGGAGCATCTCTTTGAATTGGCAGTGGGAAATTCAGCTTTTAGGTGGCTGGAATTTCAAGACTTTGGGATGCTATTGGGTTGGAGGCATATATTGTGAGACCACTTTTTTATTATTTAGGTAGTGCCTTGTGAAGGGAGCAGCAAGTGGGATGGCAAGGTGTGAGCACCTAATTAGGACTTCTTAGTTTCCATGCAGTCATCCTTCATTTACAGAAATGTACTTTGCTTGTACATGGATGAGATTATTTTTGTCAACAAGGGAAATATATATTCTTCCTTATTTTGGTTTGTTGAAATGTTGTGTATGGTAGCTAGAATTCTGAATGTGTTTTTGATTCAATTAATTAATTGCATTTGTAGCATTACCTTTCATTTGGGGGAATTTTATTTTATTTTTTTTAAAAGAAATCGATAGACTATAGGCTATGGACAGTTTGTTTTGAAGTCTCATTGTGAAATTATGCAAACTCATTCTAAACTTTACTGCAACTTTCCAAGCATTAAACTACAAATAACTTAGTTTTCCCCACCATGCAGTTACTTTTAAGTGAGATTTTATACTAAGAAATGACCACGCACTTAACCCCCTGGAAATAATCTATTACTTTATACTAAGCCTATGGGAATTGAATTTATAGGCTCGAAAAAAAAGACGGGATACTAAGCCTATAGGAATTGAATCTCAAGAGTACACGTAGGTATTACATAACTCTTTTCGTTGTCGGTTTTTTTCTTGGTTATATGTTGTGACTTGCCTTGTTATAAATCATTAAGGCCTTTCTTGTATTTAATTTTGTGGTGCAGATGGCAACTTGGATAGAGATGAAGGATACTTGAAGCAATTAGTAGTCGGTTAGGGTATACGTAATCCCCCTGGTTAGTGTTTTCTCTTAGCTATTTGAATAGGAACTTTTGGTGTATTTGCGTGATGCATGTGAGGTTCGCATAATTGGAATTTATTATTGTTATCGCCACTCATGACTATGAGAACACTCTGGTACATACTTTTTTCTCTTGCAATTCCTTATTAATAAGATTGTACCATGGATCACTCTCTTTTATGATTTTCATATATAATTGATTAAGTTAAAGAAGAGGCCGGTGGCTATACTAGTCTTCTGTGTGGGCAATTTCTATTAGTGACTTGCTAATGCCTACCACAGAGGCAGAGCATCTGATTCATGCCTGGATGGAGGACAAGGTAAAAAAAAAGATTAGCTGATCACGGCAGTGTACGCGAGCCCTTGTTTGCTATGTAAGTTTTTTACAGTCTTATGTTTTTTCAGTGGCATTTTTCTGGTCAAGTATGTTGTGATGAGCTCGGCAGCATCAATTTTTTATAGTGCTGGCCTGGTTGTGCTTTCTTTTTAAGATATATTGTTGCTAATAGAGCAGGTTTGTTTTAGCTTCCATCTGCAAATTAAACTACTTAACTGAGCTTAGGTGCTTAATATATTTTCTTAACCCATGCATACATTGCATACAGTTGCGATAGCAAATCTTGCGAGTGCAACTTCTTGTATACAATATCTTGTTCTTGCTTCTTTGGACCACGACTTCTCTTCATATTATTTAATTTTGTCCTTTCTTTTATATTCAGCAGAAGAGACTACCAAATGCATCTAAGAGCTTCGTATGTTGTTTTTAAATTTATGAGAATCTGGCATACACTTAAGACTGTAAACAATCTATCTTGGAATACAAGTTCAGGAGTTCAATCCCAATCTTGGAGCTCCACAAGAACTAATTAATGGAAGTTGATAAAGCTCGTGAAGTTTCAAAACCATCGGTTCCAAATGAAAAATAGTTCAGATCAATCTCCTCACGAAGCTTCAGGTACTCGACGAATCTATTTATTACTTACATTGCATGTTCATCTAGAATGAGACCAAATAGATCTAGATTAATGTTCCCCTGCTTTTTAGTGTTATGTTGGGTCCATGGCTTGCTAGTACATTTTGATGCACGAGAAGTGTTTTTTGGACAGTCCTAGGTTTGTAGAAGTGGTGTTTTTGTTTCTAAAGTATTTTAAAACCTTCTATAATAGTTTGGTAAATTAATCTTTTCACATTGGCAAGTTCTTTCTGTAAAACCCCACATTTTTGGGCTTAAGAATGAGTTGGGCCATTACTTCCAGTAATGGGCCTAAGGTGGATTTAGGGGTGCAATAGAATCCACGGGAAAAAGGGGGGAGGGAGTGCTGGAAAGGGAGGACACTTAACTCTCTCTCTGTGGTAATTGGAGGGGTTTCTCTTCCTTGGTCTCCCTCTCACAATTTCGAGGGTACACTCATCCACCTCAATATAATTACATGAAAAGGTAGGAGTGGGCAGCAAGAACACAGAAGAAGAAAGTGGAAAAGAAAGCTTTGAATGAATTGGTGCATCTAATTCTTCTTATTTTAATCTTGTCATATATTGGGTTTCACTCTTTGCTGAAAGGTTTTACAAGAGTTTGTTGGTTAAAAGTATTAAAAGGTGATCGAAGCCTGACAAATTACCATGGCATGGCAGGATGCGAAGGAACCTCATTTCTTTATTAAGGATGAAGAGGGAAATGAGGAGGAAAATGTTTAAACGGGAGTACAGGTAAGTTTTATTTCAGTTAGTGTCGGCTTATGTCCCAAGCAATTTGTTTTTATTAACCCTTTTACGGGTGGAACTCCTATAGAGTTGTGTCAGTTTTCTTTTCTATATTAGTATGTTATAACCTTGTTTTGCATATGTTCTAGAATTTCACGCGTTTCAATGGTATTTTCCTACCCTCTTTATTTAAAATACTTTGAGGACAAAGCATGTTTCTTGTTTGGGGGCATAGAAACACGTGTAATTAAGGCATCTGTTAGGATATAGATATGTATAATATGCACTTGTTTTCTAGCTAAAAAATTCAAAAAATTTAAAAAAATATATATAAATAAAAAGTATGCTATCCACTTAGGAATATTTGTATTGTTTTCTTTCTCTATGCTCTCAATAATCTAGAAGTCTCACATAGCTTTTGCATTAGAATAGTTTTTAGAAACTTAGGCTAATATGTAGGTAATAATCCTTGCATCTATCTATAAATATGTTACATGAGTATTTATGATTGTTGGTAGTAAGTTTCTGAAATCTAGGCTAGAGTACTTATTCTACAAATCCTGTGAGAATATAGCCTAAAGCCTTATATGAGTGAACATTTGAGAAATGACACAAGGGAGAAGTAAAATCCAGTTAGAGAAATCACATGTCCACTTGCTTGATTACTATACCATATCCTAAACGAGAATTTAGGCCCTCTTTGGATTGATATAGCCAGAAATTCAACCCTATGAATTATTTTCCGCTAGTCGCCCCTCTGAGCCTTTCTTTAGCCTTTCATAAACCACAAATCCTTTACCCTGTTACAAAACAAAACAAAATTAAAAAAAAAATTAAAAAAAAATAAAAAAAAAAAATCAACCTACCCAATTCTTTAAATAAGTTTAAGAATAGAGATGAATAATAGGGAAGAGAAGAACCTTTGAAATCAAGAATTCGTTAGTTGCTTCAGAAGAGAAAAGTAAGTTTCCATCCAAATAAAAAATATATAAAAGGAAATAAAGAGTTAGAACTCCAAAAAAAAAGAATCGAGGAGTCAAAAGCCAAAGAAAAAATAAAATAAAATAAAAAATAAGAATATGGCTAAGGATGGAAACAAAGTGTAGAAGCAAAAGGTAACGAATAAGGCTTTCTCTAGTTACATAATATGAAGACTCTATTATCTCAGACTTGTTCTCTTTGAATATCCATTTCCTTCCTTCTTAAACCATCTCCTAATCCCCGTAACACCTAATAAAGACCTCTAGCTCAATTAGGAATAGGTTAGTATGATAGTAAGTGGCAAATGTGTTTGATCGACTCCGGCTTCCTTGTGTGTCATTGAGTTTGTAAGGTAAAGTGTGCCCACTACACAATGGAGTAGCGAAACTTGAGCGGAAAAATCAGAGCGGTTTTTGTCTTGACATTTATGTGAGGACCTACTTAAGGACGTTATTCTGAGTTTTCATAAACGAGCCTGCTAGTTCATCTCATAGTATTACTCATTATAAATATGTTTATTCGTAGATGATAGATTATTATGCATATATTAACTTAGGTTTTGACTTGATTATTTTGTATTTATTTACTAAGTGAGATGTATAGATAATTGAGATATAGATAAAGAAACAATAGTTTTATTTCTGAGTCGTTGTAGTATAGATGAAGTTTGTGAGTACCTTCACTGGAAAAGTCTCACGAGGCTATAACTCGTCTACTAGGGAATTCCTAGTGGTTTAAGGCCTTGTTGCATATGGTCAATGCAATCGCACTCGGCGAAACGAGATTAGTTAGAACTCCATTTTTTGTCACTAATGCTAATTTCTCATATTTGCTTGAGGACAAGCAAAATGCTGTTTGGGGGTGGTTTGATAAGAGCCCAAAACTGTAGTTTTAACCCCTTAATAATACTACTTTTAGACCAATTATGCGAGTAATAAATAAGAGTTAATGTTAATTACGTGCTTTTATGTATTTCAGGCATGGAACTCAATTATGTGCAGAAATGTGCCACTTTGGCGATATAAAGGAGCAAAGGGTTGGTTGCTAAGAAGTTCTGTAATAAAGGCCAAGATTCAAGGAGACAAAGCCTTTATGAAGCCCAGTCAAAAGCTAAAAAGTCAACACGGGCAGAAACAGTGCACAAGTCAACAGAACTTCCAAATACCATATCTTTGGATTCAGGCCTCGGATTTGGTCCTACCTTATGTCAAAACGACCGAATCGGAAAGAGCTTTCCAATGGTCCAAGCCTTGACCTAATCAGATGAGTAGAAGTGGACAAAAAGTCTGCTAAAGTCAAAGCCAGCTGAAACGGGCTCTGTAGACTGAAGAAACTAGGCTTTGGGCTCAATTTTCCTGCCTAAAACATGAGACCTCAGCCCATGCACGAAATTGTGGATCTGGTCTCCTTCTTTACATAAAACAAAACTTAACTCTGAAGAAAGATATAGTTAGATAGCTTAGAATAGAAAGTAGCCATTAAAATAGCTTGTAGATCTAGTTTTTAAATTCAATTAGTTAAATTAATTAGTTTCATTTCTTATTTTAGATTAATTCTTGGGATCATTATTCTTCATTGATTACATAAATAAAATAGTTTATTTTTGTTCATTTCGATTTTGTCAGTTAAATTTGTAGATCTAATTTCAATTCTTGTTGTTATTCAATTCTTAGTTATTAATTAGATTTGAAGTATTGTTTAATCAAAATTAGTAAAGTTCAAATCTTTATATTATGTCTAGTGTTAATTCAATGGGAAATGATAGCTTGATGAATCAAGGCTAAACCTCCATTAGAGGGGTTAAAGAAGCCTTGATGAAACTTGATCTTTGTTAACTTAGAAATCGTCGTGAGAGTTTATTCCACTCTAGAAGGTCGTTGATTCACCATGAGAATGGGTGGACGACCTCACATGCTAGTTATTAATTGGTAAAGATGCCATGTATAATTAGGGATTAGAATTACCATTTTGATATGCGAAGCATTGCAATTTGGATCACGACGAGTCCTTGTTAGTTGATTAAGTCGAGTTAAGGTGGATTCAATTCCCTTTAATTCTTTATCTAGATTTAAACCCTTACCATCCTGTCATTTCGTTATTCGTATCTTGTTATTTGAATTCACATCGTAGTTCAAATTCCCTCGTAAATCTCTCATTGACTTTGGATAGACCATCAATTGTAGAAAACTTTAATGCTAAAGGACTAGGAGTGGAACGAATCTTCTATTCCAACTCTACGTCAATAGATTCGAGAGTAGACAATAAATATCTTTGATAAGTCTAGTAACAATCCAGTTTATAATTTTACTTGCGTTTAGAGTTCATCGCTTTATTTATGAGTAAAACTATCTTTTGACGTTTATCAACTGGTAAATACTATTAGATCAATCATGGTATGATTGTACGCAAGACATAGTAATGTTTTTGTAACGTCCTACATGCATTCTTTCATCATTAGCTTTTTAATATACTTTTGGATTTTTGAAGTATGAATTAAATTACTAGAATGTTTTGAATGACTTTGAAGCATATTTGATATTGAATTCGAAGGTGGATAATTAATTATAATATTATAGTCAGTTATTTAACTATACAAGATCCAAGATTGAATGGTTTTATGTATGGTGAAAGCATAGTAGGAAGAACAAGGTTTTTTTCCCAAGTATAATGGAATGAGATCATGGGAACACTAAATCATACCATTTGTAAGCACGAAGAAATGGAGAAATGGGTGCTTAGGTGAGTTTCTTATTTTGGTTCGATGAATTTATTTGTGTCCCCTGTTCACATAATGACTAAAAATCGAAATGGTATTCATAAGCTTTTGATAATACCTTAGGCGAGAATGTAGTTGAATAATTGATATCTTATTGAAACTCATAAAATTAAAAGTGGTGAGTTGATGTTAAATTAAATAATTAGTGGATTTAATTTTTACGTTTGTTTAGTAAATATCAAACATTTTTCAGTGTTCTTTTTTTTTTTGCAGTCATTGCTATGAGAACATTGAATTTTATGTTTTTTTAACCTGACTAAATTATTATGCTCAAATCATATATGAGATTTGTATGGACAAGATCCATTAATTCAAACTCCCATTTTCATTTTGGTAGGTCAGTTACAGTTTATCCTTTTGTTGTTAATGTAAAGGGCGTTGAAGGTTGATGAGTGAACGATGCACATATTTTAAAATTGTACATGATTTTATATCTCATCTTTGAAATTCCTAGACACACCAAGATATGCATTTTTATTAGCAGCCTGCTTGGTTTGGTAATGATTGGGAAAGTCATAAATGACTATAATAGTAGATTGTGCCTTTGCCCACATGGCTAATGTCACGTGTATCTATACTAAGGCTAGGAGAAATTGGATAGACCAAAGCCTATTCCATGTATAATAGAATCTGGAGAGAGGAGAGCAATTTTGTGCAGAGGGTCTTTCATCGAGTGGTGTCCCTCACTATCCATTTGCAATGAATTCATAGAATAGTGTTTTACCAAAAGTAGTTGTTGTACTTTACATCCAGGTTTATTTTCAAGCAATAGTTTCCACAAGAAGGAAAATTTCCCAATTACTAATTTTCTATCAACTGTCAAAGAGTTCCCTAATTTTTTTACATACAAAATGCTTACTAAGTGCACTACCAATGTGAGTAAGGTTAAGCAACCACTAAATAAACTTTTTGAGTAATGGTTATAAATGCATATGAGAAAGGTCAATGTCCTACAGAAATAATAGTCACATGTTATCATCTTGATTGATTAAAACTATATGTCTTGAAGTGATTCGATTTAGGTAATATACTTTTTATGGTTGATTAATCCGAGTCATAATTGTAGTACATGACCACCCAATATATACAATCAACCCAAGTTTTTAGGTTTAGGTTTATTTCTGTGAAGGTCACTTTTGAGCCACTCTCAAACATTCCAGCAAGGTTTTCATTTATTATATCAATATGATATAGAATGTTGGCGCCATTGGCATTGTCCATATGATACCCATTAATCATGCATGTATAATATCATATTTGGTATAAGCTTTGAACTAGCAATGCTTTCAAAATTGTATCAATTTATAGGATAACATCCTCCTAGACATATAGTATTAACTAGCTTTGTCACTAATATGTCATGAAGCGGTATCTCCTCAACTTTGATCTTTACTCACTTATGTTAATCTGCTTCATTTTTTGTGGTTATATAGGAGCTCTCAACCTCTCTCAGGTAATCTCTTTATCCTCATCACACTCTCTAAAATTTTGTAATCTTATGGGTCTATAGAAAATTTTGCTAAACTGATTTGCCCAAACAATTGAAAATTGCATTCAAGTGAACGCAATTGTAAAGTGCTGTATTTTTATTTTTATTTATTTATTTTTGAGAATGACTACAATACGCAATTATGGAGTTGTCAATAGTGTTAGATATGCTATTAAGAGCAATTTTCAGGGCTTTCTTTTTGGAAGGGGATTTAGAACAGGGGATGATTTCCAGTACACTTGGGATACACATGAAATAATTAGGAAACTGTTGATTGGGGATGGTGATAAGTGCCCAAAAACTGTAGTTTAAACCCCCTTAATAGTATTCCATTTAGACTAATTATATTTATAATAATGAGAGTTTATTACTATTTACTTGTTTTTGTGTATTTCATGTCTTGGAGTCAACTATGTTAATAAATACATCACTTTTGCAAGAGAAATGAGTCAAATTGATTGCTAGAGAAATTCTCTGGTTAAAACCCAAGTTTTAAGGAGAAAAAATATTTTAAAGCCTAGTCAAAGCTGGAAATTCAAAGTCAACTCGGACAGAAAAAGAACATAAAGTCAATAGAACTTCAACGGGCTGTATCGTTGGACTTATATCTCGGAATTAGGCCTATTTTATGTCAAAACAGCCTGCTCAGAAAGAGATTTCTAATGGTTCAAGCCTTTATCCAATCAGAGTAGTAAAAGTTGACAAAAAAAAGTATTGCAGTAAATTCCAGCAGAGAGAACGCTTTTAGACTTAAGTATTTAGGTTTTGGGCTTGATTTTGTGGCCCAAAACACCGCTCTCATGCCCATGAACAAAATTTTAACCTAAACCTTTGCTTTATAAAGAGGTTTAGGGCAAAACAATAGGAATCTCTCCCCCATAGTTTAATATAATTTAGGTTTTCTTATTGTAGCCTCCAACCTCTATTAAAACACTTCAAGTTCTTACTTTAATACAATTTCTTATTATTACTATGTCTTCTTCTCATTCTTATTTACATGATAGTCTAATGAGTCATAGCTAAACCTCCATTAGAGGGGTTTTGATTGAAGCTTTGATGAGGACTTGATATATTAGTGTAGAGTAGTTGTTATAGAGCTTCAAGCCTAGGTTTATGTACTTAGACATAAGTAGAATTACCCTAGACTAGAGGATAGTTAATCTGCCATGAGAATGAGTTTAAACTTCCTCTCATGCTAATTATTATATGACTAGAGATATCATAAGTAATTAGGGATCATTAAAGGCCTAACCTTTATGTTTGATCCTTGTGTGAAAACATAAAGATTAGAGTTTTGCAACAACTCTATGCTAGCATGTTAGGAAATCATTAAGGTGGATTCAAACTCCCTTTACTTTCTCCTTCATATTCATCAAATATATTTAATTGCTTTAGTTTAAATTAGTATAGATTCAATTCAATTTTCACCATATTAGTTCTATTAGAAATCATTACTCAATCTTGCGTTGTTTTCTTGTTTGTCATTGTTGAATTCGTTTAGGTCTAATCAATTAAGAGTGGAACGAATCTTTACTCTTGTTATATTTGCAATATCATATTGAGAGTAGAACTTTGATTAAAAGTAAGAATAGATTATTTGCATGTTATTAGTGTTATTGAGCTTTAATACCGTTAAAACACTATTTTTACCTTTTATCATATGGATTCGTTCTATAAGGAACTATGTTATTTGATGTGGCCCTCCATGATGAACATAGCTAAGGGAAAAACTTACTCGATTTTTCACTATGGGTAACCAAATCATTTAGACGATCTCAATTGTTTTTATTTTAGATGCAATTTTAGATGTGAAGTGATAAGCACCCAAAACTATGTTATAAATCTCATAGAGACATTACATATTATTTAATTATGTGTGTAATAAATGTAAATTAAATTTATTTTTGTATTTTGATAATACTAAAAATAAGTTTTTACTCCTACTTAACTAATTAAACTTAGGCAGAAATAAAAACTATTTATCTAATTGTTATTAAAGTTCTACTCTCGCTTATCGTGTAATAAAACTTGAGTCAGAATTCGTTCCACTCCTAATTGCTTAGAACATAACTAATTATACTAGTGATTATCAATTCCTACAACTTGAGAGTAATTATTGTGAATATAACTAATATGGTGAAAGCTATGATTTAATATATTCAAACAACAGGTTTAATCTCCCTGGTACTTAAATGGTTGCACAAAAAACCCCCGGAAGCGCACAAATGCATAAAACCTCTCTATTATTTAAAACATAACATCAAAGCCAAAACAGACCAAAATACCCCTGTGAAAACCGGGCTGATGTCATCAATCTTTACTTATAATTTCGGATTAATGACAAACCGGGCTGACGTCATATTATGTAAATTTGTATTTACATATGACAATATAAAATTACACGGTCTTCTTAACCTATTTAAATTTAAATTTTCATATGAAACTTTTTTTCATAGGAAAATTTAAATTTATATTCTGTCAGGTGTCGTCGGAAAATTTTCAATCCCAAAAGTTACTATGTAAATTTAAGTTTTCATAACTCCAATGACTATATAAATACAGTTTTACATATATATGACTATATAAAAATACATTTACATATATTCTGTCAAGTGTCGGGAAATTTTCAATCCCAAAAGTTACTCTGTAAAATTTAAATTTCTACATGAAAATCAGAAGTCGAGCTTGTTCAGATTTTAAAGTTGGTACGGTGCTAATAGCTAGTTCATTCCTGGAATTGAAAGTCTTTTCATTTTTTTCAGTAGTAATTATCCATCTTGAACAAAAAGAACTCCTACATCTTATGCGGATTAAAAATTTCATAAGTTAATCTTCTGTGTAATTAAAAAATTTATATATAAATACAAATTTGAATAGCTTAAACAACTATGCAAATATAAAATTTCATAGGTTATCTAAGTTTTTACCGACACGTTTAGTTTCAAAAACTAATATGTAAAACTATATTTCCATACGTTTTTTCATCAGGTTTGTTTTGTTCACAAATCTACTATGCAAACTTAAATTTTCATATGTAAATTTCAATTTTCTTATATCAAACTACTATGTAAATTCAAATTTTCATATATCAAACTGCTCTGTAAAATTAAATTTTCATATGTCAAATTATTATGTAAATTTAAATTTCAACATGAAAATCAGAAGTCAAGCTTGTTCAGATTTTAAAGTTGGTACGGTGCCAATGACTAGTTCATTCGTATCCACCAATGAACAAATTGAATATGGCAGTAATAGCCTAATGGCCTCTTCCAATCACGATGTCCTTCATCTATCAAGGCATCAACCATTCTCTCTAAAAGAAATTAATGAGAAGAGCATAAGTAGCTAGTTTGTACATCTTTATGATTCCTTCACCAATATAACCAAAAACCACAATGTTTTACACATGTGGTATCAAAGAAACGATGAATAGAGAAATGTATAGACAAATGATTGTGGTTCATGCAATTATATTTCTCATGAACATTTCCACAAATACAAGCAATAAGCAGATTCAACTTCTCCCCACTCAATTTTGTACCTATAAAATGGTTACCTATATAGCCACTTTTTATCACAATGAAATAAGTGTTCTTCTTTAGTGTAAGGATGAAGAATCTTCGCTACTTATCTGCTTTATTGGAAAAGGTAGTTCTTCTTCAGTGTAAGGATCTCCAGTTGATTTAAGGGCTTGATTTAATGAAAAGGATAAAATGGGAAACATACAATTTTGGGGGATAAAAATTAGACAGCAAATTGCTCATAATCTGCAAAACAGGGAGGTTAATTGGCGATGTGTAAATAATAGGGAGGTTATATGGGTACGTTTGTGATGGAGAAGTTTACATATAATCGGATTTGATTGAGGGGGCTGAGGCCCATTTCTTGCTAATTTAAGCTAAGACAATGAAATAATATGATGTGAATATGAGAAGGAATTAGGGAGATTTGATATCCACCTTAATTAATCCCTAACATGCTAGTATAAAGTTTGTTGCAATCCTAATATTTAGGTTTCACACAATGTTCAACATAAAGATTAGGTCTTTTTATCCCTAATTATTCATGGCATCTCTAACCAACTAATAATTAGCATGAAAGGAAGTTGAAACCCATTCTCATGGTGAATGAACTGCCCTCTAGATTTGAAACTCTTAAATACAATTATTCTATACTAACACATCAAGTCTTCATTATATCTTCAATCAAACCTCTCTAATGGAAGTTTAGCCATGATTCATTAGACTATCATTGAATGAAAAATAAGAAGAAGAAGACATAATTAAAGAACACTCGTATTCAAAATAGCTTGAATTGAATTAATGGTGTCTAGGCTAATAAAACATAAAACTAGGTTTAGACTAAATTAAATAACTAATTAGAGAGAGAGAGAGAGAGAGCTAAATTATAACTAATGGAAAGGTTAGAGTTAGAGTTTTGCCTTAGTCCTCTTTATATAGGAGAGGGCTAGGTTTACAATTTCGTATATGGGATTTGGAGCTATGTTTTGGACCACTAAATAAAGCCCAAAACCTAATTACTTAAGTACAAAAAGGATTTCTCTATTAGAAATTATTGTAACAGCATTTTTGTCCACTTTTACTCCTCTGATTGGATCATGGCCTAGACCATTAGAAAGCACTTTCCAAGCATGTCGTTTTGACATACAGTAGGCCCAATTCCGAGGTCTGAGTCAAAAGATATAGCATGCGGAAGTTCTATTGACTTTTATGTTCTATTTCTGCCCTCGTTGACTTTGACTTTTCAACTTTGACTGGGCTTTAAAAGGTTTTTTTTCCGTGAAACTTGGGCTTTAACCATAGAACTTCTTAGCAACCAACTTTTGCTCCTTTCTCTTGCAAAAGTGACATATTTCTTCACATATTCGACTCCAAGACCTGAAATACACAAAAGTACGTAAACAGTACTAACTCTTATTTATTATAAACATAATTGGTCTAAATATAATATTATTAAGGGGTTAAAACTACATTTTTGGGCTCTTATCAAACCACCCCCAAACAACATTTTGCTTGTCCTCAAGCAAATATGAGAAATTAAAATAAGTGGCCAAAAATGGAGTCCTAACTAATCTCGTTTCGCCAAGTGCGATTGCATTGACCATATGCAATAAGATCTTAAACCACTAGGAATTTTCTAGTGGACGAATTATAGCCTCGTAAGAGTTTTACAAAGAAGATACTCACAAACTTCATTTATACTACAACGACTAAGAAATAAAATTAATGTTTCCTTATTTATTCTCAGATATCTATACATCTTACTAGCAATGAATAAAGAATAATCAATTCGAAATCTAAGCTAATACGTGCATAATAATCAATCATCTACGGATAAACATATATATAATGAACTATGCAATGAAATGCATTAACAGCTCCATTTCTGAAATGTTGGAATAGCGTCATTAAGTAGGTCCTCACAATTATGTCAAGACAAAAACACTTTGATTTTTCCACTCAAGTTTTGCTCCCTCCAGTGTACAGTGGGCACACTTTTCCTCATAATCCCAATGATGTACAAGGAAGCTGAAGTCGATCAAACACATCTGCCACTTACTATCACACCAACCTATTCCTAATTGAGCTAGAGGTCTTTATTAGATGTTGCAGGGATTAGGTGATGGTTTAGGAAGAAAGGAAATGGATATTCAAAAGGACAAGTCTGAGAAAAAAGGGTCTTCATATTATGTAACTAAAGAAAACTTTGTTCTTACTTTGCTTCTACACTTTGTTTCCATCCTTAGCCTTTTCTTTTTCTTTTTCTTTTGGCTTTTGACTCCTTTGATTCTGTTTTTAGAGTTCTAACTTTTATATTTTTCTTTTCTTTAAATGGAAACTTTCTTTTTTTATTTGAAGCAACTAACAAATTCTTGGTTTTCCACAGGTCTTTCCCTTTTCTTTTCTTCATTTTATCCTACTTCTCAAACTCATTCAAAAATGGGTAGGCTGATTTTATTTTTATTTTGTTTTTATAAAAGGGTAAAGGATTTGTGGTTTATGAAAAGGCTAAAGAAAGGCTCAGAAGGGCGACTAGCGGAAAATAATTTCATATAGGTTTGAATTTCTGGCTATATCGATCCAAAAAAGGGCCTAAATTCTCGTTTAGGATATGGTATAGTGATTAAGTAAGTGGACGCGTGATTTCTCTATTCGGAATTTACTTCTCCCTTGTGTCATTACTCAGATATTTCACTCATATAAGGCTTTAAGGCTATATTCTCACATGATTTGTAGAATAAGTACTCTAGCCTAGATTTCAAAAACTTACTGCCAATACAAACATAGATGCTCATGCAATATATTTATGGAAAGATGCAATGACTATTACCTACATATTAATCTAAGTTTCTAAAGGCTATTATAATTTAAGAGCTAACAGGAAACTTATAGACTACTATCATCACAGAAAAAGAAACAATGCCAATATTCCTAAGTGCATAGTATACATACTTTTTATTATTTTTTTAATTTTTTACTAGAAAGCAAAATGCATATTATACATATATATCCTAATAGGTGCCTTAAATTACGCATGTTTTTATGCCACCCCCAAACAAAAACATGTTTTTTTCTCAAAGTATAGAAATAAGAAGGATAGGAAATACTATGGAAATGCATGAAAATTTTAGAGCACCTGCAAAACAAATTTAGAACATACTAATATGGGTAAAGAAAAACATATGCAACTCTATATGAGTTTCACCCGTTATGGGAATAACAAAAATTAAATTGCTTGAGACAAAAGCACACTAACAGAAAGTAAAACTTACCTCATACCCAGCACTAAGCGTTGTCCTCCCCTTCTATAAAGAAGTGAGGTTCCTTTGCGTCCTGCCAAGCCATGATAATTTGCCAGGCCTTACGCCATTTATCATCTACCTTTGCTAACCTGTTAAGCGCCACTTGGTCGGATGGGGTGTAAGGTGCAACCCAATTAGGTTGTAGCCACCACCCCGGCCAAATCATAGCATGGAAAGAGTGTATAATGCAATTGGTGGGTCTCACAATGTCAACCCCAACCCAATCCGTGAAACAGGTACAGAACTCAAGAAAGAAACATAACATTATGCGGCAAACCAAGACAGACATAAGAAGGTACTTATGCTTCAGACTATGAGCTCATGCTAAACTAAACACTAATGTCTGGGGAAGGTCATATAGCATACGTCCCTCAGCTAGAGCAAGGAAGACGTCACAAGCAGTGTTATTCGCACAAGAAAAATGCCATTCCCCTAAGATATTCAGTATGATAAAGAACATAATAGTATCTATGTTAAGGGACAAGCTACCAAGGGCTACGTTATATTACCCTTGGTCCTCTACATGAAAAATCCCCGCCCCATAGGTCTCATGCAAATACTCATAGTTGTAGATGTACATATTATCAACCATATAGCCCCATGAATTTTGGGCAACAGGCATAGAAAGTCCAATAGCAAAGGCTAACAAGAACTTGCTTAAATTCATTATTTTACCATCAATGTCGAAAGAGAACACTTGTTCCCCATCTGGTCGATAAAAGAACTTACAATTATTATAGAAATAAGCAGTAAGTTCAAGAGAATAATATTCATCAGCGTTTACCATTAGAGGCTACCATCCGGACTGCACAATAAAGTTGTGGAACCAGTACCCATAGGTGTCACTCTCGAGCAATTCTTTAAAGGAAAGCTCCAGTATGATTTGAGGAGATTTCATAGCAAACAAACACACGAATCAACTCTTAGAAGTGACTACAGAAAACCCCAGAAAATAGAAATGGAGGTATGTTGAAATATGAGCGCAGGCGCGCTCAGAATGGCCTATGGAAGAGGGCGGGCGCGCTCTGTGTTAATGCAAAATAAGGGCGTGCGCACTCTGAACAAGGCCTGTGGTATGAATTTAAGAGGTGCAGTGTGAAGTATATGGTGTGCCATGTATTTATAAAGCACTAGTTTCTTAAACAAAGTTCTCCAAGGTTCTCAAATTGATAAGGAAAGAGATTGAATAAGAAAAGGGTTGCTAAAACCAAAATAGAAATAGCCGAGAGCACAGGCTCAGTAGCACTTCTATATGGTTTTAACAGCCTATTTAAAATAGCAATCTCAATGTTTTAAACTCTTGAGGTTGCACCAAACAACAGTAGCTAATTCTAGCTACACCACATTAGCAACATGCTCATATATAATATATTCTTACAACCTTGCAATATTAACTTCCAAAAACATGTGGATAGTGTAAAAATACAATGTTAAACAAATAATACCACCCCCAAACAAGTCGGAAAGGTGGGATTCATGAAAAATATATATCATGCTTGGACAAAACTTAAACTAACTTGAAATTCAAATAACAACCAAATACATAATCCAATATTAACTACTTAACTAAACAACTGGGAATAAAAATCTTACTAAAATAGGGAAATCTCTTAAAAATAATACAACTAACGAACTAGCCACGAGATGAGGAAGGAATAAGAATAGGAAGTTGAGAGATCAAGAATGGACAGACCAAACACCCCCACCCCCAAACAAATTTTTGCAAACAGGGTTTAGAAAATTTGTTTTAAACGTAGGTCTTTTAAAGTCAGATTCCTTAAACTTACTAGACTAATGTTTATCAGATTTAAATATTTTTTTACTTTTTATGAATAAGGTTTAATATAACAGAAAACAATAAAGCAATAAGGACGTAATCACTACATAGAGAAACATGACTCAAAAACGAGAAAACATGCAAGAGTGGAAAGCGTGAATTACGTTAAACATGGACTTAGGATCCAGTACTTACAGCCACACACTCCAAATGGAAAGCCAGGTTACCTTAATGGTGCACTCCCATAACATAAGATTGGAATGGAGTCCACTGAAGAATAAAATGAGTCTTTATAGTCAAATACTCGAGACTTTATCTAAAACATGTATTAACATGCAGTTTACTATATATCAACAATCTAAAGAGTTGCAGGTCTGTCCATAAATAATTAACACGGACTTCAAACCCAAATAGAATTAGGCACCAAGATTTCCTATGACGTGGCATAGTGGAATGAGAGTAGATACTGATAGATATAGAACCTAACCTAGCATGCAATTTCTTCTTTTTTCTCCAACGAAAAGATGGTCAAGTGAATGATCATGAAAAAATAGATGGTTGTGGAAGATATATGGGATATGGATAAGTTTTAGAAGGAAGAAATAGAAAAAATGAGAATGTGGGTTTAGCACAAAACTCATTGGTGGCGTGGGTTGGTATAATCACACATCTAAAAATGAAAGGGTTGGGTGGCTTGTCCTTGGGTATTATTTTTATATCAGAAGGGTATAAATAATCATGAAGCACAGGAGAAACAAAAGGGTAAAGTGCAGTTAACCAAGACGCCGCCTTATCGGCTAAAGTGAAAGGAAACACCCTCAGTTTAATTTGTTCAGAACCTACATTAGGATGATGGAATATACTGAGAACTTGTTCTATCCTACGCATATGCTGATAAGGTTTTTCGTGGTCTAAACCATGAAAAATGGATGACAAATTAAAAATATTTGGGGGAATTTAAAAATCCCCCACTAGGTCTGCAAGATCGATGCAAGACTTAGGGTCATCATTTAGGGCTTTGTAAAAATCAGAGAGAGGAGTCTCTGCTTCTTCAGCCATTGATGCAGGTATAGTGAGTGATATTCTAGATACGCGTGTGCGTTGACATTTACGATAGATAACGTTAGATGGTTTTTTCTTACCAGACCTTAATCTCATGCAAGGCTAAGTCCAATATGAAAGAAACACTAACAACAGTCAAACAACAATCTGATATGCTAGAATCTGGGCTTTAAAAAGGCTTTTTCTCTTTGAAATTTGGGTTTTAACCATAGAACTTCTTAGCAACCAACCTCTGCTCTTTTCTCTTGCAAAAGTGATATATTTCTTCACATATTCGACTCTAATACCTGAAATACACAAAAGTACGTAAACAGTACTAACTTTTATTTATTATAAACATAATTGGTCCAAATATAATATTATTAAGGGGTTAAAACTAGAGTTTTAGGCTCTAATTATGCTTTTACAGGTTTCGTCAGTTAACGACAAAATTCTAGTGAAATCTACATTTTAGTATAAAAAGGTTGTACGGAATAGTGCTTGAACATGAAACATTCTCTCTCAACCCATTTGATGCTCAAAAAGGCGTGCTTGAACATGAAACATTCTCTCTCAACCCATTTGATACTCAATACCGATCATTTTCGGGTCAAATCAGGACAACGGTGCAGAAAAGTTATAGAACTTCTGATGATGATATTTTTTAATTATGGACTCCAAATTTAGCGAGTAAATTGTAAAAACGATCAATGCGACGAGCTCTAAGCAAAGACATGAAGTTATGAAAGTCTACATGGACCCACCACTGGTCAAAGCCAATGGACCCATCGCATATTTGACTTCTCCATTATTGCTCCATGTGTAGTCTGATAAGTGCTCAAAAAGTGCTATTTAACCCTTGATTATGCCTCTTGTTTAGCCATCTTAGTGGACTAATAGTGTTTGTAAGTTATGTTTTATGATTCTACAGGTCAAAGAGAGAGTTTTGTGGAATATTAGAGAAAAAGGGGTAAAACAGAGCAATTCGGAGCATTAAGGATCACATGGGAAGCTCGTGGACAATCATGGAGAAGGCCAAGGAATTGGAGTTATTAAAGATGCGACTTGGACTTATTTTAAAGCCTATTTGGAAGCCCAAGGCCAAAAGATTCGTTGCTTGGACCAAAGCCCACAAAAGAGGATAGAAGGATAGAGCAGAAGAGACAAAATAGGCTTACGCGTCTGAGACGCATGGATCAAGCGTCCAGACGCATTGATTGCGTCTGAGACGCATGAATAGTGTGTCCAGACGCATGGATCGACACTGTAGCCAATTTCTTCTCAGTTTTGGAGACGAAGTTGGACTCTGAAAGAAGTCTATTTGTATTAAGAAACAAATGACGGTTTGGAATGCTTCTAGAGCTTATTGTAACCTCTATAAATAGAGGACCTAAGTGCCTCATGTAATTTGCCAATTCACTTATACTCTTGTCCCCAGAACTTGAGGCAGAGAGAGATTAATAATAAAATATTGGTTTTAACTAGCTGAGTCTTAATAAATTAGTCTTTCTAGTCTTATGTTCTTCGACTCTTCTTCTTCTCGTTTGACTAAGGTCCGTAGCTATTATCTTTGAACGTCTTTCGTATCTCATTTAGAAAATTTTATAGTAAGTACTATTTGTTAAGGATGTAAACTTTTTGATAGTTATGGGACTTGGATGTATATATTTAACTTGTGTTTTTGATAATGATTTTGTACGAAGTGCTTAGATGATCTGGCATTAGTCGAGACATTCAAGTACTTTGGCGTACTTTGTCTTGATGATCTCATTTTGCAAACCGGTTACTTAACCGCCCGCATTGGTCGAGACGGTTAAGTAGCTGGGTTAATCAATGAGAAGTATATTGCTTAAATTTTCAGGTTATGACAGGATTTTTATTTATGAAATGTTGAAAATACAGAGGAGATTCTGCTAAATTTTTTTCAGAAAAAGTCATGTATCTTAGGTATATAGTTGTTTGAGATTTGGGGCGTGACACTTTCCTAGCTCGATAGATCATTTTGTTGTTGTTGGGTGTGTTATGTAGAGTATCAATTCGATGAAGGGGGAAAAGCAAGAAGACCAAAAGAAAAAAAAAGAATTGCATGCTCTCCAATCTGACGATCATCACTGCTATTTAAGTAAGGTATTATCCGGGTTCTTTATGCTTATATTATCCGAGCTCTATGTACTTGTAGCATATTTATTTATATCATGCATTCACTTACCTTCGTCTGTTAGAAAGGTGCCAAATGCTGCATTTTTTTTTTGTAAGCTTGCTTGTTAAAGAGTCCACAGGGGGGGTAAATTCCTTGAATGAATATATGCCACCGATTTTAATTGTTTTGATCCTTGAATGAGTACTTTTTTATTTTATTTTTTAATCACGACTATTTCTTTTGTAGGGTGACCAAATTTTGTTTAATCTTGGCTGAATGTTCATGGGACGAGAATGCCAACATAGAGGAGGATGTTCTTGGTGAAGTTATTTCGAATACAAAACAAAATAGAATAAGTTGGTTTGGAGGTTTTTTATAATATATTTGTATTGATTATAATTTGGATTTTCGATTGGGAAGGGATTGTTTTCAAATTGTGTTAGCAATTCAATGTCTTTGTGTTGGATGTGTAAATTTATTTATTTTGTTTGTGTTGCACTATGAATTGTTTATTTGAGCAATGTGTTTTTAAATCTAGTGTGGATATATATGGTGAAAATGGGCAGGTTGCAGGTTGAATGAATATAATTAGAATCAAATAATTAGGGGTTTAAAAAAAAAAAAAAAAAAAAAACTATAAACCACGGTTTGATAAGAACTGAGGTATAAGCAATTTATATAACCCACGGTTTGTAATGACTATACACCACGGTTTGATAAGAACCGAGGTATAATTAGTTTATATAACCTACGGTTTGTGTCCAACCGTCGTATATATTATCACTATTTCCCACGGTTTGTAAATATAAGACCAAACTTTTTGGACTATTAACCACGGTTTGTAAATCCTAATACCACTGTTTTACTTAAAACCGTGGTATATAAGAGGTACTTTTCCCCACGGTTTTGTTAGAAGTATTTGTCACGGTGGTTGTTACCACGGTATGAAAACAGTGGCTAAAGGCTTTTTACCACTGTAAATAACAGTGGTATATGAGCTTTTCTGTAGTAGTGGTTCTTCGTGTTTTTCCTTCTATATGATAGGCTAATCTTCTCCTTCAAGGGAGGAGATGAAGTCGATGCTTAAGGTTTAATGATTTTTCTGGTTCATGGTGTTCTTTAATCAGGTTAGTTCTTTATGTTTTTAGTTATTAGTTACATTGCCCACACCGGGGGATGGAAGTATAGAATAGGGTTTATGTTTTGCAATATTAATATCATGCTAGTGTTCTTTACTTTTCTTCTAGTAGTATAGTTTTTTAGAGTTAGGGAAGTATTCTTTGTGTTGCATTAGAAGGGGTAGCTCAGGGAGTGGCTGCCTAGGGGAAGTATTCTTTGTGTTTGCCTTAAGTGGTGATTCATTGAATGGCCCCCCTATTAGGAAGTACTCCTTGATGTTGCTCTTGGTAATACATTGAATGGCTGCCCGAGCTTATATAAAAGGAAAGAAGATATTAATAGCATAAACATAGGAACAACCTTAAGTAGAGTTAATTGTTAATGATGTTTCGTCCAAAAGGGCATCGGCACTCGCTCGATTGCCTAATTGTAGTCTACTTGTAAGAACAACCATGAAGCAGAAGGTCATAGATTAAAAGTATTGGTGGATTCTAATCTCTTGAATTCCCTCTCTTATAAATTCTCAATAGTTTAGTTAATTTAGTTTAGCATTAGAATCTAAAATCTCTACAATCATAGTTTTTAATCCCTTAAACCCTTTTCCAGTCATGTCCTTCACATAACATACACTTAAAAGTGGAACGATACCCTACTCATCCTTTACTTATTGAGGGATAATTAGGTTTTGATACGCTTCTGTTTTGTTCAACAACCATACACCATCTACATACACAAAAAGAGGCTTGTCAAATGGCGCCGCTACCGTTTTAAGTTGTTTATGTTTAACGTTTTTTTCAAGATTAGAATTTTGGATCTTGAGGTAATTTTAGCCGCATCATCCATCCTTTTAAGAAAGAAATAAGCTTGAAAGACATCTCGAAGACAAGATCTGCCATCTAGGTTAGTCGAATCTTCATTCTTTTTATTTTTAGTATAGTTGCATTGTAGTTTAGTTTTATTGCTTTCTAGTATAATTGCATTTAGGACCTTTTCAACAATTGAAGTTGTAAGCCAACACAGCGAAACATCAAACTCTAGTGTTTCTTGTCTGAATCTTGACAAACGGACTATCATCTGTGGGCAGTGGTACTTAAGCAATCCAAGTGATTCACCATAACCCTAGAAGAGACAGCTTTAGACAACGGGCGAGATACTAGCTGCAAAGCCCAACCCAGTTGAAGGAAAGTAGTTTTACATTTTAGTATAACTTAGAATAATTGCATACTATTCAAGCATAGTAGGATAGTTTTTTGTTATTTTCGCATATCATTTTCTAGTGTATTCCCCGTCGTCCATATCATCGTCCAGTAAGAACACAACAGTGGACAAAGTTTAACAACCGACTCACAAGAATACTAGACGAGATTGATACAATGGCCGCACGCAATGATGGAGGTGTTTTGGACACCAATAATCCTGAAGCTATCCCACCCATGCAAGCACAACAGAGAAAGAAGCTGAGTGATTTCTATTCGCCAATCATTGGAAACCCACCCAGTAGTATTGTTTTTTCAGAGACAGAAGCTAACCAATTTGAACTTAGAGCATCAGTAATCTCTATGCTTCCAAAGTTCAATGGTTCAGACAATGTTCAGCCTTATGTTCACATGAACAAATTTCTCAGTCCTCAGAACTTTCAAGAACCAGAATATCAGGGATGAGAGTATCAAGTTAATTCTTTTTCCACTCTCACTCGAAGGTAAAGCATCCGAATGGTTAACTGCACAACCGATCAATTCAATCAACAACTGGGAGAAGTTGAGAACAAAGTTTATGAACAAGTTCTACCCACCCCAGAAGATAGATGCCATGCAGCAAACCATCAGCAATTTCAAAGGGAAGGTGACTGAAAAATATCATCAAAGCTGGGAGAAATTCAATAATCTGCTAGTCTCATGTCCACATCATGGTTATGATAAGAGCCCACTGGCTTATTTTTTCTTTCGAGGACTTTCTACTATGAACAAGCAGATGATACAGTCAATGCATCAAGGTAAGTTTACATCATTGGATGGAGAGGAAGCCTACAACTTTCTCGAGAATTTAGCTGAAGACACTCAACAATGGAGTACTAGCAACGAGGACGTAGCTAGAGTGGAAGGGGTGTCGAAGCAATTTGGCAACCAAATTCAAGAAGACCCAAATCAAGCAATGCTATCAATTATGGCAAGCCTATCAACAGGACTTGAAACTCTAAACAAGAAGTTTGATCAGCTCTCCATGAATCCTCCAAAAGCAAACAATTTCCAAGCTAAACCTCAGCCAACCAAGCCTTGTTATGCCATTTGTGAGCTATGTTCTGATGAAGGCCACACCACTGAAGAGTGTTCGTACTATCTGGATACTAATGCAGAGGCATGTAGTATCAACTCTTTAGGAAGAAATAACCAGTTCAATCAGGGGCAGAATTATTGGAAGCCACAAAATACAAATCAGAGGAATTTTCCTCCGTGATTCCAAAAATCACCAAATCAATACCGAATAACCGATGATCGGTTCAAAACCACCAACAACCATACAGAAATCAACAGTCATACTAGAACCAGCAATACCAAGCCAACACAAACAGAAAGTTAGTACCAGATCTTATGAGTGGATATATTGCCCCTACGCCTCAGTCGAGCAAAGCAGTTATTCCACATCTGGAAGAAGCTATCAACACCATTGTCAATGAGCTGAAACAGACAAATCAAAGAACCCAAAAGTTAGAGAATAACTTTAGTGTCATTCAAGGCCAGATAGGGCAAATCGTTGCCGCCTTGACGGAAAGATCGAAAGGAGCATTACCAAGCCAGCCGGAGCCAAATACGAAAGGAAGAGGTGTCCTGCAAGTGGATAACCTTGAGATTACTCATGAACAAGTTAATGTTGTCACCACTCTGAGATCAAGCAAGAAAGTTGATAACAAGATTGTCTATGAACCAGGAAAAGATTCTGCGGAGCCTAAGGTAACTTATGTCCCTACCATCCCACCCAGTTCTAACACTCCAAATATATCTAGTGTTGTGCCACCTGCTGAAGAAACTGTTGCAAAAGAAACTGAAGGAACTACTGTGGAAGTAAGTAAGAAGAAGCCATCACGAGTAACTCCACCTGTCACTCCACTATCTGTTACTAAGCCAACCGAAGCCGAAAGAAGAGAACCGATATTGAAGAATCCGCCAACACCATTTCCTTTGAAACTAGTGAATACCAGGAAGGATGACCAGTACAAGGAGATTTGCGATGTATTTCAGAATTTGCATATTAATATCCCACTTCTGACCGCCATCAAGCAAGTTCCCTCGTATGCCAAGTTCGTGAAAGATCTAGTGAAGAAGAAGACCAACATTCCGAAAGAAGCTTTTATCGTTCAAAGATGTTCATCGTACCTACATAATCTAGCGGTTGTGAAACTGAAAGATCCTGGAAGTTCAACTGTTACATGCAGAATTGGAGATTCTTTGGAGGAGCAAGCTTTATTAGATTTGTGTGCCAGTGTGAATATTTTACCATATTTCGTCTATGAGAAGTTGGGCTTGAAGGATCTAAAACTGACTGATGTTACTTTACAGTTCGCAGATAGATCAGTAAAGATACCTAAAGGAATCATTGAAGACGTCATAGCTAAGATCGAAGATTTCTATTATCCGGTTGATTTTATAGTACTCGACACAGAACCTACATCTAGTAGGCAGATACCAATCATTCTAGGCAGACCATTCTTGGCCACTGCAAATGCACTCATCAACTGTCGAAACGGTAATATGACGTTATCCTTTGGTAATATGAAAGTCGAGACCAATGTTTTCCATATGTTACAGCAACCTCAGGAGGTGTGTGCTGTGAACGAGGTATGCATGATTGAAGCGTTAACACAGGATTATCTGACTCATTCATATCCTACTGACGAGTAGTTGAAAGCTCCGACAGACTCAGATTGTGAGGAACTTAGTGTCGAGGCAATCAATGTGATTTTGGATTCATCACCTGTCATGAATGACAGCAAGTTCAGAGAAAAGTTTGAATTGCCTAAACTTGATGGACCATCTAAATAGCTTAAGAAGGAGCCGCCTAAGCTAGAATTGAAGCCTTTGCTGTCTACACTTAAGTATGTTTTCTTGGGAGATTTGGGAACCTACCCAGTAGTCATTACATTAGATTTGACTGAGGAGCAGGAATCCAGGTTAGTAGCACTTTTAAAGGAACACAAGTCAGCTATAGGTTGGACAATTGATGATATCAAGGGGATCAGCCCTATGATAGTTCAACATAGGATTCATTTGGAAGAGGATTCCAAGACTTCTAAGCAAGAGGTCATAAAACTCCTTGACGCCGACATTATCTACCCTATTTCTGATAGTCAATGGGTTAGTCCAGTTCAAGTTGTGCCAAAGAAGTTCGGAACCAGAGTAATCGAGAATGAGAACAATGAGTTGATTCCAACCAGGATTCAGACTAGATGGAGAGTTTGCATCGATTACAGGAAGTTGAATAGCGCATCGAGAAAAGATCATTTTCCATTGCCTTTCATCGATCAGATGTTAGAAAGATTAACTGGACAAGCTTACTACTGCTTTCTTAATGGTTACTCAGGATACTTTCAGATCCATATTCACCTTGAGGACCAAGAGAAGACCACATTCACATGTCCTTTTGAGGATTGTCTGCATCATCTCTCCTTAGTCCCTAAACGTTGTTGCGATACCAACTTAGTTCTGAACTGGGAAAAGTGTCACTTCATGGTAAAGGAAGGGATAGTGCTGGGTCACCAAGTTTCAAAGGAAGGAATTCTAGTAGATCGAGCGAAAATGTCTACAGGAAGAAAGTATGTTGTCGAAAGATCAGTTTTGAGATGGAAACCTAAGTATTCCCCACCTGTTAGTTTATGGGATTTACTCCCTGTTGACCTTCAAAGGAAGATTATTTCTATGGCTCGTGTAGGGTTCGATAAAAGTCCATTTGCACATAAGAGGAGAGTGCGTAAGCTAGGTTGCTATAAGAATTGTCATTCTGAAACTTGTCATGGGTTACAGCCATTAAGAGAAAATTGTTGGTACAAGGTATACTTTTGTCAATCACATGCTAAGAGAGATCAGAAGAATTCCTACAAAGTGGAACCTAGTGGGTGGGAATACTAGTCTTGAGGATCTGACTATAAAGGACTCAAAAGTCTTGAGAATCTGACTTTAAAAGACTCACATTACGTCTTAGGGATCTGACGTAAAAAAACCTAAAAATTTGTTTCTTGAACTAATTATGATATTCGGCATCAATGGTAATATCCTACCTTTTTCTCATCCATTTCATTTACTTCTTTATACATTGAGGTCAATGCATGCATAAGTAGGGGTAGGGTGTACTTGATAAATGAATTTTGAAAATTAGTTTTCAAAAACAAAAATATTTTTGTTTCTATATCAGTAGCATGAGAGAAATGAATTTTAATGATGAATCTGGGATATATATTCTATACTGCTTAGTGTTGAGTTTGATAGATAGTTAATATTATTGATTTTATTACCGCTTAGACTATTTATTATGCTCGGACATAGTTCTTATTGATAGAATTCTTTATCAAGGCACCACCATAATACTTAGTCAGTTTTGTGTACTTTTGCTAAAAGAGATATTTAAACCCCTAGTAAACTGGAAGTAGAATTTTTTAACTTATCCCGTGAGACTTGAGCTTTATACCCATTCTTTGGAGAGTTCTTACGAAAAATCCGAGTCTTAGTTACTCAACATCTTTCAGTTCTTTATGTCGTTGTAATATAGTCTCATTATTTGTTGATTTGGTTAATCACGAAATGACATCAACTGGGGAGATAGCCATTAGGTCTTGTAGTCTATTCGAAACAGAGTATCATACTGATAAGTCAAGTAGTGAACTCATTCAGCCTTTATCCCACCTAGTAGGACTATCATGTTAAACCCTTTTGAGCTTTACAATAAGCCATTTTCTTTCATAAAACCCTTTACCCTTTACCTAACTCCAGACAAGGAGTATAGCCAAAATCTTTATCAGCCATACCCATATGTTTCTGAGAATACGAGGGGCACAAAGAGGAAGAAATAGTATAAAAGGAAGATTACAAAATAGCTAAACCTTCTTTTGTGGAGGGTTAATGGAGCTCATGTAAGGAATCCGACTCTATTTTTTACCTTATGGTTATTTACTCAGGGCGTTCAAGCCTAATCTTACATCCTATCACAAAATGGTAGCAACCGTTCAAATTTGAGGAGTTGGATTCCAAATTCAGTAGCGGTTCACGAGTAGCGCTCGCGACTCTTTTGTAAGATCATACTCCCATATTTGAACGACAGGTGTAATTAAGGAAAAGCTAGGAGTTGAAAGGTACTCTCGGAGATGATGTATTTGTTCAACTCTTCATGCTAACAGGGTGTTCTCAGAGATGAGTTCATCGTGTTAGGGATTACGACTCGACACTCGCCTTTGATTTGTCTATGAATCATAGGAGAGACTAGAGATGCATGACACGTTTTAAGCAATGTAGGAGTAACCTTCATGAGTGGATTTGATTCTCCAAAATTCTCTATCTCTTAATTTCTTTTTGTTAGAAAAAAATGAATTTTCACAAATCCATTAAAATATGAATGAGTAGTTTGTCTCCCAAGTTACCCCACTTGAGATGAAATGGGTTTTTTCTTGAAACAGTACGTAATGTGAGAAAAACCTTTTAAAAATGATGCACTTGTTCGAAACAATGCATTATGCCGAAAAGGTGCGACCTTTCGAAATGTGCCTTTGGTTGAAAGCGGTCATCATCCGAAAAGGTGTGACCTTTCGAAATAGGCACTGGTTCAAAACAGTGATTTATGCCGAAATGGTGTGTCTTTTCAAAACATGTGACTTTTCAAAGAGTTGCTTACTTTTTCCCAAGAGTCACTATGTTGTTTCAAAGAGGCACCAATCACCTATAAATAGTGGATGAATTTAGAGAGAAAGATACACCAGATCACATAGAGTTCTGATCTTTCTCTTCTCCCTTTGTTCTTAGTCAAATACTATGTTGTGTTCACTGATTCTATAGAATTGAAGTGCTAGCTTTCTATATAAGGAAATCCGTTCTATCTTGGGAGACAGTTTCCCATCAACCTTCAAGCACCGTGAGGGGAAAAATCTGTCTTAAGGACATAGTGTATCTACACTAGGCTCAGATTTAATTAAGAAGTACAAGACACTTACAAGACAAAAGGTTTGTATAGTTTGGTAATTGGTAAAGAGTAAGTACAATTAAGTTGTATATTCCTAACAACTTAAGACAGATTTCTTTTTCTTCTTCTTCTTTACCGAACAGAATTTGTTTCTGTTTTCTTTTCTTTTTTGGTTTAAGGAAATAACAAAGTGTAGTTATATTTCAGAATATGGCAACACCACCAGTTACTCCTATTGTTACTGTTCCTACTGCTGTTTCCCATTCTGTTCCTCATGGGGAGAAGCCTGAAAAGTTCAATGGAACTGATTTCAAGCACTGGCAACAGAAGATACTCTTCTATCTGACTACCCTGAACTTGGCAAGGTTTCTATGGGATAAGGCTCCTGATGTAAGCCCTGATGAAACCGACAAAGAGAAGTTTTTGGCCAAGGATGCTTGGTTTCATGCTGATTTCTTGTGTAGAAATTATGTCCTTAGTGGGTTGGCTGACTCATTATACAATGTGTATAGTGTGTTCAAGACTGCTAAGGAACTTTGGGATTCGTTGGACAAGAAATACAAGAGTGAAGATCTTTGGCATGAAGAAATTCATAGTTGGCAGATTTCTTGATTTCAAAATGACGGATAGTAAGACCGTCATAAGCCAAGTCCAAGAACTTCAAGTAATCCTCCATGATGTCATTGCTGAAGGAATGACCCTAGGAGAATCTTTCCAAATGGCTGCTATGATTGAGAAATTACCACCATCTTAGAAGGATTTTAAGAACTATCTTAAGCATAAACGCAAAGATATGAATCTTGAAGAACTGATTGTCTGTCTAAGGATAGAGGAAGATAACCGCCTATCTGAGAAAAAGGGCAAGGATCCCATGGTGGCAAAGGCCAATGTTGTGGAAGGATCAAGTGCTAAGGGAAAGAGGAAGCACCAAGACAAAGCTCAAGGTGAAGAGAGTAGTACACCTACTAAGTTCAAGGTCAAGTGCTACAATTGTGGGAAGGCTGGACATAAGGCAAGTGAATGTCGCAAGCCAAAGAAGTATAAGAAGCAAAATACTGAAGCCAATATGACAATGGACACGCTTTCTGACAATGTTAATAACATGAACCTATCTGCTGTGGTTTCTGAATGTCTCATGATTGGAAATGAAAGGGAATGATGGTTGGATACTGGTGCTACTCGCCACATATGCTCCAACAAGTCGATGTTCACCACTTATCATGCTGTGGAAAAGGAAGAACAACTCTTTATGGGAAACTCTTCTACGTCCAAGGTTGAAGGCAAAGGAAAGGTGGTGATGGGGTTGACTTCTGGGAAGGAACTAACTCTGAATGAGGTGCTTTATGTGCCTGACATTCGCAAGAACTTGGTTTCTGGGTCGCTGCTGAGCAAGAATGGCTTTAAGTTAGTCTTTGTTTCTGATAAATTTGTACTAACTAAGAATGATGTATTCGTGGGAAAGGGCTATCTTCAGGATAGGCTCTTTAGGATGTCTTGTTTTACTATTACGCCAAAGAGTGCCAATAAAGTTGAATCTTTTGTTTACTTGATTGAGTCTTCACATATATGGCATGGTAGATTAGGACATGTTAATTATGATACTTTGCGTAGATTAATTAATTTGGACTATATACCAAAATTAAAAATAGACCCACACCATAAATGTGAAACTTGTGTAGAATCCAAGTTGACCAGATCATCCTTTCATTCCATTGAAAGAAGTATTGAACCTCTAGACTTAATACACACAGATATATGTGATCTTAAGTACGTGCAAACTAGAGGTGGTAAAAAGTATTTCATTACTTTTATTGACAATAGCACTAGATATAGTTATGTTTACTTGTTGAGAAGTAAAGATGAGGCAATTGAAGTGTTCAAACACTATAAAAATGAAGTTGAAAATCAACTAAGCAAAAAAGATTAAGGCTATAAGGAGTGATAGAGGAGGTGAATATGAATCACCTTTTGAAAGTTTCTGTTCTGAACATGGAATCATTCATCAAACTACGGCTCCTTATTCACCTCAATCAAACGGTATTGCGGAACGCAAAAACCGAACTCTAAAAGAGATGATGAACGCTGTGTTGTTAAGTTCTGGTTTAACCCAAAATTTGTGGGGGGAAGCTTTGCTTTCTACCAATTACATTCTCAACATGATTCCTAACAAGAAGACGCTTAAAACACCATACAAATTGTGGAAAGGTCATCAGACTTCCTACGAATTCTTAAAAGTGTGGGGGTGTCTTGCTAAAGTGGAAGTCCCTAAACCTAAGAAGGTGAAGATAGGACCCAAGACTATTGATTGTGTATTCATTGGATATGCAAACAATAGTAGTGCATATCGTTTTTCTGGTTCATAAATCGAGAGATTCAAGATATACATGTTAATACAATTATAGAGTCAAGGAATGCTTCATTCTTTGAAAAGGCGTTTCATTATAACATGTGTATAGAGTCAAGTTCAACAAAGAGAACTTTAGATGCTACAACTAGTAACCATCCTACACAAAGCGAAATTAAGGAGGAACCTAGGCGTAGCAAAAGGTCAAGGGCGTCAACGCGTCTTTTTGGACTGATTTTCTAACATACTTGTTGGAAAATAATCCTCAAACATTCAAGGAGGCAATGTCATCTCCAGAAGTTACTTATTGGAAAGAAGCAATAAATAGCGAGATTGAATCCATAATGCAAAATCATACATGGGAATTGGTGGATTTACCACCAGGTTCCAAGACTTTGGGATATAAGTGGATATTCACAAAGAAATTTAAGGCTGATGGATCAATCGACAAGTATAAAGCTAAACTTGTGGTCAAAGGCTTTAGACAAAAGGAAGGATTGGATTATTTTGATACTTACTCTCCAGTTACAAGAATAACTTCCATAAGGATGCTAATAGCAATAGCATAAATACATGGATTTGAGATACATCAAATGGATGTAAAGACGGCATTCTTGAATGGTGAGTTAGATGAAGAAATATACATGGAACAACCCGAAGGGTTTATTGCTCCTGAACAAGAAAGGAAAGTTTGCAAGGTTGTTAAATCTTTATATGGATTAAAGCAAGCACCTAAACAATGGCATGAGAAATTTGACAATGCAATGTTGTCAAACGGTTTCAAAATAAACGAGTGTGACAAGTGTGTCTATGTCAAAAGCACTCAAAAGGGATGTGTCATTGTTTGTCTCTATGTAGACGATATGCTAATTTTGGGTAGTAATATGGATGTCATAAAATCTACCAAACAAATGTTGTCTAGTAAGTTTGACATGAAAGATTTAGGTGTCGCTGATGTTATCCTAGGAATTAAGATCTCTAGGATGGAGGATGGACTTGTTCTATCACAATCTCATTACATTGAGGCGATTCTTGTCAAGTTCAAGAAATATAACATCACACCAAAAGGTCACCGGTTGGCGTAAATCTTCATTTAGCCAAAAATCTTGGAGATAGCATATCTCAACTAGAATACTCTCGTATACTTGGTAGTTTAATGTATGCCATGAACTGTATACAAGGCGACATAGCATACTCGTGAGTAAGCTAAGTCGATATCTGAGTAATCTGGCGAGATCATTAGACCGCCATATTGAGAGTTTTGGGATACTTAAAGTATACTCAGAATTTTGGTTTGCACTATACAAGATATCCGACCATTCCGTATGGGTGCTGCGATGCTAATTGGATATCGACACTAAAGACTCAAAGTCCACAAGTGGATATGTCTTTACACTTGGAGGTGTGACTATTTCTTGGAAATCCTCAAAACAACGCGCATGCATAGCGAGGTCCACTATGGAACCAGAATTCATAGCATTGGACAAAAATTTTGGAGAAGAAGCGAGAGTGGCCGAAATTTCTTAGAGGATATTCCAAAGCTGGGCTCGACTTGTGCGGCCGTGATGTGTATACATTGTGTGATGACCAATCTGCTATTGGTAGAGCCGCGAGTAGCATGTATAGCGGGAAGTCTCGACCACATCATACGTAGACATATCTGGATTAGACAATTGCTCTCAAATGGAGTTATCTCAATCGACTATGTAAGGTCAAAATATAACATTGCGGATCCGCTTACAAAAGGTTTAACAAGAGAGCAAGTAGAAAGATCATCAAGGGGAATGGGCTTAAAGCCTTTGAGATAATCAACCAAGAGTCATCATAATGGAAAAACCAACCTAGTTGACTGGAGATCCTAAGATCTAGGTTCAATGGGCCAACTAAATTATGTTTGTGACTCAGTTAGCACTGGAGAGTAATATTATACTCTAACCCATTCCTATATAAGACAGTGTATATCTGCCGTGAGAACCAGGATAAGTCAAGCTTTTAATGATTTACTATATCTTGGAAAGTTATGTTATCCAAGTGGAGTATTGCAGGATACTCTTTATAGAAATCACCTATGTTAGTGCGCGAAGTGGGGCCGCTTACTATGAGAATTTTAAAGTCAAATGTCTCAAAAGCACTATCTGAAACCAAGAAGTGTTCAAGGCCAAAATGAACACAAACGTGAGAACCAACAGTATTCGAGAAGGTATTACGTGAAGATGATTGTCTAGGTTTATACAAACGGCTGACAGTTCAAGGACATTAATTGAAGTTTACTGATCGTCCAATTAAATCCGATCGTCTTTCACTAAGGCAAGTTCAAGGCCTCCCATGCTACTTGACCTGATGCGGTATCATTTCATTTGTAAAAGAATAGAAATCCGATGTTTATGATAGAAGAAGCCAAATTTTCATTCATGTGGGGGATTGTTAGAAAAAAATGAATTTGCACAAATCCATTAAAATATGAATGAGTAGTTTGTCTCCCAAGTTACTCCACTTGAGATGAAATGGGTTTTTCTTGAAGCAATGCGTAATGTGAAAAACCTTTTAAAAATGATGCACTTGTTCAAAAGCGATTGCATTATGCGAAAAGGTGCAACCTTCGAAATGTGCACCGGTTGAAATAGTGCATCATCGAAAAGGTGTGACATTCGAAATAGGCTTCGGTTGAAATAGTGTTTTATGCCGAAATGGTGTGTCTTTTCGAAACATGTGACTTTTCAAAGAGTTGCTTACTTTTTCCCAAGAGTCACTGTGTTGTTTCGAAGAGGCACCACTCACCTATAAATAGTGGATGAATTTGGAGAGAAAGATACACCAGATCACACAAAGTTCTGATCTTTCTCTTCTCCCTCTGTTTTTAGTCAAATACTATGTTGTGTTCGCTGATTCTATAGAATTGAAGTGTTAGCTTTCTATAGAAGGAAATCCGTTCTATCTTGGGAGACAGTTTTCCATCAACATTCAAGCACCGTGAGGGGGAAAATCTGTCTTAAGGACATAGTGTATCTACACTAGGCTCGGATTTAATTAAGAAGTACAAGACACTTACAAGACAAAAGGTTTGTATAGTTTGGTAATTGGTAAATAGTAAGTACAATTAAGTTGAATATTCCTAACACTTTTTGTGTAAGTGTTTAAAGGTTTAAGTTTGTGTAATTTTTAAGTTAAGGCAAAAATTAATTCAAGTAGTATAAACTTCAATCAAAATCCTTCTCACTATAGATTCCCTTTGAGTTGTTCTAGCACCTTTGTCATATTTGCTCTAAGTGTTTAGGCATGGGACGAAACTTTTACTCGAATTGTGCATCAACGTGAATTTGTGAGTAAAGTATTTGACATAAGTGAAGATTAGTGTTGTGTTTGAACCATATTCCCATGATTACAAATCTACTATTATCATGAAGTTTAAAGACAATATTTAGTGTGTTAGCTTATTCTACTGTAAACTAATTTGTTTGCATATTTTCTGACTAATTTTTTATTTTGGTTTTTGTAATAATGCTATTGCATATTGCAGGTTGTTGTTTCTCAGTGGGTGAGTTGAAGCCATGAGAACCCAAAAAAACAAGTTATTGTTATCCGTGCCAAGGACGAAAAGAGATGGGGTGCAGCTTTTAAGGTAAAATTATCTGTAAGAAGGATCCGTTTTTTTTTTGGTAACTTTTTGGTAACTGTAAGAAGGATCCGTTTTTTTTTTGGTAACTGTAAGAAGGATCCGTTTTTTTTTTTGGTAACTATAAGAAGGATCCGTTGAGAAGTAGTTCTAGCCATGGCCCAAAATATCGCCGATATCTCGCCGATATATCTCGGTAAATTGGTACACCGATATCGATATTTTTGATATATATCCATTGAATATTGAACTCCTTCTTTTCCGAGATATATTGGAATTTCCGATATGAAACTTTATATCGCCGATATAATCGATATTTCGATATAATCGATATATCGGTTGATTTTTTGACCATTTTTAAATATAAATCCGATATTTCCAATATATTTCCGATATATCCGATATTTTCGATATTTTAAATAGTTTGGACTGGTCACCAAAAAAACCGATATATCCAATATATCCGATATATATCGGTTTTTAGGTACACCGATATATTAACCAATATCGATATTTTGGGCCTTGGTTCTAGCTGATGCTGATGCATATAACATTCAACAATTATATTGATTGGGTAAAGGTGGTTTATTACGACAACCAGATGAAGTACCCTTATGTGTACAACTTTGTTGATGTGAGACGGCATATTTCTATTATGTTTCTTTTGAAGATACAATAGTTTATTGAGCTTTAATTTTTCTTTATTTACTTGTGTACATACATATTTTTGAGATTGTGATTGCTTGGGATTTTTAGTTGCATGTAGCGTTGAATAATATATTGATATTCAATTGGTTTGGTGATGCGGTTATGCGAATTAGATGATTTTGTGCAACTTCCGTATGATGGGTCGTGTCCTAGGATTGCCATGGGATTTAGAGATAGACCAAGGATGTGTTCTTCGAGTAAAAGCCTCCAAGAGATCTTTCCCGTTAATTTTAAAATTTACTTACATGTTCTAGATAGAAAGAATCTTTCGAGTTGTTTTCAATAGATATGTATTAGGTCTAATAATTTAGCTTAATTACATTTCATATTGCGTAATAAAAGTGCGTGGGAATGATAATCAATTGTCTATATTTTGAAAAATGTTGGAGAAACTATCTTGCATTGTTTTCAAATTACAACCATGTCGTAGCCGTTAAGCCATATTAGCATTTGAAGCATTGTACGTTTTACAGGTTCCCTTCTACATACTTGGATCTATTAAGTCAACATATCTGGGCGCCAAAGTTTATCGCATGCATGGAGGTAGAACTAGCGACTACACACCAATTCCATGGTTGCGTGAGAGCCTTCTGGAGTTCTGGGCTGAATTAATTACTACTTTCACCATCATGTTCTTAACAGCATCAATATTGATCATATGAAGCTCGATCATAGTGTAAAGTTTAAACCAGATACCCTCTACATTTTGCCACAAAATCTGCTCGATCATAGTGTAAAGTTTAAACCAGATACCCTCTACATTTGGCCACAAAATCTGATAACAATACTGGATGGTTAGGAAGTACGTCATCTTTGGGAATATATATTAGAGAATTGCTAGCGGTCCTGTCCCTACCATCCTATCTCCATACAGACAAGAAAATACTACTTGTTTACCCATACTAAAGTTTTTCATTTGTTAAGAAAACATAAAACAGTGAGTTGACTAACTTTCTTTCCTATTCAACTTAACAAAACCCTAATTAACAACTCATTGCTTAGCCTCCGGAATCCGATCAATGCGTGTTATGATTTTTCATTTTTTTAATCTAATTTGGTTAAACAAAAAGATAAATCTTCACTTCCACCATAGAATATAACTCATTTGTGTGGTTGAGATCTTTTTGAGTCCAACATCAACCAAAGATGGGTCTTCCAATTTTATATGTAAATCATCTAAAAAAGACTACACCTTTTAATTTTGGAATCCAACTTGTGAATGGTGATGAGTGGGGTAGAGAGGGAGAAGAAATTAGGAGAAGAAAAATCAAAATAATTGGGAGTAAAGAGTTATACACAAAACAAGTTAAATAAAAAGATGAGAATGGTGGCGGTGGTTCTCGATGGTACCCAGGGGGTTCAACGGTGGCAGGAGGTGGTGGTGCTTGATGGTGAGATATGGTAGTTGTGCCTAACTAAAGATGTGGGTGGAGAGTAGAGACAGTCAAGTTGAGTAAATGAGTCAAGTTGAGTTCCAAAATTTTACAAGTACACGGTCAAATTTATTTGTTCTTTATTGAGTAGGATGGTCCTACCCCTCAAAGGGGCAGGACGCCAGCAATTACTACTGCCATCGTTTTCAATTTACTATTGATTAAATTTAGCTACTTTATAAATATGATTAAGTTGTCATTCTTGTAAAGGTTATATTTCGTTAATCTTATGGATGTAGGCAATCTTTGGGGAGAAAGGTGTTTGAGGGATTGAATTGACCAAGTTCGTATTTGGACGAACTGTCTACGTATCAAGTTCTCTCTGCTGGGGGGAGACTAGAATCGGGTCAAACGTAATTCCTCCTCTTCTTTATATAGGCAAAGATGTCCGCGCTTCTTCCTCTCCCACGTCAGGTCAAGTTTTGGACTTGATGACATTTAAAGAGCCATCAATGCGTCATGTGAAGAAGTGGGGGTATGCGCAACTATAGCTCCGGTCTTTAAGGTGACAGCCAGGCCATACATTACTAGTCGTTGGGGTGTTGGCTAATGTGAGCATTCTTGATGCCTAATGTTCTGGACATGGGCGTTCTGGGAGCAGAACGTTCTGGACGCCTAACGTTCTGGTGCTAATGAGGTCGCTTGACTTGTATGAACTAATCATAAGCGACTTGGACGTGTGGATTAGTGTGGTCGTCTTGGTATGCTGCACACGTGCTTAATATTTACTGTAAGTGTATATTACTCCCTCACACAGCCCCCTCTCAGTAGGTCATTTGTTTTTTTATAGCGATCTGGTGAGAGATTTGAGTTGGCACGTGGGATAGCTGATTTGAAAAGTTACAACTGAACCGCCTCATTTTGTGGGGAGACATGACACATTAGGGCTAAATAAAATTATTACACTTCTTTGGGAAATGAATTGGTGGCTTGCGATATACGCCTGGATAAATGAAGGGTTCATCACTTTGCATCCTACTGAGAACAAGAGTGTAAGGTTAGTTTCTTTTTCTTTGCCATTTTTGTTTTGCGATTTTTCTTCTGCCATTTTCTTTGTATGTTGGGTTGTGAAGTCGTTTGTAGTTGTTGGTTGTTGTTGGTAACTTGTGAAAGAAGATGAAGTATGTTTGATTCAGACAACACTCGATCTGAGGAGATTCGAGAGGTTTTGCTGAATGAAGAAGTAGAGGAGGTTGGTTCTGATTCTGTGGTCGTGGTGGTGAGCAGTTCTGGTGATAGGGTTGCCTCATCCTCTAGTTGTTTACTGCCTAGGGTAGTGGATAAGCGAGCTCTGGGAAGCTTTGGGGATTTGAGGCATGCTTATGATATTTGTGTGAGCGACCTAGAAATACACGAATTGGGAGAAGACACTGACGTCTTTAGTAATGTGTTTGTCCCTCGGGATTATGGGGTGGTAGTCTGTGAGGGCCGCAGGCAGCTATGAGCTGGTATGAGACTACCGTTCTCAAAACTTACTTGTAACTTTTTGAACTTTTGTGAGAAAGCACCTTTCCAGTTTGTTGGCAACACCTAGCGCTTGCTTAGAGTTTTTGATATGTTGAATGAGAGTGGGGAATACCGTATAGAGATCGCCGATATTATTGAGCACTTCACTGTGAAGCGATCTCGTGCTAATAATTTTAGCTTGCAGACGCTCACCAAAAAGTTGAGCGTTCTGGACGGTGTGAGCAACGAGCCTTGGGAGAGAAGGCCGTTGTTAGTAATTGGAAATTATTGTGCTAGTGGGTTTGGAGTCAACACTAAGGTTTGTAACGTTGTTGGTACGTTTCTGTGTTCTTTTCTTACGTAACTAAGGAATATATGTGGTATCTAACTGATGTTTGAACTGATTGTTTTGCAGAGGTCACTATAACGAGGCGAACTAAACGTGGGGTGATTGAGAAGTTTGCTAAGCTGAGTCGAGCTGAGAAGCAGGAGAAACTGCCTGAGGTAGCAAACTTCTTTGTAGAGAAGGGAGGTCGATAGATCTGGCTGAAGAGAATAAACCAGAAGAAAAGAGCTCGTGGTCGGGTTGAGAGTGAGTCCTCAACTGAGTCTGTGATCGAGAGGAGCAACAGTGGAATTGTCATCGGAGAGGAGAGAAATAGAAGGCGTAGCGGGAAAACTTGAACTGAGGGCGGTGTTGGGGCCTCGGGTGCTGGTGGTAGGTCGGATAGGCAACCTGGAGCTGGCCCAAAGGGGAGGGTACATGAGGGTGCCTCCTTCGATGTGGAGGACATCTCCTTCACCGCTCGTGAACGGAAAAGTTCACTGAAGAGGAAGGCTGATGAGCCTGAATCGAGAGCTGCGAAGGTTGCTAGAGTGGCTGAGTATGTTCTTGGTAGCAGTTCTGGCACTGCTAGTGGTGAGCGAACTGTGGGAAAAATAGTTCGGGGGCCCAAGTCGAGAGCACTGGTCGATTTCAGTGTTCTAGGTTTTGGGGTTGTTAAGACTGGGCTACGCACATCACTTGGGGATGCATCTGGTGGTAAGGGGAAGGATAAACTGATTGTCTAGGAATCTGGTAAGGGTTCGTCTGTTAAGGGTAAAGACGACCTAGAACGTAATCTGGTGTGTGTAGATAAGGGTACTGGGAAGAAACGACTTGTTAAGAGGTCGGACTGTAGATACAAGTCTACACCTATAGCGGCCTGTTTGTTGGAGGGGATGACGTTGGATAGGGACAGGAAGGACCTGGATTCTAAGGATCTAGGTGAGAATCTAAGGACGATGGACCTGGCACACTATTTGGTAAGTGTTACATTTGTTCTTGTTTGATTGACATAGCTTTTTTGCTTACATGTGTGTTGGAGTGTGTAATCTTTTGTAACTGGGTGCAGCTTATAGCTGACTATCAAAAACTGAAGACGGCGACCCAGATTGCTAAAATGGAGAAAGACGAGCTTGAAAGGCTGAAAAACGAGCTGGCCAATGTTCGGGATGTGCAGCAGGTGGAGTAGAAGGAGATTAGCGATCTGAAAGCTCAACTCGCTTCCGTGACTTTGGAGAGAATGATTGCGGTTAACGAGGTGGGCAATCTGAAGGATAAGCTCGTCCTAGCTAACAACTTTGCCTAGAAGTGTAAAGCGGTGACGCTACAGGCGAAGGATGCCTATGATTCGATGTGCGTTGAATTAGACAATTTTGGAACAATCTGGCGGCCGGGGAGGAGCATTCTCGTCTGGGGGGGGGGGGATTCCCTCACCCATAGATGTCACTTCCTTTCTTGTCGTGTTGCCTATTGCTGCTCATGTTGGTACACCGCCTGCTGATGACGGGCTGGAAAAGAGCTCTGTGGACCTTCCTATTGTAACCTCGAATGAACTTGTCTTTCCTACTGAACAGGAGCCGCTTCAAGTTGAAACTTTTGAACATATTGTGTAGGAAATTTGTTTGAGTAACTTTGGTTGATTGGCTTTGAGCCTGAAACATTAGAGCTGGTTTCCTGAATGTATCCAGGCAGTTCGCCTTTTTACTTGTTTTTATACTTTACTGAACTGGCTTCCTAGAATGTTCTGGGCAGTTCGCCTTTTATATTTGTTGTGGCATGGGCCAGATACATTAAGAGCTGATAACCTGGGGCGACCTAGGCAGTTCGCCTTTAGTATTTGCTTTAATTTTGGTATTTGGACGAGCTGGTTTCCACATAAGTGGCAGTTTGGTAGTTTTAAAGAACTAGTTTCCTGAGTATGTTCAGGCAGTTCGTATTTTGCACTTATGAAATGTATGCTTGCTTTGAAGTATTAGCTTACGTTTGTCTGAATGCTTGTTACATGTTGTTTTGACATCTCAGTAGGAATTTGACCTAGAGATATAAGTCTCGTTGTCTAGGAAGACTTAGGATGCCATGAAGAATTTGAACTCGACTGAGCGTATTGCTTAGGAGAGCGTTTTGATTGTTACAGAAAACGTTTTGTAGTACGTTGATCCTAGAATTGTAGGTATTCAATGAGTGAGAAGTGTTGTAGCTTAGTAGCCTTTCAGCTCGATTGAGCGTTTTAGCTTAAGTAAGTGTGTTGCTCTTAGAGAGCGTTCTACACTAAGTTGACCCTAGGAGTATAGGTTTCCAACTATTGAGAATTGTATGAGCTATGTAGCCCTAAGCTCGAGTGAGCGTTTGATCGTAGAGAACATTTGAGCTCTGGAGAGCGTTTAAGTTCGTTTGAATGTTTTGCTCTTAGAGAGCGTTCTGCACTTAGTTGACCCTAGAAGTATAGGTCTCCAACTAGCGAGAAGTGTTAAGGCTAAGTAGCATGTGAGCTATTGATGTTCACCTTTTGAGTATATTAAAGATTTGATTCTCTAATTTGACAAAGTGCAAATACAAAGATTTTTCCTTACTCACGATATTCATGTGCATAGTTTTGAGTAGGGATTTCGAACCATCCTAAGTCTAGGACAACTTACAACTTGTTTTTACTCTTTTAGGAAACTAGTGAGTAAGTTTTAAGCTATGTTTGAATTGATACTAACTACTTGGTTTCTTTTAATGCAAAAAATGAAAACTTTAAGTTACGTAAACACGCAACTAAAACAAAGATAAAAATTGACTTCTAGATAGGTGTGGAGAGTTAGTTCTCCTCATGTGAAGATAACCTCTATTGTATGATTCTGGGTTCTTGCATCTTAATCTTCCTAGAACTCATAGACAAGTCCTAATAAAGATTAACTTGATCCCTAACACTATGACTCATCTCTAAGATCATATTGCTAGCATGTAGAACCAAAGCAATGACTTATCTCTAAGATCATCACCTTGATTCCTAACTAGACTCTACACCAACTACCATTTTGGGATAAGATGTAGGTCTAGTTGTTCTTCCTAAACAACTTACTAAAATCACATCACAAAGGTTATCCCTCACATGAGCATCATTAACCCCCCCACAAAGGGAAGGTTTTAGCTCATGATCCTAGGGATAAAAATGAAAGATGCAAAATAGAAATGTAAAATGAGAGAGAGAACAAAAAGAAGAAGAAACTACAGAAGAAATTACTTACCTTAAGAAAATTAGATTTTATTTAGAAGAAAAACAACAAAAGTTTCTTCCATTAAAACTATTACAAGCTTTTCATAAAAACTAAAAACTAAAAACTAAAACTAAAACTAAGGAACTAAAAAAAAACAATGAAATGATAAAAGAAAAGAAGTCAAGGGAGTAAATGGAGTGCATCCCCCCTTGTTTTGTTTTTTCCTTCCTTTCTAGAATTCTCCCCCTCATCCCACGTGAAAACACACACACACATTTAATTCACTTTTATCCACCACATTAAAACAAAGTGACACCTTGCTTTTTTTCACTATTAACACCTAATCTTATTAATTACATACAAGGTGTCAATTTTGCACCAATAATTTGGCACTTTTGTCTTGACATGCTATATGATTTATGACTCATCTCTTTTTGTGGGCCCAAAAAGTGAGTCCATGTGCTATGTCCATTGGTGGGTCCAGACGTCGATTTTTGTAATTTCTGGCCTAAGGTAGAGCTAGTCGTGATGATCATCTGGGCAACTTGCTTGCCGAAATCGGAGTCCAGCAGGTTAACGAGATATGAGCTCTAAACGTTTACGCTTTCCTTTACATAGTCCCATTCTGACTCGATTCTGTCATGTTTGAGTCCCTGGCTTTGATCCGTCTTTGTTTAGCTTCACATGGCTGATTTGGAAGAATTCAACTATACATCGTTCCCCGTGCTTTAACGCAGGTTTAAATAATATTTTCATGTTTACTGCGAAGACCTGCAAAAGTACGAAAATATACTTATTTCATGATTATTAAACACATGATTAACCAAATTTATATGTCTCAATGGGGTTTAATACTATAGTTTTGGGTGCTTATCACACTACCCCCAAACAGCATTTTGCTTGTCCTCAAGCAAAGAAGAGACACTAAAACAGATAAGTGGCCAAAAATGTGTAGTCCTAACTAATTCTCGTTTCGCAGAGTGCGGTTGCATTGATCATATACAACAAGGCCTTAAACCACTAGGAATTCCCTAGTGGACGAGTTATAGCCTCGTGAGAGTTTTCCAGAGAAGATACTCGCAAACTTCATTTATACTACAACGACTCAGTGACAAAAACTCGTTTCCTAAATTAATCTCAGATATCCATACATCTCCTTAGCAAGGAACGAGGATTGATTTCTTTGAAACTCAAGTTAATATGCATTCAATAATTAAAACATCTACATATGATCATGCATACAGTGAACTCTTCATTAAAATGTACAAACAGGGCCGTTTCTAGATCCTTTGGATAACGTCCCTAAATGGGTTCTCATAGGTATATGTCGAAACACAAATTTGCCCATAATTTTTCCACTCGGGTTTTGCTAACTCCAGTGTGCAGTGGCACACGTTTTCTCACATCTCAATGACAGTCAAAGGAGCCGAGGTAGATCAATCACGTCTACTACTTATTATCACACTTTCCTACTCCTAATTAAGCTAGAGGTCTTTATTAGGTATTATGGGGCTTAGGTGATGGTGTAGAAAAAAATGGAAATGGATAATCAAAATTGACGAGTATGAGAGAATAGGGTCTTCAAGATATTTACACTAGAGAAATCCCTGTTTTCTTTCCTGCTTCTAACTAAGTTTCCCAACCTTGCTCTTAAGCCTCTGGATACTGATGATGATTTTTATTATTTTTTATTTTTTATTTTTTATTTTTTTTAGAGTGGCTTAAGAACATGATTCTTTTTTTTTCCTTTCTTGAAGCAAGTAACTGACTTTTATTTGGGACAAGTCTTTCTCTTTATTTTTCTACATTTCATTCTATTTCTCATACTCTTCATTTGGGTAGGTTTAATTTATTTAGGGTTACTAGACAGGTAGGGGATTTTTGGTAAAAATGAAAGGTTTGATGAAAGGTTCATTAGATTGACTAGCGGTAAAAATTTTAACAGGTATGAATTTTTGGCTAAGTCGATCCAAAGATGGCCTAAATTCTCGCCTAGGGTTCGGATGGTGATCAAGTAAGTAGACGCGTGATTTTCTCTATTCGGAAAAACTACTCCTCTATGTCATTACTCACATATCACACATATCGAGGCTTTTTGGCTAGATTCTCATAGGATTGATCGTTTAAGTAACTAACCGTGGGTTCCATAAACTTACTGCTATGTACAATCGATGATACTCAGTGCATGAATATTCATGAAAAGATATATAAACTATTGCATACATATTATCTTAAGTTTTTTAAAAGCAAATCCTAATTCGGATAGTAATGTGAGATTTCTAGACAATTTTCATCATTGAAAAGGAAACAAGACTTTGTCACTAAGTACAATTATTAACAAGAAAATAAAAACTATATACATGCTACAATTTACCTAATTTTTGCTACAGGTTTAAAGCACCCCCAAACATAATGATGTTTAGTCCTCGAAGTATCAATAGATAAAGAAAGAAATTACCTGAGAACTGTGAGCAAAATTAGGGCTGGATTGCTGGAACACAAAGTTTGGATAACCTAATATATTATACAGAAATAAACAAAGAAAAATAGTAGCACATGAAACATAACTATTTACAGTTAGATATATGTACAATGGCATGCTCAAATTTACCATCCAACAGGATGTGTTGGTCTAGCGTCCTCTAAAATGAAATGCATTTTCTTAGCATCGCGCCAAAAGATAATAGTCTGCCAAATTTCTGCCCATTCTTTGTCTCCAGATTTGTTCAAATGTGTCATCATTTTTTCATCCTTCGAGTAACAACGAACATGCCTCAGGTACCGAGCGGGACGTTTCCATTGCCTAAACTTTAATGAATGAATGATTTTGTTTGTTGGGCACATAAAATCTACCTTGACCCAGTCATGAAAAGTAGTTGAAAACTGTGGGAAATGTGTCTTCATGATTCGGCAAGCGGTTACAAGTAAAAGTATATACTGATCCTGAAGAGTGCGAGCTCATTTCAGATTGGAGATAACACAACCTAAGATATCAAATAATGTATGACCTTGAGCCAGTGCATTGAATACTACGCAGGTAGCCTCATTGGCTGTAGAAAAGTGCCAATCTCCCATGATGTTCAGGAGTATAAACAACATCGCAGTCCCTATGTTCATGGTCATGCTTGCTAAGGGAATGGTGATGTCGCGCCATGGCACATGGCCATCTCCTTCTCGTGTAATCCCAAGACCATCACCGTAAGCTTCACGAAAAACATGCCAATGAAAGGAACGGTAAGAATTATGATAGATGTAATACCATGATGCGGCCGGTTCGTGATATGGAATATCCAAAGTTAGGGCAAGCTGTTGTTCAGAAAAAATATGTCGTGTGTCACCAACTAGGATTGTGAAACCGTCTAAGTAGAAGCCATGCACTTGGTTGAATGCTGGTGTGTCTTCCATATTAGCATAAAAGTATGCAGCCAAACTCGGAGAATAAGTGTGGTCAAGTTGAAGAACTAGGGAAGACCACCCAATGTTAGTGATGTAGTCACGGAAGAGATGGCCATAAGTATTAGAATCCATCATAGACTGAAAGGAACTACATGCAAAATGTTATGCATGGCATTTTCATCAAAGAAATCTGTTGAGTTTGAGTTTTGGCCATCCATTTCATCTGGCAGAGTATCTGGCGTTCAAGAGCCACCGGCACAGTCTTTGTGAAGTACAGTAACAACCACTCTTTGAAGAGGTATTTCTGGGAAAATTGCTGGATAACCCCAACGCATCATAATTTTTGTGACTAAAGTAGGCAGAGGTGCTAACCTTTTTGTTTTCCTAGTGATCGTGTTCTAGAGGTGTTGGATTATGCAAAAATCATCTCTTTGATTCTGCATAATCTAGAGTAGGTGGAGTTGAGGCTTGGTTACTTCAGATTGGTGTGACGTACCCACCACATTGTGTCCCAACCATTGGGGGCAGCTTCGTTGATTAGGATTTTAAAGGTTATTGATTGGTAATGAAAAACAATGTGATTTTTATTTCCTCGACTTCGCCACCGAGATATGGTGGCACATAGTAGTAGATTTGATGGAATCAAAGTTCATGTGTATTTTTGTGATAATTTCCTTAGTCAATTCAAATCCATAGGCATGGAAATAGAATTTTTTTTCAAGTCCGCTAAATTGGTAGAACATTAAGTTCATGATATAGAAGAGGCATCCATCCTCGATGGGTCATAAAAACTATCTTTGGTTCTTCTCGGGCACTATCTTTCCTGGTTGATCCATTTGAAAGTGTAAGTGATGGAGGGATAGTGGAGAAACCGTGAAATGAAAATGGCTGAAACGAAGATATTTATAGCCAATATAAGATCTTGTACGAATCAGGATGACAAGTGCAGTTAGGTCCAGAATTAATATGTGAAAACACAAATGAACCATGTGGTGTTGGTGCACACAATTATGTACAGAAACTATGGGTATCCATAGTATCTCTTTCCATGTCAGATGTCCAACGACAATTAATGAGGTATTAAAATGATAGAAAGTATGGGGGAAGGTTTCACAGGGCAGTTAGACCTACACGTAATTTCAGAAGTGATGATCAGACCTCAATAAAGGAAGTTGGATATAATTATCGAGCTGCGTGCATGACAAGTTTTAGGCGTACCGTGTAGAGTGCACGATCTATTCTGAAAACAATAAGTTGAGATTGAATTATTTTGGTGAGTTATAAATTTTTCTTCTTTGTTATGGTTTTGATCGTTGCTTTATTTTTATTTTTTTTTTAGAAGGTAAAAATACAACTAATACACACAAATATAAAATAGGGAACTTCTCCATTTAATACGTAAACCGTACAAATGTGTGAGAATTATTTAACATACCATACTAATATACAAAACGACAAAGGGAAATAGAGATGTCGGTTACATAGATCTAGATATTCTGGAGGATGTTATGCATGATCGACAATAGAACAATGATAAATATTGTTATCACGAATAATGTGATGGCCCATTCGCGTTACTCTATTTCCAATCGCTCAATTGGATCCATTATGTTGAAGAAAATGAGAATTTGTGAAGAGGAATTTGTGGAGAGTGAGAGAAGGGGATGAGTGAAGGTTGAAGAGGAAAGTTGGATTTATAATGGAAAATCTGACCGTTGGGTATCTGACTGTTTGGATCAGTCCGTTGGGTATTGACCGTTAGGCTTAGAGAGTAGGCCCAGTGCATCAAGGAACAAGCTACCATTTTAGGAATGACAATAATCGCATAACATAAATAATTTCTCATTCAAACCGGATGGAATTACAAAATTATGAGAAGATAACCAAATGACATAAGGAAACAACTGACATAGTCATTTCTAAACCAAGGGAAATAAACAGCTACTGGGAATCCTCAGGGTTAGCAGAAGATGAACTAGGGTTTCGACGATGTTGGCCGCAATGACCTCCTGGCTGAACTGACTGGTCTGGAATGTGGCCTAAAGACTGCAGTAGTTGATCTTGGAATTGTCGTTGATTTGCCATCATCATTCTCTGGAAACGGCCTTGGCGATTACGCATTTCTTGCTGAAAGTTATTTTGGGAAGTTAGCATCTCTTCCTGACGAAGAAACATCCTGCGCATGCTAGTGTTCATGTGTCACAAGGCTTCCATAGGATTGTTGATTCAGCAAATGGCGTTGTCATTAAAATAATAGGGCAGTAAAGGAGGAGGAGGAGTCACATTATCGCGCTCAACATCATCTCTAGCTATTGGTTCCCAGTGATCTAGAACACAAATCTAGAAAATTCCAAAAATTTTGAAAGACCTTGTTGGAATGAAAGGAGTAGTAGACTGGAACCTGATAAACGTAAAATTTTGAATATTTCTACTCACGAATAAATGATGAAACTCAAACGCAAGTAAAACTAAAACTTATACGAAAACAGTGTTTATCAAAGATTTCTACTCTCGATACTATTGAAATAGAGTTGGAATAAAAGACTCGTTCCACTCCTAGTTCTTTAGCATTCAATGTTTTCTAATATTGCAAATATATCCAAAGTCTAATTAGAGTAATGGTGGGATTATACTACGATGCAAATTCAAATAACAAGATACTAACTATAATGATTCAACTACGAAATATTACGAAATACTAAGGTTTGAATCTAGATAAAGAATTAGGGGGGATTGAATCCACCTTAACTCGACTTAATCAACTAACAAAGATTCGTCGTGATCCAAATTTCAATGCTTCGCATATCAAAATGGTAATTCTAATCCCTAATTATACATGGCATCTCTACCAATTAATAACTAGCATGTGAAGCAACCGAACCCATTCTCATGGTGAACTAATTACTTTCTAGAATTGAATAGATTATCACGATGATTTCTAAGTTAACAAAGATCAAACTTCATCAAGGCTTCTTCAACCCCCTCTAATGGAGGTTTAGCCTAGAATCATTATGCTATCATTTCCATATGAAATTGAATTACACATAATATAAAGATTCTAACTTTATTAAATTCAACTAAACAATAATTGAAATCTAAATTAACAACTAAGAAATCATTAAATAACAAGAATTAAAATTAGATCTAAGCAATTTTAAATAACAAAATCGAAATTATCAAGAACTAACTATTTTATTAATCTAATGAATGATAAACAATGATCCCAATAACTAATCTAAAACAAGGAATGAAACTAATTAATGGAATAAAAATTATTAATTAACTAATTCAAAAACTCAAAACTAGATCTAGATTATTCTCTCATGGCTACCTTCTATCCTAAGCTAATTGATACTTAAGAGCTAAGTTTTGTGTGTGGAAATGGAGGGGACCAGATCCACATTTTCATGCATGGGTTGAGGATCCATGTTTTGGGCTGGAAAATCGAGCCCAAAGCCCAATTTCTTTAGTACACAGGGCCCTTTACATCTAACTTTGACTTTAATAGACTTTTCATTCACTTATGCTCCTCTGATTAGGTCAAGATTTGGACCATTGGAAAGTTCTTTCCGAATTGGTCGTTTTGACATAAGGTACGCTCAATTCCGAATCCTGAGTCCAAAGATACGGTCTTCGGAAGTTCTACTGACTTTTGTGTGTTGTTTCTGCCCGCGTTGACTTTGACTTTTTAGCTTTTGACCGGGCTTTATAAAGGCTTTTTCTCCTTGAATCTTGGCATTTAATCACAGAACTTCTTAGCAACTAACTCTTGCTCCTTTATCTTGCCAAAGTGGCACATTTCTACACATAATTGACTTCAATGCCTGAAATACATAAAAGCACGTAATCAGCATTAACTCTTATTTATTACTCGCATAATCGGTCTAAAAGTATTATTGTTAAGGGGTTAAAAACTTAAAACTACAGTTTTGGGCTCTTATCAAACCACCCCAAAACAGTATTTTGCTTGTCCTCAAGCAAATATAAGAAATTAGCATAAGTGACCAAAAATGGAGTTCTAACTAATCTTGTTTCGCCGAGTGCGATTGCAGTGACCATATGCAACAAGGCCTTAAACCACTAGGAATTCCCTAGTGGACGAGTTATAGCCTCGTGAGAGTTTTCCAGTGAAGTTACTCACAAACTTCATTTATACTACAACGACTAAGAAATAAAACTATTGTTTTCTTATCTATGTCTCAATTATCTATACATCTTACTAGCAATGAATACAGAATAATCAAGTCAAAGTCTAAGCTAATATATGCATAATAATCAATCATTTACGAATAAATATATATACAATGAGTAATACTATGAAATGCACTAGCAGGTCTGTTTTTGAAAACTCATAATAGCGTCCTTAAGTAGGTCCTTACATAAATGTCAAGACAAAAACCACTTTGATTTTTCCACTCAAGTTTCGCTACTCCAGTGTGTAGTGGGCACACTTTATCTTACAATCTCAATGACACACAAGGAAGCCGGAGTCGATCAAACACATATGCCACTTACTATCACACTAACCTATTCCTAATTGAGTTAGAGGACTTTATTAGGTGTTACGGGGATTAGGAGATGGTTTAAGAAGGAAGAAAATGGATATTCAAAAATGACAAGTCTGAGATAATAGAGTCTTTATATTATGTAACTAAAGAAAACCTTGTTCTTTACTTTTGCTTCTACACTTTGTTTCCATCCTTAGCCATATTTTTCTTTTTCTTTTTCTTTGGCTTTTGACTCCTTTGATTCTATTTTTGGAGTTCTAACTCTTTATTTTCTTTTCTTTTTCTTTTTTTTTTTTCTTTTTATTTGGATGAAAACTTTCTTTTCTTATTTGAAGCGACTAACAAATTCTTAATTTCAATGGTCTTTCTCTATTCTATTTTTCATCTCTATTCTCATACTCATTCAAAGAATGGGTAGGCTTATTTTTATTTTTATTTTTGTTTGTAATAGATAAAAGGATTTGCGGGTTATGAAAGGCTAAAGAAGGGCTCAGAGGGGCGACTAGCAGAAAATAATTCATAGGTTTGAATTTCTGGCTATATCGATCTAAAGAGGGCCTAAATTCTCGCTTAGGATATGATATAGTGATCAAGCAAGTGGACGTGTGATTTCTCTATCTGGATTTTACTTCTCCCTTGTGTCATTTCTCTAATGTTTCACTCATATAAGGCTTTAGGCTATATTCTCACAGGATTTGTAGAATAAGTACTCTAGCCTAGGTTTCAGAAACTTACTGCCAAACAATCATAGATACTCATGTAATATATTTATAGCTAGATGCAAAGATTATTACCTACATATTAACCTAAGTTTCTACAAATTATTCTAATGCAAAAGCTACGTGAGACTTCTAGATTATTCAGATCATAGAGAAAGAAAGCAATACCAAAATTCCTAAGTGTATAGCATAACTTTTTTTTTTTTTTTTTTTTTTTTTTTTGAAATTTTTGAATTTTTAACTAGAAAACAAATACATATTATACATATCTATATCCTAATAGATGCCTTAATTACACGTGTTTCTATCCCCCCCCCCCCCAAACAAGAAGCATGATTTGTCTTCAAAGTATTTAAATAAATAGGGTAGAGAAATACCATTGAAACGCGTGAAATTCTAGAACATCTGCAAAACAAGGTTATAACATACTAATATAGAAAATAAAAACTGACGTAACTCCATAAGAGTTTCACCCGTTATGGGGCTAACAAGAATCAAATTGCTTGGGACATAAGCAGACACTAACTGAAACTAAAAACTTACCTTAACTCCTGTTTAATCATTTTCCTCCTCATCCTCAATAAAGAATTGAGGTTCCTTCGCATCTTGCCATGCCATGGTAATTTGCCAGGCTTCACGCCACTTATTGTCTACTATAGCTAACATGTCCAGCGCCACTTGGTCGGATGGGGTGTAAGGCACAACCTAATGAGGTTGTATCCTCCACCCTTACTAAGTCAATGCACGGAACGATTGAATAATACAATTGGTGGGTCTCACAATGTCGACCCCAACCCAATTCGTGAAATGGACACAAAAACCAGGGAAGAAACATAGCATTATACGGCAAATTAAAACAGCCATAAGAAGGTACTTATGCCTCTTGTTATGGGCTCGGGCTAAACTAGACATTAGGGTCCGGGGAATATCATAGAGTGTACGTCCCCCAGCTAAAGCAAGGAAAATATCACAAGTTTCGTCATTCACAGAAGAATAACGCCATTCCCCTCTAATGTTTAGCATGATCCAAAACATAACAGTGCCCACGTTCATAGACAGGCTACCAAGGGTGACATTATAATCCCCTTGGTCTTCTATCCTAAAGATTCCTGCCCAGTAATGCTCATGCAAATCCTCATAGTTATACATGTACATATTATCTACCAAATATGCCCATGAGTCTTGTATTTCGGCGGGCATAGCAAGTCCAAGCACAAAGGCTAGCAAGAACCAGGAAATTTCCATCGGTTCATCCCCGATGGTGATGGAGAACACTTGTTCTCCATCTGGTCTATCAAAGAACTTACAATTATCATAAAAATACGATATAAGTGCAGGAGAATAAAGTTCATCAGGACTTTACCAATAGTGGCTCCCAACCTGCTAGAATGATCACTTCGCGAAACCACGCACCATAGGTGTCAGTTTGGAACAAGTCTTCAAAAAGCTGTTTCGGTATGATCTGAGGAATGTCATCCCCAATAAACTTCGCTGGAATAGCTGCAAAGGATCTGGAACAACCCACAAAAATCAGATTTTTTCGTGCCTATTGTGGTCGGGGGCGCGGGTGCACTCAACCTATGCAGGATGGGCGAGGAGCGCTCTAGTGAATTTCGAAGTTCCAAGCACTTGGGGCGCACTCACTTTTGCTCAGGATTGGCTGGTCGCTTCGGGATGAAAAACTGGAATTCCAGTGTTTTTTTAGCAGGCAGTCGGCTCTGGGTTTGGTAGGGCGTGGGTCTCACTCTGATGAAATTTGGCCGACAAGGTTTTAGGGCATAGGTGGCTCTATTGGGGCCTTGGTAGCTCGAGCATTTCTTGAGTTGCTAAAATGGAGAAGAAAAATGGGAAACGTGGGAGTGAAAGGTGAGAGATGAAAGTGAGGTGTAGTGTGGGTTATGAGTGTAGAATGAAGGAAGTTTATGTAGGTTTTGATCTTCTAAAATGAATCGGCAAGTTGCTAAAAAGTTTTAAGGCAATTGCCGGAAACAAAATATTTCCGAAACCGAAAATGGAAACAACCCATATTCTCTATTCCAAAACAAACCTAATATCTTTTAGGTTAAATTTAGGATAGAAACTGCCTAACTCATCGAGATTTCATCCTACCACAATATCTATTCATAGTCATGCCCATATCGGCAATATTCCCAACAATCATCGCAAAATTATATAATAAATTTGTGGATCATATAAAAATCATGCTAGACTAAATAATATCACCCCCAAACAATTCGAGAATGTGAGATTAACAATAAAATCAAAGCACAATTTGAAAAACCAAATTATATTAAAATTCAAATTCAAATTCAAATACAATTAACTACATAATTTAAATTTAACTACTGAATTTAAAAAACTTAATATCCAAACTAATAAAAACAATAAAAACAACTAAATAACATCGAAACAACATATTTTTAGAAAACCTAGCCACGTGATGAAGATGACCCTGAGATGGAGATTGGGCCTGGAATGAAGATGGGGCCTGAGATGAAGAAGGGTCCGATCCATCTGTCCTTTGACGACAACGTTCATGCCTCTCAGACTCATCTAAAACAGAAACCTCCAGGGATGGCATGCGTCGTAGAATCTCTACTTGGAACAGGCATTGTGCTTCCATTGCTGCCTTCATCTCTGACTTCAACTCTTTATAATGCCCATCGTGATGCTGAAGGAGTGTTCCCATATTATACAAGAGATCATCCTAACCATTTTCGAGGTTTTCAAAACTCGTCTGAATGTTCTTTTGTTTATTTCGAATTATAATCTGCCTATCCCGTACATCTTCACAAATAGCATAAATGCAACACATGCCAGTATGTAACACTGTCATGCGTTCTGAATCAAACGTACACTTCTCTAAGGCATCTTCATCCAAACATGTCATGTCCTCCATTTCCTCATCCGAAACAACCACCCTATCCTCCGGCAACATCCAAGTCTCTTGGATGCACACCGTATAAATAGTTTTATTTGAATGCAATTTCAACATAGTCCGCTCAGTTCTTGGTTCCCCCCCCCCCCCCAAGACAACATTATCTTCGTAATTAAAGCAGGAAATGGTGCAATACTCTTCTCAACTCCTTTAATCATATTTATCAAAAACTCAAGGATACAGAATCCATACCTCTTCTCTTGCAATATCTAGATAACGGCAGACATGTCAAACCGATGTCGCTCACTTTCTCCTTCCCAATGACGTTCTTACCAATCCAATCGCTCTGACCCGGTTGGTTGGTTCGCAAAGATGACTGTCGAGCACAATGAGAATTCATATTGTATTGAGCCTCCATGAGAGTGTCTTTCATCAAAGCAGGAACTCCAAGATAATCTTGGGATTTCCCGCGATGGCTTTGAGGTGGCGTGCAGGTGTAATGCCTACAATCTCAGCCAACTTCTCTCTTGATAATTCTCTCTGTGTCCTGGCCACCTTCATAAAAAATTTCTATCCATCCAATTCTCTCTTCTTATAAAATTGTTCTACTAAATCGGTGTGGTAGAAATCATCTGTCGAGTACCACAACCTATTCCAATTCCTTCTAATCATCTCGTCACCGTAAAACGGCGCGAAGCAGTCGGCCGTAAACGTTTGTTCTGGCAAAATGGTCTAAGCAACACAAATGGCTAGTTGAACAATCCAGTACGGAAAACGAACACCCCACCCCCAAACAAATTTTTGGCAATGAAATTTTGAAAATTTGTTTTAAAAGCGGGTCTTTTAAAGTCAGATTCCCGAGACTTCTAAATTACTATGTTTATGATTTTAACAATTTTTATTTTTTTATGAAAAATACTTAATATAAGATAAATGAAAAATAATAATTACATAATTCACACCATAGAAGAACATGACCCAAAACCCGAAAAAACATGCAAGAGAGGAAAATGTGAATTATGTTAATCATGGACTTAGGATCCGGTACTTACAGCCACACACTCTATAGGGAGGGCCCGGTTATCTTAATGGTGCACTTACCAATATATGGAATTGTAAGGAAGTACACCAAACAAAAAAATGAGCCGTTTATAGTCAGATACTTGAGACTTCAACAAATAACTGGATATATATATATACCCTTCAATTTTCCATATATCAACAACCTAAAGAGTTGTGGGTCTTCCCATAAATAAATAACATGGAATGCACCCCCAAACATAATCAAACACCAAGATTTCCTACGACGCAACTTAGTGAAATGGAAACGAAGTCTAATAGATCTAGAACATAACCGCGCATGCACTTTCTTTTTCACCTTTGAACGAGAGGGTGTCCAAGTGAATGATTGTGAGAAAATCAATGTTTATGGAAGATATGGTGGATATGGATGAATTTTAGATGTAAGGAATGGAAGAAATGAGAATGTGGGTTTGGCACAAAACTCATTCATGGTGTAGGTGGGAACTGTCTCAATTCTGAAAATGAAGGTGTCAAGTGCCTTTCCCTTGGGAATTATTTCTGTATTAAGAGGATTTAGAAAATCATTAAGTACAGAAGAAACAAAAGGGTCAAGCGCAAACTCCAGGTTCCTTTGAAAAGGTAGAAGGTGGGGAATATTGGTGATGGAAGATGAATGAGTGTCAGCTAGAGCTCTCAGGTCTAGATCATTAGAAGCCTTGAGATATGCCAGACATTCCTCAATAGGTGGGGCAAAAGAATCATTGTGATAGAAGGTGAAAAATTCATCTTCCGTCATAGCGTCAAGGGATAAATGGATGTTGGCAGGGTGGGACTCGCGAGGTGGTAGGGAAGAGTTGGAAAAGAGTTGAAGGAAATCTTCCTCAATTTCCTCTACATCCAAGGAGTCCTTGTCAAAATTAGAACTTCCAAAGGAAAGGAATTTGTGCATCTGGTCATCCGGAAACATGGTTTTGAAATAATCATGAGCTAAGCTCTCGATCATGCTAACCTCTCCATCGATATTCGTATCAGGAAATTGTTTGATCATTTTAAAAACATTTACCTCAACAGAAAGATGGCCAAAAGACAAGGACATCGAACCATCGCGGTAGTTTATGAACACGTTGGCAGTTGCCAAGAAAGGACACCCTAAAATGATTGGAACAGAGTCGTTAGCGACTTCTGTATTGAGGATAACAAAATCAGCAGGATAGTAGAAATCCTGGACCTTAACAAGCACATTTTCAACCACACCCTTAGGGTACTTAATAGATCGATCCGCTAATTGTAACGTCATTGTAGGTTGCATTTCCTGTGGACCTATTTGTTTATATAAATAATACGGGAGTAAGTTAACACTCGCCCCCAGGTCTAGTAAAGCTGTCGTCGTGTGGGAATCTCCTAAGGTGTATTGTACAGTGGGACGACTAGGGTCCTTGTACTTAACGATTCCATTGTGTTCCGTTAAAATTGGAAATTGTTCCGTTAAAAAGGCATCTTTAGGAATATTTGTCTTATGCCTTTTAGTGCACAACTCTTTGAGAAACTTAGCATGGTGAGGTAATTTTTTAATTGCTTCCATAAAAGGTAAGTTTATCGTTAGATTTTTAAAAACTTTCCTAATCTCGTCAAAGTTTGTATCCCTGTTTAACATAGCTAATTTCTGAGGAAACGGTGGTTTCTCTCTATATTTAGCGTATGGATCAACTGGATGTCTAACCTTTGCTTTCTGTTTCTTAGGTTGTGGTTTAACTTGTACCTCTACAGGGGTAGGCTCATCAGTTTCTATTTCGGTATATAGTTCAATCTCCAGTGTAGGGACTACTTGTGGGATAACTATAGGCATAGTTATGTTGTTATCAGCCACTCTCCGTTCTCGGAGAGTGGTGATGCCATTCAGCTCACCTACGTTTGCATTTTCTGTACTAGGATTATCGTTCATCTCAAAGGCTGTGTTTGTTATTTTAGGATTAGGTATTGCTTGTCCAGGAAACACACCTTTAAGTTGTACTTTCTCTTGTGCTAACTGCTGTAAGGAAAGTTGGATGGCTTGTAAAATCTGTTCTTGAGATTGCATAAAGATATCGAAACGATCTGGTTGTGGAGGAGTGTTAGCTATAGGTTGTGTGACAGGAACTATGTCACGTTGATTATTAATTGGTGGATTTTGATAGTTATTATTATTATTAACCGGAACGATGCCTCTGTTAGCATTATAATTATTATTGTTATAATTATTATAATTACCCTGACCTTGTCCTTGACGTGGTTGAGCTTGGTTGTTATAATTATAATTACCCTGACCTTGTCCTTGACCTTGTCGTGGTGGGCCTTGGTTATAATTGTTTGCTGGCCTAACATTTTGATTATTAAACCCTGGAGGTGTTACTTGTTGATTATTTCTCCAACTGAAGTTGGGATGTTGTCTCCAAGGGGCGTTAGGAATAGGATAACTATTAATTGAGCAAACCTTATCTTGTTGTAATGTTTGTTGTTCGTAAGCGAGATGACAATAGGAGTCGGGATGCTCTAGACTCAAACAAAAATTACATGGATTGGTGTTGACATTCATGACGGGAATAGGCTTTTGTTGAACAGAAATAGCCTCTACCTTTTTAGTGAGAGATCCGATTAAATTTTTAAGTTCAGGGTCGGATTTCATCTCAAACATACCGGCGGCCTTTACTGTTGTAGAAGAACTAGCGTTGCGGGAGATATCATCACTACCCCAGTTATTATTACGCTTAGTTTGATCTTCTAAAAATTAATAAGCCTCTGAGGCTCCCTTACTTAGGAAACTACCCCCATTCATTATGTCAAGGACTTCTTTATGGTGGTGTAGAAGTCTTTTGAAAAAGGCACGAACTAACGTGTCTTTCGCTAGGTTATGGTGTGGACACTCTATAAGAAGATCGGTGAAACAATTCCAAGCCTCCGAAAATTATTCATGAGGATTCCGTCGAAAGAAATGAATCTTGGAAAGCATTTCATCGGTCCTTCAGTGGTGGGTAAAAATGTTCCATAAATAGTTGAACAAGTTTAGCCCACGAGTCCACGGAATTAGCGCTTGGGCGTTAACCAAGGCGTCGCCCTTATCGGCTAAAGTGAAAGGAAATACCCTTAGTTTAATTTGTTCAGCACCAACCGTAGGATGGTGGAATGTAGTAAGGACTTGGTCAATCCTACGCATGTGCTGCTAAGGTTTTTCATGGTCTAACCCATGAAAAACGGGTACCTAATTAAATATATTTGGGGGGATTCGGAAATCCCCCACTGGGTCTGATAGAACGATGCAAGATTTAGGGCTATCGTTCAAGGCTTTGTAAAAGTCAGAGAGAGGAGACTCTCTTTCTTCAGCCATTACTTCAGGTGGTGTGTGTAGTATATTAGCTAGAGGTGTAGTGAGTGGTATACTAGAAAGGCGTGTTTGGTGACGTTGTCGGTTGATTACGTTAGGCGTTTTTCTTCGGCCTGACTTTAATCTCATGCAAGGCTAAGCCAATCTTAACGAAACACAACAACACTCCAAACAATCCTGATATGCTAATATGAACCTCTAACAGGAGATATGAGGTGTAGAAGAAAAGAGTACCTGAATGCCTCCTTGCTTCGCTTATGAATAGCGTCTTGTTTACACGTGCTCAGTGTGTATAACAAGTTAGAACACTGAAAACCTTGAAGAAATGGAAGTTTGAAACAAACCTGTTGAAATCGGGCGGTTTTCGGAGCAGGTGTGGAGTGGTCGCTCGAGAATAGGCCTAGGTAGGCAGTCGCTTCAAGTCAAGCTGGAGTTTCAGACGTTTGGGCGGGGGTCGTGCTCGAACTTAGCCTTGGTAGGGCGCGGGTCACGCTCAGGGAAAAACTCAAGGTCCAGGCGCTTCAGCGCGGAAGGTGCTCGAGATTTACCTTCGCAAAGCGTAGGTCGCGCTCAGCTAAAAACTGGAGTTCCAGGCGTTTGGGCGCGGGTGGCCCTCCAATTTAGGCTGCCTAGGGCACGGCTCGCGCTCCGTATAATTCTGCGAGGAAAAATTTCACTGCTGAAACGGACAACCACAGTTAGAATCAAACAAGGGTGGGTGGGTTATGGGACTTTGGAAGACTAACAATTCTAAAGAAAACAATACTAAAGGGAACTAAGATGGCAGCGGCACCATTTGATAAACGTAAAAAGATATAATTCTACTTACGAATAAATGATAAAATTCAAACGCAAGTAAAACTAAAACTTATACGAAAACAGTGTTTATCAAAGATTTCTACTCTCGATACTATTGAAATAGAGTTGGAATAGAAGATTCGTTCCACTCCTAGTTCTTTAGCATTCAATGTTTTCTAATATTGCGAATCTATCCAAAGTCTAATGAGAGTAATGGTGGGATTATACTACGATGCAAATTCAAATAACAAGATACTAACTATAATGATTCAACTACGAAATACTACGGAATACTAAGGTTTGAATCTAGATAAAGAATTAGGGGGGATTGAATCCACCTTAACTCGACTTAATCAACTAACAAAGATTCGTCGTGATCCAAATTTCAATGCTTCGCATATCAAAATGGTAATTCTAATCCCTAATTATACATGGCATCTCTACCAATTAATAACTAGCATGTGAAGCAACCAAACACATTCTCATGGTGAACTAATTACTTTCTAGAATTGAATAGATTATCACGATGATTTCTAAGTTAACAAAGATCAAGCTTCATCAAGGCTTCTTCAACCCCCTCTAATGGAGGTTTAGCCTAGAATCATTATGCTATCATTTCCATATGAAATTGAATTACACATAATATAAAGATTCTAACTTTATTAAATTTAACTAAACAATAATTGAAATCTAAAATAACAACTAAGAAATCATTAAATAACAAGAATTGAAATTATATCTAAACAATTTTAAATAACAAAATCAAAATTATCAAGAACTAACTATTTTATTTATCTAATGAATGATAAACAATGATTCCAATAACTAATCTAAAACAAGGAATGAAACTAATTAATGGAATAAAAACTAATTAATTAACTAATTCAAAAACTCAAAACTAGATCTAGATTATTCTCTAATGGCTACCTTCTATCCTAAGCTAATTGATACTTAAGAGCTAAGTCTTGTGTGTGGAAATGGAGGAGACCAGATCCACATTTTCGTGCATGGGCTGAGGATCCATGTTTTGGGTCGGAAAATCGAGCCCAAATCCCAATTTCTTTAGTCCACAGGACCCTTTTCAACTGGCTTTGACTTCAACAGACTTTTCATCCACTTTTGCTCCTCTGATTGGGTCAAGGTTTGGACTATTAGAAAGCTCTTTCTGAGCCGGTCGTTTTGACATAAGGTACACCCAATTCTAAGGCCTAAGTCCAAAGATACGATCTTTGGAAGTTCTGCTGACTTTTGTGTGCTTTTTCTGCCCGCGTTGACTTTGACTTTTCAGCTTGTGACCAGGCTTTACAAAGGCTTTTTCTCCTTGAATATTGGCCTTTAATCACAGAACTTCTTAGCAACCAACCCTTGCTCCTTTATCTCGCCAAAGTGGCACATTTCTGCACATAATTGACTTCAATGCCTGAAATACATAAAAGCACGTAATCAACATTAACTCTTATTTATTACTCGTATAATTGGTCTAAAAGTATTATTGTTAAGGGGTTAAAACTACAATTTTGGGCTCTTATCAGAACCCTAAGTTAAGCATAAGCTGAGTAACAAGTACAGCAAGAGGAGCTGACTTTTTTATGTAGTCGTAAGAACATAGCCCAGGAAATGGACCATACAGAAGGTATCCTTCTTCTCCTGGAGTATCCATAGCAGGTGCAAGAACGTCTTGTTTACGTCAGACGTCTTTGAAGTTCCAATGACGTTGTAAGCCAGCCATTGAGTAACGGCTAGTTGGTTTCGTCTGAGCGAGTGCTGGTACACACAGCTCGAGCCATTATTGTACTCTCCCTCGAGAAGCATGTCAAACATTAAGTCCATCATATTCGGATACTCTGATATCAACAGGGTCGGACTATCGAAGTTTATCGGAATCTGAGTTGTATTCGATATTAACTCCAACGTGAGTTCACGTTCCATCCTATCCGCCGTAACCCAAAATTCATCCCCCCGGAAACCACCATTGTTGTAAAACTTTAAAACTAAATCTTCCGAGTAATTAGCCGGCACTTTGTGCAACAGATACTCCCACTCCCTATTCGCAATTTCTTCGTCGAAAAAGGGATGAAACATGCCCAAATCGAATAGATTTTTAAAGTTCCTCTCGACTGTGATTCGTCGACGTGCTGCCATAGAGATGTCGAGATGTTATTCTGAGGATTTAAATTGGTTGTATTGATGGAGTAGATGGTACTGTACCAAAGGGCTTTGAATCGGTGGTGATTAGCCCGTGTGCGCAGGCCGAAATCAAGCTTGCTAAGCCGCGTTCGTGAGGGTAGTTTGAGGGGAACCAAGATCTATAATTTAGGGGGGAAGAAATAAGGGAGGTTGACGAGTGGTTTGCCTCGTGTGATGGTTTTTATGACCGGACGCGTGATTTGGGTCAGGTCAAATTTTTGGCCCAAGCCCATATGAAATCCGAAAATTACCCTTATGTCCCGAAATTTCAAACGTGGAATTTCAATTCGTTTTAACTTCAAATTGAACGAACGAGATGTGAAAACGATCGCCATTAAAAATGTCATCCAATGGAGTATGGCTAAGGCACATTCAATCCTTTTTTATATTTATTTTTATTGTTGGGGGTTGAATTTGTAAAAACAGAACGCAACCCCCCCTCCCCCCCCCCTTTTTTTTATGTACAAATTTACAAGGGGAGATGAACGTGTCAACAACACCGGACTTCAAGAAGAAAACCATTACTGTAAAATCAGGCAACTGTCATGTCGGCTCGAGTTTAACCCAATCCAAATCGTGATCGCGGGCTTAACCTTTATGTTTTAGGGGCCTAGGGTTCAGGACGGTACCTTCCCTGACCAATGTGCAATGGTCTAATAATAATATTACCCTTAGTACATATGGTATAGCCTCAAACCGCCCCGAACTGTCATCAAATAGAAAACTATTCGGGGTTGGCCTGGTGAAATCCATTGCCCGTGCGAACGAGGGACCATCCGATGTTGCATATCATGACTCTCTTTGTGCACAACGCTTAATGCAAAGGTGAAAATGAAAGACATGAGTATATATATTTTGAGTCTTTTAACGTCAGATCCTCAAGACGAATGTGAGTCTTTTAACGTCTGATCCTCAAGACGAATCCCAACCTGTGGGAGCAACGGGACGACGACGAAGTTTGTCCTGCTGAGCTGGTGTTAGACAATAATATACCTTATACCGGCTCATATCGGATAGTAGTTCAAGACCTTGACAGAAAGGTGTTTGACAATTCATACACCACCCCATCCTTCATGCACGTCGCTTTCGAGCAAAAGTACTACAACCATTACCTATTCGAGATGGGTGAGACTTACACCAAATGATGAGCTGAAGTTCATGAGGGAGAGAATAGAAAAGGAAAGAGAATGAAGGAGGGGAAATTTTGGGAACCCATGTTTATCAGAAGGCACGTTTGCTCGATTAACAGAAGACATTTATACTCAGTTCTTATTAGAGTTTTTGTAGACTAAGGTTCCGGCGCTTGCAACCACACACTCTAGGGATTTTTAGAAAAGAAAATAGAAGAGGGACCGGCTACCCTAATGGCGTACTTTCTCAATTTTAATCACATAGAAGGAAGTACACCAGCGAATCTATTAATCTGTGTAGACTGGATCTTGGAGAAGAGTCTTTTCGACATCTGGAGAGTGCAACTCATGATAATGTTTTAGACGTTGGCCATTTACTTGAAATTCGCTGTTATCGTTTAAATTTTTCAAAGATATAGCCTCATAAGGGGAGACAGCAGAGATAGTAAAAGGACCAGACCATCGAGTTTTTAATTTTCCTGGAAAAATGTGTAATCTTGAGTTGTACAACAAAACTTTTTGACCAACTTTGAAATCTTTTCTCAATATGTGATTGTCATGCACTCTTTTCATGTTGGCTTTATAGGATTTCGAGAGATCATAGGCATCACTCCGAATCTCCTCAAGCTCCTTTAACTGCAATTTTTGCTTCTCGCCTGCCGCATTGGTATTATAATTGAGGTTTTTGATAGCCCATAGAGCACGATGCTCAAGTTCAACCGGCAGATGATAAGGTTTTCCAAAAACGAGGTGATAAGGAGACATCCCTATAGGTGTCTTAAAAGTTGTTCTATATGCCCACAAGGCATCAAATAATCTTAGAGACCAGTCTTTTCCAGATGGATTAACTGTCTTTTCTAAAATTGATTTGATCTCTCTATTAGAGACCTCTACTTGGCCACTGGTCTAAGGATGATATGGAGTTGCCACTTTGTGCGTGAATCCATATTTCTTTACTAATGATTCAAAAATTTATTACAGAAATGTTTTCCCCCATCACTAATTATAGCTTTGGGAACACCAAATCAAGAGAAAATATTTTCCTTTACGAACAAAATGACCGTTTTATGATCATTAGCACGACATGTCAAAGCCTCAATCCATTTTGACATGTAGTCAACAGCTACCAGTATGTATAGGAAGTAGGGGTGTCTCTTTTTGCCGAATTTCCGATTTTTCCGAAATCCGACCCGAAATTGGTCTGGCTCTGGGTGTAGTTTTCATGGGCCGATTTTCCGATTTTCCGATTTCCGAAAATTCCGAAAAAAAATTGGATCGGATTTGGATATAATTCTAAAATCCGATCCGATCCGAAAATTCTGAAATTTCCGATATTATTGCTAATTTATTCAGAAAATATATACTTCTCTCACTATCCACTTGATTAGATCTCGACCGTTCATTCATTTTCTAGTTTTTTACTTCCAAAAACAAAACAAAAACATAACCTAGCCGCTACTTCCCCACTTGAATTGGGCCACTCTCTATGTCATTACAATCCCCGCCATAACAACAATGATATGAAAAAAAATGTCATTGAGTCATACAATGACTTCCAGACCAATCTTAAAGCCAAATTCCAATAGATAGAATATTATGTAAAGCTACTTAGAGTCCAAGACCATAATCCATTATTTATGCAGACACTTCACGCTTCAATTTCCACACACGAAAAAAGATTGAAACATTACAAATACCCAGACCTCAACAGAATACAATGCTTGCTATTGGTGGCTGCAGGTTCTTTTTCTCGTTTTTTCTTAGATCACTTGTTTGAATGAAAATAAGTTTTCTCAATAAACAAGTGCGTATTGTTGTTGGTACATTGGTGTTGTGGACATGGTTTTCTCTCCCTACAATAAACATTGGCGTATGATATTCCAAAAATAATTGAAAGTAAAGAGATCTTTGAAAATTTACCAAGTATTCCAAAATTTCCGAGTTATTCGAAATTTCGAAAAGTTCAAATTGGAAATATATTTTGAATCCGAAAAAAAATTGGATCGGATTTGGCTAGCATATTAGGTTCCGAAAAAATTTTGGAAAAATTCCGAAAGAGGTTAATCCGATCCGATCCGATCCGAAGTCACCCCTAATAGGAAGCCATGAGAATTTGGAAAGGGACCCATGAAGTCGATGCCCCATACATCAAAGATTTCCACAATTAAAATGGGATTTAAGGGCATCATATTGCGTTGAGTAATGCGTCCTAGTTTGGCGGCAGTTGTTGCATGCTTTGCAATGCTCATGTGCATCTCGAAACAGTGTTGGCCAATAAAATCCACATTGTAGAACCTTGGCCGCTGTTTTCTTTCCACTGAAATGACCACCACAAGATTTTTCATGGCAAAAGGATAACACGTCATTGTGTTCCCAGTCGGGAATGCAACGGCATGTTAGTTGGTCAGAACAATATTTGAAGAGGTAAGGATCATCCCAAAAATAAAATTTCACAATGGATAAGAACTTTTTTCTGTCATTACGATACCAAGATGAAGGAGCTTCCTCGGTAACTAGGTAATTTACTATATCAACGTACCAAGGAGACGAAAAGACAGAATACAAGTGTTCATCAGGAAAGGAATCACAAATGGGTTATGTATCATTATCAACCTCACTGACGAGTCATGATAAATGGTCTGCAACCATATTTTCACAACCTTTTTTATCTCTAATTTCTAGAGTAAATTCTTGTAAGAGGAGAATCCAGCAGATCAACCTTTGTTTTGCATCTTTTTTCGCTAATAGGTAACAAAGTGTCGTATGGTCAGTGTAGACAATTGTGGAAGAACCCACTAAGTATGGATGAAACTTATCCAAGGCATATACAACGGCGAGAAACTTTTTTTCAGTGGTGGTATAGTTACGGAGCTTTATTAAGGGTTTTACTCGCGTAGTAAATGACAATTGGCTTATCTTCTCGACGTTGCCCTAGTACAGCTCCAATAGCATAGTCGCTTGCGTCACACATTAATTCAAAAGGTTTAGACCAATCAGGTGGTTGAATTATGGGAGCGGTAGTTAGGGCAGATTTTAAGGTCTCAAAAGCTTGTTTGCAATTGAAAGTGAAGTCAAAAATAGCATCTTTAAGCAGGAGATTGATTAAAGGTCAAGCAGCCTTTGAGAAATCTTGAATAAATCTCCTATAGAAACCTGCGTGTCCTAAAAATGCGCGAATGTCAGGAACTGTTTTTGGTATAGGAAGTGAAGCAATTTTTTCAATCTTAGCTTTATCGACTTCGATTCCGTCCTTTGAAATAATATGTCCTAGAACTATTCCTTTTGTAACCATGAAATGACATTTTTCCCAATTAAGAACGAGGTTTTTCTCTTCACAACGTGTGAAAACCTTTTCCATATTGGACAAATAGTTATCGAAAGAATCACTATATATTGAGAAGTTGTCCATGAATACTTCCGTAAAACGTTCAACCATATCACTGAAAATATGAAGCATGCAGCGTTAGAAAGTACCAGGTGCATTGCAAAGGCCGAAAGGCATTCGTTTATATGCAAATGTACCAAATGGACAGGTGAACATGGTCTTTTCTTGATCAGCAGGATCTATGACTATTTAAAAATATCCTAAATAACCATCAATATAAAACAGTAATATGCATGACCGGCCAACCATTCAAGCATCTGATCGATGAAGGGAAGTGGGAAGTGGTCCTTACGAGTGACGGCATTAAGTTTGTAATAATCAATGCATATTCTCCATTTTATTGGAATACGAGTGGAGATGCATTCATCTTTATCATTGCGCACAACTGTAATGCCAGATTTCTTTGGAACAACGTGTACTGGACTCACCCAAATACTATCGGAGATAGGATAGATAATACCCGCATCGAGTAATCGTAAAACTGTCTCCCGTACCACATATTTCATGGTGGGGTTTAGATGACGTTGCGGCTCACGCGACGTCTTAGCATTTTCTTCAAGATGTATGCGATGGGTGCATACACTAGGGTCAATGCCCTTAATGTCATCGAGAGACCATCCAATAGCAAAATGGTGTTGTTTAATGACATTAATTAAATGAGATTCCTGATCGCCAGTCAATTGTGAAGAAATGATAACTGGGTGACGACCATCTGGATCATGATGTACATATTTTAATTCTGAAGGAAGAGGTTTTAAGTCAGGGGTAGGTGGAGTGGGTATCAAAGATTCTTGAGGAAAGTCTTCTTCCATGGAGAAAACATATTTATGATCGTCCAAGTCGCTGGATATCACGGTAGTATGGTCAAATAGTGGTATTGACTCTAATAACGTGTTTACTTCCTGTGTATAATCATCGACGTCAAATTCAGATTCGCCAAAAGAAAGAAATTGTTGTACTTCATCGTCAGGAAAAGAGTTTGTTAAATACTCGTGCACAAGGCTGTCAACCATGTTCACTTCACCATCAATGTCAGGCTCTGGAATTTGTTTCATCAACTTGAACACATTCACCTCGATCGAAAGATTTCCGAAGGACATGGTCATGGAACCATCCCTACAGTTAATGAGAGCATTAGCAGTTGCTAGGAACGGACGTCCTAAGATGATAGGAATGAAATCACATGCAACTTCTGTATCCAAAATAACAAAGTTCTGGGATAGTAAAAGTCTTGGACTTTTACAAGGACATTTTCCACAATTCCTTTTAGATACTTAATGGAACGATCGGCTAACTGTAGAGTCATGGTGGTAGGTTTAAGCTCATGAAGACCTAGTTGTTTAAATAAGTAATATGGAAGTAAGTTCACACTAGCTCCTAGGTCTAGTAGCGTAGTAGCCGTATATTTGTCACCTAAGGTGCATGGAACTGTTGGTCTACCAGGGTCCTTGTATTTGACTATACCATTGTGTTCGGTGATAGATGGAAACTGTTCGGTGAGAAATGCTTGTTGAGGAACATTAGTTCTCTTTTTTGTGGTGCACATATCTTTCAGAAATTTTGCATGTTTTGGCAATAGCTTTAAGGCATCGAGAAAAGGTAAGTTGATTGTCAAATTCTGAAAAGTTTCTCGAATTTCATCAAAATTCTCATCAGGTTTATTCTTTTTGCGTCGCAGAAATGGTGCCTTAGGCCGGAATTTGGCATAGGGGTCCGCTTGCTCGTTTCCTAATTTCTGAGATGTTGACTTTGTTGGATTTGGTGAATCCTCCGTAGGTTCATTATTGGAAATAGATTTATTGGAACCTTCAGATACCTTAGGTTGATCATCTGGCATACGTATTTGATTGTCTATATTTTTGCCAGATCGAAGAGTAGTGATTGCGTGCACCTCACCTTAGTTTGGAGTAATTGTACCAGGTGCATTGGTGAGTTCAAAGACAGTGTTTGCTGGCTTAGGGTTTGGAACTGCTTGTCCAGAAAACACACCTTTCTGACTCTTTTCTTGCACCAATTGTTGAAATGATTGTTGGATAGACGTTAAAATTTGAGATTGTTGGTTCATATAAGCTAAGAAAGTCTCACTTGTCCTATCCGTAACGAGTGGCGCAGGTTGTGCAACAGGTACTAGTTCACGATTATTACTGAGAAGTTGTTGATTATAGCTGGGATTTGGATTGGCTAGAACAAGGCTACGGTTGGTTTGATAGTTAGCATTGGAATTATTTTGAAATTAACTTTATTGGTATTGCTGATTATTTCCTTGGCGGTATGGAATAAAGTTGTTGGGTGGTCGAACAGGTAGATTAGCGAAACCTAGAGGAGCCATCTGTGGTGGAGGTGGGCACCAAGCGAAATTCGTATTTGTCGCCAAGGTGCATTAGGAATGTTGAATGCACATGCCTCTTCTGATGGTTGAGAAGGGGAGGCATATAACAAGGGACAATAAGCATCAGGATGGTCAGGACTGAGACAAAGAACACATGGATATGTGTCAACGTTCATGACCTATTTTGGGAGTTGATCGTTTACTTGAACTGCAAGGGAATCTACTTTTTTAATGAGGGATTCTATCAAATTTTTTAATTCGGGATCAGATTTTATCTCAAAAATAGATGTAGCTTTTGTAACAGTATCCTTAGATGACCTAGACTACTCAGTGTTACCCCAGTGGGTACCTCGTTTTGCTTGTTTGTCAAGAAAATTATATGCTTCAGTCGCTCCTTTGTCCATGAAGCAACCGCCGTTCATTATATCAAGTGTTTCTTTTTGATGATCGGAAAGTCCATTAAAGAATGAACGAACAAGAACAGCAATATGTAGCTGATGATGAGGACATTCTAACGTAAAAATCAAGAATCGATTCCATGCTTCCGTAAAGGATTCATGAGGATTTTGACGAAAGAATTGAATTTTCTGAAGCATTTCAGTAGTTTTCTTTTGAGTGTAAAATTGTAGCATGAAAGCTTTCACAAGTTTATTCCATGTGTCTATGGATTGTGATGGTTGGCCTGCTAGCCAAAGTTACGCTTTATCAGCTAAAGTGAAAGGAAACAACCTAAGCAAGAGTTGTTCGGTAGAGACGGCGGGGTGATGAAATGTTGTGGCTACTTGCTGAATCCTGCGAAGGTGATTATACGGTTTCTCATGATCTAAACCATGATAAATAGGTAACAATCCAAAAACGTTAGGCGGGATTCTAAAATCGCCGTTAATATCCTCGAGTTTGATGCAGGAAGAAGGTCCTTCCTGTAATGCAGTATAAAAGTCCGACAAAGGGCTTCTCAGCTGGTGGAGGATCGTCAGCCATAACGACAGAAGTTAATGGCGACAAAGGATCTTGATGAAGGTGAGTAACAGAAAAAGAACAATTTTTAGGTGAGAACTTACGCAATTGCCTATCGTATTTTTTTCGACGATAGGTATGTTCAAATTCTTTAGTAGAACCAGACCGTAATCTCATGCAAGCATAAAATTAGATCTAATTAACAGAAGAAACTTATTATTACTTGAATTTTATGATTCTCTTGAAGTATTAAAGTTTAACAACGTAGGCCTAAGCTGTTGCTAATGTAGCAGTGAAGCTAGGAATACATGTGCACAAACCAACAGCCAGGTCACAAGAGAGATATGAGGGAGGTTTTTCGTGCAAGCACGGTTCTAATTAAGTAACCTCAATCTTTCAAGTTTCCTAGACACCGTTGGAATATGATTAAGATTTATGCAAGGTCTTACTTAATTTTTTTTTTTTTTTTTTTTTTTTACCTTAAGAAAATTTATGCAATGGAGAAAGTATAATCATGCAAATACGAGCTACTCATACATTACTAGATATAATAGCATGTGAAAATATTCTACTCATACGTATAGCAATATGAATAGGCATTGTTGTATCATCAATAAAAACTTCGATACGTATAGGCAAATACACATCAGTAATACGTATATGTAGGCAAATAGGTAGATATATATTTCGTATACGTATATTTACACTAACAGGCAAATTGTAATCACTCATATGTATCTAGATATATTAGCATGCGAAGATACTATACATACGCAGATAGATACGACAATGCAAAAATGTAAACTAAACATGCAACGTGTTATACATAAACTAAAATACGACTCTTGTATTGCATAATAATTCGATTTCGGCAATACTCATTGAGATTGCGAGTGTCATATAGAGAGAAGCTTCACCCCGTAAGGTTTAGAAACAACTTACCCAACTCAGATTTTAACCCTCGTTAAATGTTCTCCTCTTTCTTGACAAAATCGACTTATTAAACAAGACCGTGTAATTATACGTAGAGAAATACTAAACATGCAACAATAGACACTTATACGTATAAATAGAGATAACCATGCAAAACAGTACCATTTGTATGTATATATACATTAATATGCAATTCATACCCACTTAATCGCATATATATATTTACAAGTGTATTAACATGATTCATGCATATTTCTAGCCTAATACGTAAATAATAATCCATAAACTAGTACATAATAACTACATACATGGTATTCATGCAAAAACAGTATAAAATTTGGAACTTGTAGTGTCCTGCAAGTCCGCCAAAGAAATGAAACTTTCGTTTCAACCCATCGACTTTGCAAATCGCCAAAAGATATTTGGAGTAGCTGTGACAGTTCCAGAAAGTTAGACTCGGTACTGGAACAAAACAGATCAGGAGATGTTTGCGGTGAACAAGGAACAGTAATAGAAAATAATTACTCGCGTACGCGAGTTATGCTATGTGACGCGAGTCCAGATCACACACGCGGAGGAACCTCCCACAATCAGCCCAAATTTTCCCATAAGTCTTACACTTCTGTGTTGATTATTTTCCAAGTCCTAACTTGTTGTTCCTGTAAGTGTAACCAAACACACAAACTCTGATCAGTAGCGAAACGCGGGAAAAATTTAAAAAAACAAACGATGAGCAAGAAAGAAAAACAAAAAGATGGATAGGAAAGAGATTTGGGGGTTTCCCCTTTGAGCAATTCCAGCTTGTAATGGAAGGTCTTTTGGTCCTTAGGATGGCAGCGGCGCCATTTTGATGTTCACCTTTTGAGTATGTTAAAGATTTGATTCTCTAATTTGACAAAGTGCGAATACAAAGATTTTTCCTTACTCACAATATTCGTGTGCATAGTTTTGAGTAGGGATTTCGAACCATCCTAAGTCTAGGACAACTTACAACTTGTTTTTGCTCTTTTAGGACACTAGTGAGTAAGTTTTAAGCTATGGTTGAATTGATACTAACTACTTGGTTTCTTTTAATGCAAAAAATGAAAACTTAAGTTACGTAAACATGCAACTAAAACAAAGATAAAAAATGACTTCTAGATAGGTGTGGAGAGTTAGTTCTCCTCATGTGAAGATAACATCTATTGTATGATTCTAGGTTCTTGCATCTTAATCTTCCTAGAACTCATAGACAAGTCCTAATAAAGATTAACTTGATCCTTAACACTATGACTCATCTCTAAGATCATATTGTTAGCATATAGAACCAAAACAATTACTTATCTCTAAGATCATCACCTTGATTCCTAACTAGACTCTACACCAACTACCATTTTGGGATAAGATGTAGGTCTAGTTGTTCTTCCTAAACAACTTACTAAAATCATATCACAAAGGTTATCCCTCACATGAGCATCATTAACCCCCCACAAAGGGAAGGTTTTAGCTCATGATCCTAGGGATAAAAATGAAAGATGCAAAATAGAAATGTAAAATGAGAGAGAGAACAAAAAGAAGAAGAAACTAAAGAAAAAATTACTTACCTTAAGAAAATTAGATTTTATTTAGAAGAAGAAGAACAAAAGTTTCTTCCATTAAAACTATTACAAGCTTTTCATAAAAACTAAAAACTAAAACTAAAACTAAGGAACTAAAAAAAAACAATGAAATGATAAAAGAAAATAAGTTAAGGGAGTAAATGGAGTGCATCCCTCCTTGTTTTGTTTTTTCCTTCCTTTGTATAATTATCCCCCTCATCCCACGTGAAAACACACACACACATTTAATTCACTTTTATCCACCACATTAAAACAAAGTGACACCTTGCTTTTTTTCACTATTAACACCTAATCTTATTAATTACATGCAAGGTATCAATTTTACACCAATAATTTGGCACTTTTGTCTTGACATGCTCCATGATTGATGACTCAGCTCTTCTTGTGGTCCCGAAAGGTGGGTCCATGTGATATGTCCATTGGTGGGTCCAGACGTCGATTTCTGCAAGTTTTGGCCTAAGGTAGAGCTAGTCGTGCTGATCATCTGGGCAGCTTGCTTGCCGAAATCGGAGTCCAGGTTAACGAGATATAAGCTCCGAAAGTTTACGCTTTCCTTTACATAGTCCCGTTCTGACTCGATTCTGTCATGTTTGAGTCCCCGGCTTTGATCCGTCTTTGTTTAGCTCCACATGGCTAATTTGGAAGAATCCATATATACATCGTTCCCCATGTTTTAACGCAGGTTTAAACAATATTTTCATGTTTACTGCGAAGACCTGCAAAAGTACGAAAATATACTTATTTCATGATTATTAAACACATAATTAATCAAATTTATATGTCTCAATGGGGTTTAATATTACAGTTTTTGGTGCTTATCAGCTATGTAGCCCTGAGTTCGAGTGAGCATTTTAATATGGAGAACGTTTAAGCCCTATAGAGCGTTTTAGTTCGAGTGAGCATTCTGCTCTTAGAAAGCGAGTTGTGCGTCAACTAGATAACATTGAGAGATTGTGGTGCATTGATGCAAAATAAAAACTATGTGTATAAATGCTAAGAGTAAGAACTCCTGGAAATGGAATTTTTTATTGATTAAATTTCTTTAACAAGAAAGTATTCCAAGGACGTGGAAGTGCCTATCCATCTTGGGTTTTGATCCAATATGCTCCATTGCCAACGACTCGTTCCACTATGTAAGGGCCTTCCCATGTTGGTGCCAATTTTGAGTCATCCTTAGTCTTGTTCAAGACTAGGTCACCAGGCTGGAAACTTTGAGGGTTAACTCGCTTGTTGTATGTCTTCCTCAGAGCTTGGTGGTAGGATGCCACTCGAATGGTTGCTAGGTCGCGTCGTTCTTCAAGTAAGTCGACCTCATGCAAGAATGGAATCGTTTTGACAAAATTCGACAATCTCATCTCGAGTCGTTGTAATAGTCAGCTCAGTAGGAATGACGGCCTCAGTGTCGTAGCATAGTGAGAACGGTGACTCGCCTGTACTAGTTCGAGCTGTCGTTCTATGAGCCCATAGAATGTTTTCTAGCTACATGGGGCACTGGCTTTTGTTCTTTTCAATCTTCTTTTTCAAGTTCTCAAGAATTGCTTTGTTATTAGCATCTGCTTGACCATAGCTTTGAGCGTACTGGGGAGTGGAGAACGCGTGAACGATCTTCCACTTTGCCAAAAACTCCTTAACTGTCTTTCCCTTGAACTGGGAACCATTATCCATCACCAACATGTGGGGGAGGCTAAATCTGGTAATGATGTTGGTCCAAATGAAGTTTTTGACATTAGATTCCATGACATGAGCCAAGGGGATCGCTTCTACCCATTTGGTGAAGTAATCTGTCGCAACTAGGACGAACCAGAAGCCTGTGCTTTTCTGTGGAATGAATGGACCCATGATGTCTAAGCCCCACATGTGAAATGGGCAAGGGCTAGCTATGTTGATGAGTTCTCGAGCTGGCTGGATGATATTGTGGCCAAATGTTTGGCATTTAATACATTTCAGTACATACTTCTTGGTCTCAATCTGCATTCTTGGCCAGAAGTATCCTTGTGATCGCTTTGTGAGCCAAAGAGCGACCTCCTGCATGGTTTCCGCATTCTCCCTCGTGGATTTCTGCGAAAATCATCTGACCCTGTTCTTGGCATATGCACCTCAGATGGAGTCCTCCGGTGGACTTTCTGAAAAGTTTGTCATTTACTAGGTAGTAGCGACCTGACTGATATTGAACCTGTCTGACTTTAGTGTGATCTTCTGGTGCTTTGCCGAGCTGGATATAATCTGTGATAGGTTGCATCCATGTTTGACTCATCTGAGTGTTAGAGAGTGGGCATAGGTTGCTGATTTCTAGGACGTGCTCATTTTGGTAAGCAGGTCTATTAATCACTTCAATTAGTAGTTTCCTAGGGTCACAGTTCGGTGTTTGGGTCATGAGGTATGCCAAGCTGTCAACGTGGCGATTCTCTTCCAGTAGGAAATGGTGTATGGTGACTTTCTTGAAAGAAGCTAGTAATTGATTTACAACTTGAAGGTACTTAGAAAGGTTACCTTCATTGGTGGTATACTCGTTGGCGACCTAGGGAACGACCAGTTGTGAATTGCTGAAGACCTTTAGTTCCTTAACATTGAGTTCTAATGATGTGTGAAGCCCCATGATCAGGGCTTCGTATTCAGCTTCGTTGTTGGAGGTTGCAAAATCTATGCGAACTGATTTCTCCACCATCGTGTCATCCGATGATACTAGGACTACACCAACTCCGCTGCAATCGAGATTGCTAGCTTCATCTACAAAGAGTGACCATACCAACGCATCATGTTATTTAGAGGACATTGAGGCGACCTCTGGTTCCCAGTTCAGGTCGTCGACTGGGAAATCTAGTAAGAAATCTGCCACGACCTGGCCCTTCTAAAAGACTCTTGGGGTGAACTCAATGTGGTGTTCACCAAGTTATTCTGCCCATACTGCCATGCGAGTTGTTTTGTTTGCCTTAAGGAGGATCTTCTTTAGTGGGAGGTCGGTGATCACTTTGATTGGATATGCTTGGAAGTATGGTCTGAACTTTCTCGCTGAGTAAAGTAGTGCCAGTACGGCCTTTTCAATGTGGGAGTAGTTCTTTTCAGCTGGCAACAATGTCTTGCTTGTGAAGTAGATCAGTTTCTCTGCATTTTGTTCCTCTTTGAAGAGAACTTAACTGATGGCGAAGTCAGACACAACTAAGTAAAGCCCCAATGTTTCACCATCAATCGGTTTGCCAACACAGGTGGTGGTGTCAAATAGTCCTTGAAAGTAGAGAACGCTTGGTGGCATTGCTCGTTCCATGAGAACTGTTCACCCTTCTTGAAGATTTGTAGGAAAGGTCGGCATTTGTCTGATGCTCTCGATATGAATCGGTTTAGAGCTGTCACCATTCCTGACAACTTCTGCTTCTTTGCTTTTGGGTTGGGCATGTCCAAGAACGCTCGAATCTGATCTGGGTTTGCTTCTATCCCATGTTGTGAGACCTAATACCCCAGAAATTTCCCAGAGGATGCTCCAAAGAGGCATTTCTCAGGGTTAAGCTTCATCTGAGTTCGCTCAAGTCTGGAGAACACTTGTGTGAGGTGATCTAAGTGATCTCCAGCTTTCTTACTTTTGACGACCATGTCATCTATGTAGACTTCCACCGTGTCACCTAACATGTCTTGGAATATATTGGTGATGAGTCACTGGTAGGTCGCTCTAGCGTTCTTGAGGCCGAACGGGAGGACATTGTAACAGTAAATTCCTTACTCTATTACGAATAAGGTTTTCTCTTGGTCTTCTTCTGTTAGTGGGATCTAGTTGTAGCCACTATAGGCATCCATGAATAACAAGAGCTCGTGGCCACAGGTCTAGTCCACAAGTCGGTCGATTCTAGGTAAAGAGAAGCTATCATTGGGAGTTTCCTGGTTTAGGTAGATAAAGTCCACGCAAAGGCGAACTGTGTCATTCTTTTTTGGGACTGCTACTATGTTAGCAACTCATTCAGGGTAGTCGACCTTCCTAATGAAGCCAACTTTTTTTAGATTTTTTACCTCTTCATTAATTGCTTTTTAAAACTTACGGGATAGTTTTCGAGGTCGCTGGCAAACTGGTATAGCATTTGGGTTAACATTCAACTTATGGCATGCAATATTGGGATCAATCCCAGAGACATCGATGTATGACCAAGCAAAAACATCTTTATTCAATGATAAAAAGCTTACAAGTTGTGCCTTGAGGGTAGGATCAAGGTTAGCTCCTACATAAATGAACTTAGGGTCATCCTCAGTTCCTAGGTTGACCTTTTCTTTGAGTTCGGTCTGAGTTTCCGCATTAGTGGGTGGAGCGACCTCAGGGGTCTTGGTCTCTTGTGATGCTTCCTTGACCACTGGGGGTTGAGTGACCTGTGGTTCCTGACCTGCTAGTGGCGATTCTTTGACTGATCCCCCAGTGTTCTTCCTTTTTAGGCTGAGGGTTTGTGGTCATGGATTTGACTTCATAGATGAAGTCCTCTGCTAGTTTTTCTTTATCGATCTCCTCCTTGTTATTGACTGATGCCCGAATGGGCTTGTTGGCTTAGGAGATCTGAATTGCAATTATGAGCATCGAGCTGGTTGCTTCGAAGCTCCATCATGCCTATGGGGCCAGGGAAGCGTAGCACCTGATAGAGTGTGGATGGCACTGCTTGCAACTTATAGATCCAACAGCGTCCTAAGATAGCAGTGTAGGACGAGTTGACATCTAGAACGCTAAAGTGTGTATTGATGCTAACTTTGTCTTCGTGTGACCCAACTGAGACAAGTAAGATAATGTCACCAATTGGGTCGGCTCGAGATCCATTAAAGCCATAAAGGGGGGGCTATTGGATCTATTAGTACCGACTTGGGCAAATTCATCTCCTTGAGGGTCTGATAAAACAGGATGTCACATGAGCTGCCTGGGTCGATCAGGACGTGCTTTATTGTCCAATCACTGATTTTGAGGTGGACAACTAGGACGTCATTGTGTGGGAGGCACACCTTGTTGAGGTCGGCCTCAATGAAGGTGATGTCTCCACAGCTATGTCCATTTGTGCATGGGGTGGGGCCCGCTTGCAAGGAGAACTGGTAGACTTCCTATATGGCGCCTACTTGTCTCTTTTCTCCCTGGATGACGTGACAGAGTCGTCCTGGAAGGTGATCATGTTGATGGTTCTGTCAGAGGAGTGTTGCCGATGCTCATGGCGAGATCGCTCTTTGGAGCGACCTCTAGCATGAGAGCGAGCCCTGTTGTTATTGCGGGGTAGGGTTCAGCTGCGTTCTCTGCGAGCCATGAGTTTGTGGCGCAGGTCGCCATCGGCAATATCAATATAATGCTTGATATGCCCTACCTCAATGAGGTCTTGAAGGTAGTGCTTGAGTCCCCGATATTCGTTGGTCTCATGGCACTTTGTTTTATGGAAAGCGCAGTACGGTTTCCCTAGTGTGTCTTTTGGCCGTTTTACCTCAGGTCGGTAATAGGCCGTTTTTTTTATCTTCTCCAGTATGTAACTTGGAGATTTGGTAAGCACAGCGAACTCTCTTCTGTTTTGAGTTCGGGTGCTGGGATGCTGATCCTGTGGTCTGGATCGCTTCTTAGAAGATGGGGCGATATCTGAGATCACATCGACCTCATCTTCTTCCTTCAGTTCTTCTTTTTCGAGACCTTCTTGAAGCTTGATGTACTTCTCTACATGTGCATACAGTTCGACCAATATTTCAAGGTGTTCCTTCATGAGCGACCTGGACAGACCAATGTTTTTCATGATGGCATTTGAGAAGGCCACTGTGGCGAACGACTCCTTGAGACCGCTATCCATGGACAATGGCTCTGTCTTGAAACACCCTAAGAAGGTGCGGATTGGTTCGTCACTCTTCTGAGACAGCTGGAAGAGTGAGTTGTGGATGTAGGCAATCTTTAGGGAGAAAAGTGTTTAAGGGATTGAATTGACCGAGTTCGTATAGACGAACTGCCTACGTATCAAGTTCTCTCTGCTGGGGGGAGAGTTGAATTAGGTCATCAGACGTAGTTCCTCCTCTTCTTTATATAGGCAAAGATGCCCATGCTTCCTCCTCTCCCGCATCAGGTCAAGTTCTGGACTTGATGACATTTAAAGAGTCATCAATGCGTCCTGTGAGGAAGTGAGGGTATGCGCAACTGCAGCTCCAGTCTTTAAGGTGATAGCCAGACCATACGTTATTAGCCGTTGGGGTGCTGGCTTATGTGAGCGTTCTGGACGCCTAATGTCCTGGATATGGACGTTCTCCTCTCCCGCATCAGGTCAAGTTCTGGACTTGATGACATTTAAAGAGTCATCAATGCGTCCTGTGAGGAAGTGAGGGTATGCGCAACTGCAGCTCCAGTCTTTAAGGTGATAGCCAGACCATACGTTATTAGCCGTTGGGGTGCTGGCTTATGTGTGCGTTCTGGACGCCTAATGTCCTGGACATGGACGTTCTGGGAGCAGAGCGCTCTGGACGCCTAACGTTCAGGTGCGATGATTTTGCTTGACTTGTATGAACTGATCATAAGCGATTTAGCCGTGTGGATGAGTGTGGTCGTCTTGGTGTGCTGGACACGTATTTCCTATTTACTGTAAGTGTATATTACTCCCTCACAATCCCCATCAAACTTTTGTGTTCATAGGGTGAAGGCATATTACCAGAGGTTTGCCCAATGTGTTTTCAGTTATAATTAATCTGTTTTTGACCAAGAGAGAATGCTTTTGCTACTTATTGGATTTACGTTAGAAGCATATTCATGTGAATATATTTGGTAATATTTTTCTTAATGATTTATTTGTTTTTTCTAAGATAAAATTACACCATCAAAAAAAAGATCATAAGATAAAAATCTATCTAACCAAAAAATTTGCGTCTATTGCTGCTGTTGTTAATTAGATGCTGCACTGTCGATATTTAGCAAAATAACCCCGACGACAGGTTGCATTAAGGGAAATTATGATTACACGTGCATTTTTGCTAGTCCTTATAAAGCTATTGCAACACAAATGAATCCTATTATATTTCTTCAAATCAGTTGACTGCCATCTTCAATATCATCCACCATCGCTTGCAACTGATTATGATTTCATGTTTACAGGATTAAATTCCAGGAGCGCAGGACTATAGGCAACTGAGGAATGCAAAATCAATAGTGTACAGATTTACTTACACATTAGTTGGTCTAGAAAAAATATTCGACTTTCTCAAATGAAATCACCGGTAGAACCGTATAAGTTAATTGTAAATCTTTTAAGATTTCGCTCCTGCAAAGACATTATGGTATCAAGATGGTCTTCAAAGCCAACGATGCTGAGGGTAAGAATCGCTAAGTGCTCCAAGCATCTCATTTCCTTGAGACAGTCGGCAACCATTGGTGAATCCATATTGCATAATAGGCTTCCTTTCATCTGTAATTCCTCAAGACCACAGAGAGACGATATGAGCCCAACTTGTATGTTCTTTAAACTCGTAGTTTCTGACAGGTCAAGGGATCTTAGGCTAAGTAATCCATCCATTCCATGTGGCAATTCTTCGATGGAAGCTCCACGTAGATTTAGAACCCGCAGTTTCTTCAGATTTTCTAGTGATGGTATTTTCTTTAAACTCTTGCAATATTGTAAGAACAACACACGAAGGTTGAGTAGTTCAGCCAGTGATGATGGCAACTCTGTGATACATGAATATGACATATCAAGAACTTCAATTGCTGGCATCATATAAAAGAATGAAGAAGAAATATGTGAAAGAGGATTATCCTGCAGTAACAATGTGGAGAGATCGGGGCAATAGTACTCAATGTCATCAAGAGTATTGATGTGGTTTCTTATCAACGAAATTTTTCTAGAAAACCCCCATTCAAAGAAATATGGTGCTTCCCTTAAGCCTTGGCCAGCTTTAACTAGGAAGTTGGGCTCTCCTCTAATGATGTGAATGGCTAAGTCTCTGAACAAGTCATGCATTTTCAACCATTCATTTCCTTTTCTTGTAAAGGCTTCGAACATGCTTGCATCCTTTAACTCGTCCAATATTCTGAATCCCTCATTTATTTGCATCACCATGTCACCGCCTCCTTTAATAAAATTCTCAGCTATCCAGTACCTAATCAATTCTTCAGACTCGAACAAATAGTCCTCAGGGAAAAATGCAGAATACAAGAAACAATTCCTAATTGCATCATCTTTTAGACGACTATAAACCAGTCTCATAAGAATAAGATTCCTTTCTTCCATATTTCGAATTTTCGTCTGTGTCAATTCTTCCAAAAATTTGTCCCACACCTCGATCTTGATTGCATTTCTCATCGCATGACCCAATGAGATAATAAACACCGGAAGTAAATCACATTCACGTACCATTTCTCTAGCGATAGGTTGGATATCAGGAGTAAGAACCTCTTCACCAACCGTACTAACAAACAAGTCCCATGCTTCCGTCTTGGTCAAAACATCAACTTCGATATTCTTGTTTGTCTTCAATCGCCAACAAACACTCCAAAAACGAGTAGTCACCACAATCTTGCAACCGTTATCTTCATTGGGTAGGGGAATCCCTATCTTCATTAAAGAAATTGGTTGCCACACGTCATCAAAAATGATGAGAAATTTTTTAACCTTCTTCAAACTCCTTAGCAAATAGGCAGCTTGGCTCGCCTCATCCTCGAACTCCATGTTCAACTGCATAGCAATGTCTCTTTGCACTTTTTCTAAGCTCATGTCTTTTGACATGTTAACCCAAATAATCTTATTGAACATTTTAGTTGCTAGAAGCCGATTGTTGGTGTTCATCATTGCGGTAGTTTTTCCAACACCACCTTTTCCATAGACGCCAATTATCCCAACCTTAGGATCCATCAGGTTATCCCAGATCTCATTTAGAGTCGTCTGGATGGAACTACCAAATAATGGTTGAACAGCAACAAAACTTTGTTGTTCAGGTACCATTTGCCAAGCGCTACGTTGGATGTCAGGAGTGAAACCCTTACTATCAAATGAGGTCCACGATTCCTTCTTGGAAAAAACTTCTTCAAAGAAATCAACGTCCTGGTTTGTCTCCATTCGCCTACGGACCTCCCAAAAATCTGATGTCACCATAATCTTGCAACCGTTGCTCTCATTCGGTAGAGGAATCCCTAACTTCTTAAAAGAAATCGTCTTCGACATGTCATAAAAAATGAAAAGAACTTTTTCAAGACTATTTAGCACCCTGGCAGCTTGACTCCTATAGTCCTCATGCATTGGAATGAAAACATCCAATTGCATACCAATGACATCCCACACTTCGTCCACGCTCATGTCTTCTGAACAGTGCACCCATATAATCTTATTAAAGATATTAGTTGCTGCAAGCATATTTCTTATGGTCATCATCGTCGCATTCCTGCTAATGCCGAGCCCCCAAATGCCAACTATACCAACCCTACAATCCATCAGGTTTTCCCAGATCTTTTTCAGAATCCTATGCAAGGAGCCAACTATTAATGGTACAGTCAAAAACTGTTTAAGACGACTATGATTGATTCTCAAAAGTCGAGGGTTCTTTTCTTCCATATCTCGACTCATTGTCAGTGAGGAACTAAATTCCAGCAAAACTTTCTCCCACACCTTGATTTTGACCTCGCCTCTCATAGCGTGGCCTAATGAGACAACAAGGATTGGAAGGCAATCACATTCACGTAGCATTTGTCTTGCGATAGGTTGAATGTCAGGACTCAGGACCTTGTAACCAGCCTTACTAACAAACAAGTCCCATGCTTCCTGTTTGGACAAAACTTCAACTTCAATGTTCTTGTTTGTGCCCATTCGCCAACAGACGTTCCAAAAACGAGTTGTCACCACTATTTTGCAACCATTATCTTCATTGGGTAGGGGAATCCCAACATTCTTCAAAGAAACTGGCTCCCACAAGTCATCAAAAATGATGAGAACTTTCTTGGATTTCTTCAGGCTCTCTAGCAACCTGGCAGCTTGACTGACTTCATCCTCGTGCGTAGGAAGGTAGACGTTTAATTGCATAGCAATGTCGTTGCGTACTTTGTCCAAGCTCAAATCTTTTGACAAGCTAACCCAAATAATCTTATCAAATATTTTAGTTGCTACAAGCCGATTGTGGATGTTCATCATGGTGGCTGTCTTGCCAACACCACCCTTCCCATAGATGCCAACTATCCCAACCATAGGATCCATCAATTGTTCCCAGATCTCATTTAAAGTATTCTGGCTGGAATAGCCAACTAACGTCGGTGCAGCCAAAATCTGTGGTCGATATGGGACCTGCTCAACAAATGGTTCATCTGAGCTGACTAGTCCTTCGAAGAATTGGCTGCTTTCCTGAAGTCGATCCACCTCTTCGGTCATCTTTACAATAAGTTTAGAGTGCTTGTGTTGATGATACAAATTGGCGAAGCATAGCTTATTGTTTTTCTCAAATGATTTTTCGAGTACTCCGACTTGGTTTTTTATTATTTCAACATGTTCTAGCCAAGAAATAACCTGCTCTCTGGGCCTCCTGCGTTGCCCCTCAGTCCTACTCAGATCTTCCTTAATGTCTGTCTCCTTGGCGATGAGATCTTCACATTTACTTCTTAGGATATCCATGCTGGTTTGAGCATGGAGCTTCCTGAGAGGAAAAGAAGCCAAAAGTAATAATCAGTCCCTGAAATTCTCGAAGAATGAAAACAAGTCATTTGTAACTTTACCCAAAAATAAGTGAGAGTTGGTTCACGACAACTATAAAGTAGTACAGTGGGTAATCAGAGTGTTTTATCTATTTTATCGCTATGTAATAGACACGATATACTCATTGTAAGTAGTCTGTTTTGTTGTTGAAAGGAACTACTTTCATTGAAATGTGCATGTGGCACGATATACTCATTGTAAGTAGTCTGTTTTGTTGTTGAAAGGGACTACTTTCATTGAAATGTGCATGTGGGTTGTACTTTAATTGAGATTAATGTGCATGTGGGTTGCATGTATTCTTAAGTAGGTTTTCATGGTATCAAAATGAAGAATAACAAAAAAAAATTAGAATGCACAAATCTTACCTAAGATTATGTAGACTTATTATTAACTTTAGCTTACATAGATATAAAGAAAGTTAATACCAAAATTATAACTCAAAAGGAATAAAAGACGGGCAATTGTATTCCCATCTTCAAACCATAAAATTATTTAATTTATGAATTCATCAATATTACTACATAAACATGCGTCAAAGTCAATAAACAGATAAACCAGCTATTAAATTGAACAGATACGTAACACATAAAGTTTAATATCGGTTTGAGTAATACGAAGCAACTGTTGAAAGATATGTGTTAACATCGGTTGGAGTAATACGGACTAACTGTTGAAAGATATGTGATTATTTAGTTATGGAAAAAACAACAGAGAATGCTATTATCATACGAGTTATGTTCCATTGTTACTGGACTCCTATGGGAAATAATAAGAATATACATTCTTCTTCCTTGTCTATCTAAAGCTAATCTTATAGACACAGTGAGACTTGAAATCGGTTAAAATTAAATCTAGATTAACCATGAATCCCACGTGTACTTTTCTACCTTAATTTCAGGGGAAAATGAATCAAGGTTTTTGTTTGATTGATACTTCAGAGGGGTTATATTGTAATAGCTTCTCTGTGTGTGTACTATCCGGTATGGATTGAAGTCAGCACTCTCTGAGATGTTGCCTAATATTCAGGCCAGTACTAAAAATGGTGATTTGACTGATCTACAGAGGCAGAAATGGAGTACTGGACTGGAAGAGGATCTACTCAATTCTTACTAAACTTGAAAAAGGAGGTGACAAAAAACTGCAGGTCAAAGGTCTAGATCATTTACAATGGTGTAAGGTCAATCCCTCAGGATCGAGCTGCAACAACTTCTTGAAATGGATGGGTTCAATATTGTCAATTTCCATGAACTAAATAAGCCTTCACCTTGAGTTCAAAGATAGATTAATATGGTTGCCAGACATGAAGGGAGAATTCTGTGTCATCAGCATATGGAGAAGTTAAAACCAAGAATTTTAGAGTCCCCTGGTTTAAGCTTGTTTGGAATGAACACATTCATCCTAGAACCTCAGCCTTAATGTCGAAACTATGTCACCGAGTGGCAGCTATTGATCAGAGAGCACAGACAGGTGGTGTTGGGTTTGCATCAAGATGTTGCCGCTGCAAGATGCACGTGCAGTCTGTACAACATATCTTATAACTGCGCTAAATTCTTGTGGTATTGGGTGTCAGCTATTTTGACTTCCACAGCGAAATGCACGCTTGTAGGCATTTCAAGATGGACAGCCCACTAGTGAAACATTTGTGAAATGCCGCAGTGGTGGGAAAAATGCTTGAACTATGGAAACACAGGAATAAAGTACTATTTGAAGAAGAGAAGCTGAACATCAGTTTCTGCAATAAGGAAATCAAGAAGCACGAACACTACAATAGCATTCTCTCTAAGGACAATTTTGTTCACCATGAACCTATTCTTAAGAACTGATGTCGTGGTGTGTATCCCATAGCCCTAGGACTGCTCTCAAGGTCAAAGGTTGCAAGTGTCATCCACCTGATCGAGGCTTTATTAAGATTATCTTTGGATGGGGCCTCAAGTAGGAACCATGGTCAAGCTGGTATTGGGGCTTACATTAGCCAGGAATATTGGAATAGAGACAAACTATATGACTGAGTGCAGTGCTATTACGGACACCTTAGAGGAAGCAATTCTTGTCTTTGACACTGTATCATTATTTTCATTACTTAATGGAAATTCACAGCTTACCTAGCCAAGAAAAAAAAATCCCTTGTCTTTGTGTGTACGTGTCAGAAAGAGAAGGAGAAATAGAGAGAGATACAATTTTTATCCAAATATTGTCATAGCTATTCTAATGTAGTAAATGAAAATGAAATATATCTACCTTTTTAAGGTAAAGAATTTATAGAAAAACAGAGTCTAGAAAATAGAAAAGTTGGCCTTCCATTAGTTCAATACATAATTGTGTTTGTTATTTTGTTTTGATGAATGGATATATGGGCTGACCGGACCTATTTCAAGAACTTCATCAAGGAACCTTGTGTACAGTCTGATGGTGTCTTTATTTCTCATGACAGATTTTATTTGCCATTATTCCTGGTGTCATACTTTAGATAATATTTTAAACTTGAATGTCTTCTCAAAGTCATTTTACTGATTTGCAAGTTATCAGGAAAAAGAGTAAGAATAAAGAATCAGTATGTAACCACTCACATTTGCTCTTGCAAGAGATGCGCCCTAAGAGCTGAGAAATGAGCTAGTCTTCACTTCGTGGGAAGTATACCTCCATCTTGAAGAGTCATCCATCTAAGCAGAACTCCGTTATTGAGGCTAATGCTAATGAATGTAGCTTCCCTTGGTATATCTGTTTGTAAAATTTCTTTTCACCCCTAACATCAACATAAAAAAAACCAAAAGGAACTTTAATTACACAAAATATAAATAGTAGTACTAGTACAACAAATGCTGCTAACAGAAAAGAAGGAATTCAAATAACTTGAGTAATAACTTGTTCAAAAAACACTGATTGCAGAAGCGATTTTCTATTTTCTTTTTTAGCAGATTCTTTTAAGGCCATTGCTAAGAGGTAAGAACTGCTTGCCTTATGATATTTGTAGTTAGTAAGACCCAGAACATGTATCTCTATAATGAAGTAATTAACAAATTATATACTCAATTCTCAAACAAAACCAAAGAACCAATTAACAATGAAGTCTTACATGCCTTGGCAATAAAACAGTATGCGAAGGTTCAAGTGTACAACAGCTCAAACATTGTTCAACTTACAAGAATTTAACGAATTAATCAAAGTGATCACAAAAAGAAAACTTATTACCTTTCATTTTGGGAAGAGTTTGAACACGAATATGAATTTTCAGAGTTTTCATTTCTCGGTTTGATGTGATCAAATGAGGTGGGCGCACTTTTGACCGAAAATAATCAAAAAAATATAACATGCAGCTATCAGTTATTTTTCAGAAGCCGAAATATCGGTTGCCAACCACAATTCATTTGTGCTTTCAGATAAATTTTGATTTAGGCTAAGTCCATTGGAGTTTTAAGGATAGAGAGTACGAAATATCGGTTGCCAATGGTTTGGACTTTGGAACATACTATGCCCACTTCAACTGGGATAGTTTGGAACCATCCAATTCTACTCCACTTCGACCGGGCGCCAAATGACATCCAATTTTTTGGTGGGGACACATACAATTCTACTCTACTTCAACCAGTGCCAAATGACATCCAATTTTTTGGTGGTAACACATACAATTCTACTCCACTTCGACTGGCGCCAAATGACATCCAATTTATCATTATATTCCACTTGAAGTGGCGCCATTTGTTTTCTTCCAAATTACTCCAATTTAACTCGCATGGAATGCACTCCCGTATTCCTCATTATTACTCTAGAGAGTAATATATGGATAGAGAATAAATACCACTTGAACACCCACCACATTTGTAGGAATAGAGAGCCATTGGACTCAAGCTTAGAGGTGGTTATTGGGGGTGGTTGGTAGTTCAATTGTATCCTCCGGATGTGCCAAAGGCTTTAACATATTCTATATGTATATTTACAAACCAACCACATGAAGACACGTGGCAAAGTATTCAGTAACCACAATTATGCTCAGCTCATCTAACAACTCGCTATCTCTTCTCAGATCATCCACAACGACTACTTCTCATCAATAGGGGCGGCTCTGACCCATAGTCAGCCTAGGGCCCCACTTGTTGCAAAAAATTAAGGCCCCAAATTGAATCTTGCACACTACCCTCTAACCCACTATTTTATTTATATTTTTCTGTTTATAACATAACATATTTGGCCCAATTAGCCCTCAAGCCCACCAACTAAGCCTCAAACTCAACAGAAACATAAAACACTAGTCTCCTTCAATTGTTTTTGCGACTATTCATTGGGGTTTGCTCAAAAAGAAAAAAACAATCACTATAACTATAACTAGATAACTGCAAGCAGTGGGGCCGTGAGCAGAGAGTGAAGAAGAGATGGAGGGATGGATTTGTGGGTGGGGAGAGAGAGAGAGTTGGGTTTGGTTGAGAATGAGAGTTGAGCAAGTGAAGAAGAAGAAAAGGGGTTGGGATTGAGGTTTGTTGCTTGCAAATTGTAGGAAACACAAACCAAGAGTTTGCTCCCACTCACTGAAGGAGAGAGGTTGAGGGAAAGTGAAGGCGAAAGATTGAGGACAGACAGACATAAATTTACCAAACTATATTTTAGACTACGCACCCCCCCCCTATGGCCCACCTCTCCCAAAAATGTTCGCTCCGCTTACTTGATTAGTTAGCTTGGCCAAAAGTTGAAATAGGGCATTTACATACACCACTCACCACAGTTTGCATTATTATATATTTTTAAGGTATTATCTCAAATTAAAAATTACTTGAATTGTTTATTCAATTATTTTATTCAAAATATATATTGAGTGTGTGAGTGATAACTGATAAAATATATTTTTTCTTTTTCAGAACATTCTTAGACTTTTAGTTAATTGGTTATCGTCACGAAGAATACTATAAAGTATCTCTCTGGTAGTAATAAGAGAAAAAAGAAGCAAATATTAGACCAACTCACTCAATCTCAGGTTGGAAGCATTTGAAAGTTTTTTTTTTTCTAGCAATAGACAAGCATAAAGTTTTAATGAAAATTTGGTCAGTAACGAAGGTGAAGATATTGTGCCTGGAGAACTTCATAATACAATGAATGTTGAACATGATGAGAGAGTAAATACTGAAATGGAAGTAAATGCTGAACACAAAGAGTAGGTTGATGCTGAAAATATAGAGAGGGATGACGCTGAAAATGGGGAGAGAGTTGATGCTGAAATTAAAGAGAGAATTGGTATTGAAAATGAAGTTGAACGAGATGATTTTCCGAATGAAGAAATCGATCAAGCTTTGAACGAATAAAGAATATGGTCTAATCGATATACATATTTAATCCGGGGAATTGGAATAATATTGATCAGAAGTACAAAGATTTATTGGTTGAGAAAGGTCTAGTAAGATATGATGCTATTAAATTTCCTAGAAATGGTGAAGGGCAAGCGTTTTTCCATTGTCCTTTATGTTCGGCATATAGATAGTGGTTTGAAGTAGGATAAAGACTGCTTATCTATTCACATTTGTTGGATAGAGTGTTTTGCTTTTGTTGCAAGTTGTTCAAGCAAAGTGCAAAGACTTCTAAACTAGATAGTGATGGATGCTCTACATGGCACAACCTTAGTCGGAAGCTTAAAGATCATGAGAAAAGTGATGACCACAAAAGAATATGGAATACATGGTATGAATTGAAAAACAGATTAGAAATGAATGAAACAATTGATAAGAGTGTGCAAGACCAAATAACATTGGATGCAACTATTACTGAGGATATTTCCTGTTGTGAAAATTCTTGCTAAAAAGAATATAGCATTTCGTGGGGAAAATGAGAAGATTTATGAATAAAACAATGATATTTTTTTTGGATATTATTGAAATGATTGTGGAGTTTGATCCAATATTGCAAGATGGCATATTAAGAGTTATGAAGTTCATTATCATTGCCTTGGTCATAACATTCATAATGAACTAATTGAAATGTTAGCAGCCGAGATTAAAAAAGTGATTCTTTAGAAAATCCGAGAGGCTGCAAAATACTTTTCAGTTATTCTTTATTGCACTCCAAATGTAAGCCATGAAGAACAGATGTCACTTATAATTAATACGATGCATAGATATAAAATATTTGGGCTACACCTCCAGACTCTGGTTTCTCTTGTCTAAAGTCTAATTAATTGTATATATAAAGTTGAGGGGTAATTCTGTTTGGTGCCCTACTCTGTCAAAATGCATGAGGACATCATTAATCAGTTATTGTAACAAAATGCTTAGTATATATTGTACGAACACTAAGAAATTGCCTTTCTTAGTAAACTTCTAAATTTTCTTGAGGTTATGATTATAACTCTCATCAATATATTATCTTCTAGATAAAATCAATTTCCCCTTTCACCCTAAGTTAAGTTTGTTCTATGTTGTTTCTAGTTTTACATTGGTAGTACGGGGACATCAAACCGATGTATTTCAATCATGGGAAAGAGTATATGAAGATGAAGAACCGAGGATAGGATATCATCTGTCACCCAATGAAAGACAGTGACACTAAGAAAAGAGAATAGAAACAATAACAATAATAAGCTACATTCAATTTAATTTTGTTCCATGTTGTTTCTAGTTTTACGTCATCTGTCACCCAACGAAAGACGGTAAGAAAAGAGAATAGAAACTATAACAAGGATAAACTACATTCCATTTCATAGGAAAAGGTAAAAAAGAAACAATGAAAAGTCATGATCTACTGGGCATATTTCTCTCACAGGAAAGACGTTTCAAAATTGTTGAACGACCTAGACTTCATCAAAAGATTCTGGCATGATTAGAAGAACTAAAGATGTCCAACCAGTAAATGGGCGAGCACCTTTACCCTTCCCTTTGTTCTTTTGGTCATATTGCTCCCACAAGTAACTCGTTTGCCTATAATTTTTAACACATTCTTGCCAAACATAGCAAAGAAAATGATGATTCTAATACAAACAGGTCCTTCATAATTATTGATATAATGTGTACAATACCTAATTAAATTTTCCCACAAATCTCCATATATGGCTTTGGCTCTTCCCCTGTATGGTCCATCCTCTGCAACGATAATAAAGAAACTCGATAAAAGGTGCAACTTAACTTGCTCGGAGTTTCCCCTTATTGGATATACCGTATACATATTATTTAATCGTAAGTACCTTGTGAATAGTGTTACATTTCATGTACAATGAGCTGTTACAAACAAATACACATGAGCTTTAGGATCTTTCGCGAAGGCAGTGAGCCTACAAATCAATAATACACTGCCCCAATGAGCTCTATTAATATCGACCAGGGCAGATGCTAAGTATACATGGTTTTGGCAAGAGAACAAAGGCCATAGTCTGTCCATAGGGTACTCAGGTTTGAAATAAGGTCAAGTTGCTTTTCTAGGGTCCACGAGTCTTATATCATGTGCTCTCAAGGAAAACATTTTTTGCCACGTAAAATGCCAGAACTAGAAATAACTTACAGGTGGGATGATTTTCATAATAAATGGAAAAAGCTTGACATAACCAATATGAGGAACCAATCTCAACTTTGGTGTTTCCAGAACTTCTCGAATTAGCTCTCGACTTGCATAGTCACTGCCTACTTTCTTCATTTCTTGCCACCTCAAGCGAACCAAACAAGGATTAACTCAACAATCAACACACATATATAACCTCAAATCTCATATAAACAAAAGTATGCATGTTTAACTAAGTAAGACAAAAGAATGTGATAGGCATACAGATGTTACAAGGGTGTGATGCACGTGGATAATCATCCAACCCAAAAGATAGTGTCTGGAAAGATGATCAGTATCGGGTGTTGGAGTATGAGGGGGTTTAACAAAGGATTCAAACACTATGAAGTAAATAAACTTATTCAAAAGTATGAGCTTAATATAATGGGGCTGCTAGAAACAAGAGTAAAGGAAGTAAATATGGTGTCAACTCTGAACAAAGTATGCACTGGATGGCGTTGTGAGTAGAATTACAGTAGTGATGAATCGGAGAGGGTTTGGCTCTACTAGAATTCTCATGAATGCTCTATGGCACTGATTTTCAAAGATGGCCAAAGCATTACAATGGAGTGTACATTGAATACTGGTAAGAAGTTCTTGGTCACTATGGTATATGCAACAAATAACATGATCAACAGAAGAACTCTATGGAACAATCTAGTTAACATATTTGACACTACTCTACCTTGGATAGTATGTACTAGGGGACTTTAACACATTACTTAATGCCCAAGAGAGAGCTAGAGGTATAGACACAAGAACTGTACATTTCCAAGACTTACTAGACTGTGTTACAAAAGTAACTGATAGGCCTATGTAACCTCAGTTCATCTATTTTATTTCGATGTAGATAAGGGGAAGCTTCAGTCAATCATACCAGATGCTGCCAAATTATTTTAAAGAACTCAAGAAAATTGATCCAGATTGCCACATTGATATAATAACAACATGCGAGCACATGTTTGAGTGTTTGTTTGTAAGCTATGGCGTAACTGTTCGTGTCTACAGAAGGTGCCTTCATCCATTGATTATGATCGATGGAACTTTCATGAAATGTAGATACAAGTCTATCATCCTAACTGCTTTTGGTGTTGATGAAGATAGTCATTGCTTTCCAATTGCAGTTGGTGTAGTCCTAAAAGAGAACAATGAACATTGGGATTGGTTTCTTCAGAAACTCAGAGATGTTGTAGTTGGTCCTACAAATAAGTTTGTTCTATTATTAGATAGGCATGCAAGAATTCTCTAGGCTGTGCCAAAAATCCTTCCAAATGCGTATCATTGCTTTTGTTCACAACATATTTCTAACAATGCCAACAGAGAATTTATGTACTAAACATTTACATGCATACTAGTAATATGCATGTGTATAATGCATAAGCATATACCAGTTTGCATGTACTTTTATTTATATTGTAGACCTGTAAACACATGTATAGACCTGTATGCATGTGTATAATGCACATGCATATACCAGTTTGCATGTACTTTAATTTCTTTTTACCGTAAACCTGTAAACACATGCATAGACGTGTATGCATGTGTATAATGTACATGCATATACCAGTTTGCATGTACTTTTCTTTCTACCGTAGACCTGTAAACACATGCATAAACCTATATGCATGTAAAATCAATTCGCAAAAATAGACACACATGCATGTACAACCAATTCGCAAAAATAGTTTCACTATTAAGTGGAAAATGTATTTACCCTTTAGAAAAAAAAATATCATTCAAAAAATTGCTTGAAACATTGGCTCAAACATTGTCTCAGAGATTGCCTTAACCATTTACTATTACTAAAAGACTATTACTAATAACAGATACTCAAGGCTCTATCTTGACCAATTCAATCTTTGTCCAATGCTTCATTCATGACTTTCTTGTTCCGCTTCTTTTGCTTGTCTTTCTCTTGATTCTTGACTGTCATTGATCTTCAGCTTCCAACTTTTTGTATTGACACACAACAATTGGTATGCTATTTCTACTATCAAGAAGTACACACCATGCTTCTTCAACTTTGAGGTTAGAAACTTACCGGCCCCCGTGATTATTGTTCCCATGAAAAAACATATGTATATAACACAATCATTCCTGAATAGTGAAAAAGTATTGACATAAATGTCAAAGTAAAATCATTTATTAAAAGAATATATATTCATCCAATTCTTAAAAGAATGGTACTTACGGGGTTTCTTACTGGTTGCAGGGCATGACACCCAATTTTCTATCCAGTATCAAATTTTATGTTGGGTTCTCCATAGCCATACGTTCGTTGATTGCAACAATGACTCTTCTTTTCTACACTAACAATGACTTTGAAATGTTGGCTAAAAAATATCATTGCCGTCATTTTGTTGTTGATTGTCATCACTTTCTTCACCATCATCGTCTTCTTTTTCATGCTCACCATCAATTTCATAATTCATAATTTCTCTTGACGTGTCATTATATTCAAAACACTATATGCATGACAATAATCATCATTCGGAGCACATGAAGTAGTTGTATTGGTGGTGGTCTTTAAAAGAGTGAAAGTGAGGTTCATCTTAAATTGTTTAGAGTTTGAATGTGTGAGTTGAATAAGAAGGACGGTAGACTCTTAGTATAGAACTTTTTTATTTTTAGCTAATAAAGAACATGAAACTTAAGTTGTTTGAAGATTTAAATGACTTGAAAACATTGAAGAAAACATTGAAATGTAGATTGAAACAAGGAACAACAAACTAAGATTGATTGATTGATTGATTGAAACAAACAAAATAACAAAATTGAATTGAAAAGAAAATGAAAAACAATAAAGTAAAAAGACTTGAAAAATAAATAACTATAAATTAAATCCTACAAACCAATTAGTTTGGACCTTAAATGCAATGGATACCTTCTTTCTCCCTAACTTTTAGATTATATACCTCTACTTTGTCTTTTACTGATTTGCTCTTCTCCATTACATTTGAGACACCTCACACTTCACCTTATGCTTTTGTTTTTTGATTTCTTCTTGCTCAAGGTAGGTTTTGGAGAATGCCATCTTTTGAGTTGAGGACAATTATCTCTGGTCTTCTGAGTTGAGGACTTTGACTTGCAACTCTTTGGTTTTAAGTCATTGACCTTTAAGCTTTGACTTTTGACTTTTTTAAGCACTTTTTCATAGCAGTGTCTAGTCTTCATAATAAGCGTGATTAAGACTTTTTTTTGTGCTAAGACGCAGCTTTTATGATAAGTGGCCTGAATTTCTCTGTAACCTGAAAAAGGCAATAAAAACTATGAGTTGACTTTTCATTAAGCGTAAGAAGGGTTGTAATGCGCAGTAATATAAGGGTAATAAAACACACATTTGGGAGCTGATAAACACAATTTAACTCTTTACAGTGAGTTGTTTCTCCACTATTATAACAACATCGTAGGTTTGGATCTATGTCTTTTTCATTTTGTTCAACTTCATTTGATGATTTTTCTACACTAACAAACAATAATATGATACAAATGATTGAAAATTTCTCAAAAAATAACCAACTTTTTTAATGTAATGACCCTAAAAAATTCATGATATTTTATTCACTAATTTCACGCAAGTACAACACACATGCAATGCAAATAAGATTATGCATGTGTGTTACAACATACAGACAACTTTATGCATATAAATTCGTTGCTCAAATTAGTTGTAAATAAAAGTAAAAATTGAATAACGACATGTCAATTACAAATTATTATTCTAATTATTTTTAGATAACTAATTCACATATTTACATACAATAAAAATATAAATAAAATAAATCACAAAAATTAGGGTTTTACCTTTAATGGTAATTAATCTTTTTCATTGTATGAATCTTTATTTCTTTCTAAATCTTCATCACTATATTGATTCGAACTTCTAATTCTCAAATTGTTAGAAATTTGGGCTTTTAAATTTCGTAAATTAGAGGAAATAAGGTATTGAAAGAAATTTAAAGTTGTGCGTGTTAAAAAATGTCAGCTTTCTTAAATTAACAAAGGTGGATGATGAGATGAAGTTGTATGCAAAACTAACAAAAATGGTTTTTGAGCTTTTATTCAGTGTGACTTAACGAAGCTGAAGAGTTGGGTTCAAAAGCAATAAAGGGCAATACCGTCTCTGTAGCCCCGATTTGTCTTGGAGCCTTAATTATTTGTTGAAGCGAAATTAAATTGTAAATTTGTCCTATGGGCCGTTTTCTGTTTTATTTGTAGAAGGTTAGTCGGTTACTTTGTAGAAAACCTGAGAAATACGAACCGCATGAAAATATATACTGGTTACAGACTATAACTAGCTATTTGGCCCGGCCTATGGCCGGACTTGCTACATAGATAGCTAATGACTTAAAAATCTAAAATCCACTTGAATAAATAATATATGTATATTGATAGCTAATAATTTATTGCTTATAGTATATGTATATTTTGTTTGAAGGGTTTATGTTTTTCTAATTTTTTTTGAAGGGGTTTGACGAAGGGTTTTATTTCTATTTTTGGGTTATTATTGTTCATGTTGCAATAAATTGTCAGATTGCCGATGAAGGAGTATGGGACCTAGTAGCAACATGACATTCTGGCTAGAGCCTATTCCAGAGGATTCAGCGATAGATACATTTACTGAGTCCACAGATTCACCAAGGTTTAAAGCATTAAGCTCAAAATCAGATGAGGCCCCATCTCTTGCAGGGCCTCCCTCCCTCAGCTCATGGGTTGTAAACAAAGATAGCTTAGGAATTCCAGGAGGAAAGGGGCTACATGGTTCAGGATGTGCTGATGATTTTTGTTCGGCATACTTTAAGCGGTCTCTCCATTGGTGGAACTGGAGTAGGGCGACAAGGCGTGAAAACTACATCTTCTCTTCAATCTCCCCGTGATCCAATATTGGGCACGGATCCACTTATGAGGGAGATTCTGTCATTGGTCATCATAATTCATCTGCAACTATCCATCATATGCCAGCTCCTTATATGCCTCCAGTGCCTTCTGCTCCATTGTTACCTGATGATGCTATGTGGTTCAGTGGTAATTTATGCAAGTATCCTAAAGACAGTTACTTGGACGACATAAAACCATTGATTCCTGTTGCATCTCAAGTAAGCAGTTACTCAAATTTAACTGGAATTCAGGTTCCACCAAATTTTAGTCCCAACATCCCTAGGTTTAGTGATGGATACACATCATACCCTACCCAAAACAATTATGCTCAATGGCTTCATCAGTATCCCGTCAATCATGATAGAACTCAGGACTTCACATTGCCATTCAGTTATACTCGGACTTTGCTTGGTAGGTTCCAGGACCATAATGTTTCAAGGGTAGCTCCATTTTATCAGAGTACAGATATCCTTCAAATGTAAAGTCAATAATATACTTGGAAGACGACCTTCCATATCATCCAGGTTTCTATAGTGGTACTGAGACATACCCGGACCAAGTCCTTATGGTCATGGTGCTGTCAGGGACCTAAGGTCTGAGAAACAACTGTTTCTGAAATATCTTAAGGAGAAGGAATGACACTTGCTCTAGGAGGCCCAACTAAGAGGTTCCGCATAAAAATGGGAACTTGAGACTCTGCCATTGGAGTTCAAATGTCTCCACCATCTTAGCACATTAACAAATTTACTGAGCAGAATATTCATGCTTTCCATCTGGAATTCATAAGTTGATAATTGTATATTTAAGTACTCTCTTATTTGCGCTCACAGGCACATGTACATATACATATCAATGTATGAGCAATTATAAATTTCAAAATACAACTCACTCCCTTTTTCTTCATCCCCAAAATGTGTTAAAGGCTAGTATGTCTCGATTGCTTTTACATTCCTCAGGTTCCACCCATTGAAACTGAACTTTCGATCAGGCTTTTTCAGGCGGTCACAGAACATATCCTCTTCAGCATCATACTATTAAGTTGAAGTCATAATGCACATTCTCTATAAACAGGTCAATCAAGCTTTTTAGTCATTATTGTCATATCAAATCCAAAAAAAGGCATCAAAACTTAATGATCCAAACCAAGTGACCTACATGAAATTGTATCCGTTCTTTTCACTTTCTACTACACATGTTAACTCTAAGAATGACAATTGTCAGTAAAAAGAAAAAGCAAGGCTATTAAAAGAAAGGTGAAAATGACTAATAAATTAAAATAAGAAGAATGCAATAGGCAAAGGATTTGAACAAAGGTACATATGTATCGGATTTGAACAAAGGATCTTCTCCGATACTTTATGTTCAGGAGTCTGTCTGTAACATGGGACTCATAATAGATATATCTAAACCCCATGTCTTGGATTGGATATGCTATAGTCTTCCCTAGCCACTCATAAAATTTTCATAGACAAATTGATTGTCTAATACCTACTGAGTTTTATGCTAAGAAGAGTACAAATGTGATCAACAATATACAAGAAGCAAGAAAGAAAGCACGAATAGATAGCGTTTCAACGAATGTGATAAACAATTTTCAGCATAGTTTGGCTTTTAGTTTTTCAGGTTAATTCCTGACAAACAATATCAAGAACACAAAGAAATACTTCAAACAGAAAATGAAGAGACTCATTAGTCCATCATAAGTTGCACAAATTGGTCACGCTGAACTACTTGCGATTTATTTTGTTTTATCGTTTTTTATGCATACAAAAGGGCGTGTATTTCATTTTTTCTTTGTTTGGATCCATGAATGTCTTAGTTAGTATTGAAAAGCTATTTAGGAAAGAAATTGTTTTTTTATAATACAGATATAGATATGCATGGGGATAACCAATAATACTTTCCAAGAGCAATCACATAATTTACCGGCCTTCAATTGTCTCCGCTTTATTATGCGCTCAATTTATACTGATAGTTGATTTATGGAAAACACTTGCTATAAATTATTGTGAGACTAAACCCTATGTACTTTGGCTCCTTTAAATCTAACTATATCCAAATCTTGATAATGCCGCCATAGCTTCTGAAACTATGTTTGTACATTCCGATATAAAGCTAAACTTTGCATTATCCAAATAACAAAAAAAATGACTTAAAAGATTATTCAGGGAAAGGTCTAGGTCTACATTGTTTAATGAGGTTTATCATGCAAGCCAATCAACTGCAGAATTATGCTCGCATCTTTTCTAAAAGTGTAGTCTTGTACTGGTGGTTCAAAAGTTGTTACAATGGGTAGTTTGCTAATGAATGGCATTGACAGTTCATATACAGTTCATCCAATGTACTGCAACAACAGTAGTATTAACAAAAGTGAGCATTACCTTAATGTAAGTCTTCATCTCATTCATGGTATTGTAGAGTACCCGAGTTAAGAATGGATGCTTAAATCTTCTATTTTTCCTTCCTTTCCATAACTCCATAAAGAGAATGAAACATAATTGTGCCATAGAAATTCATGGCCTCAATGTAGGAGTGACTTCGGATCGGATCGGATCGGATTAACCTCCTTCGGAATTTTTCCAAAAAAAATTCGGAACCTAATATACTAGCCAAATCCGATCCAATTTTTTTTTCGGATTCAAAATATATTTCTAATTTCGGAAATTTCGAAATAACTCAGAAATTTCGGAATACTTGGTAAATTTTCAAAGATCTCTTTACTTTCAATTATTTTTGGAATATCATACGCCAATGTTCATTGTAGGGAGAAAAAACCATGTCCACAACACCAATGTACCAACAACAATACGCACTTGTTTATTAAGAAAACCCATTTTCATTCAAACAAGTGATCCAAGAAAAAACGAGAAAAAGAACCTGCAGCCACCAATAGCAAGCATTGCATTCTGTTGAGGTCTGGGTATTTGTAATGTTTCAATCTTTTTTCGTGTGTGGAAATTGAAGCGTGAAGTGTCTGCATAAATAATGGATTATGGTCTTGGACTCAAAGTAGCTTTACATAATATTCTATATATTGGAATTTGGCTTTTGGATTGGTCTGGAAGTCATTGTATGACTCAATGACATTTTTTTTCATATCATTGTTGTTATGGCAGACGGTGTAATGACAGTAGAGTGGTCCAATTCAAGTGGGGAAGTAGCGGCTAGGTTATGTTTTTGTTTTGTTTTTGGAAGTAAAAAACTATAAAATGAATGAACGGTCGAGATCTAATCAAGTAGATAGTGAGAAAAGTATATATTTTCGGAATAAATTGGCAATAATATCGGAAATTTCGGAATTTTCGGATCGGATCGGATTTTAGAATTATATCCAAATCCGATCCAATTTTTTTTCGGAATTTTCGGAAATCGGAAAATCGGAAAATCGGCCCATGAAAACTACACCCAGAGCCAGACCAATTTCGGGTCGGATTTCGGAAAAATCGGAAATTCGGCAAAAAGAGACACCCCTACCTCAATGTCATGAACATACCTGTTAAAGACAAAAGTGAGATTTAAAATAAATAAAATGTAGACCGATGAATAAGCACAAACCATTCTTGGGCCAAAATATATTCAAGAGGTAGCAGAATTTCATAAAGTTATTATAAAATACAATTATAAAAGACTTGGATTACGAAAATGACGCATCGCTTTTAAATGGTTACAGTATGAAATTCGCCTATCATTTTTTAAAATAAAAATTGTACTTAGAGAAACAATTTCGCAACTTCATTTGCTAACTTACCCTTTTGGTGAAATTGATTATGCACTATCCTTCAATTTATACATAGAAACCATCACAAAAAAATTAACTCCAAGTTTAATTATGTTGAATCTTCCATCCCTAGAAAGTCCTTTGCGCCCTCTTGCACCTTTATTGAAGTCTCCATGGATTATTGTACCCCTGAAAAGCAAATATTGCACAAAATGAGAAAACTGGATAACATTTATAAGAAACGTACTGGAATTGAATTTTCAGTCGAATCAAACACCCTTTAGTTCTTATTGACATTGTAGCACATGCCAAGTGGCTAGAATTGAATTAATGACTAAAATGGAATCAAAAGCACTTGGATTTGGTCCAGTTTGTTGTCTTGCCATCGTAGCATAGCCAGTCAATCTCCAAACAAATTGTCACGATGCATATAACTTGGCTGCCCATGACGATTAAGCATAACGTCTTCATGCTCTTTGCAAATAAATTGTCAAAAGGTTGCTGAAACAAATTTCAAGTGAGGAAGAGATTCAGCAGCACCAACAAATTGCAAACTCAATCGAGATGAGCTAACAACTAAAGGAATTAAATTCACTCAATACCGCACAGTAATTATGGTATTTTAACTGTATGCATAAAGCCAATAACACATCCTATATATTATAAGCTCACTTTGCGTGTAATATTCCACCTTAAAATATTGCTTATTTGAGCATGTAGTCAATGCTTAAAACCTACAGTGTACATAATTAACCTATTATTCGAGAGAAAAAAGACTTCAATCAAACCATAAAAGATATTTCAACAGTTATATGTGGGCTGTGGCCTTTTCTGGGTGGTTCGCTGGCTGGTTTTATCAATTCGACATCTAATGCCTTCCCTTTTGAGTTCTCCATGTGTTACAAAGCTTAAAGAGTAATGTCAATCTACATTATAATTAGCCTTGCCAGAACTCAAAAAGAAGGAAGCTTATATAAGATTATCTTTTTGTTATTTTTAATATAATCAGATACTTTTATTAATAGCAAAAAAAGTAGCTCATTACAGTGTTAAAAATATACATTAAGCTCCAAAGAGAATTAAGAGGAAGTTTTATTAGACTTCACTCTTTTATATTAGTTCAAAAACCTAGATTAAGTGAGTCCATCTGCTTGTTCCACCTTGTGTCGAAAATTAGGCTTACCTTCCCATTGTTGTGCAGTTCCTTTGGCCATGCATGGATGTTCCTACTGTAGTTGTTAAGGTAAGCCAAGTTGCTATGGCTTTGCATACATTCCATTCTGATATAACCTTCCAGTTAACCTTGTTTGCTTGGAACATTTTTTTTAATTTTCCTGCGGCAAAATCAGACTCAACCCTTTTAAAATTCCATTCCAATTCATTGGCCTTGCTAGCCCCTTTGACAACGGCCATACACTCAACTACATAAAGCTACTCTCTACACCAAGTTCTTATGTAAAAGAAACTATTAATCCACCATTTGTTGTTCCGACTTCTTAGCAATGCACCATTTAATATCTATGTAGCAGTCATGGGATACAGACCAGAGTTGCAGCATGAAAGACGAACATAAAAAATAGTTCTAGAAATCGGACTTGTTCTTCATTGTTCATTCAGATCACAACGAAAAACAACCCTTCTAATGTCCCTCATTTTCAAATAATTTAAGTGCATACTTTGAGTTACTTACATGGGCACTGCTTAAATGATCACCCCCCATCATGCAAACCAGTGAGGGAGAAAGCTATTATTGACTCCCCCTAAACCAATGCTACCTAGCTAGACCTCAAAAGTGTGTGCAGTAAGTCAGTAGCATCCTACACACAATGTCATGACCAACAACTATGCACTGCGCACTCCTCATCAATAGCGTAGACCCATTCTTCAAACAACACCGGAATGACATTAAAATGCAATCAAACAACGAAGTAACTAATTGAATAAGTTCACGGATAGTACTCCAAACACATGGCGACAGGAAAATTAATATCTAAGGTTGCGCCTTATCATGTGACAATTTATAAAGATATGCAGGTCATATAATAAATTGAAAAAGGAATCCGGGCACAAATTTTCACCATAATATATACCATGCTATACTTTTTGAACTTCGGATGTGCTCAAAGGCCTAAACACACGTAATTAAGGCACATAGTTATCCACTCAAGAATGAAAGATGTATATAGAACTGTTTCCTATAGTGCTCTGGCTTCCAGATGACAACTAAGGCTGTCCAGCTGAAGGAATATCAAGTGTATGCATTTGTGATATTGGTTGGTAGTGAGTTGAAGCATTGATGCAAATTGGAGCTCACCATAAGAAGATGGTGCAAACTACATGAGTCTAATCACAATAAATGAGATATTAGAATTCATCCAACACTCTTAAGTAAACAACGTCCGATACATACACATTAACATAAACTCATACAGTAACTGAGGAAGGATGCCTATTTGATTTTGTGATGGAGGACCAAGACCTGTTGGCCAAATCTCAGAAGCATCTATTGCAGCGGCTTAGAAAAGTGGAGCTATGACCAGAAATTATTCCAGCATTTGGCACAGACGGACAATATCAACATGTAGAGATTCTAAATTAAAGCATTTTATTACCTTTGATAACTTTCGGTTTCTGGTGGCAGCAGCAGTGACGCATTCATTGAATCCCATAGACTCCACCATATGAATCCCATACACATCATCTTTGAGTTACCCTAGTTCCATTTCTGAGTTGATACCTGAAAGATCTCAAATGAATCCAAGAAGATGATGACCCACCGAATAAGAAGAAGATAAATTTGAAGTCTGAGTTCTAATATTAGAAAACAAAAATGAAGTTCGGTACAGAGGGATTTAAGAGGTGTTGCCAGAGAACAGCATCTTCTGTAATTTTGATATCACTCTATCATCCTGAACAATTTTTTAGTTTAATTTTAGAAGAAGAGAAGAATAAGAGACAGGGTTTGAAGAGATGATTTTTTTTTGTTTTTTTTTTTTTTTTTTTTTTGCAGAGTTGGGAGTGTTTTGTATAATTGAAAAGATATTTTTATCTATTTTGGGTTACCCGAACAATTGAAATCGGCAAAAAAGGGCGTAGAATTCATTTTTTTTATGAAAAATCTGATGTGTCAGTCTCAGAAAAAAAAAAAGGGGGCTGACGTCGGTCACTGGGAGCATTTTCCACTACTCAGTATTAATGGTCTTTGATATATAAAGATTCAAGTAATCTTAAATTTATTAGGATTGTTGGTCGTAGAGTTATGTTACTATGATTTGGAATCTTATATTTTTTTTTTCTCAGAGATAGTAGATAACTAGATATCTACTATGATTTGAACTTTTATATAATTCATAAAAAATAGGCATTAGGATTGTTGGTCGTAGAGTTCCTGAAAAATAGGTAAGCTTTCATAATTGGGTTCTAGTAGCTGATAGAGTTCTCATTTTATGTGAATGGAAAAGCTTCAAAATTCGTTCATTGCAATGCCTTTCAGGTCAGGAATTACATCTGCATGGACCAAATCTATGATGGATTCCTCTGAAATACTGTTATCCCTCCGTAAGGACTCAACTGAATCGTACTCGATCGAGTTATCATCCACCAAGTCAGTTGCACATGAATGGAAAGACTTGTGCTCTAGCTCAAAAGATTGGAAGCAGAATGACAAAAGAGTTGCCTGACATTAACCGAGAATCACCATTTTCAGTAGCTGCAGAAAAAGCGATTGATAGCATTGAGTTAAGCACGTCAAAAACCGATAGTTTGGATGTGGAACACGTTCTCCATGCTGATCAAGTTGGGAACTCAAATTCCGGCCCTCAACAGTGTCTCCTTCCAGGCCTGGACGCAAGCTGCAAATGGGTTAAACATCTCAGACTAAATTTGTCAGATAATCATTCTCACAGTACTAAGAATGCCGAAATTGGAGATCTTGTTCAAGCGGTTGTTCTTCCTCGGAGGGTTCGGTTTTGCTTGTTTCATACAGGAGATACTATTCTCTTATTTCTTCATAGGGTTCTCTCCTCTGGCTGTGCTCGAGTTTCTTTCGCTCCTTGGCAGTCCTAGAATCATCTTTTAGGTATTTTGTGTAGTAAAATCTCAATATTCAAACATTGTTTATGTATTGAAACACTTCTACTAAATAAACAATATACAACTCTTTGAAAAAATAAATTCTCTTAGAGTTTAGACTCCAAAAGTTAGTTTCCTTGTATGTGGAGATGGAACATGGATAGAGCTAGAACATAGTGTCTGGACTATTTTTGAATTTTTGGACAAACATACAATTTCTTTAATTGACTCCTGTTTTGTGTTTCACTATTACTACTTGTGATTATGTGATAGCGTGACTCACATGATCTGTTATACAATTTTTCTAATTGACTCATTATGAAAGGCTTGGTAGCCACATATGCTAGGCAGCACAACTTCGTTTGCTCAATTTTTGGTTCTGATGAAAAGATTACTTAACTTGCAATGCGGTTACTTGGCCACAACAATGATCTCATCTTCTTCAATTCCAATATTTAAAATCAAAATTTGTACCCATTAGTTTATAACAAAAGTGTTAAGAAAGTCATATTGGTATTGGTTTGTTTATGTTCAATTTGTAATAGCATAGAACAGTTTTGTATGAACTGTTCGTTCTATTGCAATCTTTGCTTTGAGCTAATTTGTAAGGGAGCAATTTCAAAAGCAGGGCTGCAAGGGCCCTAGGCTTCAAGTTAAAATTCTACAATGACCTTACTCTGTCATTCGTATGAATATAATGAAGACTGCATGAATTGTTACACAACTGTCTCTTAACAAAAGTCTCATTCAAAGCTAGTGCTGATGTTAGTTCTTGAATACAACATACATACATAGCACTAACTTAATCTATGAAACTGGTATTCAGGGAAAGCACCAATGTGTTTGATCATGCATCCGGAGCTGTTATAATTGAGGTTATGTAACTATGTAAGAGGATCTTCTATAACTTAATATTGGGGGCACAATGCAGATTCAAGGATATGATCTTCTATAGCTTAGGTAGGATCAAGTTGTCATTTCTTGAGAATATAGATGAGAAGCAGAAGCAAAGATTGAAATAAATAACTTGATCGTGTGGGGAATTATGAGAAGCTAGCTAGAGCTATAGAAATTCCATTTAAATTACTTAACACCCAGGCAAACAACGGAGTTAGTTCAACACAAAAAACAATAGTCAAAAAAATCAAAACAAATCACTATAAAAAAATGACCTTAAGGTATACATCCTAGACTAATTAATAACGTTAAATTCATGGTCTTTGCTACTGAAGGCATACATTCTAGACTAATAACGTCTAATACAGACCTTAATAATGCCTTATATAGTTTTGCTTTGTGCTTATTGTAAACAACTTTTACTTAGCATCCTCATCAAGCATTCAGGCTACGTATATGAATCTCTTCCCATTCCACTTTTTGCTGCAAAATGATCAATTCAAAATTACGTTGGTTCCATCAGTTCCATGGATCTCAGCAGAAAGCATGTAAACTACATATCATGAAAGAAGAAGCTCTTTACTTATACAGGAATGCTTTTTAATATAGGTGTGTTCGACGCATTCCTCCCACCAGCCCATACAGGCAAATAAAGGTAGGGGAAAGACAAAACAGCTACCAATAATTATGTTTATATATAATTAGAAGTTCTTAAGATACATACCAATGAGGTTGCACCACAATTTAACAGTGGCCAACACGGTTCCAAGGCTTGGTTTGAGCCTTGAATAGTCTACGATAGTGAGCAATGAACAACTTCATCGCCATTTCAGACCCAATCAACTCAATAGAAGGATGCGAATCCATGATTCCATGTGAATACCAAATGGTGGACATATTTAACTTACTACCCTGTACATGAAGCCTCTTGAATACCATGCAGACATTGTCACCCTCTAATTCCTCAAAGAGTCAAAGCTGACAATCATAATCACCATATATATGCACACACACACACCACCTGCCACCACCACTCCACACACACAGACTACCAGCACCACCACCACCTACACACACGCTCACCACACTACCAACACCACTTAGACACACATGGATCTCTAGTTTAGTATATAGATAGTAGATAGTAGTGTACGGTAATTGGTTGTTAGCATTCAAAGATTTTCCAGGTTCTCACCTATTTTTTAGCAGATTCTGGACTTGTATGGTAATTGGTTGTTTGAGTTTTAACTATCTATATTCGGATTGGTTGATTTTAGTGCAAAAGATTTTATATTTGTTTCCTATATAAAGTCTAATTTGTTTTGGAAGTTCAACAAATTTAAGGAAGGGCAGGACTCTTCACATAGCACTCGAGTTGTACTGATAATAGGAAACTGCTTGATAACTAAAATTGCACTTGCACTCAAATTGTAAGTGATCCACGTGGCAGAACACTTCAAGTCGATTTCTTCTAACTCAATTCCCTTATGGGAGGTCGGAACTCTGTTTCTTCTCTCCGGGCATTCATTCGATTGCGTTTTCGCGAAAGTCTTTGTTGCTTTCAATCGGCCCCTGTGATCGTTGCATGAGAGAATATAGTTGCTGGTAGATCTCCAAGTCCTTCTGCGCTTGGTAAAGAAAGCAGCTTAACCCCGGCCAGTTGAGCCCATTCTCAAATAACAGATCACAGAACTTGATTAAATTCATATATTATAATATTCAATTTAAAGATTTTTTAGACCTATATTTTAGCAGATTCGGACTTGTATTCCTTAATTGATTATAGGAAGTGTTTCAATTAGTATGGGAAGTGTTTCAATTAGAGATCCACGTGGCGTAGTAGACTCAAAAGTGCCACGTGGCATACCAGACTCAAAAGCTTTGATATTAGAGTGCCACCTAGGAAAGAGAAAAATCTAACCTAGAGGCTTTAGTATATAGATAGTAGATAGTAGATAGCTTAAGAAAAAAGCAAAGCCCAAGCCCGGATAGTTTATAAAAACAAGGTCCAAAAAAAATATTTGGTTAGAGAAAAACACGGTAATTCAAGTTGACTTTTGTTTTGTGTGTGGTCAGGGAGGAAACCTAATTTCCTCATCTAGTTGGGGAAATCCTAATTGGCTACCCTAGTAGGGGTAGTACTAGTTAATCCATTATACTATAGATGTTCATGTTTCTGAAATCGTTTTAAATTCATTTATCGTTTGCCAAACACCAAACAAAGAAGTAGGTGATTGAGTTAACGAAAGAGATGTCGACAAAGTTCTCCCCAACTCTACGAATTGGTGATCTGAATGACTTCATTGCCCCATCACAAGGTTGCATTGTTTCACTCAAGGATATGACCAACTATAAACAACCACAAAACAAGATTGACGCACTAAACTCAGACCCTGTCAAAATTTCCTTAAAAGACTGCTTAGCATGCAGGTATATATATATATATATATATAATAACTTAACTTTTTCGTAACCCATTTGATTTATTTGTTGGTCTGTTTTTTGCAGTGGATGTGTTACGTCAGCAGAAACAGTAATGTTAGAGAAACAGAGTTTGGATGAGTTTTTGAATAGTATTGATTCAGGAAAGACTGTTATTGTCTCTGTTTCTCCCCAGTCGCGGACTTCATTAGCTGCTCACTTTCGTTTTTCTCCATCTCAGGTGTGTTTTTACTTTTTAGTTATACCGATATTTACTTGGGCTTTTTTAGAATCTGATGATATAGTTTGTCTTTGTGATTTTCAGGTCTTTAGGAAACTTACCACATTTTTTAAGTCATTGGGTGTGAAGGCGATATTTGATACCAGCTGTAGTAGAGACTTATCTCTTATTGAGTCTTGTAACGAATTTGTTGCTCGGTACAAGCAACATGTTTTGGATAATGGGGAATCATCTAAAACTTCTCTACCTATGCTTGCATCTTCTTGTCCTGGTATGCTGGATTATCAGTTTACATTTTATGAATTTGTTGTTGAAAGAATGCCCTCATTATGTGTTGTTTAATGATCTTTTGATGGAATCAGGTTGGATATGCTATGCCGAAAAGACGCTAGGCTCTTATATATTGCCTTATATATCTTCTGTGAAGAGCCCTCAACAAACGATTGGAGCTATTATTAAGCATCATGCTTGCCAGAAAATGGGTGTCGAGTGAGTTCTTTATCCTCCTTAAACTACCACACCTCATAAGAAATTATCTTTGGAATGGGTTGATGATATGAAACTTTAGAGGGTTATGTGGCGTATGATACATTATTCAGCGTTATTTTTATTGTTTATTTATGGATGTCTCGCTTCAGAGTCCCTTCTCTGGATAGGTGATGTAACTAGTCATTTGAGGTATATCTTGGGATGTAACTTAGAGATTGGGACCTATGAGTGTAAACAGTGCTAACATGGGCTCTAGAAAGACTTAACGTGCATTCGGGACTTCAAATCAACCTAATTAAATTGAAGATTTATTGAGCTGGCTGTGTGCCTAATCTCAAGTTGAAGGTTTGATCGTACTGATACATTTCCGGTGAATTATTCGGGCTTGCCATTAGATGCTAGTACTTTGCAAGGAATGGTCAATTCAATAACTAGTCACTCCCTTCTTGGGAAATCAAATAACTACTCACTCTCTTCTCGGGAATGGTGAGGTATGGTATTGTAAGTTTGTAACAGCTTGGTAACTTATGTTTTATTTAGTTATGTGAGAAGACTCATACTTGCGTGTTGCGTCAACAAAGGTATAAGTGGTACGGTATGTCTACAATCTAGACCATAGACTCTGACTGAAAACACCACTTAATGATAGGTGGGAAAGAATAAAAAGTGATTGTTCTTGTTGCACTGGCAAAGAGTGGAAATGAATTAGAGTGTGGTTTTATAGCGCTTCTCTCTGCCCTTTGTTCCTAACCATCTTTCTTGAGTTAGGACATGGACTGACGTTGGACTACATTATAAAGACATTTGAATTTCAATGTCCAACAACTAATTCTAAACATCCTTTTTCCCCTTTGAGGAAGATAGCTGAACATCGGATTGGGAGGGAAGCAACTTCGAGAGGATAGATTATATATGTGTGTATATTAATTGCCAGGGGTTGACTTGGTGAAAGTTGGACAGGAGTCATTGTGTGATCAATGGTGGACCCAGAAGTTTCGTTGAGAGTATTAACCTGCAATTCACACATCTGAAAACTGACTTGGATCGGGATTTTTTCAGCCCTTGTGTTTTCCAAAAAGCTCAATAAGTTAAAAAAATTCGTGACTATTGATTTTTTTTTTCTTAAATGTGAAAAATTAATTTAGAAGATATAAAATTTCTAGTTTAGAAGTAGTAACACATGTTTTTAAAGTAGCAAAAAAAACATAGGCTTATATAGCACATATATATTGTTGAGTTATTGTATGTTGCACACTATATTTGACATTATCTGACCACTGAACACCCTCAGACCCTCCTGGGTCCGTCCCTTTCAATTAGAAAACCTTGGAATCTCAAACGATAGGAGACTTGATGCATTCGAGCATGACAACTTTGGTTATGTTTAAATACTGTTTACGGTAGATGCGACTGACTACCTCAGTGTTCTAAAAAACAGCCTAGGCGGCCGTCTAGGCGGTGCCTAGCCGTACTGATTTTCACCCTAAACGGTTGATAAAACGGTGGACCGTTTAATCGGGACTAGGCGGTGGATTAATCAGTCTAGGCGGGCTGGACGATTTAGAAGGTCCAGTTTGTTTTTTTGGCCCAATTTGTTACAAGCCCAATTAAATTTAAAATCCTACAGTCCCAATTTAAATTTAGTTAAAAAAAAGCCTGATAGGGCTTTAGAAACAAACAATCGGGTTCTCTTCTTCAACAAAAGATCAACTGCTGCTCTTCTTCTTCTTCTTCTCGGTGTTGCTGCTGCTGCTGCTCTTCTTCTTCAACAAACAATTCTGTCGGTATATATTTCTTCTCTGAGTTATCTCCAATTCTGCTCTCTTTTTTTCTTGTCTTTTTTTTTTCTTCTCTTAAACAATCCTCACAAGTAAACCATGGCGCGACTAACGAATCTGTACCCACTGTTCCATGATTGTTGATGGAACAGTGTGCTGTGCGCCACTATTCATTGTTTTTAGCAAGTGGACATACTACACTACTACTGTGTTTGTTTGCTTCTGTTTGTCACTTGTCCTTTTCTCATGTCTTATATTTATTAGTCTCGATCTTGTTGTAATATTTGATTTCAAATGTTTGAAGTTTGAACTTGAGTCAGTAGTACGTAGGTTGTTTTTTTGTGGAAGTTTTTGAAAATTTTCAAGTAGACAGCAAGATTTCAATCACAAATCATGCATTAAGCTAATTTAGCTCCTAGTTTAGTAGCTTCCACTAGAATACAATCACTAAAATACTAGACTTTCAGTCTTGCCACGTATCAAATAACCTGTTCCAGAGAAAAAAATAATTAATTATACATATAATCATATATATTTAAATAATTAATTAATTAAATAAAACCGTCTAGCGCCTAGCCCGTCTAGGCGCCGCCTAGAAGGCCTAGGCGCTAGGCGCTCCCCTACCGTCCGACTACCGCCTAGCGTTTTTTAGAACATTGGACTACCTTGAACTGTTCAAGTCTGATTTATCCTTGTACCCTTGTGAATCTTTCACCTTTTAGGTGTTTTTCTCCCCTTTTCGTTCTTTTGTTCCATTTGGTATGTATGTTGGTTCATAATTAATTTCTTTCGTTTAAGGTAAATCAGGCTAGTAGCGTGCATCCAACATTTTCAGGATTTAGCTACTTTTTAATGCACTCCTTGGTCGTATCTTTCAATGTCTTGATTTGTGACTTTTGTAGGCCAGACAAAATCTACCATGTAACTGTCATGCCATGTTATGATAAGAAGCTTGAAGCTGCTAGGGATGATTTTGTGTTTACAGTAGACAGTGGGGGAGGTAATGTCAATGATCTTTCTGTTTCCGAGGTAGATTCAGTCTTGACATCTGGAGAGGTTATGGATTTGATTCAGGTATGATATTGATGTAGATTTATGAGCGGAAGCGATTAAGAAGAAGAAATCTACAATTTATATGAAAAACAATTAAGAACCCTAAAATAAAGAAGTCTCTTTTATTGACTCTGAGAAAGAAAATCACTACTAAACATCAACTCCCTAACCCTAACCTCAAGCTCCTTATTTATAACTATCATTGAAAGCAATAAACCAATAGTAATATGCCACATGACATTCTAAAAACAAAAGACTACTAAAAAGATGGACGCCTCTTTATGCATCTGGGCTTGGGCCTATTGATGTCCGCATCAGATATGGTCTACTTTTTATATGTAAAACTACTATGCCAAATTGTATAGGCTATAATACATGTTTTTTCAATTCATTGCTGCAGTTAAAATCTGTTGATTTCAAGGCCTTGGAAGAGTCACCCTTGGATGAACTGTGAGTATATACACGTATTTTTAGTATCTCATTTTGTTTCAAAAGAAACATTTTCAACAAATGTACCATCTAACACATTGGTTTTCAGGTTAACTAATGTTGATAAAGAAGGTAAACTTTATGGGGTTAGTGGAAGTTCAGGAGGTTATGCAGAGACAATTTTCCACCATGCTGCTAAAACACTTTTTGGAAGACAAATTGATGGTTCTATTAATTTCAAAACAATTAGAAACTCAGATTTTCGGGAAGTGATTTTAGAGGTAAGTCGGATACTGTTTATATATATATATATATATATATATATATATATATATATTATATTTTAATCGGTAAATAAAGTTTATTATTAATATAAATCCAATCAAAAGAAAGTAGGATGAGATGTTTTACTAGTACAAGGATCTAAAGCTCGAAAGAAAATACACATAACATCTACATCTACAAGCGAGAGCACCCACTTAAACATAAAAAACTCCCACCCACTCACAAAATGCTTGAACGGTTTATCTTGAGTCTCCTCATGCACCTTAGACCAAAAAAGTAAGAGGCCTTTGATGGACAATATGACGTCCTACTTAGTCACCTCACCGTCAAAGTCTCTTCTAAGTCATACTCAGATGCCTTCTTCTGTTGAATTATACGAAGAGATACACTATGTCCATGTAGACACCATTCACTATCATTTTCTTAGTGTGCTCCGATCTACTTTTATCAAACTCATCCCAAAGAAACAAGGTGTGGAGGATATTAGTGACTTACGCCCTATTAGCCTTATTAGTGGGGCTTATAAGATTATCTCGAAAGTTCTCTTTATTAGGTTAAAAAAGGTCCTCTCATGAGTGATTTCACAAGAACAAAGGGCTTTTGTCTATGGTCGCCAGATTTTAGATGGGATTTTGATCACGAATGAGGTCATTGACGATAGGAATAAAAGCGGTGAGGCCGGTATAGTGTGCAAAATTGATCTAACTAAGGCCTATAACCATGTTCATTGGGAGTTTCTTGACTACATTTTGGGACGTATTGGTTTTGGGGCTAAAGGAGAGGTTGGGTCAGGAGATGTGTTTCTTCAACTTCTTTTTCTATCCTTATTAACGGTTCGCCTGCTGGTTTCTTTAAAGGATCAAGAGGTATTAGGCAAGGGGACCCATTATCTCCTCTCCTTTTTCTTTTGGTTGTTGAGGTGTTTGGTTAGATGGTGGAGAGAGCAAATCAGTTAGGGGTGCTTGAGGGTTTTAGAGTAGGTTGTAAAAAGGTCCTTGTTTCTCATTTGCAGTTCGTGGATGATACTGTGGTTTTTCTTGGGGAGGGTGGTGAGCAATTGAGATACCTTTGGGGTTTGTTATGTTGCTTTGAGGCGGTTTCTGGTTTGAGAGTAAACATGTCTAAAAGCATTATTTTTGGGGTAGATGGTTTGGAGGTGGATAGTTTGGCCTACTTCAATGGATGCACCTCGGGGGTTCTACCGTCTAAATATTTAGGACTTCTATTGGGCGCAAAGTATAGATCTAGAGCCATTCGGTACCCGATTATTGAGAGTTTTAGTAAGAAACTTGCCAGATGGAAAGGGCGTATTTTGTCCAAGAGGGATCGTGTTATTTTGATAAAGAGCACCTTATCTAGTTTACCTGTGTATTACACGTCCCTTTTTCGCTTACCCATAAGTGTTGCTCACTGTATCGAGTCCATTAGTGCAAACTTTTTGTGGGATGACACTGAAGATTGGCATAGATATCACTTGGTGGGGTGGAATAGACTATGTCTCTCTAAGCATGATGGGGGTTTGGGCTTTCGTATGCTTCATGAATTCAACCTAGCTTTGCTAGGCAAATGGCTATGACGTTTTGGGGAGGAAAGAGAGAGTTTGTGGAGGAAGGTTATCTTGTCTAGATTTGGGGAGGATTGCTTTGGCTGGGCTAGCGGTCCCGTGACCATTCCTTATGGTTGTGGGGTTTGGAAGGGCATTTCCAAAGTGTCTGAGGCTTTCCAAAGGAACATTAGATTTTGTTTGGGGGATGGAGAGAGCTTTAGGTTTTGGGAGGATATTTGGTTAGATGAGAGACCTCTCTTTTTGTGTTTCCCTCGTTTATATGCTTTATCAGACTTTAAGAATCGCCCAGTTTGTGTGGAGCGAAACAAGAGACATTTTGAGGGAGTTGAGGCATCTGTGGAAGAGGTCATTATGTTCATTAATGGCCTTCTTTTTTTCTGGTCTAAGGCGCATGAGGAGACCCAAGACATTCCTTTTGAACACTTTGTGTGTAGATGGGAGTCATTCATGTTCTGATTCCGATGCTTTTCTTTCTTTGTAGTAGGTTTCGAGGTGTGGAACCTAGGGAATGATCTTTTTTGTTTTTAAGTTTTTGTTTTTTTATTATTTGTAGTTTGGATATCTCATCCTTTTTGTAATTGTTTTTCTATTATTAATATATATGTCCTAATTTTACCAATAAAAAAAAAGTGTGCTCCGATCTAACTTATGTTAGATTGAGTTCCCACTAAAATGAAAGGTCTAATCTCAGTGTTTGCCATTTCTAGGAGCATGAGTTGATATCTGATATGTTATATGAATACTTAGTAATTGTTATCGATGTTGTAGCCTTTAGTAAGGTCATCAATTGTCTAGAAGGGGAAACCTAGAAGGCAATGATGTGGCAAATAAGGGCACAGAAGAATTTTTAATGTTGAAAGGACCACCAGCTCATTGTGGCACTGGGTCACTGAGCTATTGTGGGTCGGGCTTGGTGGGTGAACTAAAGAGGGACATCATTATAGGTTTGGATGTGGGTCAAAGATCCGTGGATGAAGGTGAGTGGGAACATGCTCACTGATGGTAGCGATACGAGTCAAGGGTTTAGATCTGATGGTCCGAGCAAGAATGATCAAGATGCAGCCCTTAGTGGGCCTGAAAACAGAATCCAATTGATCGATGAAGAGGATAGGGACAGGGTGATCCAAGGATTGGGAATTGAAAAACATGTTGGTCGGATTCCTAGACCAAGCAATCAAAAGGTAAGGAAGAGGAGCAAGGAAAAGGTGAAGTCCCTCAAGGTTAATCAGTGGAAGAAGAAAAGGGATGCTGAGTATTATAGATAGTAGTGGCAGAGGGGGGTGAGGATGCTTCTACGACCAAGGGTGGTAGCAGCACAATAGACGAGGGTGCAAAGGCAGTAGAGAAGCCAATGAATATGGAAGGGAAGGAATCCCTGATTCAGTTTGGGGAGAAGTGGGGTGCTAAGGTGAACTCGAGCAAGAAAAAGCTTCATAAGCTTATTGAGGAGTTTGAGAAGAGATATATTTAAGGGAACAAGGTTGTTGAGCCAACAGAGGAAAGTGGCAGCAAAGACTTCGAGGACATTAGTGACAGTGAATATGACCATGTCGTCCCAAGTTGCTCAAAGGATGTTGGGGTGGAATCGGAAGAGGATAGGGAGGTGGTCTGTAAAACTTAAATAAAAAGATAGTATTTGCTTGAGTTACCCAACGTGGGTTACTCAAAGGAATGAAGGTGTATTTATAGACAACATTTACAGTCTGTTACAAATTCAAAATTCAAGAAAGAGATAAACATGAATCTCTGCCATGAGGATATTCAATTGAATTTCTATCTAGATATATTTATAATGACTCTGACTTCTGTTTGTTGACATGGTAACAACTTCTATCTGGCTATCTTTTGTTGATGTCGCGGCTGTGTTGTCATCCCCCCACAAGCGCAATGGTGTCTGAGGGAAAACATTGAGCTTGGAGCGAAGCCAACAAAATGATCCACTTGGCAGACTTTTTGTGAAGATATCCACAATCTGTCTTTCAGCTGGAATATGATGAACTTCAAGTTAACCGGCAGCAACTCTCTCACGTGTGAAGTGATAATCGATCTCAATGTGTTTAGATCGAGCATGGAAGATCGGATTTGCAGTCATATGGACCGCACTTTTATTATCTCAAAAGATTTGAGGTTTGCGTGGAAGGGAAATCCTCCGATCACGCATAAGAGAAGAGAGGCATGATAATACAGCTGTTGTAAATGCGAGAGTTCGATATTCTGCTTCTGAACTGGATCGGGAAACAGTTTTCTGTTTCTTTGCACACCACGAGATACAATTACGGCCAAGATATGTAGCATAACCAGTAACGGAACGCCTTGTACAGGGCAGCCTGCCCAATCCGAAACAGAATTGGCACTCAAATCTAGAGAACCAGAGGCATAAATTCCAAAGCCAAAATTGACAGTGCCTTTTAGATATCATAGAATGCGGCGAACAGCTTTAAGATGGTCAGAAGTAGGTGAGTGCACATATTGACCTACTGTGTTGACACCATATGAAAGGTCTGGCCTAGTAAAGGCTAAGTACTGCAGACCACCCACGAGAGCTCGATATTCTGTCGGATTGGCTAAAGGAGTTTCAGCAGAAAATTTCTGGCCTGGAAATAAAGGAGTAGCAATAGGCTTGCTTTCAAGCATCTTGGCATGCTCTAATAGTTCTATGGCATACTTTTGTTGAGGCACTATGCCTCGTGAAGTGCGGTGAACTTCAATACCCAAGAAAAAAAGCAAAGGAACAAGGTCCTTCATTGCCAATTGAGTACTTAAAGACTCAATGAGAGATGAAATAAAGGAAGTACTGTTTCCGGTGAGCACAATATCATCCACATACAAGAGAGGATATATAAGTGCTACAGAGTCATCACACACAGAGAGATGGATCTGAGGAGCTACACTGGAAGCCAAGTTGGACCAAGCAATCTTTAAAACGGTCATACCAGACACAAGGGGGTCTGTTTAAGTTCATATAGAGCTTTATTTAAGTTGCACACATGGTTAGGAAAGTTGGGATCTACATACCCAGGTTGTTGTTCCATATATACGTTTTCTTTCAAGTACCCGTGCAAGAAAACATTTTTGACGTCGAATTGTTTGATTTCCCATGAATTTACAACCGCAATAGACAAGACAATACATATTGTGGCTGCCTTGAGAACAGGACTGAATGTGACGTCAGTATCTGTACCCCTGAGTTGATTGTAGCCTTTAGCCACTAGTCGGGCCTTGAATCGGTCGACAGCTCCAGTAGATAGTAGCTTTGTCTTGAACACCCACTGCGAATTTACAATGTTCATGATATCATTACGAGGCACCAGTGTCCATGTATCATTGTTAGACAAGGCCCGCATATCTTCATCCATAGCTCTTTTCCAATGTGGAATTCACAAGGCAGTTTTGTATGTTGTATGCTCTTGCTCAACACTAGTTAGTAAGCTATAAGAGGGCTGCAAATGATATCGAGAGGTGGTTTGAGTGGCATAAACTTTGGGGTGTCTAGTATTATATGAAGGTGAAGCCATGGAACTTGAACTGACGTCCATATTAAGTTCTGGAGTTGGTGAAGAAGTGGCTCCTGCATTAAAAGAGTTGTGAGGAGCTATTGGCACCAAATCGTTAGCATTCGATGGAACTATGCTCTTGTCAATTGCTACTGAAGGTGAAACCACTAAATCTGGATTGATGTCCACACTAAGCTCTTGAATATTTTGAGAAGGAGAAGCTCTTGGATGAGTGGAATTGAGTTGTGCATTGAGATGTGGTGGTTGTGAACTAGCAGGAGAACCTTGTGATACTGAACAGAAGAAAAAGGTTTTCCTTATTTTCTATTGCTTGAGACAATGTAGGGAGTTGCACTCTTGTTTCTAAAGACGTAACAGAAGGTCCTTCTTCAAAATTTAGCCAATCAGAACATAGAGGAGAAGAACCTTTATTATCTGAAGCAAATGGCAAGATGGATTCATCAAACAGAACATGGCAAGAAATATATACACTCCTTGTAGGAGGATAATAACAACGAAAGCCTTTATTGTATTGAGTGTAGCCAATAAATACACAGGGAACAGACTTTGGATCAAACTTTGTTTTCCGATAGTCTGCTAAATTAGGATAGCAGTGACAACCGAAAATTCGAAGTCCGGAATAATGTGGCGGTGTACCATAAAGCTTCTCAAAAGGTGAGAGGTTGCCAAGCACCATGGTTGGAAGTCTGTTAATTAAGTACACAGCTGTAATAAAGGCCTCAACCGAGCTTGACTATGATATAAAAGAGTAAGACCCATTTCAATCACATGTCGATGCTTATGCTCAGCTCGCCCATTTTACTGGGAGTATGATGAATATTGACGAACAATGCCATTATCCATCAAGGTACTCTTTAAAATAACTTTTTGTAACTTCACCCCCTTCATCACAATGAAACAACTTAATTTGTTTATGAAAAACGTTATTAATCATCATGCGGAATTTATGAACGATCCCATTACTTCTGATTTTAACTTCATTGGATATATCCAAGTGTATCTAAAACTATCATCCACAAATATTAAATAATATCGCAAGTGTTGAAGAGAGGGAAGAGGGGCAGGTCCCCACACATCGGCATGAATCACATCAAACAACCAGGAGCAATTTTATTGTCTAATGAAAAAGGCAACTTACATTGTTTGCCAACTTGGCAACTTGAACAGACAAAACTAGACAGATGCTTAATGGAAATCAGACTACTTTTATTTAAGAAAGACATAACACGATTGGAAGGATGACCCAATCTTGCGTGCCATCTTTCTTGAGTCCCTCCTTGCTTCAAAGAAGCCAGTAAAGCTGTTGACAACGATGCTAAATTAACATCTCCTGGATCAAGTGCATATAGTCTATGCCTACCTCCCTTCCCCAATACCTTTCCTGTTTTCCGATCCTTCACAACAAATCCAGATGATGAGAAATCACATAAACAGTCCATATCTACAGTTAACATACTGAGGGCATCTCCAATGGGGGGTATAAAATTACATCTCCACTTAGGCTCCACGTAGGTGCCATTAGGATTTTACACCTCTAATTGTATAGTATTATATAGCCTATAAATATCCACATTCTATACTCTCCAATGGAGAATTGTAAAAAAAAATAGATTTTAAACTGGGACGTCACTTAAAGTGACGTAAGTGACGTCCGAGTTAAAAAATTACTTTAGAATTAGAAAGGGACTTTACTTAAAGTGATATCCGAAATTTTTTTTGTTTGGACGTTGGTTAAAGTGTCGCCCAAGCTATTTATCAATTGATAGCAAGATGGGAATTCCCCACCTCCTCTATCAACTAATACTCTATTATCTACGGTATACCACCCCCATTGGAAAGAGTTTTTTTTATATTTGGAGTGTAAACTTTACACTCTATACGGTTTACACCCTCCATTGGAGATGCCCTGACTGATATAAGATTTTTGGTAATATGAGGGACTAAGACAGCATTTTAAGTGACAAATCCCCTAGTTGAATATCACCACCATGGGAAATACTTATAGATGACTCATCTGCTGTTAAGACTGTATTATTACCATGATAAGGAGATGGAGAATTAAAGATACCTTCAGAATTTGTCATGTGCGACGTAGCCCCGGTATACAGATACCACTCCGCATCATTGACATCTGATAGAGTAAGAGCAGAAAATTCTTTTGGTGTGTTCATCATGGTAACTATGATCAAACCTGTGCCAACACTTTAGTGTTGTATGACCCTGTTGTCCACACACCTGGCAAGAGACGGGGTTGTTAAAGCGTGAAGGAAAGGAAGGTCCAGCAGTGGGCCGTGGTTCAGATTTTTAGATTGCTGTCCTTGTTTCTGTTTCCCTGGAAAATTTGGATTGTTCTTCTTGGCAAGAAATGCAGTTTCAAAATTATTTTGAGCTCTTATTCTGATTTTTTGGCCAAGAAGGTTAGGAACCAATTCATGACATGGTGGAAGAGGTGGATGAGCAAATATAGAAGTGACAAAACTGTCATAGGCTGGAACCATCCCGTTAAGAATGAGCACAGCTTTGTCTTCATCTGAAATTACTTGACCAATTGCAGCTAAGGAGTTGGAAATTTTCTTGAATCGTCTACGAAAATCAGAAACAGATTTACCTTGTTGTTGCTTGCAATTTTGAAGTTTCTGCTTCAGTTGGTACTCTCGTGCCTTAGAACGCTGCGAGAAAGTGGTTTCCAGCTTCTCCCAAACTTCCTTTGATGTAGAAACGCCTACAGCTTTAGCGAGAACATCCTCAGATAATGTTGCATTGAGCCAACTCAACAACAATTGATCAGTTGTGAGCCACTTTTCAAATGTTGGGTTTGGAATCAAACCCGCTTCCGCATCACTCTCTTCATTAAGGACATGAGAGGTTGGTTGTGGGATGCTTCCTTCAATGTATCCCATGAGTGTTTGACTTCACAACAAAGGGAGAAATTGTGAGCGCCAAAGCAGATGTTGTGAGCTTGGAGATTAAACTGGTAATAGAAGATGGAGAGAATGAAGGAAGATTGGGAATGACAGCCATGGGTGTGTTGGTGTTGAAAGTGTTAGTGCTTGATGCCATTGGATCAAAGATGACCTTCAAGAATATCACAGCTCTGATACCATAAAACTTAAATAAAAAGATAGTATTTGCTTGAGTTACCCAATGTGGATTACTCAAAGGAATGAAGTTGTATTTATAGACAACATTTACAATCTGTTACAAATTCAAAATTTTAAAAAGAATAAAACATGAATCTTTGCACGAGGGTATTCGACTGAGTTTCTATCTAGATGAATTCCTAAGAACTCTCACTTTTGTTTGTTGGCTTGGTAACAACTTCTATCTTGCTATGTTTTGTTGATGATGTGGTTGTGTTATCAGTCTGTCCTGTGGGTAGGCTGGTCAGTCGGTATAGGTTTAGGCTCAGATCTTTGGGTTTTTTGGGTGTTTCTCTTTTGTATTTTCTTGTTTATGTTGCTTTTCTTTGATTTATTGTTGCTGGGTATGGGCATACTTCAGGGAACCTCGGTTACTTGGGTTGGGTATTGATGTAATAGCAGTGCCGTTTATTAATATAATCGATGTGTACTTGTCAAAAAAAATCAATTACCATGTTGTATCTATTTTTTCGGTTCGTATCTGCTTGACATATCAAGTAACATTCTATGATCCAGGTGGAGGGGAAAGCAGTTCTGAAATTTGCACTTTGTTATGGCTTTCGGAACCTGCAAAATATTGTGAGGAAAATTAAAATAGGGAAATGTGATTATCATTTCTTGGAGATCATGGCATGCCCTTCAGGTAATAGCCTCCACTGTCTAGAAATGTTCATGTAATGCAACCACCTTCTGTATCTGCTGCATACAAAGTGTTTACAGGATATTAATTTGGTGATTTACTTACAGGCTGTTTGAATGGAGGGGGTCAAATCAAACCAAAAGTGGGGCAATCCGCAAAAGATTTACTTCAGTTGGTAGAAACCGTGCATATGGAAGATGTAAGTCTCTAGTTTGTTTGGTATTTTTTATTCTTTGGTGCATATCTCAGTTGTGGCAGCGTCGTCGTGTTTAGATCCACCATTTCCTTGCTCACTTTAGAGATTACTAGAGAATGGTGATGTATTCTATCTTACTATGCTATACTAGAGCTTTCGGGAGTTTTCTAGGGTAACCTTCTAGAATTCTAGACCATGTCTGGTATTTTTAAAATATGCACCTTATGTGTCGCCTTCGCAAGGTGCCCATTCCATATTTGTATTAGCACATCCCATACCAAAATAAATATGTAATGCCCTAAATCCCTTCCCAAATACCTGTTTTATTCTGTAAACAACTTTACTATTTTCAGTTATCTCAACTTCACACACCCATTAGACGAGAAGAACAGCTTTGTTACATCTGTTTAATTCCAGAATAGCCCTTCTATAAATAAAAGGCCAAAGATACCCCAATCTGCAACATAATATACTCTCTAGAACACCTTAATTCCAAAATTCCTCCATATTTTATGAAATGCCAAGGTTGCAAAATCTATCAATTTATACTGGAGACTAGACTATAAATTCATGCGTGAATGAAATACCAATTCTACTTCTGCCTACATTACTAATTGATATCCTCATGATATCATTTAGTAAATACAAAAATGCCCATAAATATATGGTTAAACACATGGCGAACATTCTCATATGCCCATGTAAGTAACATATGTAATGTGCATGCATAAGCGCTACTGTATGATAACCTGGTTATAACGTCAAGCAAGGCATGTCATAATTGCGTTCTCACAGCTCGCATGTCTTAACCTAAGACTTCGATAGGGTAACTACTTTGTGTGAACTTCCTATATATCATACAATGTAGCTGGTTATACTTTAACAACACACATCGATGTTACGGCAATAACTACTTTCATTGCTTTTCTTCCTCCTGTAGTTCAACATTTATTTGGAGTGATGTTGGCGCAATATCTATTGCACTACCGAGTGTCAGTCTTCTTATTTAGTTTATTGGCAGTGGTTATTACCGCAGTCACACCATTTCAATTTGTCCAGTACAATTGAATATACCTCTTTCTCTCATCCCCTTAATTACTTCTATTGAAGTTGAGTCCCAAATAAAATTTCCACCTAATTTAAGCTAATAGATTTTATTGTGATAGCAATAATAACATACACCGTTCATGTTGATGACACTAATCAAAAAACCATGTCAGACCTGGATTTACACATCCGATCATTGGTTTAATTCTCACCAAAGTCCATTTCTTTGTAAGTGTATCTTGAGACTTGTGTTTGTGGTTGTGCGGGAAATGGAGAATCCAAGTCACTTTGACACTAATATGTGTGTCGATATGTGTGTCTGTATCGACACAGCAAAATATAAAATATCACATACAATGTGTATGTGACGTGTCTTACACGGACATGTAGATACGCATCCGACACAGACTATTTTTAAAATATGGTGTGTAAAGGTTCATTTTGTGTAGAGCCTTACAAATATGAGGGAATGGGGAAAGATGGTGGAAAGTATTGTTTAGACCAAGTTTGGGTTAGCGCGAGCAACCTACTTATCAAATTCTCTGAAGAACATGAATCAAGTCAGACGTAGTTCCTCACTGAAATTGTGTAATAAAATGGTAGATGGAGAATGGAGAAGATGCCTAGGATTCTCCCCTTTTCTTTCCTTAGTAATTCCCTTGTGATTTATAGCACATGACCCTTGGTCAATCTCTTTTAATGTGGGACTTGAATACGCTTAAATGGAGGATAAATGAGTGCATGGTTGCTGTTACAGAATTGTTATAACGGCTGTCTTTCCATCTTTGAGCGTTATAAGACCTGGCTGAGGTCTTGTTATAAGCGACCTGACTAAGTATTTAGGTGACCTCGCTGAGGTCTTGATATAGTTTTGTCATGAGTAATGATGGACATGTATATAATAAGCATTGGTTGTGTATATTAGTAGTCCCTCACATTGCCCCCTCTCATTAGGTCGTTCTTGTTCTGTAGGACGGTCTAATGAGAGATTAATTCCACACGTGGGAAGCACGCGGGGTATGTAATGATTGAAGATGGCAAGTGATGTTGTTTTGATAAGTACTGAATTGATTCTAGAAGTGTAGGTCCTCAATTAGTGAGAAAATTGTAGCTCAAGATCCTAGAAGTGTAGGTCCTCAATTAATGAGAAGATTGTAGCTCAAGAGAGCGTTCTGGTTCGAATTTCTGCACTGAATTGATCCTAGAAGTATAGGTCCTCAAGATTGTAACTCGAGAGAGCATTTTGATTTGAATTTCTGCATTGAATTGATCCTAGAAGTGTAGGTCCTCAATTAGTGAGAAGATTGTAGCTCAAGAGAGCGTTCTGATTTGAATTTTTGTACTGAATTGGTCCTAGAAGTGTAGGTCCTCAATTAGTGAGAAGATTGTAGCTCAAGAGAGCGTTCTGATTTGAATTTTTGTACTGAATTGATCCTAAAAGTGTAGGTCCTCAATTAGTGAGAAAATTATAGCTTAAGAGAGTGTTTTGTTTCGAATTTCTGCACTGAATTGATCTTAAAAGTGCAAGTCCTCAATTAGTGAGAATATTGTTGATAGTTAGCCTTGAATTGGTGTGATTGTAGCTAGCCCCAGTTTTGGAGCTTGATTGACGTGTTTAGATGGCAATGATTAGCCCTAGTTTGGAGATGGTTGTGGTGATCCCCCAGTTTGGAGCTTGATTGACCTGCACTAGATCGAACTAACGCCAAAAGGGAATTAGAACAAACTAAATAGTAATTTCGAAGATAGATCGAGCATTGAGCTCAAAAGGTTGGGTTGTATGTGCGCAAATGGCTGTAGCTAACCCAACTTGGAGTGTAATCGACCTGTACCAGTTTAGCTACACCATGAAAAAACAGACACAGTAGTAGTCACGAATTGGCGAGATGTACCAAAAAGAAATTGGTACCGCTGGAGTACATGGATATCAACCATAGTTCTTGTATCCAAACTCGATGTAATGCGGTCTCTGTTATGTATGTGCCTTAACTAAGCTTTTCCAACAATGTCAAGCTCAAAAGAAACATTTGTTAGCCCTCAATGGTATGTATTCAATGCGAGTTGGTAATTGCGGCTGAGCTATCGAAATTCGTCGTCCTTTTTGTTGGCAAACCTGGTCATGAGTTTAGACATGCAGCCTAATCAAATGTACCTGTATAAGTCGCATAGAATGCGTCCTTGTTCTTTGTTCAATGAAGACTCATTGAGGTTATCAAAATCTGATCGAGGTTGATCGTGAGTCTCAAAAAGAAATCAGTGTGTCTAACATGCTATGGAATTGATAAAGCTTCATCGAAAGAGAAAACTAAATAATGTAACCATAAGAAATTGAACCAAGTGTTCAAGTTGTAAGTGAATAGCAATTATCCTGATATTGAGCTTGTCTCTTGTATGCAAGCTCGCTGGTATCTCATGGAGGTAATAATCATGAATGATCTGTTTGTACTATGTACAGAATCGAATCTCTTGAGCTGTAATGCTTTTTGGGGATCTGTAGAACCAGGTCTAAATGAAAAAAATAGACAATTCCTCAATGTAGAAATGCATAGCATGATAATCCTTTAAAGCCATTAATCAATAAAGCTTTTTCCTTTTTTTTGGACCATCCAGATGGTAGACAGACATAGAGAGAGACTATATCGATTGTTAGAACCAGTAATAGAAATTAGTTTAGCCAATCAAGTGATGGCTTATTAAATTTAGGACTTGGGTCATACTGATTTCTGCAACTGAACTTGTTAGTCCACCAGATAAATCAATCACATACTGAATAAATGTAATGTAGAGCTTTCCCTCCTTCTCATGTGCGACCTGGTGGAAAACAATCTTCAGGCTCCAGTGAAATCGATGACCAGCACAATCGGCACTAACTGCCATTTTGTACCAAGATCATGCAATGTACAACTGAGAAATGATCCATCGATTTCTTTGGTAGTTTTTCCACCTGTTGTAGTGCACTAGCTTTGCATTACACTATGAATATGTAAACTGCAGCACAGATATTAGTTCTAGAAAAAAAATGTCAATCGAAGTTTTTCAAAATGAATCGAGTGATCGTTGCATCTGCTTTCGCTTGCTGTCCACGGATAGTTAGAGAATTTAGAGCTGAAATATTGCATATATGCAAGTGCATATCTGAAACAAATTGGAAGGCAAGTTGCATACTTAATTGAAGAATATTAAGACTAGTATGCGAATTGATCGAGCTGATCGAATCCAGCTTTGTTGAGTCTGTTGGATTCAATCTTCAAGCATAAACACGAAGCCCGTTGTAAAAAATAGAGGAAGTCAAAGCATTCATCTATATGCATACCACCTCTTACTGATTTGTAATCTATAATAATAACCCAACTTGTATACCATCAAATTAATAACATCTTCATCTTTTGTAGAAATAGTAGTTTAAGTGCAACTAGCATGCATGTTTCAATGGTATTGAATAATATCAAGACCTGTTGAGGTCACTTGGTAGATGCTTTATCAAGTAGCAACGGGATTTGTCCTTTATACAAGACTACATAATGGGATATGATCCCAGGTCGGGAATACAGTTCTTGAGCTTTGTCGATTGCTACTGACATGTTCAAATATGTCATATGAAGGGCTCATAGCCGATTTTGTATGTACTGGTCTAGCCTAGCTCTTAATACAGTTTGAGCAATGTATGAAATTGGAAGTAAAACGAGTTGAGGTAACTTATCAGACTAGCATCCAAGCTCAGAAGAATTTCAATGCCTATTTTCTGCAGCACATCAAAAATTGAGTAATTCATTTAAATTTTTTCGACCACGCTTCGTGGGCTTGGAAAATGTAGATGAATTTAAAATGGTAGATGGAGAAGATGCCTAGGATTCTCCCCCCTCTTTCCTTGGTAATTCCCTTGTGATTTATAGCATGACTTTTGGTCAATCCCTTTTAATGTAGGACTTGAATGAGCTTAAATGGAGGATAAATGAGTTCATTGTTGCTTTTACAGAATTGTTGTAACGGCTGTCTTTCCATCTTTGAGCGTTACAAGACCTGGCTGAGGTCTTAATATGAGCGACCTGACTGAGTATTTAGGTGACCTGGTTGAGGTCTTGATATGAGCGACCTGGCTAAGGTCTTGATATAGTTATGTGATGAGTTGTGTTGGACACGTGTATAATATACATTAGCTGTGTATATTAGTCTCTCACAGCGTGTCCATGTGAGAATCTATTTTGGTTGGTTTTTGGGAGGATACAAATTAACTGAGATAGAACCTAGTTTCTTGGCCAGGAGATGCCAAGTGTAGGTTATTGTCTTGCTTGAACAGTTTAGATTATTGGGACTGGTGGTTGTTTCCAATTCCTGATAACAGGTTGGTGTGAAGTTGACGTCAATTCTCCTTCTAAATTAAGGCTCATACACTATTCAAGTTGATGACACTAATCAAAATCCATGTCAAACCCGGATTTACGCATCCCATTATTGGTTTAATTCTCACCAAAGTCTATTTCTTCGTAAGTGTATCTTTGAGACATTGTGTCTGTGGGTGTGCGGGAACGGAAGAATCTATTCTGCTTGGTTTCTTGGAGGATACAAATTTACTTTGACAGAACCTAATTTCTTGTCCGGGAGATGCTAACTCTAGGCTTTGGTCTTGCTTGAACAGTTTAGCCTATTGAGACTGGTGGTTGTTTCCAATTCCTGATAACAGGTTGGTGTCAAGTTGACACCATTTTTCCTTCTAAATTAAGGCTGTGTTTGAATCCAGATTTGCCAACTCCTGGGATTTTCCCCAGGTTTAGCTCGTAAGTTAACCATTTATTGTTAATATTCAACCTTTCAACTCGAACGTAATCAAGGCAGGGAAGAGAGTAATTGCATGGATGAGCAGTTTCATGACTTTGTTAGTAGATGGGGTATAAGCGTAACAAAAACACCGGGGAAAGTACTCCAAATGGTAAATGGAAGGGAACTTAGGCTGCAAGAAGATAAAAGAAGGGTGCTTGGAAGGAGAGGGAGTACGAAGATTCTGATAGTGTTGATGATGAAGCTCAGCTTGACTTGGAGTGGTCTAAAGCAGACTTAGGAGTTAGGACAAGGGGGTTGATGAAGGTGACTGATGATGAGTAGGCACAGTGGTAAGGGTGGTGAAATACTGTGGTTTATTGGTGATTTGATACTGCTGCTGTTAAGTTCCGGCCTGGTGGTGGATCCATGGGTTCACTTTACTGTTTGTTTGTTTTTTTTGGCCTTCCGGGGCTGAGTTGTTTTGTTTTGTTATGCTTCTGCTGTTGTGTGTGTAGCTTCTGTAGGTGGGTTGTTTGAGCCTGGGGTGTCTGTCGGAACTGGGGGTGTTCACGTCGTGGTCTATGTATGAGTTAGCATCTGGCTAATTCTCTTGGTGTTGATGTAATATTTCTAATTTAATTTCCATTTCATGTATTTTTTATGGGAAGAAAAGAAAAGGTTTTTCAACTTGATCTCTATGCTATATGGGAATATCCTTCACACTCTAGCTTCCCTAACCCCTCCACTAGAACGTGTTTATACAAGATTGTCCTACTTTGTTTTTAGGGTGAACTAGTGTTACCCCTCCACTAGATGAGCCAATTAGGATTTCCCCCCCACTAGATGGGAAATTAGGGTCTCCCCCCTAAACACACGGTCAACTTGGTTTGACCGTTAACTTTCAAATTAAACAACTGAAAATGACATAAATGCCCCCACCTAATTAAAATTGAACATTTTTTTTTTGAAAACAATAAGGGCATTTGTGTAATTTTCAATTGTTTGACTTGAAAGTTAACTGTCAAACCAAGTTGACCGTGTGTTTAGGGGGGAGACCCTAATTTCCCATCTAGTGGGGGGGAAATCCTAATTGGCTCATCTAGGGGGGGGGGTAATACTAGTTAACCCTTAATGTAGCTGCAGTTTCAGATTTTGTTGGAAATTAAATGCAAGAAATGATGTATGCATTGGTTGTTACATATGCACAAAGGATTTAACTTATCCTTCTGTGCACAATGGATTTAAGATACATGTCATTTTTAATATATTACCATGCTACTACTGCCGTCATTCATGTTGATAATATGGTTTTAGCAATTTCTAATCTGTGACAGGTATTGGTCGCCGACCCTTTTGATAATCGTCTAGTCAAGAACGTATATGATGAGTGGCTGGAGCAACCTGGTTCAGAGAAAGCGAAGAAGTACATTCACACCGAATACCATCCAATGGCGAAAAGTATTACCTCTCAACTACACAACTGGTGAGGTATTCTCGATATGCAGAACTTTGATTCAACACTGCTGTTATTCAGTTCAATAGTGTTTTGGACTCATTCCCATGGGAGTCTCGTGTGTCAACAGTGGGCTTTTGACAATGCATCCTAATCCCCTCTTTGTTAGATGTGTATGAAGTAGTGACAGAGATTAGCCGATTTTGAGTGGCAGGCCGATAATCGTTCTGTACATACGAATGTATACATTCTGCTACAGATAACAACTTGTATATACTACATATTTGATACATACTTTTTTGCTAATAAAGAGGATATTATGTGCAGTTTGTAAGTGCATGCTCATGTAAATCCTTGGCAATTCACTCCTAACTTGATTCCTATTTCTTTATCTTTTCTCTATCCAGATCAACAAAATGCGGTCGAGTTGTACTTTATTTAGCTTGTAAAGACACAAAACAGGGCAGACAGCTAAGAAACATAAACAAAACTAAGGGTGAAGGACCCCTAGTCCCCCTACCATATATGATACACATACACCATTAATCTCTCTAGCAATACCAGGAACCCAATAGCAAAGAGTGATTTTGAGGAAAATGATTTCAGAAAAAGTAATCTCTTCCATGAAGAATGCAGTACAGCTGCAGCAAGAGTCTGAACGGTTGCAACAGAAGTATAGAAGTATAGGCAGTCCAGAAATTCTTTGGCCATAACCAAATAATCTCTGACTGCGTGCGGTAAGTCCAAGGACGAAATCCTCTAAAAGCATGATTAACAAGAACTCTAACTATGAGAAAGATGTGTCAGTGACACTAGTCCATTGATCAAAATCAGAATGCAGTAATCAAGAAATATATGACTACGGATGAAGTTGAAATGGCAGGCTAAATACGTTTGGCATAGATAACTAAACAGAATTAAAAGAGAGAAAACTGGACAGAACTGAAAGAGGCATATTTAATCGGCATGAAAATGACCTCATCTCATAGTCAATCTGAGCGTAGCGACAAGGGCAAGTTATTATGCATAGATGCTTGAAGTTTTCGGTTCACTAGGTTGTTTGATACTCTAATCATCTAATGCAATGAGTCGAAGGCTCTATCTCAACGAACTGACCAATAGATTTTAGGACTGAAGATTTTGGTGGACATAAATGATGACAACACAGAGTAGAAAGCATAGTATTAGTATAACACGATAACTTGAAAATGTAAGTACAGTTTCCAATCTAGGGGGGAAAAGGGACAAGGAAAACTACAAGACAATATCCCTACTTCCTAGAGAAAAAAAGAAAGAATTCCATGCACCTTTTTCTTGGTTTTACTTTAATGAAGACTGGAATACGAAAAATGATTATGCTTTCTATGAGGCTTTTTCTTCTACAAGTTCATATTTACAAAAGAACCAACCACTATGCTACATGGACACTCCTCGAGAGCATCACGCTTTTTCTTAATGAATTATATAGTGTATTGAACAACTTTTTAATTTACGCTTATTAACTTGTTCGTGAGCCGCTTATATATGACACTAATAAAGTTGTGCAAGGCACTATATAAGTTGCTCAAAACAATATATAACATGTCCATAAACGAACAGTCTGTTTAAAAGAAAGCATGTGCTTTCTATAAGGTTAGATATATGCCATGTTGTGTTGTTTGATAGTTGATACTTGACACAGTCTCGCAGTCACAATGTTAGGATTTAATACAATACAGAGTAGTTCAGCCAAGTAAATCACATTGTTCAAAAACTGGGTCGTGTCTCAACTCTTTAAGTCTCAACACTTGATGTAAAAAGGTTTTGAAAGTAGGTAATAATGGTTTCCCCAACATCTTTCCTACCTTCTTTCCAAAGGCCAATATCATCTCTGATTTTAGTAATAGAGTTTTTTCCTTCTTCTGAAGACAGTAGTGATCGGTTCTCAAATATGCGTTTATATCCTCTTATAATGCTTCAATTTAGTCAAATTATATGATCTTTAATGTAGAAAACTCATGTTTTTATTGCTATTTCAGGATACAAGCCTATTCTGGACAAAATATCTCAAAAGGCGTGTTCTAGAGCAAAAAAAGAGCCTAAAATGGACCTTATGGGACAACTGAGAAAAAAGTGTAAAAAAGTCAATGGTCAAAGTCAACTCAAGGATCCAAAAACTCAAAAGCTCAGGAAACACTCAAAGGCTTCAAAGACTAAAGACTAAAGACTCAACCCTTTGCAAAACAATGGCTAAACATAAAAGGCTCAAAAGACCAAATGATTAAATTTCCAAAGACATGGGCTTGGGCCCAAAATGCTTGATCCTATCCACTCAAAAAGGCACAAGAAGGTTCTTGATTAGGTTGCTTGATAGATAAGATATGATGAGGGCAAACTTATACATCTCTACACATATATAAGTGTAGAGATGCCCACAAAATAAGGGAGTTAGTTAACTAATAGGTAGACTCTAGTAAGAGTAGGAGATAATAATTTAGTTAATTGTTTTTATTTAGTTTTATTATCATTGTTTTCCATTTTCATTATTTTAAAGCTTCAAATTTTGTTGAATCTAGTTGGTTTTCTTCCATTTAAACTGTTTAATCTTGTTACTTATCAAAATAGTTCTTCAAAACAAGTTCTTATTCATTCATTCAATACATCAAAGTTGGTTATACTCATTTGAATCAATCAAATGAGTATAACTTGCTAACCAAGCTACCTTTTCATATTTAGATCTTCATATTTATACACATAAAACAACTATATTATTCATGTTTTAATCCTCAAACCCTCAATAACTAGTTGTCTACACTTTCATACATCAAATTGAAGCCACAGTCTGACTGGATTGGGTTCAATAAAGAGCCGACACGAAAGTTGCCTGAGATCACTTGTTATGGTTCGTTTTCAAACTTAGCTTTAGAAATCACAGCTTTTGTATGAGTTATCTTTATAACATCTCTGAATAATTTTTCAAAAACTTGAGGATATAAAAAATAAAAATTTTACGTCCCAAAGTAACCAAAATGATATTGTATAAATGTATGATTTTATTCTCTTGTAGAAACCCTCTATATGGTTAGAGATACATTTAGATTGAGAAAAAAAAAAACCTTTTGATAAAAAAAAAAAAAAAAAAAAAACCCCACACACACATTTCATATTTGTTTGTATAGATACTTGTTTACATATTTTACATTTCGTACTTTTTATTTCTTAACCTGTTAATATAATAATAATCATGTATACATGTTTAGTGTTTGGTATATGAGTCGAAGATAATACATATACATCACGCCAACATTTCTGCACTACATATGTTTTCAAAAATACAAAAACCCAAAAATTTCATAGTAGACACATACTAATATAACTAATATATAATAATTACGTAACATACTATTTAGATAAACCATGTAGTTCTTGTTCTATATCTAGCAACCCGCGCTCCAAATTTGTTTGGGGGTGGTATATTTTCATCAGGAAGAACAGAGTACAGGCGTACTGCCGTTTTTGTTCATGTTCCTATGATAATAATCTCTTTCTTTATCTCTTCATACTTTGAGGACAAAACATATTTCTGTTTGGGAAGGGTATAGTAACATTTTGTAAAAACTAGGTATTTCTTATATTAGTATATTTCTTTCTTTCTTAAAATATTTTCGAAAAGACCAAAAAAATAGTTTTATGTTTAATACAAAAAAATCTTGTTTCCTTTAATTTTCTATGATGAATACATGGTCTAGAAGTCTCCTTATAGCAATAGAGTAAGGATTCGTTATTCGAACTTAGACTAATATACGTACAATAGTCTCTGTATCTTTTTATGAATGACATGCATAAGCATCATTGATTGTATATAGCAGTAAGTTTCTAAGACCAAGGTTAGAACAGTTAAGTTTTATATCTTGTAAGAATCTAGCCAAAAGCCTTATCTGTATGTTTATTGAGTGATGACATAAAAGATGTCCAGATAGAAAGACTACACGTCCACTTGCTTGATTACCACATCATATCCTATGAGAGAATTTAGGCCCTTTAATTTTTGTATCGATATAGCCAACTAAATGTTAAAAACCCCCAAAAAATCATTTTTCGTATAGTTTCCCCATTTTGAGCCTTCAAAAATTCAATAAACATTTTTATTCTTCGCCATCAAATCCTTAACCCACTGTTACACACAATAAAAAATTTATACAGTTGACGAGTTGAGAATTGGATGAACAATAAAAATAGAAGAGAAGACTTTGTACAAAAATATAACAGTTAGTTGCTTCGAAAAGAAAAGAAAAGAAATATACATATTAAAAATCGAAACTCCCAAAAGTTCAAAATCAAATGGAGTCGATTTCAAAATAAACAAAAGCAAAGTTAGAACTCCCAAAAATCACATCATAAGGAGTGACAAAGCCAAAGGGCTAAAGAATGAATCACAAATTTGGAAGCAAAGAACAAAACGAGGTTATTCTCTAGTCACAAATATCCTGAAGACCCGATTTTTCAACTTATCAGAGTTTGTTTTCCCTTCCATTTTATTTCTAAATCACCACCTAAGCCCCATAACTCCTAATAAAAGACTTTTAGCTCAATTAGAAATAGGATAGTGTGATAGTAAGTGGCAATTGTAATCAATCGACCCCGGTTTTTCTTTGAACGTCATTCGGGTATGTGAGGAATATAAGTGCCCTTTGTATTTGAGAGAACGAAACTTGAGTGAATCTATTAGAGAGTTTGTGTTTTAACACATCCCTGTGAGAACCCAGGTTAAGGACGCTCTCCAAAAGTGTTGGAAACACGGCTTTTATATTACATCGCTCATGTTTGCGCATTTGTATTTAGATGATTAAATTATTGTACATATGTTATCCTAAGTTCAAAGGATCTTGTCTTTATTCACCCGCTAATGAGATGTATTGACTTCTGAGAATAAATAAGGAGACAAGACCCTTTGTGTTAGATAAAAGAAGTTTGTGAGTACCTTATCTGGAAAACTCTCACGAGGCTTAACCTTATCCACTAGAGAATTCCTAATGGTTTAAGGCCTTGTTGCATACGGTCAATGTAGTCACACTCTGTGTAACAAGATTAGTATAATAAACACATATTTTACTTCTTTTGTTCTTATTTCTTATCTTTGCTTGGGGACAAGCAAAATATTGTTTGGGGGTAGTTGATCAGTCTCCAAATAGGCATTTTTATTCTCTTATAATCCTTTAATTTAGTCAAATTATATGATCAATAATATAGAAAACTCATGTTCTTATTGCTTTTTCAGGATACAAGCCTATTCTGGATCAAATACCTCAAAAGACGTGTTCTAGAGCCAAAAGGAGTCTAAAAGGGACCTTATGGGACAACTGAGAAAAAGTACCAAAAAGTCAACGGTCAAGGTCAAAATCAATGGCCAAAATCAACTCAAAGATCCAAAAACTCAAAAGCTCAGGAAACACTCCAAGGCTTCAGGGACCAAGGACTCAACCTTTTGCAAGACAATGACTAAGCACAAAAGGCTCAAAAGACCAAATGACCATATTCCCAAAGACATGGGCTTGGGCCCAAAAAGCTTGATTCTATCCACTCAAAGAAGACACAAGAATGTTCTAGATTAGGTTGCTTGATGAATAAGATATGATGAGGGAAAATTTGTACATCTCTACACATATATAAGTGTAGAGATGCCCACAAAATAAGGGAGCTAGTTAACTAATAGCTAGACTCTAGAAGGAGTAGGAGATAATAATTTAGTTAATTGTTTTTATTTAGTTTTAATATCATTATTTTCCATTTTTATTTTTTTTAAAGCTTCAAGCTTTGTTGAATCTAGTTGGTTTTCTTCCATTCAAAGTATTTAATCTTGTTACTTATCAAAATAGTTCTTTGAAGTAGTTGTATAGTGATAGTTATAGTTTGAGGTTCACCATAGATTTTTAGAGATGGATTGATGGGAGTTTATGAAGGTGAGAATGTAGTATTCTTAAAGTTCATGACTTCTTTTTGAAGGAATGAAAACTTGTATTGAAACTTGACTAAACTTGAATGGAAAAACTTGTATTGATGAGTGGAAACTTAGATTGAAACTTGAACAACAACTTGAATGTAAACTGTAGCGCCACTAATTTTTTAGACAGTTGAATATTCAGAGAAAAGAGTTCGATCCAAATATTCAACCATCTAATAAACCAAGACGTGAGCAGTTTTGACTCACAGGAGTCCAACTAGAACTAAAATATAAAACACCCCTTTGAACATTGCGTTCAAAGAAATTTCGACATAATTTCCTCTGTATGTCCAACATTTCATAAATTTACAACCTGTCATAACCTGAAAATTAGATAATATACTTCCATTTAATATATTATAACCTCAATCATAAACCCAACTACTAAAAAATATATTGATTCGTGGCACCGACTACTTAACCATCTCGACAAATGCTAGTTAAATCAAGTAGCTGTAGCGCCCCGAAACCGATCTTTTATCCAATTATCGTCATAACTTCTAATTAATGAATTTATAACTAAAGACAATTAACATTATACTAAATTATTACAAAATCACTTAAAGGGAATAAATTTAGAACAAGAAAGAGCTAAAAGAACCGCCTTAGCCAATCAGAATACGCTTTACGTTAAATTTTCTTAGTGAGCACATACACCTTTTCCTGTCTTCTGGGAGTCTGGTTGTCCATGTCATTTAACATTTTCTAACACGCAACGTTAGATGGTTAGCCAGTATATAATAATCAAAGTGAATTAAATTTATATGTAGCTGACAAGATTTACTTAACGGCTTACCTTTCCGTTACATCGCAATGTTTGCCTTACCGTTTTTCTTATAAAATCCCCCGCGTGCTTAATTAATTAACAAATATCTAAGAAAACAGTAAAACGATCAACGTTAATAACTATAGTTAGATATTATGTACTACGCGATTAAGATCATGCATAACACGTAGAATCATATGTTTAAACCAAATTATATAGTAATAACATATATAGAATAACCGATCCTTGTTACTAGGGGTTGGGGTTTTCCTATGGAAGCGGCTGAGCCGGGTGGCTACCTACGTACCCATTTAGGGATCAAGCCAATCGTAGTTCTCTTATCGGGGTGTAAGGTTCTATGAGAATGGATTAGGCCATTTCGATGAGGAAGGCGGTATGGGTTCCTAACTCATGTTCTAATTAGGTAACGTCCCCTAATTAACCGATTCTCAACCTGGAATCAGTATTCTAGCTAGCATGTCACTTCACTTATGTTTTTCCCGAATCTCAAGCAAATGAACAACCACACAAAATAATATATATATATACACCCCGACTCCTAAAAGGACCTTAAATAAGTACCAAATCTAAAACACCCACAACTTCACCTAAAAAATGATTTAAACCCTAATCTTTTGTGCATATGATTTACTAATCATAAAGAACATCTCTACAAAAATTCAACTCGTTTGGTATCCTCTAATTTAGATAAAATTGTTTTCCACTTTTGAAAGTATATATAAAGGTCTAGAAATGTCTAGTTTTTGCAATCATATATTGTCAGTGTTAAAAATTGTCAAACGAGTTGAATTTTTGTAGAGATGTTCTTTATGGTTAGTAGATTATATGCACAAAAGATTATGTTTTAAATCATTTTGTAGGTGAAGTTGTGGGTATTTTAGATTTGGTACTTATTTAAGGTCCTTTTAGGATATATATATATATATATATATATATATATATATATATATATATATATATATATATACGGGCCGGATATGTTGACAGCCGAAAATCTAACAGCAACCTTACAACCGAAACTCACCGTTAGATCACCCAATCTAAATTAGAAATCAAAGATCCAAATATTGCCTTAACTAAATAGAGCAGGGGTATTTCGGTAAATTACTTTATTTCTCTCCTAATTTTCATTTCTATTTTGCGATCAAAACCCTTACCTTCTCGCTCTCTCTCTCTCTCTAAAAACCAAAAATTTCCATTTTAACTATCAAAAATCAAAATCAAACTGAACCCAAAACAAACTCTTACCTTCTTGCGCGCTCTCACTCTCTCTTCCACTACTGAAATCAAACCCAAAATCAAACCCAAAAATCAAACTGAAAATCAAACCGAAAATTAAAATTCTAAAAATCAACTTTAACAGAGTTTTGTGAATAATTGATTTTATATTTGAATCTTTTGATTAAATAATTTAATCAAACTGAAATACATGTATAATGGAGTCAATGGCAGAAAATATAGCTATCAGTATGGAAGAAGACGTAGTTGTTGGGTCTTCTTCCAATAAATCCTCGGACAAAGACGTAGTGTTGACGAAGCAAAGACTTACTACAAACAGTATGGTCAACAAGAGGGATTTGAGACTCGTGTTCGGTCGACAGATCGAAAAAAAAGCGGTGTGGATTTGGCTACGGGTTGTTTAATGGTTTGCTCTCGTGAAGAGCTCCATAACAAGAGAGAAGTAGGAGAAGTGGATGTTTCTAGAAATACTAGCACTATCAGGTGTAGTTGCCCCGCTAGAATGCGTGTCACGAAAAGAAAACACGAAGATATATACTATGTAAGTTATGCTGAAAATGACCATAGCCACGGTTTGGTTAGTCCAGTAAAGAGAAATTGCATGAGATCAAACAAAAATATGCCTGAAGCGGCGAAGAGGTTGACTGAAATTTTTGGTGAAAATGATTTACCAGTCAGCAAAGTTGCAGCTGTTTTTAATGGGGAAGAACTTGGGTTTACAAAGAGGGATTGCTGGAACCATCATTACGGTTCGAACAGAAAAATGTCTAAAGAAGGTGATGCAACTGCCGTGCTTAACTATTTTATGCAGAAGAGTGCTGAGAATCCCCAGTTATACTACGCCATTGATCTAGAACCAAATGGGACTGCAATAAACTTTTTCTGGGTTGATGGGAGGTCTCGAGTGCAGTATGAGTATTTCGGGGATGTTATCTCTTTTGATACCACATATCGTACCAATGCATACTCTATGCCTTTTGCCCCTTTTACTGGAGTCAACCATCATATGCAGTCGATTCAGTTTGGTTGCGCATTGTTACTTGATGAGATAGAAGATACATTCATGGCTGTTTAAGGTCTGGCTTGCAGGCATGGGTGGTCATGTGCAAATGGCAATCACCACTGATCATGATAGAGCGATGACTACATCTATTGCCAAAGTGTTCCCTGATACTCGTCATCATTACTGTCTTTGGCATATTATGCAAAAATTTCAAGAGAAGCTGTCATTTACTAAAATTGAGACACTGGTAACTGACTTGAAGAACACTATTTCTTTCTCGTATAGGATTAGTGATTTTGAAAGAGATGGTGTACAATAATAGAGAATAATGAGTTGTCTGAAAATCCTTGGTTAACATAAATGTATAATATATAGAGAAATGGGTGCCTTGTTATCTCAGTGACACATTTTTTGCTGGTATGCATACAACTGGGAGAAGTGAATCGATGAATTCTCATTATAACCAATTCGTAAATTCAACAACTAGGCTAATGGAGCTTGTACATGGTAATGAGAGGTCTTTGGCTTTGATTTCTAGGAATGAAAGAGATTTTGATTACCGCACCGAGCATAGTTCACGAATTGTGCCTAAAGATGTCTTTCTTCTTATGCATGTTGCAAAGGTCTATACAATTAATCCATTCAATAAATTTAAGGAGCAATTAGAGAAGGCAAAGACGGAGTACAAATTTGATGGGGACGAGATTGTCAACAATGGAACTGGAAGCTACATGGTGAAATTTAGAGACCTGCAGAAGAAGTCCATTTGGAAAGTGAGTTTCAATAGAAGAACCTTAGAGGGGGACTATGAATGTAAGCATGTTTAGTTTATGGGGTTACTTTGTGGTCACATGTTAAAGCTTTTTCAGCGTTACGAGATCAAAGAGATTCCAAGGCATTTTCTTTTGAAGCGGTGGATGCAAAAGGCAAACACATATAGAGCGGAGTTTGATACTGGATTAGTGATTGGCCATGAAAACCATGAACCTTTGAGAGTGGCTCATTGTATCAATGTTGCTTCTCAAGTGGCTTATGATGCAGGGAATACTGTTCAGGCTTATTCATATTTTATAGAAAAGATGGGTGAAATGGCTATTGGAGTTTCAAAGTTGAATGAAACTTCCGAAGGAGTTGCAAATAATGAAGAGCCTCCAGTTGAAGAGCCTTCGATTGATACCTCACAGGTTAATTGATTTTAATGTTTAATTTGATATAGGTTTAATGTTTAATTTAATATTAATATTTATTTCATTTTGATTTTCAAATATTTATTTTAGATATTGATTTTGAATCCTAACATTTCTCAAACAAAAGGTAGAAAGAAGAACGTGGAGAGAATTAAATCCCCTTGGGAGATAGCCTTAAACAATCCAGGAAGAATGTGTAGAAACTGTGGAATGATTACTAACCATGACTCGAGAAATTGTCCGGAGAAAAAGAATATGTAATTTGTGAAATGTAAGTATTTTTTGTTATTGATTGCGTTTTCGTGGTCTATTATTAAGGATACTGATGTAAGCTGAGGTCTGTCAGAGTTTTGAGTTCTGTCAGAGTTAAGGGTGTCAGAGTTTTGAGTTCTGTCATAGTTAAGGATACTGATGCAAGCAAAGTCAATGATAATGATTATTAAGAGAGTAGATAGAAATAGTTTTCGTTCATAGTATACATATCTTGTTTTCTTTTGAACTTGTGATGTGGATGTTTGTTTTGATTATGATTGAGATGGGAAATGATAAACTAGATCTTTGAGTTGAATTGAATTGTTACAACTCCATTGCCCAAGATACAAATGAGGGTGCACCATGGGAGAAAATTCATTGACTATAGTGACTACTGCTAAAGATTATATTAATGGGTCTGATTATTGCATTTTTAATGTTAATGCAAAAAATTTGTGCTTGGTTCGATTGAATGCATTGATTCTTACGCTTGTCCCAAACCCATTTCGTTATGAACTTGAGATTGGTGGTGACCCAATATATTGCTTAAATGGGGATAGACTAAGTATAAAGAATGATAGTGATTGTATGATGTTTGTGAAGGATTCTGATGTTGATGATACTAAGTTTTTGAATTTATTTGTGGAATTTGTTGTTGTGCCTCCTAAAAGATTTTCAATTGGGGATGGTGAAGTGTTTGAAGTAGTATGTGAAGGTAATGAGGTGGAAGAGATAACAGGGGGGTATCTCAAATTGACCCAAGAACATTCAGTGTTCATACTCCTAGTGGACTATGAACACTGAATGTTCATACTCTTGTTGGACTATGAACATTCAGTGTTCATACTCCTAGTGGACTATGAACAATGAATGTTCATATTCTTGTTGGACTATAAACATTCAGTGTTCATACTCCTACTGGACTATGAACACTGAATGTTCATATTCTTGTTGGACTATGAACATTCAGTGTGCATAGTTGATGCAGTACAGTTTGCCAATGCATATGTCAATGAACTTCGTATATGATGTGTATGTCAATGAACTTGGCATATGATGCATATGTTAATGAACTAGAAAAGCGGGCAACAAAGTCGGAAAGACATGGACGCGGCCATATTTGATTGGAAATATCAAAATAAGCATAACCCACTGCTTTTGCAGTGGGCACCACCCTCTCGGGCCCTAAATCCATCGTTTAGGCCTTCAAAATCACGTTTTTGCCATTTTAGAAAAATTTTGTTTTTGCTATATCTTTTGATAGGAGAGTCCGTTTTTGATTTGGTCAGTTGGGTTAGTTCTATTTTGATTAGTAGTTTCTTAATATGTGGTTATCCCAAAACTTTCCATTTTTGGAAAATTTCGAGTTTTGTGGTAATTAGGGTGTTTCGCCTATATAAAGGTAGCTTTGTATTAGGGTTTTCAGTTTTGGTTTGAGTTAATAATATTAAGAGTTACTTCTCTTGTTTCCATTGTTTGGTATTCCTTGTGTGTGAATCAACAAACCTTGAAGCCATTAATCCCTGGTATTTCACAAGAAATCAACATGCTTTAGTGTTCATACCTTGAAGCCATTGGACTATGAATAATGAATGTTCATACTCTTGTTGGACTATGAACTTTCAGTGTTTATAGTCCTATTGGACTATGAACAATGAATGTTCATACTCTTGTTGGACAGCTTATACATTGTCGTATATAAATTTCTTTGTTATATAGTGTTGTGCACAGCTTATACATTGTCGTGAACAGCTTATACATTGTCGTATATAAGCTTTACGAGTAGATATGACACTATAATTGTCATACTTATATGTTATGTCACTTCTTACAACATACATCTGCAGACTACTCAAACCTTCTGTTCGGAAACATAGAGCCGAACAGTACAATTTCTTTATATTCATCACACTTGAATATGTAACATACAATTAAATGGACGATGAATGTTATCACACATAGAAGTAACATACACTTGAATATGTAACATACAATTAAATTAAAGACTTATCTAACGCTAAAATATAAGTACTTTGATGTATGTTATCACACACAAACTCTCTTACATATTCTAAAACCCATCACCCACCTAATATTACAAACTAGATAATGAAAATACTAATATGTTAGTTGCTTCTCACCACCAACACTGTAGTAATATTCACCACCTGAACCCCTATTGAAACCAGAATCCTTTCTATTAATTCTGCTTGGATTGCACATTCACATTTAAACTTGCTGTAGACTGTAAACTGCCCCCATAAATCTTCCATCTTGACTCTAAGTTTGCTTTTTCCACGTACCTTAATATCTACTTCCAGCTTGTTAGACACCATGTCCCTTTAGAGTTCTCTCTTACATTGGAGCCCATACTCTCCAACAAGCTTCAGTTTTGCATCCAAACGCTCCTTCTCATATGGACGACAGGGCTTCTTAAAGATCTTCCCATCTGAAACAATTCCATACAAACTAAATTCACAAGCACAAATAACCACACGCTAACAATGTACAGTACAAGACACAATTATACGGTATCTCAAACTTGCTGCTTCTATTAACCACATTGTCTCTACTCTTATCAAGTAATCTGACACCTTCGAGAAGTAACAAATTAAAAACTCACTCAAACAAAATATGTTAATAATTCATAATTTACATTTTGACATGTTAACAAACTCACTCATACATATAGTCCCAAAATGAAGGATAGTAAATAATATACATTTGAATATGAATTAAAAAATTAAACTCGAAAAAAAAAACAAAGGTTATTTTCTCACTTCCAGAATTAGCAAAAACTGCATGTATCAATTAAAAAAAAAAAAAACAAACAAACTAGAGAATTAAAAAATAAAATAAAATTGAACAAATATTTCAAAATTTTAAAAAGTACATACCTTGTGAGAATCGAGAATGGGTGGTTTTGGGTTCTTCAAATCGAATTTTAAGATGAGTTCTTCAAATTTGGGTGCTGAAAATTGAAAATATGGGGTTTTGGGATCTTTTGATTTCAAATTTAGGTACGTGAAATAGAATAGTTTGTTGGAGGAGAGGCGTTTGTTTTGGGTTCGGTTTGATTTTGATTTTGATTTTTGATAGTTAAAATGGAAATTTTCGGTTTTTGGAGAGAGAGAGAGAGCGAGAAGATAAGGGTTTTGATCGCAAAATAGAAATGAAAATTGGGAGAAAAAGAAAGTAATTTACTGCTCTATTTAGTTAAGGCAATATTTGGGCATTTGATTTCTAATTTAGATTGGGTGATCCAATGGTGAGTTTCAGCTGTAAGGTTGTTGTTAGATTTTCGACTGTCAACCTATCCGGCCTGATATATATATATATATATATATATTACTCCACCTAGACAAAAGAAGTGTTTAGCGAAGGTGAAACCTATGATAATTTATATGGCATTAATATACATATGTCAACACTATTATAACGAACAATTTAATTACGCGGGAAATAAAACCATAAGTTAATAGAAATGTGTAGGAATATACTAAAGCATATTGCGGCTTGTGGCAGCCTGACAATGGCCTGCAGTGACTTACCATGGTTTGTAGCGGCCTGGCATGTGGCCTGTGGTGGCCTGAAACAAATTTAAGAACTAACATACCCTTGGCCATAAAGCCAAAGTCCATAATAAATGAAATTTCATTCATATATGAGATTAGTGCATTTTTTTCCTCTCAAAAATCATACTAACAATTAGAGCCAAAGGATATAATAAGTACCTGAATAAGCATATTAATTAAAAGATCGAATATAAGTAAATGACAGAGAAAATAATAAGGGAAGGAAAGTGACGACCTTATCTTTCCTTTTCTATGTTCATTTCTGTCCAAGCTTAGCTAAATCTCCAAACATCAATCACCAAATTTCCCTGCAGCTGGATCGCATAGAGTTTTGGGCTAAAGCAGCAAAAAGAAAGAAAGCTCGTTCCTTTTCAACCATCTTCGATTCAAGCGATGACATCCTCTTAAATTTCTTATTCTCACAAATCCCCTGATAAAAAGCTCAGTCCGTTGATTATAACTGAAGCAACTAGCACCGAAATTAATTTAAGTTGTGGATTAAACACCGGATGGTGGTGGCGGAAGAAGTTTTGACTAAGCTGAGAGAGAGAGACGGATTTCGAGGGGATCAAAACCGAGAGATATTACTTCGAAGTCCCCCCTCTCTTTTCTTTAGGACCGTAGGAGCAACTCAATATATATGAACAAGCCCATATAATAATATAAGCCCAAGTAACCAAACAAGGCCCATATAATAAAGCAAACCCAATAATAGAACATGCTCAATATTAATATAGAAGGCCCAATAAAATAGCAAACCAATACAATAAACATGCCCAATATAAAAATAACCATAAATGAAAAGCCCATAATCATCAAAGTCCGCCAATAATATACGTTACCACCCCGCTAATGATAAACGTTAAACCCCGCCATATATCTAGTAATTAACCGGTTCCATTTTAATGGTAACAAACAATAAATTTGCATTAACTTTGGAAATTGCCGCGTCAAATACCCATACCAAAAATTGTAATTACTAGAATACTTAAATAAAACAGATACCAACCCTCGTCCCCCATATCAGTCTACCCAAATTATGCTATAGTAGCACCGAACTAACATAAAATGACTAGATTACCCTTAGTGAAATTTTGAGTCATTACATAAACTTGTATTGAAGAACAACTTGGATTGAAACTTGAAGAACAAACTTGAATTGAAAAGTTGAATTGAAGAACAAAAAGTAAATAAAGTAATAAAAACTTGAAAAATGTAAAGGTGTAAAGGTGTAAAACCCCATATTTTGGGCCTAGTATAATGGTAGAAAACATATGGGCTTTGAGAATTGAGACTAATGGACACTTGATTGGGCAGCTTAGAGTTGGGTTTTCTAACCCATGAATCGACTGTTACAACCCGATAGACTTGAAAATGGAAACAAACATAAACCAGAAACCCTCGACTAATCTCGTTCATTCTCTTGTACTCGCGTACCAAAAGTGAGTCGGTTATTAGGGGAAACCCGAAGAGATCATGGAGAAGATGATTAGGAACTTGTGCTTATGCTTTTTCAATTCAATAACCTCCTTGGATCAACCCTCACAAAGAAGTTAATGGATGATTTTCGGTTTTGGTAAGATTTGACACCCTTTCACCAAAATAGGTATAACTTTCTCCACAAGGATTGGTTTTGGGTGCCGTTTGGATGCTCATAATCTAGACTTGAAGGGCTTTGTTTTGGTATGTGGTTTAGTTGGTGGTTTCAGCTCGAGACACATCAGAATTTTAGTTCTTTTTGGGTAAAATTCTGCCACCTTCTTGTGATGAAAGGGGATGATATTGAGGACTTGTGATCGGGTCGTTGATCAGCTCCCAAATGTGCATTTCATTACGCTTACATTACTGCATTACAACCCTTTTTACGCATAATGAAAAGACAACTTATAGCTTTTATTGCTTTTTTCAGGTTACTGAGTAATTCAAACCACTTATCATAAAAGCTGCGTCTTAGCACAAAAATGAGCCTTAATTACGTTTATTATGAAGACTCGAAGCTGCCATAAAAAAGTGTTGAAAAAGTCAAAGTCAAAGTCAAAGGTCAAGGACTCGTAACCAAAGAGTTGAAAGTCAAGTCCTCAACTCAGAAGACCAGAGATAGATGTCCTTAACACAAAAAATAACTTTCTCTAAAACCTATCTTGGTCAAGAAAAAATAAAAAAGTAAAAGCATAAAGCAAAGGGTGAGGTGTCTCAAATGTAATGGAGAAGGGCAAATCAGTCATTTGCATAAAGTAGGGGTATATAAACTAAAAGTTATGGAGAGAGATTGCACTTAGACTTATTCTAGTGTCATGTAGGATTTATTTTCTAGTTTTTTTTTTCATTCAAACAATTTACTTTATTGTTCTTTATTTTCAATCTTGTTATTTGCTTTTGTTATTTAATTAATCAATCATCTTTCTTTGTTGTTCTTATTCAATCAATAATTTCGTTTATTCCAAGTTTGTGTTCTTTAAATAATTGATTAGTTATTTAGATTGATATGAGTTGAAAACTTGGTTTAACTTCTAAACTTACTAAGAGATTAGAGTTTTCATTACCTTGAGAAGTTCAAGTGTGCGAGGCGAGTCATGAATCATATGCTCACACACTTTGAATCAACTTGGTAATCAACATTCTAACTAAGTTAGCTCTAGTTAATCTAGATAATCTATCTAAACTAGTTAATCTATTATATTAGTATAGTGTTAGTTTACTTTTATGTTTTCGGCCCTTGAAGTTAAAGTTGTTTAATTATTAAAAGGTCCGCTTAAAAAGTTGTTAAGGACCCCCTTTTTTGTAACATAAAATAGGGAAAAGCTCGAACGGTTGGGCCTGATTCTCAGATCATGCGCCAACCAACGTCGCCTTCTCCTCAAACAACGTGTAAGCACGGCTTGAGAGATAAATTCTAAACCTCCTCGAAGCCCATGTAAGAGGATACCTTGTGTTTCAAGCATGTTTATGTGATTGTTTGAAATTTAATTTCCACAATGCAATTTACATTTAAGCATAAGGCTGAACCCAAGCCACTTAATAACCATTGGGAAGTCATTCCCCAATGTAGATAAATCGGACGATGCTTGATTCTTGAAACCCTAGACCAAAAAAATAAATTAAAATCAATCAACTAGAACCCAAAGTAGTCACGCTCCTCTAAAAAAGGACAAAAATATAGCCATGAGGATTTAAAGTAATCAGTTACCATATTCCGGTGGACCAACTACCTTCCTCACTCCCCTCCTCCAGATCCATCGCGAGTGAGATTTTCAGTAGCACACCACTTGGTGAAGTGATTGCCTACTATTATGAGACGTGTAGTAGAGCCATCTTACTCTCGCGCCCAATTGTTCCCTTCAACAGGGTATAGTAAAATAAAGACCAAGCAAAGTTTTCAAAACTCGATACTTGGAAAAATGAATTTTGATTTCTTGAGCATACCTTACATCGTTTGCGCATGTTAGGATAGTTTTGCTTTCTTGCTAAAAGTGCATGATACTGCATGCAGGCACTACAAGTATTAGCGATAATAAAACTTACTAATGTAAGAGAGCACATCGTCCTAGACAATCTCCTCTCTCTATTCCTCTATCTACTAAGATGGCCGTCGAAGTAGTGCAAGCTGAAGAACCTATCTCCAACTTCTACACACCGTTACAAGATGGGCTCCATCTTGTATACGACTCACACCGCTCTTGAGTGACTTTCGCATTCCACCGAACGTGTTCAATCTTCTACCCATCTTTCACGGGTTTGAACACAAGGTACCATGCAAACATTTACGCCGGATACATAAAGTATGCAATACTTTCCACCATCCGGGCATCACCGATGATCAAGTTAAGCTACGAGTGTTTCCTTTTACTCTAGCTGGTAAGAGTCACGCTTGACTTCTTTCTCAGAAGCCCGATTCTTTTGATACATGGGAAAAGGTTGTGTTCTCCTTCATGAAGAAGTATTTTTCGTCAAATAAAATAGAAGAGATAAGAAGTAAGATACAATTCTTCAGACAGAGTCCAAGTGAGACATTTTTTGAAGCATGGGATAGATTCTCTGACCTACTCCATTCATGTCCTCACCATAAACTGGAAAAATCCACTCATGTCCATTGTTTCTTCAAAGGTCTTCTCCAAAAATACAAAGTAACCTTCGACATCATGAGTAATAGTAATTTTTTGGATAGAGGTGCAACAGAAGTTTTAATCTTTCTTGAAAACCAAGCTGAAAAGAGTACCCATTGAGGCGACATAAACAATTCCAGAACAACCCAACTCAGTACATCTAAGGCTAGTGGTATTTTTGAGGTGAAATCTGATCTAGAAATCAAAACCTTAATCGAAGCTCTCACAAAGAAGGTAGATGCCCTCACAACCAAACAAAAAGACCAAACCCCTCATCCTATCATGAACATAAATACCTCACCATGCAATTTCTATTTAAGCCTAAATCATATAGATGTCACCTGTCCCTTGATCACAAACCTATCATTACTTCAGCCAGAAGAAGTATGTGCTTTCAATGTACCCAATGCACCATGGAGACAACATCCAAACTTCGCATAGACTAACATTCCATAAACCCAACCACCACCAGGTTTCAATAAACCATCGAATACATTCAGACAAGGACAAGGATAAGGTACCTATAACGATCAAAACAGAGCATTGGTTCCATCCCAGTTTAACCAGAACTACCAAAACCCACCTATCAACAGCCAAAGAGACCTAGTTCATTCCCATTACACCATCAACTACTGTCCAAACAGATAAGCCCACCGAAATAATGTTATCTGTCATGCAACAACGAACTCAAATCCTAGCATCTATATCATGCAACAATCTCTGAACTTGTTAGCCCAAGACAAAACCCAAAAAGGTTTGTTCCTAAGACAAGCTATTCCTAACCCTAAACCAACAAACACAGCCTTTGAAGCAACAAGTGACGTGAACCGAGCTGGAGCACTAAAAACTCTTTCATGAAGATCCTATCTACGAGGATTAAATCCTCTTTTCCTCGATGTATTCATTCTCCTTTCCATTCCATTTTTTGTTTTAAAAGGAATACATTAATAAGGTATCCGAACCACTCCACTTGGAGTGTGTGGTTGTAAGTGTCGGAGCCTTAGTCCACGTATATCTCGCATATTCTTTGTAAAACACTTTTTACTCGTTGTTTGAGTAAGTGTGAACCTGTGGAGTGAGTATACAATTTTCCCTTTTCTTTATTTCACATTTCTTTTTCAAAACAGTTGTTTTCTCTGTTATGTTAATGCTAGATTCTCGATATATCAATAGTTATGTGATTTTCCAAAAACAAAATAGGCAATGGATTATACGCAAACCAACCCCTAGAACAACGCAATCTAGGGGTGGTTTGAGATCAGTTTTGCTTACTAAGGGAAGCCTATATCACCGAGCTATTCGCCCGGGTCAGGACATTTCATGTCTTGCGCAGTAAATCCCTCAACTCGCGTAGCTAAAGCTTTGTCTGTTTAGATTAGGTTCACCCCAGAGCCGACATGAAAGTTGTCTGAAATTCCTGTTGTTGTTTGTTTTTCAAATATTAGCGTCTAGAATCACAGATTTTGAAGTACAAGTATCTTAAAATATCTCTCCATAGTTTTCAAAACTAAAGGATATAAAAATAAAAATTATACGCCCCGGAGTAACCAAAATGTTACTGGATTCACATATAATTTTATTTTATTGTCAAAACCTCTAGATAGTTAGAGATATCTTTTGCTTGAGAAAACTAACTAAAAAAAATAAATAAATAAAGATGAGGCATCTCCAAACGATAATTAAACAAATAGAGTAATCCAAAGTGATACTATTCTCTGTTTAATTCTATCTTTTGCCTCCACCTCTCTATTTGTCTAAAGAATTTGACATTAAAAGACTCAAACTTGTACAAAATTTTCAAAAATTCTTCATTTCTTAAAAAAAAATTCTCCCTTCTCAATCTCTCTCTTTCTAAAAACTTTCAAAAATGTCTTCTGTAGCGAACAAAAACCTTCTATCTAGCAAGACTAGATGGATCGGTTTCAATGATCAAGTGCAAGCACTTTTTAGAAAACTGCAGCTATGAGAGAGGACACATATACCAAAAATCATTCCTGATTTGGGTAAGAGTTCATACGCACGTAAGAGACAAGCTATGAGAGAAGGCTGGTGCTAAAACTGTCAAACACCAACTTGTCCTGGTCTTCAACCTCATAGTGAAAATTCAGTTTTCAAAGTTTTCATGTGTCAGCCACTTACTCATCGAGCACAACTGAGGAGTAATATGACCATCTGGTTGGGATTGACTCAAGTTTTCAAAAACTTCAAAGTCTTGGGAATTTGACTTAAAACGACCCACCTTTTTAAAATTTCAGTTTTTATTCAAAACCCAAAATAAATAAATTATTATTAATTAATTAAAATTTTCCTTTTTTTGTTTGTACATATTTCCCTACAACTTTTTTTCATTTCTTTCCCTCATCTGTTTTGCATCCACCGTTGGATGTGAGTGCACCCTATACCGTTGCATAGCATTTTCGATACTGATCATTTTGGTATAGCACGGGTCAAGATCGGACTAGTAACGAAGCACGGTCGGCTCTTGAAGTTAGCAAGGCACTGAGGACAAGATTGGAATTTCCTAATTTCATTTGGGCTTAGGCAAAAAAATTCGTTTAACTAAAACAGACACGTGCACGGCACGTGCCATCAAACCTATTTAACCCACGCGACCGCCCAACAGACATCATCTTCTTCAAACATTCTAAACCCTAGCCGCCCGAAGTCAACTCGCTACCGCCCTCATTCAGCTCGGGATCGCCCACCCACTTATACACACCACCACTCCAATTTTTCACAGCCTGCTCCATTTTCAACCTCCATTCCAACCAAAAACCCAAATTTTATCAATTCATACTCCAAATGGCATGAGCTCTAAAAATAGTGTCGGAGCAAAATTTTGAACCCATCTTCAATTCCGATCTATTTGAAGTGCATTTCAAGGCTGAGGTTAGAAGAAGAGGATGGAAAGCTAATTTGGTTTTGTTGGAAGGTGAGGCTTATTCTCCATCTCTCACTTTTATGTTTTATAATCATATGCTTAGAGGGGAGGATGACCGCATCACGGTTGTCAAGGATGGTCGCACGCTTGAGCTCACCAAGGAGGTGGTGAATGAGGTTCTGGGCCTAAAACTGTAGTTTTAATAACTTAATAATATTACATCTAGACTAATTATGTTTATAATAAATAAGAGTTAATAATGTTTACGTGTTTTTGTGTATTTTAGGTCTTAGAATCAATTATGTGAAGAAATATGTCACTTTTGCCAGAGAAATGAGTCAAATTGCTTGCTAGAGAAATTATATGATTAAAGCCAAGTTTCAAGGAGAAAAAGCATTTTTAAAGTTTAGTCAAAGCTGAAAAGTCAAAGTCAACGCGGGTAGAAAAAAAAGCAGAAAAGTTAACAGAACTTTTGTAGGTCGTATCTTTGGACGTTGGGCCTATTATATGTCAAAACAACTAGCTCGGAAAGAGCTTTCTAATGGTCTAGGCCTCAACCCAATCAGAGTACTAAAAGTGGACGAAAAGGGTCTTGCAGTAAATTCCAGCCATAAAACCCTTTTTGGACATAAGTATTTAGGTTTTGGGCTTGATTTAGTGGCCCAAAACACAGCTCCAAAGCCCATACACGAAATTGTAAACCTAACTCTCTCCTATATAAAAATGATTAAGGCAAAACTCTATTCCTCTCTCCCTCCCATTAGTTAGAATAATTTAGCTCTCTCTCTCTCCCATTTCTTTAGTTTAGTATAGTTTAAATAATTAGGGTTTATAATTGTAGACTCCATAAAACCTCCATTAAAATACCTTTAAGTTATTATTATTATTCAATTCAATTGCTCTTTTTACATTATGTTACTTTAATTAATCCAATGATATTAGGCTAATCCCCTATATTAGAGGGAGTGATTATGAAGCCTAATGATGAATAGATTGCTTAGTAGAATTATTTAATTATGTATGTATTTCAATGAGTTTAGTTTATTGTATGATTTCTAAAATAAACATATATTAAATTAAACTAGGGATTGTTATAATTAAGTCGAGAGACTTGGTTGTAATAATCCTACATGCTAGTAATAATGATTATAGAGATGTAGTTGTTGCTAGCGATGATAAAGTTTGAGGCTTTAGGTTGGATCATTGTGTGAAAACCAAAAGATGATCTCTTTTCAAAGAATAATTCTATTCTTGCTTGAAACTAATCATTAGGTGGATTGATTACTCTTCTCTATAACTTTCTCTTCCATCAAAAGCCTATTTATATTAGTTTAGTTAATTTAGATTTATTTAAATCCGTAGTATAATCGTAGAAAAGAAATCTTTCAACATAATATTACTCTCACCATTGTTTCTTTATGATTTAAATTAGTTGAATTTCATTTATGTCTTGGTAGGTTAGGAGTGGAACGAATCCGTACTCTTTATATTACTTCATTATTATTTGCAAGTAGGAATATTGATATAAGCACTTGTTTAGTTGATTGATTATTTGTGTTTACGCATAGATAGTTAGTTTACTTAAAATTGTCATTATCAGTGCGGCTTATTCTCTATCTCTCACTTTTATGTTTTATAATCATATGCTTAGAGGGGAGGATGACCGCATCACAGTTGTCAAGGATGATCGCACGCTTGAGCTCACCAAGGAGGTGGTGAGTGAGGTTCTGGGGATTTCTCTGAAGGCTTATGTTTAGAATGAACAGTCCCCAAACAATAAGACCATCGATGTGATGATGGCAGAGACATTTCTCAAGGGGGTGAAAAACCCCAAGTCACACTGCGCATTTCAGAGTTCACTGCGAAGGAATCAATTTATAATATCTCAATGGACAGCCTACAACCTAGTAGGTTCAACTAAGCCTTCTGATATTGGTAAGACGATGCTCTACATCCTGTGGATTCTTCAAGAGCTGAAGAATAGCTTTTGCATCGTCACCTTCGTTTGGGAGCAACTCTGCAAACCTAAGAGGTCCACCGCCCCTCTACCAGTGCTAGTCACTAGGATCATGCAACACTGGGGGTTCGAGGTTACAGATGCCCTAGTGGAGGTCAAGGACGTTACCATAGGTCATATCTATGCCCACTGCGTCCAGAAATTCTGGCATCCACCTGCAGCCAGAGCCGCCTAGCAAGCACGCCCTATCGATCAAGTGGGCTACTTCGCTGAAGGTGCCACTCGACAGTTCACTCAGCCCATGGACATAATCTATTTTCTCCATGGAGGCCAAAGGATTCTGCACCAGCACGTTCACCAGCTCAGGCAAACACAAGGAGTCATTCTAGCGGCACAGCAGACCCTCAGAGAGAAGCAGCAGACTTTCCAGCAGGAGCAGCGACATTTTCAGTATAGTGTCACTAGAACACTGCAAAGCATTAGAGATGTGCTCTCGCGTAGTGATAGACACCCTAGGACCCGACGTCAAAGAGAAGGAACTTTTCGATGACGTGACGAGTCACACACGGATTATGACTAGGAAGTTCCCTATTGTCCTTATAGTTGCATGTTTTCCTTTATTTGTATTTTCTGTTGTTTATTTTATTTCCTGTTTATAACAATAGTATAATATATTATATGCCTGCTTTTTATTTTGTGAAATTTGGTATATGAGTAGAAGGTAATACAAATACATCATGCCAAAATTTTCCATTTTTCTTTTATGCATTTCATATGTTTTCAAAAAAATACAAAAACTCAAAAAAATATTTCATAGTAGAATAATTACCCTTAGTACAATAAACCATGTATCTCTCGTTCTATCTCAAACACCCACGCCCCAAACTTATTTGGGGGTGGCATATTTTTATCATGAAGAACAGAATACAGGTGCATCGCTGTTTTTGCTCATGTTTCTGTGACAATCTCTTTCCTTATCTCTTCATACTTTGATGACAAAGCATAATTCTATTTGGGGGGTGGTATAGTAATATTTTGCAAAAACTAGGCATTTTCTATAATAGATATAATAGTATATTTCTTTCTTTCTAAAAAAAATTTGAAAAAAGACCAAAAATATTTTTCTGTTTAGTATTAAAAAGTCTTGTTTCCTTTTCTATGATGAATAAAAAGTTTAGAAGTCTCATTATAACAATATAGTAAGGACTTGTTCTTCGTGCTTAGACTAATATACGTACAATAGTTTATGCATCTTTTCATGATTGGCATGTATGAGCATTTGATTGTATATAGCAGTGAGTTTCCAAAGCCAAGGTTAGAACAAGAAATGGGTTAGAAGTTTTGAAATGGGTCTGAAGTTTTGAAGTTTTGAAATGGGTAAAAGCAATCCTTTAGTTCCCCTTTGTTAATCAAGAAATGGGTCTGAAGTTTTGAAGAATGGGGACCTTTTTAGGTGCGACTTGTAGCGAAATTACTTAAATTGCATCGGGTTGATCTAGTGCTCCAATTCTTGCCTAGAATAACAAATTTTATTAGGTAGAGCTTTCCTATCCACTTTCTTATCATGTTCATTTCCACTTTTGGTAAAATCCTCCATTGACAACAGTGTGAGTAAACATGAATAGCTCTCTAGCAAACACTCAAGAGTTCCCCCCTCTCAGTAATACTGAAGTGAGTGTTCCAAGCTCATCTGAAGTTCCACCAGAAAATTGAAAAAGAAGCGGGTGAAGTTGAACCAAACCAAAGAAATTCATGGAGTTCGCTGTTCAACAAAGGTAAAGTGATTGCTTTTACCCCTCTGCAGCATTACACAACCGAGGTTATTAATGGAGTTACAATAATTCCAAAAGATATCATATCCAGAGGAATTAGTATGTGGCAGGATTATTTAGTGGGTTTCTTTTTAGAAAATCGTATGTCTTTTCCGTTTGTGAAACAAGTATTAGCTAAGAAATGGAAAACAAAAGGGGAATTTGATATGATAGTAGACTCAAAACTATTCTATTTCAAGTTCACAAATGAGGATAAACTTCATGTGATGGAACTAGGTCCCATTTACATGGCAGGAAACTGTTTTATAGTCACACCATGGTCACAGGATGTTGAGAAGAGGAGAAAAACAATCAAAGACATACCAATATGGGTTAACCTTTATGATGTACCCAAAGAGTTATGGTCAGATGAGGGTCTAGGTGTTGTGGCCAGTCGATTGGGTAAACCATTGCTAATGGATGAGGCTACTGCATCAAAAAGGAGAATTAGTTTTGCAAGAGTCTGTATTAAAGTTGAAATATCCTCAGAGCTGCCTTTGTCCTTTGAGATTGAGATGGGAAAAGGGGATAATAGAACTGTACGAGTGGAGTATTCATGGGTTCCCAAGAAGTGTGATAATTGTAAGGCTTTTGGCCATCTCATAGACAAGTGCTTCAGAGTTCCAAGTACTACAAAGCCTGCAACACACAATGTCAGGGGTCCAAGAAGGGTATGGGTGCAATGTCAACAGGAAGAAGCTGGTGAGCAAGAACCAGAATCCATATCAGAAAATACTGGTAATAGCACAAATGAAGGAGTGATTAACACTACAACTCTAGAGGTGAACCAGATTACTACAGTGGTGGCTGGGGTAGAGGAGAGTAATGGTATAGCGAACAATGGTCCTACTGACGGAGATGTATGTAATGAGATAATGATACGGGCCAAAATCAAGCTCAACCAGATATGGAGCCTGCTACAGAAAATGATGACAAAATACTGCATAACCTATCTGTGGTGCCTTATGTAGACAATGTAGAGCACTTTGTCAATTCAGATGATACTATTGCTATGGAGGAGTTTGAGGAAGAACTGGTTGATTTTATTAAAAGAACAAAAGGAATTGGGGATGGTGAAATGTTAAAGGATGTTTTGTCAGTGGAGGAGACTTCGTACTTCAGTGATAAAGTCACTAAGCCGCGGGCCATTATGGATACACCTATACAACATAAGAATGGTGTGAATCGTGTTGATACTGGACATATGACAGAGAAGGGAGGAATAGATAGCAGTAAGCTGAAAGAACAACAGAATTCTAGTAGCAAAAAGAATGGTCATGGCAAGCGGAGTAGGGGTTGGCCCACAAAAAACACTAAATGATAGCCCCAATAAGTGTGTGGAATGTTCGAGGAACAAATGATGTACATAAAGCAAAGGAGATAAACAAGGTTAGAATAGAAAAGAAGATTTGTATTTTTGGTTTGATGGAAACAAAGGTCAAGGAACAGAAGTTTGATGCTATGAGAAACATATGTTGTCCTCAATGGAGTAGTGTCAGTAACTATTCCTCTAGTGATGCTGGTAGAATATGGGTATGTTGGGATCCTTTCTTAGTGTATGTCCAGAAGTTATTTGAGTCAGCTCAATACATTCATTGTAAGGTCAGATTCAAGCCTTGCAATGAAGAGTATCTACTCACAGTGGTGTATGCAAGTAATAGATTCAATGAGAGATTGGGTCTGTGGAAAGATATTATGAATGTAAGTGCTTCAGTGCAGGGTCCATGGTGTGTGGCAGGAGACTTCAACAATATTTTTTATGTGCTAATGAGAGAATAGGAGGAGATTCCATGCACCCGAGAGAAGCTCAGGACTTCATCCTATGCATTCAAAATGCAGGTCTGACAGACTTAAATTCCATTGGATTTTTCTTTACATGGTGAAATAAATCAGTTGGTATATGAAGTATTATATCTAGGATTGACAGATGTTTGGTGAATAAAGAATGGAATACTTCATTTCCGTACACATTTGTTGAGTACAAACCATATGGGATTTCTAATCACTCACCAATGCTCTTGAGTTGGAGTGATTATACAAGAAAAACTCCTCCTTTTAGATTCTGCAACTTCTGGGTGTACCAACAAGAATTCAAAGACATGCTGGAAGAAGTGTGGACTATGGCTATATATAATAATCCAATGTATGTGTTGATTCAAAACCTGAAACTGCTAAAACAGAAGTTAAAACCATGGGCTAGATCAAATTTCTCTCATCTTCATGAAAGGGTAGAAACAGCTAAGCAGGAGTTACAAGATGTGCATATATTACTACAGAGGGACTCCGGAAATAATTTTCTGGGTGAAAGGGAAAGGGGTTGCTTGAGCAGATACAACACTCTAGCAAGAGCAGAGGTAGTGGATATACAGCAAAAAAGTGAAGGACTATGGATGAAAGATGGGGACAAGTGTACAACGTATTTCTTCAGTTGCATAAAGGAGAAAACAACAGGAAAAGGCATATGGGCATTATCAAATGACCAAGGAGTCACAGTTAAAGGTCAGAATTAAGTTGCAAAGACAATAGTTGAGTATTATACCCAACTTCTGGGTACAAGTGCACTGCCAGTGAAGGAGGAAAGTTTTTTTTTATGAGTTTGAAGGTAAGAAATATCATTCCTGAACCTTTGGCTAGGCAACTAGAAGACGAAATCACAGATGAAGAAGTCAAAAGTGCAATGTTTGACATGGAGGATAATAAAGTGCCGGGACCTGATGGCTTTAATCCATTTTTCTTCAAGGTTTGTTGGGAGACTGTGGGTAAGGATTTCATAATTGCAGTAAAGAATGTTTTCAATAGTTATCATCTACCAATAGCAGTAAACGCTACCTTTCTCTGCCTTATACCTAAAGTAACTACTCCTACAAAGGTAGAGGATTTCAGACCGATAGCTTTGTGCAACACCATATATAAATGTGTCACTAAGATCATCACCAACAGACTCAAGATATGTATTAATGATTTAGTGCATTTTAACCAATCGACATTCATCCCCGATAGATACATCCAAGACAATATTCTCTTATCACATGAGCTTTTGAGGGGGTATGAAAGAAAACATGGAACTCCAAGGTGCTCAGTGAAGATTGATATCCAAAAGGCATATGATATGATCAGCTGGGATACGATAGAGTTTATGATGGGGATATTTCAGTTCCCTGTGAAGCTAAGGAAGTGGATCAAATTATGTATATGTTCCCCCACCTACTCAGTTCTTGTGAATGGTGCTCCAGAAGGTTTTTTTTCAAGGTAAACGAGGATTGAGACAGGGTGACCCTATTTCTCCATATTTGTTTGTACTGGTCATGGAGGTGTTGGAAAGCATAGTAAAGGAGAAGTTTGATGCAAAACAGATCAAATTTCATTCCAAGTGCAAGAAAACCAATCTGTCACATCTTGCTTTCGCAGATGATGTGTTGTTTTGTAGAGGGGAAGAGGAGTCTATCAGAGGACTCAAGGATTGTTTACATCTGTTTGGTCAAGCAACTGGGCTACATATCAACAATCATAAAACTACTCTCATGACAGACTCCATTAGTGGTTATGAGGCTTAGAATCTTGCATCGATTTTGGGAGTAGAGTTGGTTAGACCTTCAGTAAAGTATTTGGGCTTACCTCTCTTTGCAGGCAGACTTGGGATTAAAGAGTGCCAACCATTGGTGGATAGAGCCACAGCTAAGCTTAAGGACAGGAATGCTAGAATGTTGTCACATGCAGGTAGACTTCAACTTATCTTATATGTTCTCACCACAATGCCTATTTATTGGTATAGAACCTTTATAATACCAAAAACTGTGATAGAACAGATAGAGAAGGTTTGTGCACGTTTCTTATGGAGTGGTGTAGAACTTAAGAAATGTCATCATTAAGCCAACATATCTACCATTTGCAAAACAAAGGAGGAAGGGGGTTTGGGTATTATGAATATGTCACTTTGGAATATATGGGCATACTGTGGTATTGTGTATAGAATAGCAGCCAAGGAAGAAAGTGTCTGGGTTGAATGGGTCTGGAGTAATCTGTTGCATAATAAGTATTTATGGACTATGGAAATCCCAAATGATTGTACTTGGTCATGGAGGAGTATTCTGAAGAGCAGGGATGAGGTAAAGAAGTTCGTTATATATAGCATCGCAACTGGTGATTCAATTCTGCTATGGCATGATATTTGGTGTCAGTCGAGTCCACTTATTCATAACCCTCAACCAGTTGCTGAGATTCACTTACCGTTGGAGGCAAAGGTTAGCCAGTTGATCAGGGATGGGAAATGGAGTACCACAGTAGAAGACTTGAATAACATTGCACTCAAAGAAGACATCATGAATACTCCCATTAACTCTCATCTGATGGTGGATAGAGTTATATGGAAGCCAAATCCTATTGGGAAGTTCTTGGCCAGCAGCGCATATAAAGTTATGTCTCCAGTGTGTCCTCGAGTTAGATGGCAGAGAATGGTATGGGGAAAGTTAGTAATGCCAAGGCACTCGTTTACATGTTGGCAGCTGTTTTCTAATAGCCTACTGACACAAGATAGGCTTGTGCAAAAGAAGATCATCAGTTACTCGACTTGCTGCTTGTGTAATCAAAGTAGAGAATATTCAAACCATTTATTCTTTGAATGTAGTTACTCCAAGGAAATTATGAGAGGTGTCCAATCTATCTTGGGCATTGAGTCTGATACAAGGTCATCCAATAGGGAGTGGTCATCACTGTTGAGAGTATGTAAAAGGGGGGCTCTGACAAGCGATATTTATTCAGCTTTCATATGTGCTTCGGTGGATACAATATGGAAAGAGAGAAACGCAAGAAGGCTCAAGAATAATGCAAAGCCTGTGGTAGTGGTGTTGAGTAGAATAATCATAGAAATGAGAGTGTATTTACAAATTCAGATCAGTGACCTTCAAGAAACACCGGAGAATAGAAGCTTATGTCAGTCAATTGGTATTTAGGTACAGTTCAAAACAAAAGTAAGAAAATGGAACCAATGGAACCCCCCGACTGAACAAAGGAATAAATTGAATGCAGATGGGGCGTTAAATAATTTAGGCTCAGGCCATGGAGGAGTGATACGTGATGGGCAGGGAACAGTGATCGAAGCTTATTCAGGTTATGGGGGGATGCAATCGATAATATATCAAGAACTTAAGGCCATTGAGATAGGACTGATCAGATGTCATGAGCTAAGCATACAAGATATTGAGGTGGAATCAGACTCTTTATGGGCAAACTAGATAATTGCGAATGTGGTGGATAGTCCTTGGTACTGTTTGGACATAGTCTTGCATATCAAAGAATTAGCTAATTCTTTTGCATTTTGTTCTTTTGCTCATGTTTATAGAGAGTGTAACAAACCAGCGGATTGGCTAGCTGGTTTAACCATCTCTAATTGTAATAGTTGTACTTTTCAAGGTCCCCCTCTAAGTCGAGAACTATATAGACTAATAGAGGATGATGCAATAGGAACATTGTATGAGCGCCTTTGAGATTAATGCAGGTGGGGGTCTGCCTAACCCTAGCTTATTTTTTGAAAAAAAAAAGTTCCATATCCTGTGAGAATCTAGCCAAAAGCCTTATCTAAATGATTATTGAGTGATAACACAAAGGATGTTCGAATAGAAAGACCACACGTCCACTTACTTGATCACCACGCCATATCCTAAGGGAGAATTTAAGCTATTTTTAGATCGATATAGCCAAATAAACGATAAAAACCCAAAAAAATAGTTTTCCACTAGTTACCCCTTTTGAGCCTTCACCGTTTTTGGATTGCCTTTTTATTCTTCACTATAAATCCCTAACCCGTTACAACACACAATAAAAAGTTTACCCAACTGACGAGTTGAGAATTGGATGGATATCAGAAAAAGAGAAGAGAAAACCTTACACAAAAACAAATCAGTTAGTTGCTTCAAAAAGAAAAGAAAGACCCATCAAAAACTAAAACTCCAAAAAAAATCAAAGGAGTCAAAAATCGAATCTCCTAAAAGTTCAAAATCAAAAGGAGGCGATATCAGAAACAAAAGCAAAGTTAGAACTCCCAAAATTTTTAAATCATATGGAGTCACAAAGCCAAAGGGCTAAAAAATTACAATACGAAAGCAAAGAACAAAACGAGGTTCTTCTCTAGTCACAAGTATCTTGAAGACCCAATTTCTCAACTAATCAAATTTTTGGTTTTCCCTTCCTTTTTCTTTTTAGACCATCACCCTAGCACCGTAACTCCTAATAAAAGACCTCTAGCTCGATTAGGAAAAGGATGGTGTGATAGTAAGTGGCAAGCATGATCAATTGACCTCGATTTCTTTGGACATCATTTGAGTATGTGAGGAATATAAGTGTCCGTTGCACTTGAGAGAACGAAACTTGAGTAAATCTATCAGAGAGTTTGTGTTTTAACACATTCCTGTGAGAACTCATCTTAAAGATGTTCTCTGAAAGCTCCGAAAAAGACATGCTTTTACATTTCATTGCTCATGTTTTATACATTTATATTTAGATGATTAAATTACTGTACATATGCTATTCTAAGTTCAAAGGAGCTTGTCCTTATTCCCCGCTAATGAGATGTATAAAATTCTGAGAATAAATAAGGAAGCAAGACCATTTGTACTAAATAGACAAGTTTGTGAGTACCTTCACTGAAAAACTCTCACGAGGCTTAAAGCTCGTCCACTAGAGAATTTATAGTGGTTTAAGGCTTTGTTGCATATGGTCAATGCAATCGCACTCCGTGAAACGAGATTAGTATAACTTATAATAAATCACCCATTTGTAATCTTAGTTTTTCTCTCATCCTTGCTTAAGGACAAGCAATATGCTATTTGGGGTTTGGTAATCAGCTCCCAAATGTGTGTTTTATTACCCTTACATTACTACATTACAGTCCTTCTTACGCATAATAAAAAGACAACTCATAGCTTTTATTGCCTTTTTCAGGTTACAGAGCAATTCAGACCACTCATCATAAAAGTTGCGTCTTAGCACAAAAAGAAGCCTTAATTACGCTTATTATGAAGACTCAAAACTGCTATGAAAAAGTGCTAAAAATGTCAAAGTTAAAGTAAAAGGTCAAAGGTTAAGGACTCAGAACCAAAGAGATGAAAGTCAAGTCCTCAACTCAGAAGACCAGAGATAGATGTCCTTAACACAAAAGATGGATTTCTCTATAATCTATCTTGATCAAGAAGAAATCAAAAAGCAAAAAGAAAAAAAAAAAAAAAAACATAAAGCAAAGGGTGAGGTGTCTCAAATGTAATGGAGAAGGGCAAATCAGTTATTTATATAAAGTATATAAACTAAAAGTTAGGGAAAGAGAATGCACTTAGACTTATTCTAGTGTCACGTAAGATTTATTTGCTAGTATTTTTTTTATTCAAGTCATTTACTTTATTGTTCTTTATTTTCAATCTTGTTATTTGCTTTTGTTATTCAATCAATCAATCATCTTTCTTTGTTGTTCTTATTCAATCATTTATTTCGTTTCTTTCAAGTTTGTGTTCTTTCAATCATTTAAACAACTTAAGCTTTTCAATGTTCTTCATAAACTAGTTAACCAATACAAGTCCTAAACTAAAGATCCTACATTCCTTCCAAAACTCCCAACTATTCAAACTCTAAACAATCTATGGTGAACCTCACTTTAAAACACTTTGAAGCACTACTTTCAACACAATACTCAACTTCAGTCGTTGGGTGCTCAATTGTGACATGTTCTTACTCAAATCAGGTAAGTCCTCTCTACTTGTATGTCTTGGATTCTAACTTGGGTGTAGTGCTTGTGATTCTATAAACATTTGGGTGTATTCCGAATTTCATATTGACTTGTTGTATTCCCATGATTAAGAGTAATATGTTGATTAAGTGATGGATTAGGTGTAGTTAAGGCCTAATTTTTAGTTATACATGTTGGAATATATTTATATAACATGTGACGCATGTATGTAGATTTTGTTATTTACTTTGTTTTATACGATGTCAACTTTGGTGTGGTAGTCCTTCAACTCTATATGTTGATATTGGTTATTACTTTGAAACATGTTGTTTATGATGATTCTTTGATGAATAGTCTGTCTCCATCATTGTGTTGTTATATTGATATCGTTGATTGTTATGCATACATGTGTTTGCTATTTATTATTCGATTTGTACGTTATACTATGGTGTATGAGTAGTCCATCTTAAGCGTGGGTGAACTGATGGCAAGAAGTTCTTCTTATATGACATTGTTTGTATACTGATTAGTGATGAAGTTGTGAAGAGAAGTATGGTATGAAGGTTAGTGTTTATTTATATTGTATATTTTAGTGGTTAGGTCATTTACTCATTTTACTCTTATGATTGGTCATAAATATTCTTAATGATGAAAATAACGTGTCGTTTAGCATCATATTATATTTATTGTTTTTGGGTCCTACTTCTTTGGAAGTTTCTTTAGACTTGCTTGTGGAGTTGGCTTGCTGGGCGCATGGTTTATATGCCCTTACAGATTTTGTAGGTGTTTGATACTTGATCACGCGGAGAGGCGAGTTGAGACATTATTTGGTTAGAGCTTGAACTCTTTGTTTTTATTTATTTGTTCATTATCACCCGTATTTAACTTATTGTAATGGTTTCATTTTGTAAATCGGTTACTTAACTGCTTTGGCACTTGTTGAGACGGTCAAGTAGTGGGGGATCTCCTACTCATTATATTTTGGGATGGTCAGCTAGGATATAGTGGGGTTGGGGAGTCACAAAGTGGTATCAGAGCTTTAAGTTCAAGTGTCCTCACAGGCAGGGTACCCCTAAAAAGTTTTCAAAACCAAGCTTAGGTTTCATTTTGAGGTGTAGCAAAGTGAGGGGCGCTTGTTTAATATTTAGAATGTTTGTTTGAATGCCATTGAACATTTGTTTGCATATACAAATATTTGTCTTGTTCGTGTTTTAAATTGAGTTTTGATAGGTGTAGTTACTAACTTAAGATTGGTGAAATGAGTTTGTCTTTTTGAATTGTTATTGTCTGTAGGTTATGATAAATCCATGCCTTGTTGAGTTGTCAGAAGAATGAAATGGTCTATTTTTCTATCGAGTGATTAAAATGTTTTATTGTTTTGTCGAGTGAATTGGTGTTTTGAAAAAGAATTTGGTAGTATGTATTGTAATGGGAATGATGACTGTAGTGTTTATACTGTGTTTGTGTATGGTTGCTCATTGAATCCCAGGCTGTTCATAACTATTATTTTTGAGATATTGATTTTTGTGTTATTCATTTGTGAAATTAGAACTTGATTGAAGAGTATATTTGTTTTTGGGTGATCGTTTTATACTTTGTGTTATTGTGATGAATTTGATAGTAGTGGATACTTGGTGTTGGGATGATTAATGTGGTGTTGGGTGTGTAGCACAAATTGTATGGCAATTGCTAAATTAATGGATTTGGTTAACTCTTTTTGATGTATCGGTTATGTGAATATATGATAAGTTAAATGATGATATGGTGATTATATATGATTGGTGGTTAGTAGGAGGTATGTGTATGCGCCTTTAGGGCCCTTACCTCTCAAACTTTCAAGGGGAAGATGACCGCTTGTGAGGCCATAGGGTGCAAGTGACCCTGAAAGCTTTGTGATTGCTATATGTGGTTAGTGGGAGGTATGTGTATGCACCTTTGGGATCGTACCTCTCAAACTTTCAGGGGGATGATGACCACTTGTGAGGCCATAGGGCACAAGTGACCCTGAAAGTTTTGTAATTGTTATATATGCATGTTTAGTGTATGTGTGTGTGTGTGTGTTGTGGGTGGGTGTGGTGTGTGTGTGTGTGCGTCTTTGGTGTCGTACCTCTCAACTTTCAGGGGGGAAGATGACTGCTTGTGCACAAGTGACCCCTGAAAGCTTTGTAATATTTCCAGGAGGGTGTATATTATGTTTGCCACTTGCCGATGCTATAGGGCAGTACCTCATTAGAGGGAGTTTTACAACAAGTGTGGTCCCTGGAAATATATATACACAAAGACATCACTCACAAGTGGATGTTTACAATATGTGTGACAAAATATATATATATATATATATATATATATATATATATATATATATATATATATATATATATATATATATAATTTTGTGGTTAGTCAGGAGGAAGATCTGTCACTTGTGAGTGAGGTCTTTGTGTCAGTCCTCCTGAACAAGAGGGAGGTTTACAGCTTGTGAGGCCTTCGTTGGAATGAGTTTACCACAAGTGAGGTCCTATGGGGACGGTACCTCTTGTGAAAGATTATTAAGTTATTACTTTATTTATCTTGTAAAAGATTTATTTTAAGTGAAAAAATTATTGTTTCGGAATTATATTTTAGTAGATACTCCAATTTCATTATGTTGTTTTGAAAATTCTGTAAATCCATTTTATTTTATTATGTACTTACGTCATTATTTATTTTTGGTGTGGTTGTACTTGCCACATAGTGTTACGAACTATGTGTGATGTTTGTGGTATCGTTGGTTAACTTCTACATAAACTTGAACAACATGTTATGATGGAACCCCATATATTGTTGATTCTTACACGTGATTAAAGGGGAGAATGAGAAATTGGAGATCAAACACTTTGGCAGTGAAAATGAGATTACTAAAGATTTTGTGAATGTTAGATTGTCGTTGGAATTAAACTTTACTGAAAGGATTGACCCAAGGAGTTTTGTTTCATTCAATTTCGCGGTGAATTTTCACTTTTGAATTCAAGTTAATATAATTTGTGATTATTGATGATTATGCGATTCGACTATTGGTAATCTAGTGGAGAATCGTGGAGTTGCTTTGATTGGGCTAATACAAGTTAATATTTTAGTTTGCATATTTGGATTTGGATTTGGATATTTAATGTGAACTTTAAGTTGGAGACTTAAACTGTTATTATTGTCCCCTATTCCTTTTACGAGTGTGATTGCCTTGTTGATTCCTTTCTCAATAATTTTTGAGTTTTGGGAAGCGCTTGTCAATAATGTAGGCATCTTTTGTATATTGAGGTATGATATGGTTTTCATAGTTTGAAGTTTTAAGAGTTCCTGTTACAGTCTGCCCCAGAGTTGATTTTGTGGTGAATTTCATATTGTGGTTTAGAATTGCCATGTTGATTTGGATTGAACGTAATGTCATCTAGTGATTATGATTGATTATGAATCCCGTTGGTGATTGAAGGTAATGGATAATCTAGTACGGAATCATGGGATGGTTTTAATTGAGGATTGTTTGGGTTACTATCAGTTAATCTCTTAATTTTCATATTCGGAGTCGGTTATCAAATGTAATTTTAGAGTTGGAGACTACTACTCTTATAGACCACTTGTTCTTTTGCAATTAGCGTTCGTTGTTCTATTCTCACAACTCTCGCACTTTGGAGAGTGTTGGTCCATAATACATGCATCTTTTGTCTATCGAGATATGATACGGTTTTCTTAGTACACAGTTTAAAGTGTTCTTATTGCAGCCGGTCTACGGATTTGATTATGTATATATGGACTATCTAAAGGAATTTGTGGTCAAATAGCATTGAGCGTATATTAAATTATCTAGCTGGGTAGCGTGACTCTTCTCACATAAGTGATTATGGTGATTTGTTTGGTTTTGGGTAGCAACTTTGGAATGTGTTGAGCTTAGGGATATATGCCTTATTACTTTTGTATAGAGTTATGACATGATAACTAATTTGGTGAGGATTGTCGCTCAATTGAATTTCAAGGTCTAAATTTTTTTAGGTGGAAAGAATGTAAAACCACATATTTTGGGGGGGTAGAAAACATATGGCTTTTGAGAATTGAGACTAATGGACACTTGATTGGGTAGCTTAGAGTTGGGTTTTCTAACCCATGAACCCGACTGTTACAACCCGATAGACTTGAAACTGGAAACAAACATAAACCAGAAACCCCTCGACTCCTCTCATTCCTTCTCTTGTATTCGCATACCAAAAGTGAGTCGGTTATTGGGGGAAACCTGAAGAGATCATGGAGAAGATGATTAGGAACTTGTGTTTATGCTTTTTCAATTCAATAACCTCCTTGGATCAACCCTCACAAAGAAGTTAATATATGATTTTCGGCTTTGGTTAGATTTGACACCCTTTCACCAAAACAAGTATAACTTTCTCCACAAGAATCGGTTTTGGATGCCGTTTGGATCCTCATAATCTAGATTCGAAGGGCTTTGTTTTGGTATGTGGTTTAGTTGGTGTTTCAGCTCGAGATACGTCAGAATTTTAGTTCTTTTTGGGCAAAATTATGCCACCTTATGATAAAAGGGGATGATATTGAGGACTTGTGACCGGGTCATTGGGTGCTCAATTGTGACATGTTCTTACTCAAATCAGGCAAGTCCTCTCTACTTATATGCCTTGGATTCTAACTTGGGTGTAGTGCTTGTGATTCTATAAACATTTGGGTGTATTCCGAATTTCATATTGACTTGTTGATGTATTCCCATGATTAAGAGTAATATGTTGATTAAGTGATGGATTAGGTGTTGTTCAAGTCTAAGTTTTAGTTATACATGCTGGAATATATATATGACCTGTGATGCATGTATGTAGATTTTGTTATTTACTTTGTTTTATGCGATGTCGACTTTGGTGTGTTAGTCCTTCAACTCTATATGTTGATATTGGTTATTACTTTGAATCATGTTGTTTATGATGGTTCTTTTATGAATAGTCTGTCTCCTTCATTGTGTTGTTATATTGATATCGTTGATTGTTATGCATACGTGTGTTTGCGATTTATTATTTGATTTGTGCGTTGTACTATGGTGTATGAGTAGTCCATCGTAGGCCTGGGTGAACTGATGGCAAGAAGTTCTTCATATATGCCATTGTTTGTATACTAATTAGTGATGAAGTTGTGAAGAGAAGTATGGTATGAGGGTTATTGTTTATTTATATTGTATATTTTAGTGGTTAGGTCCTTTACTCGTTTTACTCTTATGATTGGTCATAAATATTCTTAATGATGAAAATGATGTGTCGTTTAACATGATGTTGAATTTATTATTTTTGGGTCCTACTCCCTTGGAAGTTTCTTTAGATTTGCTTGTAGAGTTGGCTTGCTAGGTGCGTGGTTTTTACGCTCTTACAGATTTTGCAGGTGTTTGATACTTGGTCACGCGAAGAGGCGAGTTGAGACATTATTTGGTTTGAGCTTGAACTCTTTATTTTTATTTATTTGTTCGTTATCACCCGTATTTGACTTATTGTAATGGTTTCATTTTGTAAACCGGTTGCTTGACTGCTCTAGCACTTGTCGAGACGGTTAAGTAGCGGGGATCTCCTACTCATTACATCTTGGGCTGGTAAGCTAGGATATAGTGGGTTTGGGGCATCTCAAAAGGACTTGAAATTAAAATCTACTTTACTCCTACATGACCATAGATTAAGTTTAGGTGCCTTCTCTCCTCCTACTTTTTGGCTTTTATATTACACCTTTTGCCAAAGACTGATTTACCCTCTCCCTCTACAATCAAGACACCTCACTATGTTGCTTTTTACTTTTACTTTTTGCTTCTGCTTTTGCTTTTTCTATATCTTCTTGAGCAAGCTAGGTTTTTTAGCAAGTATTCTTTTGTAGCAAGGTCATCCATCTCCAGTCTTCTGAGTTAAGGACATGACTTTCAGTCCTCTGGTTTTGAGTTCTTGACCTTTGACTTTTTTAGCACTTTTTCATAACAGCTTAAGTCAAGCATTAATAAGGCTCATTTTGGCACTAAAATGCAGCTTTTATGATAAGTACGTGGTCTGAAATGGTTTGTAACCTGAAAAATGAAGTAAAAGTTATGAGTTGTCTGTTTATTATGCGTAAGAAGGGTTGTAATGCAGTAATGTAAAGGTAATAAAATGCACATTTAGGAGCTGATCATTCTTTCAAAACAACTTCTTATTCATTCATTCAACACATCAAAGTTGGTTATACTCATTTGAATCAATCAAATGAGTATAACTTGCTAACCAAGCTACCTTTTCATATTTAGATCTTCATGTTTTTACACATAAAACAACTCTAGTATTCATATTTTAATCCTCAAACCCTCAATAACTAGTTGTCTACATCTTCATTTACCAAAACCATACAAAGAACAATAGAAAAGTTAAGAAAAGTTTGGTTTTTCCCCATCACACTTCTACTTTTCAAAGATCTAAGATGAACAACTTCAAAACCCACATACAAACCACTCATTCTACTTCAAGTAGAAAGGTGGAAAAATTAATTTTGTGTTCCTACCAGCATATTTAACCCAATCAAAACCAGATTTCTGCTTCCAAAAGCTCTCTTCTTGATCATATAAACTATTCAACTCAACTCTGAGAGCCTTAACAATATTATTATAAGTTCCTTTAGTGACTTCTTTGGAAAAAACCCTATTCATCTTTGTTTTAACCTCCTTGATCTTTTGGAAAATGTTTCCAAAAACGTTTTTATTCCATATAATGAGTTTCTTTTTGATAGCCTCTAGCTTACCACACAACTGTGTTTCAGGATGAACATCCTGATTCAAAGAGTTCTCAATAGTTGAGTGACAGGTGGGGTGTTCAGTCCACATGTGAAAAAACCTGAAGGTTTAGGAGGGGTTTGCTCTTCCATATTGAAATTAATGGAGAGAGAAAGGTGATTTGAGGTTGAATTAACAACAATATTAACTTGGGCATGAGGAGACAGGTCCACATAGGTGGTGGTAGCCATAACCCTATCAAGTCTCTCAAGAACATGATTTTTATAATCTCTTCTATTGCTCCACAGGTAAATTTGGGGCCACGAAAGCCAGGGTCTACTAAACCAAGGTCATTAATAAAGTCATTAAACTCTATCATACTTCTATTACAAGCAGCATTACCACCATTCTTTTCATCAGCAGAAGCTATAACATTAAAATATCCTAACCAAGGGCCTGGAATGAAATGAGCAAAGGATATGATTTCATCACAAACTTTCTTTTGACAGCTAGGTTTTGGTTCACCATAAACAAAAGTAAAATACTAATCAGTAGAATGATGATAATTGGCATGGATAGTTTACCTGAGATATGGTTAACCGTGGCACCAAGAATCTCCAAATTATATATAGTCTTCTTTCCACATAATAGCAAGTCCTCCTTTGATTCCAGCAGTAAGCACAAAACAGTTCCCTTTGAATTTAATTTGCTTAAATATTTCCAGCATCCTCCTATCTTGAACTTTGGTCTCTGACAAACAACTAATATATGGATCTACTTCTTTTTCTAGGTCCTTTAGATTTTGAGTTGCATGCCTTGGTGGAACCAATACCTCAGCAGTTCCATGACATCATCAAGAAAGAGGTGGTTGATTAGGTTCAACCACCGCGAACACCCTAGTATCAGTTTCAAAGGTTGATGTCTCCTCATTTCCTATTTCCACTTCGTCAGTCACCGTAGCATCATATTCATGTGCTTCATTCACTAACCTAGCATTAGCTTTGAGAGCATCAAAACCATTGCCGTCATTCCTTTCCATACTATTATCCACTTTAGTTTCACTATCTTCTACAATAACAGATCATGTAGCTTTATCCTTACTACCATCATGGTCTTCAAACCCTTTAGATGGTTCCATCTCCATGTTACTATGACAAACTTGACCAATCTGTTCATAATCCGCCTTAACTATCTCAGTCGATCACTTCATTCCCAGTCAAAATCCCAGTTACTGGGAGTACTTGATTCAAAGGAACTACCAAACGTACTTCATCCTGTAACATATTAATTTGTTCATTGTCTTCTTCTGTGTGGTTCTCATTCTGTAGTATTATAATCTCCTCCACTTACATAGTAGTGAATGACAACGCGATCTTAGCCCACTTGTCTCTCTATACCCATTTTGGGTTATGTTCTTGTACCATGTGCTCTCTTTTTCTCTAAATGTTATACTATTAGGCTCTTCTACATGTGATACCAGTGGTCATGAATATGGCTACTACATTGTCTTAAGTTTTGCAATAAGATCAGTTTTCCCTCTTTTTAAAAAATGCATCCACTACATTTTAACAAAGCAATCGATATACAAAAAAATGTCAATCGATCTCGTATTGTTTTTAAAAAAAATGATAATAATAAAAAATAATAAAAAATGAATCCACTCTTAGAGCTATAACATAGCCATAATATAAATTTCAGCATGTATCATCCAAGAGCCAGCATATAGAACAGCCACATGCCACCTAATAAGAGGATGGAAACAGAGACGGACCCAATGTATTAGCAGGGTATTCACTTGACAAAAAAATACCCTGCTAATAATATAGTCTTACTAATAATAATTAACTTGGCCCATTAGTTTTTAGCATTGAGAAGCCTCTTCCCATTAGTTGACAAATTATTTTTAACATTTTAAATTATGCACTCTGTACTGTAGGCCCAAGTCCACACTTTTACAGCTCTATTCCAATTAGTAATTCATTTTTTTTTTCTTGTGAACTTCTCCAAATTTTCTATCTTCTCTTTTATTTGGACTTTTCTCGGATTCGATTTTCAAATCATCTCTTATTTATGTGTTATTTATGTGTATGGTACATAATACTTATATGTTTTTACTAAACCTTCTATTTTTGGTGTCCTCAAGTTTTTTCGAAATTATTCCTTACTTGTTTTAATTTGTGATTTTTTTTTAACATGACACTAAATAAATTTTTGTTGTTGAATTTCTGACTTGAATTGAACCTACTATTTTTTGTGTCCTCAAGATTTTACGAAATTCTTCGTTACTTGCTTTAATATGTGATTTTTATTTTTTATTATATGACACTAAAGAAACTTTTGGTTGTTGAATTTTTGACTTGAATGACGAAACTCCTGGGTCAGTCCCTGGATGTAGGGGTGTAGACGGATAGATTCGGATTCGGATATGGCTGTATCCGAATCCGAAATTGTGTCCTCACATCCGACTCTAACGGATATACGACAATAGTATCCAAATCCGATGTCCAAATCGGATATCGGATAATATCCGATCCGAACACAAAATCACAAAATCACAAAATCAAAACTCCCTAACATTTCCAACACTCAATGTTTTCAGAAAATCGCAAACAAATTCTCCAAGTCGAAATCCTACAAATCTAACTCATACCCAACACCACTAGAGAACCTCATTTAAACATAACCCAAATTAAGAAAATAAAAATTAATAACTAGGGTTTGCTTGTGCTGAAGCTTGAGCGTGTGTAATATACTAATATCTTAATTAAGGCCATGCACAGTGTTCATCGAGCTTTGATTCTTGCCTCCTGACTTCCGATGTGCTTTGATGTGAAGTATATTTGATTGTAATTGGAAGATTTGCCATCATATGATCGGAAACTCATATTTGTTGGAGTATGATGATGAACAGAGCAAATGCGAAAATGGAAAATGGAGAAGATACTAATCTAAACCTTGGGTTTTGTATTTCATTGATTAGACTTTGATTTAGATTGCCAAATTGTCACGTATCCAACCAGTTCCTATTCTTGACTTCATAGTAGACACGAAAAAACGAAAGTCTTGTCTCTTGGTCTCTTTATTTTATACTAGGGTATGCCCGTGCCTATGGCCCGCGAGGCTTCGACACGCCTAGGGTACTATCCCGACACTCGATATTTTAACGTACAACACTAATCAGCTCATCGCGTCTTCGGCGTTACCGTAAACGCGACATAACACTACCATACACCAAAAGCCTAGTAGGTGCCACACTTGGTCCATTGTTTGTTGTGACTTAAGATCCTAAATAGTTAAAAGCCCAGCCCATAGTCCAACAACTATTGTTGACTAAGACAACACTGACCCACTACAATTGACTTTATTATTAAGTGTGATTGAGTGGATTACACACAATGAGAGTAAACAATTTAAGGCCTAGAATAGATTGGATATGCCATCTCATAATTTTTGAGAAAGATTTGTAGCCACACTAGATGGGGCTTTTGGGCCCATACAATTCTGTTTTATTAGATAGAAGATATTTGATTAATAATATAATAATATAGTTGTATTAATTAATTCGGATTGGATATTATCCGACGGATATGACCAAAATTTGAATCCATTTCTTTCTGATAGCAAAATTTATCCCAATCCAATATCCGAAATTTTCAGATAATATCTAATTTTTCAAATACGAATCGGATTTGGATTTTTGGATTCCGTCTGCACCCTGACTGGATGGAAAGACATAAAAGCCAGCATAATCACTACTTATTCTTCTAATCAATTTATTGGACTTCGAGAAACCCGACTTCGTCTCACACAAGAAAAGTAATTTTGGTCTATCTTTCTTCAACAGTTATGTCAAATATCTAATTGTTGAGGGACGACCAGCTCCTCTACAATTCCCCGCGATTAAGCTCATGGATTTTGGCCTGGCAATCTTCTCACTACATTGCCTTGATTGTATTGTTTGATCGTCTCCCTTGACAGATAAGTAGAAGGCAACACAAATATGGTAATCTGACTTTGGAAGTAAAATGCGAAGAGGAGTTTTCAATTGGCTGGGGAGGAAATCAAATATGCGATTTTGTTGTTGTTAGAAACCACGACAAGTAGCTTGGAGTTTACAACTTAGTAGAGAATGAACTATTTAAACTCTCAATTTCCATACGCAGAACTCATAAAACACTAGCCGAACAACGAAGGCATACTTGAAATCAGCACCTAAAGCCACCCAATGAAACACCTCATCCACCAAATAAGCGAACCCAACACACTAGGACCATGTAAATAATTTCCCCAATTCCAAATTTGTGAGAGAGCACTTGCTAAACATATCAAAACCACCCCCGATTAGAACTTTAAACAATAAAAAGGGTTTAAACAAAAAGCACATACGAATTCCTTCAGAGAAGTTCTTTAGCTCAATAACATCAGAGAAGCTAGAGAGCTCAATAGGGTGAGTGAGCAAGAGAGAAGATATGGGAAAAGGGAGAGAGAAGAGCTCGAGGGAGTGGAATGAGAAAAGAGAGTGAGAGAGATTTGGTGAAGCATTAAGAACTTGTGTTTATAAAGAAGAAGAATGTAGTATCATTTGTATGTCTCGTTTAACAATATTTCCAGCTCAAACATGGTCTTTCAATCCAACTGCAAATGTAAACTTCGACACCAAATAAAATGAAACGAGGAGAAAAGGCCTTTAGTTGGGTGGAAAATCAGCTTCAGGCCATGTATATCATGCCAACTTGCATCAGATTAGAGTGCGGTACACTCAGATTTGCAATTCTCCTCCTGCAGTTCTTTCTCAAGAACGCATAAAAATAGTTTATAACCAATTTCTTGATAAACCAAGAGTCCTTCCTTGCTCTTATATCTCCGTGACCAAAAAGATAAACAACTCCGGACTCTTTGGCTTCCCGAATGAAAGAGAGCTCCCTCTCAAAACTTTGCTCTGCATCAAATACAGCCTGGTCCGCCGGAACAGGCTTCACCTCACCTGAAGCGCTTGCTTCTGAAGTAAGTTTGTCATTGCACCTAATATCTGCCAAGAGTGGGACACCAAGTGAATGTTAGACAAATATCACTAGACCCATTTTCTTATTGTTTTGAGATGATTATTGGTTTTACATTGCCCGGGGTTTAAGTTTAGAAATCTCATTAAATCAAAACATAAACTCCGCCAAACAAATTAGGTTAATTCTTGGTCTGTAGGTACAACAAATTAAGGACTATAAAACAAACAAGTGTTGCAATCAGAATATAATTATCCACGTGTAACTCTCTCACCCGACATCAATACCTCGATATTCTCGATTTATTCGTCGTATTCACTTCCCCAGAGACAAGTTTGTTGGGACCATGACCATCTCATTCACCAACCACTTTCTCTAAAGACGAATATACCCTCACCAAATCTTATCCACTTTAATAAAGCAAGGTCACATACAGTCAAAAATAAAAATTCACTTTTTCAACATTATAAGGATAGTCCCGTCATTTTAGTCTTCTCTCTCTATAACAACAAAGAGAGAGACAGACAGAGAAGAGAACAAAAGAAAGAGGAGAGAGAGAAAAAAAAAACAAAAACAAAAACAAAACGGTTTGAAAATTTGTTAATTCAGTTATGGTGAATGACGAAGAAATAGTGAACGGGATAGAAAGTTTGTTAAGACAAGGAACAACAACACAAACATTAAACGGAGTAATACAACAGTTGGAAGAGAAACTAGGGTTAGACTTATCACATAAAGTTGGTTTCATTAGAGATCTTCTTACTAATCCTCATTTCCTTCGTCCTTCTTCTAATTCTAATTCTTCGTCAAAAGACCATTTTCCCCTTCAACAATACCCACACCCACAGCCTCAATTCTACAGTCACTCCGCTTCTCAACAATTTATTCCTTCCCATTTTGCCCTTCCTCATCATCAATTCTTACACCAGTTTCAACACCCGGAAGATGTTCATTTCCGGTACCCTACTTTGCAAGGGCAGTTTCAACATCATGGGTTTAACCCACATTTACAACGACATTCATTCAACCCGAACCCGAACCTGCATTTGCAATTACAAGGAGGAGGAGGAAGAAGTGATGGGTCGGTTGTTACAACATCAACAACTACGGTTGTTGATGCTGGCCCACCTGAGACCAAGAAAGAAAGGTCTATTTTTATTTTTATTTACTTTTTAGTACAATGCAGGATTGTTAAATGAGTTGAACGTTAAAAAGTTAATGAAATTATGAAATTATGGCAATTGTTGTTGAAGTGGATTTTTTAATAAGACTTACCGAAATTTACGTAACGGTAGAGCTTTGCAAGTTGAAGTTGGAAAGTAGTGATTTGACTATTTGATTGGGAAGTTGTGAGAAGGGGAATTTAATATCATAAGGTGGTTCTCTATTCTCTTAATATTGGTAGCATTATATAAAATCCATTTAGTTGGTATTTCTACTAGGCATGTTGGCAAAAATATATCTATTTTTGAGGCATTCCACTGTCCAAGTGAGGCTCTATGAAAAAAGGAAAACATTAACATCTTTTTCCAATAATCACAGGCCCTTTTCTACAAAATTTAGGGAAAAACGTTAGCTTTTCATGAAACCGTGAAATCTTTTTTATTGTTTAATGTTAACAGTAGGAAGGTTATCTAAAGTGTATTGTTTTCCTATTTAATCTTAACATTCATCTCTAATTTATTGGCTTATTTGATTGAAGACTTATAAAGCACAGTGAGATTTCTAATTTGGTGGAGCTAAAACAGGAATATATTAAGAGAGAAAGAAACGATTATGTGTTTAGATGCTATATTTATAGGAAATCTTTACTTTTCATTAATATTTTTCCACTGTGTCACAATATTACTGGCTAGTGTGGTGGTCGAACACCTCGCACTCCCTCAAAGCCACTCCAGCCACCGTCGGTCTTGTTTGTTGCTATTTGAAACAGAGGTTTTAAGTAATGGTATACAACCACAAGGGACATAATAAATCCCTGTGGACCGCTCTGTCTTTCTGTGCATATGTTGCTATCATGATTATTTTTCCTTCTAATAACGAATAATTTGAATCTAAGTTGTTGGAAATATCGAGCTACATCCAATTAGGGAAACAATTAGGACACCATGATATGTAGAATTTTGCTATCTTCTTTGTTGTATGATGTACTAGTATATATGGAATTCAGTGTAAGGAACTATGGATGGTTCTAGCCTTGTTAAAGCATGGGTGTCAATGTAGGAAGCTGTGATCTTTCCTTCTCCAAGCTCATTAGTAGCAAGGTTCATGTTATAGAGAAAATGGTGAATAAATAACGACAAGAAAAGTGTGTAGATTTGAGGGCAAGGAAGGGAGAACGATGAGAGTATTGAACGAACTCACGACGAAGAGAAAAATGAATGAATCATGTCTGTTCAAACATAAAAAAGATGCGTAGTCTAGGGCTGGAGGTGATAACTGATAAGTGTAGTTGTAAGAAGAGAGAAGAAAAGATGGATAATGAGCAGAAGATGGAGTTTTCTCACAATAATGACTTATTTGATCACCAAGATTTGGGAAAAGTTTGATCAAAGAGAAGTTGCTCAGAAGCCATTGGATTAAGTTTTAGGTTTGTATACGTGTACACTACGTCTTGGGTTCCATGACAATATGTGTTATTATATAATCGCATTATTTTGCTTTTGATCCCACTTTTAATAGCATAATTAGCATTTGGCCCTCCTAGAATTTCACGCACAAGGGTGAACTTGTCATTTCGAAAAAGTAAGACGCTTGAATAACAATCAACAAAGTCAACTGACAGAAATGGGGCCAAAAAAGATTAATGATAAAAGAAGAGCTAAACGCTGATTATGCCATAATAAGTGGGACCAAAAGCTAAATAACCCTTAAAATATCTTCCTTGTTGGTCTGATATGTTCAGGTCACTAGATCCTTATGTCTTAGTTTCCTTTTTTAATATTACAACCTTTCAAAAACATTCTAAATGAATCCATATGAACCATTTTCTATGGTCCGTGATTCAAACTTGTCCATGGTTTTTATATGTTTTTTTGGAGCACTTTTACGAAAGAGAAGTGGACCAACTACATATTCACCGACATCTCTTCATTTTAAGATAATTTTAGTATCTCTTTGGGGTCACTGTTTTGGTTAAAAAAAATTATGGATTTTATGTAAACAGTAAATACCTATATCCACAATTCTGCATCTTCAATTCTTTTTACATTCTAGTGGTGGGAGGTGATCCTTACAGCTGACGTATGAACTTCCCATGTTGTAGTGCTTCAACTGGAACCAAAAGAAGAGGGGGTCCAGGAGGTCTAAACAAAGTTTGTGGTGTTTCACCTGAGCTTCAGGTCATTGTTGGTGAACCAGCTCTGCCAAGGACCCAGGTATCGTACGATCTGTTATTAGTTATCTTCATTTTGTCAGACTTGCTAATTAATGTGTAGTATAACTTGGGAAAGGGTAATCTGGAAGTTTTCTTTTGGCTGGTTTAGATTGTGAAACAGCTGTGGGCATATATAAGGAAACATAATCTTCAAGATCCAAGCAACAAGAGAAAGATAATTTGCAATGATGAATTGCGTCTGGTGTTTGAGACAGACTGTACTGACATGTTCAAGATGAATAAGCTGCTAGCTAAACATATTATACCACTTGACCCTACAAGTATGTATATCCTGTAGATGCGTTTTTAAGTAGTTGTAATAATATATGTTGGGTGAACTCTACATTGTTCTTCATTTCTGCAGAAGAACTGGGTCAAGACTCTAAACGTTTGAAGGTAGAAACTGAGTCTGCAACTGAAAGTACTGGTCCGGAAGGTGGTACTGAAGCTGGTTCAGAAGGTGGTACTGAAGGAGTTACTGAAGCTGGTTCAGAAGGGGGTACAGAAGCTGGTTTGGAAGGTGGTACTCAAGCTGGTTCGCTGACCATCATAATATCTGATGCACTTGCCAGGTTTTTTGGCACTGAAGAGAAAGAGATGCGCCAGTCAGAAGCTATAAGACGTGTTTGGGAATACATAAAGGTTAACCAGTTGGAGGTAAGCATTGACGTTCATATTCTGTATTCCCAGTTTTGAGTTTAATTGCTTCAGACACTTAGTTGCTATTGGTAGCCCCACAGGCCGCATCCTGAAGTTCATAGAAACTTAAAAAACTGAACTAAATTTAGATGGATGAACATAAAAGTTTTAGGTCCATCAAGGGATGGTCAGCATATCTGTTTTTAGGTCAAATATTCCACATGAAATGATACTACACAACTGAAAATCATGTTTTTTTTTAAGTCTTATTTTGACAGTGCATATGTTGATAGTGGAAGTCAAGGATGTTTCATTCGATTGGGCTTGTGTTAATCCATTGTTTAAGGATGTTAAATTTGTTGACTTGATGGGTATTTGGGATGGCCGGATGGAATTGTGAGAATAGTAGTTCTTGTGTGGGGCCGAGTAGCTTCTTGCTACTTAGACCAGATAATCTTGTAAACATTATCATATTATTACCTAATGCAAAGTGAGTTTTGCAGATTAAAAGAATGAAAAAATGGATCAAATCGTTATATGTTTTTGGTTTTTAAGTCTATCAAGAGATGGCCCATACTTGTTGGTCAATTCTTAGAATTAGGTTCCACATGTGATTTTGCATTGTAAGCTTTTGGAAGGAGTACATTGGAGCAGGTTTCAGTAAGCCAACATGGCAGATAGTTCGACTGGTTGTTAATTCTATGTTTTTGGAAGACTTGAACTGAGATAATTGTATGAGACCACGTAATGCTTCCTTGTTTTGAGAAGTCCTTGTAGCTTTAGTACTTTATATATTGTTAAATGTGTTGATCATCTTCTTTTATTTATCGTAAAGTAAATTGTCATATAAGCGTTTCTGTTCTTTGTTTAGGATGACCTGAATCCAATGATGATAATGTGTGATCCCAAGCTTCAAGGGCTTTTTGGATGCGAGAATGTTTCAGCATTAGGGATATCCGAAATGTTATTGACTCATTTCTCTAAGCAGTCATAACAAGTCTGGGTCAGGTGACTGGTAAGTGCATCAATGCTTGAAGATTAGAACTTTTTGTTATTCTTTTGTATCTTTGACATATAGAAATTTCTAGCTGTTTTATCATCTATTCATGTCTGCAATTCAGTAAAGGAATGCTTTTCTGAAAAAATATAAAGGAATGCACATTAGCTATGTAGTTGGCCTGGAGAGTTTAGCATATCCACTAGAAAAGTTTTTTAGTATTTTGTTTTTGTTTTTATTTCATTTGACTGATATGCAAATCACTTCCTTAGATTGCTCAGCGTCCTTGTTAATCAATTGAATGAGTTTTGAACATGGTTATTCATAAAACTTGTGAATACGCACTGAATACTTCTGGTTCACGCCATAAAGTGTCAGCTTGTTACATATTCTGTTTTCCATTTTAGCAAGTTTTGCACTCAAGAGTGATCCAATTCTTCTTTCTTGTTGCTCTTGCAGATGTTCGATATCTGACATGTAGTTTGGTCTGACAGTATAGCTGATACTTATTGGAAAGATCTTACTGTTCTTCTTTTTGATATATTAGATGTAATGATGTTCATACAACTTGGCTACATTTGATAAGAATGATAATGTATCAAGGGTTGTGGGGAGGAATATTGTGTATTTAAGCCATGTTCCTGGTTTCAGGTTTACTCGGTCACAACTTCATAGTTTACATTTCTCTGTACTTATCTAACTTTCAAAGCAGAAAGTACTAAAACCCGAAATGAAAGATGTAGATTTATGAACAATGTTTATTCTGATGGGCAAGGCTGCCCCAAATCTTCAATCAATTATTATTTGTTATTGGAATAGTTTTGTACCCTGGTAAGGGATGTAGTCATATCCACTGTCTTAAGAAGTGTAATGCAGTTTTCAGGTCGCCATATGTATAGTCATCTGATCCATCTTGAGACCAACGAGCAAATATTGTTCAATTGAAATTATCTTACTAATTTGTTGAGACTTAGGACTTGGTGATGCGAACATTCTATTTTTTTTTTTTTTTTTTTCAGTAGGGTTTGGTGTCTTTTCTCACAACCCAAGCTAAAAACTTTCGGTCTAAGTATGAAAATATTGCCCACGGAGGTTTCTGTCCTTTCCAGATTACTTCATGGATTGTGGCTCACTTGAAAAACCAACCAGATTCTAGTCTCTTCAACAGTTGCACCAGAACATTAAGATTAGTACCAATATCTAGTGATATACGTGTATGCGTCCCACTAAGAGTGACCTTCTGCTGTTCTTCTTCACTTCTTCTATCTGGAATACTTTCACTTTTAAACGTTAAAACCATAGACATCGATTTTGCTAAAATACTGAAAGGTCAAAAATTTTGCTAAAGTTTTGGAGTGCGGTTTGTTAGAAAATTTGAAATTGTCATCTTTAATGGTAGTAGCTCAAAAACACCAAACTTTTTGACCTAACCAAATACCAAATCACTCAAATCACTCAAACACCAAATATCTTTAGTCTAGGCATTAACTTTTCAACACCAAATGATGTGTCTTGGGAGACCAAAATTTGATTTATTTTGGGGGACTAAAATTTTGCAATACTTAGTTTGCTTCTAGACGAATCCGAAACTGCCACATGTTCATTGAAAACGGAAGCAAGAATTTGAATCCGTTTCTGATGACAGTGAGTCAACTACAGGTTTTAGTTTGTTAGTATACAGTTGTCTTGCTAACTTATAGATACCCCCAGGCCCCACCATCATCTTATGCCCCAAAGTCCCAAATTTGCCCCCAAATTTGTCCTGAACATTTAGAGCTTTATTCCTCTTTTTTCTAAGCAAATAGTTTTCGATTTCATTAACAGAGAGCAAATTGTTCATACAGACGGGACTGGACTTCAGAAAAACCAAGTTTCGCAGGCATAGAAACTTGGTTATTACAGACTAGAGGACTATGAAGGGTTGTTGATACTGCTATGAGATGGGCATGTCTGATCAACTCCCTCGGGAATAAAGACAATTTTGCAGAAACTAAAACTAGCTTTGAGATTAAGTATCTCATGCAAAAGACCCTCACAACACCAAGATACTGTAGCAGAATCTCCATTGAGCTCTTGAACAATACCCTTATTATCTGAACAAACCACCACCTTGCTAACACTTAGCTGACGAGCTTGTTCCAATCCTACTTTTACTGCTTGCAACTCTACCTCTTCTGCTGAGTCTGCTAAGACGTGCCTGCTTCCTACATAACATAAGTCATAAGCCCATTTATTTAGAGTGTAGCCTACACCGGCTAGTGAGGAACTAGGGTCGAAACTGCCGTCACATGCAAGCATAAAAAGGTCAGGAAGATGAGATTCAGGTATCAAGTATATTTCAAAATCACTGGAGAATGAGCAGGAATAATACACCTTCGTGCTTGTTCCAGCACTTGAGATGGGTTAACAGCTTTATAACGAGAATAAAAAACCAGAGAATTTCTATCTACCCAAATTATATAGGCAGTAGATGCTAAAAGAGATAAGTTAAAATTAGTACTATCCTTTGAGTGACATTGAGAGATAACTTTAGTGAGCACATCACTAGCACTAAACTGCTGATTCCAGGAATGAAATCGCATAGCAAGGGGTGAGGCAAACCAAAATTTATCTAAATGTATACAACTGAAAAGGGCATGCTCAATGCTTTCAGTCGCAGAGTGACAACGAGGATAGGTAGACACAGGACCAACATGTCGATCATACAACACTTTCCTAGTTGGCAAAATGTCGTTAAGAATTTTCCACATGAACATCTTGACTTGATACGGGATATGAAGCTTCCAAATATAACACCAAGTAGTTTTAGCAACAGACAAAGACCTAAGAGGCCTACCAACCTTAGATTGACTGAGAAACCAACTATATGTCGATTTGACAGTGAAAATACCATTCTTTTCTAAGGTTCAAATAATTTTCTAATCCAAATTTTGTGAGAAAATACAAGTTTGTAAAATCTCATCCCTAACATCTGTAGTGAACATCTCATTTAACAAGCTAATGTTCCAAGCATTTGTAATATTATCAATCAAATCAGAAACATACCTAACATATCTCGAAGGATCTGGTTTAGGCCCAAAAGGTTTTTTGTGATTTGCCCCAATTTATGAATAAAACTTTTTTTATATAATTTTCTTTAATTAAAACATAAATTTATGTATAACCAAAAAAATAATATTAGTAATAATAATAATAATAATAATAATAATAATAATAATAATAATAATAATACATTAGAACCTCGTTAATTTCATACGCGAATATATAATTATTGCGCTTAATTAATGAAATTTGCTGGTCCTGAATCAGGTCATTAGACAAAATTAATAATTTTGTTAAATTTGTAAGATAATAGATTTCAAAACCCTTTTAGACTTTAGTGGAGCCTATTTATTACGTGTGTGTGTATATATATATACTGCCTTCGTAAAATATTAGTCTAGTGTTGTTTGTCATTTGGTGAAATTTAAGTCTTGCTAGATCTCATCTCTACATGCTAAGAAGTTCTGGTATGGTGTTTTCATATTGTAAGAGGAAATTATTTAACGTCGCCTTCAGTGCTTATTTACATGAATCTAGCTCCATGGTACAACATCATAGATAATTATTTACAGAATAAAGTTTAAAAATCCATAAATATTTGGATTAACTATTAATTTATCGATTAATTAATATCATTATTAATTTACCAATTAATTAAAACTCTGCTTAATTAATGAATTTTGCCTGGTCCAAGGGTATTAACTTATCGAGGTTCTACTGCATACAAAATACAATTCTAAAATGGTCTTAACTTAATAACTTAGTTCTAATAGTTGACTATTTTTCATATGTTTTTAAAAGTCATGTCAAAAAAATAATAATAGGTAAATGGAAAATAAAAACAAAAAGGTCTTCCCAAATGTAAAAACAATTAATAGTTAAATATGTTCTTTAAGACCATTGAATTTGGATTTGTATCCTTGACATAAGTTAACTAATCAAAAATTGAAAAACGCACTTGCAAACTAGCAAAGTTGGTAAAACCTCTAGGTAATGATATTGGAGGTGTGGGGCTTAAACCCCTGCCAACATAATTGAGTTACAAATCTCATTTAAAATAGACTTGCCAATAAAAAATAATTAAATAATTAAAAAGGGTGTGTTTGATAACAATGTTTCCCCATGAAAAGTTGCCTTAAAAAAATAAAATAAAAATACACTCACTATAATAATATTTGCCATGTTTGTTTCATTTTATGTTTTGCAATAAATATTGCCAAAATTCACCCATTATAAGTGATACTACAAGAAAATAATAATAATAATAAATTAAATAAAAATAGATAAGTTCCAAAATATTTTAGGCATGTGACTAGCCACAAACTTTGATTCTCAACTTCGGTTGGTCAGTTGGACTAGGACCAAGGTTAGCAGAAGTTGATCATAGGTTGACTGAGGAACCTTTGGATTTGGTTTGACTACTTATTGACTTAGTTTGACCAATTAGAATGAGAGAGGTGGCGAGTATCAAGGCCCAATTTTTCCATGTCAGGCAAAATATCAGACCCCCCAAAAACCGATATATATCGATACACATCGATATATCAGAGATATTTCTCTTTTTGGTAAATTAGTCAAAATATCATTTTATATCAGTAAATGTCAGAAATATTGCCGATATATAACGATATATATCAAAAATATCAGTCAAACAGTCAAACAGTCAAAAATCAAAAGATTTATATCGGATATGTCGAATATATCGAAAACTATTGTTGATATTAAGAGATATATCATAAATTGCGATATATATTGGTTTAAATACTGTTTAATATTCGGACCCAAAATATAAAAAATATCCATATCGGGTACCTTGATTTCTGAGATATATCACCGATATATCGATATATCAGTCTAAATTTTCAGCCCTGACGAGTATCAGCATTTGTTTTCTACACTTTAGGGGGCGGAGCTGGTGTTGTAGTTTAGAAGTTATCGAATATTCTCGAAATATTGACCAAACTTATCTCATTTTTCTATAAAAAAATGACAAAGTATCACTTTTATTTTTGGCATTTTTTACATTATTTTTGAACCTGTGGCGAACTTTGCTCTTTTAAATTGAGATATCCATCAAATGTAAATTCAACCAAATATGCAATATAAAACAATAAATATCCATATGTGAATATTATGGTTTTTACCATTTAATAGATATTCATACATACATAACTCACACAAAAAGTTGATCTAAAATTTAGAATTTTTTACATTTTTCAACCTGTCACTTGTATAAAATTCACAAGACCAACACTTCTATTGCTCAAAAAACAAAAGTCGGCAAAATCTGTCAATAATTTTCAACCTATCATAAAACATGTATAGAAATTCACAATACAAACACTTACCGCACTGAAGAAAACCAAAAAATGTCTCGTCATAAATATGTATAGGTTGTATTTCTTGTCATTTTTTGTCATATACACCATGGATTTGAGAAGTCTAATCGACGAGCTATACCATGTGGTTCCTCTATTTGCATGACAAGTACCTACAAAAGATATACAATTGGTGCTATCAAACTCAAATGAAAATATACTGAAATTTAATTTTCTTAAAAAAGAAAAGAAAGAGAAGGTATGATAGACAAACAAGAATATATTCGTGTACCTAAAAGGATTGTGTACTAGGAATGTGGGTCATCGCTGGATTAATATTTCCTATTGTATCCTGTGAAATGCATGGTACAGTTTAAACAGTTTTATCACTTACAAGAAAAAAAAAATGAACTAACTCTTTAAAGGTGTAACCAATTAACACAAAGCAAAGAACAAACCTGTCCACAAGTATGTAATACTTGGTTTTGCAAGCCAATCATTCCCTGGAAGTTAGGATGAGGAAATGGGTAAAAAGGATAGGCCATGGCATTCAAATTGGAATAAGCACCAGGTCCATATAATACTTGATTTGATAGGCCAATCACGCACTCCCTAAAGAAATTATGTTCTACATGGTTAATTGATCATTCCTACCATTTTTATGAACAAATTAGCATATATATATATATATATATATATATATATATAACAAATTCACATACCTCAGTGGATTCCATTTTAGATAAGGGTGTATTTATCTCTAGTTCCATCTCTTTCCTGGATTCTTTTTGGTTCGTATCTTTTTCTGCACAATAAAATATATCAAGGAACCTTAAAAAACTGAAAAATCAAAGGTGCTAACTAGAAATATTTGTATGGATATATCATACGAACCTTTTGCTAACCTTCGATCTTTTCATTGAAAGAGCATTACTACCATTTGGATTTTCTTCTAATCCATCATTCATTTTGCCTTTAGCCTGATTTTTTTCCCTTTTTACGTTTTAGTGCCTGTATTGTCACGTTCGGAACATTTCCCCCCTCATTCGAGTTACCACCACTCGCATGATTTGCATTGTTTTGAGAAATTGAGCTGGAGTTCACTTTCAACATAATTTACATTAACTCTGTTGTAGTTGAAGAGGACAACTTAGGAGACAAAGAAGCCTTTGAGACAATAGTTTGTGTAATATGGTACATCTCACTATAGCGGGCAGTTGACATTGGGCCTAAGTCAACCACAATTACATCTCCATGGGAATCATAAACAATACTTTCTGTAGCATCCATACTCCACCTCTTCAAATAATAACGGGGTGGTAGGCTGGAAAATTTCAATTCCCTAAACAGTTTCAAGGAATGAGCACACAAATATCCACTTAACTTTATTTTTCTACAGTTGTAGCTCACCAATTTTTTTGAAGGGACATATGTAAGAGAACGCCCCTATTGTTTTTTCCTAGCCTTGAGACAATGTATGAGCATGTTGTTCCATCATCACTTTTAGGAGTCAACTTCATATTCATCATGTCAATCACTTCTTTTTGGAACATATATCAAAAACCTTTCTTGTATATATCTTAGATGTTTCACGTTCAACATCCCATTCAGTAAACAAGTTGGCTCTTGAATGCCTTGATCTTTTATTTTCAATCTTTTCTTCCTCAAGTCGATCAGCCATGGCCACATTATATTGTTCCACCAACTCGCGAAGAATCATATTTCTTTTTAAAATACTATTTGAAGAAGAAATTAATGCTTTCACTCCTTTGTGTGGTTGTCATTCCTGCACAAAACTGATCCTGACCATATACTAGCACCCATTTCTTTCGAAGTTTATGCATAGACTGTAACCATTCATTCTCCCCCATCTAATACTTTTCAAGTAGTGCTTCCCACATTGACTCAAATTCGTTAACGGATTCAGGCTCATACATACAATTCCTAAAATCACTAGGAAGTTTCGTGAATTCTGGATCTACATGAGAAAGCTGATTTTGGGCGTTTCGGTTTATATACCACAAACAGAGTATGTGATGAGTATTCAGGAACACATCCTCAATAGCATTACCAATCACAATAGTTTGATTTGTGAAAATTACCTGGGGATGAGTTCCCCCCATTGCTTTCACAAAAGTCTTAAACAACCATACAAATGAATCTGTTGTTTCTTGTAAAAGCAACACACATCCAAAAAGGATAGTTTGGTTGTGATTGTTTACTCTGATTAATGGAGCACATTTCATGTTGTATTCATTGGTGTTGTATATAGTGTCAAATCACACTACATCCCCAAAGAAAGAATAGTCACATACAGACTTAGCATCAGCCCAAAAGCTACCCCATATCTCATTTTCTTCATTCATCTCAATTTCATAGAAGAAAATTTTGTTAGCCTCTTTCTTTTTCATAAAATATTCAAGAAGACATTGACCATCACCTTTCTTAAGAATTTCAATCCGAGCCCTCATCATAAAGTTATCAGCATCCGACTTCAGAAAATTCAGATTTTGAGCCCCACCAGCTTCCCCTCTTAAGTAATGCATGACTTGACACCATTTTATACCGGCACGATACATCTTATGGATGAGAATAGCTTGTGACGGATCTATTTTTCGATGGGACCTTAATGTATACGCAAGTGAACGATCAACTAAATCATGATTATGCCCTTCCACAAACCTTGTCACACTATCTTAATTGGAGTTCACTTTTTACAGTACTTACCTTTGAAAGAGCAACAAAAACCTTTATTATCAACTTTATCATCAGTTTTTCTTTTAGACAAGTGATTTTTTCGAACACTAAACCCTGTAAACCGAGCATATAAGTTGTAAAAATCATATGCCTCTTCATGCGTATCAAACTCCATCCCCAAAATAGGAATGCACTACTCATCATCCCCATAATTATCATCGATCTCCTGCAACAAAATCATTTAAACCAACATTTTTCGTTTCTTGGACCATTTCATCACCAACATCAATATGATTGTGCACTTCATTTCCATGGTTCTTATTTGAACTAAAAATTCCCAAACACAATTAGGGTTGTGAATAGTTGATGGATTGATGGAGAAGATGAGACTGAACCTCTGATGGTTGCCTACGTACCCAAGTCTAAAAATAGGGATCAAGTCTCAGCAGTATTGCTTGCGTAGTTCTGAAAGTGAGAGCAGACTCTCTTATTGGAAAGGTCCAAATTCCACTCTAACCCCCAAACTTCTAAAGATTTGGTTCCTCTTTATCTCCTGAATGAGATATTTTTTTTCCTACTATTCTATCCTCTATTGACTAGAATGTGCATATTTAATTAAATCTATGTCAGATGCACCTTTAAACATTGGGATATGGACCAAGTCTTGGTCTGGAATCATGTTGGGTTGAATCCAGAATGTTAGGCTAGAGTCCAAAAAGGTGTTGGGTCGAATCTAGAGTGTTAGGCTGGAGTCAAAGTTTGGGAACACACCAAAGGTAGGGACCAAACATCGCCCCCTCTTTGTCACATGGGTGAAGCCACAGACGAAGCCAAATGTTTGGACTAGAAATTCCTAAACACAATTAGGGTTGTGAATAGTAGATGGATTGATGGAGAAGGTGAGACTGAACCTCTGATGGCTGCCTACGTACCGAAGTCTGGAAACAGGGATCAAGTCTCAGCAGTATTGCTTGTGTAGTTCTAAAAGTGAGAGCAGACTCTCTTATTGCAAAGGTTCAAATTCCAAGATCCGGATTCCACTCTAACCCCCAAACCTCTAAAGATTTGGTTCATCTTTATCTCCTGATGATTGAGATATTCTTTTCTACTTATATGTCATATAGACCAGAATGTGCATGTTTAATTAAATTTGTTCCAGATGCACCTGTAAACATTTGGATATGGACGAAGTCTGAAATCATGTTGGGTTGAATACAGAATGTTGGGTCAGAGTCCGAAAAGGTGTTGGGCTGGATCTAGAGTGTTGGGCCAGAGTCAAAGTCTGGGAACATACCGAAGGTGGGGCTCAAACATCGCCCCCTCTTTGTCACATGGGTGAAGCCATAGATGGTGCCAAATGTTTGGACTAGAAATTCTTAAACACAATTAGGGTTGTTAATAGTGGATGGATTAATGGAGGAGGTGAGATTGAACCTCTGATGTCTGCCTACGTACCTAAGTCAGAAAACAGGGATCAAGTCTCAACAATATTGCTTGCTTAGTTCTGAAAGTGAGAGCAGACCCTCTTATTGGAAAGGTCCGGATTCCAAGATCTGGATTCCACTCTAACCCCCAAACCTCTAAAGATTTGATTCATCTTTATCTCATGAATGAGATATTCTTTCCTACTTATCTGTCATTTGTTGACCAGAATGTGCATGTTTAATTAAATCTGTGCCAGATGCACCTACAAACATTTGGATATGGACCAAGTCTGGAATCATGTTGGGTTGAATCCAGAATGTTGGGCCAGAGTCCAGAAAGGTGTTGGGCCGAATCCAGAGTGTTGGGTCGGAGTCTGGAAAGGTGTTGGGTCGGAGTCCAAGTCTGGGAACACAACGAAGGTGGGGCCCAAATATCGTCCCCTTTTTGTCACATGGGTGAAGCCCATGTGGCGAAGAAATAAATGAAATGAGTCATCATATCATAAAATGGTAATGATGATGAAATCTTGATTCGGCTATTAGAATGAGTCTAGGTTTGTGCAAGCGACAGTACTTGGCTTAACAAGTACACGTTTGTGAACACCTAAATCCTATTTATAGAATGAAACAAAATTGAAGCAATACAAGTAGTGACTGCACTTGGCTTTTTAAGTGCGCGTTAACAAACACTTAGGTTAGTTTTTGTCTGGAAACAAAACCATTTTGCAAGTGACTGCACTTGGCTTTCTAAGTGTACATTAGTAAACACTTAGGTTAGTTTTTGTCTGTTTATCAAAAAATAAAAAATAGGTTAGTTTTTGTCCCGAAAAAAAACCATTTTGCAAGTGGCTGCACTTGGCTTATGACAAAACATTTTAAACTATGAATAATAATCAAAAATATATTTTGCAGATGAAAGAATTTTATTAATGGTGGAAAATAATGTAGTGTCAATGGAATCTACGACACTAATGATAAAACTTATGAAACTTTGTTACATTCCAAGGCATTGGAATAAAATCTTCAGAAAGAGTTTACAATACATAATAACCATTAGGCCCTCTTTTCTCAACAATAAAAGGACCTTCCCAAGCTTCTGATAGTTTTCCCCCTGACGAGTCATCCAATTTTCTTCGAAGTACGTAGTCTCCTGGCTGGAATGTTCGCTGACGAACTTTCTTGTCATAACTCTTTTTGACACTCTGTTGATACTTTTCCAAATGTCGGAGTGCTTCTTCTCTCTGCTCATCAATGAATTGTTTCTGGGAAGATGATAAGAGCCCAAAACTGTAGTTTTAACCCCTGAATAATATTACATTTAGACCAATTATGTGATTATTAAATAAGAGTTAGTAATGTTTACGTGCTTTTGTGTATTTCAGGCATTGGAGTCAAATATGTGAAGAAATATGTCCCTTTTGCAAGAGAAAGGAACAAATGTTGGTTGCTAAGAAGTTCTATGACTAAAGGCCAAGATTCAAGGAGAAAAAACGTTTTTAAAGCCCGATCAAAGCTGAAAAGTCAAAGTCAACGCAGGTAGAAATAAAGCATAAAAGTCAATAGAATTTCCGTAGGCTGTATATTTGGACTCAGACCTCGAAATTGGGCCTATTATATGTCAAAACGACCGGCTCGGGAAGAACTTTCTAATAGTTCAGGCCTTGATCTAATTAGGGGGGTAAAAGTAGACAAAATGGCTATTGCAGTAATTTCTAATATATAAACCCTTTTTGGACTTAAGTAATTAGGTTTTGTGCTTGAATTAATGGCCCAAAACATGGCTCCAAAGCTCATGCACGAAATTGTAAACCTAGCCCTCTCCTATATAAAAAGGACTAAGGCATAACTCTCTACTAGTTAGTTATTAATTCATAGACTTAGTTAATTATTCAGTACTTAGTTTTTAATATAGTTTTCAATTCTTAGACTCTCTTCCATTAGATTAATAAAGCCAAGTTAGTTTATTATGATGTCTTCTTCTTATTCTTCTATTAATGATAGTCTAATGAATCAGAGCTAAACCTCTATTAGAGGGGTTTGATGAAGACTTGATGTGTTAGTTAGAATTATTGTTTATTCAAAAGTTTCACTCTAAATGTTAGTTTATTCACCATGAGAATGAGTTAAATTTCCTCACATGCTAATTATTAGTTGGTAGAGATTGCCATGAATAATTAGGGATCAAATACTTAATATTTATTGGTTAGGATTGCAATAATCTATACTAGCATATTATAAATTTATCTAAGTGAAATCAAATCTCCCTAATCCCTTCTTCCCATTTAAAATCTTCGTATTAAATTGTTTAGTATAAACTAGATCATTAAACCTTCGAAATTAGTTTGTTTTATCATATTAGTATAATTATAATCCATTACTCTCATTGATATTGTTAGAATTGATAAAACTAGTGAAACTTTAAGTCTAAACAACTAGGAGTGGAACGAATTCTCTACTCCACATTTTGCATGATAAACGAGAGTAGAACTTTGATCATAGAGTAAATTCAAGCTTTTACTTATTCCTAGCATAATTAGTTAAGATTAGGTATAACTATTGTTTTTACTATTATCAAATGGCGCCGCTGCCATCTTAGTTGTGTTTAGATTTGTTTCCCGTAGTGTTTTCGATCCTACCAAAATCCCATTTCACCCACCCACCCGATTGTTTGGTTCTAACTGTGTTTGTTTTGTTCAGAAAAAATAAATTTCGAAGAAATACCTTAAGCGCACCCGCCCTCAGGTTACTGGAAAATTTCTTTTTCGAAAGAATACCTTGAGCACGCCCACGCCTTTATAAGCCTATTTCCAAGTGTGCCCGCGCCCTTTCTGAAGACAACCCGATTTTCACAGGTTAGTTACGAACTCTCGTTTTGTTCAAATTATTTTTCCTATTCAGTGTTTTCAACTTCTTAAATACAATGGGATTGCGTATACAAGACGTTATTCATACGCGAAGTAAGGAGGTCTTCAGGTACTCTTTCCTTCCCTCCTCGTCTTTTCTGTTATAGGATTTTTCATTCTAGCATATCAGGTTTGTTTGACTGCTGTTAGTGGTTTGTATTCATATTGGCCTTAGCCTTGCATGAGATTAAAGTCTGGTAAGAGTAAACCATCTTCTGTTATTTATCGTAAACGTCAACGCACACGCCTATCTAGAATACCACACACTACACTTGCATTAATGGCTGAAGAAACAGAGACTCATCTCTCTGATTTTTACAAAGCCCTAAACGATAGCCCTAAGTCATTCATCGTTCTTGCAGATCCAATGGGGGATTTTCAAATTCCCCTGAATATATTTAATTTGTTACCGGTTTTTTATGGGTTAAACCACGAGAAGCTTGGTTATCAGCATATGCGTCAGATAGAACAAGTTCTTACCACATTTCATCATCCTACCATAGGTTCGGAACAGATTAAACTGAGGGTGTTTCCTTTCACCCTAGCCGATAAAGTGACATCTTGGTTTACTGCCCTAGCGCCTAATTCTGTGGACTCATGAGCCAAACTTGTTCAATTATTCATGGAACATTTTTACCCACCACTGAAGACAGATGAAATGCTTCAAAAGATTCATTTCTTCCGCCAGAATCCTCATGAATACTTTTTAGAGGCCTGGAATCGTTTCACTGATCTTCTTATTGAGTGTCCACATCATAACCTTGCGAAAGACACGCTTATTCATGCCTTTTTCAAAGGGCTTTTACATCATCATAAAGAGGTTCTTGATATAATGACTGGGGGTAGTTTTCTTAGTAAAGGAGCTTTAGAGGCTTATAGGTTTTTAGAAGATCAATCTAAGCGTAATAATAACTGGGGGGTAATAACATCCCCCGTTCTGCTAATTCTTCTTCCACAGTTAAGGCTGCCAGTATGTTGGAGGTTAAATCTGATCCAGAGCTTAAAACTTTAATTGAATCTCTCACAAAAAAGGTATAAGCTATTTCTGTTCACCAAAAGCCTACTCCTGTCATGAACGTCAACTCTATTCCATGTAATTTCTGTTTGAGTCCTGAGCATCCCGACTCATATTGTCCTCTCATCTATGAACAACCATCCGCATAGTCGGACAATGTTTGTTCCATTAATAGCGAACCTAGCGCCCCTTGGAGACAAAACCCCAACTTCGGTTGGCGAAATAATCAACAAGTTACACCTCCGGGGTATAATAATCAAAACGTTAGGCCAGCAAACAATTACAACCAAGCTCCACCACGACAAGGACAAGGAAATTATAATAATTATAATAATAATCGAGGTATCGTTCAGGTTAATAACAACTATCACAACCCACCCGTTAATAATCAACGTGAGATAGTTCTTGTCACACCACCTGTGACCACTATACATCCACAACCAGATTGTTTCAAGGTCTACATGCAGGCTAACCAACAGATTTTACAATCCATACAACAATCTATACAACAGTTAACCTAAGAGAAAAACCAATCGAAAGGTATGTTTCCCAGTCAAGCTATACCAAATTCGAAAGCGCCAAACACAGCCTTTGAAGTAACCGATAATACTAGTAATGATAATTTTAACGTATGTGAGTTAAATGCCATCACCACTCTTCGTTCTGGCAGAGTGGTTGATAGCGCCGTAACTATGCCCATTGATACACCACCAGTGGTTAATGAAAATGAAAATTTACTAGATACCGAAATAGAAACTGAAGATCTAACCCCTATAGACGTACCAGTTAAACCACAACCCAAGAGGAAAGTGGACAAGGTTAAAACTCATATTGATCCATATGCTAAATATAGAGAGAAACCACCGTTTCCCCAGAGACTAGCCATGTTAAACAATGATACAAATTTTGACGGGATTAGGGAAGTTTTTAAGAATCTAACGATAAACCTACTTTTTCTTGAAGCTATTAAAAAACTACCACAAAAGCTAAGTTTCTAAAAAAGTTGTGCACTACTAGGTGGAAAACGAACATTCCAAAAGACACCTTTTTAACTGAACAGTTTCCTACTCTATCTGAACATAATGGAATCGTTAAGTACAAGGACCCTAGTCGTCCTACTGTACAATGCACCTTAGGGGATACTCACACGACAACTGCTCTATTAGACCTTGGGGCGAGTGTTAACTTACTCCCATATTATCTATATAAACAAATAGGTCTACAAGAGATGCAACCAACTAAAATGACGTTGCAATTAGCTGATTGTTCTATTAAGTAGCCTAAGGGTGTGGTTGAAAATGTGCTGGTTAAAGTTCAAGATTTTTCTATCCAGCAGACTTTGTTATCCTAGACACAGAAGTCGTTAACGACTCTGTTCCTATCATTTTAGGGAATCCCTTCTTGGTAACTACCAACGCGCTCATAAACTATCGTGATAGTTCGATGTCCATGTCTTTTGGCCATCTTTCTATTGAGGTAAATGTTTTCAAGATGATAAAACAGTTAACTGATATTATTTTCAATGGAGAAGTTAGCATGATCGAGAGCTTAACTCAAGATTATTTCACCAATACGTTTCCAGAGAATCAGATGCACAAATTCCTTTCCTTCGGGAATTCCGACCTCGACAATGACTCCATTGGCGCCAGGATAGAAGAATAATTTTTCACCCTCTATCCCAGTGATTCTTCTGACCCACCTATTGAGGAATGTCTTGCATATCTAAAAGCTTCTGATGATCTAGAACTGAGATCACTAGCTAAGCACCATTTACCCACCTCACATCATCATGTCACTCATTCCCCTACAATCAATGTTCCCCGCCCTCTACCCTTTCAAAGGAATCTTGAGTTTGCCCTTGACCCTCTTGCTTATCATATGCTTCATAATTTTCTAAAATCTCCTAGTAAGAAAATACTACCTAAAGAGCCACCTGAAACTTTCATTTTTAGTTATGTGATTATACCAACCCACGCCACCAATGAGTTTTGTAATAAACCCACATTCTCATTTCTTCCATTCTTTACTTTAAAACTTATCCATATCCACCATATCTTCCACAAACATCTATTTTCTCATAATCATTCACTTGGCCACCCTTTCGTTGGAGAAAAAAGAAGACTTTGCATGCTAGGTTAGGTTCTTGATCCATCAGTATTCACTCTCATTCCGCTAGGCCACGTCGTAGGAAATCATGGTGTTTGATTTTGTTTGGGTGTGTTTTCTGTGATCATTATTTCTGGCAAGATCCACAACTATTTCGGTTGTTGATATATATATATATATATATATATATATATATATATATATATATATATATAAGATAAAATCTCGAGTATCTGACTATAAAAGACTCATTTTATTCTTTGGTGTACTCCATTCCAATCTTATATTATATTTTGATAGTGCGCCATTAAAGTAACCGGGGCCTCCCTTTGGAGTGTGTGGCTGTAAATACCGGATCATAAGTCCACGTTTAACATAATTAACGCTTTCCACTCTTGCATGTTTTCTCGGTTTTTTAGTCATGTTTCTCTATAGAGTGATTTATGTATTTATTGCTTTATTGTTTCTTTTATATAAAACCTTATTCATAAAAAGAAAAAAATATATTAAAACCCTATAAATAGTAATTTAGCAAGTCTTAGGAATCTGACTTTAAAAGACCCACGTGTTTAAACAAATTTTCTAACCATGTTTTCAAATTTGTTTGGGAGTGGAGTGTTTGGTCGTTCCATTCTTGATCGCTTAACTTCCTATTCTTGTTGTTTATGCCGTTTAGTCATATTTTGATTCGGGTTGACACTATCTATGAATTTAGATTTCTTTTGATCATATAATTTATGTCATTCACGTACTTTGAGGCATTTTTCATCTTCTTATATGTCAACCACGGTTAGATTTTAGTTTTTTTTTTTATAGATCATTGGATTGTACTTTCTCTGCTGATCGTTTTCATAGCTCATTCGCAAAAATCAGACCGTTAACGAATCAGATATTTTAGTTTTAAGTTTACGAGGCATAAGGACAAGATGGTTTTAGAAGCTTTTTCTTATTCCACCTCTTTCATTATCAAAATTGGGAACTTTGAGGACCTTTATTTAAGAAACTAGTTCTCGATAAATACATGGGAGACTCTCAACCTCTCACTCACACTTTTCACTCACACCTTTCACTTCACACCAGCAATAATACACGGAGCGCGCCCGTGCTTCCTTTTGCCTATACACAGAGCGCGCCCACGCCCAAGGTACTGGAAGTTCAAGTCAAATTTGAGCGCACCCACGCCTTTCTGTAGGCTATCCTAAGCGCGCACGTGCCTTCACCTCAACACAACTTCAGTTCTAATTTTTGGGTTTTTTCGCACTCACTTCCAGGAGTTTAGTAGTGTATTATAATGGATATGGGGTAAGTTTTACTTTTTGTTCGTGCCTGCTTATGTCCCACGCAATTTAATTCTTGTTATCCCCATAACGGGTGGAACTCATATAGAGCTGCGTCTGTTTTTATTTTTCTATATTAGTATGTTCTAAATTTGTTTTGCAGGTGCTCTAAAATTTTCACACGTTTCCATGGTATTTCCTACCTTTTTTATTTCTATACTTTGAAAACAAAACATGTTTTTTGTTTGGGGGTGGCATAGAAACACGCGTAATTTAAGGCGCCTATTAGGATATATATATGTATAATATGCACTTGTTTTCTAGTAAAAAATTAAAAAATTAAAAAATTAAAAAATATAAATAAAAAGTTTATGTTATACACTTAGGAATACTGGCATTGTTTCTTTTTCTATGATGATAATAATCTAGAAGTTTCATGCACATTAGCTTTTAAATTAGAATAGTTTTTAGAAGCTTAGGTTAATATGTAGGTAATAATCATTACATCTTTCCATAAATATATTGCATGAGCATCTATGTTTTATTGGCAGTAAGTTTCTGAAATTTAGGCTAGAGTACTTATTCTACAAATCCTATGAGAATATAGCTTTAAAGCCTTATATGAGTGAAATATTTGATAAATGACACAAGAGAGAAGTAAATTCCGAATAGAGAAATCATACGTCCACTTGTTTGATCACTATACCATATCCTAAGTGAGAATTTATGCCCTTTTTGGATCGATATAGCCAGAAATTCAAACCTATATTAAATTATTTTCTGCTAGTCGCTCCTCTGCACCTTTCTTTAGCCTTGCATAAACCACAAATTCTTTACCCTTTTACAAAAACAAAAAATAAAAATCAGCCTACCCATTTTTTAATAAGTCTGAGAATAGAGATGAAATGAATAATAGAAAAGAGAAAGACCTGTGAAACCAAGAATTTGTTAGTTGCTTCAATAAGAAAAGAAAATTTCCATCCAAAGAAAAGAAAGAAATAAATAAATAAAATAAAAAGTTAGAACTCTAAAAATAGAATCAAAGGAGTCAAAAGCCAAAAGCCAAAAGAAAAAGGAAAAAATAGCTAAGAATAGAAACAAAGTGTGGAAGCAAAGTAAGAACAAGGTTTTCTCTAGTTACATAATATGAAGACTCTAGTATCTCAGACTTATCCTTTTGAATATCTATTTCCTTCAATCTTAAACCATCACCTAATCCCCACAACACCTAATAAATACCTCTAGCTCAATTAGGAATAAGTTAGTGTGATAGTAAGTGGCAGATGTGTTTGATCGACTTCGGCTTTCTTGTGTGTCATTGAGATTGTAAAGTAAAGTGTGCCCACTGCGCACTGGAGTGAGCGAAACTTGAGTGGAAAAATCAGAGTGTTTTTGTCTTGACATATATGTGAGGACCTACTTAAGGACGTTATTCCAAAGTTTCATAAACAAGCCTGTTATTGCATTTCATAGCATAGTTCATTATATATATGCTTATTCGTAGATGATTGATTATTATGCACATATTAGCTTAGGTTTCGAATTGATTATTCTGTATTCATTGCTAGTGAGATGTATAGATATCTGAGAATAAATAAGAAAACAATAATTTTTATTTCTTAGTCGTTGTAGTATAGATGAAGTTTGTGAGTACCTTCTCTGGAAAACTCTCACGAGACTATAACTCGTCCACTAGGGAATTTCTAGTGGTTTAAGGTCTTACTGCATATGGTCAACGCAATCGTACTCGGCGAAACGAGATTAGTTAGAACTCTATTTTTTGTCACTTAGTTTAATTTCTCATATTTGCTTGAGGACAAGCAAAATGCTGTTTGGGGGTGGTTTGATAAGAGCCCAAAACTGTAGTTTTAACCCCTTAATAATATTATATTTAGACCAATTATGTGATTATTAAATAAGAGTTAGTAGTGTTTACGTGCTTTTGTGTATTTCAGGCATTGGAGTCAAATATGTGAAAAAATATGCCCCTTTTGCAAGAGAAAGGAGCAAAGGTTGGTTGCTAAGAAGTTCTATGACTAAAGGCCAAGATTCAAGGAGAAAAAACATTTTTAAAACCCAATTAAAGCTGAAAAGTCAAAGTCAACGCGGGCAAAAATAGAGCATAAAAGTTAACAAAACTTCCGCAGACCGTATCTTTGGACTCAGACCTTGGAATTGGGCCTATTATATGTCAAAAAGACCGGATCGGAAAGAACGTTCTAATGGTTCAGGCCTTAATCCAATCAGAGGAGTAAAAGTGGACAAAACGGCTATTACAATAATTTCTATTAGAGAAACCCTTTTTGGACTTAAGTAATTAGGTTTTGGGCTTGAATTAATGGCCCAAAACATGGCTCCAAAGCCCATGCACGAAATTGTAAACCTAGCCATCTTCTATATAAAGAGAACTAAAGCATAACTCTCTACTGGTTAGTTATTAATTCATAGACTTAGGTAATTATTCAGTACTTAGTTTTTAATATAGTTTTCAATTCTTAGACTCTCTTCCATTATATTAATAAAGCCAATTTATTGTTATTATGATGTCTTCTTCTTATTCTTCTATTAATGATAGTCTAATGAATCGGAGCTAAATCTCAATTAGAGGGGTTTGATGAAACTTTGATGAAGATTTAATGTGTTAATTAGAATTATTGCTTATTCAAGAGTTTCACTCTAGAGGTTAGTTTATTCACCATGAGAATGGGTTAAATTTCCTCACATGCTAATTATTAGTTGGTAGAGATTGCCATGAATAATTAGGGATCAAATATTTAATCTTTATTGGTTAGGATTGCAATAATCTACACTAGTATATTAGGAATTTATCTAAGTGAAATCAAATCCCCCTAATCCCTTCTTCCCATTTAAAATATTCGTATTAAATTGCATTAGTATAAACTAGATCATTAAACCTTCAAAATTAGTTTGGTTTATCATATTAGTATAATTACAATCCATTACTCTCATTGATATTGTTAGAATTGATAAAACTAGTAAAACTTTAAATCTAAACAACTAGGAGTGGAACGAATTCTCTACTCCACATATTGCATGATAAACGAGAGTAGAACTTTGATCATAGAGTAAATTCAAGCTTTTACTTATTCCTAGTATAATTAGTTAAGATTAGGTAAAACTATTGTTTTTACTATTATCAGAAGACAAAAATTATTCATTGTCATTAGAAGCGGCATTTTCAATTCGACTAGTGGGAGCCATGAGTTCAATTGGCAAGACTGCTTCCGTTCCATATACCGGAGAGAAAGGATTCATTCCTGTAGAAGTTTTGGGTGTGGTGCAGTATGCCCATGATAAGAGCCCAAAACTGTAGTTTTAACCCCTTAATAATCATACTGTTAAACCAATTATGTGAATAATAAGTAAGAGTTAATACTGATTAAGTGTTTTTTATGCATTTCAGGCTTCAAAGTCCATTATGTGCAGAAATATGCCACTTTAGCGAGATAAAGGAGCAAAAGTCGTGAGAACTTCGAATGCCATATCTTTGGACTCGGACCTCGGATTGAGGCCTACCTTATGTCAAAACGACCGGCTCGGAAAGATCTTTGCAATGGTCCAAGCCTTGACCCAATCAGAGGAGCAGAAGTGGACGAAAAGTCTGTGGAAGCCAACTGCAGCTGAAGAGGCCTTTTTGGACTGAAAGAATTGGGTTTTGGGCGATTCTGCGGCCCAAAACATGGCTCCAAGCCCATGCACGATTTTTGGATCTGAATGTATAAAAACAAAAGCTTAATTCTTTGTTAATGGTAGATTAAATAGTAGAGAATTAGGGTAGATAGCTTAGAATAGAAAGTAGCCATTAAAATAGCTTCTAGATCTAGATTTAATTGTTTTCTTTAATTAGTTTCAAATCCCTTATTAGATTAAACCTTTGGATCTTGTTCTTCAAATTAATTAGATCAATAAAGTAGTATTTCTTATCAATTTCGATTTTTGTCAAATCCAATTCTAGATCTAATTTCAATTCATGTCCTTATTTCAATTTAGTCATTAAATTAGATTTCATTATTGTTAAATTAAGTAAATTTCAATGCTTTATATTATGTTTAGTTTTAATCTAAATGGAAATGATTGCGGAATGATTCAAGGCTAAACCTCCATTAGAGGGGGTTGTGAAGCCTTGATGAAAGCTTGAGTCCGATTATCGTAGAGTCGTCGTATTTTCTATTCCACTCTAGAAATGATTAGTTCACCATGAGAATGGGTTTAATTGTTCACATGCTAGTTATGATTGGTAGAAATGCCATGTATAATTAGGGATTAGGAATAACCAATTGTTCTGGCGATTCAATTCGATTTCTGACGATTCGTCGTTAGTGGATTAAGTTGAGTTAAGGTGGAATCAATCCCCCTCTAACTCCTTATCATAGAATCAACGTAGCATTCCCATAATTATTTAGATAATCGACTAGTTGCATCTTGTGGGTAGTTGCATCGTAGTATAATTCCCTTCGTAAAACTCTCATAGACTTAAAAATGACTAGTTAGATTAGAAAACATCCATGCTAGAGCACTAGGAGTGGAACGAACTTATCTACTCCACTATATCTCATAGGATTGAGAGTAGAAATCTTTGATAACTCAAGCACGTAAAAGACTAGTTTTAGTTTACTTACGGATTGAATTCATCGTTCATGACGTAGGTAAACTACTCATTTTAGAGTTATCAAATGGCGCCGCTGCCATCTTAGTTGCACTTTAGCATTGTTTTCATAATAGAATTAGTAATTTTTAAGTCCCATTTCACCCACCCACCCTTGTTTGATTCATACTGTGGTTGCCGTTTCAGTTTTGGAAAAATTCCGCGAGAAAATACACTGAGAGCGCCCGCGCCCAAAGAGAGCGCGACCCGCGCTATGTTACTGGAATTTGATCAATACATCGAAGGCCAGCGCTTCAAAGAAGCGACCGCTAAGTTCATTGGACTTCGAATTTACATAGAAATGGCTTTTAAGAAAAAAGCCAGCTGAAATTTGAAATTTCATTTCCACGGTTTGCTTGAACTTCGAGTTGTCAAGTTTTTCAGTGTTTTATTCTCTTATATACTTTGAACACGCGCATACAAGACGCTATTCATAAAGCGAAGCAGGGACGAATCAGGTATTCCTTTCTTCCACACCTCGCATCTCTCTGTTAGAGGTTTATACTAGTACATCGAGAATTGTTTGGAGTGTTGCATGTTTAGTTAAGCTCGACTTAGCCTTGCATGAGATTAAGGTCCGGCGAACAAAACACCTAACGTAAATACACAACAACATCAACAAACAAGTCTATCTAGTATACCACAAACTACACCTCTAGCTACTATATCACACACACCACCGATATAATGGGGAAGAAAGAGACTCCTCTCTCGGACTTCTACAAAGCCTTGGCGATAGCCCCAAATCTTGCATCGTTCTAGCGGACCCGGGGATTTGAGAATCCCTCCAAAATTTTTAATTTGTTACCCGTGTTTCATGGTTTAGACCATGAAAAACCTTACCAAAGACATCGCGTAGGATTAAACAAGTCCTAACAACATTCCACCATCCTACGGTTGGTTGAACAAATTAAATTAAGCGGTATTCCCTTTCACCTTAGCCCGATAAGGTGGCGTCTTGGTTAACTGCCCAAAGCCTAATTCGTGGACTCGTGGGCTAAACTTGTTCATTTGTTTATGGAACATTTTACCCCACACCTAAAGACGGATGAGATGCTTTCCAAGATTCATTTCTTTCGACAAAATCCTCATGAATCATTTTCAGAGGCTTGGAATCGTTTCACCGATCTGCTTATAGAGTGTCCACACCATAACTTAGCAAAAGACACGTTAGTTCGTGCCTTTTTCAAAGGACTTCAGCATCACCATAAAGAAGTCCTTGACATAATGAATGGGGGTAGTTTCTTAAGTAAAGGAGCCTCGGAGGCTTATAAATTTTTAGAGGATCAAACTAAGCGAAATAACAACTGGGGGGGGTAGTGATGATATCCCCCGCTCCGCTAGTTCTTCTTCCACAGTTAAGGCTACCAGTATGTTTGAGGTTAAATCAGATCCTGAGCTTAAAATCCGATTGAATCCCTCACTAAAAGGTAGATGCCATTTCGTACAACAAAAGCCAATCCCGTTATGAATGTAAATTCAAATCCATGTAGTTTTCATTTGGAGCCCCGAAAGCATCCCGATTCCCATCGCCCCTATAGCCTATGAACAGGCTTGTTCCATTAATAGTGAACCTAACGCCCTTGGAGACAAAATCCCAACTTCGGTTGGAGGAATAACCAACAAGTCACACCTCAAGGGTACAATAATCAATATGTTAGGCCAGCGACGCGGCTTTAACCAAGCTCCACTACGACAAGGACGAGTCAGGGTAATTTTAATAATTATAACAACCAAGTGCAACCTCGACAAGGTCAAGCACAAGGTCAAGGTAATTATAATAATTATAATGTTAATAGAGGTATCGTTCGGTAAATAATAACTATCAAAATCCACCAATAAATAATTCACGGAAATAGTTCGGTAACACCACCCGTGAACACTACACCCACCCAACCGGATCGTCTTGACACCTTCATACAAGTGAGCCAAAACTTTTCCAAACCATGGCTCAATCTAACCAAACGGCTTCTACAATCCGTTAATAATTTAACCCAACAGTTGGCTCAAGATAAAGCCCAACCCAAAGGTGTGTTTCCGTAACGCAATACCTAATCCTAAAACAACAAACACGACCTTTGAGGTCACCGATAATACTAGTAATGAATATGAAAATGTAGGTGAGATAAATGCCATCACCACTCTCGCAAAGTGGTTGATAACAAGGTAACTATGTCTATAGTTACCCCACCCGATAACCCTACACCTACTATTTTACTAGATACCGAAATAGAAACCGAAGAGCCTACCACCGTAGAGGTACCCGGTTACAACACAACCTAAGAAACGAGAAAGCCACGGTTAAACATCCAGGTGATATCATTGCTAAATATGAGCGAAACCACCGTTTCCACAAAAATTAGTCATGTTAACTAGAGATACAAATTACGAGGAGATTAGGGGCGTTTTCAAGAATCTAACTATAAACCTTCCTTTCCTCGAAGCTATAAAAAGCTACCACACCATGCTAAGTTTCTTAAGGAATTGTGTACTACTAGGCGTAAGACAAAATATACAAAAAAGACGATTTTTAGCGAGAACAATTCCCAACCTTATCCGAACATAATGGAATTGTTAAGTACAAGGACCCGGTCGCCCCTCTTGTCATAATGCACCTTAGGAGATTCCTATCGACCACCGCGTTTATTAGACGGGGGGGGCTAGTGTTAACTTACTCCCATTTTATTTGTATAGACAAATAGGTCTAGACAAGATGCAACCCACTAAAATGACGTTGCAATTAGCTGATCGGTCTATTAAGTATCCTAAGGGTGTAGTCGAAAATGTGTTGGTAAAAGTTCAGGATTTCTACTATCCGGCTGATTTTGTAGTCCTCGATACAGAAGTCGCTAATGACTCTGTCCCGATTATTTTAGGGCGTCCTTTCCTGGCAACTGCCAATGCGCTCATTAATTGCCGTGATGGTTCAATGTCCATGTCTTTTGGCCATCTTGCTGTTGAAGTCAATGTTTTTAAAACAAGGACACAGTTACCCGATTCGTCTATGGATGGAGAGGTTAGCATGATCGAGAGCTTTGCTCGAGATTATTTCAACAACACGTTCCCCGATAGTCATATGCCCAAAATTCTTTCCTTTGGAAAGTCAGACTCTAATATTTCCATTCCTACACTAGTCGATACACATATTATTGATGAGGACGGGATAGATGACTTTCTCAAAGATGTAGAGGACTACCATAGTAATGTGGATATGACCAATCTAGATGAGGAATTTGATGAGTTTTTTCGAGTAGGTGAAATTTCACCCTATCAAGAACTAACTTGCACAACAAACACCTCGATTCCCCTCCTTCCACCCTTTCAAAGGAATCTCGAGTTTGCACTCGATCCTTTTGTTTCTCCTGTGCTTCATAATTTTTTAAATCCTATTAGCAAACAGATACTTCAGAAGGACAAACTATTTGACACCTTCATTTTCAGAATTGAGACAGTCCCTACACACACAATGAATGAGTTCAGTGCCAAAACCACATCCTCATTGTGCAAAAAGGCTGTCTTTCTAAAACTTATCCATATCCACCATATCCTCCACAACCATTCACTTTTCCACACTTATTTACTAAAACACCCACGATTCAAAAATGAAAAAAGAAGGTGCATGATAGGTTACACAATAGGCTTATCCGACTTCGTTTGGATTCCACTAGGCGGTCGTAGGGAAATCTTGGTGCTTCATTGTGTTTGGATATGTTTTCTGTGATATTTATTTATGGAATGATCCACAACTATTTAGGTTGTTGATATATGATCAACTGCATGTTCATACATATGTTTTAGATAAAGTCTTGAGTATCGACTATAAACGACTCAAACTTCTGTGTTGGTGCATTTCCTTTCATTCCAATATATTGGTGAGTGCACCATTAAGGTAACGGGCCCTCCCTATGGAGTGTGTGGCTGTAAGTACGGATCCTAAGTCCACGGTTCACATAGTTCACGTTTTCCACTCTTGCATGTTTTTCGGATTTTTGAGTCATGTTTCTCTATGGTGTGAATTATGTCTTTATTGCTTATTGTTTTTCCTTCTAAAACTAAAATAAAAAAAAATAAATAAATAAAATAAACATAGTAAATCTATGAAGTCTCGAATCGACTTTAAAAGACCATTTGCTAAAACAAATTTTCTAAGCTTCGTTGTAAAAATTTGTTTGGGGTGGGGTGTTAAATGTTTCCGTACTAAAATGTTTTATGTCCCATTAGAGTTGCTTAGGCCGTTTTATTGTATTACGATTCGGATTGACATGATCTATTCATTTAGATTTCATTCGTTAAGCATAACTTACGTCATGCACGCGACTTCGAGGCGTTTTCCACTATCTCGTATGTCATCCGAAGTCGGAATAGAGTGTTTTATAGATCATTGGATAGGAAATTCTCTCCTGATCATTTCCATATCTCATTCACAAAAATCGGACATGTAACGGCGGGAATTTTAATTTGAAATTGAAAAAAAAAAAAAAAAAAAAAAAAAAAAAAAAAAAAAAAAAAAATCAAAAATTTCGATTTTGGGCTTGGGCAACCAGCCAACCAGCCCATGGAGAGCTGGGCTCGGCTTTACCTTCTCAACGAACAGTTCATCGTTTTTTTCCTCCATTCCGCCATTAACAAGCTTCAAAACCTAAACAAAATAAAAATTAAAAAGGAAATCCAATAAACCCACTTCAAAATCAAATCCTAACCCAAATCTTCTCTACAACCAAACCACCACAACCCCCACCGATTTTAAGCACTACAAACCACCGAAATTTATAAAATTTGGTCTTTGCGCCACCACTCCTGCGCCACCACCACCTTTGTTCTTCCGGTCTTCCAAGTTAATCCACCACCACCACATCATATTTAGACCTCACTCCATTCCAAACACTAGATGGCTCAACGCCGAATCATACCGAGCAAGTTTTTCCTCTGCCGACCATTTCGGCGCCGTTTTACGGTGACGAAATGGCTAGTAGAGACTGGAATAGTCTCGGTACTTTCGACCGAAGACTTCTACCACGAAGACTTGGTCCGGCGATTCTACAACACTAGGGAGTTGGAGGGAGTAGGATTTTGTGATGGTCGGGAAGAAGAGAAGGGAGTTGACTCATCGGGCTGTTGGTGAGATTCTAGGCATTCGCCTAGAATCAATCTGGATGCCACTTTACGGGATCCTCGTTTTGTGGGGTAGAGCCGTTGATGGGCGCATCGTCATCAATGGGAGTTACAATCAAACTCCCATTGTGTTCGCGAGCATCCTCGGGACCAACCAACCGGCTATTTCGATGGATTGGTCGGAATGTCCTAGGCAAGGACAAGGTCGATGACATCGGTCCGACCTGCCTCCCCGTCCTATGGGTACTCCAGGGCGAAGTATGATTTCTGCATCCTGCAGTTTTTTGAACATTATTAGGGGGGGAAGGTCTTTGGCACCTCTCCCGTGCTTATTACTAAGATCATCTTTGAAGATGAAAGCAACTCCGCATCCGAGAGGATTTACATTACCGCACCGTAACCAGCGTATCTATAGGGAGTGTGCCCAACAAGTATGGAGGAGGTGAGGATAGAGAGGGAAGAAGAAGAGGAGGCCGGGGACGGCCGGGATGATTCGGAGGAGGATGAGGAGGATGGGACTTGCTTTGATACGGATGCCTTCCGAGGTGTTGGTCCGATCTTTGGCGCATGACTATGCTTCATAGGGGCATCGCGTTCACTCAACACTCTGTGCGGACCTCCGGACTCGACAGGCGACCATTCATCACAACCGAGATCCGCACCCGGAGGGGATGATGAGATGGGGAGCGGCGAGGAGGGTGAGATGGAAGCCCAGCGCCCGGTTTAGAGTGGATATGCTAGCACGCTTCCCACCTCATACGGACTCGCCTCACGAGGGACAAACTACGAGGCATGGCGTCGTCCGAAGGGGCGGCTTCTTTGGACCTTCTGGAGCCCAGGAGCCACCACTAGAGACTGTGCCCTCAGCCACCACTGGCGAGGAGTTTAGAGAGGATGAGGAGTGATAGTGGTAGTTATTTTTGTTTTATAAGTTGTTGTTTTATTTATTTTTGTTGTTTTTATTGTAATGTAATTTTTATTCTCGTAATTTGAATTTTGTAAGTGAAAGGACCTCCGAATGAAAATTTTAATATAAGGGGTTATTTTCAGTTTGTGTGCTTGTTTCATATTGACCCCACCTTCCCAACTTGTTTGGGGGTGGTTTGATTATGTCAAGCTGTATTTTTTATAAAAAACCCTAGTGTTAGAATTTACTGCGGAGTAAGGTGAAAATATGGAGTTTAGGCCTATCTATGATTGAGAATCATTGTAGGATGAAACTGCCGTAATTAGTTTTGGCAACTTTCCGATCCATTCTAGCAACTTTAAACCTATATAAACTTGATACAAACTACCCTCACAACTCACACTACACCTAAACCCCATCACTCACCCCTTCACACCCGCGATTCCCCGTTTCGTCTCCATTTTCACAAAATCGCAACTTCGGGCGGCGCCCAGCTTCTAGTTGGCGCCAGCGCCCTACACTTCTTTCGCAAAAATGTCGAGGAAAAATTTGCTCGAGCGCGCCAGCAAGTCAAAGCGACCAGCGCTAAGTTGGAATTCAAAAATACAAAAAAGCGCCAGCGCCCGCCTCTAAGTTAATGGCGCCAGCGCCCGACTTCTCCGGACCAGAAATTTTCCAGTTTTTTTAGCGTAGTATCCGGATCATTCGCAGCTATCCCAAAGCGTAATTTTGAGATGACATCTCCAACATTGATACGGAACAGTCTTTTCGAAGATTTGTTCCAAAGCACTACTTACGGTGCTTGTTTTGTGAGTGATCACATCGTTGGTTTGGGAACCTCTTATGGTAAGACCGGCTGAACTTTATTCTCCAAAGACTTGCATCTTATTTTTATAATAACTGCATTTTCTTTGAGAGACCGGATGGAGAACAAGTGTTCTCCATCACCATTGACGATGAACCAATGGAAATTACGAGGGTTCTTGCTAGCATTTGTTCTTGGACTTGCTATGCCCACGAGATACAAGACCCATGGTCCTATTGGGTTGATAATATGCATGTCTATACTTATGAGTCTTTGCACGAGGCTTATGGGGCGGGCATTTTCCGTATTGAGGACCAAGGGGACTATAAGCGTTGCCCTTGGTAGCCCGGTCCATGAACATAGGAACTGTTATGTTTTGGATTATGCTAAACATTTAGGGGAATGGCGTTTTTCTTTACGTGAATGGCGCCACTTGCAGCGTTTTCCTTGCTTTTAGCCAATGGGCCGGTTCTATGACCTTCCCGGGACTTTGATGTCTAGTTTAGCACGAGCCCATACCATGAGGCATAAGTACCTTCTTATGCCTGTTCTAATTTCCGCGTATTATGCTATGTTTCTTTCCTGTTTTTTGTACACGTTTCACGGATTGGATTAAGGTAGACGGTCGCGACCCACCAATAGTATTATTCGATCTTTCCGTGCAATGACTTGGCATGGGTGGCGGATACAACCTCACCCAAGGTTGCACCCTACACCCCATCAGACCAAGTGGCACTTAATAGGTTAGCCACCATAGATGATAAATGGCGTGAAGCCGGCAAATTATCATAGCATGGCAAGGCGAAGGAACCTCACTTCTTTATAGAAGTAGAGGATGGCGAAGATGACGAATAACAACGGGAGTGGAGGTAAGTTTTAGTTTCTGTTAGTGTGCGCTTATGTCCCAAGCAATTTAATTATGTTAACCCCATAATGGGTAGAACTCTTATAGAGTTGTGTGGAGTTTTATTTCCTATATTAGTGCGTTCTAACTTTGTTTTGCAGATGTCCGAAATTCACGCGGCGTTTCAATGGTATTTTTCCTACCCTCTTTATTTAAATGCTTTGAGGACAAAGCATGCTTTTGTTTGGGGGCATAGAAACACGTGTAATTAAGACACATCATTACGATATAGATAGACATAATATGCATTTGTTTTCTAGTTAAAATTTCAAAAATTTAAAAATATAAATAAATAAGTCATGCTATACACTTAGGAATATTGGTATTGTTTCTTTCTCCATGCTTTTAACAATCTAGAAGTCTCACATAGCTGTTGCATCGGAATAATTGTTAGAAACTTAGGTTAATCGTAGGTAATAATCTTTGCATCTATCTATAAATATATTACATGAGTATCTATGATTGTGCTTGATGAAGTTTTCAAATCTAGGCTAGAGTACTTATTCTACAAATCCTGTGAGAATATAGCCTAAAGCCTTATATGAAGCGAAATATTTGAGAAATGACACAAGGGAGAAGTAAAATCCGGATAGAGAAATCACACGTCCCACTTGCTTGATCACTAAACCATATCCTAAGTGAGAATTTAGGCGCTCTTTGGATCGATATAGCGAGAAATTCAAACCTATGAATTATTTTCCGCTAGTCGCCACTCGAGCCCTTCATTAGCCCTTCCATAAACCACAATTCCTTTACCCCTGTAAAAACAAAATAAAAAAAAAAAAAAAAAAAAAAAAAAGAGAATAAATCAACCTACCCAATTTAGAATAAGTCTGAGAATAGAATGAGTGAAGAAAGAAGAAGAGAAAAAAACCTGTGTAAACAAAAAAAAATTGTTAGTTGCTTCAGAAAATAAAGAAAAGAAGTTTCCATCCAAAGAAAAGAAAAATAGAAATAAAATAAAAACTCCAAAAAAAAAAATAGAATAAAAGGGAGTCAAAAGCCAAAGAAAAGAAAAAGAAAAATATGGCTAAGGATGGAAACAAAGTATAGAAGCAAAAGAAAATAACAAGGTTTTCTCTAAGTTACATAATACGAAGACTCTATTATCTCAGACTTGTCCTTTTGAATATCCATTTCCTTCCTTCTTAAACCACCGCCTAATCCCCGTAACACCTAATAAAGACCTCTAGCTTTCAATTAGGAATAGGTTAGTGTGATAGTAAGTGGGCGGATGTGTTTGATCGACCCGGCTTCCTTGTTGTCATTGAGATTGTAAGGTAAAGTGTACCCTTGTATTAATCTTTGGAGTAGCTTAAACTTGAGTGGAAAAATCAGAGTGTTGTTTCTTGACTATTATTGTGAGAACCTACTTAAGGACGCTTATTCGAAGTTTTGAAACAAACCCGCTAAACATTTGATAGTACTACTCATTGTATATATGTTTATTGTAGATGATTGATTATTACATATATATTAACTTAGGGTTTTGATTTGGTTATTCTTGTGTAATTGCTAGAGAGAGATGTATAGATAGTTGAGCATGAATAAGGAAACAATAGTTTTATTTTTTCTTAGTCGTTGTAGTATAGATGAAGTTTGTGAGTACCTTCATCGGAAAACTCTCCACGAGGCTATAACTCGTCCACTAGGGAATTCCTAGTGGTTTAAGGCCTTGTTGCATATGGTCAATGCAATCGCACTCAAGTAAACGAGATTAGGTAGAACTCCATTTTTGGTCACTTATTCTAATTTCTCATCTTTGCTTGAGGACAAGCAAAATCTTTGTTTGGGGTGGTTTGATAAGAGCCCAAAACTGTAGTTTTAACCCCTTAATAATCATCTTGTTAGACCAATTATGTGAATAATAATAAAGAGTTAATACTGATTAAGTGTTTTTTATGCATTTCAGGCTTCAAAGTCCATTATGTGCAAGAAATGTGCCACTTTAGCGAGATAAAGGAGCAAAAGTCAGCAGAACTTCCGAATGCCATATCTTTGGACTCAGACCTCGGATTGAGGCCTACCTTATGTCAAAACGACCGGCTCGGAAAGATCTTTGCAATGGTCCAAGCCTTGACCCAATCAGAGGAGCAGAAGTGGACGAAAAGTCTGTGGAAGCCAACTGCAGCTGAAGAGGCCTTTTTGATTTCGAAGAATTGGGTTTTGGGCCTGATTCTCTAGCCCAAAACATGGCTCCAAGCCCATGCACGATTTTTGGATCTGAATGTATAAAAACAAAAGCTTAATTCTTTGTTAATGGTAGATTAAATAGTAGAGAATTAGGGTAGATAGCTTAGAATAGAAAGTAGCCATTAAAATAGCTTCTAGATCTAGATTTAATTGTTTTCTTTAATTAGTTTCAAATCCCTTATTAGATTAAACCTTTGGATCTTGTTCTTCAAATTAATTAGATCAATAAAGTAGTATTTCTTATCAATTTCGATTTTTGTCAAATCCAATTCTAGATCTAATTTCAATTCATGTCCTTATTTCAATTTAGTCATTAAATTAGATTTCATTATTGTTAAATTAAGTAAATTTCAATGCTTTATATTATGTTTAGTTTTAATCTAAATGGAAATGATTGCGGAATGATTCAAGGCTAAACCTCCATTAGAGGGGTTGTGAAGCCTTGATGAAAGCTTGAGTCCGATTATCGTAAAGTCGTAATTATTTTCTATTCCACTCTAGAAATGATTAGTTCACCATGAGAATGGGTTTAATTGTTCACATGCTAGTTATGATTGGTAGAAATGCCATGTATAATTAGGGATTAGGAATAACCAAATTTCGAAGCGATTCAATTCGGATTACTGACGATTCGTCGTTAGTGGATTAAGTTGAGTTAAGGTGGAATCAATCCCCTCTAACTCCTTATCATAGAATCAACGTAGCATTCCCATAATTATTTAGATAATCGACTAGTTGCATCTTGTGGGTAGTTGCATCGTAGTATAATTCCCTTCGTAAAACTCTCATAGACTTAAAAACGACTAGTTAGATTAGAAAACATCCATGCTAGAGCACTAGGAGTGGAACGAACTTATCTACTCCACTATATCTCATAGGATTGAGAGTAGAAATCTTTGATAACTCAAGCACGTAAAAGACTAGTTTTAGTTTACTTACGGATTGAATTCATCGTTCATGACGTAGGTAAACTACTCATTTTAGAGTTATCAGCCCACAAAATAGCTCGTAATTCCTGTACTCATTTTCTTTTTGCTTCTTTAAGCTTCCTTTTCAGATTGTCTAGGAGAGATTTGTTGGTTGCTTCAGCTTGTCCTTTCGCCTGTGGATGGTAAGGAGCCAGAAAATTATATTGAATTTTGAAGGAGTCACAAAATTGGCGAATTTCATCGGAATCAAATTGCTTTCCATTGTCAGATACAATTACTGCTGGTATTCCATATCGAAATATAATATCTTTCCAAATGAACTACTTGACTTTGGAGGATGGACTCTACACGAGTGGAAGTGCCTCAACGTTAACCCACTTTGTGAAATAATCAGTTGCTGCAAGGAGGAATCTAAAATTCCCTGGTGCTTTGGGCAAAGGTCCAACAATATATAGACCTCATTTACCAAATGGCCAAGAACTTAGAACTAGAAACAATGCATTGGCTGGTAGATGGTTTGAGTTGGCATGCATTTGACATTGTACACATGATTGTATAACTTAGCTTGTTTCTGCATTCCAGGCCACCAATAACCCTGAGTGAGTGCTATATGCGCCAAACTACGCCCTCCAATATGATTGCCACAAATGCCCTTATGCAACTTTTCTCGAATAAAGTGACCTTGTTCAGATGTAAGGCAACAGAGCAACGGAGATAAATTATGCTTCCTATATAACTGGACATGTCCGGCCAATGGAAGAATGGAAAACTTGAATGATGTCCGGAGTATATAATCAGCAAGTTTCTTGTCTTCAGGGAGAGTCTGGTGTTGCAGGTATTCTATGTAAGGAGCACGTCAATCATTCATACTTGGAATATGCTCTACATCTATTAGAGTGAATGTTGTTGGTCAGGATTGAGCATTTCATTATGGTATGGACTGGACATTTCACTGTCATTGTCACCCCCAGTTATTTCAACTTCCTCGCGCATCCTTTTTCTTGTTTGTAGTGCATAAAAGGCTTGTGCAGAGTAAAATACTTGTAGTGCTAAACATTCAGCAACATAAACTTTTCTGTGGTTAAGAGTGGTGAACTCAATGCTGGGTTGCTCCTGATATTCAACTTGTATTGTTCAGGGTTCCTTGCAATTTATTCCTGCTAAAAGATAAGTCAAAGCATCTACATGCCTCACATCATTTTTTGATTTCTTTGTGATAGATACAGATCTGAATCTTCTTGCCAAAGAATGAATAACATCTAGGTACGCGGCCATTCTTTCATCCTTAGCTCGATATATACGTCCAAATTGGTTGGTGATTCATTTGGAGTCTGTGAAAATGGCAAAATCAGTTGCCCCTAAATCAATAGTTGTCTTCATTCCGAAAATTGTTGCTTCATACTCCGCTTCATTGTTAGACACTTTAAATCCCAGCCTAACAGATTTTTCAATCTGTAATCCATCAGGATAGATAAGTACACATCCAATGCCTGATCTAGATTGATTCTGAGAACCGTCAGTGTAGATTTTCCAGGAAATTTGCTACGAGAGATGAGGTCTACAGCTTTGTCTGCCTGGTCCGGAATGATACCAAAAGAAACATCATCAACTAGAAAGTCTGCGATTAAGGATGCCAGAGCGAGTCCTTTTTCTGCATGATGTGGTTCATATATGATCTCATACGTACTGAGATAAGACTGCCAGAAGGCAAGTCTGCTTATGTCATGAACACTAGCCAAATCGAGCTTTTTGAAGAGGGTACTCTGTATGAACCCGGATGGTCCCGATAGGGTTATATACTAAAAACATTACTTTTGTATTAACTCTAATTCTTCATTTTTTGAATGAGAATCATATGGGCAAATGTTATGCATATTATATATGTTATTAGTTATATGCATGTGTCTAATACTTTATGTTGTAGATGATATGGTGTGAACACACAGAAGATCATATCATCAGTACCTTATAAAGTATAAGTAATCGTTCACAATCTAGATGGATTTGGACAAACCATTGGTACAGTTGTAGTATAATCTGGTATTAGTCTATCTGGACTATAGGATTACACTAGTACACTTTGTGTGTATTGAACAAGACCAAGTGAGGTTGTTTCTCTTTATACTGACTATATAAGAGAACAAACGCCTCTGTTATTATGGATGTTTGTCCTCTTAATCCGGATATAATAACGGGCACTTACGTGCATTGTACATTGTTTTAAATCATCAATGAGTGAGATTCATTTGTGAATCAACAAACTCGATGGATTGGATAATGACATTGTATGTAAGGTGTCAACATTAATTATAAAAGGAACTGTGACCCGCAGGAAGTCGGGTTGATGATGTCCCCTTGAGGAGCTCAAAAAGATTGTCATGTAAACCCTGCAGGTGGATTTATTCTGACATGACAATAAGGTTGAGTGGTACTACTCAAGGGCATAAGAAGTTGATTAATGTAGTTGTTAGTAACTTGACTTAATCAATGGACATTCGATATCTTAAACACGGGGAGATCAACGAGCATATAATATATAGCCCATAAATGCTGACACGTAATTCGGGATTAGGGCGGTAGTGCAACAATGGCCTTTAGTGGAATAAGTCATTTGTTGATGGACTTAGGCCGTGTGTTCTGGGCGAACATGGGAAGCCCAAGCCCGTCAAGAGGCCCAACCCTAATTTCTCCTCATAGTCCCTGTTGTAACCTATAAATAGAATACTCTTTCTCTTGGCTGAATTCACTATTCACCTGGATTAGAAAAAGAGGCAAGGAAAGATAGATCTAAAATTGGATCTAGCTTTGTGAAAGAAAGGGGTTGGTAAATCGTTGTCCACACAACGTCCAATCTATTCTAAAGGAATACAATAGAAGATCAAGAGGTTGATTTTGGATTTCATAAAGCTTGGATTCTCAGAGATTACATCTAAGCCGATTCTCAAAGGTATGTTTTCTATCCAAAACCGTGAACCCCATTAATTCTGCTGCGCGTGGGTTTTCGCGGTTTGTAGAAATTTGCATTCTAAAATAACAGTTCCTTCAGGTCCTACCCTGAAAATAAGGTTTCAGTCGTCTAGCAGCATGTACTAAAGCTAATGCTATTTTCTTAATATTACTATATCGAGATTCCGGACCTGTTAAAGTCTTACTTATAAAGAAAATTGGCTTCTCTTCTGGAACTTCAATGAAAAGCACTGCGCTTACTGCAATATCAGTTGTGGCAAGATATATACTCCTAAGGACTCACCAATACTGGCGGTGAGGAAAGATAATCTTTGAGGCTATCAAAAGCTCTTTGGCACTCAGAAGTCCAAGTGGAGTTTGATTTAATTGTATTGAAAAATGGACAACACTTATCTCATAGTTACTAATGTAATTTGAAAATGGATAATGCTGGAAACCCATCACTGCTAAGTTTCTAATTTGCTCATTGTGAGTATTTTTTTCCTCTGATTGCTCTTGCTACAATATTTTCTACAGTCCTTCGTTCAAGTCCAACATTATATTCTTCTTGAAAGTTGTGGCGAAGTGAATGGTCACGCCGATCATAGCTGTCAACATATGGGGGTGGAGTCAGAACTCGATGTCAATGACCGCGTGGATCAAAATTTATCCATTCAGAATGACAAGATGGAGAAATTTTAGGAGTCTGGACTCCATGTCCAGAACCTGTCCTTCTGATTGAATGATAAGATTCCAAGCCTAGTCTATCCCATACATTGGATCGTGTTGGAGGAACTGGCTCTCGCCTATCATTAGTAGCATTGCACTTCTTGGTGCTGATGAATGTTGTTCATAACCATATGGAGAGGGAATCCTAGACTTTTTCCCCCTAGCATTCCGGAGTTATTCATTCTCTTCAGTCAACCTCAGTATCTCTGCTTGGAGTTCATCTTGATTGTGTTAAACTTGTCATGGATGTCGTGAAGATTCTAGAACATCCTGGACAACATTTTGTGGGATATTATTAACACGTGTTGCATTAACAAGAGTCATTTTGCGCTGAGTAGATCGTTGGGGGACTACAGGATGTTGTTGGCCATTTTGACCATTGCTTTGTGCTCTGGCCATTGGTGTGGATTTGAAAAACACAAATGGCGCCAAATGTTTAGACTAGAAATTCTCAAACACAATTAATAATGGATGGATTGATGGAGAAGATGAGACTAAAACCTACGTACCCAAATCCGGAAATAGGGATTAAATCTCAGCAATATTGCTTGCATAGTTCTGAAAGTGAGAGCAGACTCTCTTATTAGAAAAGTCCGGATTCTACTCTAACCCCCCAAACCTCTAAAGATTTGGTTCATCTTTATCTCCTGAATGAGATATTTTTTCCTACTTATCTGTCTTCTGTTGACCAGAATGTGCATGTTTAATTAAATTTGAGCCAAATGCACCTGTAAACATTTGGATATGGACCAAGTCCAGAATCATATTAGGTTGAATCCAGAATGTTGGGCCAGAGTCTGAAAAGGTGTTGGGTCAGAGTTCGGAAAGGTGTTGGGCTGGAGTCAAAGTCTGGGAACACACCGAAAGTGAGGCCCAAACAGTTCTCCATCCTACAACCAATTTAAATAAGACAAGAATAAAATACACATATGCAACATATACACTAGGATTCTCTTTGGCTTTGAAAATAATCGACTATATATTGTGTGTGTTCTTGTTACATGGGCGTCTTTCCTGTATTCACTTAAGAAGTCAAGGGACAAAGGGAAAAGTTAAAAACATATATATCTTACTCCTTATAGAAAAAGAGGTTGTACTAAGTTAAGGTGTAAACAATCACACCACATAAACAAGTTGACCAAAGGACATTTCACAAGGTTAATATAAGGAATGATTAGCACATGAAACTTTTTAAGGAAGTTTCAATTCGTGAGGAGAACTTCTTAGCTATATAGGATATCCCCTTTTGCTTTATCACTTGTGTAGTTATGTCATATACCATTGAACAAGAAAAGCAAATGTTTTAGAACCTGTAGTCTATATGGGAGTCTGCTAATAAACTAGTACATTACATTAAAATCATATTGTTCCAACAATACAAAATGAAATCACACTCACAATCCTCCTCCAAAATTGTGTACACTTTATATCTCTACTAATTCATCGCAACATTCATTCAACTGATAAAAAAATTAAAAACGTATTTGATAAGAGCCCAAAACTGTAGTTTTAACCCTGTAACAGTCATACTTTTAGACCAATTATGTGAGTAATAATTAAGAGTTACTACTGATCACGTGTTTTTATGCGTTTCAGGCTTCAAAGTCAATTATGTGCAGAAATGTGCCACTTTGATGAGATAAAGGAGCAATGGTTGGTTGCTAAGGAGTTCTGTGATTAAAGGCCAAGATTCAAGAAGACAAAGCCTTTCTAAAGCCCGGTCAAAGCTGAAAGTCAAAGTCAACGCGGGCAGAAACAGTACACAAAGTCAGTAGAACTTCCGAAGGCCGTATCTTTGGACTCAGACCTCGGAATTGGGTCTACCATATGTCAAAACGACCGGCTCGGAAAGAGCTTTCCAATGGTCCAAGCCTTGGCCCAATCAAAGAAGCAAAAGTGGACAAAAAGTCTACCGAAGCCAACTACAGCTGAATAGGCCTTTTTGGACTGAAAGAATTTGGTTTTGGGCCTGATTCTCTGGCCTAAAACATGGCTCCAAGCCCATGCACGATTTTTGGATCTGAAACATATAAAAACAAAAGCTTATCTCTTTGTTAATGGTAGCTAGTTAGACCTAAAACTATAGATAATTCTAGATCTAGTTTTCATTAAATAAAATTAAGTTTAGTTCATTTCAATTCTTGTTTTAGATTAATCTTTAGAATCATTGTTCTTCATTAGTTTGATAAATAAAATAGCTAGTTTGTCAATTTTGATTTTGTCATTTCAATTTATAGATCTAATTTTAATTCTTGTTGAGTATCATTTCTGAGTTGTTAAATTAGATTGAAGTATTGTTAGTTAAATTAGCCAAGTTAGAATTTTAGTATGATGTTTAGTTATAATTCAATGAGAAATAATGGTTTGATGAATCAAGGCTAAACCTCCATTAGAGGGGTTGATGAAGCCTTGATGAAAACTTAGTTGTATAGTGTAGAGTCGTTGTAGAGTCTATTCTATTCTAGAAGGTCGTGTTTCGCCATGAGAATGGGTGGACGACCTCACATGCTAGTTATAATTGGTAGAAATGCCATGCTAATTAGGGATTAGAACGAGCAATTCTTACCGTAAGAACGTAAGAATTGGATTACAACAGTCTATGCTAGGTGATTAAGTTGGATTCGAGGTGGATTCACTTCCCCTCTAATTCTTTATCTAGATTCACATTTCAGTATTCCGTAGCATTCCGTTATTCGTAACTTGTCAATTAAATCCCACTCGTAGTATAGAATTCCCCTCGTAAATCTCTCACTAGACATAAGACCGATTAGTTAACTACGAAATCATTCCATGCTAAAGAACTAGGAGTGGAACGAATTTGTTACTCCACTCTATTTCGATAGAATTGAGAGTAGAAAACTTGATAACAATTAGTAAAATAAGTTTTAGTTTACTTACGTTTTGAGTTTCATCGTTCATTTCGTAGGTAAACTTTATCTTTTTATGTTTATCAAATGGCCCCGCTGCCATCTTAGTTACCTTTAGCATTATTTTCTTACTATAATTAGTCATTTTTAAGTCCCATTAAACCCACCCACCCTTGTTCGATTCTAACTGTGGTTGTCTTTTTCAGCATTAAACTTCCTCGAAAAAAAATTGCACGGAGCGCTTTGCGCTAAAGTTCTTGGAAGCCGAAGCGCGACCGCTCAAAACACCGTAACTTCGAAGTTTACTTGCCATTCACCTGCGCCCAAAGTGGCGCACTGCTTCTAAGCTGAATTTTGCCGGATTTCCACGGGTTTGTTTGAACCGATTTTTTAAGTTTTTGATTGTTCTAACTTGTTATATACACGAACACGTGTAAACAAGACGCTATTCATAAGCGAAGCAAAGGGCCTTGCAATCAGGTATTCCTTTCTTCCATACCTCGCATCTCGGTTAGAAGTTTATACTAATATATCAAGATTGTTTGGAGTGTTGTCGTGTTTAGACTTAGACTTGCATGAGATTAAGGTGCGGTGGGAGAAAAACACCGAGCGTAATTAACCGTCAACGCGTCAACAAACAAGTCTATCGAGTATACCAATCACTACACCTCTAGCTACTATCCCACCCACCCACACCGACATAATGGCTGAAGAAAGAGAGACTCCTCTCCGACTTTTACAAAGCCTTGGCGATAGCCCTAAATCTTGCATCGTTCTAGCGGACCGATTGGGGATTTTTGAATCCCTCAAACATATTTAATTAATTTGTTTTTTAGACCATGAAAAACCTTATCAGCATCGCGTAGGATTGAACAAGTCCTTACAACATTCCATCATCCTACGGTTGGTGCGGAACAAATTAAACGAGGGTATTTCCCTTCACCTTAGCCGATAAAGGCGTCTGGAGGTTAAGCGCCCAAAGCGCTAACTTTGTGGACTCGTGGGCTAAACTTGTTCATTTATTTTATGAAACATTTTACCCACTCCTAAAGACGGATGAGATGCTTTCCAAGATTCATTTTTTTCGATAGAATCCTCATGAATCATTTTCTGAGGCTTGGAATCATTTCACCGATCTGCTTATAGAGTGTCCACACCATAACCTAGCAAAAGACACGTTAGTTCGTGCCTTTTTCAAAGGACTTCTACATCACCATAAAGAAGTCCTTGACATAATGAATGGGGGTAGTTTCCTAAGTAAAGGAGCCTCGGAGGCTTACAAATTTTTAGAAGATCAAACTAAATGCAATAAATTGGGGTAGTGATGATATATCCCCTCTGCTAGTTCTTCTTCAACAGTTAAGGCCGCAGGTATGTTTGAGATGAAACCCGATCTAAAACTTAAAAATTTAATCGAATCTCTAACTAAAAAAGTTGAGGCTATTTCTGTTCAACAAAAGCCTATCCCCATCATGAATGTAAACTCCAACCCATGTAATTTCTATTTGAGTCCTGAGCACCCTGACTCCTATTGTCCTCTCGCCTATGAACAACAACAATCAGAGCAAGATAATGCTTGCTCCATTAATAGCTATCCTATTCTTAATGCCCCATGGAGACAAAATCCCAACTTCAGTTGGCGAAACAATCAACAAGTTACATCTCCAGGGTTTAATAACCAAAATGTTAGGCAAGCATACAATTATAACCAAGCTCCACCTAGGCAAGGACAAGGACAAGGTCGGGAATTATAATAATTATAACAACCAAAGCTTAAACCACGACAAGGTAAAACACAAGGTCAGGGTAATTATAATAGTTATAATACCAATAGAGGTATCGTTCCGGTTAACAATAGTAACTATCACAACCCACCCATAAATAATCAAAGTGAGATAGTTCTAGTCGCACTTTTGTGACTACTACACCTACACAACCGGATCAGATCGACCTTTATACTGAGTTACCCAACAACTTTTCCAAACAATGACTCAATCAAACCAACAGATCTTACAATCCATAAATCAAGGCATACAACAGTTAGCCCAAGAGAAAGCTCCAACCAAAAGGCGTGTTTCCGTGGATGCGATACCAAACCAAAAAAACAAAAAACACGGCCTTTTGAGGTAAACGATAATACTAGTATGGAAACTACAATCGTAGGTGACCTAAATGCCATCACCACTCTCCGTTCTAGAAGAGTGGTTGATAACAAAGTAACTATGCCTATAGTTACCCCATCAGTACTCCCTACACCGGATATCGAACTAGATACCGAAATAGAAACCGAAGAGCCTACCACGTAGAGGTACCCGGTTAAACCACAACCTAAGAAATAGAAAGCCAAGGTTACACATCAAGTCGAGCCATACGCTAAATATAGAGCGAAACCACCGTTCCCTCAGAAATTAGCCATGCTAACCAGGGATACAAACTTTGAGGAGATTAGGAACGTTTTCAAAAATCTAACGATAAACCTTCCTTTTCTCGAAGCTATTAAAAGCTACCTAACCACGCTAAGTTTCTTAAGGAGTTGTGCACTACTAGGCATAAGACCAACATACCTAAAGGCGCCTTTCTAACCTGAGCGGTTCCCAACTTTATCCGAAAATAATGGAATTGTTAAGTACAAGGACCACTGGTCGCCCTCTTGTAAAAATGCACCTTAGGAGATTCCCACACACGACGGCTTTATTAGACACGGGGGCAGTGTTAACTTACTCCCGTATTATTTGTATAAACAAATAGGTCTACAGGAACTGCAACCTACAAAAATAACGTTGCAGTTAGCGGACAGGTCAATTAAGTATCCTAAGGTTGTAGTGGAAAATGTGATTGTTAAGGTTCAGAATTTCTACTATCCTGCTGATTTTGTTATCCTTGATACAGAAGTCGCTAACGACTCTGTACCGATCATCTTAGGGCGTCCCTTCTTGGCAACTGTCAACGCACTTATAAATTGCCGCGATGGTAAGATGTCCTTATCTTTTGGCCATCTTTCTATTGAGGTAAATGTTTTTAAAATGATGAAACATTTACCAGAATCGTCTATAGATGGGGAGGTTAACATGATCGAGAGCTTAGCTCAAGATTATTTTAACAACACTTTTCCCGAAAACAATATGTACAAATTCCTTTCTTTTGGAACTTATGATTTTGTAAATGACTCCTACTTAGAGGAAGTCAACACCATCCTTGAGTCCACACCAATTGTAAACCCGCCTGTTGCTCCATATACTGAGTATGAAGACTTGCTACCTAAGCAAGTATTCATTATGCAAAATGGGGACCCTGATGAAACATCTATAGACATTCCTTCCACCCCAGTGCTTAAACCTCTTCCCCCGGAGTTAAAATATATTCAACTTGATCCGGATGGTAGTCATCCGGTAATTATATCTTCTCAGTTAACTAAGAATGAAGAGACACGTTTAATCAGGGTGATTAGGGAACATCGGTCTGCGATTGGTTGGTCCCTAGCCGACATTAAGGGAATTGAGCCTAATGTTTGCACTCATCGCATCCATTTGGAGGATAACGAAGACTTTCGCGAACATCGGCGTCATTTGAACCCCGCCATGAAAGAGGTGGTTAGGGAAGAAGTCTTACGATTACTCGATGTGGGTATCATATACCCAATCTCTGATATCGAATGGGTAAGCCCCATTCATGTAGTTCCTAAGAAATCAGGAGTTACCATGGTACGTAACGGAAAGGGTGACTATGTTGTCACACAAGGTCCTATGAAATGGAGAATCTGTATTGATTACAGACGTTTAAATGCTATGACACGAAAGGATCACTTTCCTTTATCTTTTATAGATCAAATACTCGAATGCCTAGCTGGTCATGCTTTTTATTATTTTCTGAATGGCTACCCAGGCTATTTTCAGATTATTATTGATATTGATGACCAAGAAAAGACTACCTTCATATGTCCATTTGGAACGTATGCCTATAAACGAATGCCTTTTGGCCTTTGTAATGCTCCCGGTACCTTCGGTGATGTATGCTTCATATATTTAGTGACATGGTAGAGCTTTATGGAAGTTTTCATGGATGATTTTTCTATCTATGGAGACTCCTTCACATGATTGTTTGTCTAAACTTTGTCTAAGGTTTTGACATGGTGTGAAGAAAAGAGCCTCGTTTTAAAGCTGGGAAAAGTGTCATTTCATGGTGAAAAGGGCATAGTACTAGGTCACATTGTATTTAGTGATGGCATCGAAGTGGATAAGGCCAAACTAGATAAGATAGCGACTCTACCTAAACCACGGGTTGTCCGTGATATTAGAGCCTTTCTAGGCCATGCAGGTTTTATAGGCGTTTTATTAAAGATTTTCGAAAATAGCTAGGCATTTAACTAATCTGCTTTTGAAGGATGCAATCTTTGATGTTAATTTTAACCGTAGCGGGCTTTTGAAACTTTAAAAAGCCCTAACCTCTGCACCAATTATCTGACCTCGATTGGTCTAAACCTTTTAAACTCATGTGTGATGCTAGTGATTATGCGGTTGGTCTTCGTCTTGGGGACGAAACTAGATAATAAGTCCATCTGTTATTTATTATGCTAGTAAAACCTTAAACGATGCTCAACGGAATTATACAACTACTGAAAAAGAATTTTTAGCTGTCATTTATGCTTTAGATAAGTTTCGTCCTTATTTGGTTGGTTCTAAAACTTTAGTTTACACGGACCATGCAGCCCTTAGGTACCTTCTTGCAAAGAAGGATGCTAGGCAGAGATTAATCCGATGGATTCTTCTCCTACAAGAGTTTTCATTAGAAATAAAGGACAAAAAAGGTGTCGAAAACGTAGTTGCCGACCACTTATCTAGACTTACAAACGGCGATAATAGTGATTACGAGTCCATACTGGGACTCTTTTCCCGATGAGCATCGTATGCTATTTTTTCAGCACCATGGTATCCGACATTGTAAATTATTTAGCGGCTGATGTTATGCCTTATAATTGGTCAAGAAATGAAAGTAAGAAGTTCTTGGCGAGTTAAGTTATACTTTGGGATGAGCCCTACCTTTTTTAAGTATTGTGCGGATCAGATTATTCGTCGTTGCATTCCCCAGTGGGAATATAATGAAGTTCTATCGTTCTGCCATGACAAAGAGTGTGGTGGCCATTTTAGTGGAATGAAAACAGCCGCTAAAGTTTTTCAATGTGGATTTTATTGGCCTACCCTTTTTAAGGATGCCCAAGTGCATTGCAAGATGTGTATTCGTTGCCAACAACTTGGGCGAATCACGAAACGTAATATGATGTCATTAAATCCAATCTTGATAGTAGAAATTTTTGATGTTTGGGGCATTGATTTCATGGGTCCCTTCCCTGTTTCCCACGGTTTCAATTATATTCTAGTTGTCGTGGACTACGTGTCTAAATGGATAGAGGCCATGGCTTGTGATAAGAGCCCAAAATTGTAGTTTTAACCCTGTAACAGTCATACTTTTAGACCAATTATGTGAGTAATAATTAAGAGTTAATACTGATCACGTGTTTTTATGCATTTCAGGCTTCAAAGTCCATTATGTGCAGAAATGTGCCACTTTAGTGAGATAAAGGAGCAAAGGTTGGTTGCTAAAGAGTTCTGTGATTAAAGGCCAAGATTGAAGAAGACAAAGTCTTTCTAACGCCCGATCAAAAGCTGAAAAGTCGACGCCGGGCGTAAACAAAGACACAAAGTCGTGAGAACTTCGAAGGCGTATCTTTGGACTCAGACCTCGGAATTGGGCCTACCTTATGTCAAAACGACCGGCTCGGAAAGAGCTTTCCAATGGTCTAAGCCTTGACCCAATAAGAGGAGCAAAAGTGGACAAAAAGTCTATTGAAGTCAACTGCAACTGAAGAGGCCTTTTTGGACTGAAAGAATTGGGTTTTGGGCCTGAGAATCTGGCCCAAAACATGGCTCCAAGCCCATGCACGATTTTTGGATCTGAAAGTATAAAAACAAGAGCTTGAATCTTTGTTAATGGTAGATAGTTAAGTTAGAAAATAAGTTAGGTTAGGAAGCTAATGTTAATGGAGTTTAGGGTTAGAAAACGATAGATCTAGATCTAGTTTTGAGTTTTATCCCATTAATTAATTAGTTTTCATACCTTGTTTTAATATAGATTATTGAATCATTGTTACTTTTCATTAGATTAATAAAGTTAGTTGTTTTTGATAATCTAGCTTCATTTTTCATTAAACATCTATTGCAATTCATTGATGTCATTATTAGTTTAATTAAATTATTGCATGATTAGTTTCCATTGAGTTTAAATAAGCAAAGTTCAAATCTTGATATCATGTCTTGTTTGAATTCCATTGAGAATGATAGCGTAATGATTCTCGGCTAAACCTCCATTTGAGGGGGTTGAGAAGCCTTGATGAAAGCTTGATTCCGATTATCGTAGAGTCGTCGTAATTTCCTTTCCACTCTAGAAATGATTAGTTCACCATAAGAATGGGTGTAATCGTTCACATGCTACTTATGAATTGGTAGAAATGCCATGTGTAATTAGGGATTAGGAGTAACCATATTGTTCTGCGAAGCAGTTCAATTCGGATTCTGACGATTAGATGGATTAGTAGGATTAAGTCGAAGTTAAGGTGGAATCAATCCCCTACAACTCCTTATCATAGAATCAACGTAGCATTCCCATAGTTGTTCTAATAGTTGACTAGTTGCATCTTGTGGGTAGTTGCATCGTAGTCTAGTTGCCATTTCGTAAATCTCTCATTAGACTTTTTAGTTAAGATTACTTATATGTAGAGAACACAAAGATCGCGGAAGGACTAGGAGTGGAGCGAATCATCTACTCCACTATATCTCATAGGATTGAGAGTAGAATCTTTGATAAAATATAGGCACATAAGATAGTTTTAGTTTACTTACGTTTTGAGTTTTATCGTTCATTTTAAATTAGGTAAACTATCAATTTTATGTTTTATCAATCAAAATGGCCACCGCCATCTTAGTTTCACTTTCTCATTGTTTTCGTAGTATAACAACTCTTCTTAAAATCCCATTTCACCCACCCACCCTTGTTCAATTATAACTGTGGTTGTCTTTTTCAGCTTTAAACATCCTCAGAAATTTTTTTTTTTTGCGCGGGCGTGACTTCGCACCCAAAAGGCGCACCTAGCGCCAAGCTCTTTGGAAGTTTGGCGAGCGACCTTCAAACACTTTGTAACTTGAACTTACATTGGTAGCGACCGTGCCCAAAGTGAGCGACTTCGCGCCGAGGAATTTTTGCCGGATTTCCACGGTTTTGATTCGAACTTTGATTTTTCAAGTTTTTCGGTGTTCTAACTTGTTATATACACGAACACGCGTAAACAAGACGCTATTTATAAGCGAAGCAAGGGCGAAGGTATTCCTTTCTTCCACACCTTGCATCTCTCCGTTAGAGGTTTATACTAGTATATCAGATTTGTTTGGAGTGTTGATGTGTTTAGCTAAGTTTGGTCTTAGCCTTGTATGAGATTAAGGTGGTCGAACAAAACACCGAGCGTAATTACACAACAACGTCAACAAACAAGTCTATCTAGTATACCACCGACTACACCTCTAGCTACTATTTCACACAATAACCCGATATAATGCCGAAGGCGAAGAGACTCCTCTCTCGACTTCTACAAAGCCTTGGCGATAGCCCTAAATCTTGCATCGTTCTAGCGGACCGATTGGGGATTTCGAATCCCCAAATATTTTAATTTGTTACCCGTTTTTAATGGGTTAGACCATGAAAAACCTTATCGACACATCGTAAGATTGAACAAGTCCTAACAACATTCCACCATCCTATGGTTGGTGCGGAACAAATTAAACTCGGGGTATTCCCTTTCACCTTAGCCCGATAAAGGCGTCTTGGTTAACTACCCAAGCGCCTAATTACGTGGACTCGTGGGATAAACTTGTTCATTTGTTTATGGAACATTTTTACCCACCCCTAAAGACGGATGAGATGCTTTCCAAGATTCATTTCTTTTCGACAAAATCCTCATGAATCATTTTGAGGCTTGGAATCGTTTCACCGATCTCCTTATAGAGTGTCCACATCATAACTTAGCTTAAAGACACGTTAGTTCGTGCCTTTTCAAAGGACTTCTACACCACCATTAAGAAGTCCTAGACATAATGAATGGGGGTAGTTTCTTAAGCAAAGGAGCCCGGAGGCTTATAAATTTTAGAGGATCAAACTAAGCGAAATAACAACTGGGGGTAGTGACGATATCCACGCTCCTCCACTAGTTCTTCAAATACTGATTAAGGCCGGTATGTTTGAAATTAAACACGATCCCGAAGCTTAAAACTCTAATCGAATCACTCACTAAAAAGGTAGATGCCATTTCGTTCAACAAAAGCCTATCCCCGTCATGAATGTAAATTCAAATCCATGTAGTTTTACATTTGGAGCCCCGAAAGCATCCCGACTTCCATCGTCCTATAGCCTATAAACGGGCTTGTTCCATTAATAGTGAACCTAAGCGCCCTTTGGAGAGACAAAATCCCAACCGGTTGGAGAAATAACCAACCGCCACACCTCCGTGGTACAATAATCAATATGTTAGGGCGATACCGGTTTAACCAAGCTCCACCACGACAAAGGGCAGGGTTAGGGTAATTTTAATAATTATAACAACCTAGTGCAACCTCGACAAGGTCAAGCACAAGGTCAAGGTAGTTATAATAATTATAATGCTAATAGAGGTATCGTTCGGTAAATAATAATTATCAAAATCCACTCATAAATAATTCGCGAAATAGTTCAGTCCACACCACGTGACTACTACACCCACACAACCGGATCGTCTTGACACCTTCATACAAGTGAGCCAAAAACTTTTCCAAACCATGGCTCAATCTAACCAATAGCTTCTACAATCCGTTAATAATTTAGCCCAACGGTTGGCCTAAGATAAAGCCCAACCCAAAGGTGTGTTTCCAAGTCACGCAATACCTAATCCTAAAACAACAAACACAGCCTTTGAGGTAACCGATAATACTAGTAATGAATATGAAAATGTAGGTGAGCTAAAGGCCATCACCACTCTCCGTTCTGGCAGAGTGGTTGATAACAAAGTAACTATGCCTATAGTTACCCCACCAGTAGCCCCTACACCTGCTACTTTACTAGATACCGAAATAGAAACTGAAGAGCCTACCACTGTAGAGGTACCAGTTACAACACAACCTAAGAAACAGAAAGCCAAGGTTAAACATCCAGGTGATACAATTGCTAAATATAGAGAGAAACCACCGTTTCCACAAAAATTAGCCATGTTAACTAGGGATACTAATTATGAGGAGATTAGGGATGTTTTCAAGAATCTAACTATAAACCTTCCCTTCCTCGAAGCTATTAAAAAGCTACCACACCATGCTAAGTTTCTTAAAGAGTTGTGTACTATTAGGCGTAAGACCAATATACCAAAAGACGCCTTCTTAACAGAACAATTCCCAACTCTATCTGAACATAATGGAATTGTTAAGTACAAGGACCATGGTCGTCCTACTGTACAATGCACCTTAGGAGATTCCTATACGACGCGTTATTAGACGTGGGGGCTAGTGTTAACTTACTCCCGTTTTATTTATATAGACAAATAGGTCTAGACGAGATGCAACCCACTAAAATGACGTTGCAATTAGCTGATCGGTCTATTAAGTATCCTAAGGGTGTGGTTGAAAATGTCTTTGGTAAAAATTCAGGATTTCTACTATCCCATTTGATTTTGTCATCTTCGATCTGTAAGTCGCTAACGACTCTGTCCCGATCATCTTAGGGCGTCCTTTCCTGGCAACTGCCAATGCGCTCATTAATTGCCGCGATGGTTCAATGTCCATGTCTTTTGACCATCTTGCAGTTGAAGTAAATATTTTTAAAACAAAGACACATTTACCCGATTCGTCTGTGGATGGAGAGGTTAGCATGATCGAGAGCTTCGCTCAAGATTATTTCAACAACACGTTCCCTGATAATCATATGCCCAAATTTCTTTCCTTTGGAAGTTCAGACTCCAACAATTTCATTCCTACACTAGTCGATACACATATTATGGATGAGGACGAGATAGATGACTTTCTCAAAGATATAGAGGACTACCATAGTAATGTGAATATGACCAATCTAGATGAGGAATTCGATGAGTTTCTTAGAGCAGGTAATGATTCACCCTATCAAAAACTACTTTGCACAACATCCACCTCGACTTCCCTCCTTCCACCCTTTCAAAGGAATCTCGAGTTTGCACTCGATCCTTTTGTTTCTCCTGTGCTTCACAATTTTTTAAATCCACCTAGTAAACAAATACTTGGAAGGACAAACCATTTGACACCTTCATTTTCAGACATGAGACAGTCCCTACCTACACCATGAATGAGTTTTGTGCTAAACTCACATCCTCATTGTTTACATGCTTTCCTTCTACAACTTATCCATATCCACCATTTCTTCCACAACCGTTCACTTTTCCACACTTATTCACTAGGACACCCTTTTCGTTGCAAAATGAAAAAGAAGGTGCATGCTAGGTTACGTTATAGGGTTATCCTTATTTGTCATTTCACTAGGTTGCGTCATAGGAAATCTTGGTGCTTGATTGTGTTTGGATATGTTTTCTGTGATATTTATTTATGGAATGATCCACAACTATTTCGGTTGTTGATATATGATAAACTGCATGTTCATACATATGTTTAGATAAAGTCTCGAGTATCTGACTATAAATGACTCAATTTTTTGTTTGGTTCATCCCTTTCATTTCCAGATATTGGTAAGTGCACCATTAAGGTAACCGGGCCCTCCCTATGGAGTGTGTGGCTGTAAGTACCGGATCCTAAGTCCACGTTTAAAAAAATTCACGTTTTCCACTCTTGCATGTTTTCTCTGATTTTGGAGTCATGTTTCTCTATGGGGTGAATTATGTCCTTACTCATTATTGTTTTTTTATATATATATATATATATATATATATATATATATATATATATATATATATATATATATATATATATATATATATTAAATAATAAATATAGTAATCTAGGAAGTCTCGGGAATCTGACTTTAAAAGACCCACTTAAAAAAAAAAAATCTAAACCTTGTTATAAAAAATTTGTTTGGGGGTGGGGTGGTCGTGTTTCCGTCCTAGAATGTTTTATGTCCCATTAGTGTTGTTTAGGCTGTTTAATTATAATTTGATTCGGATTGACATATTCTATGAATTTATAGTTCATTCGTTCGCATAACGTATGTCATGCACACACTTTGAGGCGTTTTCCACTATCTTATATGTCATCCATGGTCGGAATAGAGTGTTTTATGGATCATTGGATTAGAAATTCTCTCCTGATCATTTTCATATCTCATTCGCAAAAATCAGACCGGTAACGAAGTGGCAATTTTAGTTTGAAGTTACGCGAAAAATCGAAAAATTCGAAAATTTCGAATTGGGCTTCAACAACCCAACCAGCCGGCCAGTACCCGACCGGCGCCTTTTACCTTTGCACCAACAGTCGCGTTCTTCACTTCCAAGCCGCCATTAATGACCACCAAAGCTTCAAAACCTAAAAAAATAAAATAATAAGAAACCTAAACTAACCCACGCCAACCATAAAAAATCCACTTCAAATCTTCTCTAAACCCAAACCACCACCAAATCCACCAACTTACATCACCAAGAACCGCCGAAAATTTCAAAATTTGTGGTGTCGCGCCACCACCGCCACCACCATGTTTGTTTGTTTCATTGGTCGACTCAAATTCCAACACCACATCCCATTTACACCCCACAAAATTCCTAACACTGTAATGGCTCAACAACGTCGAATCTTACCGGAGCAAGCATTTACTGGTGACCACTTCGCGCCGTTTTACGGTGACGAAATGATTAGTAGAGGCTGGAATAGCTTGTGGTACTTTCATTTGAAGCCTTTTACCGAAGACTTAGTCCGGCGGTTTTACAACACGCGAAGGAGGTGGAGGGACTAGAATTTTTTGTTATGGTGGCGAAGAGGAGGAAGGAAGTAACTCTTGGGTTGTTGGGTTGAGATTCTAGGCATTCGCCTAGAATCCATCTGATGTCGCGTTACGGGGAGTCCCAATATAATGGGGTAGAGCCTTTGATGCACGCGTGACAGTTCACGAAGGGAACTACAATGCGAGATCGCATTGTGTTCGTCGAGCATCCCCGGGAACCAACCAAACCGGGCGGCTCGATGGATTGGTCGGAACATCCTGGGGAAGGAGAAGGTCAGTGACATCGGTCTGAATTGCCTCACATTTTATGGATACTCCAGGAGCAGAAGTACGAGTTCTGTATCTTAGAGTTTTTGCTTAGCATGATTAGGGGAGTGGGAAAGTTGATGGCACCTCTCCCTGTTTTAATAACCAAGATCATCTTTGAAGTTGAGAAGCGGCTCCGTCGATAGGATTTACATCACCCTACACCGAAATCCTCGGATCTATAAGGATTGTGTCCAACGAGTTTGGAGGTTGCCTGAGGATAGAGAAGAGGATGAGGAGGATAGGGAAGAGGATGAGGAGGATGGTGGAAATGAGAATGCCTCGGAGGATGAGGAGGACTTGACTTGTTTTGATGTTGATGCCTTGGAGAGGTGTTGGTCAGATGCAGAACGCATGGCCGTAATTCATCGTGGCATGCGTTCACTCAACACTATCTGCGAAGACCTCCGGACTCGACAGGTAACTATCCACCATAATTTCGAGATCCGTACCCAGAGGGAGGACGAGCGGTGGGAACAGATGAGGGCCGAGCTAGAAGCTTCGGCCGCCCGATTCGGGCCGACATGCTTGCACGATTCCCACCTCACGAGGATTCTCCTTCTGAGGACACACCATCGAGGCACGAGCATCGTCGCCGAAAGACAAATGGTGCTGGCCCATCAGGAGCTCAGGAGCCATCTCTTAAGCATGTGCCCTCCGCTACCAGTACCGAAGTGGTTAGGGATAGTATAGTTTGATGTTTTTTTATTTGTAGTTTCATTATTGTTATTTATTTTAATGTAAGTTTAATTCCGTAATTTGAATTTTGTAGTGAAATGTACTTGAATGAAAATTTTAATATAATCGCGGTTATTTTCATTTGTCGTGGTTGTTTCATATTGATCCCACCTTCCCAAATTGTTTGGGGGTGGTGTTATCTATTTCAAAGCATGATTTTTATATGACCCTCATTTTAGAATTTATTGCGGAGTCAAGGTGAGAATATAGCCGATTAGGCATATCTATGAATAAGTATCATGGTAGAATGAAATCTCGATAAAATAGGTAGATTCTATCCTAAATTCAACCTAAAAGATACTAGGTTTGTTTTAGAATCAAGAATATGAGTTGTTTCCATTTTCGGGATTGGAAATTTTAGTATTTCTAAAAGCGCCGTGAAAAACTTTTTGGCAACTTCGATCCGTTTTAGCAACTTAAAACCTATATAAACTTTATTCATTCTACACTCACAACCCACACTACACCTAACTTCCATCACTCACCTTTCAATCCCACATTTCGCCTCATTTTTAAGCTCTTCACACCTCTGGCGCTGCAAGCTGGAAGCTAAGACTTTAACTCGCTCTACACTTTTGTCGAATTTTTATGCAGGCACTTTTTTCAAGGCGAAGAAAGTGCGACTCACGCTCAAACACTGGAATTCCAAAATCTTCAGAGCTTTTCGCTTCAAGTAGAAGCGCGACTCGTGCCCGACTTCCGTGGACCAGAAAAATTCAGTTTTCGCGGGGGTTGCGGGTCATTCGCAGCTATTCAGGCGTAATTTTGAGATGACATCTCCTACATTGATACCGGAACAGTCTTTCGAAGATTTGTTCCAAAGCACTACTTATGGTGCTTGGTTTCGCTTAGGCGATCACATACGTTGGTGGGAACCCTTTTATGGTAAGACGATGCACTTTATTCTCCAACACTAGCATCTTATTTTTACGATAACTGCATTTTCTTTGAGAGACCAGATGGAGAACAAGTGTTCTCCATCAACATTGATAATAAACCAATGGAAATTACCAGGTTCTTGCTAGCATTTGTTCTTGGACTTGCTATGCCCGCTGAAATACAAGACCCATGGTGTTATTAGGTAGATAATATATATGTCTACACTTATGAGTTTTTGCATGAGTCCTATGGGGCAGGCATTTTCCGTATCGAGGACTAAGGGGAATATAACGTCGCCTTTGGTAGCCTGTCCATGAACATAGGAACTGTTATGTTTTGGATCATGCTAAACATTTTAGGGGAATGACGTTTTTCTTACGTGAATGATGCCACTTGCGTGCCTTCTTCCTTTTAGCCACGGGACGTATGTGTCATGACCTTCCTCGAACCTTGATGTCTAGTTTAGCTCGATCCCATAGCATGAGGCATAAGTACCTTCTTATGCCTGTTCTAATTTCCCGTATTATGCTATGTTTCTTTCCTGTTTTTTGTACACGTTTCACGGATTAGATTACGGTCGACACTGTACGACCCACCAATAGTATTATTCAATCTTTTCGTGCAATGACTTGGTAAGGGTGGAGGATACAACCTCATCAGGTTGCACCCTACACCCCATCAGACCAAGTGGCTCTTAATAGGTTAGCAATACTAGATGATAAATGGCGGGAAGCCTGGCAAATTATCATGGCATGGCAGGACGCGAAGGAACCTCACTTCTTTATAGAAGAAGAGGATGAGAAAGATGATGAGTAAAGCGGGAGATAAGGTAAGTTTTAATTCTAGTTAGTGTCTGCTTATGTCCCAAGCAATTTCATTCTTGTTAACCCCATAATGGGTAGAACTTCATTATAGAGTTCGTCGGTTTTATTTCTTATATTAGCACGTTCTAACCTTGTTTTGCGGATGTTCCTGAATTTCCACGGCGCTTCAATAGTATTTTTCCTACCCTCTTTATTTAAATGCTTTGAGGACAAAGCATGCTTCTTTGTGGGGGGGCATAGAAACACGTGTAATTAAGGCATCTGTTAGGATATAGATAGGTATAATATGCATTTGTTTTCTAGTTAAAATTTCAAAAATTCAAAAATATAAATAAATAAGTTATGCTATACACTTAGGAATATTGGTATTGTTTCTTTCTCTATGCTCTTAATAATCTAGAAGTCTTACGTAGCTTTTGCATTAGAATAATTTTTAGAAACTTAGGTTAATATGTAGGTAACAATCTTTGCATCTATCTATAAATATATTACATGAGTATCGATGATTGTTAGCAGTAAGTTTCTGAAATCTAGGCTAGAGTACTTATTCTACAAATCCTGTGAGAATATAGCCTAAAGCCTTATATGAGCGAAATATTTGAGAAATGACACAAGGGAGAATTAAAATCCGGATAGAGAAATCACACGTCCACTTGCTTGATCACTATGACATATCCTAAGCGAGAATTTAGGCCCTCTTTGGATCGATATAGCCAGAAATTCAAACCTATGAATTATTTTCCGCTAGTCGCCCCTCTTAGCCTTTCTTTAGCCTTCCATAAACCAAAATTCCTTTACCCCGTTACAAAAACAAAACAAAATAAAAATAAAAAAAAAAAAAAAAAAAAAAAAAAAATCAACCTACCCAATCTAGAATAAGTTTGAGAATAGAATGAGGAAGAAAGAAGAAGAGAAAAAACTTGTGTAAACAAAAGTTAGTTAATTGTTTCAGAAAATAAAGAAAAGAAGTTTCCATCCAAAGAAAAGAAAAATAAAAATAGAAATAAAATAAAAACTCCAAAAATAGAATAAAAGTGAGTCAAAAGCCAAAGAAAAGAAAAAGAAAAATATGGCTAAGGATGGAAACAAAGTATAGAAGCAAAAGAAAATAACAAGGTTTTCTCTAAGTTACATAATATGAAGACTCTATTATCTCAGACTTGTCCTTTTGAATATCCATTTCCTTCCTTCTTAGACCATCTCCTAATCCCCGCAACACCTAATAAAGACATCTACCTCAATTAGGAATAGGTTAGTGTGATAGTAAGTGGCAGATGTGTTTGATCGACTCCGGCTTCCTTGTTGTCATTGAGATTGTAAGGTAAAGTGTGCCCACTGCACATTAATCGGAGTATAAACTTGAGTGGAAAAATCAGAGTGTTGTATCTTGACTATTATTGTGAGAACCTACTTAAGGACGCTATTCCGAGTTTCAGAAACGAACCTGCTAGACATTTCATAGTATTACTCATTGTATATATGTTTATTATAGATGATTGATTATTATGCATATATTAGCTTAGGTTTCGACTTGATTACTCTATATGCATTGCAAGTGAGAGGTATAGTTAATTTAAAGCATGAATAAGGAAACAATAGTTTTATTTCTTAGTCGTTGTAGTATAGATGAAGTTTGTGAGTACCTTCACTGGAAAACTCTCACGAGGCTATAACTCGTCCACTACGGAATTCCTAGTGGTTTAAGGCCTTGTTGCATATTGTCAATGCAATCGCACTAAGCGAAATGAGAGTAGATAGAACTCCATTTTTGGTCACTTATTCTAATTTCTCATCTTTGCTTGAGGACAAGCAAAATACTGTTTGGGGGTGGTTTGATAAGAGCCCAAAACTGTAGTTTCAACCCCCATAATCATACTTTTAGACCAATTATGTGAGTAATAATTAAGAGTTAATACCGATTCACGTGTTTTATGCATTTCAGGCTTCAAAGTCCATTATGTGCAGAAATGTGCCACTCTAGCGAGATAAAGGAGCAAAGGTCGGTTGCTAAGGAGTTCTGTGATTAAAGGCCAAGATTGAAGAAGACAAAGCCTTTCTAAAGCCCGGTCAAAAGCTGAAAAGTCGACGTGGAGTAAACAAAGACACACAAAGTCGTGAGAACTTCGAAGGCCGTATCTTTGGACTCAGACCTCGAAATTGGGCCTACCTTATGTCAAAACGACCGGCTCGGAAAGAGCTTTCCAATAGTCTAAGCCTTGACCCAATCAGTGGAGCATAAGTGGACAAAAAGTCTGTTGAAGACAACTGCAGCTGAAGAGGCCTTTTTGGACTGAAAGAATTGGGTTTTGGGCCTGATTCTCTGGCCCAAAACATGGCTCCAAGCCCATGCACGATTTTTGGATCTGAAAGTATAAAAACAAGAGCTTGACTCTTTGTTAATGGTAGATAGTTAGGTTAGAAAATAAGTTAGGTTAGGAAGCTAATGTTAATAGAGTTTAGGGTTAGAAAAAGATAGATCTAGATCTAGTTTTGAGTTTTATCCCATTAATTAATTAGTTTTCATACCTTGTTTTAATATAGATTATTGAATCATTGTTACTTTTCATTAGATTAATAAAGTTAGTTATTTTTTATAATCTAGCTTCATTTTCCATTAAACATATATTGTAATTCATTGATGTCATTATTAGTTTAATTAAATTATTGCATGATTAGTTTCCATTGAGTTTAAATAAGCAAAGTTCAAATCTTGATATCATGTCTTGTTTGAATTCCATTGAGAATGATAGCGTAATGATTCTCGGCTAAACCTCCATTTGAGGGGGTTGAGAAGCCTTGATGAAAGCTTGATTCCTATTATCGTAGAGTCATCGTAATTTCCTTTCCACTCTAGAAATGATTAGTTCGCCATGAGAATGGGTGTAATCGTTCACATACTAGTTATGAATTGGTAAAAATGTCATGTGTAATTAGGGATTAGGAGTAACCATATTGTTCTGCGAAGGCGATTCAATTCGGATTCTGACGATTATTCGTCGTTAGTAGGATTAAGTCGAAGTTAAGGTGGAATCAATCCCCTCTAACTCCTTATTATAGAAATCAACGTAGCATTCCCATAGTTGTTCTAATAGTCGACTAGTTGCATCTTGTGGGTAGTTGCATCGTAGTCTAGTTGCCATTTAAAGTAAAATCTCTCATTAGACTTTTTAGTTAAGATTACTTATCGTAGAGAACACGACATCTTGCGGAAGGACTAGGAGTGGAGCGAATCATCTACTCCACTATATCTCATAGGATTGAGAGTAGAATCTTTGATAAAATATAGGCACATAAGATAGTTTTAGTTTACTTACGTTTTGAGTTTTATCGTTCATTTCGTAGGTAAACTATCAATTTTTTGTTTTATCAGCTTGCCGTAGCAATGACCATATGACAGTGGTATTTTTTATTAAGGAGTATATTTTCTGTCGTTTTGGCATTCCTAAAGCCATAATTAGTGATGGTGGAACACATTTTTGCAACAGAGTTGTTGCATCCCTAGTGAAAAAGTATAGAGTTACACACAAAGTAGCAACTCCTTATCATCCACAAACTAGCGGACAAGTAGAAGTTTCTAATAGGAAATCAAAAAGATTTTAGAAACAACAATCAGAAATCGATAGGAAAGATCGGTCGAAGCGTCTATCGGATGCCTTATGGGCGTATAGAACTGCTTTCAAAACTCCTATAGGTATGTCTCCCTTTAGACTTGTATTTGGGAAACCTTGTCATTTTTGGATTGAAATAGAGCACCGTGCTCGTGGGCTATAAAAGTCTTAACTTCAATATTGATGAGGCGGGTGTCAAACGCAAATTGCAATTGAATGAGATTGAAGAAATCCGTAGCGATTCTTACTATCTCGCGAAGGATTATAAAGCTAACATGAAACGTGTTCATGATAAACAAATCTTGCGCAAAGAGTTTGTGGTTGGTCAAAAGGTTTTGCTTTATAACTCCTGTCTACATATTTTCCCAGGGAAACTAAAAACACGTTGGTCTAGTCCTTTTCTGGTTACTGAAGTCACCCCTTACGGGGCAATCACCTTGGTAAATCCCAAGGATAACAGTACCTTTCAAGTCAATGGCCAACGGTTAAAACATTTTCACGAGCTTCTGTCCCCTGATGTAGAGGAAGTCCTTTTACAGGACCCTATAAATGAGGACTGACCTTTGTCATTTGATGTACTTCCTTTCACTTCCATATAGTGGTAAGTGCACCATTCAGGTAACCGGGCCCTCCCTATGGAGTGTGTGGCTGTAAGTACCGGATCCTAAGTCCACGTTTCACATAATTCACGTCTTCCACTTTTGCATGTGTTCTCGGTTTTTGAGTCATGTTCCTCTATGGGGTGAATTATGTATTTATTGTTTTTCATTTTTCTTATAAAAAAAATAAAAATAAAAATTCTAAAATCATAGAAATAGCAATCCAACAAGTCTTGGGAATCTGACTTTAAACGACCCACGTTTAAAACAAATTTTGTGTTTAAAAATTTGTTTGGGGCTGGGCAGTCGATCTTTCCATCCGGATTGCTCAAATTTTCCATTGTGTTGCTTAGGCCCGTTAGTCGTAGTTCATTCGGGTTGACGTTATCTATAACGTAGATTCCCTTCGTTCGCATAACTTACGTCACTCACGCACTTTGAGGCGTTTTCCACCTTCTTATACATCACCCATGGTTGGAATTGAGTGTCTTACGGATCATTGGATTGGAAATTCTCTACTGATCATTTCCATAACTCATTCGCCAAAATCGGACCAGTAACGAAGCGGCAAATTGAATTTGAAATTGCGCGAAATATCGGAAAAGTTCGGAATTCGAATTGGGCTTGGGCCCAAACCGTACGCACGTCTGTGCATCTCCTTCCTTCCCAAAAACGCACAGTTTGTTTCCTTCCTTCCCAAAAACGCACAGTTTGTTTCCTTCTCCAATCCCGCCGGTTACCAAAGTTTAAAACAAAACTTAAACACCAAAATAAAAAAAATAATAATAAAAAAAAAAACCAAAAAAAAAAAAAAAAAAACAAAAACAAAAAACCAAAACACACCTATCTACACCACGCCCATTGTAACCAACAGCCCGAGTCCTCTCAAACAAAATTTCCACACCACCGAAAACAGCCACCAATTCAAGCTTCCAACCTGCCACCGTACCCACCATCGCCACCACCAGTGTTTTAGGTTGTTTTACATCAAACTCGCCTCCTCCACCGTCTACAAAACCATTGGTTGTTTCAAAAACTTCAATGGCGCTACGACTAAGAATTTTGCCGGAACAAGCATTTAGGCCCGACCATTTCGCGCCATTCTATGCGGCGGAGATGATTAGGAGGGATTGGAATGGACTCTGGTACTCGACTGAGGAGTTCTACCACTTTGATTTGGTAGAACAGTTTTATAAGAAGCGAGAATTTGAGGGGAATAGAATTTTCATTAAGGTAGCAGAAGGAGCGAAAGTAACGTAGCGGCGATTCTTGGCTAAGCCGTTAGGGGTTACGCTGAAAGTAACCTAGAAAGCGACCATTCGAGGAATCGATTATAATTGGAGTTCCCGCTTTGATGAAAGATACTTTGTCGTGGAGGGTGAATACAATACGAGTTCTCATCATTCGTCCGCCAGTAACCACGAGAACCAATCAACCGGGTCAGAGCTCAATGGATTGGTAGGAACGCCCCGGGAAAGAAAAGTCGGCGACATCGGTCGCGCAATGTATGCGACGCGTTCTCTGGATTTTGCAAACGAATAAGTATAATTTCTGCATCCTCGATTTAATTTTTAAGGTGATTAGAGGAGTGGGAAAGAGCATTGCGCCTCTTCCCATATTGATCACTAAGATCATGCTCTCATTTAGAGTTGTCACAAAATCTGCCCCTATTATGATCAAGTTGCATTCAAATGCAACTATTTATGCTGAGTGCATCCAAAAGACTTGGCAGTTGTCGAAAGATGATGTGGTTGAGTCGGAGGATGAAAGGGAGGATATGACATGTCTGGATGACGATGCATTAGATAGTTGTAGTTCTAATTTAGAACGCATGCAAGTGCTGCAAACTGGCTTGCGTTGCGTTTATGGTATTTGTGAAGATATCCGAGATAGACAGATTGTACTTCAAAATAAACAAACGAACCTTCAGACGAGAGTTGAAATGCTCGAAAGGGGTCAGGAAGATATCTTGTCTAACATGGAGACTATGCACCAGCGCCAAGAGGACCGCTATATAGTACTAAAGGCTGAGATGGAAGCACAGCGCTTGCTTCAAATAGAGATGCTACGTCGCATGCCAACCTTGGAGGATTCTGGCTTAGACAAGTCTAAGAGGCATGAGCGTCGTCGCCGAAGGACAGATGGCTCAAGCCATTCTTCATCCCAGGACCAATCTCCATCTCAGGGTCCATCTTCATCACATGGCTAGGTGTTCACCATCAGTTTGTGTTCGATGTTATTTAATTGTTTTTATTGTTTTATTAGTTGGATTTTAATTCAGTTGTTAAATTTAAATATTAATGTGTTTGTTTTATGTTGTTTGGATTTAATTTTTTTTTTAATATAATTGGTTATTTTCGAGTTGTTCGTGTTTTTATCATTAATCCCACCTTCCTGAATTGCGTGGGGGTGGTAATATTTATACCGAGCATAATTCGTTATATGATCATTTTCTGTAAAGTTGTCTTGGAGTAAAGGTTGAGAATCTGGCCGATATCGGCATATCTATGAATATGTGTGGTGGTAGCATGAAACCTAGGAGAGTTTAGAAGTTACTATCTAAATCCAGTATAAAAGATACCAGGGTTGTTAGAAAATCAAGAATATGGTTTGTTTTCGTTTTCGGGTTTGGAATTTTTCTATTTCCGGAAATTGCCTTAAACAATTTGGCAACTTGCCGATTCGTTTTGGAAGCTCAGAACCTATTTAAACTACCTTCAATCTACACTCACAAACCACACAACACCCCACCATCATCCCTCACCTTTCACTCCAAGCTTTTCCTTCTTTTTCCTCTTAAACTTCGCCCAAGACTTACGAGTGCACGCACCTATACACCGTCGAAATTTTACTCGAGGCTTTTGCGCCCAAGTTGAGCGACTTCGCTACCACAACCTGTAACTCCAAAAACACCGAGCACACCTGCGCCCAAGTTGAGCGAGCTTCATACAACCTGTAACTCCAAAACACCCGAAGCGCTGCTTCAAGTGGAAGCGCACTCGCATACGACTCCGTAAACAAAGAAATTTCCAATTTTCTGAGGGTTTTTCCAGGATTTTCACAGCTGTTCCAGAGAGTAGTTTTGAGATGACATCTCCTATAGTCATTCCTGAACAGTCGTTCGAAGACTTGATGGGAACCGATACCTATGGAGCATCGTTCCGCGAGCGGATCGCGGTAGATTAGGATGGCGACATCTTCTGGTGAGTGATGACGATTCTTTTTCACCTCAGCTAACTGAATTTTTCTATAATCATATTACATTCTATTGTAACCAAGAAGGAGAACAGAAATTCTCCCTTGCAATTAATGACAGGACTAGGGAATTCAATAAGAATTTGGTAGCTTTGGTTTCGGGATTGCCATTGCGACGATCTCTATGCACACGTGGGGGTATATGACCGATAACTCATACCTCTATGAATATGCATATTTCCATGAGTATTATGGGGGAGGGGTATTTCGTGTCATGGACCAAGACCAATATAACATAGCCTTGGGTAGCCTATCGCTGAATGTTGGCACAACCATGTTATTCATCATGATGAATATTTTAGGGGAATGGAAGTTTACTTCTGCCAATAGTACCGCTGGTGACGTTTTCCTTGCTTTAGCTAAGGGATGTCACCGATATGACATTCCCCGAGTTTTAGTGGCTACTCTTAAAAGAGCCCATACCATGAGGCATAAGTATCTTCTTATGCCTGTTTTGGTTGGCCGCATTATGCGCGGTTGCTTACCGGAATTCTGTACCCAGTTCACGGATTGGAAAAAGGTTAAAATCATGAGACCCACCAATCGCATGGTCAGATCATTCCGAGTCATGACTTGGCCGGGATGGCAGGTGCAACCACATTTGGTTGCCCTTTACACCCCATCAGACCAAGTAACACTCGAGAGGTTAGCAATGGTTGATGATACACGACGGAAGGCGTGGCAAGTTGTTATGGCATGGCAGGATGCGAAGGAACCTCACTTCTTTATAGAAGAGGAGGATAACAAGTAAACGTTGGAGTGGAGGTAAGTTTTTAGTTTCAGTTAGTGTCTTTTTATGTCCCAAGCAATTTAATTCTGTTAACCCCATAATGGGTGGAACTCTTACAGAGTTGCGTCCATTTTTTTTTATTTCCTATATTAGTATGTTCTAACCTTGTTTTGCAGATGTTCCAGAATTTCATGCGTTTCCATGGTATTTTTCTACCCTATTTATTTAAATGCTTTGAGGACAAAACATGCTTCTTGTTCGGGGGGGGGGCATAGAAACACGTGTAATTAAGGCATCTGTTAGGATATAGATATGTATAATATGCATTTATTTTCAAGTTAAAAATTTCAAAAATATAAATAAATAAGTTTATGCTATACACTTAGGAATATTGGTATTGTTTTCTTTCTCTATGCTCTTAACAATCTAGAAGTCTCACGTAGCTTTTGCATCAGAATAATTGTTAGAAACTTAGGTTAATATGTAGATAATAATATTTGCATCTATCTATAAATATATTACATAAGTATCTATAATTGTTAGCAGTAAGTTTCTGAAATATAGGCTAGAGTACTTATTCTACAAATCCTGTGAGAATATAGCCTAAAGCCTTATATGAGCGAAACATTTGAGAAATGACACAAGGGAGAAGTAAAATCCGGATAGAGAAATCACACGTCCACTTGCTTGATCACTATGCCATATCCTAAAGCGAGAATTTAGGCCCTCTTTGGATCGATATAGCCAAAAATTCAAACCTATGAATTATTTTCCGATAGTCGCCCCTCTGAGCCTTTCTTTAGCCTTCCATAAACCACAATTCCTTTACCCTGTTACAAAAACAAAACAAAATAAAAAATTTAACTTACCCAATCTAGAATAAGTCTGAGAATAGAATGAGTGAAGAAAAAAGAAGAGAAAAACCTGTGTAAACAAAAATTAGTTAGTTGCTTCAGAAAAAGAAAAGAAGTTTTCATCCAAGGAAAAGAAAAATAAAAATAAAAATAAATAAAAACTCCAAAAATAGAATAAAATGGAGTCAAAAGCCAAAGAAAAGAAAAAAGAAAAATATGGCTAAGGATGGAAACAAAGTATAGAAACAAAAGAAAATAGCAAGGTTTTCTCTAAGTTACATAATATGAAGACTCTATTATCTCAGACTTGTCCTTTTGAATATCCATTTCCTTCCTTCTTAAACCATCTCCTAATCCCCGCAAAGACCTAATAAAGACCTCTAGCTCAATTAGGAATAGGTTAGTGTGATAGTAAGTGGCGGATGTGTTAGATCGACTCCGGCTTCCCTTGTTTGTCATTGAGATTGTAAGGTAAAGTGTGCCCATTTTTTTAATCGAGCTTAAACTTGAACCGAAAAATCGAGTGGTTTTGTCTTGACATTTATGTGAGAACCTACTTAAGGACGCTTATTTCGAGTTTTTAAACGAACCCGCTAGGCATTTCATAGTATATATATTTGTATCATAGATGATTGATTATTATGCATATATTAGTTTAGGTTTTTTGACTTGGTTATTCTTATTCATTTGCTAGTGAGATGTATAGATAGTTGAGACATGAATGAGGAAACAATAGTTTTATTTCTTAGTCGTTGTAGTATAGATGAAGTTTGTGAGTACCTTCACTGGAAAACTCTCATGAGGCTATAACTCGTCCCACTAGGAATTCCTAGTGGTTTAAGGCCTTGTCAGATATGGTCAATCAATATTTCAAAAAACGAAAGTAGTTAGAACTCCATTTTTTGTCACTTATTCTAATTTCTCATATTTGCTTGAGGATAAGCAAAATGCTGTTTGGGGGTGGTTTGATAAGAGCCCAAAATTGTAGTTTTAACCCTGTAACAGTCATACTTTTAGACCAATTATGTGAGTAATAATTAAGAGTTACTACTGATTAAGTGTTTTTATGCGTTTCAGGCTTCAAAGTCAATTATGTGCAGAAATGTGCCACTTTGATGAGATAAAAGAGCAATGGTTGGTTGCTAAGGAGTTCTGTGATTAAAGGCCAAGATTGAAGAAGACAAATCCTTTCTAAAGCCCAGTCAAAGCTGAAAAGTCAAAGTCAACGCGGGCAGAAACAGCACACAAAGTCAGCAGAACTTCCAAAGGCCGTATCTTTGGACTCAGACCTTGGAATTGGGTCTACCTTATGTCAAAACGACCGGCTCGGAAAGAGCTTTCCAATGGTTCAAGCCTTGGCCCAATCAGAGGAGCAAAAGTGGACGAAAAGTCTGTCGAAACAAACTGCAGCTGAAGAGGCCTTTTTGGACTGAAAGAATTGGGTTTTGGGCCTGATTCTCTGGCCCAAAACATGGCTCCAATCCCATGCACGATTTTTGGATCTGAAACATATAAAAACAAAAGCTTAGCTCCTTGTTAATGGTAGCTAGTTAGACCTAAAACTATAGATAATTCTAGATCTAGTTTTCATTAAATAAAATTAAGTTTAGTTCATTTCAATTCTTGTTTTAGATTAATCTTTAGAATCATTGTTCTTCATTAGTTTGATAAATAAAATAGCTAGTTTGTCAATTTCGATTTTGTCATTTCAATTTATAGATCTAATTTTAATTCTTGTTGAGTATCATTTCTGAGTTGTTAAATTAGATTGAAGTATTGTTAGTTAAATTAGCTAAGTTAGAATTTTAGTATGATGTTTAGTTATAATTCAATGAGAAATAATGGTTTGATGACTCAAGGCTAAACCTCCATTAGAGGGGTTGATGAAGCCTTGATGAAAACTTAGTTGTATAGTGTAGAGTCGTTGTAGAGTCTATTCCATTCTAGAAGGTCGTGTTTCGCCATGAGAATGGGTGGACGACCTCACATGCTAGTTATAATTGGCGAAAATGTCATGCTAATTAGGGATTAGAGCGAGCAATTCTTACCGTAGAACGTAAGAATTGGATTACAACGATCTATACTAGGTGATTAAGTTGGATTCGAGATGGATTCACTTCCCTCTAATTCTTTATCTAGATTCACATTTCAAGATTCCAGTAGCATTCCGTTATTAAGTAACTTGTCAATTGAATCCACCCCGTAGTATAGAATTCCCCTCGTAAATCTCTCACTAGACATAAGACCGATTACTTAACTACGAAATCATTCCATGCTAAAGAACTAGGAGTGGAACGAATTTGTTACTCCACTCTATTTCGATAGAATTGAGAGTAGAAAACTTGATAACAATTAGTAAAATAAGTTTTAGTTTACTTACGTTTTGAGTTTCATCGTTCATTTCGTAGGTAAACTTTATCTTTTTATGTTTATCTGTATTATATTCATCAAAGACCTTGTGTGGGATCAAAATAGAATGAACCTAAAAAGGGGGTGGGGTGTGGGGGTACGTGATTGGGGAGCATACCTTGCGTAAGAACTCACTGAGATGTTGAGTGAGGTAAGAAAGAAATACTTGAGTCCTATTCTCTTTCCATTTTCAATTTTCAGCTATCTTTTTTGGTTTTGTCTTACTTTGGTTTTGTTTTAGTTTTGCTTGTTTTTGCTAGGATAGCACAGTAGCAGTAGTAGTACAGTACTAAGAATAGAGAAAGTTAGCTTTTGGGTGGAGAAACGGGATGAACGTAACTTTGTGGTCCGTAATTATTACCACGTGGAGTTTTTTAACTGGGCCAGAAGCAAACTAAGTATTGCAAAAATTGCATAAAAAATGGATCCTACTTTGGGGCGGGGGACCAAAATTTGATAAATGACACACGTGGCTCTTAGGCTGAGTCCAATAGTTGAGAACTCCCTATCCATATTCCTCTAAAAAATAGTGTTATGAAGATACAAAGTAGTAATTGTTCAACCAATGCTGCAAAACATTCTACTCCACTCCAACTGGAGTAGTTTGATACCTTCCAAATTTGGTGGGGACACAAACAATACTACTCCACTTCAAATGGCGCCAAATAACATATTGTTGTTTTTCTACGCCACTTCAAGTGGCGCCATTTGTGTTTTTCCAAATCACTCCAATTGATCTCGCGTAGAATGCACTCTGCATTCTTTAAAATTACTCTCTCTATATAGAGAGTGAAATCCGGATGAAGAGTAAAAACCACGACTTCCCACTCCACTTTTATGGGGATATGGGGCCATTGGACTCAACCTTAGTTATTGGTGTCTTTTATTTGTTTTGAGGGGACCACAAACAATACATTTGGTGACAGTATTGGAAACAAGGACCAAAATATTGAATTCGGACAATATATCGTGTACCCCAAAAATCGGATATATCGGAGATATCGATTTTTTTGTTGACCAGTCAAAATTTTGTTTTGTATGTCGATATTTCAGAAAATATCATAAATATCGTTGATTATATAGGAAATATCATCGATTATATCAGAAATATCGTTGATATATTAATAACAAGCGGTCAAAGTCAACAATTTATATCGGATATATCGTATATATCGGTCGATATATCGAAAATCGTGATATATATCCGCAAAAACAAGATTCAATATTTGGTGGAGATATATCGAACATTTTCATCTCGTGTATACCAAAAAAATGAGATATATTGATCATATATCAAAAATCTTGATGATATTTTGGGCCTTGATTGGAAAAGCCACACGGTTTTCGAAAAACCGCCGATGTACATTTGATGAAATATCAAACCAAACACCAAATTGGAATCCATAATTGAAACCCATTTGGTGTTTGGTTTGATTATTTTTTTATGTTTAAATGATTTGGTCTCTTCACTAAAAGATAATTTTTTACTTGGTTATCAATTGGTGTCACCATTAAAGATGCTCTTAGAACTCAAATTACCCCACCTACCTTGGTGAGGTTTCATCTTCTCTAACCCTGCAGTAAGGGACACGTCAGTGTTCAGATCAGTCCACCCTCCCAGGTTCTTGGGAATGCCCAATAGTGTGTGCCCCTCCCAAACAGGGTATTTGATGAGGAATGGGCAGTTAACATTAAAAAAAAATACCTCATTATGTAATGAATTCTAATAGCTGCTACAAAATTTTAACGACGCTTTGGGGGCAAACTAAAGTTCTGTAGTCAAACTAGGTGAGACGAGGAGGGTTTTGACCACTTGTAGGGCAAGATCCATAGATTTTGTTGCTGATGATTCTAGGAAGTTGTTGCACCCATAGTACAAAATATCAGGATATGGGTATTTATCGATCTCTGATTTATGGATATGTATCGTGGATATATCTCTCTCTTTGGGGATATTTGACATTGTTTCACATGCAAATATCGTGGATATATTCATAATATCGACAAATATCGTGGATATTGTGAATATTTTTTAATATATCATGATACATTATTTATATTTATTTGAAATATAATGATAAATATTAAATAAAATTGTTACATATACAAAATATCGCCAAATATCTCCAAATATCCCCAAATATCAAAAATATCAAAAATATCGTTGAAATATCGCCGATATTTACAGTCGTATATATCTCTGAACATATCGGGATATTTATATATCTTTTTCTGAAATCTGGATAGATATCGACAAATATCACGATATATCGGGATATTTTGTACTATGGTTGCACCATCATTTTGATACTTGGGAGAATTTGCAAGGAGAACTTGTATTTAATACAATTTGTTGACCTACTAAGCGACCTTTTATCTAAACTATTAACAAACAAGATTAAGTGAATACGCAAAATTGCATTATTATTTTGGGTTTTTTGCATTTTGGTCCTATTATTAATAGCAAATTTAGAGTTTGGTCCACAATTAATCGTTTATTACAGTTTGGTCCCAGTTTGGTCTGTCTATACTTTCTTAATACCCAAATTACCCTAACACGTATACTACACGTGAAACTAATCAACGGTCATCACTTAACTGGTATTTTGCAGTTTGGTCCTAGTGATAATAGTGATATTAGGGTTTGGTCTACAATTAATCATTTATTGTATTTTGGTCTCGTCAATCCATCTAAAATTTTATAATACCATATTTACCCTTAAAATCATTAGCCATCATTTAATCATTTCATTTTAATCAATGGCTCGTCTTACACCATGTGTATCTCAACTAACCGAGTCCCAAATTTACATTTTATATTCTTCATATCTTACCACCATAACCACCACCACATTCTCCTCCACTACCCAATTATCACCTCATTCATCACTATTCCACCATCACCGTCATCTAGATTTCTCAACTTTATTCGAAGATAAAAATCATTTGTCCTATTGAACTTAAAACACTATAAGACTACAAAAATTAATTTTGAATTTAAAAAAATAAAATAAAATTGGGTATTTGAAATTTCAACTTAAACTCCCTAATAAATGAGGCAAAAATTTTAACAACTCTTATCTTAACTTGAAATAATATATATATATATACACTCCACCACCACCTCCACTCTCCATAACAATCTGAATCACCACCACCACCACTATCTAACAGCAATGGTCGTCATTAACACAATCAACTACTCAATATATATATATAGTGTTATGTGTCTAAAACCGTTGGATTGAATAAATGAGATGATGTTATGTGTAGTTTTTAGTAATTGGTCCCACTTTTAATAGCAATATTTGCAGTTTGGTTCTCAAATAAGTCAGGTGTACAACATATGCAAGATATTATGGGCATTTTAGAAAATATATAGACGGAATAGACGTGGGCCGTCGGTCAACTCACGGTCAACACACTTTAACGTCAATTTTAGACCAAAGTGCAATAAACAATTAATTGTGGACCAAATCCTAAATTTGCTATTAATAGTAGGACCAAAATGCAAAAGACCCTATTATTTTAATAGGCACTTTTTCTTTTGACGTCCTCTTCTAAATAAAATTGTTGACGACTCCCATCAGTTTTGTTTTACTAGTCCTCAATCATCATCTGTTCAGCTTGCGGTTGCCATCATCGACATCCTTGCATTAGTTGCATATAGGTGGTGCTCAATGGTGCAGTGAACAAAACATGGGTTTACGTATGAAAAAAATACTAAAAAACAAAAACATCTTAGTGGTGATGCTGATTGCCTTTCCAAAAAACGAAAACAAACAAAACAGAAAGTTTTCGGTGGAAAAAAAATGGTGCTTATATTGGCTGTTTTCCTTTTTCTTCCTCTCCCTTTTAAACGGTTTAAAAGTATTTCCTGCACTGTATTGCCGATTGCCCTCACCATAAGTTTTCAAATGGTGACTGAAGTTTCTACTTAAATTATGCCATTCTATTTAGTATCTAATATGCAAGTCACAAGTATACAAAGAAGGGCAGGCCCGTAAATGTCTTACAAATCCAAGGCTCCATAGATTAATTAGTGAGACAGCTATCTGGTTACTTTTCCAAAACAAGAGCATATTAATCCAAATGTTTTACCTTACAATTATGCTAGTCCAAAGATGGAATACATCTAGGCATCTTGAAACGCATAAAAAGCTGTCCCTTAAAAACAGATATAGCCATTAACCAATTACTTAGGTTTACAAAACTATGTTTGTAACTCCTCCCGTGAATAATGGTAGCTAGTCACAGGTCGCTTAAAGACAAAATAATTATATGGCTCAACTCCCAAGACTTCTATATATATCCACTCCATTACAGTGAAGGATAGCACTCTGGTTTAAGGAAAATGGCTAGAGCAGTTCACTCTTTTTTGTTGGTAGGAGTACTGGTAGTGGTTGCCATTTTGGGTGGAAGTAAGGCCATTAACATATGCAACATGGAATCAAGTCAGCTCATGCAATGCCTACCCGCGATCCGACCGCCGCCTTCAGCACCTACACCAGGCTGTTGTGATCTGATTCGTCATGCTAACATCCCATGCTTATGTTCCTATAAGCCATATCTTCCTGCACTGGGCATCGATCCTACTCTTGCTCTGCAACTACCTAAAAAATGTAATATGACTGATGCAGCCGAGTGTCCGTGTAAGTGTTCGGTGTTCCAACTTATAAGTTCATACACGAGTTATGCTAAGAAATTCTATTTCCGGTGAATCTTGTAGGTGTAATTACTGAATTTCTGGGAAGGATCATAGTTTCCTGATCAAAGTTCTAAATAATATTGTTTCTTCTTCCAAAACACATCTAACTGACTGATTTGTTATTGCAGAGGCTGGAGGTGCTTCAGTTTCATCTATTCTGCTGCCTTCTTTGTGGCAAACCAATGTCTGGTTTCCTTCTACTTCGTAACTTTTGTTGTTTCCTTAGTTTTTTTTTGTTTTCTTTGTATCGATGATCATGTAGGTTTTCTTATCTTAATATAAGCTGTGTTTGGTTTCACACTTGATCTGGATACAAAAAACTCACATATAAGAAACGCCAGCACTAAATAATTTTGGATTTCATTTAAAATATTTTTTTGCATAAATAAAAAATTTCTGTCCCTTTTCAGATTTTCATATACGCATCCATCCATACATAAAATTTAATTAGTAGGAGAATCCATACATAAAATTTAATTAGTAGGAGAATGATCGCATGAAAGCTGAAAGCTCAAAAGAAAGAATGCAAGAGATGGAGCATGAATCATAAGTGAAAAGGGTGAATCATAGTCTCATAATACACACTATGGTCTATGGTGACATGAAAAACATGTATAAATTGAGAGGATTTATTTTAGCACAAAAACTCTAGATTCCAGACAGAGTTAAAGTTGGCCACATTTATAGTTATTATTCGCCTTAGTCCATTTTTCTTAACGTTATTATTTTTATTATTTTTCACTTATTATTTAACGTTATTATTTTTCACAGAGTTAAAGCTGATATTATTTTTCTTAACGCACAATCTACGGACAGAGTTAAAGTTTGCACTTACATTATACTAGATTACTAGTTTTGTTCATTCCTTATCCAAACTAGCAAGATGCACGTGCTATGCATGCAATGTCAAATAAAACTTACCGAAGAGTGTAAACATAATTTGGGTGAGCCTTACAATTGATATTATGCTTGAACATACGCACTGGCAGCGGTTAAAAATTTGAGTTGAAGTGAACTCTAATCCTATTTGATTTTTAGACATACGTAAACAATAAACTTTTAAGTATAGCTCCAAATCACACATACTTTGAGCCTCTAATCCTATTATATTTGATTTTTAGACATACGTAAACAATAAACTTTTAAGTATAGCTCCAAATCATACATACTTTGAGCCTCTAATCCTAGCAAGTGCACGTTGCAAACGAAAAAAATAAAAGTGTAGTGCAACAAAAACATTTATGTAACGTTATTCATTGAAATCAGTATCCAAACCTTAGGTAAATAGGTAATATACAATCGTACGTATTAGGGGTGGGCAATGGGCCGGGTCGCCCGACCCTAAACATTTAAAAGCCCTTTAGATATTAAGGTCGGGTCGGCCCGGCCTTAAAGTCAGCATAGGGTCGGGTCGGGCCGGGTCACAAGTCTAAATCTCAAGCCCTGACCCTACCCTAAGCCCTCTTTAAAGGCTTTAGGGTCGGGTTTTAGGGCCGGGCCTATATATTTTCTTCGTTTTACAAATGCCATTTTTCAGACAAAGATTGTTTTTTTGATTTCTGTGTTACAAATGTCTGCTCTATATTTCGCTTTGATGGTGTGGACAGAAACTTTTAGTTCTAGACTTGGCTTGGATGTAAATAAAAATATAATTTATAAGAAGTAAGTGAGAAAATAAATTGAGAATAATAAGTTCTAGACTTTGATTTGATAATCAAAGGAATAAAGTCTTATTTTTTTATTAGGCTAGTGCTCATTATTCTTTATGGCTGCTAGATAGGTTGACAAGTTTTTGTTATATAAGGCAAGTTATTGGAAGTATACCCTTGGGTGTAAGTGATAAATTACAAAGGACAATATTATTTTAATTTACAATATTTAACAAAGAGTTGGACAATTATGGTACGTGTATTTATAGTGAAAATGTAAAACTATAACTAGGGCTGAATTAGGGTCGGGCCTATGTTTCATAACCTTAGCCCTAGCCCTGCCCTAGAAGGCCTTAAGGTCGGGTCGGCCCTGCCCTAAATTCTGTGAGGGCTTTAGTTGTGAGGACTTTATAGGGCTTAGGGTCGGGTCGGTCAGGGCCGGGTTAGGGTCGTTAGGGCCAAATTCCCACCCCTAGTACGTATTGAAATGGAAGAATGGGACATAACCTCCAAAGCTTAGTCATTTGGTTTGTTAATCATTCATCCAAAATGGAGTTACAACGGCATATTCAATCTACATAGGATATTACATCAATATAAGAATTAAAGTACAACAATTACATAACAGAAGTAGGTTGCTATGACTTGTCCTCCACTATAATAGTTGTTGTTACAACCATCTACTAGATACTCCTATATTGGATTGGTGGGAATCTATGGAAGGATCTATTAAATATTTTGCTTGGGTCCTGAAAATCAAAGAATTGTCAAAGGGAATGATTCTCACACTAACTGCATTTAAAATAGAATGCAACATATATTTTTATTGCAAAAAATTATCAAGAATACTATTATTGAATCCATTGATACTCCAATATTATAAGTATGTTTGGAATGAACTTAATTAAGAGAAAAATTTCTTTTGAGAAAGAAATAACTTTTGGTTTGGATATTAATCTAGATTTTTAAATGGATGAATTTTCTTAATTCATTGAATTATCTCCGACCATATATAATTTTTGTTTATTTTTATGGTGGATTTAGCGGAGGGTGGATTGCTTAAAAATGTTTGAAATCATAATATATTTTTATTAAAAATAAATTCCGAAATCGTTAATGCAGCTTGGATTAATTATGATAAGCAAAGTACTTGGAAACTAAGGGATCAAATTGAGATAGCCTATTCACTTTGTGGTTTAGGATATTAATCCATAATTTTCAAATAGAATTATATTAAACTCAATCTAGCTTGTATAATAGTTTTCTTAGATTTATGGTGATTTAGCGGCAAATTTTTGAATCAGAATATATTTTTATTGAAAATAAACCGAAATACGTTAATGAACATCGATTATGGTGCATAAGTACTTGGAAACTAAGGGATCAAATTGAGATAGTCTATTCACTTTGTGGTTTATAATATTAATCTATAATTTTCAAATAAATTTATTTTAAACTCGATCTAGCTTGTATAATAGGTTTATTAGATTTATGGTGATTTAGCGGTAAATCATCACCGTTCGGCTTACGTACTAATGTGTACAAATCACTAAAACAGATTGATTATTTCCATATCCTCAAATAATACACTACTCTCACTTGAAAAGATTTATCATATGAACGTGTCCTACGAACGGGTGCCGTTATATTAAATTATTCTAAAAAATATTAGCAACTATGCATAGTTATGAGATATGAAAATTATATTAATTACTCATTTAAATTTCTTGCACCACTCTCTATAAAAAGGAAGCACCAAATCTTGATAAAACTAATCGACTTTTTTTTTTTTTTTTAATTTTTTTATTGATTGGTTTAATAATTAAAGTTTTGTGAGAATACCCAATACGGCGAAGATAATATTGAAGATACTTGAATAGCAAGGTATTCCCAATCATAATAAAAATAATTATAATAAACACTGCTTAAAATGCAAAACTATATTTGTCGAGACATTTATTCCCCCTACATAAAATACAAATATGTTTTAGGGTTATTAATTCAATGCATTTGTACCAAGTTTATGATTTTCCATTAATTATTCTTTGAGGTTAGTTTAATATAGTATGTTGCATCCCGTTTCTAATTTCTCATTAATTATTCTTTGAAGTTAGTACAATGCAATTGCATCAAGTTTTCGATTTCCCGTTAATTATTATTTGAGGTTAGTACACGGTGCAATTACATCCACTTTATGATTTCCCATTAGTTATTCATTAAAGTTAATTTAAATGCATACATGGGTTGCATCCAGTTTTTGATGTTTAGTTAATTAGTCTTTGAGATTAGTTCATTGCATTTGCATCAGGTTCCAATCTCCGTTAATTACTCTTTGAGGTTAGTTCAATATATTTGCATCAGTTTCGATTTCCGTTAATTGTTTTTCTAGGTTAGTTCGATAGTTTACAATTTCTATACTGGTTTGCATACATGTAAGAGTCCTTTTTATAAACTCACTTTTATTTTGGGTTCATAATTACTTGTAATTATTCATATGAGAAGGCTAAAAAGTGGATATTTATGCCTTGAGGTTAGTGCGATGCGTTACATCCGACTTCGATTTCTAGTTAACCATTTTTTTTATGTTATTTCAATGCATTTGCATCCAATTTTTGATTTCCGTTAGTTAATCTCGATTTTAGTTTAATGCAGTTGCATCCGGTTTTAGTTTTCCGTTAATTATTCTTTTAGATTAGTTCAATGCGGTTGCATATAATTTTAGATTTTATATTAATTGTTCTTTGAGGTTAGTTCAATGCATTTGCATCAAGTTTTCGATTTCGGTTAATTATTTTTTGAGGTTAGTTCAATGCGGTTACATCAAATTTATAATTTCCGTTAATTATTCATTTAGGTTAGTTCGGTCAGTTTCATCCATTTTTAATGTTTCATTAATTAGTCTTTGAGATTAGTTCATTGCATTTGGATCCGGTTTCGATTTTCCGTTAATAACTTTTTAAGGTTAGTTTAATACATCCGCATCTAGTTTACGATTATTTATGCTTTGAGGTTAGTTCGATATAATTATATCCAGTTTTTTTATTTTTAGTTAACTATTCTTTGAGGTTATTTCAATGCATTTGCATTTAGTTTTCGATTTCCACCAATTATTTTTATGAGGTTAGTTCAATGCGGATTTGCATTCGGTTTTGATTTTATGTTAATTATTTTTTGAGTAAAGTTCAATGCATTCGCATTCAGTTCCCGATTTCTCATTAATTATTATTTGAGATTTGTTTGATGTATTTGCATACCGTTTTCGATTTTCTGATAAATATTTTTCAAGGATTTGCATTCAATTTCTAATTATCCGTTAGTTACTCTCTGTCATTAGTTTAATGCAATTTGCATAAACTTTATGATTTCCCATTAATTACTCCTTGAGCTCAGTTATATATTTGAATCAAATTTCCAATTTCCTTATAATTATCCAATGTGGTGTATAATACCAACTTCTACTGATCCATCTGTAGTGTCCTTGAAAACATGGCATAAAAAGTAAATTATGCTTAATTTACTATGTGGGATTATCGAAGATTATCTAGTTTCCGATTTCTCGTTAATTATTCTTTAAATTATGCATGACTCACTATGTGGAATCTTCAAAGATTATCTACGAATGGGTGTTGTTATATTAATTATTCTAAAAAATATTTGCAAATATGCATAACTATTATATATTAATATTATATTGATCACTCAACCAAATTTCTTATAGCGTGAAAACCTCACTCTCCATTAAAAAAAACTCACCTTTGATAAAATTCTTCAACTTCATTTGTTTTGTTTAATAATAGAAGTTTAATTGAATTTTTGTGAGATTGCCTAATAAGGCTGAAGTTCATATATATTGAAGCTACTTGAATAGCAAGGAGTTCCTAATCATATGGAAAGAGATAAGATAAACATCATTTTAAATGCAAAACTATACTTATCGAGACATTCCCACAACATATAACCCAACTATGTTTTGAGGTTAGTTTAATGCATTTGCATCTAGTTTCGATTTTTAGTTATTTATATTTTGAGGTTAGTTCAATGCGGTTGCATCCAATTTTCAATTCCTATTATTTATTTTTTTGAGATCGGGTTCATTGCGGTTGCATCCGGTTTCTGATTGATCGTTAATTATTCTTTTTCGGTTAGTTCAATACATTTGTATCAAATTCTCAATTTTCTATTAATTGTTCTTTGAGGTCGAGTTCAATGCATTTGCATCGGTTTCTAATTTCCGTTAATTATTCGTGAGATTAGTTTAATGTATTTGCATCAAGTTTTCAATTTCTCGTGTTTATTATTTGATAAAGTTGCATTTGCATCTAGTTTCGATTTCCGTTAATTATTGTTTGAGGTTAGTTCAATGAGTTTGCATCCAGATTTCGATTTCCGTTAATTATTTCTTGAGGTTTTGCATCCAATATATTTTTGAGATTAGTTCAATGCGGTTGCATCCGGTTTTCGATTTCCGTTAATTATTTTTTAAGATTAGTTCCACGCATTTGCATTATGTTCCCAATTTATAATTAATTTTTCTTTGAGGTTAGTTCAATCTGATTGCATCCAGGAGTTTTCGATTTTCCGTTAATTTAATCTTTGAGGGTTAGCTCAATGCATTTTGCATCCAGTTTCGATTTTCCGACAATTATTTTTTATGTTAGTTTGATGTATTTGTATCCAAGTTTTGATTTTTCATTAATTATTCTTTGAGATTAGTTTAATCGATTTTGTATCCATATTTTGATTTTCTATTAATTACTTTTTTAAGATTAGTTTAATGCTTGCATTTGCATCGGTTTCGATTTTCCGTTAAATATTATTTGAGGTTAGTTCGATGCATTTGCATCCAGTTTTCCGTTCCCCATTAATTGTTTTTTGTCGTTAGTTTCATTCAATATTATATATATTTTAAAATATTTATCATTATTGCTTTGCCGTTATTTTTTTTTTCATTTTCTATTATATATTTTATATAATTGTTTTTAACTATGTTTTGAAGCCATGTTAAGGATATATTCGAAATAAGTCGATGTTTTATCATAGATACTAAAATTGTATGATTTGTAATAAGAAATTAGTTTATACAAATCACCTATTTTTTAGCATTTTTTTTTATTTGATCAAATATATAAGAATTGGAACACTAAAAGTGTTTGATTCGTATTTCTACAAATCACCTATTTTTTTTAGTAATTTTTTTTTATTTGATCAAATATATAAGAATTGAAAATATACTTAAACTCTTAAAATATAAGAATTAGAAATACACTCAAACTCTCCAAAGAGTTCCATGTACGTGGGGAGACTATTAGAAAATATTATCTTTCATATTAGAGTGCCACATAAGATAGAAAAAAAAACTAACTCTCATATTAGAGTGCCACATAGGAGAGAGAAAATCCTTCTTTAAAGGTCTCTGCTTTAGTATATAGATAGTAGATGTTACAACCATCTACTCGTAAGCAACTACTCCTATATAAAGTGAGATTGGTGGGGAATCTATGGAAGTACGTTCTTCTTATGAGTGTTCATGCATTGGGCGTTAGCTTGAAACTGGGTCCTAGATACGACCATAAACTCAGCAATTGTCAAAGGGAATGATTCTCGTACACTAACTGCATTATAAAATAGAATGCAACATACTCACATATATGCAAGAAATTATCAAGAATACTACCCATTGAATCCATTGATACTCCAATATTAACCGAGTATGTTTGGAATGAACTTAATTCAGTTAGAAAATATTTCTTTACTCAGTGAAAGAAATAAAATTTCATATTGTTATAGTTATCTAGAATTTTAATTGGATGAACTTTTTATAATTCATTGAATTAGTCTTCCGACCATTATAGTAATTAGTTGGTGTTTGTTTTAAGTGGTGGATGTTAAATGGGGAGGCGGGCGGATGCTTAAAAATGTTTGAATGATGAATCAGACGTTCAATGAATTATAAAACATAAATTCTTGCTGAAAGGTTTGCATACTGGATTAAGCAATTATAAGCATATACCACCTAACATTTCAACCAAACACCTTTGAATTAGCAACCAGATCCAGCAGTCAGCATTTCAAAATTTTGAAACAAACTTGATCCTCAATAGCACTCATCATGGACTAACAAATCTCTTGATCCAATTTATATATTGTCATCATCATCAAAATCATTGTTTTAATGTGATTAAGATTGTAGAAAAAAGTATATAGCGATGGAGCCTATGTAGACGACAATCTTCCGTGGTATGTAGACAACGGTCGAGGAACTACTAAAGCGATGTAATGTGATTAGGGCGTCAAGCGATTATCATGTCATCAATCGGCCCACGACTGCTTTGCTATCATACCGCCTTTTTACCTCTTTGTCCGATGGTAAATGTATATATGTTTATGTCCATATCTAATCCCAAGGAGCACATTTGTAATCCCCTAGTATGTATGCTTGAAATCTGTCATCGTCCTTCCATCAACAGGAGAAAGTTTAAGGGAACCAAAATCTGCAACTTAGTGAATTTGAGAGAAACTTGATGAGGATAATGAAGTCAGTGTGTTCTAGAAACTCTGAAGCCAAGGGATCGCACCGAAGGGAAGGGTAAAAGTTACCAGTTTTGAAAGTGCGGTATCACTGTAGTAGTTGTGCGCCATCTCAATCAACTCAACAGGTGACTGTAAACATCTGTGAAATCACAAAAAATAAAAATAATGCTATATGAATATGCTCTAACTAATCGAGACAGTGAAAGTTCTTGTATACATGTAAAATTTAACTAATAAGTTGAACGATGTGAATGAACACCTTATGTAATTACTAGCTCCATAATTTACTTAGCTACCACCAACAATTTCATCAGATAAATCAGATAAACGTGAATTCAAGGTAGCAACAGTACACACCTTAAGGTGAAAACCAGTTCCTGAGTCTTTAACGCGCAAAAGTGCTGCTTCAGGAAGCAGCTTCCTCAACATCATTTCCTTCTCTAATTCTTTCTTTTCTAATTCCTTATCATCAATGCTTTCTAATTTTCCACGTGGGTTAGGACCATTAGTGCTCACATTGTCCCTTCCCTGCTCAGCATTAAGGCTCTTTTCATCTGTCTTCTTCTTGATTTCTTTTAAGAGGTCGCCATGCTTCCCAAGACCCTTGACTGTTGGATCGACTTTTGCTTCTTCAGTTTTTTTCGCATCAGTCTTCTCTGGAGCATGATTTTGCAAATGTTGTACCCAACATGCCCCTAGCTCCCATCTGATGGACAATCATGGATTTGTAGCTTCTTTTTGCAACTGCTCCAGACTATCCTGTAGTACTTTGCTCACCAAAGATCTCACAGACCATAAATCCTCCAATTCTGAATTTTATACGCGTTGAACTCCAGTACATGGTTGAGGCGTGGTTGACATATGCAATAGCATTCTCAAGCTGAAAGATTGTTAAGAGTAAGTCATAGTCAATCAATGGGAGACCATAAAGATTGTACACGAAAGCTCTATTATTGACACTCTTATAGTGATTTTGATAGACGACCTAAGGATTAAGATACATTCTGAAGTCCTATAACCACTCATTAGCTAGACGTAAGATGTCCCACACGTACCTATTGACGTTCAAGGCACCCGCTGATCCTCAATGTCAATGTCCTTTGGAAGAGGAGTCCCTTCCTAAACTCTCGCAACTGGAACTCTCATGTTCTTACATTTTAAGTCATGCTTGCCGTTATGTCCTTCAATGGCGGTGTATTCATCGCCGCAGTTTTGGGACATACAGTTGGTTTATTTTTTTTTGGCACTGCACTTTTCAGGTGAGGAAAGAAGAACAGTGGGGGAAGCATACAACATAAAAGTAAAGCTTCAGTAAGAACTACCAAGTTTTGAATTGTCAGAACCAAAATTGCATGCATTTAAGTTGAAAATATGCTTTTGGATATATTGCTCTTACTTGTCCAACACAACCCAGTTAGCTTGAGCAAGCTTAGCTTCCACATCAACTGCTCCACATGGTGTTCCAGAAACAATCTCGATCTTGATATTTATCTGATGAATAGTACAATTAGAAAAGGAGTTAATAGCTAACTAAGCACATCTGCACATATACGTATACAAAGTTACCAAACCCCTAACCTTTTTTGGGTCATAAAAATCATGAAGGTGGAGCATCATTTGAGAGCAAGAATCTGTAATATCAATATTTTGGTCTGAATTGGTTCCCAACTTCAACCAATGAGTAAAGTTCTTGGATCAATTCTTGGCGATGGTGTTGCGCCGAGACCAGACCTTTGTATGTGGATATCTCTGGCCAGTCCATGGAAGCAACCACCTGCAATAGATACATTTCAAATATGGAAGGATGTAGGTAACACATCAGCAAGTACAGGAAGAAAAGAACAACTTACAGCCACAATAGAAGGGCTAAGTAACATCAGCACCAAAAATAATCGTTGGTTTCTCAGAAACAGTTGGCATTCTGATGGAGTGTGCATCTATCAGAATTGTGTTCCTTCCACCAGCCTACACCATATTGTTAACCATGAGACCAACACACTATTACACATAAATCTAGTGTAAATATACATGCTGAATTGAATAGAACAAACCTTAACATTAATTTTAAGAGCTCTATACCATGCTGCCACAGCCATGGCTCCAGGATCTGGTACAGAAGCAAGGATTTCAGGAGAAATGTAAGAGGAACGGCCAGCCTACAAGCGCACAGTTGCAAGTTACTTTGGAGATCATATGGTTTACATGAGGTCTATCAACATCAGAATACACGATGATACATGTCCATAAAATGACCACTATAGAGAAGGATACTCGTGCCCATGTAATTTTACTACAATTTTAATCTTAAGCATATGGTCTTCACTATAACTCAAAAGATGAATAAGCCAATCCAAAAGGGATGGTCACCTGTGCATGCATATTTTTCATTGATTCTGCGCCACTCAATGCCGCTTCCGATGAGAAAACAAAAGCAGCCGAAGGTTTATCTCCTGCAGCCAACCTCTGTTCAAGAATATAAGTTAGACAAGCCAGTATAAAGCCTGAAACATGTCAACGACCAAAAGAAAGAAACATGGTTAGCAATGGAGACCTCTTGAAGAACTGTTGATGCTGGAATAACAGCATCCAACAACGTGCGATAACCTGCTCTTGCTCCACCGTACATACTAATTAATAGCAGCAATGGATTCTTCCAGTGCATCACCCCCTGGAGAGAGAGAGAGAGTTGTATGATGAAAGTCCAAAGAATTAAACAGATGTTTTGACAGTATAATTCTTACATCGTTTGGATGTTACCAATGATTGATTGCTTTCTTTCAAACTTGCAGAAGCAGCTTTACAAAATATCTCATATCTTTTCATAGAGAAAGATGGAGAGAAGGATTAATTCAATATATGAGATCCTAACATCAGCAAATAATAGTGGGAAGTGTTCCTAGAAGCATGGGATTCAGTTTGATTAATTATGAAGATGGTATATACCATACATGATCCCACTTGTCCCTCCCATAAGCCTTTTGATGGAAGTTCCAATTTGGTTTACTGTTTCTGCTGCATCATTCAGAGGATAGCTGTGAAGAAGAAGAAGAGATTAAGATATTGACTCTACGCTGCCAAATATAATTACAAAACCAACTGCACCCATTTGAACCACAAAATATGATTACCTGACAAATATAATTACCCATGTGGGACTAAACATCTTAACAATAACTATGTTGGTAGATTATTCCATCTTAATCAAGTAATAAGCCCCTTCAATTACATCATCTAGTCATTTACACTGGAAAGGAAGAAGAGAGTTGTTCTACACTGGTCACTGTTGTAATCAGTGTTCTTGAAATGAAAAATCTATGTACCAAAAGAAGAAACATAAAGTTTCAGCTTAAACTGTCATGCCAACAACAGGTTTGATTTGCATTACAAAGAATAGAAAACAATATAAAGAGATCCAATTTCCTGAACTAAGAAACTGATACTTCGGTAATCCGGTGATTATTCTTCCATGTTTTCCAAGCCGTCCTAACTTCCTCAAGCTCTTCATCTAGAATGCTCGTCTTTCCATCCAATGTTTCAGCCCATTGCTTCCATAGAGGATTCAAAGGGTCCAAGAAAAACCCATTGCTTCCATAGAGGGTCTTTCCATCAGTTTAATTTTTTGGAAACCCAAAATTAAAAGAATGAGAGTAGTAGTTTTATTGTGAGAAAAAAAATTATGAGAAACAGAAAATATGGGAGAGAAGGGAAAAGAATCTATTGGTATTCTCTTAGACTTTTCCTTTTCTTAACTTCTTATTAAATAACCCAATTATTTATTGCTAATTAAATGACATTTATAGTAAAGCGTACAATTGAAAATGGTGTGGATTTGGTTTTCTAATATACTGCCATATGAAAAGACTGATTGCTCCTATTTAAATGTGTTAAGCAATATTTTTATTTAAGGACAATATTGGTACTGAAAATTTATAAAGGCATAAAAAGACAAAGTAGTCCTCATTCATAAATATTTAGGCATTTGATTTTATTATTCATCAAAGGTATTATGCGTCACAAAAAAACCCGGATAAATTTAAGAGGCCACGATCATTATAGGCTATACTACTAGTAGAGATATCAGGAATAAATATAATAAATAGAATGGATTACACCAGATGTGCATGTATTTTTCGGCACCTGATGCAGAAGAGCATATCCAAGGACAAAAATTGCAAATGAATTACTATAAAATGGTAACCCAAGGAAACCGTTTAGAGGCTTCATAGAATGTAGTTGCAGACGCATATTTGTATGTAAATGGATCGAAAGAATATCAATAAGAGACTGCATATATGTCAAGCTAACAAGTAACTGATTGTAACCAACAAATTTATCACTTGGATTTGGGAAAAAAAGAAAATAAAAAAAAGAATGGTCAATGGTGTGAATTCTCAACATCTAAAGCTGATGATACTCCAGCTGGTTTCATATTTCATTCCAATGAGAAATTCCTAAGACTCAGATTGTATCTGCAAATACAGAATTTTCTTCAAGTTACAGAGAAACTGCATCACTTCTAACAAAAGATAGATCAATCGCACAGCATATCTCACCTGTTGTATGTCAGTGCAATGTACTGTACAGTTAGATCAAGTGACAAACTTGAAATAATCTAATAACATTTGAATCCATCATTTCAAACTTCTTTTCTCTATATATAGCTTGAACTATTGGTATGGTACCTGAATACAATTGAAGAAAATTAGTTCATCAAAATCCCATTGACTGTATGTACCAACCATACAAAAGAACTCAGCAAAGGCAAATTGATAGACATACGAAATAAATGGGAAAGAATATTTTTTATGGTTAGCTTTCAACAATCATTGAAATACCATGTTTTTGTAATTAGTTAAAAATTTCTACAAAAAACATAAAACAAAAGCAAAAACAAAAACAAAAACAAAATTATTTGTAAAGTCCCAAGTAGCTTGTTGCACGCTTGTCTTTAGTAAAAATCGTTATCAACAAAATTTCCACTTTATTAAAAAATAAAAACAAAAACAAAAGGAACAATAGAAGGTAAGATTGTTGGAGTACAAAATGGGAATGTAGACTTCAAAATAGATAATTGCATTGAACTTGAGCTAGGTTAGACCATGAATTGGACGCACTGATATGAGGCACTATTGCTGCAATTCATTGACAGTTTGGGCTAAGTCTATGGTACGAAAAATATCAGAACTTCATTATCAAGATCACTTACAACTTGTTCCCTAAAAGTCCAATGCTTGGCTGTAAGAGCTCTTCAACTTCAACTCTCATGCTAGAGTTTGTTAACCCATTTTTTGATCTTCGATCAAGTAACTCAACCTGCACTACAAAACTTGCACAAACAGGTCGATGATCGGAGAACTTCGACTCTCCACGTATATACATCAGTTGCTCAATCCCGTCACCATGCCATAATATACGATCACACCTGCATATATATACGAGTAAGACATGCTAATCTTTTGAGGTCCTAAGAAGTAATAAATTTATGAATCATCCATTTTCCAGCTAGCATTGGGGAGAGTTCATTCTGTATTGCCCACTTGCTTGGATTTTATCAACAACCTCTAATATCAGGAGAAATGATTAATTTTATTTTTTTCATGTTTAGAAAAAAAGAATCATAATCATCCATACCATGCTGGGGTTCTCCTCTTCTTTTTTGATGTAATAGTCTCTCCAGCATAAACATCTGAATTGGTAGAGTATTTGTATGTTGGGGGAAAGTAAATTTTCCCCTCTTTCCATCCCTTGAATATTCGTCCTGCCTCCCTTTCATTCTTGAGCTGTAAAACAACAGTCAGGACTATGTCGTTTCGACAACAAATATGGAAAATTGAAAATAAAAGGTCCAAGTGCAAATCACATGGAAGAGGTGAATGATTAAACCTATGAGAAATATAGAAAACTTAAATTTTCAACCATGAGTGCAAGTGAAACATAAACAATATGCTATACAAAGTTTCTTAAGAAATTCATCATATCAATTCGATCCTTTGATATGGTATAACTACCTGATCCTTCTCAAGAAGAGCATCCCAGTCATTATCCTGCAAAAGCTTTCTGGTCTCCGAATAATTCAATGCGATTCGGTAATTCAAGTCTCCTAACCATATAATCCGACTGGCACATTTTCAGAATATAATGTTGTAAGAACCCAAGGAAGGAAAATAAAACGAGAAGAAAGAAGTTTGGTAATTTCTTTGAACATAAAAGTGTCTAGAGATTTCAATGCCATATACAGATAAATAATTATGCAAAACTGGAGAACTTATTTTGAGAGAGAAAATTCTCACTCGTGTTCAAGAATTTTTTCAGGGTTTCTACGACCAGGTACTTTGCATATTCTCGGAAACTGGGTGTTTTTCAGTATTTCCACAACATCCGAATTTCTCCTAAGCTCGTAGCCTTCTTTCTCACCAGAAGCCAAGTGGCTGCAGACAAAACAGAAGGTTGTCTGATGCAGCGACATGCTAACAGAAATACACCCCTGCAGCCAAATAAGTTTATTATTCAAAATGATATATGCAACATTGCAACCTACATATGAAGGAATGAATCTTGAAAATATGGTGATGTTAGGATCAGGGAGAAAAAAGAAACACGTTCCACTATTTCATACCATTTCCCATTAGATGATTTATTATTAGTCCTCGTCTTGAAGAGAGAACAAGTATCATTTTGTCAATGATCCTATGGGAGTTTTCTACAGAACATGTGTGTGGTTACTATACTTAAGGCTGGTTTGTTACTTTAGGAGAACATTAAGCTCATACAAGTTTCCACCAAAATAAGAGCATTTGACAAAAAAAAAATTACAAAAAAAAAAAAAGATAAATCCAAGAGTAACCTTGTTTCCGAGGCACCCCATGATCCCACGACCAACACAGGATATCTTCAAGTGCCCTATGTGCTGAACAAGTTCGCTCCTTGCCCATATAGTCACAAATATTCCAACCATCTGCTTGCTTGCTATAAGGCCATATTTCATTTGGTTGGCACAAGGGGCAGATGTATTATTCGTTGCCACAAAGTTACTCGAACCCTCATCCTCTTCGGAAGAAGAATCCTCTTCAATAACATACGTATGTTGGCACCTAAAACACGAGTCCTTACTATACTTCCTTTCTATTTCTGATATACAGTTGCAAGCTTTTAGCCGCCTACCTATTTTTGCCCTATAATTCTTACTGACTGTCTTGAGGGAAGGCTTCTGGAAGAACAGTAAACCACTACCAGCCTTTGAGTCTCTAGAAACCAGGGATCTTGTGCTCGAAGTTTGGGAGGAAAAGGACATGTTGTAGTCATTAGGGGTGCTTGAGCCATTGAACTTGTCAAGATCTGGAGGTTTATTCAATGCCTGGTTGATTAGAGCAAGCCACTTTGCTGCAGGCTCATTGTCTTCTATAACTAGCACGTTCCCAGCATTCAAGGGAACTATTTCCTGAAAACTGCACCACATCCGATTTTTTTTTAAAAGAAATACACTGAAAAAAAAAGGTAAGGTAATCTATCAATTTCTGAGCATCGGTGCGTAACTAAACAATGAAACTGTAAAAAACTGTATTTCCTGAGCAAATACAAAACAGCGGAGTGAAATAGCGCTTTCACAACTTTATACAATTAAATTAATTTTGCCAAATCCACAGAAGCATTAGAAATGAACTGCATACCCCAATACATAAATATCTGAGTCTTCTTCTATGCGAAGAAAACTGTCAAGGTTCAGGCCACCATGAGGTGCTTTCCCTCCTACATTCCATGTTGCCACAAAAACTCTGGATAAAGGGAAACATAGTGAAATTTTAGGACTACTAAGTAAAAAGAAAATAAATGGTAAAAATTGAAAAAAGTAAAAACATTATCAGAACCTGATATGTTGAACATCTGGATCATTTGACATTGGAGAGGCTAAAGCACTATAGTTCAATTTCTCAGGCTTTCGGGTAGTCCGAGTCTCTGAGACTAGAGGAAACAAAAATAAGAAATCAAGAAAAGAAAAATAAAATGAAATACAAATTTTTTTTATTTGGCAACATAGTGAAATGTCAAAAATCAATTTCAGATATTTAGGGAAGCTTTTCATGGTGACTGATGTTGTGGCTTACAAACTTATGCTTCCATGGAATATGGAACTCTATTTTCAATTAAAAGCTTAACCAGGACTAGCTATAAGGTGAAAAAAAAGCACATGAATGTAAGAATAGTTCTGCTAATGCATCCAAAGTTATTCTTTGACATGATTACAGGCAACTAAAAGTTTTCTGATGTAATATTCCTTCTGCTTTCTTTGCAGAGAAACTGGTCCTCTTATCGCCTTTTTCTACAAATTACTAACTCTATAAAGACAAAGAAAATTACCAGGATGCATATCAAGACAGTAGGTTCACTTGAAAAAAACAAGACAGGGCCCAGTTTCTCTGGCTGACAGAGTTCCCCTGGTTCATGTCTACAATGTCTACATTAATTGTCAAGACTAGTTTCATATTATCTGAGTCAGTATCAATCCGGTAAGAAGCAACAGTATGTCTGTTGTATTACTATATCTTCTCATAGAGAAACAAAAATTCTCTTGTTTCCATTAATATATTAAGTAGAGTTACTAATAAAAATTAGTGGATTTCAAACGCCTCAAATTCATCGGTATAAATTTTAAGAAAGCAGCAATTATTCAATCCATATGATATGTCCCAGTAAATTTTCTGACATCAGTAAGAGAGTTCAATCCACATAATTTGTCGGTTGAAGGCTTGGAGAAATCAACAACAATATGGAAAATAATTGGGGGTGCAAAAAAAAGTAAATAAAAAAGAAAGGTCTTCATTACTCACCAGAATCGTCTAATGTATCTTCCTTCAATGTCCTTCCCTTCTTATCACCAGTTGTGAAAATTTTCGGAATGAATGACTACAATCAAAATGGAGAGTGTGAATAGGCATTAGAAATTTTCAAAAAACACAACTATTATTTTACTGACCTTTTTTCTATCATGACCCTTGAATGTCATCTCAACAACCTCAAACTTTTTCGAGTTGAAACAAACGTATGAACCGATTGAGAAAGTGAACCTCAATTTAAACAGAGTGGTTCTTGCCCATTAACCTATAATTAACAAGAATCAAGTAAGAAAAAAATAACCAATCAGACAATAGCAACCATATATACCTACCATATCAGCATTAGACTTCTAAAATGTATAAGCTCTCATTCTTATATTTCCATAGCTAGAACAATAGCAAAAAGCCAATATGAAACCACAAAGCAAATGAAAATTGTCAAACAAGAAGACATAGAAATGATCAAAAGTCAAACCCCATCAAAGATACAGCATGGAATCACAACACCAAGATTTCTTACCATATACAACAAATATAAAAAACAAAGAAAAGTATATATAGTCAGTCAACCAATGAACCATTCATAAAACTAACTATAGCCCATCAAAGAATCACACAAAAAAACACTACCAATAAGATAGCTGGAAATGAAGTGATGAACAAGAACTGTTTTCTGTTTTTACCGTTTCTTGTTTCTTGTGTGTCAGAAAATCTAATAACAAGCTAGACTCTAATAAGTAGTTCAAAAAGATGTGACGCGAATATGAGGTTTCACGTAAAATATAACTCAAAAGGTAAGTCAAACGGCCTTAAAACATTTGACCAAACCGAAACTCTTCTTTTGGCATTCAAAAGGTCATGGGAAACGCCGTACTTTGTTTTAGCCTTCTTGTTTTCTTCTCCAAAAAAAAGACTGATTTCTTTTTACGCTCCAATTGTCCTCACAACCTGTCTCTGCCAATACAAGAAATATTATATTGTTTTCATGGTATATCAAAGAGTTGAAACAATTTTTTTGTGATCTTTGTAACAGATTTAATTTTGGTGCCTGGTCTATGAGACTTGAAACAAAGTGTCCATGATATAGTGAGTCGTGTCCATGTTGATTCTAACAGGACTGTTTTTAAGCAACCCTACCTTTTAATAGTTGAATTAGTGCGACCCACATCGTGACACACATGTTTTCGCAGGCTGACAAGTACAAAAGATCTTGTTTTCAGTTAACACAGTATGGTTGTGCGTTCTGAAAAAGTGAAAAGTACTACGGTCAATATTCGCTCACATGTAAGTGTTTGACTTGCAGTTTGTTGTGCGGTTGGGCCAATAAAGAGGGTATGGTACACGGTTCACTTGTGAGTTGGGACTTGATGCCTTTATTTATTTTTTTGATGATGCCTTGATGGTGCAAAACAGACAAGAAAATATATAGAATTAACTCAATTAAGACGTTATTTTTGATAGGATAGTCCCTCCAACATTGATATATCTGCATTATAGTTCGGGATTTCGAAATTCCAATAAATCTAAAAATCGAAATTCATCAAATTTCGACTTTTATCATATTTGGAGTTTCAATTGATTTCGAAATAATTAATATTTTGACTCTATATTCGGAATTCTGATTTTTTGAAAAACTGAAATATTGGACGGAATTCCGAGGTTTCGTTCGGAAACACGAACACTAATATGTAGTAACCTGGATTGTCTAGTGTCTACACTGTATACAACGTCAGGTCTATTAGGCCACGGGCCACCATTGTCGTTGCTCTCTCTCCATTGGCTATTTGCCTATTTGGCACTTCCCTCCGTTGTACTTTAAAACGATTTAGGTCAGGGTGGCTTTGAATTCCAATAGGCCCTATGCAAGCTCTCTACAAATGGGCTTTATTATTGTTTTATTTTTAATGGTAATGACATTTGTAATGGATTTCTGTTGGTTTTCCTAAATTATATATAGTGGACTTTTCTTAGTAGAAGGGAGCTTTGATTTCTGTTTATTTTTGGGGCTTAGATAACATAAGCAGAAGGCCGGCTCTGGATTTAGTAATACCTACTAACTGGTTGTCATTGATTAACACAATAGCTTCTAACTCAATTGGTGATTTCTTTTTTGTGTAATTATGTGATGGGGTCTTTGGGTCAGGTGAGTCTTCGAGCTAGAGACATGGTGCTATCACGATAGGTGGGCCGAGGAGCAAAAAACAAGTCTTCGTGACAAGATGGAAGCAGTTGGGTCTACTCAAAGTGGCGCATTGGCGAAAGCCTTCGGGCTATGTTCTCTTCGGGGTTGATGAGCCCTTCGGGCCTTAAATGTCGAAATAAAATGACATGAAACACAAAATTTATTGAGTTAAAAAGGAGCTTAACCTGTTTTCGTTAGTATTTCAACTACTTATTGTATTTTTTTTTTATTATTTTTTTTAAGATTGAGACTTTTAAGTATATAGTATGCACTCTTGAAGCCTTTGTGGTTTGAAAAATGATTAAACCTTGCTACATGCCTACATCAAGGAGAAAGTTGTGGTTTTATTGCCATCAAAGGATTCAAAGCCTTAGCCTGCTGTAACTATTTTCTTGTAAGAGACGACCAATTTCTCGTTTTTGAGGGGATATATCGTAAAATATCGATATATCATGATTATATTGCGATATTTTGTAAAAAATCATCGGTAATTACACAAGAATGACAAGATAATATCGAAAGCATATCCCGGATAGTTTTATATCTATTGGCGAAAACTCGATGTCGCGATATATCCTGATAATTTGTATTGTGGCCCCGCCAGTTATACCCCTTCATTTGTAATGTAAGTTTTATTCAGGTTATTTAGCTTTTGGCCCCATTTTATATATGGATATTAGCGTTTGGCTCTCCTAAGTTGCTAAATTCGTTTTTGGCCCCAATTCTATTAGTTGAATCAGTCAACTTTAACTCCACTATGAGTTGATCTTCTCATATTTTCGTAATGGCTCAAATACCCCTTAACAATATTTACCAATATGCCATTATGAAAATGGTCCACTAACTGAAATGTATAGTAATAGACACGTGTCTTAATCAAAACGGTCCAGATCATAACAATCGAACGAATACAATTTAATCTAAGGAAATACACTTGATTTCATCTGGACCATCCTTATAACCCAATCTAACCACTCCTGCTCTCCCTTAATTGATCACTATTCATCTTCATCCTCCAAGTAATGCAGGCTATACATTTCTCAACAGTTTAGAATTACAACCTCACCAAAATGAATACTTGACACAAAATGATCAACACTCTTGAACTATGCACACAGTAGTTTATGTTACAAGTGCCAGTGCCATTGCAATACATAGAATCCCAAATCCGAGACCCCAGTTCAAGTTATCCTAGATGTAGTTCAAGACAAAGATTGTAACGGCTGTACCACCACATAAACCAAAATACCACCAGTTGAAAAATGAGCTCTTGGACTTGCTCTCAACTAAGTGTCGTCCGTCAAATTGATCAGCTCCAAAAGCCTGTACACATGGTTTATGCCCTGACTGTGCAATTGCTACTAGATACAAAGATGAAAAGAAAAAGAAGACTTGGAAAGAATAAGGGGATGCACAGGAGGTGCTGCCACTGTCCAGACAGCTAGGTGAGCTTTGTTTGGGGAGAATAGCTGATAGTGTTAACAATGCAAGACCTTGTTGTCACTCATGCAAGGTTTAAAACAATTGAGTAAAATTCTACTTACTTTAAGCCTTTAGTAGATGTAGATGCAACCTACAATGCAAGTTAACTCTACAAGTAAGAAACCAACTAAATTTTACATATTATTCTTTTTTCATTGCTTATTATTTGCTTAGCATGTTGCTATAACCCAAAATCTTAAGTGATAAAACTGAACCCAACACACAAAACCACCCACTTATAGGTGTTGCCTATTACTAGTAATCAACCCAGGCGGTGGTGGACTTCACAGTAGTACACTAGTAATCAACCCAGTTGATGTTATCCATTTCGGATGGGTAGTAGACTTGACATAGTAGTAGACAAGAAGAAGATGAATAGTAACCATAGAAATAATAGAATTTCGAAATTGAAATGTAATGGAATTTCAAATCGAAATGAAATAATATAATATTTTGTTACAATTTCATGTGCAAGTCACAAGAAGGGTAAAGTTGCCATTTTGAAGAATACATGCGGTGGAGTTAAAGTTGACTGATTCAACTAACAGAACTGGGGCCAAAAACGAATTTAGTAACTTAGGAAAGCCAAACGCTAATATCCATATATAAAATGGGGCCAAAAGCTAAATAACCCATTTTATTCAATTCCTTTTCTATCTTTTGGAGGCATTTAATTTGGGAAGCATGAGGCAAGTTTGTGATCGAGTAGTGAACTTTAATTTTTATTGTTTCGGTGCAGGTCCCAAATAAGAATTCACTATATTGTACGTGCATATTTAATGGGGTAGCTTGAGGGAAATAGTACTCCTTAAAAGATGGTACCAATGGTGTCGGTTTCAATGTGAATTTTGAAACATTAAGAACACAAAATAAATAACAAAGATTACATTCCCAAATAAGAATTCACTATATTGTACGTGCATATTTAATGGGGGTAGCTTGAGGGAAATAGTACTCCTTAAAAGATGGTACCAATGGTGTCGGTTTCAATGTGAATTTTGAAACATTAAGAACACAAAATAAATAACAAAGATTACATTATGAGAGGTTTCAGGCCGGTGAGTACTAGTACCGACTCCCCATCAACGATGGCTAGACATTCCGTCATTGCTTCCTAAACATAACTCTAAGAGCAGTTTGCTAGTTTGGATATAAATTATCTTCCTACAAAGAAGAACATTGGAATATTATCTGCACTCTTAAGTTATAATCAAGCTTCATTCCCTTGAAGATTTCTAAAGAGGTTTTTAGTAGATCGTTGAAAAAAAATATTGTTTTATCTTCTTTTAAAAAAAATATATTTCATTAAATCATAAAATCATAGCCAGATTCAGGAGATACAACAGAAACAAACAAACATATACCCGACTTCTACTGACCCAGATCCTAAATCCCACCTGAAAAACTAATTCTTCGAAGCCTCAGGACAAGTCACACGGTAAGCAGGAAGCTCAGCGGCACCGTAAGCACTAACAGAGATGTGTCGAGATCCAGAAGATGAAGCACCAAATCCACAAGGTGGTGGCCTAGGAGGACGAGGAGGTGTCCCAGATATAAAAGGCGGTGGCCCTTAACAACGAGGACACGATTTCCACCATGCTTACAAACATAAACAGAAGATCCATCATCAAATTCCACTTACTTGGACAAATTTGGAGTCAGCCATAACGTGTTTGATGTAGAAAAAACTGGGGCTGGATGTGTTTGCTGCTGTTGTTGTTTTATCTTCTTCATCTTTCTCTCATCACCTATTGCATTTTCAAGGTATGAATTGACATGCAATACATAAATTCCAATATGTCATTATTATTGTTTAATTTCACATTCTTGTTTCTCTTGGGCCAGGCACACGACACATTTCACTTCAACACATTAATTTGCAACTCATAATTTAGAATCTCACAATGTCGTTTTTCATTTTTCAAGTTTCAACTTTATTCTTTTCCTTTGAGATCGATTTTGGTAGTAGTCAATAAAAACTTTTACCCTCTTATTAAAAACTAGGGAAAAAAAATAATCATATGTAGAAAACAATATTCTTAATAAATTTATAATCTTTCACAAATACCGCATCACCTCGATCATTTGAAATTATTTTCACTCGTTTAACTTTTGAATACTGAATAGTGCTTACAAAGAAGCTAACCGATTAAGGTGTAGGGAAAACCAAAACAATGAGAAACTTTAGACATATCAATGAGAAATAAACTTTTAGCAATAAGATCTTATTCAATAATATACTTAGCTTCGAACTTTAGACAATCAATATTCTCCACAATTTTCATTGGATCATTGTAGTGTCTATAGTTTATGGTTCTTATTGCAATTTTAAATAACATTCATGTATTTATTTAAAACATTGAGTTATTTTTTTTTAAGGCAAAAAAATAAATAAAAAAATAAAAATAAAAAATGACATATATTGCATCGAGTTAGTTCTTTTCATAGGAAGCTCCAACTAACTAATTTGTAGGTTACAATGACTTCTATTGCACTTTACTAACTATTGTATTATCTTTTTTGTTTTCATAAGGTTTATAGCCTAATTAAGGTGTATTACTTGAGAGTAACATTGAAAATAACCATTTCAATGGTCTTCTTCAAAACCAATTTCCACTAATGGGAAGGTTTTTTTTTTACCCCAATTATGTTACTCTCACCAATTTTGGTGATAATTAGGGAGTTGTTGTGGGGTCAACATTGCAACCCCTTGGCACAGGGCCTAGAGGACCGAGCTCAATGTGTGTTGGCTCTTGAATGACCACCAACAAAAATGTCGACAACTTCATTAATAAAGATATATAGGTCCAAGTTGACGAACCCCGACCCAAGTAGCGAGTTATCACTCAAAGAGATTGTACGTTACAAAAACCTCATTGATTTGAAACTTATTCATGTGAGCATAGATAAGCCCAAGATGCAACTAGTCGATTGAATGACCAAAAGTTGTATAGATGAAATTCATAACAAAAGGTTTTTAGAGTTTAGATCAAACTACATACATTCTACCACTGTCTAAGAGGACTCTTAATCAAATGAAGAAGAAGAACCAACTAAGAGTATTCAAACTCTCTTCAATGATGCCACAAACCTGATTTCACAGTATCAAATTTAATTTGTATGTTACAATGACTTCTATTGCACTTTACTAACCATCATCTCTTTGTTTTTATAAGGTTTCTAACAAGGTGTATTATTGGAGAGTGACATTGAAAACAACCATTTCAATGGTCCTATTCCAAACCAATTTCCACTAGTGGGAAGATTTTTTTTCAATTTGTCGTTGTATCCAAATTATATTACTCTCACTAGTTTTGGTGATTATTGACAGAATTGGGGGTAGATGCATGATTTACAAATAAGTGAGGACAATAACTAGTGACCAAAAAAACAAAAGTCCATTCCTACCAAATGGAATGAGATTGAGTATTTTACGTATATTGTGATTAGATCACATAGAAAGATAATATTTTTTTCACTAAGTATAGTAGTAGGTTGCTCTTTAATCATAACAAATTTCTATTTGGTGCCAGTTGGAGAACACACGTGAAGATAATATTTCTTACAAGAATGTTAGTAGGTTTCTTACAAAGTATAGATATATATGTTACTAATTATATCCTTTTGCTGGAATTTTGTGTTTTGTATCATGTTTTCCTCTTCCAATAACAATATATGTTGATGGATCAACTACCTACTTTAGAATTTTTATTTTGTAACAAGATGAAACAAAATTGTACGTTTATCAATGACATATATAAATATATATATCCCGCTCCTAAAAAGACGTTAAAATAAGTACAAAACTAAGTACCAAATCTAAAACAACCCACAACTTCACTTACAGAATGAGTTAAAACCTAATTTTTGGTGGATACGATCTACTAACCATAAAAAACATCTCTATAAATATGAGGTTTCTTCCATGCGCATAACCTCCAATGCATTCCAATGTACATCAATCTCAGCCACACATTTAGATTTTTGTTAGAAAAATGAAATTCTAAAGCAAACTTGTTAACCGGAGAAACCGGTTAGATAATGAAATAAGTATAGAAAATACCGAATCTACCCATGATACTAATCCAGAAAAGTAAAAAAGTAACCATCGTTCTCTCAGAAATTTTGAACCTTTGGAAAAAAGGAAATAGTTACACACTCTCTCATCGGCAGAGTTATGATTTCTCCACTGAACTCTCTCTTTCTATCTTTTCTCTCGTTTTAACTCTCTCAAACTTTTAAAATATATATATATATATATTTATATATATATATATATATATATATATATATATATATATATATATATATATATAGTTATTGTCTCCCAAGAGAAATCCCTTTCATTTGAAACTCTGATTCAGGTTTGGATACTCGTTTCTATATATTATGTGTTGAAATTTACTACCTTCTTGTAATATTGGATGATTTTTAATATGGGAATAATTTTCTTCTTCTTAATTGGATCGGAATTTTGGGTTTTTCCATTACTACCAATTTTGACATTGAAACTAATCGATGCTCCTTGTGGTTAGTTTAGACTTTTCCATTAGTGAAGGCGCTATATTTATCATAGTTTCTTCTTAAGTTTTTGTGAACTTCATTCCTTTATTTATTCTCGGTTCCAATTTCAGTTTGTCAAACTAGCCTAATGAGAACATATCTTAGCTACATTTTAATTGTTTTAATTGAAATGAAGTTTGATATTTTGATTATAGTGATTGTTCAGCAGTTATTTAGTTTGACAAACATATTAATTATCTTCGTTTCCTTGTGAATTTTGCCCTTTGTCCAGGGTTGTGAGTTGGGCTGCTCGTTTTTAGTTACATGTCATATTATTGTGTTGGTCGTTTATGAACCAATTATTAGTACATTTTGTATTTATTGTAGTGAATAAGTGAATTATAAGCTTCAAAGCCAATGGTCCCAGAACTTTCGGTTGGTTAGGCGTTGGTCTCATGTAGAAGAATTAACATATTTTAAAGCTTAGAAGAAAGCATTATAAGCTTGTTCATTGTGTGTCACGAAAGGTCACATTTCTTCATTTTGTTGGGACTATGGTTGTGCATCTACTTCTGATCATACAGTAAATACTTTTGTTAAGACTAAGTCTTCTTCTGTGAAAAAGATTTTTACTTGTTATGCTTGTGGTAGGAAGGGACATCTTGCTTAATATTGTTGGGATAATTTTTGTAGTTATCAAGATCAGGTTTCTTATGGAAATGGGTATTGGTTTTCTTTTGTGTCTTTTCAACAAGAAGTTTATCTTTATTACTTGCCTTCACAGTATGCTAAGACTAAGTTTAATTGGATTCAAAAGACTAAAAAGAGGATGTGAGTACCCCCATACAACCTGCCACACCTAGAGGTAAAGCTCGTGTTTCTTCAAAGTCTTACAAAACAGGTTGGGTAAGAAGAGATGAACTTGGTCCCCGACCCTGTTCACATGGGTTAGTATCATTTTTTTTTGTAGACCTACGCTTTTATTGTATATTGTTTTTGGTCTCTAGTCTTTTGTTAAGAGTTTAGGATCATATATTTTTTTCCCTTAGTGTGTTTGCATTCATGCATATTTAGCCTTTTTATTTTTGTGAATGAGTGCATTTAGTTAGGATTTTTATTTTTTATTTAAAAAAAAAAAAGTAAATAGAAAAGAAAATTATTGTTTTTGGTTTTGATTGAGTTCACGTACACATTGTTTTTTTATGGTGGGTTACTTGGTGCAACCTTTTAAAACCCGACTTCCAATAGAATGAGGAGACTAGTTTTGTACACTTGAATATTGTATAATTAAGTATATTGATATTACTATCTTGCTCATCACGCTCCTATTAGTGATATGGTGACAACAAGTGTGGAATCTGCAATCAGCCAGGGCATAAAAAGCCCGCATGCCTAGATTTACATCCAGAAGTTGGGGGTAAGTGGTTGCATTTACTATCGCATAATTTTTTCCGATACAAGTAACCATATTGCTGAAGAGTTAATATTTGTAAATGCGTTGCACTGGTAGAAATTTTGTTTCTTAGTAAGGAAAATGTTATTTGTGTGTATTAGGTCCAAGTGTGGAATCTGCAGTCAACCAGATCATACTAAGCCTTGGTGTACATCGTTGAATCCTCAAGCACAAGGTTAGTCGCTTTTTTCCAATAATGCTGTTAGGGGATGTTATTTATCACCGTTGCATCAAGGTTTATTTTCTCTTTTGTGAATCTCTCCCCGGTTATTAACAAAACAAAAATAGTGTGCAATTGTTTCTGCTAATTCTAGAGTGAGAACCTCTTCACTTTTTGGCTGAAGGGGTTAGGATGTGAATGGTGTGTTTGGCCTTTATCAAATGCCTAACTTATTTTGTTTGTATTCACCCATAGTCGATGTTGGGGGAGCAGATTGCCACTGCCAAGGGCATACAAGCAAGTTGACTCTTGTAGATATTGAAGTACCAAAAATATGATTATAAAGTGAGAAGCTCTTCACTTTTCATGGCCATCATAAGTACATTACCATCAACGAAGAATACATACAACATTTAAGCTTTTTCTCCAATTCTTTTTGCTTTTGTTTTTGTTTTCTTTTGTTTAGCGAAGAAAAGTTCATAGGGTTCAGCAGACCATAACCTATATTCATCGTCTAGATCATACGTAAGTCCTACCACTGCCTTCTTCCTGCACCTTGGTACTTAATATTTGGATTACTGGAGGTGCATAATACGTACATACAAAAATTATCACCAAGTTAGGCTACATGATTGGAACATATATAGACCCCACTGTATACATGTGAGAATTCAATGAACTTGAAGCTTGGAGCTTAGTAAACGCAGAGGCAATACCAAAGTGGTCCCTCTATACCTCTTATATCTTTAAACTACCCTCAACGAATCTGATTTGACTAGGATTCTCATTATATACCTTGCTCCATGCGATATTTCAAGCCTTGTGTATTACCTAATTATTTGTATGTCAACATGGATAAGATTGTTGTTTGTGTCGCTTTTGACCACTGTTCTCTGAGCTAATGTGAAATTTGAGGGGATGATCAACTTTCCTTGGATTTCACATTAGCATGTTTTTACATTATATACCTGACCAACCGAAGCACAGCTAAAATTGACAAGTACATGTTTGAGTCCGTTAACATAGACATAGAAGTGTAAAAGTGTCACTCTGAGAGACAAGGAGTATCTGAATGCTGCTACAAGTCTCGTGAACATATGTAAGCTTCAGTTGTAATCTTTCTCTATGTGCTAATATTCTTGACGTTTTGGTTTAATACCACGCCTTATGTATTATTTGCATATGCAATAATTATGAGACACATTTTTCACTCGTTATTGCTAGTTCCACACTTCTCACTCACATGATAGAAAATATATCCAACAAGAACCAGTCTGAAGGGATGGCTGAAACAATCTAAATGGGCAGTTCATCCCTGCAAGGACCAGAAGACTGTTGCAGTAGCAATTTATCTGGAAGTAGCATAAACCTTTATATTTATTACAAACTAAGAGGAATTTGTTTGTTGGGACTTTTGCATGTCAAAGCGTATGCATTGATAGGGATGAGTGGTGAAATCCATGATCATCTTTAACGTGACTCTGCTATATACTTATTTTTCACCAAAAATACATATTCTGATTTGATTCTCTTAAACTTTTCTATTTCATGAAAAGATTTGGTTATAAATTATTATTGGACATGGATTTATATTTGTTTTCTACATGGAATTTCAAAGTGAAGTCAAAAATATTTTTGCATGAACCATCCACAATGTCTCACTTTGTCATTCATGAAATGCTTTATTCTATTTTCATTTCAGTTATTGTACGCGTCTCAACCTTGCACAAATTTTCGGCCGAATGGCATTGTGAAGCATGTTGTGGTGACACATTGGTTCATCAGGAAGCCTGCCATTTTGACGGTCCAAGAAGATGTCATGAAGAAGAGGTGAAAAGTCCATTTAAAAGGGAGCAGAAGTCGGCCATTGGTAATGAGTGTTCTGAGATACCTGATGCCAGTAAGAAAATAGGGTCACCCTCAGGAAAGCCTGCAGCACGACTTTTATCTAGAGACTTTGTTCCCGCACGATGTACAAAGGTCGTATTTGGCATATCATTCCAGTATCTAGAGTTTTATGAATAAGTTAGAATGAGAAAACTGAATGAATAGTTTAAGGTCAAGCTGGAGGAGTGGACTAGGGCTATGTAGAAGAGAAGTTGTAGCCTAAGTGCCTTAGTCATATGCCCCACTATCCACTAAGGCTATATTCTCAAGGATTCATATCACAACCTAGCCCTTTTAACCCTTGACTTAGACTACCTTTGATTCTATCGTCAAGTATCAAAACTAATGATCGTGGGTTTGAAGCTATATAGAATATTAAAATGTTGATCTCGTTTTATGAATGCTGTGAGTGTGTTGTTATTCTCGATAATTTTTAAGTTTTATTGTTCCTCTGTTGCATTTATCTGAAAGCCAAACTCATTCTGATTATTATTTGTATTCTTGTGGAACAGGTTGGTTTGCCATTGGTACAACAATACCTCTATCAATTTGAGCAATTGGTGAGAGAACATCTGCCAAAGGTTGGAGAGCATTTTCCCCAAGAAATGATAAACCCAAGCATGTATGCTAGCCAGTGGTTCATCACTGTATTCTCGTACTCCTTCCCTTTTAATCTGGCTCTTCGAATCTGAGATGTCTTTTTGTATGAGGTTGGTTATGTTTCTCTTGCATCCTATGTGTTATAGACTCTATAGAATTGTCTTTTAAAACACCATTTAAACTTAATGTGGATTGGTCTTTTGCTTCTGAAGTCAAGCATATTTTTGGAAGCAACAATCTCTAACATTAATAATTTTCATCAAGGTGTCCAGATTGTCTTTCAAGTTGGTTTGGCCTTACTGAAATATTGCCATGACGACTTAGTGAGTACATTGACTCCTTACCTTCTGTTCATAGATGAAAACTTTACCACAACTTCTCATGTGACATTCTACTTTCCAATCAGATAAAATTGCCTTTTGAGAAGCTCATACATGCTTTACGCAACTTCCCTGATGAAGCCATGGACCCAGATATTTTGTTACCAATGGCCTACTCAATCAAGGTTAACTCTTATGATATTTGTTATATTCCCGTTTACATCAATATCGTTTTATATGTTTGTAAAGTTTAGCATAGATTTGATTGAGTTTGGAATTCATTAGGGTTACAATTGCATGTCTTTTATTTGTATAACTGCTATACCATGTTAGCGCTCAGCAAAGTTTGGTGGCTCACTAGACTTTGATTTGGGAGGAGTGGAGGGATACTCCTTTTGGTAGTTTTGTGTTTAGAACTTTAGATGGGTCTCTCTTTTGGGGCGCTGTCATGTGGACACTTGATGTTCCCCGTTACTTTTTATGTTGTTTGTTTTTCTTTCTATCTATCTTGATGTATGTAGGATACCTCATCCTTAAACTCATCATATAATCAATATAATACATACACTATTACCGGTAAAATAAATAAATAAATAAAATAGTGCTCAACATATGTTCATACGTAGTATCATTTTTGTGAAGGAAGACGAATTCAACATATGTAGTCTAGTTTTGATGTCTATCACGGTTAAAGTGGTTTTTGTTTCATAAACTGGTGAAAAAGTTGTAATATTTTCAATCTCTTATTTAGTATAAGCAAATCCATTTTCACATTGCCCAGGACTAACATGTGAACTTCATTGAAGAAAATCTTCAGAGAGATATCGAGCTACCCTGTTTTTGAGAACTTTTGATTTTTTATTTAAGTGGGTATAAGATGGAATTCATGGCTATTTACTAATCACTAGGAGCTTCGTGGAAGAAATTTAACTTTGGGTAAGAGTATTTTACAACTGTTAATAACTATTTCAATATAGTTGAATGTAAACTTAAACACATTGACCAGGGAAAGTTTTTTTGAGTGGGGGCATAATTGTGAATTTGTACTATTTATAGTATATTGGCTTGGAGGATATTAGTTCTACACCCACGGACTCATCTATATATTCTACCTACTTTTTCTACTCCCTACTGTCATAACATTGATTTGCATTAGCGTACGCAGGCGCATGTCTTGATACAAATCAACAATCAAGTAAATAGAAAATAATATGTAAGAATATAATAATTGTAATTTTATTCGTGAAGGATAAAGTTCTCTACTCTAAAATGCAGTAACACCTGTTACTCCCAGAGTTTTTGTTTCTTGGTCAGCCTATGTTTAAGATACTTCTAATCATGTTCTGTGAAGTTTCATGATTTTATGATCTCAATGATTTGTTGGTAGGAGAAAACATAATGGATCATGTTGCAACAGTGAGCACAGGTATTAAAAAAATATGTGTTGTGTGGATTACTCCTAGTAATGATTTTACAGATCTCCCACATGACAATCCAAATGAAGTTGGATGAAGTTGCATATTTGTATGGTTGGATTTACGAAAATCGTTGTTGATGCTGGCATGTAAATTTAGAACGGCTCTTATTACAATGGAATATGTTGAAATTTTCTTTCTCTTCTTCTGTACTACCTTCAACATCTTTTAAATAAATTATAGGATCCACGGAAAGTAGCATTTGCATTATTCTAAACTTTTGCATTATAGTTTTGTAATCTTTCATTGTGGTTGATATACTTAATAGGTATCTAAACGTTTAGAGGAGCTGAAGAAAGAGTATGAGAAGAAAAATGGTAAAGCAGTTCAGCCTGCAGGAACAACTCCAGGATGTGAAGCAGAAATAGTCTTCAAGAACCAAAAACTCAACTTGTAAAAGCTAGAAATAGGATTTGATTCTTTTATTCTTTTGGCTTGAAGTTGCTCACTTATCCAAAGTAAATAATGTATACAAACAATTTGACTAGAATGTAAGTGAAAAGACATGCCATAGTTTATGCTTGTATCAGGTGATCAGTGAACTGTATGGCAATTTTATAACCATCAAACATATTACCTCTTTGGGGTCCCCAAATGGAAGTGGTGTTGACATTATTTCAGAATTCTCAGTATGGATCTCTGTATACTTTTGTCGCGTGTGAATTCAGGGTTTGTCGTGATTTTAAAGTATGTGGGGAAAAACATGTATGTTCGTAAGGAAGGAAGTTGAATGAATGCTTTAGTGGTTTGCCATCATGGGACTTTTCCCACTTTATGATTTCTGAGTCTGCTAGATTTTAGTTATTACTAGTATTTGCCCATGCCTTACGGCACACATATGCGCACCTTTAGCGCCCCGTCCATTTTTTTTTAAAAAATGAGTCCATACTCATGTTTCAAGAGCCCAACTAGGGTGTCAATGGATCGGTTTGGATCGGATTTTGTAAAATCCATTACCGAACCGATAAAAATTTAGTGAATCCGAAACCGATCCGAACCGATAATGTATATTAGCTACCGAAACCGATCCGAACCGATAAGGTATACTGTCTACCGAAACCGAACCAACCCGAACCGATAATTAGCACTTTGTCTCTTTGAACAAAAACCATGATTTTTATCATTTTTTTTTCAAGTCAGACCACATATAGAAGAATTAAGAATAGAAGATCGAGAATCATAATCAGATATCCACATACTGTATTAAGGATCTGATAGTGTACAAAATAAAGTAATAAACAAAAGACCAAGTGAAAAATCCCAAATCTTTAAAGTCAGCATATCCAGAAAAATCTCAAAGCTTCGTTCCAAGCAAATTATCTCCTTCCAAAATCAATGAAGATAGAAATTAAAGATCGTCCTTACTTAAAAGAATCGGTTGCTTTCACAAATTCACCTACTTGGCTACAGAACAAACGTCCCATCATTCAATCAAATAGATAAGTGTTTTTTTAGGGAAAAAAAAAAAGGTGATTGGGGACTTGGGCAGTAAAAGAAATTGACCTTTCAAATGTGAATGAGAAATTGATCTTGCGACTACGGGATCTATGTAAATTAGCAACCTCGTTGAGTGAGATAACGAGGGGGGTTGACGCTTTGTTGAGTGAGAGAGAAAGGGGTTTTTGAGAAACAATCGATCTACATTCTCACCAAAAAAGTGGGCTACCCATCTACATTGAATCTAGCCGTTGATTTTATATTAGTTGATCTCAGCCATATAATTTTCTAAAACTTATACCAAACTATCGGTTCGGGTTAATATCGGTTCGGTGGAAGGACAAACCGAATCCAAACCGATATCTTATCGGTACTAGAAAATGGACCCATTACCGAACCGAACCCGAAATACCAAATCCGAAACCGTTTTTTATCGGTTTGGTTCGGATCGGTTATCGGGTTATTGGAACCCATTGACACCCCTAAGCCCAACAACCTATAAAAGTTCAGCCCAAAATACAATCCAGGTCTTTTTTGTGTGGGGTGGGTGAGGTTAAAAAAACTTTTAAACTCACCCCAAAAATAATTGTTAACTCATCTTAGAAAAATATTTTAGTGGCTATGGTTAAAGAGTGGCACGACCACGTATTACTTTATGAGGTGGAATTTGTCAACCCACTCCACCATTCTTTGTTATATAAACTAGTATTTGCCCGTGCCGTATGATACAAATACGCATGCCTTCAGCACATCCGCCCCCCTTCATTATTTTTTTCAGCCCAAAAACAGTCTAGATTTTTTTTTTTGTGTGGGGTGGGTGAGGTGAGAAAAACTTTTAAACTCAGCTCAAAAAAACTTGTTAATTCACCCCAAAAAAACACTTTAGTAGCTATGGTTAGGGAGTGGCATAACCACTTATCACCTTATGAGCTTATGAGGTGGAATTTGTCAACCCACTCCACCCTTCTTTGTTATATAGATTATGATCATTTATGTGAGGCAGGTCATGGTGAATCTCTAGTTATCATCAATAACCAAGTTTTTAAGTGACTTCTACTTATTGGATTTGATTATACTTGCCTATGAACTTATATAGACAGTGCGTGTCTTTGACTTAGGCTTGTGCTATTAATTTAACCAAACTCTCTGTAAAAATAATTTGCTCGGGCTTCACACCCTGTGCAGCAGCATCTGAAAATGCAACCACAGAAAAAAAATTACAACCAAAATTATATCGATCCCCCACATTCATAGTACGCCTAGTATAGATATGCATCTATTTCCAATGCTCTACATATACATGCCCTCAGTCTCATCTTGCCCGCCGCAGGGAACCTGAGAAGCCAAAGTGCACTGTTTGAGACACGCTTTAAAATATTACACCTGAAATGAATATGATACAGATGAGTCATACAGAAAAATCCATGTAAGACTGACAGTAAACATAATACTAAATTTCAAGTGGATTTTCATGTTACCAGGTTGTAAATATTTCAGGATCCATTTTGTACAACTGATTGAAACATGCAAATATGAACTTGTCTTCAGGTAATCCATAGTCTGATCTCTTGTGTTGGCAAACAGGATCCAATACATCACGATTTTTCTGAGAAAATACCTCGGTAACGTCAAAATTTAATCTAACCCGAAATGCCCAGAAAATGTGACAGAATTCAAAGTTTAAATGCAAGAGGTCCTCTTGAAACGGTAGTGAAATATCCTGAACGAATAAATAGCAGTCTCAAATATCAAACTTCCAACTGTAACTGAACACGATTAGTAAGATACTTCAAAAATGTAATATTTCAAAAAAATTGGATACAAACATTCAAAATGGTATCTTATATACTAGCCGGATATGAAATATCATCTTCAAATTCATAACTAAAGCTTATGTAATCACATCCAAAGTCCAAACAATCTAGTTAACCAATGCATTTAAAACAAGTTCTTTTCAGCAGAATTTGACAATTCATACTAACTACAGCGCACAAAGCATCTTCAAGAAGGTCACATGCGAAGTTTACTTATCAGACTTGTCTGAAATACATATCGGTGGCATAATTACCTGCTTATAATCATTTACAAAGTAACAGTGAGGAAGATGGACAAGCGTCTCAGAATAAATATGCGCATACCGAGTAGGAGAAACAAACTGCAAGGGGGAACATGCAATGTGTCAGGCCCAACAGAAGTTTATTTTCTGGAAAAAAATGACAAGTAACTTGAACCTTGATGTTCACCTCATCAGTTACCAAATAATCTATGTAGGTTGCTCCAGTATTTCCATGCTCCTAGCCTGATATATTTGCTTCACTCAAAATTCGAAAGAAGTACGATGAGAGTCCAGAAGAAACTCTGAAATATACCTTGTAAAAACTAACGTGACATAAAATAAACAATAAAACAAGTTCAACCATCTGCCAATGGGCTGAAAAAAGTTGAGGTCCTAACAAAAGCAGGTTAAAGAATTTTCAATTGCTAGTAGTACAAGACTTGTGAAACAGGATCACAAGATCACAACCATTTTGGCCTGGGAAAATATTACTTATAAAAAGAAATACTGTAAATAATCAACCAGTTCTCAATGTATGTGCAACACGATAAGCAAGAGTGAAGAGTCCATATGCACCACTAACTATGCTTTGAACATATTCAAACTCTATGTTGAGAAGTAGCTACAAGCACACACACCTTGTATAAAAGAATATTACACAGTCTATTCCTATTACATTATTGTCCAATACACCTCCATATATTAATAATTCCAATGGACAATCAAAAGCATAAAGCACAACTTCAATTCCAAGGACCTATCCCAGGAACACAATTGCAAATACTGAAATTTCTGGGAATCAAACATGACATTCATTCCAAAAAATCAACGTGTAATACTTACTTCTTGAGCCTGAGCAGGACTTGCAACCTTTCCTGTTCCAATAGCCCATACGGGCTCATAGGCCACAACAATGTTGGTCCAGTCGGATACTTTCTCTGCCAGAGAAGTTAACGAAGAAAAAGAAATACAAATCAGCGTCAAATCCTTAAGAAAGTTTCAAATAAGAAAACCTTTGTCCTTCAGCTGACCAGTTGCCCAAAGAAACACATACATCATACATAGAGGAAGATCAAAATGATTTGTCATGAGATGACTCTTACGAGGGGGGATAAGTGTGTTCATATTCTACAGTGCAGAAAACACTAGTGTATAACCATGAGAAAGCCATCAAGTGACTCAAACACTGAACATGGTTTTAAACAATAAGGATAACAAATATAAGTCCACCTGATTGGGACTCTCATCTGCAATATGAAGTAGATACAAAGCTTAAAGCACAAGCTCATTTTAATCAATAGGGAATGGTGGTACCTGCAATAGCTTTTGTTTGTGCAGCAACAACAGAGATTGTAGATCCAGCTTCTCGCTGTTCAAGGGGATTAACAGCAAAAACACGTATTGAGGATATCAAAAATTGATTGGTTGATGTCTCCAATTGTGAGGGGAGGTAATAAATGGAGCGGAAATAGAGAATGTGGAGATCCATTCGAAATCGAAATTGGAGGGGGGAAACATGGTGATCGTGGGGGATTCGTGGGTATGGACGTGGTGTGTGGGAAGCCGGGAAGATAAATTCTTAAATTTTTTTTTGAAGTTTTGAAATTTTGAAAATTCCGATAAACTGAAACAAAATTGAAAATTGTACTTCATTGGAAATTTGGCGACGGGGCAAATTCACATAGCCCAATTTTTCCATATCTGCCTATATTTCGCCCCCACCCAAAACCGAAATATATCGGTCTTTATCGAGATTTTGGAGATTCTAGCTTTTTTGAAATAGTTAAAATTTCAATATATATCATTATATATCGAATATATAACAACATATGTCACAATTATCTGTCAACCGTCAATATAATCGGTCAAACAATCAACAAGTCAATCGATATATATCAAATATATCGGATATATTGCTAATATATATCGGTCCAAAAATGAATCAAAATATCTCACCGAAATATCACATTATTTTCATATCGTGTACCCATATTCCGATATATTGATATATCATACGATATTTTCGGCCTTGGTTGAAGAGAAAAAGAACTAAGCTAGGGGTTCAATAATGTTTTTATTTTTCAATTTTTGGTTTAGGAGGGAAGTAAAATTAGCTTATGTGTTTGCTCAATAACCCCAAATATATATATAAACAATGATTGTTCATATGAATAGTGATTGCTCATAACTCATGTTAAGGTATGAACACTCATTGTTCATACCTAAAATAAGTATGAACAATGAGTCTTCATATAAACAATGATTATTCATAGCTTAGGTTGAGGTCTGAACCCCCCGAATAGGTATGAACAATCATTATAGGTAGGAACAGTCATTGTTCATACTCATAGCTCATGTTGATGTATAATATGAACAATAAGTGTTCATAGCTCATTTCATCCTTAGGAGTTATTAAAATTTAAAAACTGAGTTCGTGGGCTATTTAAATGTGGAGATTGGGTTTGTGAGTGATTATAAAAAAAACCATATCCTTAAGACTAGACAATACCATGGTGGTTTCTCAAGCTTGTTGATTGCATTACTAGCTCTAGTGGAGTCAGATTCCAAGTCAACCTCTTTATTCCCTTCTTCAATACATCGACCTAATAAGTATATATACTTCAATAGCTTTTAGCTCTTGCAAACAGTTCTTTATGTCTCTTACCTTCTAGTTATAGACAATTGAAGTTGGCTTAGATGTTTGCTGAAATCTTCGAGCATTTTTTTCCTTCCAAATTAAATGTCCTCCACTGATGCTCAGATAAAGACTTTATATATCTCTCCTGTAATGACAAATATCCCATATTTGAAATAAATTTTTTCCGATTTTGCATTTTATGTTGTTTTGGTCATTGTTCATACCTTATGTGATGTATGAACATACCTTATGTGATGTATGAACAATGATTGTTTATACCCAAATAGGTTTTAACATACTTCATACACTATGTTGATGTATGTTCATACCCCAAATATGTACGAACAATGATTATTCATACTCCAATATGCATTTTTATTGATTATACATTATGTTAAGGTATGAACTTATGAACAATAATTGTTCATACTCCAATATGTGTTATTACTGATTATACATTATGTTAAAGTATGAATTTATGAATAATGATTGCTCATACCCTAAATAGATATGAACAATGATACATCAAGTAATAAAAGTGCTAATCTTGTGAAAGACTTATTCTGATCATATTGACCCAACCCGGCCAATTCTAACTTCCAAGGTATGTGTCGTTTGCTTGGAGGTCACTTCTAGCATCTTATGTTTTTTGTCCTGTTTTCTCTTGTTGCATCTTCTTTTCCTATGTGGTATTGTGCATGCATTATTACTTCCAGTTTTATTAGAAACTTATACTACGGTATTAGTTTTACTTTCATTCAATATTACGAATCGGTTCTCTTCCTAATTGTTTGATTTATTTATTCTTACTCACTTATTGGTATTTTCACTTATATTAGCTGATGAGTGTTTCCTACCTAGGTGAGTTTATGTATTGTGTTTTTAATCTTAGTTGGTTTTCCTGTATCAAATTGGTAACAGATGACATATAGCCTTTCTTAAGCATTCACAAACAGCAATCCAGTTTGACTGTTTTCTAAATTTTGCTATGTTAGTTCTCATATATTCGTATACTGCACCTTCTCGTTTGCAAGTCAAAATGAACGTCTAAATGATCGTAAGGGTCCCAATTGTTATGCTCGACTAGAGTTATCAATATGTCGTTGAAGCCTCAAATATTAATGTTTCTTTATTTAGTTTTGATTTTCAGATTCCAATGGAAAAACTACATAAGGAGGTGGTTGGCATGAAGCTAGATTTATGTGCAATGAAATTGTATCTTGATGAGACTTTTAAAGGTTTAGCATCCCATGCCAACCAAATTGAGGATAGAGTTAAGTTGGAAATATCAACAAAGAAATGGGAGAATAATCCTGAGATGAGACATTTCGAAGCAGCTTTAATGGAACTAGAGAATACTCCTGTGCCAATTATTAGATATAAAGATGCTTCACCTATCACTCCTAAGCTGATGAAGGAGACAATGAAAGCAAAACGGAAGGTAAATTCATGCTAAGGATTTTATGATTAAGTAGAAACTATATTAATGAAAAGAAAAATAGTTGCATAGTGAGATGTTGTTATACCCTTGAAACGGTGTGTGCTAAGGATTCTTTAGACAATACCCCCATAGTAACAACGAAAAAGGTGCATTCACATCATTCTCATTTTACTTGTTACAAGCACCAAGATAACCATTTGTTATTGTTTTAGGTTGAGTTTGGTAAGAATATGGGTGATTGCTTCTTCTATCGCTATTTGGATTACTTCCCAGACGTTCTACAACCTTTAATTTTGGATATTGAAGATCTAAAGGGTGACGACAACTGTGGATTTAGGGCCTTGGCCATGGCATTGGGGTATGGCGAGGAGGGCTGGGTATAAGTACGAGTTAATATGATTTAAGAGTTGCACGCAAGTAAGGAAGAGTACATATGGATGTTCAGTCATGAAAACGTGACTTGTTGTGAGGGAAGTCTATTACACTTTAAGGGTGATGCTCCTGAGGAGAAATGGATGTTGCTACCTGAACATGGTTATCTTGTAGCGTCAAAGTATAGCGTTGCGATTGTGTATTTCTCAATGGCAGGTTGTCACACTTTTCTGCCGTTAAAGTCAGAATTCAATGAGAATGACTATAAAGTCATTGGTATTGGGCGTGTTCCAAACCACTTTTTAAAGTTGAATTTGGAAGCAAATTGTCCAATGCTAAAGATCGTAATATTTTGGGAAAAACATCATCGTGAAATCGCAGATGAATGGAAATCATATTTCATGTCTCGCTTTGATACATTTCCACTTGTCTCTTGCAGAGATGATCATTTGGGCGACCATGTGATTCTGAGTGATTCAAACTGACTTGGTAGGAGGCCACATTTGTTTAAGCTTTCGCCCTTTTATGGCTACAGTAGACTTTAAAACCTTGGAATCTTGTAGCCAATGTTCTTTATTAAGTTTAATGCAATTGTTTGAGCTAACTTTAAATTTGTGTAGAAAAAATAATAATATGTTCTTCATAATTTTGGATGTTGTTTGAAACAAGTTATTGCTTCCTCTTAAATTAGTAGCCAATGTTCTTTATTAAGTTTAATGCAATTGTTTGAGCTAACTTTAAATTTGTGTAGAAAAAATAATATGTTCTTCATAATTTTGGATGTTGTTTGAAACAAGTTATTGCTTCCTCTTAAATTAGTTATGCACAAGTAAAAAACTATCGAATCCAAAGCCTTGTGTGTATGTAAAATCATGAGTGACGCGATTTTGAGTTGTAATATGATCATGAATAGCTGCAATATTATCTTAAGTTGTAATATGATCATGAAATAGATGGAGAAAGAGAAAAAAAAAAAAAAAAAATTGTGCCTCTTTCAGATTAAACAATTAATTAAAAGTGGATCTAGATGGATTCGAACCATCAGCTTCTCAAATAATGAGCGCTCTTACCCTTTTGAGCTTATGGATCCATTGACAAAGACAAACATTCACTATATGATGAGTAACAAGTTCAGAGAAATCAAAGCACCTTGACTACTTATATTTTGTCTTCTATGTCTCTTATATCCTAAAATTACCTTCAGAGAGTATGTTTGAGACAAACCAGTTTCAGTCATGATGATCAGGCGTTTTATATCGTGCTCGTTTGCATATTCATACTGCTCTAATAAGAATTGTTGGTATTAATAAGGAGCACTTAAAAAGGCCTTAAGTGGTCTGGTGGTTGAGGCACACTTGAAAGATCCAGGTTCAACACCTACCAAATGTGATGAATTCACAGATAAGAAAAAGGGCACTATACAGAGCGCTTTACACAAAACAATGCTTAAACCAATTCTCAGCAGTTCCACAAAAGAGTGGATATCATATGATTTTTTAACGAAATCAGAAAAACAAAAACAAGAACTACTGGAAAGTATTTATCATACAGTATGACTGAATATCAACATAGTACTATACACAATCTATTTCCTATCAGCCTTCACATATCAGACTAATGTGGTCGTTTAAAAATGAAAAAGAGCCTAGCTTCTCTCGCTCCTTTTCGTCTCCTTATTAGGTAAAAGAATTTGCCCCTTTTTTTCTTTGAAAATGAATTTTGCATATACTAATACCAATTGATATCTACTGTCTCGGATTTTCCAATAAATCAGAAAATATTGGGTGATATTATCTGTTTAGTAGGTCATAGATTAGAAACTTTAACAGATCGAAAACTCGTATCATGTTAGGCTCTACACCAGCCATCAATTTGGTGACCACCAGGTCTTCAACAGTATTGAACACTTTATTCCTCAAATTAGTGGTCAATTGAGTAAATATTTGGATATAGTTGTAACATTAACTAAAATTAAGAAAGAATTATAGAGATTTTTTTTAATCAATCTTTTAAGAAATTGAAAAAAAAACGAACAATAGAAATCAAACTGGTATCTCGAATGTGATACTAGTCACCAATAAGTAACTCAGAGAAGGATAGACAATAAGACAATCTCATTCAGCTTCTAACAAATCAACTAATAATGTGTGCTTGCAAGACTGCGGACAGATTATCTATCGGATCACGGGCACCAACGATCCGTTTGCTATCATCATCTTTAAGAAAGGAGAAAACCCTGCATGATTAAGAGCCCGATGCACCAGCTAATGCAAAGAAGGCACGCAAGTCCAACATTAAGTCGAGAATCATTCATCCATGCGTCATAGTATACCACTGTACCTTTCAAGCTTCTATCCCCTCCCTTCTTTGCAAGAGTAGGAAAACGTTCAACAGACTCTTCAGCAGAATATTAACGAGACAAATGCAGAAGCCGCAGCCCTGCGACCAGGTTGTACTTTTTCAACCCCATCCAGTAGTACACTACATCAAACCAGTTGAAACATGGTGTCATGCATGGCAAGGCATGACATAAGTGGGGAGCATTCTGGATAACCTGTTTGCGCTCCTCATGGGCATGGAAAACCAACTTCAGTTGCCCATAGTCAAAATTAAAGACAACTTTCTCCAAGTAGCGAACACCTAAGAAAAGAGGCAAGTACAGACAACTAATTGAGTAATGATTAAGGGGAAATAATATTTATTGTGATTTACAATAGTACAAGCTGATTAGATGGAACAATTATTCTAAACTTCAAAGTATTGGCAGCTAGATTGATACTTCTACTGTCATGAAGCGCTGACCACCTAAAGTAAATTTTCAGTGACACTAAAAACAACTTAGTCGGCCGATTTAAGCTTACTTCCAGATAAAAGAAAATGACAAAATAGTGAACAGGTTGACATCTATGAACTAAATCACAAACAAAACCAAAACCAAAACCAAAACCAAAAATAAAAACAATAAAAAAAAGAAGCAGAACTAACACTAGCTCCACAACATAGTTGTTACTGTTTCAGATGTTCTTAACGTTCATTAAAGTGTGTTCCATAGCTTGAGATCAAGCTCCATCAAGAAGACAAAAAGACTAATGCTCTTTGGTCGCTCAGATGAACCATAGAGCAATGGCTACACACAGATACCAATGCCAATATCAATACGAGGAATGGGGATTCGACACTTCTTCTCGTAAATGTTGAGAATATATAGATACACGTATCACATCAAGTATGTTGATACTATAATTATTTTTAGTGATTATACTCATATCCAACTAAATATAACATTCCTACAACAACGTTTTCTGTATTGCCCTTTGTCGCATCATACATTTAAGTATCAAACTATCAACATCTAAAAGAAACAAGGTAATATTATCGAGAGCAAGGAACTTATTGCAAACTCATAAGGGATTGGTCTCATATCCATCTTGAATCATGTACCATATAATAACACAAGGATACTAATAAGTTGCGAATAAAAGGTTAAGAAAACACTAATCCATTAAAAGATTTATTTGTGATTGGTCTCATATCGCACCCAGTATATAATTTGCAACAAAAATGTCATTGCACTACATAAGTTGAAGTAAACTAGTCTCAATTTCAATTTCCTCATCCATTTACTTAAACTAGTCTCCTGCCACTCAATGGAGAAACTATCACTCAACTCCAACAAATCCAATGACTATAAACCTTAATTCCCATATTACCAATGCATTAGGAAAATGCCCTTTCCTCCTAAACAACATTGACATCTAAACAAATATACAAATAATGAGAAACAATATAAAAACAAACCTCCATGAATCAATTTGGTGGACCTAGAAGAAGTCCCAGAAGAAAAATATTCTCTTTCAACCAAACCAACATTGAAACCTCTAGTAACAGCATCAAGAACAATACCACAACCAGTAGCACCACCACCAATAACAAGAACATCAAGTGGATTAATTTTACTTGATCCTATTAACCCAGATACTTGTACTTGTCTAGATGGAACACTTGCATTGAAATCACTATCTTTTTCCTATACCTTTCTAAAAAAACTACTCCCTGTATCGCTGTAAGAAAAGGTTGAGCTTGACAGTAGCCGCACCAGTAGGGCCCAGGCCGAAGAAATGAGAGATGAACCCATGTCCACCTTCTCATCTTCCGACACCACTACGTCTTGTACATAGTGCTTTGACACAGACGGACACAACAACTTCACAATTCTTCTTCTTCTTCTGCTGTTTGGATGAATGCTAGTAGTTACAACCTTACAGATGGGTAAGGGTGGAATTCGAGCTAATCGAGCCGAGCTTTAGTGTGCTCAGGCTCGGCTCGGAAATAAAAAGAGAGGCTTAGGCTCGGCTCGAAAATAGTGGCGAGCTTTAAAATAGGCTTGAGCTCGGCTCAAATGATATATAGAAAGCTCAGCTCGAGCTCAATAAGCTTGTTTAACCAAACAAACTCGAGCCGAGCTCAAGCTCATTTGTTATACGAGCTTGTCAGGCTTGAAATCTGAATATGCAATACAAAATTAAATAACCCACATTCATAAATTATAAGTGATTGTCTGAAGCTTGCTAGGCTTGAAATATGATTACAGTACAAAATAAAAAGACTCCCAACCATGCAACCACTTACTGACTTACATATTACTGACTTACATTCATAAATCATAACTGAACTGACTGACATACTAACTGATTTTAAGGGAAAAAAGAACAAAAAGTGGGCACCACTTTGATCCCAGTTCAATCTACTTGGTAACTTGCACAAGTTTTCCCACCATCACACATTTGAAGCTTTAGTCTGCACAAAAAAGAATGAAGCCCAGTTTGCACAAAAAGGGATCAAGGCCAGGCTAATCTACACAAAAAAGAATCAAGGCCAATCTGCACAAAAACGAATCAAGGCCAAGCCTGTCTACACAAAAAAGAATCAATGTCAGTCTGCACAAAAAGGAATCAAGATCATGTTCAATAATTTGTTTAGCTACAATTAATATACAAAAATAATAACTATAGAAAGCATTATAATTACTAGACAACCAGTAAAGTAAAGGACAACTTACATTTATTTTACAAAACAAAATGCAAATGGTGATTAGGATTAGAAGAACACCTTTACAATAGTGGAGGCGTGGAGCAAATTAAACTATGTGGCCTGGCCATGCAAAGCAAGCACCACTATGAGTGTATTTAATGCACTAAAGTTTTAGTAATATTGAACTTACATATAAAAAATATATATACTTACATTCACAGATTTGCCAATCCCAAAGTTCGCAACCAATCTCCGGTACAAACCAATGTTTATATTGTTTCCGCACTTAATGAACTTCGATGATCATCAATGACTCTACCAGGAGCACTAAAGGCACTCTCAGAAGCCACCGAAGTCACCAGGATCGAAAGAATGTCCCGAGCCATTTTTGAAAGGATCCGAAACTTCAAAGTGTTCGCTTTCCACCAGTTTAGAACATCAAAAGTACCATCACAGCCAATATAGATGCCTTCTTCCAAATACACTTCTATCTCAGACTTAGCATTTGATTGAACACAATTTGTTTCCGTGGCCCACATTTCAAATTCACACCTCGACTCGGCTATCTCACTTGAGCTACTACTTCTAGCTCCACTCTCTTGGTTAATATTACCCCCCTCTGCTTCTTTGGATACATAATCCTCAAAAAGCTCAATCATTGAATCACGAACAACTTTAAGTTTATCTTCAGCAGTTTGGGTGGGATAAAATTTGCTAAAAGCATACTCGATATATTTCAATTTGTTTCGGGGGTCTAGGGCAGCACCTATTGCCATCAAAAGGTTGCATTCTTCCCAATATTTATCAAATTTGTCTTTCATGGCTTTTACCATACGAGCCATCCATTCTCTAGTATCCATAGACATTTGCAACAAGATCTGTTTTATCTTCCAAATTTCAGGAAAAAACATATTAGAAGTTGGATAGAATTGACCAGAAAATGCTTTTGTTGCATCATTAAAGATCTTCAAAAACCTGCATACCTCCGAAGCTCTTACTCATTCATCCTCAAACAGTAACCACTCATATTGAGAGTCTCTAACCTTGTACCTTGGAAAGACTTCTTTAAAGAGAAGTGCAAACCTCAACATGTCATATGTTGAGTTCCACCTAGTGGATACATCCAGAACCAAAGATTGGGTGGTTGTCAACTTCAATTGTTTCACAATCTCATTAAACTTGTGAAGTCGTGAAGGGGTCAATGTGACATACTTCACACTTTCATGAACATTCTCCACAACACGTTTGATCTCTTTCAAGCCATCTTGCACCATAAGATTCAGAATATGTGCACAACACCTAACATGGAATATTTTACCACCAAAATAAAGGTTTTCTCCAAAACTAGTCAAGAGGCTAGTAACAGCTGCATCGTTTGCAGAGGCATTATCAAGTGTAATGGAAGACACTTTTTCCTCGATCCCCCACACACTAAGACATTGAAAAATGCAATCAGCAATGTTAACTCCAGTGTGAGGAGGTGGCAAGTAACAAAAGCTCAAGACACGCTTTTGGAGCTTCCACTCTGAGTCTACAAAGTGACCGGTGAGGCACATATAACCAACAGTTTGGTTAGAGGTCCACAAATCAGATGTTAAACCAATCTTCCCAACATTTCCTAATGTTGACCTCAACTTCGACTTCTCACATTCATAGACTTTCAAACAGTAATCCCTAATAGGTTTGCGATTAATTGGATCAAAGCAGGGATTGAGAACTTTACAAAAAAAGCACAAACAATTCATGTTCTACCATCTTAAAAGGATATTCATGCGCAATGATGGCCTTTGCTAAAATATCTATTGCTTTTTGTTGATCAAACTTATATGCAGTCAAACCATCATGACTATCAAATGACAAAAGAGATTGTTTAGGACCTTTACCTTGACCAGAAATCGCGAGCAATACGAGGTATACAAATAGGTATGTGCCTTCTAAGATGACTTGTTGGCCCCTCATCAGTATAAGAAAGCCTCAGCTTGCAATGTTTACATTCACCCTTCTTTTCGCCGACAATTACTTCTATAAATTCCTTCCAAACAACGGATGTCTTGGCCCTAACCCTCTTCTTTGGATTCTCGAGTTGTTCGTGTTGTTCGGTGTGAAATTTCTTCTTTGTGTTGCTCCACTTTGATGTTCATGTAGTAGAAGTGCTTGGCGTTTGCAAAGGCGTGCACTTGAAACAATTTCGGGTTACCAAATCAGACATATCTAGTCAAAAGTTTCAAACCAATAAGTTTTTAAGAAGAAAGTAAAAAAAGGAATAATCAATCACAAGAAATAAACAATCAATTCATGCGTCCCTAGAAAAAAATAAACAATTACAAGATTTCAACCGAGAATGAATTGAAAGAAGCTAAGAAGCCAGTCCGAAAATCACTTTCTCTCACCCATTCAAAAATGGAATTAGTCTCAAGTCTTAACACAACCACAACCAACTATACTAATCGGTGAAAACTACTAGACCATGTTAAAAGAATCAATCGATCAATTTCTCAATGAAATTAGCCGTGGCATTTCTGATTTTTCAGGTTTTGTTTCAATTTTCTTTCATTTACTACATGCTAGAGTTGACCCACCACTTGAAACTATCCCCTATGCAGTTAGTTTTTAGTGTCGTCTTGTTTTGCAATAGAAAATAATTGGGCCTGACAACTGGAACCCCTAATTTGACAAGTTTGTTAATAATTTAAGAGGCTCACAAAGTATTGTATAACCCCTGCATCGCAGAGTGTGCACAAACCAGCATGCCAAATGACAAAACTACCAAATTAACAATAAATAAGGTTTCCATGCAAAGAAATGTGCAACTAAATTGATCAAGACCCAAAATTCCATTTGCTAACTAAAATTGATATTTTCTATTTTTCTTCTAGGCATCTTAAATGGAACATTGCAGTCAATTTAGCACAAGTTGTTATCACCTATTTTTTTTTACCAACAATCAGTAATGCGCCTTCTTTCTTATGCAGTGTGATGCTGCAAACCAGCTACAAGTTGACCTGGTATGAGTTTACAGAGGTAGCTTATGTTCAAGCCTATTAGTGTAGAGAATGTTCCCTCTTGTGACCCTACGCTATGCACTCTTTTGTATTTGCAGTTCGATGAGAATATATTTTCCATATCCACTTCAATTTCTTTTATTTTCAGTTTTCAGTTTTTCTTTTTTTTTCTATAATCTTACTCCCTTGTAAAGTTGTTCAAATACAACTTTTCATGATGTCGTAAAGACTGCACCCTTTTCTTGATGTAAAATGCGATTGAGCTCTATAAGCACCTTTATAACAAGTGTACATGCAGTTCCTAAAAGTAGAAAAAGAAATTGGAACAAGGTTATAATAAATAATGAAATGACTCACTTGTAAAATAGTGCCTTGAGTGTTTTTCTTCAACGGCAGCTAAACAGAATGGGAGATTTTGAAGTGATGTAGGTTGTCAAATTAATACTAGCTTCTCCAAGAATACTAGATCGGGGTGATCCCGTAACACAACAACAAGTTAATAAACTTGAAACTTCGACAAAAAATAAATAAATGCAGCATACCATACCATGGAAACAATGAAAATGATGTTAAAAATGGACAAGCATACTGCTCCAGATTATTCCAGAAACAATGACATTTAAAATTCAACCGCACATGAACAATGACATGGTGTTGACTGTTGAATTAAGAGAGGAAGGAGAAAAGTAATTATAAATTACTCAAGGGATCGAAATGAGAAAAGAAAATTCAACTCCTACTTTTGAGGAAATAGATATAAAGACGTGTTTCAGACTTTTAGCTACTTACTTGTTTTGTTTCTTGTAATGGTTTGAAATCTGTTGCTGTGATTTCTCCCGTGTTTTATGAGTTGTCGAAAGTGGGGCTGTTTCAGTTGTTGGGGAAGAAAAACGTTGACAAGAAAGAGGGATAAGCTAATCCATTTCCTCGCGACATTACAAACACAACAATAAATTGAAAGAAAATAGATGACCAAAAACCAAAGAGAAAAAAAAAAAAAGAAAGAAAATAGAGTGAGAGTGGTGAACTTGTCTTGATGTTGTTGGGAAGAGAGAGAGAGAGAGAGAGAGAGAGAGAGAGAGAGAGAGAGAGAGAGAGAGAGAGAGAGAGAGAGCCTTTGTTGATGAAACCCTACAAAGAATGATTTTTTTCTTGCGGCGTGAATGTCTGAATGAAACCCTGAAAATGAAAGATGGGTTGCTAAACTATATAACTTGGGTCATGGGTATGGGTATTGGACTATTGGTTGATCCACTGACCCGTAATCTACAATTTTATTATAGTGTATTTAGACGAGCCGGCTCGCGAGCTAATCAGGCTCGGCTCGGGCTCGGGCTCGACTCGTTTATAGACGAGCCTTAATCTGAGCTCGAGCTTGGTTCATATAACTAAACGAGCGAGCCATAAACGAACTGAGCCCGAGCCGACACTACTAAAAGAAGGGCTTTTTGTGTCACTTATTTTTTTTGTCTCGTGCCACTTACTAGAAAAAAGTGACACACAGAGTTTTGGTGTGTCACTTTTTTATGGAACGAGGGCTGATGTGTTGCTTCTAAGAAAAGTGACACAAGTAATTTTATTTTTTGTGTCCCATTATTTGAACGTGACACTAGTGGTTTGACTTGTTGTGTCACTTCGGGATGTAAAAATATCGAAAACAAAATTAACAAATTATCAAAATGAATAAGCGACATGAGTAATTGTCGTATGCGAAACTCAAAGTCGTGATTTGGGCACGGGGATATATTTTTAGGTTCTCTCCCCCAAAAAGAACTAACTTACTGAACCTAGAAGGAAAAGAAATAGAAACGTAAGTCATTTAAATCACTTAGGGTTAAAAAAAATGTAAGAAGAAAAAACAAAAAAAAGCGCCTCATGCAGCTTATTTGAAGAGACCGTTCTTCCTCCCAACTAATTCTCACCGGCATTCTAACACCATGTGCGCTCTCCCACCCATCGGTCTCTCATCCATCCCTCGTTCTCTGTCCTAGTTCTCTTTCCAGCTGTCTCTCTCTCTTGCGAGCAAGAAAATAAAGGTAATTTTTTTTTTCGTTTTTATTTGTCTAGCATTGTTGTCCTTTTTTCTTAAATCATTTGGAAGGCGAATCTTTTGGTTGGTTTCATAACATTTTTAGTTTTCCGAAGCTTTAACCTTTAACTTTTTCGTCTTTCCAAAGAGCGTATAGTTTGTCTTCTTGACTTTCAAAATTAGGTCAAGGAAATAACCTTAAACTAAGAAGCGGACTTTCTTGTCAAATTAGCCGTCCTCATCATTTTCGAAGTCATCCAGGCGTCGTCATTCATCTCACACCAATCTCCCTTATAGGCTTATATCGATGCTAAAAAAACAACCTCTTCTAGTCTACTTCTTAGTTAAGCAATTTGGATCTGTGGACTCAAGCCGATGATGACATCTTTACTAGGGAATTAGGGATACGGGATAATTTTGACTCCCATTAGGAGTGCATGTTAATAGTAAATTTCTGCTCTGCTGGTTAAAACAGAAATATCGTTGAAGTCTCTACTATTATTGGATTGGCTAAGTTATGATCATGCTGTAGTTAGGAACCATACGATTCCATCATGTGGACATTTGTCAGCTTTGTATGTTTGCCGATGATATCTTGATTTTTCCTTGACTATATCCCACTAAAAGAGAAAAGGAAGAGAAAATTCTAGTCTCTCCAATCATTATGGTTGGCAAATGTCCACATAACACTTCAAAGGCCAAAAACATAACACTATGTATGCCTGATGTGTTTGTTAGATTATAAGTTGCTATTTGGGGGGTAACTTCCAGACAAAGACAAACTTTCTGCAGCCTTGGAAAGAAGGCGATTCGGAGTTGAGTTCGTGAGCATGAGATGCAAATGCAGACAAAAAAATTCTAGAAGCATTGCAATGTTTGTCTGCGGATAGCAATTGTCGGTGGGTCTTGTATAGTTCACTTATGACTTGTATTATCGAATAACTGACTATATGACCCATCATTCTAGAAACTACATAAGCTGTAGTAATATCAGGTACCTCGCTGGAACCTTGATGTATCTTGAGTTGGGATGGTAGATTTTTCTGTTGTTTCTTAACGGTAGCTGTTTAATATCTTAGATTTATTTGAAATTGAATCACAGTAACAAACCTTAAGTTTGGGGGGGGGGGGATGATGTTTACATTGCCAGTTTTGACTTTGATTAATAATATTTGGTTATAAAAGTAAAAAGTAAATAAATTCAGTACAAAGATGTGTAGTGGTTTATGTAAATCTGTATTTTTTTCGATAGTGTGCGTATTAGGACCGCATAGAATATAGGAACACATCTTTATGCTCTATGTGGGTGGGATCTGTGAGATGTGATTGTTGAGGGTACGGAGTTCTAGACTTCTAGCTATATCACCCGTCTTTTATGGTTTCGTTGTTTCTAGGAGTTAAATGCAATCTGACAACATGTGTTTTTGGCTGCAAAGGAGGCTGGTTTAATAAGTAATAAGGTAAATCTTTTACTAAATGTGACGACTTAACAGAATGTATATATATGTTGTAGATATTTATATTCGACTTTTAGAATTGCTCGAGCAAAAAGCACGCATTTAGTAACTTCGAGAAAGTTTTACTATTTATACAAAGGATGATGAGAAGGTTCAATATATATATATTGAAGTTGGTGAAGAACATTTAACGATTGTATGCTTTTAATTCCTTTCAACATAGGGTAATTGTGCTTATACATTTGCAGTACATACACATTAGTTTCATATAATTTTTTTTTTCCAATTGGTTATATAATTAAAAGTGTTTAATTGGATTTGTATCCACATAACTGGTCATGTAGGGGGCTTTGGGTCTTAATGGTTCTTGACATACCATCAATGGAAGTGTACTGGTTGGACTCTTTAAAAGATTTTCGAGGGCTGCCTGCCAGATCTAGCTTTTAAATTATTAGTGAACACGTGAGTTTAGTCTTTATTTATTGTATTTTTCATTGTATATTTGATTCTATCTTGAAAATAATGAGAATGAAACGAATGCATTTTCAGTGCGATCAAGACATCAAATATGCCCAAAGCAAAGAGAAAGATGAATCCAAATCTAAATTGGAACTATGTGACAGTAAGCTTAGTTTCTTTGGAAGACAATACAAAGTATCTTCCAATTTGTGTATATATGTTAATGCAAATATTAATTATGTGTAGTGCCTACAATAACAAAGGGAGATTGTATGCGGATATTATGTATTGCGTTTTATGCGAGATTTAGTGGAGGATCCTGGTCCACCACTAAAAAAAAAAGGTGACTGTAAAGTAGCATTATTTTTCATAGTGTGCTAGCTTATAAATTGGTGCATGTGTAAATATGGTAAATATGGTAGGCAATGCATTGCCTGCATTATTCATTTTCATAGTATTTATAATATATTTTTCGTCGAACAGGTATTGGAGTTCTCTAGCAAGAAGAGTTACACCACTGAAATAGATGAACTTCGTCTTGAATTCATCGACTTTATCCAACAATTTATCTGAGTAGTTAATTTGGGTAAGTGGGTTTCCATATTTTCCCTTTCTTTATGTATATATACTTTTCTTATCGATTTTTTTTTCTTACCTGTGCAATATACCCTTCTTGATTCACTTGCTTTTTAATTTATATACTAGTCATAGTGGAATGAGGACTTCGTGATGCAGATGCATGGATCGATTAACAGATGAATAGATGGCAGCTAGGTTTTTTGGTGTTGGAAGTGCGCACATACAACAAGCTAAGATATGGCTAGGATAGCGTTGGCGTCATGTAGTTTTTTTTTTGTTTGCTTTATTGTGATTCTTTTGGTATGGGAATGACTTATTTTCCTGGGAGTCAAACTGGATGATAGATACTAAGTTTGATCCATGAAATCAATAGAAATTAATTGTTTTGAATGTCGTTTCTTTTTTCCCGAGTGGATGTTGTTTCCATATCATAAAGCAGGTTAAAGTGATTTTGGTTGTGATGTTTTGATAAATGTATGTGGATGTTGTTTCTGTCATAAAGCAGGTTAATGGGATTTTGGTTATGACGTATAGGATGCAGGTTGAGAAATGAATACGATCGAATACAAAAATGAGAAAAAGTTTTTTTTTAAAATTATTTTCATTTGTCTCACTTTTGGAAAAAGTGACATAATATCTATAAAAAAGTGACACAATGACCACTCTTATGTGTCTCTTTCTTTTTCATATGAGTTACATGGAGTTGATTCCCAAAAGTGACACTAAGGGGCTTTTTGTCGCTTTTGATGTACTTGTCTCTCACTCACGGTGAAAAGTGACACAACTAGTATACTTAATGTGTCACTTTTGACGATTTATGTCTCTCACGGTCCAAAAGTGACACAACTAAGTATACTTAATGTGTCACTTTTGACGCATTTATGTCTCACCTGGTCCAAAAGTGACACAACTAGTATACTTAATGTATCACTTTTGACGCACTTATGTCTCACTCACGGTCTAAAAAGTGACACAACTAGTATTCTTAATGTGCACTTTTGACGTACTTATGTCTCACTTTGGTCCAAAAAGTGACACAACTAGTATACTTAATGTGTCACTTTTGATATACTTATGTCTCTCTCGGTCCAAAAAAGTGACACAACTAGTATAATTTAATGTGTCACTTTTGACGCGTACTTATGTCTCGCTCTTCGGTCCAAAAGTGACACAATTAGTATACTTAATGTGTCACTTTTGATCTAAATTATGTCCCACTCGGTCCAAAATGGATACAACTAGTGTCACTTTTGATGAGCTTTGTGACACTCTTTCTTAAAAAACACACAAGAGGCTATTCTTAAGTGTCACTTTTATTAACAAAAAGTGACACATTTAGTAAGGCTTTTGTGTCACTTTTGGTAGAACTTTATGTGTCGGGGGCTTATAGGTCACTTCAGAATTAGTTTCAAAAGTGACACAAGTGACTTCTTGTGTCACTTAAAAAGTAACACAAAAAACCCTTCTTTTAGTAGTGCGAGCCCTAGCCGCTCGGCTCAAATTCCACCCTTACAGATGGGAGTATATCCTTTGAAAGAAATCCAGCCATTCCAGATGTAGGGAGGTGATCAAGTGCATCAGTATAATCCTGCCAATCAATATCATAATTGATGAGAATATGATAACTAAATTCTAATCATTTGATGAAGAATTGAGAATAGAGAAAATATTTTGAAATTTGAGGAAGGGTTGAAAATAGTGGGAGAGAAAGAGAGAGAGAGAGTTTAGAGCCGTAGAAGATAAACTAAGAACCTAAACAAATTTTCTGCCAGTAAACTTCCGGTTTTACCTTTTACATATTTTCTCGTATTTACAGTGGTAGATGAAAGATGTGCATCCATATCTGTGCGCATTAGGATGCATTTCAAAACATGCGCATTGTAGATTTGGTACTATAAATATCAGCTTTTGGGTTTAATCTCCCTGGTTGATACATAACCAGCATAAAAACCCCCTCTAACCGAACACATGCATAAAACCTCCATATTATTTAAAATATAACATTAAAGCCAAAACAGACCAAAATACCCCTGTAAAAACCGGGCTGACGTCATCAATCTTTACTTATAATTTCGACTTAAGGACAAACCGGGCTGACGTCATCCTATGTAAATTTATATTTAGATATGAAAATTCATAATTACATAACCTGTGTCACCTGTCAGATGTCAGAAAAAACGTCTATGAAATTTCATATTTGCATATGTAAATTTGTATTCACATATGTAACTTCATATTTGCATATGTAAATTCATATTTCCATAACCCGCGTCACCTGGTTAGAACTCAAATGTCAAAAAAACGTCTATAAAAATTCAGTGACTGTAAATATAGTTTTACAAAATGTGTCTATATAACATCAAAATTACCAATTAAATATATTATGCATTGTTTCTTGAACGAGCCCAGCAACCAAGGCCAGCTGGACGACGAGAAAGAGGGCATCTTCAGAAAGGATCTGTCCACCAAAGATAACCAAAGATAACCTCCAATCATAATACTCCAAGAAACAACATTCCTCTTAGACATCTCATCAAAATAGTTCTAGCCACATTCATATCCCCGCAAGATTTTCGCGATACAAATCCAATCAGCATTATTAATAAACATATTGCTCCTAAACTCCCCTTCCACAATAAATTTATCGATTTCATTTCCAATTTGTAAACACCCTAACCGAGCACAAGCCGATAAAGCACTAACAAGAGTCATACAATCAGGCTTAACTCCATTTACTTCCATTTGCCTAAACACTTTTATCGCCTTATCAGCATACCCATATTGAGCATAAGTAGACATCAAAGCACTCCAACAAACCAAATCTCTGTTAACCATACTCTCAAACAAATACTCAGCAGAAGCCACTTCACCAAACTTTGCATAAAAGCAAGGGTTTAGAGTAGGCTTTACCAAGAACACTCGACACCGTACCAACAGAAGCATATTGCCTTTTAGGTTTCAATGATTTGGAATTACTATCTGCATTAATCGAATTCTCTGATGGAATAATCTCTGTCACCTGCTCTGATGGAACTGCCTCCGTCGACCCCTCATTGGATGTTTGACTAGTAGAAGCAGAAGAAGTACATCCATTTGATTCAGCCAAAATTCCTGCAGTGATTTTAGCATTACGACCAGCTTTGCAAAAATGCGAAGCAATCTCCCTTAGAGAAAATGTAGAAGCAAAAATATCAAAGTAACCCCCAAGGCCCTTGTTTCATCATCATGCTCTAAAGCGCCCGGTTTATGTACTTCCATTTCCACTATTCTTCAAAATTGAGAATAAAGGCGAGCATCGGACACACTTCATTATTAACTATATTCAACAGTCAAAGCAAGGGAGAAATCTATCTAATTCACCAATAATACAATTATAAAAGATGATACCTAACAAGTAAACCGATTTCAGTTTCATCAATATCTTCGTCATTTTGGTCCTTGACACCAATCATAATGAAAGATAACACTCCAAAAACAAGAAATTTGCCAAGCTCCTCTATCAAAAATCAAATCATTCAATCAACAGTTAGGTATCTTCTTGAATTTTTTATCTTGGTCATTGAATCATAAGTTTAGAATATATTATTTATAAAAGATTATCTCAAACAAAGACACGCTTTTTGAAAGGAGTGAAGTCAATTTCAATCGGATCTTTCTCGTATCCATTTGCATGGTACTTGATCTTATATCCCTTTCCCTTTGTTATCCAGATGAATCTCGGTGTTCTTCTTGGATGAATATGGAAAAAGGGTAAACGGGTAATAAAATAAAATAGGAAATAGAAATGATTTGGAATTTATTTGATATTGGAAAAGCGAGGGGAGTTTATGTGATATTGGCCGATAAATAGGGAGGTTATGTGATATGGACCGATAGGAAGGGGTTTACACTCATCCGGATTAAAACCAAGGGGCTGAGCCCCATTTCTTGCTATAAATACACCCATTTGAGAAAAAAAAAAACAAAAATGCATGTAGTTAATTTCCTCGAGATATGAGTTTATGACTATGTGGTTGGGATTTCCTCGTGTTATCAAAATTACTAAAAAGACCCTTACAACTTTCTTTGTCTTCATCAAATAACAACAAATACACTTTGAATTTCGATAGGTGAGCTGAAATTAATTAATAATAATAATAATGGCAGAAGATCTAGTTTTAGACACAGCAATTAGAGATTGGGTATTAATCCCACTCTCACTAGTCATGGTACTAATCGGAATCCTCCGTTACTTTGTCTCAAAACTCATGCGTTCTTCTCAGTTACCAACTGATCCCAAAATCGTCAAAGAAGGGTAATTTTTTATTTAATTCTTTCAATTTTGTTTGTTATTAGTCTAAAGTTTTGATTTTTATTGTTGTTTAACAGACAGATTGTTGTTAGGGCGAGGAATTTAAGAGCTTCTGCTAATTTTATACCTGTTAAGTCTTTTCGCAATCGGAGAGCTTATTTCAGTAACGAGGTTTGTTTTTGTTTTTCTTATTTTTTCAGTATTTAGAATGAAACTGCAAATTAGACTTTAATTAGTGGGGAACTTTTGTTTTATTTGGAGAATTTTCTAGGTTGGTTTTGGTATTATAATTTGTGATAGAGGATATGAGGGAACTAAATCATGAACGAGTTGGCGATTAAATGTAGCTGAGCCATTGAGGCTATGCACATTGTGAATATTTGGTGAAATCCACAATGACTTGGATTTTCTTTGGGTTGGTAGATATAATATCTGAAGAGATGATGAAGCGTTAGAGTTTGACAGGAAAAACTTGTTGGGTTCTCTTATGTAAGAACAGTACATATCTCATAGTTTTTTTGTTGTTGTAGCTGCTGTAATTATATATATTATCCAAGATTATTTCTATGAACTTACTTTTCAGTGGCCATAACACCTGTCTCATCTTCCCCGTGGAGGTATTTGTCCAATTGTTGACCCAAAGGCATGAGTAACCTCCTATATATTCCATCCTTAATCTTCAAGGTAGCTTTTAGTGTACAATGCGAGGGATGAGAACTGTTGGTATGATGTGGTGGTGGGAAGTTGGTCATCCATTTAAGGAGGTAGGTTGTGGTAATGGTGGTGGTCCATATGAAGGTCTGTTTGGTATGATTTTATTGTCGTTTTGGTGGCCCACAAAGTGGTGGTTGTGGAGAAACAGTTGGGAAATCTGTTGTCCAGTAGTTGGGTTTAGCTGGCGGAGTCCTGGTAGTAGTGATTGTGGTAGTCATAGAGGAGGAGTTTGGAAAGCTGATGGTAAACTCATTGAATTTGGAAAACTGTTGGGTTTAACTGTCAAAATGGGACATGTGTATTTTTGTCTTATAAATACGAGTGCTTGTGTCTGACTTAGCGAGTCAATTGATGTTTGACCAACGGAAATTTAAAAAGTGGAGGGATGCACAAAAACGTGATTATTAGAAGTTTGAGGGGGGAGGAATTCATTCTACACACTACTGTATTTTTGACCTTGGAAGGGAATTCATGATGCACACAAACTTCTCCTACACTACACTGGCTTTTATAGCTCTTGAACCTTAAGCGGTTACATTGAAGTTTACATAATCCTCCTGTGTTTTTACATATCTGGTCTAAAATTAATAAAATAGATTATCTTTAGTGGTAGTGGATGTTATGGGGGATGTGACTCAGTACAAGCTAGATCATTAACATGCTTTGTGGGTTTTAAAAATTCTGTTTCCTTGTAATTGTCGGCCTAGAGTGGGTCTGTATATAAGTTTGATTGTAATGACTAATGAGTTGAATTCTAAGTAACATTGACGACTATCAGGTATCGGTGTTTGACACGAATACGGAAGATCCAGCATGGTGATCTATATGAAGTAGGACACCAGGACAGCTAAATCAATCAATCTTAAAAAAAAAAGATATTACTATTCTATAGTTACACAACTATTGCTTTGTTCACATTTCTTTTTCGTCGATGAAATAGGGTCTTGAGTTATTCTATCCGATCTTAGGTGATGTAGCTGCTGGCTATGCCCTTAACTATTGTTATTATTTAATAATTATATCAATCTAGTATCTTCTATTGAAAATAATAACTCACCTATTTCTTGGCAGCTAGAAATTTTAAAGACACAAGGGAGAACACTTATGAATGAGGAGTAGGTTATTAGCAACCCCCCATTTTAACCGCTACCTGTCCTGTCCATAATGCACTAACTGAAGCAGGAGACAATCACCTTAGAAATAGATTATTTTCAAAGTGGCATATCATGGAGTTTTGACTATGCTACTTACATTGTTCCTAGTAGAATCTAAATATTTTTAGCTTTTTATAATTTATTCTGCGTATGTTATTTCTATTTCTTTATAAATTTGATACATGATATGGAATGAAGGATCTATAATATCACCTTGATATATGTTTCTTTACACATTTGGAGCAAGTTCTATTATGTATAAGTAAATATGTATATATCACAGTTATATCATAAAATTCTACACATGATAATTGTGTATTTATTCAACTTCAATCTTTACTAATTGAACACAAGTTATTCTACACCATTACACATCATAGTTGCTCTTTATATGTACATCTTATTAATTTTTTCTGTAACAAGCGGAACCTATAGAAGACTATAAGGGAATTTTGAACTTTATCATCTTTCAAATTTAGCAAACTTGTTAATTATTAATACATTGGCCTAAGTTGGGATTATCAAATTTCATTATTTAAGCAGATACTTGATTCATCGTGTATTAACTTAATGGGGTTCTACCATTCTACTGTAGTATCAAAGTAACAGAATATTTGTGTGCTTTTCCTTGCACCAGCTTACCTCAGGACTTGTGTGCTGTGTCGCCTTAGTTTGTCACATTTTTTTGTTTTCTTTATTATCTCAAATATTCCTTGTTTAACATCTTAAACTACATCGAAGCGTGAGTTCTGAGGTTTCTGTTAGTAATAATTTCTTGATGAGTCAGTGATTGATTTTATGTTCTGTAAATCAATGTCAGATATATTTTTGACATGTATGCATGATTTCCCAGTGCCATATTTTGTTAAAATCTCTTTTTTACTAGAGCATCTGTCATCATATTAATATTATTATTGTCGCAGTAGGCTGTATCGACCATTCCTCCTGAGATTCCGTATGTTGTGTTATGCAGGAGAATGGCTTGCTGCATGTTCCTAAAGGGCAAGCTCAAAATGCACAGGCACAAATGTTCTCTGATCCTAACATGGCGATGGATATGATGAAGAAAAATCTTTCAATGATCATACCCCAGGTAATTCAATTTGTACTATCTTTAATTTTTATTCTGCCTTCTGTTTGCCCAATAGGGACAACCATTATCGTCTTATATTGTGGGTTTATTTTCAGACCCTTACTTTTGCGTGGGTCAACTTCTTCTTCTCAGGTTTTGTAGCAGGTATGCATCTATCCCACTGTTAAAACTTCTTAATTTGAAATTGATGTTAATCCTGCTTATATGATTAGCTTTCTTTTTTTATATATATGCTCTGTTAGGATGGACCTGCTCATTTGTTCGCGTTAGGTTTTTTGGAGTGTACCAATATGTTGAATAATAACCTTCTTTTCGTGAATGGTAGCTTTTGTAAGACAGTGTTTGTCATGTATTCATTGAACTTATATGTACTGAGGACACGATGACAAACGAAATATGACAGTACCACTGTATATGTCACTTAATGGTGCAGCAAAGTTTGTTTTGAAATGTATTATGAGCAAATATTTATGTCGCTCAAGAGAAACATTGGTTGTGGATCTAATTTTGAATTTCTGGTTAGAGATTTAATTGCATCACACGCACTTATTTGTTGCAACTGGCTGGAGTTGGGTACACAATGTCTGTAAATCTTTCTGAGGTTTACTTTGGGGATATTCCACCAGACATAGAAAATTTTAGTAACCTGTGTAAGAGAAAGCATAGTTCATTTGGTTTGTAAAATCTAAATATGGCTAGTTAGTGTAGCTGTAGAAAAGTTGGAATATAATGGGACAGAAAAATGATTTTCTATTAGTTAATGAGTTATGACTGTTCTATGCTAAGTTCCATTGACACACATAGGTGTGTCTGTATCCGACACGGATACGAAGGTTCTGACACGGTGAGATATAAAAATTGAGGTATATCACATGCAATATGTCCGATATGTGTCCGATAGGGACACGTGGATATGTATCCGATACGGATTATTTTTGAAATATTGCATTTCCATCTTATATAGGTTATATGTAGTAGAGATTTTCTTCTGATGTTAATTTTGAGTTTTGTAATTCACCTTTTCTTTCTTGATTAGGGTCTTCTTGTCTTATTTTGAGTATTATTATTGTTAGATATAGACAATCACAACTCTGATATTTAGTTTTTTACAGGTATATGTTTGTTAGTGTTGTAGTTATTCTATAACTACAATTTCCTTTATGATTTCAGCCAAAATACCATTTCCTCTGACCCAAAGGTTCAGATCCATGTTACAAAATGGAATAGACTTGAGCAGTGTTGATGTAAGCTATGTCAGCAGTCGCTCATGGTACATGTCCTATCTTTGTAGATGATCATCAATATCTGCTTCAATACTTGCTCACTTTGTTTTGTGAATTTTCTTTTCTGAAACTTTCTGATGTCACCTTCACTTGTATCAGGTATTTTCTCAACTTGTTTGGACTAAGGGGTTTATTCAGCCTCATTTTGGGTGAAGAAAACGGTAAGGACTAGTTTGTATGTTGTCCATGGAATACATCGTTCAGGGTGCTCTACTTTTCACCAGTTTTTAGTGTACAAGCAAATTTATATGATGGAACTCCACTCTTAGTGCGAATCTTTAAGAAATAAGAAGAACGCGTAGGACACCGCTGATGCAATCTAGGGTTTGTAATCTAGGTTTCAGGCCCGAATTAATTGTGATATTTTGGAAATATTTTCAAATATACGTAGTTGACAATTTAAGAGTATTTAGTTTAGAGGTTTTATGGTATTTTTATTACAAACTTTATGTGCTAATTTGTTTCTTATTTGAGTTAAAATTTAATTTCTAATTGGAAATCCTTTGTAGGCAAGAAATATATTTGTAGGCCTATGGTCATAGTCGGACTTGATTATTAATAGAATTGTGTTTCTTTTAGAGAAAGATTTTCTCTGTGATTCTTATGTGTTTCGTTGAAGAGAACAAGGTTCCCAATTACAAACTCGACATAAATCAAGGAATTTGGTTTTGATATCATATCTTTGCACCTTTGTGTGCATCAAGCACCCTTTAAGGTTTTCTTGGGGAATTCTTTGATAACATTTCTTCTATGCCCTCCCTATATGAATGTTCCTGTTCCTTTGAAACTTACCAGAATGAATCACAGAGAGGAAAGGGGGAAGGATATGATCTTTGTGGGTGATAGAAATTCCCATGGCTTTTATATATATGCTTCCTATCTCGTGAAGATTTGCACTAAGAAGTGGCTCCGTCTGGTATACCTTCCTCATGAATAGAGGAAAAGGATTTGTCAAATGTGAATGGGATGTAAAGATTTTATTGGAAACTAATGTGTAGTTTTTTCGTTGCAGCCACTGATGACACACAACGAATGATGCAAATGAGTGGAATTGGTTTTGATCCTTCAAAGGTAAACTCTCATTTTGTGATTTTGAATTGGTACTATCTGGTAGTGTCTGTACTCTATAGCAAGTATTAAGATGTAAGAATGTGGGTGTAGTAAGTTGTGGGGTAATACAAATATAAGAGGGGTGCAACTATGACCTTTAGCCTTGGCACTCTCCTTTGTCTTCACTTCTCTCATTTTCTTTGTCGTTTTTATTTATTGTTTCACTTGGTATCATAGCATCTTTCAAGCTTCTTGGTATTCACTAAACTTATACCTATGTGGTATGTTAAATCTTTAATTTGATAAAGGAGTTAGTTTTTGTTGGTTGAAAGTTAAAACAAAGTTTTGGGGGCATGATGAAAACAAGGAGGTAGTTATCGTAGCACCCAAGCATCTCACAGATTCGAATGACCAAATATTATATTTGAGCAGTCTAGCGAGGTTTAGGTCAGTTACAAAATTTGTAATTATCACTGAGGCCAGCTGTTTTTTTTTCTCGCACTCTGGTCATGGGAACGGTGACAACACTAAAGTTTGGGACTTTGGTCCCATGTGTGATGCAGTATTTTGGCATCCGAGTCGTGTTTGCGTCAACTCTTAAAGTACAAGCCAAATGACTAGACACACTGTACATAAGAACTCTAATGAGAAGGGAAACATCAAATGGGATAACCATGTACAATATATACAGAAGTGGGGAATTCCAACAAAGAGTCTGCTAGGCTATGTTGCTCAGTGGAAAATTGCCATGCATGCCTAAAAAAGCGTCAATTAATTGCATTCTGGACGTCAGACTTATATTTTTTTGGCACATGATTTGTTATCTTTGAACAATCAAGAATATAAACTCGAAAGTTTGGTCCTAAGTGTGTGATGCTATAATTTGGCATCCAAGTCATTTTTGTCTTAACTCGTAATGTACGAGCCAAATGATTAAACACGCTAAATACATAAGCACTCTATCGAGAAGGCAAATGTCAAATGGGAAACCAGGTACAATAAATAGAGTTGGTGAATACCAACAAAGAGTATGTTAGGCATTGTGAATGTCAGTTATCCCTGTGTTTCTTTAGTGCATGATTTATTGTCTTTGAACAGTTTAAATTATAAAGCCTACATAACCGATGCTTTCTGTTAACTACGTAGTGCACAAATTGCATAAATCAAGGAATCTGACATCTCCTTGTGTACTTGACTGGTTTTTCTCATTGATTGTCGATGTATTAGTGAAAAGGGGTTAGTAGGGGTTGAAAGAGTCTTGTATCGATCACATTTCAATCAAGCTCTTATAAAAAGGATTAAGTCCTTCTTTGGAAATTGCAGCCAGAGTATTAGCCGAAATAGGTATGTAAAGAGGCTGGAGCTCTCGAGCTAAAAGATATGTGGGTTTAGTAAGGTTGAGTAATTATTTGGGTGTCACTAATAGCACTTCAGTGAATATAAATGAAGAAGGACCACCCTAGGGTTTCTAAGCTTCACACTTTCCTAAATTCACGACAAACTAATAAATACTTGTATGGGGCTAGTTGGAAAATGTTGATAGCTACCGTGATGAACCAAAACTGTTCCTTGAATGCAAGAATACTATTAACTGCAGTATCGGGAACTTAGACTCACCAGAAAGTCCTTTTTTATGTCCTGAAAGGATTGACAAGACATAGTTTCACTCAACCTAGAAAGTTGATGTTAACATGTATTTGGTACATGTGCGCTGATTTTAATGCTCCATCAGTTCAATCTGTAAGCAGTTTACTTGGTTGTATATTTAGGTCAAGGGATGACACTATGATGAAATAAGAGAGGCGCAACATTATTTTCCTTGCTCAATTGCTTAACACACTTTCTAACTTCTAAAGTGGTAGCTTTGGTTTTGTACGATAGAATTTGAAATATAGTTCTACAACAGCCAAGTCTAATTGAATATTTTACAGATTTCTCTTGGGGAAATGTATGATGATTCCATTTTGTAGACGTTTTTGAAACTTTTGAAATCCTGCGACACTTTCTAATATTCTGAACGTTCATTCCTGATTTACAAGATCGTGACCAATGTTTTTATTTTATTCTATTTTTAATTTTGTTATTTTTATATATCATTTTGGCAGAGCTTGAGTGCTGAGAAGGACAGTCTTGACATTGTTCAGCATGAGTGGGCTCTACCAAAATTTGAGCAACGTGCTGAAGCAGTTCTGAGAAATCTCGTCAAGTAAGCATTGTTATCGCAACATGCATATGCCTCGGTGGAATTCTACTGATTTCCCAAGAAATACTGTAGAAACTGACAGAACAGGACATGTTCATTTTTTTTCCAGCATACATGTATGAAGTTTTGTTCTTAAAGGAGGATTTGAAACGTTTTAGGTGTATGCTGCTCGATTTTACTTTTGGTTAGCTGCTCTCATGCACAATGGCTTGTGCTTTGACTTCATCTATCTGGGTGGGTCTGCAAATGAAATAAAATCTCATCTTTTAAATTAGGTTGGATGGGAGATCTACCCATCTGATAAGTGGAAAATAGAATGTGTGGAGATTCACCCATCTGATAACTGGAAAATAGGCTAGGTGGATTGTCTGGAGATGAAAGGTGAGCAATGAGCAAAGTAGATTAGAGAATGTTGAAGAAGCTGAAGCCGTAACAGACATACTAGGGTTTGGCTTACAGGCTTCTAGCTTAGACTTCAACGACTTATTGTGATTTGTATTTGGGGGATTATCTGTGTAGCTTTTGCCTAGGGGTATGTTTTGAAACTCTGATTTAACACCAGGAGGCATCTGTGAGGGGGTCTTTGTAAAGATGTTGTTTGGGTCATCTACTAGGTATCTACTCATGTAGGGTTGACCTTAACTGGAGAGCCGACCCTGCTGGAAGTCGAGATATATGTCTGGGCAGTTAAATCGTTGAGTACTCGCCGAGTAACCGGTGAGTGCTCACTACTCGCTGTTGTCTGGGTAGTTAAATCATTGAGTACTCGCCGAGTAACCGGTGAGTGCTCACTACTCGCTGTTGAACCAACCCGACTAACAATTTAATCTCTGATTGCAATCGGGCTCAAAAACTCTCTCAGAGTACTTGCCGATTAGCTGATTAATATGTGCTGAGTGTTAACTATTTTACTGTTAAACATCAAACTAGATATTTTGCCGATTCGATCAACCCTTGATTCTTTGAAGTTCCACACTTTAATTATATCTGTTTTAGTTGATCGAGTGTTTTGATTGTTTATTGATTGATTGGGTTATTAATTGGTTCTATTATGTTGGTATTTCATTGTTAAATATATTTAACAAGTATTAATACTGATTAATCCCGACACCTACTCGCCCTTCGATTTAACTGCACACTGCACAGATAGATGTTCTACATTCCAAAATCCAATGAGCAGATAAAGGTGTAGGAAACGACAGTCACCTCACTTTTACGGTGTTATGATCTTCAGTTGTCTGCATACTAACCCGAAAAAGGATATATGACCCACTGTTTCTCTTCTTCTCGCTTTTTCAGTGAAAGTGTAAAAGTTCAATCTCCTAGGGCAAAATTAATTATCAGAGAATGGGACAAACAATTACTAGAGTATGGTGCGTTCTATCGTGGTTGGAGTTTCTGTCTCGTTACTAAATCTAAAGTTTATAGCATTCACTGATGAGATATTTTTACAAAATTTGAACCAGCTTGTGTTCAAATGTACTGTGCCATTTATTTTTTTGCCAAAGTGAGCAGATTGTATTGATATATTGAAATATACATAAGGTCTAGTAGACTAAAAGCTCTCGTGACGTCACGGGCGATTTTATTGGGGACTTAAAGTTTCCAACACCATCCAACGGCTATTTTGAGCATCTAACGGCTCTTTGAGCACCGCTAGTCGGAACACCACCGGAGTACAACTCCTCTTTACGTTTACGTATTACAGGAGATTCATCTCTACTTTGAGGCTAATTATCCCAAAATCTCTCCTTTTTTATCTGGAAAAAAAAAAAATTAATAAAAAAAAAAAATCCAATATTTTAAAACCCAACCAGTTCTCTTTTACTCTCCACCCGATTGAGGTCAATCCTCACTTGAAAGGATTCGAAGAAAGTGGATACATAATTTGTTGGCTCTGGCATTAAGCTTTTAGTCTCTTCATTTCTCACTCTCTGGGCTCTCGACCAACAGCAGAACTCTTTTGAGATTCTATTTCAACGGAGGGCTGGCACCACCACCACACCCTGCACAGACTTTTTGTGAGTTCGGAAGTGGCATTCTCTCTTAATTGAGCACCACCAGATCCCCCTTCTCTAAAGGAAACACTTTGTCTAGCATAGCTCTTCTGGCTTCTTTCTCCATTTTACAAACGAGTAGCTTCTGTGGCACCTCATCTTCCATGCTCTAGCATTACTTTAATATTGCTTTTCTAGTCTTAGTCCTACTCCTTGCTTTTCTATACGGCCAGTCACAATATTGACTCCATCTTGTGGAAAGCGGGGAATTGCACATTGGGTGTTTGATTATGCGTACGATACGCTCTAAGTGATCGGTGATCCAATTGGGTTTGCACACAGATAACTCTCCTAATCCATCTTTGATTTATTTATTTTTTTACTTATCATGGTAAATCAGAACTGTTATTGGCTGTGATAAGCTTGGTAGTAACTTCATTGTCAACTGTCGCTACTAAGACGCCTACTTATTTCTTTAATCTCATCGTTTACTTGTTGCTACTATATTGCATACTCATTTTGCATATTAGTACTGTAGCATAGGTTTTAACTCGATTTTGTTTTCGGGAATGCGTTTTGGTTTTGGTTTTGGTTTGCTTTAGTTTTGCGTACTGATTGCTACGGACATATGCGTGCTGCTACAATTTTATTTTCTCACATGTTTTCTGTGTTTATTCTGAGAATGGTCATGCACTACTAGCATCCTTTGGTAGTTTGTTGTATGCATCTGAATACGCCTCAATTTTTTCTTTAGTTTGGTTTTCTCTATACTCTCCTTGTTTGAGAAGGGATGAGCATTTTTGCTTGGAATTGTTGAGGAAGTGAAAACCTGCGACAATAAAAGAACTCCAAAGCCATATTAAAACTCTCAACCCTGATATTTGTTTCATTCTGAAAGAAAGGCAGATTTGTCCACCAGTACGAAGAGATTCTCCCCCTTGGGGTTATCTCATTCTATTTGTGTCCATGCTAGTGGGCGCAGTGGTGGTCTTTGCCTAGGATGGAAGTGAGCTCTTGATCTTGAAATCTTTTTTTTCATCCAATCAATACATAGCGGCGCTCGTGAAAAACTACCCAGATGATAAGCATTGACTTTGCACTTTTGTTTACGGTCATCCAGATCATTCTCAGAGGGGCCCATTCTGGAAGAGTTTCACGGATTTGGCTGCTACTCACTCTATTCTTTGGTTTATAGTCGGGGACCTCAATGAGATTACTTGTCAGGAAGAGAAATCTGGAGGTCCACCTTTCGACTCAGCTCATGCTAGCCATTTTTTAGATTTCATGTTTTCAGCAGACTTCTTAGATATGGGCTATGAAGGGGTGCTTTTCAAATGGAGCAACAAGAAATTTAAAAATAATGGTGAAGCCCTTACAAAACAGAGACTTGATAGAGCTATTGTGAACTCTGATTGGCGAACTTTGTTCCCTGATGCTTGCACTATCAACCTTCCTATCATTAGATTGGATCATGGACCCATTATTGCCCACCTCAAGCCACCTCTGGTTTCAACCCAGAAGCAGTTTCATTTCCAATCTATGTGGACATCTTCTCCTGAGTGTAAAGTTGTCATTGATAAATCTTGGAACACACACTTTAAAGGTTCACATGCTTACTGTTTTTCTCAAAAGCTTAATGGTGGCATTTTGAGGGAGATTTTTTTCACTAAGGGTATTTTTGTCTTTTGACAAAAAAAGAGATGGAAAAGGAAAAAACAATTGAGAATGAGAGCGGGAATCCTAGAACAGCAAGTAGGTGTGTAACAGAGGATGATGAGGACTCGAAGTGGGTAGAAGCAGAGTTTGAGAGGCTATATGGGAAAGGTTCGCTAGAAAAGACTAATTCAAAAAATAATGATAAGGAATCACAATGACCTACTGGTCATGCGAGAGAAGGAAGATGATACCAACAACACTGGGGAACTCATAATCACGGGTATGGTAACCCAAAAAAAGAGTAGTGATAGGAGGGAAGAAGGAAAGCTTGCGATAACTAGTGAGGCTAACACTAGTAGGAATCTAAAAGAGAAATCAGATTTGATTAGGGTTCCTGGGGTCATACAGGAAACGACTGAGATTAGAAAAGGAACAGGAGTCCAACAGAGTACATGGGTTGAAGTTCTGGGGAAGAAAGCACTGGGAAGAGAAGAGCTTTCATATATAGAGCCAACCCTAGTGAATGGGAAGCAAGTAATACATGTCCAGAGCAATCAGTTCAAGGATTATAACCAAAAATTTGAGAACTTGGTGGTAGGCTCGTTTGTTAGGAAAAGATTAAACTTTACTTATGTGAAAGAGATAGTCACACGGACATGGGGCATTAAGAGTTTTCTTATGAAGCCGTATGGGGACAGTATGTGCACTTTCAAGTTTGAGTAGGAAGAAGACAGAATGGCAGTATTAGATGTGGGATCTTTTCATATAGCGAGCCAGCTGTTTGTAGTTAGGCCATGGCGATTGTTTGTTGAAGCAGAAACCAGAGAGTTGAAAACTATACCAATTTGGGTGATAGTAAAAGGTCTGCCAATGGAGATGTAGAACAGAGTAGGGTTCAACCAAGTCTGTAGTGCAATTGGAATACCAATGTTCACAGACAAACTGACAGAAAACATGACAAGGACATTATATGCGCGAGTCTGTGTTGAAGTGGATACAAAGTGCACTTATCCGGAGGGAGTGCCAGTAGTGTTAGATCAGAAAAGAGCATATAAGGTCGGGTTATTCGAGTATAATTGGAAGCCACCAAGCTGTAAAAACTGTGAAGTATTTGGTCACTTTGATCAAAATTGCCCAAAGAAGATTCATGAGAGGAATGACGCATCTAATGCCATATGGTTGCGAAAGGAGGCACAAGTAGTTAAAGAGAGGGAGGAGAGTGCAAAAACAGGTACGATTCTAGATGATCGAGGTGGAAAAAAGATACAAGAGGTTCAAGGGGGGAAAGAGAAAGAGAAAGATACAGATAAAGAAACAACAGCAGTGTTAGGAACGGAGAAAGATAACAATGAAGAAGAGGGATGGGAAATACCAAAGAAGAAAAATACGATTCGGTCACCAAAAAGAAAAGCAGTGGAGAGTAACCAATGTGTGGAGATTGAGCAAGTAAGAGAGGATGGAGAAGAAGAGAGAGTACAGGATCAAGAACAGAGAAAGAGTGCAGAAAGGAAAAAAGCAAAAGAAAAGGAAGTTATCAGAGATAAAAGCCCAAAGAAACAAGGAGGAATATGTACAGAGGGCAAGTTTAAACAAAATGTGTTAACAAAGACTCCAACAGCAGGGAAACCTACCATAGTGGTTGCCAAGTATGGCCACTATAATACACGAAATGGTTCCAAATGATGATAAATCTGGGATGTTGGAATATGCGGGGGTTTAACAAAAAATTTAAGCAAGTAGAAGTGAGGGAGATGATAAGGAAACATGAGCTGAGTATGATGGGGTTGATTGCGCATAGAGTTAAGATGAAGAATATTGATAGGGTTATAAGGAACTGTTGTCATGGGTGGAACTTAGAGACAAACTATGAATTCTGCGAGAGACGAAGAATATGGGTCTGCTGGAACCCGAGAAATTGCATAGGGGTGATTAAGAAGAAAGAGAAATAGTGTATCACGATGGAGGTCACGACATGTTCAAATGAGAGATTCATAGTGTCATATGTGTACGCAAGCACTGAATTGGTGGAGAGGAGGGAGCTATGGAGAAGTATAGTAGACTTGTCTATAACGATACAGGAGCCATGGCTGATTCTGGGAGACTTTAACTCTATCTTGAGTCCGATAGAAAAAGCTGGAGGAAATGATGCAAGGACCAACTTCTCAGAGTTTTTAAACTGTGTGACACTGGCAGGGCTGGTAGACATGAGATATAAAGGAAACTTCTATACATGGAATAACAAACAAGAGAATAGAATTAGTTGCAAGTTGGATCGAGTGATATGCAATGCAGTATGGGTTGGACGATATGATGACATGGAAACAAATTTCATGAACCCTGGGGCTATATCTGGTCATAGTTCGATGGTAGTATACTCTACCATACAGAAAAATCACAAGAAGAAAGCCTTTCGATTTTTTAACTTCTGGGCAAAAGAGGAGGGCTATATGGAGGTGGTACAGAATGCATGGGCCAATAGTGTGGTGGGCAATCCAATGTACAAATTCATGAAGAGATTAAAACTAACGAAGGTGGCGCTTATAGCATGGAACAAACATAATGTAGGAGATGTAACAAAACGAGTGGAAAGGACAAAAGCAGAGTTGGAAGTTATACAAACTGAGCTACAAAATACACCGACAGAGGTGGAGCTGGTAAGAAAAGAAAGGAGTGCCATCACAAATCATGTTAATGCAGCTACAGCAGAGGAATATTGTTATAGGCATAAGTCACGAGATCAAGTTATAGTGTCGGGAGATAATAACACTACCTATTTCTTCAAGTCTGTTCAAGCGAGGAGAAATGTCAACAAGATAACTTACCTTGTGAAGCCAGATGGGAACATCATAGAAGATCTGAATGTAATAGGGGAACAATGTGTTGCATATTACAAGGAGCTATATGGGCCAGAACATATGGAAGAGGTGGACTTATTTTTTTTTGAAACATTACTTCCTAAGCATCACTTAAATGATGATCAGAAGGAAGCACTGCAGAGAGAAGTTACTAGAGATGAAATCATAGAAGCATTGGCTAATATTGATAGTGATAAAGCACCAGGGAAGGATGGCTTCTCATCTTGCTTCTTTAAAAGTGCCTGGAGGATTATTGGGGATGATTTCGTCAAAGCAGTTCATAATTTTTTCAGATCAGGTATGATGCTGGGAGAAGTTAATGCTACCTGTATTACACTTATTCCTAAAATCACAAGTCCCACTTCTTTGGGGGATTACAGGCCGATTGCATGCTGCAGTGTAATGTATAAGTGCATAACAAAAGTTTTAACTAGAAGAATGAAGAATCTTATAGACATGGTGGTGGCAAACAACTAGTCAGATTTCATTCCTGGAAGATATATTCAAGACAATATTATGTTATCACATGAGTTGTTGCATAACTACCATAGAGGTGGGGCGCCTCCTAGATGTGCTGCTAAGATTGATTTGAGAAAGGCTTATGATTCAATTAGATGGGAAGCAGTAGAGTTTGCACTTCAGAAAATAGGGCTTCCAGAGGGGTTCATATAGTGGGTAAAAGTGTGCATACAAACACCTTGTTACTCAATCATGATCAATGGGGCTCCTTATGGGTTCTTCAAAGGCAGAAGGGGTATAAGACAAGGTGACCCCATGTCACCTTACCTGTTTGTGTTAGTAATGGATTTATTTTATGAAATTATGATGCATTCGGTGAGAAATGGTGAGTTTAGACTACACTACAAATGCAAAGACCCGATAATAACACATCTCTCTTTTGCGGATGATCTAATTGCATTTATGTATGGAGAAGTGGGTACAGCGACATGTGTTTCGACCCCCACCTACGTGACAAACGTCCATTAGTAGGGGTCTCCACTTTATTCGTTTAATCGATAGGGCTAAAACCCAATTTGCAATATCATTGATCAATGTCTGGGGCCCGTTAACTCGTGTGTCTAAATTTCGAACCCTAGCCACATGGCTTGCCACTTACGTACATTAATTTATGTTTAGATTCGTTTCATATCAAAGAGATAATCAACAATTAAGAGTCAGGTTCAATTACAATTACTTAAGCTACAAGAATACTTGAGCTATAAGAAGTCTCTACTCTACCTATATAAATACCAAACTATTTTTCATACAGAACTACATTCTTGAGACTTGATCCCATCGATAATTTGGGTATGTAGGCAACCGAAAGGTACAGTCTCATCATTCTCTCGATCACCATCACTTTTTTCACTACTTTTCTACGTTATTCATCTATTTCGTCATCACTTAGTGTTTTTATCATATTTGGTCGAAACATAATTGGCGCCGTCTGCGGTTCTTATTCAACACCCTCGATCACGTTCTACAAAAGTTATGACAAATACTAGAAGAGCTCAAGGTCCCGATGCAATTGCTGACGATCATTGTGAACATGATGTTGTCGTCTCATATTATTTGTTAGTAAGACTCTTATATCAGCTGAATGGAGGCATTCTTGCATTGAAAAAATTGCATTGGCCTTGTTTCATGCTGTTAGACGTCTTCAACTTATTTCAAGGACGGAATAGTCGAAGTTTATACTGATCAAATATCCGCTGCGCAAGTTTTTTCGCAATGTCTACAGATCGAGTCGCAGAATGGAAAAGTTACCTTAGCGCTTACAACATTGTCTCGGACACTCCTACAGTTAAAAAGAGACAAACTTTGGTATCGCTAATGGCTGATTTTCTTATCGATGATATTCTTATGTCAAATGCATTATTCGATGAGGAACACGATGATCTCTAATTGTCATTACTTCTCGGGGGCGATGACTTAAAATACTTATCGGATATATCAGTTAATTGTTAGATTCACATAGATAGTTTGCATAATAAGTCTGGCTCCGGTCTTGGTTTTGTCATCTTAAAGCTGAATGAAAACATATTTGGCCGAGTACGAAACTGTTATTTGCAGTATATGCACAACTCTTCAGCTGAGGACGACTAAGTTACAATTAATTATTCTAAGTTAGTCGCTAGCCACTTTGAATGATAATATGCGGCTCGCGATGATAGAACGGTCGTTTATCGTGACTTAATTCAACGAATTGCATGAAATTTTGCATCTATCAGTATTGTGTCGTATCAGCGTTATGATGTAAGGCATCCTGATTCTATCGCATACTTATTCGTGGAAAATCAATTCGTCACTGTCATGACAACACTGGATTAACCACTTATGCTGTCAGATGATTCCAATAAGCTTGACACTGATTATGTCTCGGTATCTAACGACGACGATCATACAGCTGACGATGCTCCGAAATTCGATGACCAAAACCTTTATCGCAGCGGCACAAGTCTTAATACACTCCTGGGGGAGAAGTCTCGCTCACATAGCAATGACCCAATGGTACTGGTGGCCGTACATGCCAAAAGATGTTAAGCATTTGTCCGAGAAGTGTGTGCCTTGTTAAAAACATGATAGATGATATGGGTCAAACTTTCCGCGACTAAGCGTCATCCAATCCATAAACTTTGGTCATTTGCGAAATGGGGCCTTGACATTGTTGGTTTATTTCCGACAGCCCCTGACAGTGTTTGTTTCTTGCTCGTCGCAACAAATTATTTGACTAAGTGAGCGGAAGCCCCGATCCATGTTTTAGACGTTAAAAATTTCTAATGGCGTGACATTATTTGCCGGTATTCCAGCATCGTTGACTTCTTAGGTAAATAATATGTCGTCGACGACATTGGACAATTTTGTTTTGCCATTACGATTAGTCATAATTTATTGTCACCATCCTTTATTCGATAGACAAACTGAACGAAAAAACGGACAACACTCTGTTAGTTTCAATGGTATAATTATGTTTCCATCGCAACCTTATTATCGCTATGAAAAAATCTGACGAAGTTACCGCGTTTAGCTTTGTCAGTCTAAGTTTGAACGCTTTTACGCTCGCTTAGTTCGTTACTATCGCTACGACAAAATCTGACGAAGTTACCACATTTAGCTTCATCAGTCTAAGTTTGAATGCTTTTACTCTCACTTAGTCCGTTACTATCACTACGACAATATCCGACTAAGTCACCGCGTTTCTTTTTGTCAGTCGAAGTTTGAATGTTTTTACACTCGCTTAGACTAATTTTGCCGAGTTAAGTTAGCATTAGGGGCGTTTTTCTCTACATGGGGTAGCTCGTTCTATTTCATTTCAACTACATAAATCAACAACATTGTCAGTTTTCCGTAGGTATGTTATCTGACACAACAACAATATTCAATAACAACTCATACTTTATTTTTATTTTTCATCAAAAGAAATTTGTAGCTCTATGGCATTACATTCCCATAATCACATAATAATTGGTTTGGGAAAATCCAATGGTTCCTTACCAGTTTTTCGCTTATACAACTCGTACAAATATTTGTAATTAATCTTTTCACGTTCTAGTTCATCTCCCATTTCTGTTAGATTCTCTATCAATTGTCTTACGGCCGATTCACAATGTGCTATTTTCACGTGATCTTGGCCGAGCCGCTTGTTTAAATCTGTCATTCGCTTGTTAAGTTTTTCTATCTCTTTTTGCGCATGTTTAAGTTCCTGATCTTTGGTCACCGCGAGTGCTTTCAATTATGTCACCTCTGTTTTTAAGCGTTTGTGTTCTTCCGTTATCTCATAGCTCTTCTTGAATTCTTCGTACGATCTCTGCTCTGCCTCTTCCGTCCGCTCGATTAAGTCTTTGTTTTCATATTCTAACTCTCTATTGGTTCCGCTTAACGCTTTGTTTGCTTCTTCAAATTTTTGGTTGAGTATCTTCACTTTCTTTATTTCTTCTGAGGCACTGACATCATTCGGAACGAAACTTTTCTTCGCGGCCTTTTCGTGAATTTCTTTCGCCCATACTACCGCTATTTTAACCTGCAGCAGGAAAATATCTAGCTTTTCATCAATCGTTCAGATTTGATCACAAAATCACAATAACTAATAAGAGATACTGACATACCTGGTTCATACTGTCGAAAATCATTGACACTGGTCTATCATATTCTCCGATATTCTCCGTGTTTTGGTCACATTTTCGATATTTTTCGAGCCCCTCCTTTGGCGTGGTCCCTGGCGATACTTTCGCTTCATCTTCCAGACTTGAACATCTCTGCTTCATCTACCAATTTCATCGGATTAGTGTTGGACACAAATTTCTTTACCATCCAAACGCAATAATAAAATTCAATGGTCAACTTATCGCATTAACGAGTTACGTGGTTTTCCTCCGTGGCGGTATTACCCACGGCGATTGCTTGCCGATTGGTCGTGGGATCCTTTGCTCCTGCATTTTGCTTTGCTGTTTGTTTTCTCTCACCAACTTTGTGTTCTTCGCTGCACTATATTTTGCAAGTCTCACTGTTTTGTTCTTTTCCCCGCCATTTTTTTTTCCTGCATATACCAAAACAGAACGATATATTACATCTCCCCGGCCGTTTTTACATATCTATGTTTTCTACGGTACATACCTTTTCTTCTTTGTGTTGAGAACGTCTTATATTTCGTATGGGCTGTTTTGTGCATTGTAGTCTCGTCCCTCGGGGCATCATACATTGTCGCGTCGGTTGTCTCTCTTGGTCTCCGTTCGCCCTATTTCTTGTGAAACATTTTCTTTTGTACAATTCACTATTTGTGCTTGGCAAGCTCATCACTAATTCTCGCTTTGTTAATTCCATTCCATCTTCTTTTTCACTATCGCTATCGCTATCGCTGCCAAATATGGCATTTCTGAGTCTCTTACTCTTCTTCTCCATTTCACTATGTGTGTCCCTGGACCTATCAGGCTGTCGTTCGATACCCCCATAGTTTCTGAAATCAACAATATCATCGTAGTAGCTCAGATCTACCAATCTTTCGTCGGAACATTCATTAAAGAAGAAACGAAGGTTGTTCTCCATTTCCTTGTCCAATTCAATTTCTGGTAGTATGCTTGCGTTTTCTGTTAGACACAAAATAACTCATATTAGTCAACAATTTACTCTTAGTACAATTTTCAATACTAATGTTTTGGCTTACCTCAAAATTTGTTCGGCACTTTAAATTCTGTCGGATTCCAGTTCCCTCGTAAGCGATATAGAAATCTATCCCATCCGGTATATATTTTGGGAACCCTTTAAATCTTCTGTTTGGATTCTTGAATTCAACTTCAAATTTTATATACCCTTTCGTCAGTATGGCTTTCAGTTGTATCAACGCGAAGAATTCTTGAGCCCCGAACCTTCTATTAAATTCATTTTGTAAATGGTGCGCTCTTGTAAAGATTAACCAGAACGAAATTGGAAGTTGTCCCGGTGCAATTTGCCACCACTCCAATAATTGCGCAATTTCTTTGCTCAATGGAATTGCACTCCCGCAACTTAATTGTGAATAAGCCATTACTACTTCATCTTCTTCGACTTTTATTTCAAATTCATACACTTCGTCTCAAATCTCTCGAGTACTAAAATTTTATGTAATTCTTTAAGTGACCATCGCCGCGGCTTCGTGTGTTCGTTGTATTTGTCACATTCTTTCCACCTCACCAAGTCTACGATCGTCATCGAGTTTTCTTCTTCTTGATTATCTTTCGCCTGTATAATACGATCGTTTCAACCTGGAAAAAAAAATAAAAAAAAGGGTCAGATAGCTCAAAAACCGGGTTCACGGGGCCAAATCAGTGCGACACAGGCACAGTGCCCCTCCTTTACTGGCGCGCACCAGATCGTGTTTGTTATTTTCACTTTTAAATTTTGGCGCAGCCAGCACAGCGTTTCTTCTTCCACATTCGTTTTTTTTTTTCAATTCCAGAGCTTCCTCCAAACTATATACAAACCAAACCAAATCTATTTTTATACCGAGATTAATGGCGTGAGATAGTTCCTGCTTGTTAACGAGTAGACTAAAAACAGGTATGTGTTTTTATGCATGGCGTTAGAAATATAGCGATAGTTGGTCGTTTTCATGCTCGCTGCCGGTTCCCTTAAGGAACTTGTGTATACATGCCAGGTATATCTATATAGCAGCTTTCCAATCTTGCTGTGTCAGGCAAGATGCAAAAAGTTATTTTCAAGGCATCCAAGTAACAGGGCGAGCTTTTTGAAGAAGCCGTTTATTTCGTGATCTTTCTGATCAGTTTTACTGGTGCGATAGTTAAGATGGGATGAAGAAGATGAGAAGAAGAGTTACCTGAAACCAGAGGACCGTATAAATAAACAAACACAGTACTAACCTTTTTTCGTCTTCGAAACCAACGACGGCACAGTACGGAAACTCGATGATCCCTGTCACAATGGTGTAGTAGTTTTGGTAGAACGGTGGTGTTTACTGGTTTTGGTTAGTGTTATTATCACGTTCCTTCTGTTTATATAGTTTTTCCCTTTCCCGATCTTGCGCTGATCCGGTATCTCAGTCCTGATATAATTCTACCATCCAAACCGACTTAAGGTGGGAGACTCGATTATAATCCTTATCCAATCCCAATTTATTTTTGGAGTCCTAGTTTTCTATGATATTTTCACGTATGCACTGATGCACATCTTCTAGTTATGTAAGGATACTAGGAATTGCTCACATGCAAACATAATTATTAGTTGCATGGATGTACTTTTCACTTCCTCAATTTGTTTCGTACCACCTAATATGTATTAGTGTTCTATTCCCTACAATTCCATATGTGCAATTTTTGCACTCCACGTCAATTTTTGCTATTCATCAGTTTATATTTCTTTATGTCCACATCTCACGTTACCCGTGTTCATATTTGGGAACAAATTTTAGACTATTGTACATTTTTCAAATTCCAATTATTTTGTTCACAATAATTCACGAATTTTTCGCGACAGTCCATTTTTCTATCATTTCCTTTCGCATGATACTCCGTTATACATTACACTCACTCTTTTATTATTCCATTTTTTCCTTTATTTTTCTTCTTTTCTTTGCCATATGAACTTTGTTCGCATGCCAAAGAGGGGGCGGTGTTTCGACCCCCACCTACGTGGCAAACGTCCATTAGTAGGGGTCTCCACTTTATTCGTTTAATCGACAGGGCTAAAGCCCAATTTGCAATATCATTGATCAATGTACAGGCCTATTAACTCATGTGTATAGAGCTGAACTCTAGCCACATGGCTTGCCACTTACGTACATTAATTTATGTCTAGATTTGTTTCATATCAAAGAGATAATCATCAATTAAGAGTCAGGTTCAATTACAATTACTTAAGCTACAAGAATACTTGAGCTATAAGAAGTCTCTACTCTACCTATATAAATACTAAACTATTTTTCATACAGAACTACGTTCTTGAGACTTGATCCCATCGATAATTTGGGTACGTAGGCAACCGAAAGGTACAGTCTCATCATTCTCTCGATCATCATCACTTTTTTCACTACTTCTCTACGTTATTCATCTATTTCGTCATCACTTAGTGTTTTTATCATATTTGGTCGAAACAACATGCTTGAAGAAAAACTTGAAACTATTCAAGAAGTGTACAGGACTAGAGGTAAATATGAGTAAAAGTAAGTTGTTTTGCTTAGGAATGGAGTGAAATGTGATAACAGAGGTTCAGGCAATACTAGAGTTTCAAGAAGGTACACTACCAATTAAGTACCTAGGGCTGCCACTGATAACTACAAGGCTAACATCTGTGGATTATGGTCATATGATAACAAAGCTCGCAGATAGGGTGTAGAGTTGGAAGGGAAATACATTGATCGAATTCCGCTGGATTTAGAGTTAGGATTAGAAAGTGAGAAAAAAAAAGAACTAACTGCGTTCGCCCTCCCAACTAACTCTGTCACTCTCACTAGTGGTTGTCTTTCTCCCAGCGCTCTCTCTTTCTCCCTGGCAAAGCTATCTCCTTCTCTCGTTCTCCCTCCCAACCCTCTCTCTTTCGCGCGCAAGAAGTTTAAGGTATATTCTTTTTCTTTTTTTTAAAAAAAAGCTTAAATTGTTAGGGTTAGTCGAAATTAAGTTATAGATTTGTTTTCCTTTATTGTTTTCCTATAAAAAAATGTTATAGTTTATTCTATATTTTTGCTTGATTATGTAAGTTTATTATTGGCTATTGAGGTTTGAGCTGCTTGTAATTTCATTTTTATGTTTCTGATTGTGGCATCTCATACCAATAAAAAAAGTAAGAAATAAGTACATCAGAAGGAGTCTTGGACTGTGTTGGTAAAGGTTGTTACTTGTTACAGCCAATCCAAAGTACTGTCCACCTGATGTACAGTATGGGTTAGGCATGTTATTCTTCAAGGAACTACAAAGTGGTCAACCAAAGAAAACCTTGGAGTAACTAACTTTATTACCTTCCTTTGCTCTGTTTCTTTTCATTACTTGCATCTATATGATTCATGTACATTGGTTCTAATGACAAGTTTTACTAACACACACAACTAGAAATTACATTCTTTTTTGTTGTGCAGGTGTAAAACCTACACATGACTTTGACACAGAGAAAGCAATTGTTTTATACCAGGTATTTCTGAATCACAAGCCTTCTCAAGATTCTCACCGATGACTGTTTTAGTTAATTTCCCTGAAGTTGGTTTCATTGGATATATGGTAGCCTGGAACATATCCACCTGAAGCTAATGGATCTACCACACAGGAGGGAAACTCAAAGTACATATTGGTGCTATCATTTGCTACAACTATACCTTCTTTTTTTGGAGAAAATTTGTAGTCTAGCTTTTTCCCCTTTTCAGTACTATGGATAAATTGGTTAGAAAGGAATAGGGAACGGCTTGAAGGGAAGAGTGATAAGTTTTTTGTCTTAGTAATGTCCCAAATGGTTGAGGGTGGACATTCCTTTGAGTTGTTTGTTTTTTGATCAGGCAGAACTTATGTTTAAGGAAGATTTGTTAGAATAGTTGTATCAACACAACAACTAAAGTAGAACAGAAGGAATAGTAGACAAGGACAGAAGGACAGAATTAACAGGTAATACCCAAGGCACGGATTAGGCTGTCCTTAAGGAAAGATTTCGCCCCTTCCAATGGTGCAGAAAGGCAACAGTGGCGTCTTCCTCACAAGATTCAATGGTTAACAAACACTGACTTTGCACTAGAGCAGGACTACCCTCTAGAACGACAATATAACTCTCGGCTCTACGGGGAAGAGAAGAAGAATAGGATAGGTTATAGTTTCTGTTTTTCTGAGATGAGTTTCTGATCTGTTAAAGTCTATTCCCTCTATGGACTCACAATCCTATTTATAGAGGTTAGGTTAGTCTCCTAAATAGATAAGGAAGAGAGACCAACTCCTAACAGAACACCAAAACTTGCTGTTCAAGAAAAAAGCAAAACAAGTTTAGGCAATTGGTCAAACCACTACCCACAACAGTAAGCTCAAGCCCAAGCCTGAACCCGATCCGATGTGGTGGATAACCAATGTGGGACTATCTATTATGCACTAAAGTGGAGAGAACACTATTTGTTCATCTCCTCCACTTTGCACACACACACTAGTATTTAGAAATACACAAGAGATTCCAACAATCCTCCACTATTTCAAAATACTAATAGTCCCCCACTATTTTGGAATAGGATATTACAAAAGAAAAGGGTTAACTAAATGCCAGAGAGAATCGAAAAAACAATGCATAAGATACTGGTGCTTTACGGGCTTGAACCAGTCATAGGATAACATGTCTTTTAATACGTGAAAGTGGTGGATTAAAAAATCTTTGAACCAACATTCCCTTGTAGTAAAATAGATCACATGCACCAACATTGCTCTTTCATTATATGCCTGTTCTGTGGTGTTGCACTTTTTGGCCCTTGCGCTGCCTGTGTTCTATGAATGCTCTAGAGTACTTGCCCGTATACTTATAAGAACCAACCCAGTTCTAAATTCACGTAGGTGGATATCCATCAAGCGTACATTGCAATTAAAATACACTATCTCATTATAAAATAGACTATGGATTCCAATAAGAGTAAAATAACTCATCCTTACTCATTGCAATTCTAGTTATACAAAGTATACTATACCATCTCGCCATAGGGTGGGACATCTCGTAAATAAATAAGACGATAGTACTGTAGGACGACGAAGTGACTTGTTTTTCCCTTTGAACCTACTTCATGGGATCTCCAATCACATAGGTAGGGTTGCCGTCAGTGTTGCCCTATATATGGGCATAAGTCCCATCCCCCTCGACGTATAACCACTTGCCTCCAAAGAAGTGGTGTGGTCAGACATGTGGCCAAACTAAGTCCAACCTAACATAATCTCTAGCAGCTGCTTGATTAAGTTATATCTCAAACTTATGTATATACATTTCCCATTACACATATTTCTTTATGTCTTAGCTATTGCAATGAGACAGTTGCAAAGTATAGACACATCAGGAGGCTGTTTAGAGCCAATGGGAAGATTTGCCAAGAGGTTCCTAACCCACTCAACATCATCACATGTCTTTTATAAGGCGATTAGCTTGGATAATATCCAAGACACTTAATTTCCACCAAGGGTAAACACATAAACATTACTGGATCCAGTTTATAATACATTACCCTCCAACAATGATGGAAATCTACTAAATATAAGTCCATAATCAATGGCTCCGCTATAGTACTTGGATAAACTGACAATATACATCCAATGTTTCTTATAAGAACAATGGGTTATCAACTCAGTATGCCATTAATGTAGGCAATGTCATGTCTCACATATATCATTCATCAAGTACAATAGGCTACCAATGATATTGACATATTTAGTATGAGAAAACACAAGTAGATTATTTTTCATAAGATGGATATTTGCCATAAAAGGTGTTAACGCATGCTTATTATCAGAATACCCATACTTTTCAATGAAAAATATTTTTACTACGCGCTGTGGGCTTCAACCATATTCAAACGTCAACATTTTGACAACTAAATATAGCAGTTACAAAAATGAGTTTAACAACATAATGAACAATCGTTTTCAATGACGATCTATTATGTGTTTCAAATAGGAATTTCTCTGTCTCATACACATTCTCAATGCTAGCACTCATGATATTAAATCATCTAAACAAAGAGAGATTAACACATATAAATGGCATGAGCAATTCAACAACATATTAGTGTCATATAAATGTCAAAGTACCGTTGTTGATAAAGGTGTGTCTTTACTCTAAAGAAAAGACACACCTTTATCAACAACGGTACTTTGACATTTATATGACACTAATATGTTGTTGAATTGCTCATGCCATTTATAGGCACTTGAATAAACTCATACAAAGATTTAACTAAATTGTATACCTTCAGCTCATCACCTGGTACTACTTGGTATTGTAGTTCCGCACAACTACTCAACTAGAGTCTTTAGAATTATGTAGAAGAAATTCTAGTTACATGAGCAAGGTTTCAAAGTAGTATAAATCTTATCTCTGATTGAAACCCCTTGGCTATTATTATTAGCCTTGTATTTTGCAATACAACTATCACGTTTTAGTTTTCTCTTGAATATCCAATTCAACCTATAGATCTCCTAATAAAACAAGAGTCCAGTTTAGAGGAGTTATATCCTTCAAAAAAGGACACTTCTCATAGACAGACAACTTCCTTATAGGTTAATAAATCTTCCTCAAGAAACATATAAACATTATCACCGTGAATGGTGGATATACTCACTGGTAGTCTTCCAAATTTCTTGTTCAGAAATTATGGGATCCTCTTACATAGTTCATTAAGAACATCCAACCACTCTATGCCAATTTCACAGAAAGCACATCCTCAAATAAAATTAGCATATAAGACATTCAATAATAGTGTGGTATCTACAAGATTGTTATCACGCATGACAACTAAAACAAACATCACTATTATGAGTTTCACCAATGAACATCTACTAGGTAGTTATAGGCCTCAAAAATATTTCTTTTAGATTCATTCACAATAGCCTTGGCAAGACACCCCCCACATTTTGAAACATTTTTGGATAGACCCAAGACCTTTCCATACTTTGTAGTTCAGTGTCTTTCCAATTATCTTGTGAGATGAACTATGGTAAAACAATGTCATGCATATGGGTCACCACCCCCCCACAGTTCAATGGTTACTCAACCTAATCAAACTTACATGCAAAACACATTACACCGCTACAAACACTAAATGAAACAACAACAATAATATGCACTCTTATGACAAGAATATACTTTACTCAAGTCTATGCTTATGGATCATATTAAACATAGTCATATTATGTTCATGCTATCTATATGAAAGGAAATCCACAAGTGATTCAAATAAATTGTAAAGAATAGAAGAATTAGATGAAAAAGGTTTTACCCAAGATAATATCATTATCATTCTTCTTTTCATCATTCAACATTCCAACTTACATAGAGAGACAATCTACGCACTTGTACATCACCTTGGCTATTTATTCATAATCATAGGAGGATAATGCCTAATAAGACAATCCACAAGTGTTACATCTCCTTGTCTAAAATAGTCACTGGAGGATATTGTCTAAGAAGACAATCCATAACCTTACATCTCCTTGACTAAATTAGGTTTAGGAGGATATTGATTATTTCCCATATTGTTTCCTCTCGTAGAAAACGATGCTCATTACTTAATAATATATGACATGGTTAAACTTCATGCCTATGTTAAATAATGCATTCATGCCAAACATGATCAATATCATATCATAGGTTCAGGAAAAGTAAACTTTAATTGTACCCCTCACAACAAAAAGTATACGATATTATACAAATTTAGCCACTGAATATGCAAAACAACTGAGGACTTCACCTCCTCTTTTTACATGAGCTCAAACAAGATAGGATACCCTATCAACAAGACCTCAAGTACTACCACAACATTTAATGGCTCAACCCATTAATGTCTTCAACTAGAAAAATTTACCAATAAACTATCATCAAGTTTAAAGTAAATCCACGATGATTAATATCTAAAACTAGCATGCTATACAACTTTAACATATGCTATATTGGATATAAGCTATAAGTTACTCCATCTAACATGTGTTTTTACAATAGTACAATTATAACCATCGTCTAACAACACGTACACTCAATAGAGGTAAGCAATTATGCATTGAATACATTATAATTACTATCCAAGATTTGAGTGTGGTTGATATTAACTATCTTAAGGTCTCTCTTAGACCATCTACATACATCTACATATGTACAAAGAATATTAATATCAAACTACTTCTAGTCAAACCAATTAATATCTTAGTGATAAACACATATAATATGTTGACTAGGTTATTAAAGAAGTTTAAGCTTAGGGATTTCCCTCCTAAGAAAAACTAGCATGAAACTCAAGGAAAGAATATCACCATATAATCAAACCAAAAGAATTGCAAAGAGTGAAATAATACGATACCTAACCGATTGAAAAACCGGATTACCATATTTTCCTCCTTCTAGAAAAACAGTTCAAAAGAACTGTAATTTTGAACCAGCTCAGGACGAATTGGGTATCAAGCCTTATACCACTGGAAAGCTCTTTGAATAAGCTATCCAACACAAGAAGCGGATTGCAAAACCGAGCTCTGAGCTGAAAGTTACATCAGTTTCCGTAACGAGTGATGCAGCTGTCAAAAAGACGAACTTTGACGTTTTTCTTGATAGAAATCTCATATTTGACTCCCACAAACATAGGAGAAAGGTCTACAACCATATAGGGTTTGATAAACCACAAAAGATCAATAAATATTCAATCTTTAATTGGTTTCCCTAACAAAAACGAAATTATTAGAAATTTTTTAAAGTCATAACCCAATAATACAAACAATAACTCAAAGTAAAAGACTTATCTTTTGATTGCCGTATTAAAGCACTCTCCTTTGTTCTACTACGAAAAAATTCTTTCCTTAAAATTGTTAGAATAGTTGTATCAACATAGCAACTAAAGTAGAACAGAAGGAACAGTAGACAAGGACAGAAGGACAGAATTAACAGGTAATAACCAAGGCGCGGATTAGGCTGTCCTTAAGGAAAGATTTCGCCCCTTCCAATGGTGCAGAAAGGTAACAATGGTGTCTTCTTCACAGGATTCAATGGTTAACAGCAGCCTGACTTTGCACTAGAACAGACTACCCTCTAGAACAACAATATAACTCTCTCTGGCGGCTACAGGAAGAAGAGAAAAAGAATAGGATATGTTATAGTTTTTGTTTCTCTGAGATGAGTTTCTGATCTGTTAAAGTCTATCCCCTCTATGGACTCACAGTCCTATTTATAGAGATTAGGTCAGTCTCCTAAATAGAAAAGGAAGAGAGACCAACTCCTAATAGAACACCAAAACTTGCTGCTCAAGAAAAAAGCAAAACAAGTTTAGGCAATTGGTCAAACCACTACCCACAACAGTAAGCCCAAGCCCAAGCCTGAACCCGACCAAATGTGGTGGATAACCAATGTAAGACTATCTATTATGCACTAAAGTGGAGAGAACACTATTTGTTCATCTCCTCCACTTTGCACACACACACACTAGTATTTAGAAATACACAAGAGATTCCAACAAGATTGTATCTTCTTTTTGGCATTCATACATGCTTCTGTATAGAGGGAAAAAAAAACGAGGTGTGTGTTTGGGGGTCGTGGTCTGAAAAAATCCTTTACCTAGCATGGGAACATATGAAATATGTGTCGATGTATCTGAAAAATCAGAGATATGTATTAGAAACTCAGGTACCATATATCGGTATTTTGGTATTTCCATTATATAGCCACCACCTTTTTTCCCCACTTTTAGTGGAACTTCAGCAATTTGATATGTTTGAAGATATTGTTCTTTGGGCCTTGTCACCTAGGTAGAATCTGTACAGGGTGGCCTCATTACAATTTTGTATAGTTATGTCTGGTCTTACCTCTTACACACTTTCATCAGTCGCCACTGTATTCATCTCAGAATACTTGCAATTGTTTTTATGCTGATCATTTTTTTGGATGTCACATGTTATATATCTTATCAGAGTTCAGCTCTTAAAAGTACTAGAGACCCGAAAAACTATGCTACAAAAAGAACAAGGCATATGGCATTTGCACGTGTTGTAGCTGCAGGTTTTGAAATGGATCACATAGTACACTTAATATCTTTCGGGAATGCTTTGGAACCACCCGTTTAATGTAAGTGTTTCTTTATATATATATTTTTTCTCCTCGGGATATAAACATGTCATGCTATTTATTCTTTCACTGATTAGAAATTGGCTGCAGTCATTTGTTTGGACTTCAAACTTAATCTACCAATGATTCCATCTATGTGTTGCAACAGGGATGCATGCATAAAGCTTGTGCAGCTATGGAAGGAAAAGCATGAAATTGGCCAATGGCTTGAAATTGATTCAACTAGATTGTGGTGGGACTCTCCTACTTAAATTCTTCCTCAAAATGTCTATATCATTGCTGACTTGCCTTAATGTTCATACTGTTTTCATAATGAACAAGTTCTTTAACAGGAGAATGGAGTAAAATATAGGAGATTAGTTCTTGAGGTAAGTTATCAATGCTTCTATTTGACTACCTGGCATGATTTTGTTGTGATCACCATAACCTATTTTGTAGTGAATCTCCCATGCATGCTGCTGCTACCTATGACAAAAATAGTGGGTTAAATTATTAGGGGGCATTGGGTCTTAATGGTTCTTGACACATACCATCAATGGAAGTGTACTGGTTAGACTCTTTAAAAGATTTTTGAGGGCCACGGATCCATCTTTTAAATTATTAGTAAACACATGAGTGTAGTCTTTATTTATTGTATTTTTCATTGTATATTTGATTCTATCTTGAAAATAATGAGAATGAAACAAATGCATTTTTAGTGCGATCAAGACATCAAATATGTCCAAAAGAAAGAGAAAGATGAATCCAAATCCAAATTGGAACTGTGTGGCAGTAAGTTTAGTTTCTTTGGAATACAATACAAAATATCTTCCAATTTGTGTATGTGTTAATGCAAGTATTAATTACGTGTAGTTGCCCACAACAACAAGGGGGGATTGTATGTGGATATTATGTATTGCACTTTATGTGAGATTTAGTAGAGGATTCTGGTCCACCACTCAAAAAGAAGGTGACTGTAAAGTAACATTATTTTTCATATAGTCTTAGCTAGCTTATAAATTGGTGCACGTGTAAATATGGTAGGCAATGCATTGCCTGCATTATTCATTTTCATAATATTTATAATATATTTTCGTCGAACAGGTACTGGAGTTCTCTAGCAAGAAAAGTTACACCACTGAAATAGATGAAGTTCGTCTTGAATTCATCGACTTTATCCAACAATTCATAATTAGTTTCAAAAGTGACTTCTTGTGTCACTTAAAAAGTGACACAAAAATCCCTTCCTTTAGTAGTGATGCGACTTTCTTTGCTATGCACCTAATAGGGGATGGAAACAACACAAGTATGTGGCAAGATCCTTGGCACCCAGCAGGAATTCTTAAGGAATATGATAAGAGCCCAAAACTGTAGTTTTAACCCTGTAACAGTTATACTTTTAGACCAATTATGTGAGTAATAATTAAGAGTTAACACTGATTACGTGTTTTATGCATTTCAGGTTTCAAAGTCCATTATGTGCAGAAATGTGCCACTTTAGTGAGATAAAGGAGGCAAAGGTCGGTTACTAAGGAGTTCCGTGATTAAAGGCCAAGATTCAAGAAGACAAAGCCTTTCTAAAGCCCGGTCAAAAGCTGAAAAGTCGACGCGGGCATAAACATCACACAAGTCAGCAGAACTTCCGAAGGCCGTATCTTTGGACTCAGACCTCGGAATGGGGCCTACCTTATGTCAAAACGACCGGCTCGGAAAGAGCTTTCCAACGGTCTAAGCCTTGATCCAATCAGAGGAGCAGAAGTGGACGAAAAGTCTGTTGAAGCCAACTGCAGCTGAAGAGGCCTTTTTGGACTGAAAGAATTGGGTTTTGGGCCTGATTCTTTGGCCCAAAATATGGCTCCAAGCCCATGCACGATTTTTGGATCTGAAAGTATAAAAACCAAAGCTTAACTCTTTGTTAATGGTAGCTAGTTAGACCTAAAACTATATAGAATTTTAGATCTAGTTTTCAGTAGAGTAATTAAGTTTAAGTTCCATTTTCAATTCTTGTTTTAGATTAAGTCTTTGAATCATTGTTCTTGATTGATTAGATAAATAAAATAGTTATTTTGTCAATTTCGAATTTTGTTATTTCGATTTATAGACCTAGTTTTAATTCTTGTCGATTATCAATTCGTAGTTTAAGTAGATTGAAACATTGTTAGTTAATTTAGTTAAGTTAGAATTTTAATATGATGTGTAATTATAATTCAATGGGAAATGATGGTTTGATGACTCAAGGCTAAAACCTCCATTAGAGGGGTTGATGAAGCTTTGATGAAAACTTAGTGGTATAGTATAGAAGCGTTGTAGAATCTATCCCACTCTAGAAGGTCGTGATTCGCCATGAGAATGGGTGGACGACCTCACATGCTAGTTAGTATTTGGTAGAAATGCCAAGAACACTAGGGATTAGAACTCGAATTTCTTGCCGTAAGAACGTAAGAATCGAGATACAAGAATCTATGCTAGGTTATTAAGTTGGATTCGAGGTGGGTTTAAGTCCCCTCTAATCCTTTATCTAGATTAAAAAACAATCATATTTCCATAGCATTCGTAGTTAAATTCAACATAATCAATTTCATATTGTATCGTAGTATAACACCCTTCGTAAAGCTCTCATTAGACTTAAGACCGATTAATTAGATTAGAAAACATTCAATGCTAGAGAACTAGGAGTGGAACGAATTTGTTACTCCACTCTATTTCGATAGAATTGAGAGTAGAAACTTTGATAAATATAGACACGTAAGAAAAGTTTTAGTTTACTTACGTTTTGAGTTTCATCGTTCATTTCGTAGGTAAACTATTCAATTTTTATAATTATCAGAATACTTCCCACAGGAGCTGCGATATAGATCCACATGTAACATGAATGCTATAGTATCGTCTATAATAGAGAATGGGAGATGGAGGGTGCCAAGCCATATTCGTTTACCTGGTATAATAACAGATCTGTTAGATGAAGTAAAGTTCACAGGAGAGGAAGACCAAATAGTGTGGGCTCAGTCTCAGCAAGGAAGCTACACTATGAAGGACACATATGATAGTGTCAGAGGTACGAAAGTTCCAGTAAGCTGGTATAACATTATGTGGTTTACAAACCAAATACCCAGACATTCTTTTATAACATGGATGACACTAAAAAAAGGAATGAAAACTTTGCAGATTCTGAGAGAATGGAAGACGATACAGGATGATATCTGTGTGCTCTGTTGGAAAGAAATAGAGACAGAAGACCACCTGTTCTTCGAATGTACTTATGCTCAGTATGTATGGGCTGAACTGATAATGAGAGAGGGATACTCAAGGAGAAGAGCAGCAACATGGAATGAAGAGATACAGTGGGTTATCAAGGTGAGTGAAGGTAAAGGAGGGAAACAAGATGCATTTCGATTATTGTTCACAGGATACTATTATTGGATTTGGCAGGAAAGGAACAGCAGAATATTTGAAAACAAAGTTTCGCTAGCAGCCACAGTAGTGAAGCTTGTTATCAAAGATGTCAGAACAAAACTCATATCTGTGAACATCAAAATGGACAGAGGGCCGGAAGAGATGAATTCATGAATAGATGGAATATGGAAATGATGGAAAGACGAATCAAATGAATCAAATGCAAGTGGGAAAAAGCTCTAGAAGGAATATATAATATGAATTCGGATGGCACATTAACAAGTAATGGAGGGGGATTGGCAGCTACTGTACGTAATGAGAATGGAGAGGTGATAGCGGTTGCACATGGAAGGTCAGAGTACAATAGCATTGCGATAATAGAGCTTGAAGGTGTAGAGCAAGGATTACAACTGGCGATGAAATATGGAGTTACAAGGCTGAAGGCACAAACCGACTCGCAAAATGTGGTAGCATTCATCACACAGAATGTATACCCATGGGAAGCAATACATCTGATGGTGAGCTTGAGAAGAATGGCAACAACATTTGAAGTTTTTTCTATTGTTCATATTTATAGAGAATGTAATGCTTGCTTCTAAAATCCCAACTGTTAGTTTTATAGAATTAATTCCTAGTTCCTTTGCAGAGGATGTAAAGAAAATAATTTTTGAGGATGCAGCAGGGAGAGAGTATGTGGGAGAATGTAATGGAAACTAAGTTCGTTTATCTTATTAATAATATAGGGGTAAGGAACCTCTAAAAAACCCTGCTTTTTTAAAAAAAAAAAAAGTTTGGAATTATAATGTGTTCCGCAACATTCACTTCCGGATAAGAAAACTAAGAGAAGATATGAATATCTGTAAGCAGAATCCCAACTACGACCTCGAAGAAGAGAACACGCTACAAGAAGAATTGAGTCAAGCTCTGAAACTTGAAGAAAAACTTTGGAGGGATAAATCACGAGATACCATGCTTCATTGTGATGGTACCAACTCTCGATTTTTCCACATGTCCACGGTGGTGAGAAGAAATCGCATAACAATAAATAAGATCAGAGCCACTACTGGAAACTGGGTAGAAGGAAGAGATTAGATTAGCAACACCATTGTTGAGCATTTCCAAAACCTCTTCACATGTTCAAACCCTAACATCCATGTCGCCGACTTGAACATAATTGAGCCTACCATCACAGATGCAGAAAATCTTGATCTCACTTGGGCTGTTACTATCAGTGAGATTTGAGACACCTTATTCTCTATGGACCCTCATAAAGCACCGGGACCGGATGGTTTTACTCCCTTATTCTACCAAAAATATTAATTAGGACATCATCCACCTTGATCTCTTGCATACTATGCAAAGTTTTATGACTTCTAACCATCTTCTGGCTGAGTTAAACCACACAAACATCATCCTTATACCCAAAGTCCAGGGCCCAAAAAATCTAAACCAATTTCGACCTATCAGCCTTTGCAATGTCAGTCTTAGAATCATCGCTAAGATTCTTGCAAACTGCCTCAAACCACTACTCGAGAAGATCATATCTCCATCCCATAGTGCTTTTGTCAAGGGAAGACAAATCTTTGACAATATTGTTCTAGCCCATGAGATTATCAGGACTCTCAAGTGAAAGAAAGGCGCAGTTGGTTGTATGGCCATAAAACTAGATATGAGCAAAGCTTTCGACATAGTTGAATGGAGTTTTCTTTTAAAAACGTTAGAAGCTTTTGGCTTCTGCGAGAAATAGAGGAATTGGATTAAACAGTGCATCTCAACTACTTTTCTATCTTTTAAGATGAATGGTTCTCCTACTGGTCTCTTTAAGCCAGAGCGAGAAATTAGGCACGGAGATCCTCTTTCGCTTTTCTTCTTCATTATATGTGCGGAAGTTCTATCTAGACTCCTTGACAATGCCGAAATCAACAAGCAACTCCATGGGATCAAAATTAGCCGATCAGATACTCCCATATCTCACTTGCTATTTGCTGATGGCAGTTTTATTTTTTGCAGGGCTAATATTGATGAGTCTCACAAGCTCAGAGATATTCTTGATGTTTTAAAGAATGTCTCTAGCCAGGAAATAAAATTTCAAAAATTTGGCATTTTCTTCAGCAAGAACACTCACCACAAACACAAGAGATTGGTGAAACGGATTCTTAATATTAACAAAAGTATTACTTCGGACAAGTACCTAGGAGCACCCTTGGTATTAAGCAGACGGAGTACACAAGACTTTAATGAGGTCACTACTCGAGTTTTTCAAAGGATGGAAGGCTGGAGAGCTAAGATTCTCTCCCAGGCAGGAAAAGTCACTCTCATCAAATCAGTCACTTCAGCCATACCGTCCAATCTTATGTCAATATTTGATGTACTGGCTACCACATGTTCCAAACTAGACTCATTGAATGCAAACTTCTTTTGGGGACAGAATGAGAACAATGCAAACAAAACTCATTTCATTTGCTGGAACAAAGTTTGTCAACCCGGCCAAATCACAGGGCGGGCTAGGCATCAGACTTGCCTCAAACCACAACACAGCTTTACTGGCTAAGCTTTTTGGAGATTGATCAAAGAACCTAAAAAGAATTGGGCATCTAGCCTTATCAAAAAGTATTCTCCTAGAACACCCATTCTCAAAGAAAAAAACTTGTCTCATTCCTCCAAAATTTGGAAGGGCATTATAAAAGCTCGGAATGAAATCCTGCCAAACTTGTGTTGGCATATTGGTAATGGTGCAAACATTGATATTTGGTTGGATCCGTGGATCCCTACCATATGTGACCATAAACCTTTTGGGCCACCACCCAAGCCAAACCAGTTTAAGTTTGTATCCGATCTTATTGATCCCATAACCAGGGTATGGAACTTGGATATTATAAATAAGTTATTCATCTCCGCAGTGGCAGACAAAATTCTTAAGATCCCACTCAGTCAGACTGTTCATGAAGATACTATCAGATGGTTGGGAGAGAAGATTGGTGAACTCATAGTTAAATTAGTGTACCAAGAAAATTCACATTTTTTTTGGAATTACATCTGGCACCTCGACATTGCTCAACAGGTAAAGCTCTTCTTATGGAAAGCAACAAAAAATGCCTTGCCGACAAAGAAAAATTTGAGTTACCGGAATATAGTTCAGTCATCTACCTGTTCGAGATGTAATAACCAGGTGGAGTCAACCTCCCATGCTCTCTTCCATTGTACTATGCTCAAGCGTATTTGGTATGATTCTGGTCTTGGCCTAAGAACTGAAAATTGGAACCCGAGTGATAAGCTCACCTCCGTCTTGAGTAGTCTTATCAATCGACACAATAATAAGCACGATATCATTGACATGTTTAGCTCTGTAGCTACAACCATGTACTCCACATGAATGACCTCACCTTCAACAACAAGCAAACTCTTATCACCACTATCCTCTTCAGGGCAAGCACTTACATCACCAATAACAACCAACCACTTATCAGGAGTACCAATTGGCCCATCATAGGCTGATCATATTGGTGTTACATATCTACAAATGCATCTTGGGTGGACAATTACACCGAAGCAGGCCTTGGTTTTGCTTTATGGAACTCTGTTGGTATATGCATTGGTGCAGGACATGACAGGGTAGAGCTGGGGATGCAGAAGAGGCTAAAGCCAGAGCTATCCTTGAAGGACTGCAATTAGCACAACGGTTGCAAATAAATAAAGTAGCAATATTGTCAGACTGTCAAACCCTTGTTGCTGTCTTGGAGCGTAGAGGAATAATGCTTTCCTAGGGAGCAACGTCTACAACTCATGATATATACTTCTTATTATCTAAATTTGTTGAGTGTAAACTTTACTATGTTAATAGGACCCTGAACTTTGTCGCCCATAGTTTAGCTTTTAGAGGTAGACGGGCCCCTCCGTACTTTTGTCTGGACCCTGTTTCAACACGGTCCTTAGTTGAGTTATCATCGAGTCTGTAATTTTGTAATCTTAGGGAGTCGGCCCCTTTTTAGGGGCTAACTCTCTTTTGCTCAAAAAAAAAAAAAAAAAACAAAAAAAAAAAAAAAAAAAAAAAGAAAGGTTAGTTAGGGATTGGTCCTACTTATTTAGGGGTATTTAGGGATAGGTCCTAAAATTATCGATTATTAGGGATTGGTCCTACTTCTATCGATTGACCTTGAGTCGTCTCAGTTGACCATGGTCAACCCATTTTATAATAATAAAATTTTCATTTTTTTACCAAAATGGCCAAACTACCCTTCGCATGTGCTTCGCATGTGACTTTAGAGAGACATTTAAAATAGCCATGTGTCAAAAATCTGAAGCATTTGATCTAATGGCCAAAATTATAGAGTCATTGGAAGTTGTCTCTTTGCTGTACTATAAGAGAAGGCGTTCAACACTCACACTCTTCACTCAACAGCCTAAACACTGAAGCAAAAACATGGGTGGAGCTCCTGTTTAGACTTTCATTATACCAAAGGTATGAAATCAACTTAAATGGTAAATTCACCAAAGGTATTTCATGAACTTAAATTGAAACTCCTTTAATGGCAGAAAAGTAGGATGAAAGCCTAATTAACTTAAATACAGGAGGGGTTAAATCCTAAAAGACTAATTCTATGTTGTATCAAATTCTAACTTTTTTTGAACTTGGTTTATTGACAGATCTGTCAGCTATTTGAGCAAGAAGGCCACACTGCTCCAACTTGTCCCTACCTTAATAGGAGATGCAGGGAGGATAATTGCAAGGGGATCATGTATTTGCCCAAGAGTTGGGATAAAACAACAGGCAAAGTCGTTGGAATGTGGCTGCAATGCGACTGGGTTGGATGTTTTAATAGGGAGATGCAATACATTGACTGCAACCAACCTATGTTGCCTACTGAAAACAAGACTACACTTGTCCTAGATTGTAATGCGTGTGGCAATGAGTGTTGTTGTGTTATTGAATAGGTTATCCTAAGTGAGGTTCTATATGATGTAAGGCCTCATTGAAAATGATTCAAATAAAGGTTCTTGGTTATGAAATAAAAGTTCTTGGTTATGAAATATAGATTTACCTACAACAATTCAAATCTTAAACTCAGCAATGTCACTCAGACAATATTAACAAGGGTACCAAAACAATGTCAGCATCTGATAACAATCAAAAGATATGGCCACATACATAAACCTGACCCAAAATGAACAATATCATATAGACCATTTCTCAAGTATATGTAACACAAAACAACCCAAACAACAAAATATGGACAAATATTCACTGACAAGCCCCAAAAGGATTCAAAAACTAACTATTGTGTAAGTGGCTCTCTTGCTCTCTGATTTGCATTCACTGGAGGAGTTGATGGAGTTTCTACATTGTCATCACCAAACAACAAGCCATACAAGCCAGAGAATTCTCTACCCCTTCCCCTTCCATTCCCTCCTCTTCCTGTTCTGCCTCCTCTTGGCCTTCCTCTCCCTCCCCTGCCTAGAGCTTGTGGTTCTTGCACTGGAGCTACCTCTTACACTGGGGCTCCTCTTCCTCTACCTCCCCTGCCTGGGGGTTGTTCTACTTGTGGTTCTTGCAATGGAGTTGCCTCTTGCACTAGGGCTCCTCTTCCTTTCCCTCCCCTGCCTCTCCTTCCCCTACCTTGTGTTGGTGCCTCTTGTTGTTGTTGTACTTGGGGTGGTGGCTGTTGCTGACTTACTTCTTGCTCTGTTTGGGCACCTGCTCACTTATTGAATTAGTGTTTGCATAAGGTAAGGTTTATGCAGTCATGCACTAACCATACTCATGCATTTTGCTTTCAATATTCAACTAACATACCTTTACTTTTCTTCCCTTTTCTTTGCTGCATTGGAGGTGCATCTTCTTGCATTGGAGGAGCTTGTTGTTGCATCTGAGGTCCATCTTGCATATGAGGTTCATCTTGCATCTGAGGTCCATCTTGCAGTCCATCTTGCACTTGGGATGCTGTGACATCATGAGTATCATTAAACATTGAAGGATACATCACAATCACATTATAACCAACTGTGACATCATGAGTATCATTAGACATTGAAGGATACCTTTTCTTTTCTTCTTCTTGCCAAATTCCCCTTTTTTCCTTGCATCACATGATTTGGAATTGTGACCTTCTTCTTGACACTTTGCACATTTCTTTTTTGACTTGGGCATTTCATCATCTGCCCTAATTCTCTGCTTCCTTGGTCTTCCTGGTTGTGTGGAGACTTCAGGAGGCAGTACCAATTCTTTGTCCAAGGTCTGTTAAGAAAAATACATTACAAATTACATACAAATAAAATAAATAAATTGCTAAATAACAAAACTATTAGGAAAGGGGCATCACTCACTATTTCTGGCCAATCCTCTATATTATCAAGTGGATACAAATAACTTGCGTAAGTTGCTTTGAAGGCCTCAGCACTAAAATAAGGACTACAATACCTGCCATATAATGAAAAAAAATATAAAGAAAGTACCCAAGAGAATGCACATATAGACACAAGTGATTTACCTAGACCATGGTTCCCTCCTTGACCTGAGTACTGCAACTGCATGCACACATGGCACTCCTGACATTTGCCACTCAATGCAAGAGTATTCTTGCTTTTGGATTTCCACATTATACTTCTTCCCAGTTAGGTGGCTTATTGCTAAATACTGAGTCTCAGTTACACCTCTGATCTCATAATTGTTATACCTCTCCTCTCTCTTCTTAATCATGTACAAAACATTTGGAACAACACCATGTTCAAAAGACTTCATTGACAACATTCGCCTATCATAGATGGACTTCAACAAAAGCAGGTTATACATGTCTATAAACTGGACCAAAGGTTTATCTCTTATTTTCAAAATCCATGAGTTGAAAGACTCACTGAAATTGTTAGTAAACTCATCACACTTTGATGTCCAATCAAAGTGTGCTCTAGCCCAACACTCCCTTGGCTCATTATCTAACCAATCCAATGCTGCACTATCAGTTTTGTTTATGGTTCCTAAGATCCTAGTCAATTCTGGTAGCTTGTATGTCATTGCAGCTTCCCAAGCAAGACTCTCCCATAATTCACCAGGAAACTTAGCTTTAAATTTTTTATACATATGTCTGAAACAAAATTTGCAACAAGAAATACATGTACAAGTTAAAACAACATTATAACAAAGTCTGAAACAACATTGCAACAAGAAATACACATGTATGAAACATTAGATATGGCTTGATGAGATTTATAACAAAATACATGTATGAGTTAAAACAACAACCTGTGATTAGAATCTGGGAAGTATTCTCGCGGTGGTACCAATCCTTCACACACAATCACTAATGAATGTTAACTTTTCCTTGTGCTTGATGAGATGTGGCTTCAATTCAGACAAAAAAAGCCTCCATGTATCTTTGTTCTCACCTTTGCACACATAAAAACCAATAGGCAAAAGCCCATTCATGGCATCCAGTCTTATAGCAGTCAAACAACACCCACCATACTTACCTTTGAGAAAACAGCCATCAAGCCCAATCACTGGTCTACACCCAGTCACCCACCCATCTAGTGAACCCTTGAATGTAATGACTACACCAACAAATGTCTGATTGCTATCTTTCACAAACCATTTAACAAGGCTACCATGATTGGACTTCTCTATCTGTCTACACATCTCTGGGACTACTTGATACCCAACTTCATAATTTCCATTAATTTTTTCTAGCATCAAAACTCTACTAGACCAGGCAGTCCAATAAGATATACTAACTCCAAACTCACAAAAAATCTCTTTCTGTATATCCCTTGGTTTGTAATCAGGATGATCTCTCATTTTGTCAACAAGTGTTTTAGCTACCCATGGTGATGTAGCCTGTGCATACTTGTTTTCATCATCAGCCTCACATGTATGCTGGTCCAAAAACTTCCTAAGAATGAATGTGTGATTGTCTCTTTTGGTAACAGAGGCACTTACTTTCCACTGACAATAGAAATCTTTACATTCTAAAATGAGCCTCTCCTTGTCATTCTTCAGATGTCTATAGCTAAACTTCTTTCTAATTGCCAAATTTATGAAAAAATCCCTACAAGCCTCAACTATTGGCCAAGACATTTTAGGCTTCAAGTCACACACAAAAACATTCTCAACTTTTGGTCCTGCAAGTTTAGCCATCTCCTCTACCTCAAATATGTTTGTACTGACCCTCACAACACTAGAGTCACTACCTTGTATCTCTTCTTCTAAATTTTGTACTTCTTCTTCCATTGGCTCCATGTCATCCAAGGCCTCATCATCAGCACCACATACTGAGTAGTCACTATCTGAAGGATTGTAGTTGTAATCTTCTTCATCCTCATCTTCAGCACTCTACTCATCATTATTTGTGACACTACCAAAAACTGGTCCAAAACTACAACCATATTCATACATCTTGTCACCTTCATCATCACTTCTATCTTTGTCATCTATTGCATCACCATCACCATCTGTAAATGTCTCACCTAAAGTAGCCTCATCAAATGTTTTTGGATCAAGTGAACCCAATACATGTTCCCAGTCATCCACAACATCATTGACAGTGTAAGCAACTTCAGGTTCAGCAACTTCCACAACATCCACAACATGCTCAACTTCAACTAGTTCCTCTACTTCATCATCAGAAGAAGACACAAGGTCTAATATCAAAGTCTCTCCATTAGGGCCTACAAGTGGTTTCAACTTCTGCAGCCTACCTGACCTTCTTAAAGGGTTTTCTTGCTTTTTGGTAGGGGGTTTCTCAGTAGGTTGGACATTATTTGAAGAACTTTGGTTGTATATAGGGAATCTGGGGGATCTTCTAACTCTAATTGCTTCACCCATTTTTATACTTTTGTTGGGGGTTGTTGGAAGTACAGAAGTTGTGATAGTCTTACTTGGTGGTGGTGGTATGGGACTTGGTGGTGGTATAGGAGTTGGTGGTGGTATAGGAGTGGTGGGAGTAAATCTAGGGGATTTTCTAACACTAGCACTTACTTGGACACTTTTCTTTTTTGGGGGTAGTGGGTAATGGGTGGGCCTTTACTGGTTGAGCTTTTATTGGTTGGGCCTTTACTGGTTGGGCTTTTACTGGTTGGGCCTTTACTGGTGACTTCATTGGTGGGAGACTGTTGTCAGAAGCAGTGGTGGGGATTATAGGAGCTCTAGTGGGTTTAGAAGTTGTTGGAGCTGGAAAGACATACAGGTGGTATTTTTTGTCTCTATCAGGTTTAAGCTCATACCACATATGTAACATGTGTTCATCTTTTGTTAACCTGCAAATATACCCTTGAATATACTTGCCATTTGAAATTCAACTCCCACACCAACCAAGTTTTGCACATCCTTTTTCAAATCAAATATACAGAATTCATCCCCATCAAATTCCATATATAATACTGCTTCTCTTACCACCTTTGTAATCACTGCCCTTAATCTTCCCAGGGGTAGTTGTCCCCCAAGAACCCCCATAATGTACAACAAACTGTTTTACACCTAGCACCGTACTGGCCATAGTTCATAATAGTACTGGACATAACAAAGCAACAAAAAATGCTGACATTATACACTTATCACAATAAAATAGTCCTACTTTTAAGAACATGCAATAACAAGAGTACCCTAAGAACAAAATACATGTATATATATCCACCCAACCACCCACACAACAATCTTCCTACAAAAAATGCTTTTTAAACATAGGGTTCAATCAATACAAACAAATAATGGAATTAATGAAATAAAAACACGATTTTTATAAACAATCCTAAAGATCCATGCTTTACACTTTAAAAACGCATGCTTTGACGTGTAAACATACAAAGTTTGAACTGACTTACAATGAGCAACTCCGAAAAAATCCACGACCACCACAAGAGAGATGTCCACGAACAAAATTCGACAACCAGCTAGCTAAACTCACAATTCCAGTTGAAGTTTTTCAAACATTTCCAATTGAAGTTTTTTCAAAGCAAACAATTACAGTTGAAGTTTTTTTTCTAAGATTCGTGAGTGAAGGTTAAGTGTTTGGTAGCAAACAAGAGAGATCTTCAAGTTATCATTTTTAATGGAGAAGATTAAGACTAAGATTCGTGAGTGACGAACTGTTGTAGTGTAAGTGGACAAAATGGGGGGAGTGCGTCGATTTTTCCCTCTCTATCTCACTTATTTCCTCGAGATGCGAATACGAAATGATCGAAAGGCTTACATAATTTCATTCCTCACTGTTCGACACGTGGTGTTAAAAAACAATTCAATATAATGTAGCGTGTCAAGCACGCTCAAGGGTAGTTTGGCCATTTTGATAAAAAACGAAAATTTTATTATTATAAAATGGGTTGACTACGGTCAACTGAGACAACTCAAGATCAATTGATAGAAGTAGGACCAATCCCTAATAATTGATAATTTTAGGACCTATCCCTAAATACCCCTAAATAAGTAGGACCAATCCCTAAATAACCCAAAAAAAAACAAAAAGAAATATACATAAGTACATTACACATCAAGTTAGTTGAAGGGAAGGACTGCATCATTGTAAATAGCATATCTTCCTTACTAGGTGAGTCCTATATACATTTACTAATCATATGCACAACACCCCTGGGTTAGTTTACAAATCTATAGATCGACATAAAAGGCATTTCTCATTTGGTGACCCAATTGGGTCTCCCTTCAAACAAGAAAGCCATATTGCTAGTCATTGTAAATGCATAATTTGCTGCTGTGACAGCTGATGCATTAGCTTCTCTCCAAGTGATGGAGATCCTTAGCTCTTGTATTGTCTTTTTGCACTGCTTCAACCTCTGTTGCATCTGCCATGGTAACATATCTGAGTTAAATGCTTGTACTGCTGCACTAGAATCAGATTCTACCCAGAGATGTACTGTGCCATTTAAAACCCATTGTAGAAAGCTTCACACCTAAAATCGGTGAGTCAAAATCTGAGTCAAGAATGAAATATTGGATGATGAAAGAGACACAGTACTTACTATGGCGCTTCCTTAGGAGCCCAGGAGAGGTCCAAAAGTAGAGGAAAGTTCTATATAAATCTGAAGAAATAAACAAGTAAAGTTGAGGAAGGGTATATGAGGAAACTGGATGTTTTCTTGATTTGAAGTAGAAGGTACTAGTAGGACTTGCTCTATAGGCTTTGAGCAGAAGAAATGTGCCCAAGTAGGCGGAATGTTCATTTTGATAGTTGGTTCCCTGAACCTATGTGAATGGTCTTAGACTCTTAGTCTTTGGTATAGACGGAAAAATGAGAGGATGAGGGATGAACTTATTGAGGAAACGCTTACTAATTTGCCACTGTTTAACAAAAGGTTATCCTCTCCTCTCTGTCTTCTCTATCTTGAGAAATCTAGAGACTACGTTCCAAACACAAAGTAAAATAAGCCAAAAGTCCAAAACTAAGACAACAACGAAGTACCAATTGTTGCACGCTGATATTCGAAATGGAAATTTTTTCCTTCTGATTGTTTATCAAGATGTATACCTGCTGTGTATTTACACTTCATTATAGAGTCATTAATTCTAAACACTAAGTTTGTTTCTCAAACAAAATTATATTCTAAGATCAGAAATCTAAACTAATCTTAAAGCACAGAATTAGCGGCTTGTCAGTGCTTGTAGTTAGGCTGATGTGGAATACTATACAGGTCCACCGAACACAGGCCTCATGTAAGTATCATCAAACCTCCTCCAGAAGGAATGGATTGTAGACCCGGGTTTTTGTATTAGCATGGACAAACTGCTCTTAGCGCGTTAGGTGTTTGTCTTAGCTGATTCTTTGAAGGAGAGAAGAGGAAGGTTAAGTTCTTCTAGGGAAGGAGTTTGGTCTTGAAGGCTAGGGGTGTCCAAAACATGCTGAGGAACCAGAAGCTTTATAAGAGACTTTGTAAAAGCGCCCAAGACCTGTGTCAGGAACTCCGCTAGTGTTAGATATCAACAATATTACTGATTGATTTTACTATAAAAAGTAACCATTGTTGAAATATTAACGCAGGGATTGAGAGCGTTGGCTGTAAGAAAAACTATTGCAAGATAAAATTTGTTCACACTCTTGAAGCTGTTTACCGTCTCATGCTCAGACGGAGTTGTCCTCCATCAAATGAGTAAGATGAGAGGTGAACATAGGCACTCCTTCAGGAGTTTGAACAAATTCTTTATCACATTTTACTGATAAACAAAGAAGGAGAAAGGAAATCTTAAGCATACAAGTGTAGTAAAGACTACAACAATAATGGTGTTTGTCACCATTGTTGCTCGAACAGAATCCCATGGTACGCCAGAGTGTGTATACTGTAGAGATAAAGATAGAGAGAGTAGTGTTGTTACTAACTTACTAAATAAATGATGAGTATCAGACTTGCATCATTTCAATGATATCTAGCAACATACCTGACTAAAAGCTAAAGCAATAGAAACAGCACCTCTCATAAGTCCAGCCCACCAGATTATAACCTAACCAAAATTTAGCTGAGTAAGCATGCTCGTGACCATCAAATACTTGCATTTCTGTCCTGTCTCTAGGCCCTGCCATTTATTTTCTTTTGCTCTGTTATGAACAGAGCTGGACTTTGATGCATTTGAAAGAAAATATACGCTCACAAAAAAAAAAAAAGAAAAAAAAGAAAGAACATATACTACACTTGAATTTGTAAAGAAAAAACTGCTGACTGCTGAGATTGCTCACCTGATCCTTGTATGTAATCCTCGGGCTTCCATACATCTTATTGAATACATTGGAGATGGCTGAGCCAAGAATAACCAATACGGCTCGTCCAAGTAATATTAGAAAGATCAAAGTGGAATAAACGCCAAGACTTGTCCCGAAGCTTCGACATCATAAAGTAATGTCAGAACAAAATTGTAACTAGGTAAAACTTTAGCTAGATTACAGATATAACAAGAAAATCAATTGTCATTTTAGTTAAGAACAGAACAAAAAAAGAAGAAAAAAGACAAACAAACAAACTCACACACGCGAAAAAATATTCTGCAATTTTTATCTAGTTGTATTACCCCAACACTAATGATAACCATTTTGCTTTCTTGATTAGTATATTATGCGTTGGCTAACATACCTTAACTCGCTCATTAGCCATTTCTCACTGTCAAGGGCATCCATTCCCACATATAGGAAGATAAATGTTTCGGCGATGTATGACAACGTTGCAAAAACATGCCTGGAAAGGAGCAAAGTGTACGTAATGTGATCAGACATCCCAACAGCAATCGAATTGAGTCATAACATAAGAATGTGTTCAATGCAACTCATCTTTGAGTATGACTGAAAGTGCACATAATTCTTTCGTACTTACTTGGTTGTAGTTTGTGAGCTTTCAGTCACATTATGCCATGCATAGTGTGACATGATGATGCCACAAAGGAAGACTGTGAGAATACCACTCAGATTTAATAGCTGCACCAAGTTAAACAGCACATAATTGTCACAGAATACCACTCAGATTTATCACCTAAAGTTCTAAATGCCTGTTGGAATGGTGGTATACATTGTCTATATTCAAGCATGGCTTAACAAGATATCATGCATATGATTATTTTTGGTGGAAAGAAATCTCTTGGAATCGAAAGAGTCAGCATCTGCACTAAGTATACAACACCTGTGGGATCCCTGATATCTTACAGGAAGGAAGGAAAGACTTAACCAAGTAGCTTAAAATTTTACTTGAGTGATCCATTATGTGCCGAATCCCTCAAGTCTGACGCATGGATGGTTTGGTATTGGAAATATACAAGTGTACACTAGGATTTAACGACCAATACAAGTCGTGACAGCAATTTTTTCCTCCTAATGAACTGGCCTGGTTTACCCTGGATGTCTCGCCCAAAAGTTGGGCTTTCAGTCCCAGTTTTGAGTATAATTTAGAACTGTTTCATATGTAGATAAATTTTCTGAACCTTGTTATCTCTGCCAACATGTACGACAGATATGCCGTAAAAACCATTAAGGTGACTTCGCGATCAGTTGAATGCCTGCGCAAGAACCGGTATCAGTATTCAACACTTGGCTATCTAAAGTCCGAAAATGTGAAAAAGGAAACCAAATGATTAAATAGGTTTTCAGAAGTTGAACACTCCATGTCACTGATAACATACTTAGCCAAGTATAACTTCCTGAGAGCATATGCAGTCAAAAGCCCTACCTAGATGAAACAACAGATATGAATCAGTAGAGATGGAAGAGAAGAAGAGAGGACACTAAAAGGTTTCTTCCCCAAAATTAAGTTTGTTAGAACTTACAGCAACTCCAAGGACAGTGCTAGTTGAAAATAAATAGAAAAAATCCACAACGACATTAGAAGTTGCTGACCGAGTACTAGGTTTTTGAGTTGCTCTTAAGAGGACAACTGATGTAGCATCATTTATCACTCCTTCCCCGAACACTAGGCTGTAAAGCAGAGGAGTCTCGTCTTGGTTTAGGACCTAAATATACAAATATAATTGCAGTAGATTTTAGTTCCCTCAAGTACAGCATTGTCACGCCAACATAACATAAGAGCAAACTTATACCTAATTGACAGTTTGAACTACATAACTAACCTGTAGCGTAGAAACAGTATCTGCTGATGAAAAGATTACACCGATAGCTGAATAAGAAAGCAAAAAATTCAATTGTAGCGCTGATGTTATTTACTGGACATCTGAAGATGAAAAATGGGGAACGCACATAAGATACTGAGATCAGATGAGAGGAAGGAGAGTCGAACCCATATAGTCTTTAAATGACGGCAGACCACTGAACCCAATCATTGGCAACAGCCACCAGCTACCTAGACCATATGCAACATGTAATTAGGATTCACACGTTGGAAGTATATTGATACTAGCTTCTTTAACCTCTATTCTAAACGACTGAATATCTCTCATAAGGAATCGAAGGAAGATGCGACGATTTCTTCCACCCTTTTATTTTAGTCAAGTCTCACCAAAAACCACCCGATTGAGGATAATCCCATAATTTTATAGATTCTGTTAATTTTTTTTAAAAATAGAAAGAAAAAGCGCCTAGGAAGTAGAAAAGCCCTACTATAAAAATGAAGGTGGGCTGGAATCAACACATTGATTCTTTTGTCGCAATTTTTTGAACCGTATGCATCCAAAGGTATTTATATGGACATCGCATCACAACACATGAATCGACTACAAATGTAAGGCCAAACTTTCAGTGATTTAAACTCACCTAATGCAATTATGCATGACGAAAGAATACAACCAAGTACTCCATGCAGAATGATGGTTGTAAAATTACGAAAGAACTGCTTTTTCTTGACCTGGAACCTAAGTAAAACATATAAAGCAAAACATTAAAAGAAGATGAAAGGAAAAACAAGATTGCAACTAGCCTATTGACTAGTAGATGTGATTTATAAGTGAGCTGAACTTACCCTGCATTGAAAATTATTGGTGGTAGCAGATATATGAAGAACAATTCCTCAACGAATCTAAGGATGTGAGAACTTGTTCCACTGCTCAAAAACAGGATTATAGTTCCTGCACCGAGACCCTACATCATGAAAAGTGACTCCATTAAACATGTGTTTCAAACATATTTCATTGGCACAAATCCTATTTGATCTAGCTCCTCTTGTCCTTTTCACTTCAATGAAAAAACAATATTGTTGTCTACTTACAGAGTTACAGACCAGACACAATGAGTAACTAACTCATACTACCATGCTGTTTACTACACAGACAAGATACAACTCATTCTGTTCACTCGATCAGTTCAATGAGTAGATTAGTTTACGCAGGACACAGGACAGGACTATAACATGTTAATATGGTGTTTATATCCTTACATTTATCTAGTCGCATTGTTTACACTACTTTTCAGCATTCAATCGTGGTATGGTTTTAAGTAGGCAGTGGATGTTGCTAGAGCCTAGAGCACAGCAGCAACATTAATCAACTTTTGAACTTATTATCAGTATTCTCTTCTAAACATCAAATAGAGCAGCATATTAATTAGCATGATTAATGTTTTTGAAGTAATGATGAATATCAGTTGGATGTCCTTTCGAATAACATACTTCGTCTTACATAATTCAGATAATTCATAGTTTCATTAAGCCAATATATCATCTACAGATAAAATCTGAATGCAAATTCGACATGCATGCAAGTCATATACCTTAAAAAAAAAACCTTAACCAGTAAAAAATGTATTCAAAACTGAGAGATTGCTCACTATGAAAACAGAAGCAATGGACTCGTTCAACCACCGATTCCCCCAGGGGCGGATCTACAGGTTGGCTGACGGGGCTACAGCCCCCAAACTTCCAAAAAAAAAAAAAAATTAGTATGAACACCATTTACAGTCGATACTACATTGAGTCCTAGAGTGAATTCTGTGAAACCGTCGAGAACCGTAGCGATAACTGATCAAGCTATTGCACTAGTTCAAGCTGGTGTACTTGTTATCTGTTTAGCAGCTGGAGAACCTGATTTCGATACCCCATCAGTGATTGCTGAAGCGGGGATTAATGCGATACGTGAAGGGCATACAAGGTATACTCCTAATGCTGGTACTTTTGAGTTATGTAAAGCGATATGTCATAAACTTGAAGAAGAGAATGGTATTAGTTATACACCTGATCAGATTTTAGTTAGTAATGGTGCTAAATAAAGTGTACTTCAAGGATTGCTTGATGTTTGTTCGCCGGGTGATGAGGTTATAATTCCTGATCCGTTTTATGTTAGTTGTCCTGAAATGGCTAGAATGGCTGATGCAAATCTGGTGATTGTAGAAACATCTTTGAATAATAACTTTTTGTTGGATCCTAAAGTTTTAGAATCAAAACTTAATGAGAAGTCGAGGGTACTTATTCTATGTTCGCCTTCGAATCCAACTGGATCTGTTTATCCTAGAAAACTTATGGAGGAGATTGCTAAAATAGTTGCGAAACATCCTAGGCTATTAGTGTTATCGGATGAGATTTATGAACATATCGTTTATGCACCAGCTACTCATATTAGCTGTTTGCTTCTTTGCTTGGAATGTGGGAGAGAACATTGACTGTTAATGGGTTTTCAAGGCGTTTGCAATGACCTGGTTGGAGACTTGGGTACCTTTGTGGTCCAACACATTTTGTTCAAGCTTGTGGGAAGATTCAAAGTCAAGCTACTTTAGGTGCTAGTAGTATTTCACAAAAAGCTAGAGTTCTTTGCTTTAGGACTTGGATATCTTTGGAGGTGAAACTGCTTGGTTTTGGCGGGGTATGCAATATATTAAACCACACATTTCTTAATAACTAGCCATTTGGCCCGGCCTATGACCGGACTTGCTATATAGATAGCTAATGACTCAAAAGCCTAAAGTCCACTTGAATAAATAATATATGTATATTGATAGCTAATGATTTATTAGGCTTACTTTGTTTAAAGGGTTTATATTTTTCTAATTTTTTTTAAAGGGATTGTTAACCAAGCTCTCAAACCTTGATCTAGTAAGTGCAATGCGTACATCTTTTCTGGTAGAGTCTTAAGCATAAAGATCAACTTCTGGTGCACAATGAACCAGTAATAAGAAGTGCAATGCGTACATCTTTTCTGGTAGAGTCTTAAGCATAAAGATCAACTTCTGGCGCACAATGAACCAGTAATAAGAAGTTTATGTGGATGAATAGGAATATGTATTTGTATTTGTATTTTGTTAAGCGAACTGGTCAGCTAGCTCCAACACGCTCTACGCATATCTTATTTACAGAGCAAAGTTAAGAATATATCGAGTCTGATAAAAGAGTAAGAGTAAGCCTTCCACTTGGCCTTCCACTTGGAAAGCATGGGAAACTAGCTAAATTATCCGTTGAACTCTAGTCTCACCCTTAATAGATTTTCAGTACATATACAATCCATAGATTGGAATCATTTGGCACCAAAGTTCCAAGAAAGTATATAAGATTGGTTTCCATCATACATAGTCAAGACAGTGTGACTGCTTTGGCAACCATTACTAACCCTTGGCCACGTAGTGGAGGATCTCAACATTGCATATCTAACACATCACTTGGGGGACTAACATAATTGGGAAATTGAGTTATGCTCTTCAGTGGTCAATCACAATTTACAACAGACAACTTGATGTTGTCAACCTGCTATATAATGTTGGTCATTCATGAGGCTTCCATCCCACTTAACCATTTGGACTCCTTTCCCTAGTTTAAACTGGGAGCTCAACTGGACTGTCATTGCCCTCTTAGGAGCATAGTGAACACCATAAAAAGAAGAAACTATTCTTCTTATTATGGATAAATTTTGTTTCTAGTTTCTACGTAGTGGAACTGATTTGCACTTTTGCAGAGTTCTTAGTGATACCAGTAATGTTATATAGCCTATCTCTTCTTCTTTTTCACTTACCTTTTCTTATGCATAAATATTGTTTATACTTTTTAGTTTTTACATTAGTGGAACCGATTTGCACTTTTTGCAGAGTTCTTAGTGATACCAAGAATGTTATATAGCCTATTTCTTCTTCTTTTTCACTTACCTTTTCTTATGCATAAATATTGTTTATACTTTTTAGTTTCTACCTAGTGGAACTGATTTGCACTTTTGCAGAGTTCTTAGTGATACCAGTAATATTATATAGCTTATCTATTCTACTATTTTACTTACCTTTTCTTATGGATACTGACAAACCTTGATCTAGTAAGTGCAATGCGTACATCTTTTCTGGCTGATGCATCAGCAGTAGCGAAAGACAAATCGATATCAATTTCAAATCTAGATGAGAGTCCTACCTTAGCTTTCTCAGCTGCTTGACGAAGTATTTGGACAACTAAAATTAAGAAATCTAAAAAGTGCTACTAATAAGAACAAAAATCATCGAAGACTTGGCAATCAAATCATTGCTCAAACTACAAAGATTGGAGTTGATCACGAACATATCGGTTGTAAATGGTTTGATTACTATGTACTCAAAATGTGGTAGGATTGAAGAAACACGGGGAGGTTTTCGATTCAATAAGTGAGAAGAACTTAATTTCTTGGAACGCCATGATCTCAGGGTATGCTCAAAATGGCCAAGGAACAAAAGCAAAGGCAGATTTTTGAGAGCATGTTGAAATCAAGTCTCGCCCGATCATATAAGCTATGTTCTCGTTTCTATCGGTTGTAGTCATTCGGGACTCGTTATGGAAGGAAAACAGTACTTTGATTCCATGACAAAAGATCAAGGTATATCTCCAACTTCAGAGCATTTTGCTTGTATGGTTGACCTTCTTGGACATGATGGGTTGCTAGAGGATGCCAAGAAAATGATTGATGAGATGCCCATGGAAGCATGTGCTAGTGCTTGGGGAGCTTTAGCGCATGTCGTACCCATGGTAATGCAGACTTGGCACATTGTGCTGTGAAGCATTTGTTTGAGTTGGATCCAAAACATTCAGGAAGTTATGTCCTACTAGCCAACCTGTATGCAGACTCGGGAAATCTGAATGCCCTTTCAGATGTGAGGAAACTGATGAGAGAAAGAGGCATTAGGAAAAATCCTGGTTGTAGCTAGATTGAAGCTGGGAACAGGGTACATGTGTTCACTGTAGATGATACAGGCCACCCACAAATCAATTATGTTTGTAGAAAGTTAGAAGAGCTTCTTAAGAAGATTGAAGATACAGGTGATTACATAAATAAGAATGATTCTGAGGAATCTCGGGGCTACCATAGTGAGAAACTTGCAGTTGCTTTTGGGTTGCTGAGCTTACCTGGGTGTGTGCCAGTTCATGTCATGAAAAACTTAAGGGTGTGCACCGATTGTCACACTATAGGAAAAACAACGATTCAAACTATAATCCAACACAAAGTGACACAAAATTAATGAAAATATCACACCGACAAAGAAGAGAGATGAACCTTAAAAAGATGAAGATAGTAGTTCTCCAACCTGGTTGAGCACGGACGACACCCATCCAGCGAGTTAATCGTTATTTCAATTTATGTGCATTTACCACACCTATATTGTAAAAGCGGAATTGTACCAATTGCAGTAGTTTAGTTACTGTCCATGCCTTTCGACATGGGTGACATCAAGGCATATAGACATCTAACTTCAACATGGCTCTACTCTGACAGGCATGGCATTGCATCCAATCTTAAGTTGAACACAATGAGAGAAAATATTAACTAGGAGACAAAAGCAGGAGCACATCTATTTGTTTTAAAGAGAAACTAATAAGATGTAAAAATTATCTTATAGCCTTTAAGTTTCTTGGCAGGTATAAGGAGCTTTCTTAGACGTAGAAATAGAAAATATCCACAAAGCAACCCCAATATCTCACATTTGCGTATTGGCACAAATTAACCTACAAACCCAATAACCCGTAATACTATGTGCATACTGGTTTAACCAACAATTGATCCCACTACTTATGAACAGATTCATTTAATTGATCCAATTACTATGAGCAGAGCATGTTAAAATAGAAAATGATTGTACACCATGTATAGCATAAAAAGTGAAAATAACGCGTTTATGTACAAAGTTATAACTCTTTCTAGAAACAAAGAAGTATCATGTGTTATATACGCTTACACTCGTTAAAATGTTATTCAAAGCTCAAGTGCTTTTAAGATTCAGATTGAAATTCTATATGCATGAAGTCACCAAATAACCTACATGTACCACCATAGAACGTCACATCCCGAGTTTGAGTAGATCCACACTTATGAAGAGCTTATGTCTCGCTTCATGCCCATAAAGGTGAAATGCAATAGTGCAACCTAAGCTCTTTATGCACACAAAAATACACCACTAATTAGACTTGAAGTTCAATATTTCATCTAATGTTTGAAAAAAAAAAAATACATAAATAGAATAGATGAGTCAAACTGTTACCTTTGAATTGCCTGAGATGGGTGACATCTTGGGATGTACTTATTTTCTTATAGCCTTCAACTGGTAACATAAATTGGTTGCTTAAATATTTGAAAATTTTATGATGAATATTTAACCTAGAGTCCAAATTGGTTTATTGTCGTTCAAGCTCACCTCCAGCTTCTTATAAAAAACAATCAGGTCATAGATCAGCTCTAAAGTTTGCCTCAAACAATGCACATTTAGCCGGATAATCTGTAACTCCAAAACAATAATATCTAATAATCATAATACTAAAAATACTTGGTTAAGGAGGGCTTGCTCAATAAGTTCAACAACTATCGTAAAAGATTTCTTCTATCATTGTACACGTCAATCAAGTAATATCAGTGAATATTGAATAAACCTAGGATAAGAGTTTGTGTAAGGTTGTCTCACCATTTGGAGTATCACCTCCATTCCTTTTGTGATCACCATCAAACGTAACTGGGAAAATATCAATTTTCTTTGTATTAGCTTGTTCTCGATCCCATGGGAAATTCACTCATTAAACCTGAAATCCAATATAGTATAGTATTAGCCAATGTTTGCCACTGGAAATCATAGACAAACTCACTAACCTAACCAATCAATTTAGAAACCAATGTGCACAGTTATAATCTAGATGTTTGGATCATTAAACACACAAAAACAAAGTAAAAATAAAGTACTCAAAATAGATGAGCAAGTAGTGGCATAGCGGTTTCGAAAATGTTTGCACCGTCTTCTAATCATCAAGCTAAAAATCCTAAACCCAAGCAATAATTTGAACATCCCTATTCTACAGTTTAATTAGAAGACTTAACCAAAGAGTAACTTACCTCTATCACCAAAAAAAAATTGGTAGATGAGTTGAAGTTGTGATAACTTCGTGCCAGTCTTCCTCATTTATTGTGAGCTGAAAATGCAACCACACTTAAACATTGATAATCTCAAAGACGCCCAACTAAAAAACAATAGAAAAAGTGTCAATTGAGTCATGGACACTCAATCTAATTCTTTGAAAGTTACATAATTATTGAATCCTCCAGCTTCCGCACATCAATTGAATTCTTTGGTGGCGGCGCGACAACATCCAATCTTCCTCATCGAGAACACTCTCATTAACCGCACCATAGCTCTAATCAACAAATTCTTCAAAAATCAAACAAACCACTTACATCTGTAGGTGATTGGACATTATTCTTCAAAGAGCTTCACAAATTCTTCACAAGGAAATAGAACCTGTGAATTACGCAAAGCAATGAGTTTCTCACTGTTGAAGGAGAATATTGCCACTACAAATTCATATAATAACAGCTGGTTACACTTACCTTCTTTATCAGTGGAAATTCTTTAATAGATTTACCATCACAGCAAGAAGTTTTTCCACCAATGCTACTGACATCTGATTTTGCAATCAGACCTCCAAATTTTCTGAGCTCCTGACATTTTTGTCTGTGACTTGAACTGGCAAGTATGAGAGCTGAAGAAACAAAACGATAGCCGCCACGCTAACGGAAACATATTACAAAGATTTCTGTAACACTATTAAACCAGTAATAATGAGGCCCCTTGGTTAACATAACAAACTACCAAACTTAATTTTCCCCCAATCAAATTAGTCTTCCTAATCCACAACAGTAAAGTTGGACACATATTACAATGAACAACACAATGTGCATTAAATTCCTACCATCAAGAAACGAAATTTAACAAAAAAGATAAAGAAAAATTACCAATACATTACAGCCTTGCAACCAGAACACCTCTTACTACTCCCAGCTTTCCCACACGCACCACAAACACCACCATCGCCGCTTTCAACAGCAACGACACACATATTATTATTACTATTATTTTCTTGTTCTTGGAAATTGGCATCGCCTAGAAAGTATGAAGAAGCAGTGGTTTTAAGCAAGTGAAGTAATCCAATACCGATTAAAATAGATGTGAATATGAATTGGAATAATAATGGGTAAGATCCAATGCTATACTCAAAAAGGAGCAACCCTGAATTTCAGAAAAGGAATTTAAGAAAAATGAGAAGTGCACGAATGGTGTTTTTTTTTTCTTGGTTCAAGCTAATTGGTTTTGGAGAAAAAAGGTCAAGAGAGGGTTGGGTGAGTTGAGAGATGTTAGCAGAATGGCAGCCATCAGAGAAAGAGAGTTTGGGGAGGATAGGCTTTCTTTTTTCTTTCTTCACTTTTTTTATGCGTACAAAAGGAAGAAGAGAAGAATAAGAGAGAGGGTTTGAAGAGATGAATTTTTTTTTGGAGAGTTGGGAGTGTTTTGTAGAATTGAAAAAAAAAAAAAGTATAGAAAGAGGTTTTTATCTATTTTGGATTACGAACAATTTAAATCGCCAAAAAAGGGCGTAAAATTCATTTTTTTATGTAAAATCTGATGTGTCAGTCTGAGAGAAAAAAGGGGGGCTGACGTGGGTCACTGGGAGCATTCTCAACTACTCAGTATTAATGGTCTTTGATTGTATCTGGCAGGTAAGCAACACACCCAACTTTTCCATAAAAAAAAAATACTAGTTATAATAGTGTATAATTCATCCCAAAAACAAAATTTGTAGTGTATATTAGTTGTAGTAGCCCCCCTTGAGTGGCAATCCTGGATCCGCCCCTGGATCCCCCTGAACCAAGTGCTCAACAACAATGCATAAACAAAGCACTGCGACGAACACAGATACAGAAACAACATGGACATGGGACAAACCAACTAGCCTAACACTTTCAACAATATCAGACGACTCCATCAACAATGCCACATTCCCCTTATCAGAACTTGAGATGGGAGAAGAAGAGAAAAGGGAAGAGCTGAAGGAGTCCGAAAAGAGTTAGTTGGTCCAAAGGACAGGAGGAATACAAGTAGGACTCAAATATTTTAGCTTATATATTTATGGAGAGAGTTATTAGCTCCTTTTGCCACGTGTTGTTAGTTGACAGTTTGAATCATCAACAACTTGTTTCTACACTCCCGAATATTGTGGAGAAATAGGATTCATGAGTTTCATTGGGCTGTAATTCTCATAGTTTTAAAAACTGGAATTCCGAGCTGGAACGTTGGAATTTCAATGAATTCCAACCAAATTTCAAAATATTTGAATTCCGCTAAATTCTTATTTTGACTTTTGACTTTTGACTTTTGACTTTGATTCTGTTTTGTTTCTTAAAAATCAAAATATTTGTTGGAATTCCGACAGTCCGTTTGATATTGCAAACATCTACTCCTCTGGTGAGTAATGACAGCCCAATGCATTGAGAGTGAGAACAAACCCCAATCTTGCGGTTGTGTTGAGTTGATCCGCATCTCGATGCACAATCAACTCAGTCTCATTGGGTTGTCAATTAGGATGGTGGTTTAAAAACCCAAGTTCAACTCCCTATCTTTAAGTAGCTATAATTATGACACTTGTCTTTTTTTTTTTGAAAATTAAGTAGGGATAGTACCCCTACGCGCACCTCGATTAATTCCAGGCCCTGTTTGGAAATTTGATCGGGTATTGCCTCGCCAGTGGCCTTGAGGGGAATCGAACTAGTGGAGCAAACCCAAAGGCGGACCAGTTGTGCTACCCCTTCCAAGGTTTATTAACAACTCTGTAATACACTTGCCCATTCTATCATCCATTACAATAGTATTCAAGGCTGCCTAAAGTGGAGGATAGAAAGGAAGTTCAAAAATAGAAAGATTACAAGAATCATGTTTAGCTAAGGAAGATAAATAGTCAGCAACCTTATTCGTCTCCATGAAAACAAAATCGAAGACAATAAAAGAAAAAGTGTGAACAAGATTTCCTATAGCTTGCACCACATTCAACCAATACCACAAGAGGGTGGGAGGCTCTTCCGTATTTAAATTTGACAGCCCCTGAGAGAGTTTGAGTTACTTCCACCTCCAAGTACCTTTGTTGCATACAATGTTTCAATCCTATCTGAATGGCAAACAGGTCCTAGAAGAGGACTGATCCAGTAGCAAGGGATCCACAGTAGTCTCTCCAATATGATCTTTGATCATGCCTCCAATACTTGATTCACCATTCCAAACTGAGCCATTTGCACACAAGCTAACTTTGCCCACCACAGGCCTATGGCAAGTACATGGAATGGGGGCATGTTCTTGAAGTAGGAATGGATGCCCAATCTATGTAATGAGACGATAGTTCGGGATTTCAGAATTATCGAAATTCCGACAAATCCAAAAACCAAAATTCATAATATTTCGACCTATGTTATATTTAGAATTTCGACAAATTTCAGAATTATCAATATTTCGACTCTATGATGTTTTTTCCGGTTTTTTGAAAAACCGAAATATTGGGCGGAATTCCGATATTCCGTTTGGAATAATGAACACTGAATGAGACACGACTCTCAATAGTATCAGCAACAAGTACATGTTATATTATTTTAGATTGAATCAGAAATAATACTATGTATAGTAGAGTTAACAGTCTGGATGGTCGCTGCAAACCTCCTATGATTTCTCTCAGTCCAGATGACACTTATTGTTGCACACACAGAATAACTTTTGTTTGGAGCCCTTGCATGCATAACTAGAAGAGACTTGACCTTAGTCACACAAATCGTCACCTACCCCTATCGCTCTCGCTCCCAAACCACAATTTCGCGCTTTGAGATCAAAATCGCCATGAAAGCATTTCTGTGATTTTGGTTGCAAAATCATGTTTGAATTACCTTCATAAAAAGTTAAGGAGGTGTTTGGATCCTATTTATTTAGTCAATAAACATTTATTAGTGAAAAAGCGCTTTTTGAAAAAATAAACATATTTGGTCTCTATTTTTGTAGAAAATAGTTTTTCACCCAAAAAATATTTATTGGTTCAAAAACATATTTTATGATATATAGTAAAAACTTGTTTTTCAAGTTAAAAAACAATTTTTTTTTCTCACTTTCTCATCCCGCTCCAAAGGCATATAGATTGCTCATTAGTGAAAAATGCCGAGATATGCTAAGATATTTCGAGAAATATCACGAAATTTACTAGTTTGGCAAAATAGCTTTCAAAAAAAAAAAAAAAAAAAAAAAAAAAAAATCAACCAAACATGTTTATTTAAAAATTGCTTTTAGAATAAATATTTTTTTAGAAAAATACTTTTTGAGAAAAATTGATTTTTTGAAAAAATGAGATCCAACACCCACTAAACCTAAGATTTCTTTAGAACTTTAGATTGTTGAGCCAACAAATCTCTTCAAACTGATTTTACTAGTAAAGTCTAGTGAAAATTTCAAGCTTTAACAAAGCCTTTAAGCTGTGATCTACTTTGACATTGAAATTGTAGAAGAAAGATGTTTATTTGACAAGTTGTTTGAGATGAGTGGTTATAAAGAGCAGTTTTAATTGGTTTTAAAAAGTTTTTTTTTTTTTTTTTGTTTAGACGGAATGAAAATATCCTGGCCGAAGTTTAAAATCACCTTTACATTGTGCAACTCCTAGTAGTTTCTCGCCAAGAATGTAAAAATGAGGGGCAAATGATAAAGAGAGATCGATCTCTCCACCAAGAGGAGAGATCTAGTTTGTTCTCCATTGATTTGGCACGTATCTCAAAAAAAAAACAAAACAAAAAATAACATATTTTTACTATTTAACGAACAATGAAACGTCATAAATTAAATTTATGAGTTTATGTATCTTCTTCTCTTTTTTCTAGTTGCCCAAAATATCACCGATATATATCGTTTTTTTGGTACACCGATATGGATATATTCGATATATCTCAACCGAATATTAAATTCTTTTTTTCCTGATATATATCGCAATTTCCGATATAACGATATATATCGATCGATATATATGATATATCCGATATAAATTGTTGACTTTGACCAATATTATTGACTTTGACTAAATATTGTTGACTTTGACCAATATATTGATGATATTTTTGATATAATCGACGATATTTTTGATATAATCAACGATATTTTCGATATATCGACATACAAAACAAAATTTTGACTGGTCAACAAAAAAAAATATCGCCGATATTTTTGATATATATCGATTTTTGGGTACATCGAAATATTAATTGAATTCGATATTTTGGGCCTTGGTTGTCTCTATCTTCAACAATGTCCTCCCATGCAATCAAACCAAGTTATAAATAATCACAAAATCAATAGTTCTAAAATATGTTTTCACTCAAATACATAATTGATTGAAACAAGCAAACCTCCATTAATACCAGAGTACGTTAGTACATTAGGAGATCTTTGATTTGTTTGAAGAGAAAAATGGGTTACATGCATCCTTTTAAATATCATAGCAATGTTAACTCCAACTTAATAGAAAAAAAAAATTGTTTTATATACACACTAAGCAAACGCCATTTGAATTTATTTTTAAGAGAGATGGATCGGCAATTGAATTCACTTGTGCGATTTGTCAAAATTGTTTGAGAATCATGACACAATCAATAACACAAAAGAAAGAAGAACATACATTTTATTTTCATTTTAATTTTTCTTAATTTCTCCAAAAATCAGAGGCCAAAATTTATTTTCACTTAGTAACTATTGACTTTTGTTCCTTTTTTTGAGATACGTGCGTGCCCAATCAACAGACAATAAATTAGATATCTCCTCTTGGTGGAGAGTAGTGGTGTCAAATGGGCTGGGCCGGGCTGGCTCGGCCCTCAAACAATGAAGCCCTCATGCTTTGAGGGCCGGGCTAGCCTTACCCTCATTTACTTCGAGAGCCGGGTCGGGTCGGGCCAATGCTTAAATCTCGAAGCCTTTACTCCGCCCTCTACCTAGAGAGAGGGCTTGAAGAAGGCGGGCTTGAGGGCCAAACGTGAGGGCGGATACTTATGTTATACATTTGATTTGCTGAAAATAAATTTAGAAACATTAGTTAAAAATGATAAAATCGAATCGACTTCACAATTAAACCTTCAAACTACTAAAAACTTGTTAAAGTTGTATTAGTCAATTAAGATCAATTAAATTCATTTCATAAAATATTATAATGAAATTATAAGGTTGGCAAACTTAATAGATAAACGTTTTTTTTAAGTGATTTTTAGCATATTAATATTAAAATAAAATATATTGTAAATTTTTTATTAAAATATATGTAATAAATGTTGAGGGCCGATGAGGGGCTCAAGGGAGGCTTAAGTTTGAAGTCCCAGGCCTTACCCTCCCAAAGGCTTGCTCAGGCGGGGGTCAGCCCACCACGAATGTGTGGGGCCTCATTTTGAGGTTTTTTTTCGCCCATGGCGGGTATGGTGGCTAAGGGTTTGAGGGCCATTTTGACACTCCTAGTGGAGAGATCGATCTCCCCTATCAAGACTCAAAATGAGGGGAAATAATTATACGTGGAGGTAACAAGTTGTAGCTTGCATTGAAAACGCTATTCGCCCTCGGGTATACTCCCAACCGGCCAACCCCCAATCCGCCTATTCCAGTTGATTTGACCCCTGACTGGATATTCTTATCCATCTACACGAACAAGCTAGTGGCCTACTGAAAAGGGCAAATGCAGAGCTTGGTGTGATCTGATTTCTCTGGGCAATGCCTAGACAACAGAAGGTGGGCCAGGGCCCAGGGGCCGCCCAAGTGATACTGGGATCGACCTTTCGGGGCTTTACAGGATGTATATGATGAGGACTGTTGTTTCTTCCCAATAATAAAATGGATGAAACGGCACGGAGGTACCAAAATTATATGTGTTGAGATCGACAATATTATTAGATTATTTATCAGATAACAAAGAAAATCAAGAATCACTCTTGGATCTCAAACCAAAGGTGTTGCAATTTGACAAAATCCCTTTGCTTTTTCAATATTAACTAAAAAGAATTATAGTGCCAAACTCTTCCAGGACGGAGGTGGAAAATTGATCACATTTGATGTCCCATTTTTTAAATCCAACTCGTAATGTGATATTACAATCGAGGTGCGCGTCAAATGTTTGGGTTCATTTTATATTTGGTAAAGTAAATGTCGGATCAGTTCACGACAATCATATAATGAAATCAAAGGTTTATTATTGAGTTTAATTGACATAGAGAAAAACTCCATTGAAAATCCACTTTTGCGTTAAATTTAGCATGTTTTTACTTTTTTTTTATGTTCATTTTTACTCATTTTCTGGGGAAAGAAGTTGATTCATAATGTATGTTGGCCCAGTATATCAACTATCAAGTGACAGGTCCCGACCATCTATCTACCTGTCATGGTGGGCCATCTACTTTAGTAAAACTACAATAATAGCAGCTAGTGTATGGGCCCATTTGGCACCGGCCTTCTTATTTTCTGATGTGCTCCTTTGAACTTTATAAAGTGAAAAGCAGTATTACTATAAGAAAAGAAACAATCACAAGGAAAAACGAAAAATTGAACTAAAGATTAAAAGTTGAAAATTAATCTTAAGTCATAAGACATTGACATTATTCGAATTTGAATGAATTATTGCGTAGAAAGAAAATGTATTGAGAGAGTGAAAAATAACAGTGGGGAAAAAGAAAGGTAGCCAAGTATGTAGTCGATCTAATGTAGTACATTTGTACAATTTAGCATAATCATTTAAGCCATTTGATTGTGAAATTTTACTTTTTACATTTTTAGTTTAGTATTTCCCCCCCCCTGATTTTCTCGTAAAAGTAGGACTAGAGTTGATGATAATTCCAGATAAAATAGTATAGACTTGGACCTCTGTGCATGAAACTTGGTCACCTCCATACCCTACTGCACAGAACACAGGATCATGATATCAGATGTGGAAAATGGTTTCCACCATTTGGCGTTTAGAGTCCAGAGTATACAAAGCTTATAATAACACTAAATCCAATCTACACAAACTTTTAAACATTACCAGTACACATGCTAGGGTCCTTGACGTCAGTGACATGAGATGTCCAATTGGCAAGAATCTTAAGTGCTCCCTAGTCCCTCCCCTTCTATCATTTCAAGGCCTCTTGGGTCTCTATATATAGCTCTCTCTTTGATCACCACTTCACCCAATTCACAAGCAGCCTCTCTTCTCACTAGTTGATCTTTTTGCTTTACTATTCCCATTTCAAATACACTTCCGATCCATCCATTAACATTTCAATGGCCACTGTTGAGGTAATCAACCCAAGGATACGTATATATATCTTGTACTTATTTGGTCTTATATAATTTAGCAATATGCCTACATGAAATTTCCAGTTTCTATGATGATACAACTTCATATTGATGAATGAGTACTCTTGATGAATTCTTAGGTGCAAAAGCCTGAGTTTGTATATGTTGACACAATATATTAATTGTTATTGATACATGTCATTAATACATGCTTATCGCCTATCATATTTCCTATATTATGATTGGCAACAAGAACTCTATTGCCATTTTATATTTTTTTAGCATACTGAATTTAACCAGACTTTTACTCATCCGGATGTGTGTTAAATTCTCAAAATTTTACTTGAGAATATAAGTTGCAAAATATTTAGCTTTAATTTATTGGCAATTTGGAAGATATTGATCCCTACTCTGCTGTGATTTGTTTTGTGTTGGTTATTGTAGGTTCAATCTGCAACATCAGCATTGCCCGAGAATGAAACCACTTTTGAGCAATTGGCTAAGACCCAAGAGACAACAATAGCAACAGAGGAAGTGGTGGTTGCACAACCTTCATTAGCTAAGACTACTCCTGAAGAACCCAAAGAAGAAGAAATAACAAATGTCCAATCAGAGAAACCAGCTGCCGCTCCTGCAGTCGAAGCTCCCGTAGATGTTGAGACTAAGGAGGTTGTTGAAGAAGCAGAAATTGAGACTGAAGAGCCTGTAATAGAGAAGACTGGTGATGAGTCTCAAGAGATTGCACAAAAACCAGTTGAAGAGGTGGCTGCACAAGACCTAGTTGTAGAAGTAACACAAGAGACAGTTGAAGAGGTGGCTGCACAAGAGCCGGTTGTAGAAGTGGCTGCACAAGAGCCAGTTGTAGAAGTAGCACGAGAGCCAGTTGAAGAGCCGCCAGTTGGTGAAGTGGCTCAAGAGCCACTTGAAGAAGTGCCAGTTGAAGAGGTGGCTGAACAAGAGCCAGTTGAGGAAGTGGCACAGGAGCCAGTTGAAGAGGTAGCTGCACAAGAGGCAGTTGAAGAAGTGGCACAAGAGCCTGCAGTTGTGGAGGTAGCACAAGAGTCAGTTGAAGAGGTAGCTGCAGAAGAGCCAGTCGTAGAGGAGAGCAAAGAAACTACAAAAACTGAGGAGTTGCCTGCAGAAGTAGAACCTATTGCTGCTGCTGCTACTACTACTACTACTACTGAGGAGAGTACCACTAAAGGTGAGGAACCAGTTGAAGCTATAGTGGAAGTAAGCACCTGAAGCAACAGTTGAGGAGCTAGACTGATGATCAGGAATAGATCGATGGTGAATGTTGCATGAACTGTTTTGAGTAGTGAAGTGTGTCCGATATATGGATGAGGTTCTTGGCCGGGTTGCATATAGGTTTTGCTATGTTTTTATGTAGTTTGTTTTCAGTATGATCGAGGTTGACAAGGAATGTGGAATTAGGAAGATCTAGGCCATTGGGCCCACAATTGCCCTACATTCTCAGATCCAAAATGGAGAATGTTTCTAGTTTATTGTATCAATTAGTGGAGTCAGGTTGTTGGTCGCCAAGGGTCAAACAGTTCTTTGCTTGGTATCATGCATGTGGTTGATTAATTATTTAATAAAACAAGTAATGTTATGGTGTTTGATTAGTTGCTTTGTTTTTGGGTGGCGGTATTTACACAGCACTTTATATGATTTACACCCCTTTGACCAATTCAAAAGTATTGGCTCCTCTCTATTAATTATTTAAAAAATCACCCACGATAAGAAGTTGCCGCGAAAAGGTAATATCCATAATAAGGAGTTGATGTGAGATGGCAAATCCATAAAAGGTTGTTGCCGTGAGTATTTTGTTTTTAAAATTTTTTGATAGCCACCGCAAAAACAAGTTAGTTGACACGAGATAGTTGTATTCACTAAAATGGAGTCTTTGCCTGTATTAATTACCAAAACTTTTCTTCATCAACTTGATCACAAGTTTTTCTTAGAGTGTGAAAAAATTGGCCGCGAGATAGCACGACATATGCCTTGATTGTACATTTTTTTTCCATGGGTTTGGTGTTGTTCTTGGAGTGTATGAAGAAGCTTTAAAGAAGAAGATAAGGTATTTGTATGCTGTGTGTGTTTAAAATTTGAAGTGAAAAAAAAAATAACAAAAAAATCCTCCGCGGCAACTCACTGTCGTGGAATGTAGGATCTCATCACAACCCGACGCTGTGGATTGTGGAATCTTGCGGCAACTCGATGTCATGGAATGTGAGATCTCGCGGCAACTCACTATCGTAGAACTATTGGGCATGTGAGGTGTAAAAGGACATATAGGGAATAACCATTATTTATGTACTATTATGCCAAAGGGGTGCCAATCCCATAAGGTAGGGTGTAAATACTGCGACCCTTGTTTTTCGGTAGAAGAATGCTTTACACTTTTCACTAGTGTTGCTTATGAGATTGATGATCTAATTGCAACTTGGTAGGGTTGTGTTGCTTAATTTGTATTGAATTTGACCAACTTCATTATGAGAAAACTATTCTTGAGTGAAAGGGAAAAGAGTTTGACCAACTTTAATTATGGGAATTATGTTTTTTTTGCAAATCACATTTGCCAAGATCAAGAGTAAAAAAGAGAGTTAATTAAGTTGTTATGGGAATTATGTTCATGTGCGCAAAGGGCAATTTGCCGATTTGATTTCAAATCAATGCCATTTTTCTTTTCTAGGATTAGAGAGGTTGTTACATCCAGCTTCCAACCCAAGTGTGTAGGCGTGAAACTAAGTAGTCACATTTCTTCCACATCGCACTAGCTTGATCGAGCCACTTCTATCAGTTCTATGAAGACTTTTAAGCACCAATGATTTGTATGAACCACCATGTTGAAGGAAATATATAATTGATCCGAAGATACATGTCATTGTGAAAGCTCTTAGGGGCACCATTGCAGCCTCATAACTCGTAGGGTTATATAAATAATTACATGTCATGACAAGTATTGTACGTACGTAACGCACACTAACGCTAGTGAATTTCAGACCCGCATCCTTTCCTACATATAGGGAGGTTGCACAATCAGTTGTAAGTAACTTGTAACTACTAACCGGTGCATAATGCAGATAACAAATAAGAAATTGGGCCGAAGTGTTTTGTGATAATCACTCTCAAACCCATTTTCCTCATCCAAACAACTCACAGACCCAGTTTTTCTATTTCAATAACCCTCAAGGACAAATTGAGTTGGCCCAGTCCATTATAATTTTATTATACCCTTTTGTGTGTTAATATATAAATCGAAGATGTTTTCAAAATTAGAAATACACAATGCGCTCTGGTTTCAATCGATTACTTCTTCCACTCAATTGAAAATCGAGTGGGTTCCTCAACTGAAGGTTTCAATTCATATCTTCTTCTTCTTGCCATCTAAGAAGGTTCTTATTCAAGCTTTGTATTTATAACCTATATGTTTATAGTATTTTGAAATCTTCATTTGATTTTGTTTTGAAATCATCTATTGTTTATAGCAATGATATTATGTGTTGTAATGATATCTAAAAATGTTAGTTTTTATATCATGTTTTGTTTGTCATATTTTAGATCAGATTTGTGATTTTGAGATAAAATTTGTTTATATCAATGATATAGTTTTTATATCATGTTTGTTTTGAAAATGCTGTTTTATGTACTTTTTTTAATTGAACTTTAGGTATTGATTTTGATTTTTGCTATGAATAATTATTGTTCATACGTATTTATTTGTATGAACAATTGATTGTTCATACACAAACAACTATGAACAACCAATGTTCATAGTAGTTGTAAATACATTTGATGATGCATTTTTTATTATGATTTTGTAGTTTATATGGATCATAGTGTGATTGGAGTTTTTTGTTACAATGGTGGTAGTCTTTCCATTCGTATTGGGTTGGATTCTTCTATTAATGGTGTCGTACAAGAGTTACATGGGAAATGGCCTGATTTGGGATTAAAATGCTATAATATGTGTTTCAATCGTGACGAGAAAGATAACCTGATCGAATCTGATTGGGAGTTGCATTCTTTGGCGTGTTATTATTTTGCAAAGAAGATTGTAATTGTTGAGATTAGAGTGGTTGTTTGTGTCACTTCGTTGATTACCTCTAGTGGTTCTATTTATGCAAGTTCTTTAAGTTCATCAAGTTCTTCAGTTGGTGGTGGTGTGGTTGTTGTTCGTAAACCTTACAAGTCTGATTTTTGGGCAAGAAACTTTGATGGTGGTGTTAGGCAATGATTTGCTTTAGGTATGGAAGCTTGAGTTTTTTGTAAATTGATAGAGTATTCGATTGTCAGTAGTTACAAATATGAATTAATAAAGAATGACGAGTTTAGAGTGATCGTGGTTTGTGAGAATAAGAATGAGGGAAACTGTGAATGGTGTATACACTCTTGCGATACATATGGAAGTTTTGAAATTAAGAAGATTAATCTCACATACACTTGTGGTTTTGCATTTAAAGACTACAACCATCCTCCTCTCACTTCTTATCTTATAATGACTCATATTTTGGATTTTGCTAGAGATAAACCATCTTTGTCATTGGAAGATATTATTTATTTTTATAGTCATGAGTATGGGCTTAAGATTTCTAAACATAGGAGTTATGCGGGTAAGAAGTTGGCATTGACAAAGTTGTATGGTGATGTTGCTTTATCTTATAATGAACTTTTGTGGTATACAAATGAGTTGAAGCGAAGAGATCCTGGGAATTGTATTGATCTTCAGGTAAATGAAGAAAGTGGGAAGTTTGAGAGGGAGTTTGTTGCTTTTGAATAAAGTATTAATGGTTTTAAATACTGTTGAGCAATGGTGTATTTAGATGGAACCTTCTTGAGATCAGAGTATAAAGGGTGCTTGTTGGCTGCTACTGCCAAAAATGGAGATCAAGGTGTTCCTTTATTTTTACTTTTATGTTTTATTGTTGAACATGTACTATTGTTCATATCTGCTTAGAGGTATGAACAATGAGTGTTCATACTCCAATAGGTATGCACAATCATTGTTCATGTTTGTTGTGGGTATGAACACTCATTGTTCATATCTGTTTTGGGTATGAACATGTATTGTTCATAAATTTTTAGTTATCTCATATTTGGTTATTTTTTGTGGTTTTGTAGGATTATTCCCTTTTGCTGTTGGTGTTGTTGATATTGAAAATGAATCCAATTGGTTTTGGTTTCTCAATATGTTTAAGAAGGTTTTTGGGGTATGAGAGAAGGTATACCTTTTTGAGTGATAGACATCATGGTTTGCTTGTGAACATTCCTCTTGTATTTCCTGATTCATATCATAGTTTCTGCTTGTGGCACATGGAGAACAACCTTTAAACAGCTTTGTCAAAGACATGTGGTGTTTTGAAATTTTTGGTGTGTTTATTTAAGAAATGTGCTTATGCTTCCACGCATGAGGAGTTTCAGGAGCACATGGCTGAATTGTTGAATATAGGTGGAGATGCAGTATCTAATTTTCTATCTAGGGCACCTTATGATAATTGGGATAATGTATACTTTTGTGGCGCCCGGTATGGTGAGATGTGCTCTTCTTTGGCAGAGTGTTTCAATAGATGGATAGACAAAGAGCGTCATCTGCCCATCACAGCCATGTTAGATGAAATTCGCACGAAGATGATGAAAATGGCATCGGACCGGAGGATGGAGTGCAAGAATTGGAAAACTATTCTTTGTCCTAAAATGGAAGTGAAATTGGTTGAGAGGATTGAGGAAGCTTGTTCTGTGACTGTGGCAAGGTCAGATGAGCACGTGTTTCAAGTTGTTACGGAGAAACATGAGTATCGGGTTGACTTGCTTAGTAAATATTGCACTTGTAACAATTGGGGGCATAGATGGGTTTCCTTGTCGGCATGCAATTGCGAGTATTTATTGCAAAGGAGACTCAGTGTATTTATACATTGAAGTTGCATTTCTTGCCACTTCGTTCAACAACACGTACTCTCATGGCATCATTGCAATTAGCCATAATGAGATATGTTTGGATGTTTCTAATGAAGTAGAAATTCTTCCACCAGATGTGAAGAGGGCTCTGGGTAGACCACGAGTTAAGAGGATTGAGAGCACGGGTGCTATGCGTTATACTGCCCACAAATGCAGAAAATGCCACAAAACCGACCGGCACGACCGAAAGACTTGCCATGGGAAAACTTCTAACACTGCTGATGTGGAATCTAAAGCAAGGGATGAGTTGGCTAGTGCAAGGGATGAGTTGCCTAGTGGTAGTGGTGATATGGTATTAAGGTCTTGACAATTTTTTGATGTGGGAAGCACTAGTGAGGCTGTTTGATGTTTTTATATTAAATATTTTTTGATTGAATGATAGTTATTAATATAGTTTTGGAATCTATTTTTAAGTCTCTTATGATTTCATCCATTTATTTAATTTTGATTGAATGATACCTATTTAGGGTATGAACAACCAATGTTCATACATGGATAGGTATGAACAACAAATGTTCACACCTATTTAGGGTATGAACAATTAATGTTCATACATGAATAGGTATGAACAATCAATGTTCATACCTATTTAGGGTATGAACAATCAATGTTGATATATCAATTCAAAGTTCAATGTTCATTCATGGATATAACAATTGGTGGGTATGAACAATCAATGTTCATACATGGATAGGTATGAAGAATTAATGTTCATACCTATTTATGAACAATGAACTTTGATTTTTCATACATGGTGGTAATGAACAATCAATGTTCATACCATTGTTTAGGAATGAAACAGTGAGAAACACAGTGATTGTTTGGGTATGAACAATAAGTGTTCATACCTATTTCGTGTATGAACAATGGATGTTCATACCCACCAAATTTAGGGTATTACGTGTCATGTCCTAAATAAACGGTTTCGTGTCCACTTCAAATACGATTCCTTTTAAAACTAACTTCTCATTTTGCACAAATTTCCAAAAAACAGCGAAAGCAAAAAGAAAACTAACACAAAAACAATAAAACCCTAGATTCCTTCTTAAACCAAAATTGTCTCCAAAATCAAAATCAAAATATATCAAATGGATGAAAATTTGTGCAATACTAAAAATTGCAAGAACCCCTAGGTATGAGAACGACATTTACTGTGAAGAACACAAATAAGAAATATCAAATGTCCTACAAAGTATTGTAAATGATACTGTTGAAGAACAAGGTGGAGGAGATAAGGAGGAGGATAGAACATAAGAAGGAGTTGTTGAGAGTGAAGATGACGAGAAAAAGAAGAAGAAGAAGAAAAAGAAGAACAAGGGGAAGAAAATGCAGAAGAAGAAGATTTAGAGGGTTTTTTTTTTTTTTTTTTAATTATTGATTTTTTTTGCAAGAAAGTGGTATGAACCATGAGTGTTCATACGCCTATTTTTGCATGTTAGGATTTGAATATGTTAGGACCGCGTAGAATAGGAAATAAGCATGAACATTTATTGTTCATACTCATATTAGACTATGAATACTCATTCATGTAGTATAGCATGATAGTAAATATGTATGAATACTAATTTTTCATAACTTTGTTTTGCATGTTAGGATTTGAATGCTGGAAATCAAGAAGCACAACAACAACAAGATAGAGGAGAAAATGATTTGGAGGTTCCATTAAAGGTACATTTACATTAGTGATTACTCATAACTATGTATGAACAATAATTGTTCATAGTACACTGGGTATGAACATTAATTGTTCATAGTCCACTGGGTATGAACATTGGTTGTTCACTATGAACACATTATGAACAATTATTGTTCATAGTCCCTGGGTATGAACATTGATTTCATACCTTTACAATAACAAAACTATGTTTATAATTTGCATGTCTGACCTTCAATTATTTACAGTCCTTAATATGAGGAAGGAAGAAAAGCAATATGGAGAAGAAGAAGAAAGTTGATAAGTCCCCTGTGAGTAGAAGTGTGAGTAGAAGGTTATGTTTGAGATCTGACACACCAAATGAAATATTATGTTTGAGATCTGCATCCAAAAAAAGGAAACCGGAGTCGAGCAGCGCTGCCGGCCAATCTAAAAAACTTAAGACAAAGAATACTAGTAAAGAGAAGCTGGTGGAAGAGAAAACTAGTAAAGGGAAGGTTGTGGTCAAGAATACTAGGAAAGGGAAGCTGGTGAAAGAGAAAACTAGTAAAGGGAAGGTTGTGGTCAAGAATACTAGGAAAGGGAAGGTGGTGGAAGAGAAGGAAGATGAGAAAGAGAATGTTAAAGGTAGCACAGTAGCACCTGTGCAGCTGCGAAGTACCTTCTCACACATGATAAGTTTGGTACAAAAACTCAAAGAAATGGGAATTCCAAAAAAACATGTTAATGAAATGAAGAAGACACCGTTCTAGTTTATGTTTTATGCGTTATACAACAGTGGGATTGTTGAAGGAAACAAATTTAACCCAAACAAAGAAATATTCTATCTCTTGGACAATTTCAAATTAGTACCTGAGGAGGCATTTGAGATTGGTAAAATAATGGTAAAGCTAACTGTAGAGGAGGTTAGTCTCATGTTTGGGCTGCCTATCACAGATACTTTGGTGTAGTTAAATAGGACTGTTGGAGATGATGAAAAGAAAACCAGCTTCATTAAAAAGTATTTTGGTGATGCTAACACCAGGTATTCCAAGTCTCATGTTGACGATGGCATAATGAGGACTTTGGCAACCACTGATGAGGAATCTGCAGCTGAAGATTTTGCAAGGCTGATGTCGCTTTCCATGTTGGTTACATGTTTCTTCAGCAATGCCAATTACAGAGCATCATGGCCATTAATCAAGGCTATTGACAGCTTGGATACACTTAGAAGTCTGTCTTGGCCAACTGCCATACACAAGGAGTTAATTAATGCTGCCATTGAATACAAAGAAGCAAAAAAACAGACGATCAATGGATGCACTATAATGTTTTTGGTATATTTCTTTAACTCAATATCCTTAATTTATGGTTGTTTGTCTGTTTTTATAATAATTTGTGGGTATGAACAATAAATGTTCATAGCTATTAGTGGGTATGAGCAATGAATGTTCATACATGGATACCTATTGGTGGGTATGAACAACTAATGTTCATAGCTAATGGTGGGTATGAACACTTAATGTTCATAGCTATTGGTGAATATGAACAATGAATGTTCATACATGGATACCTATTGGTGGATAGCTAATGGTGGGTATGAACAATCAATGTTCATAGCTATTGGTAGTTATGAACAATGAATGTTCATACATGGATACCAATTGGTGGATATGAACAACCAATGTTCATAGCTATTGGTGGGTATGAACAATCAATGTTCATACATAGATATCTATTGGTGGATATGAACAACCAATGTTCATAGCTATTGGTGGGTATGAACAACCAATGTTCTAGCTATTGGTGGGTATGAACAACTAATGTTCATATATATTATTAGGGTATGAACATTGATTGGTTTCATGTTTTGGTTTATTGGTGTGTGAACGAATATGGATTTTATCACGTGCGTTGCAGTTTTGGTTTTGTGAGCACTCTGTAGTCATCAAGAAGGTAGAGAACCATGAAACCAAATTCTCGAGGTGTGCAAGGTGGAATTTGAAGACCTTGCTTGATGCGTTCCGAAAGACACCATTAACAGAAATAGCTGCAAGTCAGATTATTGTTGATGCTGAAGCAACAATGAAGCCTGAAAAGACTTTACTTCATGACATGTATAGTGATTTAGTCACAAACAATGAAGTAACAGTCCAATCTACTGTAGAAAACATTGATGCATTGAAACTGGAGAACAAAGAACTGAAGGAGAGGGTCATCGAGCTTGAAAAGCAAATTATGTTTTCCAGAGATGAAATTGAAAAGTTAAAGGAAAAGTTAAAGGAGCAGCAAGAGAGGGATATGTCTGATGAGGTTGAATTGCAACCTAATGAAGTAACGGATGAAGTCCACCCACCTAAAGAAGTGTAGCAGGGGAATCCTAATGAAGTCACGGATGCAGTCACCAGGCTGAAGTGCAGCAGGGGCATCCTGATGAAGTCACGGATCACGATTCACGGGATCGAGCAAAGCGGGGACATTCTGACGAAGTCACAACTGAAGTAACGGATGAAGTCTACCCACCTAAAGAAGTGCAGCAGGGGCATCCTGATGAAGTCATGGATGCAGTCCACCTGGCTGAAGTGCAGCAGGGGCATTCTGACAAAGTCACAATTGAAGTTTCGGATGAAGTTCAGCTAAGTAAGAATGTCGTAGAACCCTTTGATGGTCCATCATTTGATCTACGCCTAACCTTGTCACATCCAGATAAAGATGAGGAGAAGGATGTCGAGGGAGCCAAGAAACCTTGCTCACTTGTAAAGCGAGTGAAACAAAATAAAGAAAGGAAAAGTAAAGTGATTGGCAAGGATTTCACTGGAGATGGGCGGAAAAAAAAGAAGAAAGGTGACACTGGCAAGCAAACTCTTGTTGATGACAGTACCGTTCGTCTTCTGCTTGACCTGAAGACGTGTCGATATTATGTGGGTTTGGAAGAAACCCATCGAGAAGTCATTGACACGTTTTTCAAAATTGCGGACAGTGGGTAAGTTTAAGATACCAAAAAATAATATTTTGAGTAAATATCTTGTTTGACTAATGGTTATTTCTTATGGTTTTTGAAAAGCTATTGTTTGGTCAAATGGAACTTTACAAATTCAAGGTGTTCTAGTTGAAGATATTCTCTTTCATAGAGAAATTGATCACCAGGTAAATTTTATTCATACCACAATTGGACTATGAACAATTATTGTTCATAGTCTTTAGCTATGAACACTCATTGTTCATACTCCAGCAATGGGTATGAACAATCATTGTTCATACTCGAGCAACTTGCCAAGAATTTGGTAGCTATGAACATTCTTTGTTCATACCACAATTGGACTATGAACATTATTTGTTCATACTCCAGCAATGGGTATGAACAATGATTGTTCATACTCGAGCAACTTGCCAAGAATCTTGTAGCTATGAACATTCTTTGTTCATACCACAATTGGACTATGAACATTCTTTGTTCATAGTCATAAGCTATTTATGTGATGCTAATTTAAAAAAAACTTATCCATTCAACATGTCATTGACTGGTGGGCGATAGAACTTTAATAGAGGAAGACTGGAAAAGCATAAACTTGTCTAGTATCTGCAAACTCTAAGGTGAATTTTTTATTACAAAAAAATATTGTTTCATCTATTATTATTGTCACATTCTTATTATTTCACACAATTGTTGACACAAAGATTGTTGGAAAAAGTAGGATTGGAAGCCATATTGAAGAGCATCGACTTCTCTTTGAAATTCATTGCCATTCCAATTCATTCGGACAATCATTGGACTCTTCTTGTGTTGGAGTTGGTGGAGGGACAACAAGCAAGATGGTATTACTTCAACTCCCTAAGCCACACAAAAAAAGGGTTGGAAGTTGCAAAAGAATTTTTGAGTTCGACAATAAACACTTAAATTACATAAATTTTTTTATGTTGAAATATAAAGAAATAACTTATTGTAATTTTGAGTCAATAAACAATCTTATCAGAAAGGGGGATTTGAAAATCCAACTTGTCAGTAATAAAGGAAGAATACTTTCACCAAAATGTCTACAACAAAACAATGGGTAATTATTTATTTATTCTTCTGTGTTACATGTGTGAACTATGATTGTTCATACCTATTGGGCATGAACAATGAGTGTTCATACCTCAGATAGCTATGAACATTGGTTGTTCATGCCTCAGATAGGTATGAAAAATTATGAATACAATGAGTCGTCATATTTAGAATTTATTGTGATTTGACTGTGTATTTATCTAAATTGACTGTGTATTCTCTAAATTTAGGTATACAATAGGTATGAACAATGACTTTTCATGCATCAGATAGCTATGAACAATCATAGTTCATACCCATAGGAACTATGAACAATATTTGTTTATACTCCAATACGTATGAATACAATGATTCCTCATATTTTAGCACTGATTGTGTATTCTCTAAATTGCAGCGTTGATTGTGGCATTCATGTCTGCAAAATGATGGAAATTTTGTATGAACAAGGTCATATGGATATCTCTCAATTGATAAATGAAGAGGAAATACAAAACTTGCGTCCTCACATTGCATGCAGAATGCTTTCAGACTTGCCGAGAAGCTGGAGTAAAGATGATCATGATTTTCAGGATAATTTTAGAAAGGGAATGTTTGCTGAATGAATGTGAGATTTTAGAAAGGGAATGTTTGACGAGTGAATGTGAGGAAGGCAAAAAACAATATATTTTGTGGTGTATTTTGTGCACAATGATATTTTGTTTATGAACAGGGAGAGACTCTAGATATTTTGTGGTGTTTTTTGTGCACAATGATATTTTGTTTATGAAAGTTAAATATTGGTGTTTTTAATGTGTTCTCTTATTATTATTTATATTTTGTTTATTTATAACTAATGTTCATATTATTTATATCCTTTTTCATAACTGATGTTCATAATTGGGGCTATGAACAATTATTGTTCATACCTATTTAAAGGTATGAACAATGAGCGTTCATAGCTCCAATAGGTATGAACAATCAATGTTCACATCTGTTTTGGGTATGAACATTTATTGTTCATATAGGTTTTGGGTTGTTCATATCTGTTTTAGGTTCACGTTTTTGGGTATGAACACGGATTGTTCATACCTAAAGAAGGTATGAACAATCAATGTCCATATTTGTTTTAGGTATGAACATTTATTGTTCATATCTATTTTGTTCATAGTCCAATAGGTATGAACACTCATTGTTCATAGCTAATGTTCATAATTGGGGGGTATAAACAATGATTGTTCATATCTGTTTTAGGTTCATGATAAATCATAAAATTGAATAGTTTACCTACTAAATGAATGATGAAACTCAAAATGTAAGTAAACTAAAACTATATTATGTGTCTATATTTATCAAAGTTTTCTACTCTCAATCCTATGAGATATAGTGGAGTAGGAAGTTCGTTCCACTCCTAGTCCTTCCGCATGCTGTATTTTCTACGTATAAGTACTCTTAACTCTAAAGTCTAATGAGAGATTTACGAAGTGGCAACTAGACTACGATGCAACTACCCACAAGATGCAACTAGTCGACTATTAGAACAACTATGGGAATGCTACGTTGATTCTATGATAAGGAGTTAGAGGGGGATTGATTTCACCTTAACTCGACTTAATCCTACTAACGAATTAATCGTCGTAAATCGAATTGAATGTGAGAAACAATATGGTTACTCCTAATCCCTAATTACACATGGCATTTCTACCAATTCATAACTAGTATGTGAGCGATTAAACCCATTCTCATGGTGAACTAATCGTTTCTAGAGTGAAAAGGAAATTATTAACGACTCTATGATAATCGGAATCAAGCTTTCATCAAGGCTTCTCAACCCCCTCAATGGAGGTTAGCCGAGAATCATCACGCTATCATTCCCAATGGAATTCAAACAAGGCATGATATAAAGATTGAAACTTTGCTTGTTTGAACCCAATTCAAAACTACTAATGCAATAATTGAATTAAACTAATAATGACAATTAATTGAATCTACGAATTTAAATTAAACAATTAATGGAAATGAAACTAACTTATGGAGAACACTATTTTATTAATCTAATGAATAATAAAACAATGATTCAATACTAAATTAATAATCTAACTAATCTAAGTCTAGCTATCTACATAATAAGGGAATTTAGATCTACACAATTGTAAATGACAAGAATCGAAATTGACAAACTAGCTATTTTATTAATCACCTAATTAAGAATAATGATTCTAAGAGTTTAATCTAAAACAATAATTGAATTTAAAACTAAACTTAATTTTATTACATGAAAACTAGATCTATAATTATCTATAGTTTTAGGTTTAACTAGCTACCATTAACAAAGAGTGAAGCTTTGGTTTTTATACATTCAGATCCAAAAATCGTGCATGGGCTTGGAGCCATGTTTTGGGCCAGAGAATCAGGCCCAAAACCCAATTCTTTCAGTCCAAAAAGGCCTCTTCAGCTGCAGTTGGCTTCAATAGACTTTTCGTCAACTTTTGCTCCTCTGATTGGGTCAAGGCTTAGACCATTGGAAAGCTCTTTCCGAGCCGGTCGTTTTGACATAAGGTAGGCCCAATTCCGAGGTCTGAGTCCAAAGATATGGCCTTTGGAAGTTCTGCTGACTTTGTGTGCTGTTTCTGCTCGCGTCGACTTTTCAGCTTTTGATCGGGCTTTAGAAAGGCTTTGTCTTCTTCAATCTTGGCCTTTAATCACAGAACTCCTTAGCAACCGACCTTTGCTTCTTTATCTCGCTAAAGTGGCACATTTCGCACATAATGGACTTTGAAGCCTGAAATGCATAAAAATACGGTAATCAGTGTTAACTCTTAATTATTACTCACATAATTGGTCTAAAAGTATGACTGTTACAGGGTTAAAACTACAGTTTTGGGCTCTTATCAGTTCATGTTTTCATAGCCACAATCAATGTTCATAGCTGATGTTCAACATGGGTAAGTATGAACAATCAATGTTCATACCTATTGTGGGTATGAACAATCAATGTTCATAACTGGATCAATGTTCATACATGGATAGGTATGAACACTCATTTTTCATAGCTAATGTTCATAATTGGGGGTACGAACAATCAATGTTCATAGCTATTGTTCATACATGGATAGGTATGAACAATCATTGTTCATACCTATTATGGGTATGAACAATCAATGTTCATAACTGGGTTATTTCGGTTGGGTCGGGCCGTTTATTTTTTTTTCTTCAGGGGTATACTTGACCTTTCATCTACCCGAGATGTTCTTATTTCACGTCAAAGGTAAACTTGAACTTTCATCCACCCAGTCCTTGTGAGTGATTACTGTAGGGGAGTTTTCGAGTATCCCCTAATATTCCTCTATGCTTTGTGATCTAGAAGCTTTGACTGAGTAGAGAAGGGATGAGATGATTGTGAGTTCAGGGTTAAACAGCCTGGTGGCTGCCTACCTATCTCCCTCTTAAATTAGGAGAATCGAACCCTATTTTGCATAGTTCCTAAGAGCAAATCCCTTTGGTTCTTATAGGAAGAGTTATGAGAGTCCTAGGTTTAGGGCTATCCTCACCGCTTGTGAGTTCCCTTCCATCCTCAGACTCTACCTTCTTATTAGGATTCCTCTCCTTATGGACGTTTGAATCTAGACCATATCTTATGAGAGGTAAGTTTCCTTGTTGATCATAATGTCCCATCGTACATGGGAATATTATATCGAAAAGGTAACTCTTAAGATATGTCATCACGATTCCTTTCTTATCATTAGAGATCGTCCTCTTCAGTTTTCTTCTATTTAGGAACTGTCTATATCAGTTCCTAATGACTTGGAGAACTGTCATACTTAGAGGTGGTCAGCCACGTGCCTAGCACATGCCCACTAAACACTCATGCTAAGCACGAGATCACTTATTCACAGAACTGATCTGATGGTCCTCGTCTTATTCTAGACATCTATAGTCTTAGGTTATTTCCCATACATGTGTCATCTGTTCAATGACGGGAAATCCCCCCTACATAACTGAAGAGAACTGATCCTGCTGCTACTTCTGATATTGCCCCATCTGGTTAGAAAATGAAGTTTCACCATCTCTCTGTTAGTGAAGAAACACTTTTTAAGCTTCCTGTGACTATTCCCCATTCTGGTTTTTAGAAATTAGCTGTACCCTTACCAGTTCCAGATCCTCCCATGGGTTTTGAACAAACTGGTGACAATGTCCCTCTGATTGTTGACCCTTCCCTCCCTAACAATCGCAAGGGGAAGGGCATTGCTAAAATAACTGCTGTAAATGTCGCTCTCCCTCCTCCTCGATTCAGTGATAGGAGGGGGGCGAGTGATGACATTCCTTTCTCACCAAGATCTCCAGATTCCCCTGAATGGGAGATGATTGTGGAGATGAGGCATTAGGGATGAACTGATGAACTACATGTTACCAACAAACACTCTGTTAATGATGTTGATATCACGCTCGGAGTTCTAGAAGCTGTGCGACTTTCTATTGACAAGGCTGATGCCAATATGGATGGGTGCCTGGACCTGTCCTATCACCGATCTGTTGTTCACCTTGCCAAGGTAATACTTTCTTCTCTGTTCAATGTTTGGTTTTTCTCATTGTGTTACTTACACATCCTATATTATTTTCCAGTTAGTGAATAACTTTTTGGCCATGAAAGAACCCATCTTTGCGGCCTCAGCCGATACATCCACTGATGTCATGGCTACCGATGAGCTGATCAGGGTGAAAGAGGCTACTGAGAAGAGAACTGAGGAGCTACAGATCTAGGTTAACCATCTCTTGGTGAAAGAGAAAAAAAATCTGATACTGGCTTCAAGAATATGAGAGACACTATCTCCAACCTTCAGAGCTCTCTAGAGAAAGCCCAAAAAAGAGCTACTGACGTTGCCATTTGGAAAGTAAAGTTCTTGGAACTACGTGCCCACTTCACCACCCTGCAAGCAAAACATGACCAGGTCCAAGGGGAACTTCACCATAGGAACACTGAGATGAAGACCCTTGACCAAGCCATTGTCTATGCAAATGAGGTCATGTCAGGCTATGAAAGGGCACTAAAAGAGAAACGTCTGTGCTTTGATAAGAAGGCTAGTGACCTCTTGGCGGAGACCTCTGAGTTTTATTCTCAAGTGGTGAAGGAGGTGAAGAAGAGGTCATCTGAAAATGCCATTCGCTTTGATCTGAAAGTGCTTGATATTTCTGAAGAGCCATTCGACGCAGCCAAACAAGTTAAGTTTGAGGAGGAGATTGAGGCTACTGGATATGTCTCACAGTTGGATGATTAGGGGTGAGTGACCAACCCTTTCATCTTGTTTCCTAATCTAGACACCAGTATCTCAGCTATCCAGGAAGAACTTATGCCTGATACCTCCTCATCTTCTGAAGAAGACACCGATGATGACATGCCTCCCGTTCATCTTCTTTTTTTGCTAGTTCCAGCTTCAGGTCAGTGTTCTATTCAGCCTTCTTCCATTCTAGCTTATCCAACCATACAGTCTGTTATTAAAAGTGAAACAAGAGTTCTTGACGATGGTGCAGCAATAAGCACTGATGCTGAATCAAAGTTTGATTCTACCCCTGCTTCATAAGCCTCTCAGTTGATGATTGATGATTCACATAAACAATTATTTTTGAACAATTATTCTATGAGTCTGTAATATTGAGCTATGTAGCCCACATACTATTTTACTTACTGAGCTCTGCAACTCTTCTAGTTTATGCATGCATACTATTTACTTACTAAACTCTGCAGCTCTTCTAGTTTATGCATATATTTATAACATTTTATGTTTATATGACATATGTTACTATGCATACTCTACCCTTGATGCCCCCAAAGTTTATTTGGAACAACAATAAGTGACCTTCATAGGCTAAGCAGGTAACGAGGCATAACCAGAATCTAATCAGGATGTCATGGAAGCCATTCAAGTTAACTGTAAGTAAGAGTTCGATCGTAATAGAGACATATGTCTTTGTGAAAGTAACTTGGTGCCATGAGCACGACACTATGTTTCATAATGATAGGTCCTATTTATTTAAAAAATGAATATGTTATCATCCGAACAGCAGTGGGGGAGTCCTCCTCAGTGCCATAATGCCGATATAATTCCAGGCCAATGATTGCGTGCTAGGATCTAGATCCAATCCATATCTTCCCAACAACCCCTATGTTTGATGTATTGAGAGCTCCAGGAACTGGTATATAGTTCAGGCTCTCAAGAACACTATCTCATGTTCCAAGTCAAACTATATAGTTTACTGAACAGTTAGTGTGGTCCGATTCCCTAAAGGCTTAACCCATCGAGGATAATCACAGTTTGAAAGAACTGGCATATAGTTCCAGCTGTGGGGTGATGTGAAAGGAACTGGCATACAGTTCCAGCTGCGGGGTGATGTGAAAGGAACTGGCATATAGTTCAATTTTCCCATACTCAGTATCACTGGTTCGAAAGCAAATTGACATGCAATATTCTTGAACAGATAGTGAGATGATAATTCCCTAAAAGCTTAGTCTAGTGTGGATCATAAATAAAGAATTGATGCAAGGAAGAAATTCGATGGAAATTTGGAGAACTTTATTGATGACATGGAGAGGAGTAAACAATGCATAAAGAAGCATTAATAACAATTTACTGATAGTACTTGCAAAGGTGTTGTGCGTTCCATGGTTGGACAAGAACGTCTCCTTCAATAGTGCATATGTAGTAAAAACCAGTTCGACCAACCTTGTCGATGATGTATGGTCCTTTCCAGTTGGGCCCAAGCTTGTTGTTGGGCTCTGGGATCTCGCTCAGAACCAGATCTTAAGATTTGAAAGACCGAATCTGGACTCTCTTGTCGTATGATCTTTTTAGAATCTGCTGATTAACAAATAAGCACAATGCGGTACTTTCTCTATTTTCATCTAAGAGATCCATTTCTCTACATAATAATTCCTCATTGTATAGGGTGTGCACAATGTCAGATTTTTGAGTGGGAGCTACCAGTTCAGGAGGTATGATAGCTTCAGTTTCGTAGGTCAGTGAAAATGGGGACTCACCAGTTGACTGTTTGGGTGTAGTTCGGTATGCCCATAAGACCTTAGGTAGTTCCTCGGCCCATAAACATTTGGCGTTATCTAGTTTACATTTCATGTTATCCAAAATAACCCTATTAGAGGCTTCGGCCTAGCCATTGTCTTGCGGATATCTTGGAGTTGAAAATAGATGGGTAATGTGAAACTCCTCACAAAGTTCAGTGACCAATCCCCCATTATCTGAGATGATAACTTTGGGTATGCCAAACTTGCAGACAGTGTTGTTCCAAATGAACTTTCTGACATCTTGTTCTCGAATGAAGACTAGGAGAACTGCTTCTATCCACTTGGTGAAGTAATCCGTTGTGACCAGTAACAATCTGACATTGCCGGGAGCCAGTGGTAGAGGTCCTACAATGTCAGTTCCCCACTGTGCAAATGGCCATGGGCTGGCTAATGGGCGCAATTCCATTGCTGGAGCATGGATAAGTGGAGCATATCATTGACACTTTTCACATTTGCGGGCAAAAACCTGTGCATCCTTTTGCATCTAAGGCCAAAAGTATCCTTGCCTTAGGATCTTGAGAGTTAGTGTTTGCCACAAATTCCTTCATGAACCTCTCGCATAACCTGTTCAGCGAGGTCTGGGGAGAGACATCTAAGATGAGGTCCCAGAAAGGACTTTTTGTACAGATCATCTTCAATAAGGGTGAATCTTTGAATCTTTGCAAGCAGGCGCCTTGCTATATTCTTATCCTCAGGGAGTGTCCCATATTTGAGGTAAGATTTATATGGATCCATCTAATTTGGAGTGATGGATGGAATAACACAAAATGTTGTAACTGTGAGTGCTTGGATGCTGGATTTCTCTTGGAACTCTATCGGGATAGAACGAGACTCGATGTTGCCCAACATTGAGGTAACATATGCTAAAGCATCTGCGTGTCAATTTTCTGATCGAGGCAGCTAATAGAACTGAATGTTTTCAAACTTGCCTTGTAGACCCCTTACAAGTTTCAGGTATTTGGCCATTCACTCGTCTCTGGCCTCATATCCTCCATCAACTTGGAACACAACCAACTGTGAGTCACTAAACACTGTGAGGTGTGTCAGGCCTAGGTCGAGAGCCATTGTGAGGCCAGCAAGTGTTGCCTCATATTCTGCCTTGTTGTTAGAGGCGTTCTAACCCAACCGGATGGATTTCTCCAGTCGCATGTTGTCAAGAGTAACTAATACAGCTCCCACTCCTGTACCTCTGTCATTTGAATACCCATCCACAAATAGTCGCCATCCAGAGCTCGATTCCCATAGGTCTGGACGGGCGTTTTGAGGTTCAGCAAGGATGCCCTCATCTGAACTGGGGGTTGTGGAGTCGTACCCAGTGTAGGTCATTGGGAAATCTCCCAAGAATTCTGCTAGTGCTTGAACTTTCTCTGAGATTCATGGAACATATATAATATCATATTCTGATAGTTGCACAGACCATTTAGCTAACCTCCCTGATTTGTTCGGCCTTTCTAGAATTGATCGTAACTGGTATTCGGTGATTACCCTGATAGTGTAGGACTAGAAGTACGGTCGTAACTTCTCTACTGCAAAAACAAGGGCTAAAGTAACTCTTTCGAGTTTAGGATATCTTGTTTCTGTTGGTAGGAGCGTTCGGCTCAAGAAATAGATAGGTTTTTCAACTTTCTTTTCATCCACGCGTATCAGTACAAAACTGATATCGTAGTCAGATGAACAGAGATAAAGACCCAAAACTTCTCCCTCAATTGGCTTGGAAAGGATTGGTGGTGCCCCCAGGTATGTTTTGAATTGATTGATTGCTTTTTGGCATTCTTCCGTCCATGCAAAGGAGGTATTTTTTCTGAGTAACTGAAACAGAGGTTTACACTTATCTGAACTCTTGGAGATGAACCTGTTTAGAGCTGCCAACCTGCCTGTAACCTTTTGAACCTCTTTCATATTCTTAGGTGAACGCATTTCTATGAGCGTCCGGATCTGATCTCGGTTTGCCACTATTCCTCGCTTTGTAACCAAATATCCTAAAAACTTCCCTGAGGATACGGTGAAAGCACATTTTGCAGGGTTGAGTTTCATGCGATACTCTTAGAGAATGTCAAATGCACGCTTCAAGTGGGAGAGATGATCTCCCCATTTCAGACTCTTGATCAGGAGATCGCCTACATACACCTCCACAATGTCTCCCATTAATTTTTGAAACATTTTGTTCACCAAGCGCTAGTACGTGGCCCCCACATTTTTCAGTTTGAATGGTATAACCTGATATCAGTACATGCTATCCTCGGTTGTGAAACTTGCATGTTTATGGTCTTCTTCATGCATTAGGATCTGGTTGTAGACAGATGAACTATCTGTGAAAGATAACAGTTCATGTCCAGCCGTCGCATCTACCAATTTGTCAATCCGCGGTAGAGGGTAACTGTCTTTTGGACATGCGTGGTTTAGATCCGTGAAGTCAATACATATTCTCCATGACCCATTATTCTTATGTACTGGGATAATATTAGAGATCCAGGTGGGGAAATGGATCTCCCTGACAAAATTAGTTGCCTTTAGTTTTTCAACCTCGACTTTTTCCGCTTTGGACCTATCAGCACCTATCCTTCTCAGTTTTTGCTTGACTACTACTGTATCACTGCGGACATTGAGCAGGTGGCATGCCACGTGGGGGTCAATTCCTGGCATTTCTTCGAATGATCAAGTAAACATGTGTGTGTGTTCTCGGAGGAACTGTATTATAGCCTGACGCTCTTCAGAACTCAATAAGGTGCTGATGAAAGTGGTTTTTGGCGAGCTGCCTCCCATAATTTCCACCTCCTCTAATGGTTCCAGTGAGGGGGGACCCTCCCTCTCTCTTGGGACCAGATCCGGGAGAGGGGGATCCAATTGTAATTGCTATTTGGCAGGTTGCCCCACCTCCATTGGTTCAAAAAGAAGTGGGGACTGCTTCGTTACCATAACATAGCATACCTTGACAACCACCTAATCCTCTCTGATTGTCTCAATTTTCCCGTTATGCGGGAACTTTAGACATTAGTGATAGGAGCTTGGGACAGCTTGGAGTCTATGTAGCCTGGTCCTACCCAAGATCATGTGATAGGGTGTATTAGCTTTTACCACAACAAAGTTTATGATGAGAGTTTCCGGACCAGTAGCTACGGGTAGTTAGATTTCCCCAATTGTCAGAGCTTTGTCCCCACTGAATACATATAGGTTGGAGTTAGTGGCAACCATATCAGAATCAGGAATCTGCAACTTCTTGAATGCGTCATAGTATATCACATATGCTGAGCTGCCTGGATCAACCAATATGCGATGCAAATCATAATCTTCAAAAGGGAGTGTCAGAACAAGTTCATCTTCATGTGGGCTTTGGATGCTACAATAGTCGGCCTCAGTGAAGAGGATAAGAGGATCTTTGTGGGGTACCGCGTTGACCTGTGCACCTGTAGTCAGTTCACTGTTCATGATCCTCATTTGCTTGGCGATGCGCATTTGATGACACGCGCCCTTTTCAGTAACCTGCCCATTTTGTTTGCTTGCCTTTCTAGAAATCATATTTAGCTGGAGGTGGCCATTGAGCGGTCTAGTTCCTGGGGGATCCTGAACTGACGTATTGATCTCCTCAACTGTGTTAGGTGTGCTACAAACTGCTTTAAATACCCCCTTTCAATAAGATCTTGTAGTTCATTTTTCAGGGTCCTGTAGGCTATGGTGCTGTGACCCTTACTCTTATGAAACTTGCACTAGGTCTTTTGGTCTCTGGTACCCAAAGAGCCTGGCTTAAGCGAAGCTGGCCATTTGAGGTAACTCTGATTCTTGATGGAGTCCAGAACCTTATCTGGCATTTTGTTCAAAGGGGCAAAGTTTCTGTCCATTGAGGGAAGAGCTTCTTTAGCTCCTTCCACTCGTGGCTTCTTCTGTGGTTTTCCATCTGCGCCATTGGTTACATTCTGGTACTGACTTCTGGGCATCCGTCCCTTTGATGGGGATTCAGCCCTTTGGCGGCCACGATTACGGTCTCTTTTCGACTTTTGAGGGGAATAGTTCCCTTCTCGAGGGGCCACATGAGCTGTCCGACTAGCCTTTTTTGCTTCCTGACGTCTGTTTAGGACATCCTCCTCCCACCCCGCATGAGTCTCAACCCTATCTAGGAGGTCCTCTAAATCACGGGGTGGTTTCCTGGAAAGGGATCCGAATAAGGCGTTGTTTTCATCCAACCCTTGTTTAAAAGCTATTATGGCAGTCTGTTCGTCACAAGACTCTATCTGGATTGAAATTTCCATGAACCGTTGCATGTAAGACCTCAATGCTTCTCTGTCCTTTTTCTTGATGCTGAACAATGCGTCAATCCGCTTTGGTTGGTGCTTGTTGCATGAGTACCTGTCTATGAAGGTCCTAAATATTTCTTCTGAGGACCTGATCAGTTGCTCAGGTAACCTGTGGTACCACTGGAGCATAGATCCAGACATGGAAGCTTTGACTCTTGACATATGACGTGGTCATACCTTTTATATTGTCCCATAGTTGCTCGATATCTGAATACATGATCCACTGGATCTGACTTGCCATTGAAGACACTAAACTTCGGTTGCCGGTAGCTGCTGGGGTAAGGCTTTCTCATATTCGAGATGCAAAAAGAGATCTGCCTGCCCCTATTATGGCGGATTGAACAAGGGAGTCTTGCATTTTTCTCCCCTTGCCTGTCATTCGATGCATCTGACGTATCAAGTCATTCTTCTCAGCTTCCCATGCAGCTTCTTTGGTGGAATGCTTCTTGGTCTGAGCTCTTTTCCTGTGTTTAGGGTCGACGTCACAATCTTGGTCAATGGACACTGGTTCGGATGTCGTATCCGAGTCCTCATATGAGTTGCTATATTCCGACTTAGATGTCTCGCGTCGAGCTGGGCCCTCATGCCTTGGGTTATTTGCATGACCACTTTTGGAAGGTCATCATCATCAATATCGATGAGTGGCTCATTCCCTGTGTTAGATTGATACAAATGCCTCAGCAGCTGTACTTCTCGTTCAAGATTGTTTCTTTGCTGTTCCAGAGCCTGTATTGCCTGAATAGACTCGGGGTTGGTGAGGACAACATTCTCACCATCTTGACACTCCTCTTGAGCATTATTCCTGGGGTCTGCACCGGGAGCAGTTGGTCCGTCGGTGCTGGTCATAGGTCTTTGGAGGGGGTTATTCGCTTCATTGTGACCGACGTTCTCCCCTCCTTCAGGTATCTCGTGCTCTTCTTCTCTCACAGCAATGCTGTGCGTGGTAGCACCACCCTTTGTTTTCTTTGCCTCTGCCATCACAATGGTAAGAGTTTTTAAACTAAATCAGTTGTTTGAACAAATGTTTACCTGCTTTCATCCCTACAGATGACGCCACAAGATGTAGGGGAGTTTTCGAGTATCCCCTAATCTTCCTCAGTGCCTTGTGATCCAGATGCTTTGACTGAGTAGAGAAGGGATGAGATGATTGTGAGTTTAGGGTTGAACTGCCTGGCGGCTGCCTATGTATCTCCCTTTTGAATTAGAAGAATCAAACCCTATTTTGCGTAGTTCCTAAGAGCGAATATCTCTAGTTCTTATAGGAAGAGTTACAAGAGTCTTAGGTTTAGGGCTGTCCTCACCGCTTGTGAGTTCCATTCCATCCTCAGACTCTACCTTCCTACTAGGATTCCTCTCTTTATGGAAGTCTGAATCTAGACCATATCTTATGAGAGGTAAGTTTCCTTGTTGATCGTAATGTCCCATCATACATGGGAAGATTATATCTAAAAGGTAACTCCTAAGATATGTCATCACGATTCCTTCCTTATCATCAGAGATTGCCCTTTTCAGTTTCCTTATGTTCAGGAACTGTCTATATCAGTTCCTAACGACTTGGAGAATTGTCATACTTAGAGGCGGTTAGCCACGTGCCTAACACATGCCCATTAAACACTCATGCTAAGCACGAGATCACTTATTCACAAAACTGATCCGATGGTCCTCGTCTCATTCTGGACATCTATAGTCTTAGGTTATTTCCCATACACATGTCATCTGTTCAATGCGGAAAATCCTCCCTACAATTACAAAAAAAAATGTGTCCTCTAGAGTTCCTTTTTCAACCGATTTGTCCTCTAGAGTCACTCCCTGTAAGTTTTACATGAAAAGAGTCCAGAGGACCAGTTTTGGGGAAAAGCAACTTTAGAGGACACCATTTTTTTTTCCGTAACTCACAAGGACAAATTCCAGCATAAAGTAATCCATGATTTCAATTTTTTTTTAAATAAATAAGCTATGGTTGGGCAGACCCCACTTGTATTAAACTCAATGTTTCCTTACATAGATTTTTCCATTTGCATCCTCATTTACAATGGTTTGTAATTCATAATCTTAGGGACTAGCAAAATGGACCGTAGACAACTCTTGATTATGTAAAAGTCCTGCAAGATAGTCAGCTACCCTATTCCCTTCTCTAAAAACATGTGAAAAAGTAATATAACTAAACATATCTTTTTTCCTCTCGATAGTTGCCACCACATCTTTACAGTACCAGGAAGGTTTCTCTAACTTGTTAATGGCATTTATGGCTCTCATGGAATCAGACTCCACTTCTACCTCAGCAAAACCTTCTAGTATGCATCTCTCCAGACAGACCTCAATAGCCTTGAGTTCTTGGAATATAACTGATTGATGACTTCCAGTCCCACTAAAAGCTGCAACAACTCAACCTTCCTTGTCCCTCATCACTCTTTCGTGACTTGCACCATTCTTGTTTAGAGGCTCATCTGTGTTAGCTTTAGTTCTGGTGCCCATTGGATGATTCCATGCACAATTAATATTCACCTGTTGCTTGAACTGGGTGGTGATGTTTAACCTGAGGAAGAGATTTCGAACCTTGACAGTATCTTTGACATCAGGTCGCAAGACTTGTATATAATTCCTCAAATCTCGTTCCATCTTGTTGAACAGTGTCTCTGAAGTTTTAGAGGTTTGCTGGAACCTTCTTTCATTCCTTTCTTCCAGATACTATTCACCAATGCACAAATGAATATTTTGTACATCTCCCCTACTTCTTCGTCTTGACTCAACCTCATTAAGGAAGCCCATTCTTGATTTGCATTACTAGAATCGGTAGAAATTCCCAACAATCTCTTTACTCTTGAGAAGAAGTCTCTCGAGTAAGGACACTAAAAAAACAGGTGTGTGTGGAGAATTCTCTATTGTGAGAAAAGAGACAACAGGAAGACTGAGTAATAATTTTCTTGCGAACTAACCTGTCTTGTGTGGGAATGCTATTGGAGAAGAGCTGCCAAGTAGTGAATGAATGCCTGGGCATCACCCAACTACCCGAGACCAATCGACTCCATCTTTTCTTATCTCGGACAGGAGACAAAGCTGCATAGGCGCTACTAGAAGAGAACAACCCACTATGATGTGCTGTCCACACTATGAAGTCCGAATCCAAATGCTTGTTTATGACCACTGCCAATATGCTACCTTTCAAATTTTGAGATTGCATGGTGTGTACTTATGCATTCCAGCTCCCAGAAGTCATGATATAACTCACTTTAGGGTTATAGGAAAATCCCAAGATGCCACCGCCTCTTCATCTTGGATTAGGGGTGAACGAGAACACCACAAGTCATGCCATAGTAGAGTGTTTTCCCATTTGCAATCTCATATTTGATGAATTTCTTTGCAATCTCTCTGGTATTCAAAATATTCCGCCAAGTTCATGGGCAATCTTTTGGGATACTCATGGTCCAGAAGAACTTTTCCTTAATGTGTTGCTTCCAAGTCCAATCCACCCATATAATGTCCTCTCTTGTCACCAGCTTGAATATTAGACCACAATAAGCTCATGAGTTTCGTCTTTGTAAATTCATAACTCCCAAGCCACCCTCATCTTTAGTGAGACATACTGTACTCCAACATGCCTGGTGGTGCCCTTTCTTCATGGTTGTACCCGTCCATAAGAATTGTGCACATAACTTTTCCACTTGTTCCAGAACAGTAATTGGGAGAATAAAGGTTCTCGACCAATAAGTGTGGAAAGAAATAAGAACTAAGTTGATCAGTTGTAATCTACCAGCATGTGAGAGCAACTTTGATTTCCAATTTAAAATTTTCTTAGTGATCTTCTCGACAAGGGATTGACATTCCTTGATCCCCAATCTGGCTGAGATGAGAGGAAGGCCTAAGTATCTCACAGGAGGTTTAACCAGCTCCACCCCCAGGAGAGTAGCCAAAGCTACAACATCTTGGTGATTTAATCCTCCAGCTAACAAAGATGTTTTGTGCTTGTTGATATTTAACCCTGTAGCATCTCCATATGTTTTTAAGCACTCTTTGATAGCATTCACAGAAGCACAATCACCCTTGCAGAACAACATACCATCATCCGCAAATGCCAGATGAGACAATCTCACTCTGCTACATTTGGAATGAAATGAGATGGCTTTGCTGTTAATGTGCTGCATAATAATAAAACTGAGAATTTCCATCACCAGAACAAACAGATAGGGGGATAAAGGATTTCCCTGCCGAATACCTCTCTTCCCTTCAAGGAACCCTTCAGGAGCACCATTGATCATAATAGAGTAAGAGGGAGTTGCAATGCACATCTCTATCTATTTATACATAGACAGAGAAAAGTTAAAGACCTTGATCATAGCTAGGATAGCCTCCCAGCTCACCATGTCATAAGCTTTCCTTATATCTAGCTTGATCGAGCATCTAAGAGTGCCATACTTCCTATCATAACCTCTGAGGAGTTCATGAGAAAGAAAAATGTTGTCCTGAATGGATTTGCCAGGAATGAACGCTGATTGGTTTGCTTGGACAATGTCATTAATGACTAACTTTATCCTATTAGCCACAACCTTTGAAATACATTTATAGATGGTGTTACATAGCGCTATCGGTCTGAAATCCTCAACCTTTGAAGGATTGCTAACTTTAGGTATGAGACATATGAAAGTAGCATTAATCCCTCGAGGACATCTATAATATTTGAAAGCATTACTGATAGCCTCTGTAAAATCATCCCCAACTATATTCCAACAACTCTTGAAAAAGAAAGGAGTGTAACCATCTGGCCCAGGTGCTGCATTATCTTTCATCCCAAAAAGTGCTTCCTTTATTTCCTTTTGCGAGATATCAGCTTCTAGAAGAATTTTCATAGAGGGTGAAATGATGGCTTTGACATGAAGGCTATCAAAAAACTTTTCTCCACTAATCTCCGCTACTTTAGAACCCAGAATCTCAGTGTAATACCACACTATAGATTTTATAACCTCAGCTTGACCCGTTACAGTAACACCATCTGCATTCTGAATGCACCATATGCCACTTTTAGTTTTCCTTTCCTCTAGCGATTTAAAGAAAAAAAGTAGTGCATTTGTCTCCTTCTCTCGCCCAAACATCTTCTGGTTTACTCTTGATTTCAGCAGCTTTTATCCGAGCCAAGTCACTATACTTTCCGAGAGCTTCCTTTTCTCTTTGTCCCAACAAAAAATCCTAAGGTTTAGCTTGCAGCTGCCTTTGCACATCATACATGACTTCCCTAGCTTGCTCCACTCGACCATGAATGTTTGAGAACTGAGATCTAGCCCATGGTTTGATTCTCGTCTTCAGAAGTTTCAGTTTTTGCATAAGGACGTACATTGGGTTCGAAAACAATTGCACATCCCATACTTCTCGCAACATGTTTTGGAAATCCTGTTGTTCTACCTAATAGTCCTTGAACCTAAAAGGTAGGGCTTTACATTCATAATCATACCAGAAAAGCAAGACTGGTGAGTGATCTGATACTCTATGGGGTAGAAATTCTGCCTTAGAAGATGGATATACATCAATCCATAAACTATTGACTAAGCATCGATCAATCTTAGTCATAATTCTGCCTTTTCCCTCCACCTTGTTATTCCAAGAGAAAAAAAACCCATTAAAGCTCAAGTCAGACAGACCTGCTCTTTGTAAACATTCCACAAATTCCTCAGCTTCTCTAGGGTGCATTGGACTACCTCCCATCCTTTCCTCAGCTTTAGTTATGTTAGTGAAATCACCAACTGTAGCCCAAGGAAGCATGATTGAACTTTAAATAGACATTATATCCCTCCATAGTTTAGTTCTGAGAGCTTTGGAATTTCTAGCATAGACAACCGTGAGCCTGAAGACTTCATTGGTAGGCTTGAAAGTAACTTGACAGTGAATAAACTGATCAGAGTCCTGTAACTTCACAATGCTTATCATATAGGGATCCCAAAAAATCCAAATTCTACCTGCTGGATCTTTTCCATAGTTATTCGTCTGTTCCCAGAGAGGACAACAAATGTTCCTTATGTACTCATACTTGTCTTGCCGCACTTTGGTTTTGAGTAAACAAAAAACACTAAGCTTCTTATTCAATCTTACTTTATTTATCTCCCTAGCTTTCTCAATGTCATTGGTGCCTCTGACATTCCAAAAACACATTGATGTAATCATCTATGATTTTTCTTTTGGAGCCTCTTGTTTTGCCCCTACCCTTTTTGCCACTACTTTGATTCTTATCTGTCGCGGCTTGAGATTTGTTATTGGACTGTTGACTTGAGTTACAACACACTTTGCCAGATCATGTAACAACACCAGTTGGCACCATTGGTGTAGTAGGTTCAACTTCAGCACCTTCATTCTCTATGATTTGATCATTAAAAAACTCAGTCTCCTCTTGCATCTCGTCCACCTCAGAATTTCTATCCTCTTCATCAATGTCTGTTAATAGGTGAAACCTGCTAGCCTCCATGTTAAATGCTAACACCATTTCATGTTCCACTGCAGCGTTGCTTAGTTCAAGAGCAAAGGGGACTAGAGATTGCTCCAACTCTGCAGCACTTGCTGCTGTAGGATCTTTTTCCTTCCATACAACGATGTCAAAATTCCCATTTTGTGCTGCCTCCCCTTGCGCTACCATATTCCATGGAGATATAGGCAGATTTACAACTGCTTCTTCTTGCGGAATATTGTCAGGGGGGACCTGAGGGTTTATCTCAGGTTGTCTCACTTCTTTATGACTTGTATGCATTTCCTTGCCTACTTTAGGAAAAGGTTCTGCTTCATTAGTCGCTGTAGAAGGTACTGGTCTCCATTCAATGGCCTGCTACCTTCGCTGTAGCCTTCTTCTTTAACTCTTAGATAGTCTAATATTAGTTCCTTGTGGCTGAGCTTCTTGTGCCATCGGTTCTTTTCCTTTGTCTAGAGCTTGCGACTGTGCTGTAGGAGTATGCACTTGCTGAGGTGTTGGCACTTGCACACTAGTTCTAGTTGCTTGCCTGCACTCTGACACTAAATGCCCAACTATCTTGCAGTGGTTACAGAACTTGGGCAAAGTACCTAGTTAGACTTTTTGCCAGAACTCAATACCTCGTTCAAGCACTTCAACAGATATCTGATCTGGTATCGGTTTCGACAAACCATTATCAACAAGTACGCTCGCATAATAGCCATTTTTCCGCTCCAGAGAATTCATGTCTACCCGAATAGGACTGCCAAAGCCTCTACCCATACTCATTAATATATCAACCTCCCTATACTCAAAAGGCAGTCCTGGGAATTTGATCCAAACAAAGCTAGTAGTTTGTCTATGAGATTTTACGTTAAAGCTAGGCGTCCACCATATAAATCTTACAAGCTGTCCTTGTAGATGCCAAGGCCCCCCAAAGAATATTTTGTTAAAGTCCACCTCATTATCAAGGTGAAACACAACATATACTTTTCCCAAAGGTGAAAGCTTTAAACTTCTTGTTAAACCCCAATTAGTGTTGACTACCGATCTGATAGTGTCTAAATTTAGGATCTTTGAATCCATTCGAGCAATGAGAGCAAACTTACATGCTTCTACTCCTCTTTCAAACGTACTCAAAGGAATCTTAATTGCTGGTTTATCATCTTTCTTGGATGGCATGGGAAGAGTTGAAACATCTACCGTTTGCTTCATTCTACCATTTGCTATGTTCGCATAAGATTCCTTGGTTGTGTTATCTTCAACTCTGTTTCTACTTTCCCATTGTCTCGAAGATTCCACACCATTCCCTACAGGAAAACATGTTTGGTGTCTATCACTACTGAACCCAATTGGGATCGAAGCCATCTCTCCAGAACAAAAAAAGCTGCACCCCAACAGGAGGAAGATGCTTGTTTCCACTAAAGAACTCACACTGTTAACAGTGTAGGATTTTACAAATAGTGGAGATTAAGATAGCTTTCACCAAAGAACTCACACTGTATTCAGTGGAGGATTCTACCTAAAATAGAAAGAAAAGAAGGGGTTTTAAGATTTCAATTTTAGTAACCTTTAAAGACAAAATAAGTTAGCCTGACCTTTTTGTTTTTTTTGAAGTACCAGTTTTATTCCTCCGTGTTATTATAGATACAAAGCATACATTTTTTTATTTTTTTTCTAAATACCAGTTTCACCCTTCTGTGTTATGTTTATAAAACAGAGAAATTTGGTGATTATTTGTACCCAAATAGGTGAACATACCTCATACATTATATTGTTGTATAAACAATGAATGTTCATACCCCAAATATGTATGAACATTGATTCCTCATACTCCAATAGGTGTTCTTCCTAATCATACATTATGTTGAGGTATGAACATTGATTGTGCATAACTCATGTTGAGATATAAACAGTGATTGTGCATACATCAATGAACAATGATTGTTCATACGAATAGTGATTGTTTATAGCTCATGTTGAGGTATGAACAATGATTATTCATACCCCAAAAAAGTCTGAACAATCAATACATTGATTGTTCATAGCTCATATTTGAGGTATGAACAATGATTGTTCATACCTTCATACCCCAAATAGGTGTTCTTACTAATCATACATTATGTTGAGGTATGAATAGTGAATGTTCATATCCCAAATAGGTATGAAGTTTTTACTGATCATACCTTATGTTGAGGTATGGACAATGATTGTTCATAGCTCAGGTTGAGGCATGAACAATGATTGTGCATAGCTCATGTTGAAGTATGAACAATGATTGTTCATACGAACAGTGATTGTCCATAGCTCATTGATCAGCTCCCAAATGTGCGATTTATACCCGTATATTGTTGCATTACAACCTTTCTTACGCTTAACGAAAAGATAACTCATAGCTTTTACTGCCTTTTTCAGGTTAAGGAGTATTTCAGACCACTTATCATAAAAGCTGTGTCTTAGCACTAAAAGGAGCCTTAATCACACTTATTATGAATAATCAACGGCCTTAATCACACTTACTATGGAAAAGTATTGAAAAGTCAAAGTCAATGGTCAATGTCAAAAGTCAAGGCCCTCAAATAAGAAGACCAGAAATGGAAGCCCTTATCTCAAAATATGATGACTTTCTCCCTAAACCTACCTTGGTCAAGAAGAAACCAAAAGCAAAAGCAAAAGTGAAGTGTGAGGTGTCTAGTTTGTAAGGGAGAAGGGCAAATCTGTAAAAGGCAAAAGTAGGGGTATATAAGCTAAAAATAAGGGAGAGAGAAACCATCCATTGTCTTAGGATCCAAACCATTTGGTTTGTTTAATTTCTTGTCTAGTTTTTCAATTCTTGTTTTTACTTTCTTGTTTGTTTTATTTCATTTCAATCCAAACTTGTTATTTACTTGTTCTTATTTCAATTTGCAATCTTATTTACTTATTCTTATTTCAATCTTCAATCTCATCTTGTTGTTCTTATTTCAAGTTTGTTTCAATCTTTCTTTAATGTTTTCAAGTCATTTCAATACAAACAATCAAATCTTTCAAGTTTTCATTAGCTTAGAACCATTTTAATCCATACAAGAGTCTACATTTCTTTTTCACATCTCCCTCACTCAAACTCTACATAATTTAGGATGAACCTCACTTCTAAAAACAAACTCTTTTGAAGTTACCACCACTATCTAAAGCTTCAAATGGCGCCGCTGACATGGATGAAAGAAGTGAGAGTGATTGGTTGAGAATCTAAGAAGGGAGCATCATTCTCATCTCTCCATTTCTATTTTTTCAATTTTTCATCATTTTATTTTATTGTTTCTTAGTATTGATCTAATTTCTTACAAATTAGGTTGTGGGACAACAAAACTGGAAAGGAGCTGAAGATATTGCAAAAGAAAGACCCACGTTCACCGACGTTGGCGGGCGACCGCGAGTTCAGCTCCAGAGAAGTGTGTCTAGTTTTTTTGTAGCTCAGTTGGTTTTTGATGAATAGTGGCACTCCGAGCCCAGATTTTGTAATAGAGTAGGATAAAACAGTGGAACTTCGATTGCAATAGTTAGAGATAAAAATAAAAACGAAAAAAAATTAGGAAAAATTGGTTTTTGATTGATTTCTTATGATGAACATGAGCTACAGTTGGTTTAAGTTATATACTTACCAATGGATTAAAGTTTTAATTGCCATGGGAAGTTCAAGTGTGTGAGGCAAGTTGTGGATTATAGCTCACACACTTTGAATCAACTTGGTAATCAACACTCTAAGTCTATTTGACTTTAGTTAATCTAGGTTATTAATCTAAAACTAGTTAATTAGATTAGTATAATATTAGTTAGTTTTAAGTTTGAGCCCTTGAAGACAAAGTTGTATAAATTGTCAAAAACCCAACTTGTGGGGTTTTTTTTAAGTGGGCCTTTATTGTAACTTAAAACAGAGTAAAACTCGAAAGGTTGGGACTGATTCTCAGATCACGTGCCAACCGATGTTTCCTTCTCCTTAAGTAGGGTCTAAGCACGGCTTGAGAGGTAAATTCTAAACCTCCTCGAAGCCTAAGTAAGAGGATACCTTGTGTGTTCAAGCATACTTACATGATTGTTTGAAATTTACTTTCCGCACTGCAATTTACATTCGCGCATAAGGTTGAACCCGAGCCACGTAACAGCCATTGGGAAGTCATTACCCAATTAATGTAAGTAAATTGGACGTTGCTTGATTCTTGAAAGCCCTATACCAAAAAAATTAATTAAAATCAATCAACTAGAGCCTAAAGTAGTCACGCTCCTCCAGAAAAGGACAAAAATTTAGCCACGAGGATTTAGAGTAATCATTTACCAGATTCTAGTGGACCAACTACCTTCTTCACTCCCCTCCCCTAGATTCATCGTAAGTGACATTCTTCGTAGCATACCACTTGGTGAAGTGACTGCCTACTCTTCTGAGATGTGTAGTAGAGCCATCCTAGTCTCGAGCCCAACTGTTCCTCTGAACAAGGCATATTAAAATATAGACCAAAAACAAAGTTTTCAAAACTCCATACTTGCAAAAATGAATTTCAAATTCTTGAGCATACATTGCACTGTTTGCACATGTTAGGATAGTTTTGGGGTCTTGCTAAAAGTGTATGATATTACATTCAGACACTTCTAGTATTAGCAAGAATAAAACTTACTCACGTAGGAGAGCTCGTCGCCTTAGACAATCTCTTGTTTCTAGTCCTCCATCTCATAAGATGGCTGACGAAGTAGTGCAAGCTGAAGAGCCTCTCTTCAACTTCTACACACCGTTGCAAGATGGGCCTCCATCTTGTATAAGAATCACACCACTTACGAGCGAATTTAGGATTCCACCAAACGTGTTCAATCTTCTACCCATCTTCCACGGGTTAAACACGAGTTATCGTACAAGCATCTACTCCAGATACATGAAGTATGTAATACTTTTAATAATCCGGGGGTCACCGACGATCAGGTTAAGCTACGAGTGTTTCCTTTCACTCTATTCGGTAAGAGTCACGCTTGGCTTCTTTCACAGAAGGCCGAATCTTTCGATACATGGGAAAAGGTTGTGTTGTCCTTCATGAAGAAATACTTTCTGCCGAAGAAAATAGAAGAGATCAGAAGCAAGATACAATTCTTCAGACAGAGTCCGAGTGAGACATTTTCCAAAGCATGGAATAGATTCTCTGACCTACTCCATTCATGTCCTTACCATAAACTAGAAAAATCCACTCTTGTCCAATGTTTCTTCAAAGGCCTTCTCCCAGAACACAAAGTACCCCTTGACATCATGAGTAATGGTAATTTTTTGGATAGAGGTGCAATTAAAGCCTTAACCTTTCTTGAAAACCAAGCTAAAAAGAGTACCCAGTGGGGCGACATAAACAATTCTAGAATAGCCCAACCCAGTACAACTAAGGCTAGTGGTATCTTTGAGGTGAAATCAGATCCAGAAATCAAAACCTTACAAAAAAGATTGGTGCCCTCGCAACGAAACAAAAAGACCAAGCCCCTCATCCTGTCATGAATGTAAATACCTCCCCATGCAATTTATGTCTAAGCTTTAATCATATAGATGCCACCTGTCCTTTGATCACAAACCTCTCATCACTTCAGCCAAAAGAAGTATGTGCTTTCAATGTACCAAATGCACCATGGAGACAACATCCAAACTTCGCATGGACCAATGTTCCACAAAACCAAACACCACCAGGTTTCAACAAACCAACAAATACCTTCAGACAAGGACAATGACAAGGTACTTATAACAATCAGAGCAAAGTATTGGTTCCATCCCAGTTTAACTAGAACTATCAAAACCTAGCTATCAATAACCAAAGAGACCTAGTTCTCGTTACACCATCAACTAGTGTCGAAACAGATAAGCCCATTGAAATAATGCTATCTATCATGTAATAGCAAACCCAAATCCTAGCATCCATGCAACAATCTCTGAACTTGTTAGCCCAAGATAAAACCCAGAAAGGTGTGTTCCCAGGTCAAGCTATTCCTAATCCTAAATCGACAAACACAGCCTTTGAAGCAACAAGTGCCGTGAACGAAGTTAGAGCGCTAAAAACTCTTTCTTAATCATCCCATCTACGAGGATTGACTCTCTCTTCTCCCGGGTAAGGACATTCCATGTCTTGCGCAGTAAATCCCCCAACTCGCGTAGCTGAAACTCTGTCTGTCTAGATTAGGTTCGCCACAGAATAGACACAAAAATTGCCTAAGATTATCTGTTATGATTTGTTTTAAAGTAGTACCATCTAGAATCATAGCTTTTGAGTACAAGTTTCTTAAAACATATCTCCATAGTTTTCAAAACCAGAAGATATAAAAATGAAAACTATATGCCCTGAGTAACCAAAATGATACCGGATTAACGTATAATTTTATCTTCTTGACAAAACCTCTACATGGATAGAGATATATTTTGAATGAGAAAACCAACTTAAAAAAAAAGGAAAGAGATGAGGCGTCTCCAAACGAGAATTAAACAAATAGAGTAACCCAAAGTGATACTATTCTTTGTTTAATTCTACCTGTTGCCTCCACCTCTCTATTTTGTCTCGAGAATCTGACGTTAAAAGATTTAAAAATTTAAAAATTTTCAAAATTTTCCTTTCTTAAAAATCTTTCCCCGCTCGTTTAAATCTTTTCCCCTTCTAAATCTCTCTCGTTTCTGAAATTTTTTTCAAAAATGTTTTCTATAGCAAACAAAAACCCTTCACCTAGCAAGACTAGATGGATCAGTTTCAATGATCAGGTGCAAGCACTTCCTAGAGAATTGCAGCTTAAGATATGGACACATATAACGAAAATCATTCCTGGTTTAGGTAAGAGTTCATACGCACGTAAGAGACGAGCTATGAGAGAAGGTTGGTGCTAGAATTGTCAAACACCAACTTGCCCCAGTCTTCAACCTCATAATAACTCTATTTATAAAGTCTACATATGTTATCCCCCAGTGTATTATGCTTGGTCTAAGAGAGTAATCCAGCTATCTGGTTGGGATTGACTAAAGTTTTCAAAAACTTCCAAGTCTTGGGGATCTGACTTAAAACGACCCACCTTTTTAAAATTTTAGTCAAACTTATTCAAAACCCAAAAAAATTAATAAAAATTTTCTTTTTGTTATATGTACATATTTTCCTACAGTTCCTGCACAGTTCTTTCCATCATTTGTTTCTCATCTACTGTTGGATGTGAGTGTACCCTATAACGTTATATTGAATTTTCGATGCTGATCATTTTGGTACCTCACGGGTCAAGATCGGATTAGTAACAGAAGCGCAGATCGGCTCTTGAAGTTGGCAAGGCACTAAGGACATGATTGGAATTTCCTGATTTCATTTGCACTTGGGCCAAAAATTTAATTTCATAAAAGAGGCGCGTGAGCTTAATGGTTTGATGGCACGTGCGAGGCGACATGGGCCATCAAACCATTAAGCCTACGTGACTGCCCACTTCCCTTCTTCTCCATCACAAAAATCCCCAACCCTAGCTACCCAATTTGACTCACGCTTGCCCTTATTCCACTCGAACACACCTTAACACACCTCTACCCAATTTCAACCCCCATTCCAACTCAAAACCCCAATTTTATCAATCCCTTCTCTAAATGGCTCGAGTTCTTAAAATCGTGCCGGAGTAAAATTTTCAAGACCTCTTATATTCCTATCTGTTTGAAGTGCACTTCAGGGCTGAGATTAGAAGAAGAGGATGTGAACCTTGGTTTTGTTGGAAGGTGCGGCTTATTCTCCCTCTCTTACCTTTTCAATTTATAACTGCATGCTTAGAGGGGAGGATGACCGCATCACGGTTGTCAAGGATGGCTGCTCGCTGGAGTTCACCAAGGAGGTGGTGAGTGGTGTTGTAGGGATTCCTCTAAAGGCTTATGTTCAGATGGAACAGTCCCCAGATGGAAAGACCATCGACGTGATGATGGTAGAGATGCTTCTTGAGGGGGTGAAAAACCCCAAGTCTCATTGCGCGTATCAGAGTTCGCTACAAAGGAACCAACTAGCAGTATCTCAGTGGAAGCCTACAACCTGCTAGGCTTGCCCAAGCCTTCGGATATAGGTAAGGCGATGCCTCATCTTTTATGGATTCTTTAAGAGCAAAAGAATAGCTTCTATATCATCTCCTTTATCTTTGAGCAACCCTGTAAACCGAAGAAGTCAACCGCCCCTCTACCAGTCCTGGTCACCAAGATCATGCAACACTGGGGATTCCAAGTCATAGACGCCTTAGTGGAGGTCAAGGATGCTACCACAGGTCCTATCTATGCCCACTCCGTCCAGAAGTCATGGCTTCCACCTGAAGCCAGAGCCGCTGAGCAAGCACACCCGACTAAGAAGGTGGATTACTTCGCTGAAGATGCCACTCGACAGTTCACTCAGCCCATGGACAGAATTCACTTCCTCCATGGAGGCCAGAGGATTCTGCATTTGTATCTCCACCAGCTCAAGGAAACTCAAGGGAACATCATAGCAGAACAACAGACTATCAGAGCAAAACATCATACCCTCAGAGAGGAGCAACGGTCATTCCAGCAGGAGCAGGGATGTTTTCAGCACAATGTCACTAGAACATTGCAGAGTATCAGAGATGCTCTCCCGCGTAGTGATAGACATGCCAGGTCCCAACGTCAGCAGGGAGAAGGATCTTCTAGACGTCGAGACGAGTCACGCACGAATTCTGACTAGGATTCCTAGTGTCCGTATAGTTGGATTTATTTATTTTTCTTTTTCTTTTTCACGTGTATGATGTAGTATAAGTTTAATTATATGCTTAATATTATTTGCTTGTTTTATTTTGTTTTTTGTCTCTTGTGGAATTTGGTATATGAGTAGAATGTAAACTAGATACATCATGCCAAAATTTTCCATTTTTCTTTCATGCATTTCATATATGTTTTCAAAATTATAGAAACCCAAAAAGCTTTTATAGTAGAATAAATATCCCTAGTATAATAAACCATTTATTTCTCGTTTTACATCAAACAACCCACGCCCAAAATTTATTTGGGGGTGGCGTATTTTCATCATGAAGAACAGAATACAGGTGTATCGCCATTTTTGCTCATGTTTCTATGGTAATCTCTATCCTTATCTCTTCATACTTTGAGGACAAAGCATAGTTCTATTTGGGGGTGGTATAGTAACATTTTGCAAAAACTAGGCATTTTCTATATAGTAGATATAATTGTATATTTCTTCCTTTCTATTTTTTTTTCCGAAAAAGACTAAAAATATTTTTCCGTTTAGTATTAAAAAATCTTGTTTCCTTTTTCTATGATGAATTAAAAGGTTAGAAGTCTCATTATAGCAATAGAGTAAGGACTTGTTCTTCGTACTTAGACTAATATACGTACAATAGTTTCTACATCTTTTCATGAATGACATGCATCAACATTTGTTGTATATAGCAGTGAGTTTCCGAAACCAAGGTTAGAATAATTAAGTTCTATATCCTGTGAGAATCTAGCCAAAATCTTCATCTGAATGATTATTGAGTGATGACACAAATGATGTCCGGATAGAAAGACCACACGTCCACTTGCTTGATCACCACGCCATATCCTAAGAGGGAATTTTGGCCCTTTTTGGATCGATATAGCCAAATAAACGTTAAAAACCCAAAAAGATAGTTTTCTTCTAGTTACCCCTCTTGAGCCTTAACCCTTTTTAAAAGCCTTTTTAGTCTTCAGCAAAAATTCCTAACCCATTACAACACACAATAAAAAGCTTACCCAGCTGATAAGTTGAGAACTGGATGGATATCAAAAAAAGAGAAGAGAAGACCTTGTACAAAAACTAAACAATTATTTGCTTCAAAAAGAAAAGAAAAGAAAGAGAAAAAAATAAAGACCCAAGAAAAACCAAAACTCCAAAAAAATCCAAAGGAGTAAAAAAAATCGAATCTCCCAAAAGTTCAAAATCAAAAGGAGATGATATCAGAAACAAAAAGAAACAAAAGCAAAGTTAGAACTCCCAAAATTCAAAATCATATGGAGTCACAAAGCCAAAGGGCTAAAAGAATGTATCACAATTTGGAAGCAAAAGAACAAAATGAGGTTCTTCTATGGTTACAAGTATCATAAAGACCCAATTTTTTGACTTATCAGATTTTGTTTTTTCCTTCATTTTTCTTTCTAAACCATCACCCTAACCCCGTAACTCCTAATAAAAGACCTCTAGCTCGATTAGGAATAGGATGGTGTGATAGTAAGTGGCAAGCATGATCAATCGACCCCAGTTTCTTTAGCTATATCGATCCAAAAAGGGCATAAATTCTCTCATAGGATATGGCATAGTGATCAAGCAAGTGGATATGTTATCTCTCTATCCATACATCCTTTTTATCATCACTTAATAATCATTCAGATGAGGCTTTTGGCTAGATTCTCACATGATATGGAACTTAACTGTTTTAACCTTGGTCTCGGAAACTCACTGCTATATATAATCAAATGTTGATACATGCCATTCATGAAAAGATGCATAAACTATTGTATGTATATTAGTTTGAGTTCGAAGAATGAATCTTTACTCTATTGCTATAATGAGACTTCTAAACCATTTATTCATCATAGAAAAAGGAAAACAAGATGTTCAGTACTAAACAAGAAAAATATTTTTGGTCTTTTTGAAATATTTTAAGAAAGAAAGAAATATAAAAATATACTAAATCTATCTAATATAAGAATGATATATAATAAATGCTTAGTTTTTACAGAATATTACAATACCACCCCCAAACAGAAATATGCTTTGTCCTCAAAGTATAAAGAAAAGGAAAGAGATTACCATAGGAACATGAGCAAAAATGGCAGTAACATGTACTATGTTCTTCATGATGAGAATATACCACCCCCAAACAAGTTTGGAGCGTGGGTTAATAAATATAGAACGAGAAATACATGGGTTATTGTACTAGGGATTTATGTAATTATTCTACTATGAAATACTTAACATGTATGTAGAATTATACTTAGAAGTTAAGAAAAAATAAAAAGATGGGAAATGCAAGTATGTAAACAATTTATATGAAATGTGTGTGTGTGTGTGTGTGTGTGTGTGTGTGTGTGTGTGTGTTTTCTTAACTTTGCAAATCTATCTACTTTTTATTTACTAATAGTTGAATTAAAATAACTAGGGGAAAGTATAGATCCCTTACATACAAAGATTCTGATCGAACAGAATCTTCATTGGAGAAAATCAAGGTGCGGCGCAGGTTAACGAGGTGCAGACGCGTGTCACATGCGGGCGCGGGTGAACGAGGTGCGGGTACGGCATGGGTGCGTGGTTGGCAGGCGTGGCGCAGGTCGATTTGCAGCGTTTTGGCTCATTTTCTCCAGCAGTCTTTGGTGAGACAGCTCATAAAAGAGGGAGGAGGGGGACGAAAAAATAGTGATCTACGGTGGCTTGATCCCAAAATGGGTATGTAGGCTACCTAAAATGTGATAGGGTTATATACTAAAAGCATTACTTTTGTAATAACTCTAATTATTTATATTTTGAATGAGAATCATATGGGCAAATGTTATGCATATTATATATGTTATTAGTTATATGCATGTGTCTAATACTTTATGTTGTAGATGATATGGTGTGGACACACAGAAGATCATATCATCAGTACCTTATAAAGTATAAGTAAACGTTCACAACCTAAATGGATTTGGACAAACCATTGGTATGGTTGTAGTATAATCTGGTATTAGTCTATCTTGACTATAGGATTACACTAGTACACTTTGTGTGTATTGAACAGGACCAAGTGAGGTTGTTTCTCTTTATACTGACTATATAAGAGAACAAACACCTCTATTATTATGGATGCTTGTCCTCTTAATCCAGATATAATAACGGGCACTTACGTGCATTGTACATTGATCTAAATCATCAATGAGTGAGATTCATTTGTGAATCAACAAACTCGATGGATTGGGTAATTACATTGTATGTAAGGTGTGCTATTGATTATAGAAGGAATCCGTGTCCCACAAGAAGTCTGGCTGATGATGTCGCCTTGAGGAGCTCATAAGGATTGTCATGTAAACCCTGCAGGTGGATTTGATCCGACATGACAATGAGGTTGAGTGGTACTACTCAAGGACATAAGAAGTTGATTAATGTAGTTGTCAGTAACTTGACTTAATCAACGGACATTTAATATCTTAAACACAGGGAGATCAACGAGCATATAATATGGAGCCCATAAACGCTGACACGTAATTTGGGATTAGGGTGGTAGTGTAACAATGGCCTTTAGTGGAATAAGCCATTTGTTGACGGACTTGGGCCGTGTGTTTTGGGCGAACATGGGAAGCCCAAGCCCGTCAAGAGGCCCAACCCTAATTTCTCCTCATGGTCCCTGTTGTAGCCTATAAAAAGAAACCTCTTTCTCTAGCCGTTTTCTACACAAGAAAAATCAAGGTTTTGCTCAAGAAAAATAGATCCATAAATCGGATCCAATTTTGTGAGTGATAGAGGCCAAGTGAGAAAGGAGAGGTTGGTAGATCGTTGCCCACACAACGTCCAATCTAAAGATAGGAATACAATAGAAGATCAAGAGGTTGTTGATTTCATAGCTATTGGACTCTCAGAGTTATCTTAACCGGATTTACAGGTATGTTTTCCAATCCAAAATTGTGAGACCATTAATTCTGCTACGCGTGGTTTTCACAGTTTGTAGAAATATTCATTCTGAAATAACGGTTCCTACAAAATGTTGGTGCAACCGATAAAAAATAGAGCTCTAACACTAGTAAAGTTAATGGTCGCGTAAATGGGTGCGACAAATGGCACCGTCTGTGGGGATCGAACTAAATGAATGACAAGGGAAGATTGTTTGAAGGTGTAAATCAGTTGGGTTTTTCGTATGTGTTGTTGTCGGTGTTTTTCTAGTGGTTGGTTATTGGCATTTTGATGGTGAGAGTTTGCCGCAAGATCGTTTCTCAATAGCAGTAAATCTCCCTCTCTCTCTCCTGAAAGTGATTGTGGGAGGCCAAATTTGGTGGTGCTTTGATCTCTGGTTTGTTATATAAGTAGTTCTTGATTGGTGAATGGGTGGCTCAATGACTTTAGGAGCTTAAACCTATTACTAGCACACCTTATGTCCTGTTATCGAACTTATATGTTTTAAGTGGGAAGTTGGATGGTGTTGCCGATGCAAGGAAGATGCTGAAAGGCGGTGGAGTGAAGAAGGAACCTGGTTATAGTTTAGTCGAAGTGAAGGGAGTTGTAGAAAAGTTCATTGTAAGAGATTTTTCGCATTCTTTTATGCAAGAGACAAAAGAAACACTCAAAAGTTTGAATTGGGAAGTGAGTAGAGTTGGTTTAACTTAGTTCCTTTGATGTGCTAGATAATTTGTTTGCAAGTTATATTATAGCAAAATTTTTGGATTCAGTTTGTAGCTAACATAGTTTACTCAGTCTTGTAAATCACATAATGAGTTTGCTAGATGTGAGGTGGTGGAGTTGGATTTGATACTTGTTTCTAGGAGTTTTGGTTGGTGGTTGATGTTGGGTAGTGGTGCTCTGATTAGATCTGGTGGTGAGTGGAGAAGATGGGGGAATGGGTCGGTTTGGACCCATTTCAGATCTTGGTAAAATGGGCTTATTTGGATGTTGTTGGGCCTCTTTGCTATTTGGGTTGTATGAGTTTGTCCTGAAATTAAGTTTTAGGTGCTTGAGTCATGGTCAATAAGACCTCCCTCTTTGTTTAAAAAATGTTGATGCTCTTATCAATTATGTTACGCAACCTATCCAGAGGAGCAAGATTTACATGTTGTACATTCCCCAGTAAATACAGTAAGAACATGGTCATCCTTTTTAAACTTAGATAATCCTTATCCTACGCTCTCAATAATCCAGATTATAATCTATTGTGGTCAGGTGTGTAGAGTAATAATGTGGGTGGACTTATGGCGTGTAGGCTGTGGTGTAGTGTGTAAACTATGGCATAGTGAGGGAACTGGTGGCATATTGTGAGCATTGGTGGACTAGTAGTGCGCGGACTAGGGCTAGTGTGGTAAGAGGATGGTCTGGGTGTATCACCTTGGATTTGTGTTGGGCACTCAAAAAGGGTATTTCAATCACGTTGAGTATTGCCAGAGGGGTGGTGGATCTAACAAGGGACAACATAGTCTCCTTTGTGATGTTAGCGATTTTAGTTTTTGCAAAGTATTCAATAACATTGACGGTGAGGAAGTTTCGAGATAAAGAAATGATGAGATTAATAGGTTGGGACTGAGATCGATGACATGGAGCATCCGAATACGAATGGTAAGATGATTACAGAAGATGTGGAGAGACATACACCACGGCAGGTAACTTGTTTCTTTCACCATATAGTCAGGTACATAATACATGGACGGGTAGTGACTCGACTGTCAACTAGAGTTATACTAGGGGCAAGCAAGACTTGCCCACGGACAAGCAATCAGTATCATAATCTGAGTCTGCGACCATGTTGGGGTAGGCGATTCCTGTTCCCATCGTATACTAAGGGCAAGCAAGCCTTGTCCACATCTTTGGTAGAGAGGTATGTAGGGACAGACTGAGTGGTCCCCAAACATCGTGATATTCTGTGGAGCTATTCACTCTAGGAGTCCACAGACCATGAGTGGAAAAATAGGGTCGTACACCTCAGGGTAAGACAGATTGTACATTGTCTTGAGCACATTATCGCCATTAGTCTTGTATGCAAATATTTATGCGGAATGTGATAGGGTTATATACTAAAAGCATTACTTTTGTATTAACTCTAATTCTTTATATTTTGAATGAGAATCATATGGGCAAATATTATGCATATTATATATGATATTAGTTATATGCATGCGTCTAATACTTTATGTTGTAGATGATATGGTGTGTGGTGACACACAGAAGATCATATCATCAGTACCTTATAAAGTATAAGTAAACGTTCACAACCTAGATGGATTTGGACAAACCATTGGTATGGTTGTAGTATAATATGGTATTAGTCTATCTTGACTACAAGATTACACTAGTACACTTTGTGTGTATTGAACAGGACTGGTGAGGTTGTTTCTCTTTATATTGACTATATAAGAGAACAAACACCTCTGTTATTATGGATGCTTGTCCTCTTAATCCGGATATAATAATGGGTACTTACGTGTATTGTACATTGCTTTAAATCATCAATGAGTGAGATTCATTTGTGAATCAACAAACTCGATGGATTGGGTAATGACATTGTATGTAAAGTGTGCTGTTGATTATAGAAGGAATCCGTGACCCGCAAGAAGTCGGGTTGATGATGTCCCCTTGAGGAGCTCATAATGATTGTCATGTAAATCCTGCAGGTGGATTTAATCCGACATGACAATGAGGTTGAGTGGTACTACTCAAGGACATAAGAAGTTGATTAATGTAGTTGTCAGTAACTTGACTTAATCAACGGGCATTCAATATCTTAACACGGGGAGATCAATGAGCATATAATATGGAGCCCATAACTGTAATACATGTAATATGGGATTAAGGTGGTAGTGCAACAATGACTTTTAATGGAAAAAGCCATTTGTTGACGGACTTGGGCTGTATGTTCTGGGCGAACATGGGAAGCCCAAGCCCGTCAGGAGACCTAACCCTAATTTCTCCTCATGGTCCCCATTGTAGCATATATAAAGAAACCTTTTTTTCTCTTGGCCGAAATATTCAGTGATATATTCAGTGATTGCTCAAGAAAGGCAAAGAGAGAAAGAAAAGGCTGGTAAATCGTTGCCCACACAACGTCCATTCCAAGGATAGGAATACAACAGAAGATCAAGAGGTTGCTGATTCGTAGAGCTTGGATTCTCAGAGATATCACAGCTGTTCAAAGGTATGATTCCTAAACAAAATTGTGAACACCCTTATTCCGTTGCACATGGGTTTTCATGGTTTGTAATAGATGACATACAACAATAATGGTTCCTACAGAATGTCCTTCATTGAATCTCACATGTTATTTGTACAATACTCGAACACGAAAGTTTCAGGTTATAGAGAAAGAGAAAGACTTGCGGTATCGTGGAACCAAGCGGAGTTTGAGCTGGTATTGGGAGATAGATCCATCTCACCTCATTTACTACCTTGATTGAATACACTATATTGTCATCAAAGAGTTTAGTTTCTGCATTAAATGTTTATTGCATGATATAACATTGAGTAAGACAGGGTCGAGCCCCATACTAGCTATATGGGGAACCTCGGAGTCTACTGGTATCTCTATGTAGTTGTGACTTACAGTTCACATTAAGGGCATGATATCTTTTCACCGAGTTACATACATGTACACTATTATCTCTTAATGCCTTGAGAATTTGTTCACACATATTTACTAGAGGATACTTGGTCTACTAATGTGTGGGAAGAGATAGAGTTGAGTGCTCTCCTAAAGGGGGTGATGAGGACCGCATTGTCCGAATCAAGCTTGGGGCAAAGAGCTACCTCTAAGCCAAAGAGCAGGGGGGGGGGGGGATGAGCCCTTCGTGGACCGCAGCGTCTGAATCAAGCTTGGGGAAAAATGAGCTACCTCTAAGCTAGAGAGAGGGGGGGATGAGCCCCTTGCAGAATCAACTTGGGGGGCAAACTGAGCTGCCCCCAACTACCAAAGACCGTGCGGGGGTGGGGGGCCGGGGGGGGGGGGTGAGCTTTTCGCGGATATGCTTCGTGCTATCTGGCTAGTGTCTGAGGAATACACAAAAAACATGAGATCAAGTCATATGGTACTGGGAAGGTTTGGAATTCAAGTAAGAATACAAGAGAGGTCAAGGTCTTCTCGGGTCCACCGTCATCATCGATGGACTCGAGAGGGGCATCTGGAGATCCCGACGTGAATCATATTGAACATGCAACCTTCTGTGGGCTATCCAAATGAGTGCGAGGGGGATGAGCCTCCGTGGACCCTTGTGTCTGAATCAAACTTGGGGGCAGACTGAGTTGCTACTGGATATTTTATAGAGTTTGACCAAATTTCCAGTATCATATTTCAGAAGACCACATTCTACGGAGGGGATGAGACCCTTCGTGGACATGATGTTGAGTTTGAGGAGTGAGAGCGAAGGGGATGAGACCCTTCCTAGAGATGGTAGTGAGTTATATAAAGGATAACTATTGGCTGGGTTGAGACACGTCGCGGACATGGTAGTGAGTTCTATAAAGGAGAGTTGATAGCGGGGTTGAGACACTTTGCGGGCATGATGATGGAGTTTGAAGAGCGAAGGGGATACAGAGATGGGAGTGAGTTCTATGAAGGAGTGCTGACGGCGGGGTTGAGACATTTTGCAGGCATGATGATGGAGGTTGAAGAGTGAGAGCGAAAAGGATGAGACCCTTCACGAAGATGGTCGTGAGTTCTGTGAAGGAGAGCTTATGGCTGGGTTGAGACACATCACCGGCATGATATTGAGTTTGAAGAGCAAGAGAGAAGGGGATGCGGAGATGGCAGTGAGTTCTATGAAGGAGTGCTGACGGCGGGGTTGAGACACTTCGCAGGCATGAGGATTGAGTTTAAAGAGTGAGAGCGAAGGGTATGAGACCCTTCGCGGATATGATGTTGGGTTTTACAAATGAGAATGCATGGGAAGAAACCATTCGCGGATGTGTGAGCGAAAGGATGGAGACAAATAAGGATACGCCGATCGAGACTCATTCACGAAAGTACAAGGGGAAACCATAGAAAGCATATTCCAAATCACGAAGGAGATAAGCACACTCAAAAATAATATGGTGGCAAATTAACTATGTAGAAGGGGCATTGAGTTCGTCGAAGTTAGATATGTGATGCAAAACACTGAGGATAAGTTGAATAAGAGCAGAGGCCGTGGAATTTGAGATATAGACAGTTGATAAACTGAGGATTTGGCAGACAAGAAAGGTCGTGGAATTCGAGATACAGACAGTTGGCAGACAGAGGATTTTTCGATCTTTCGCAAATACAATAATGAGTTCTACGAAAGAGAAATAGAGGGGATGAGACCCTTCACAGACAAGATGTTGAGTTTGAAGAGTGAAAGCGAAGGGGATGAGACCCTTCATGGATATGCTAATGAGTTCTATGAACGAGAGCCGATGGATTGAGACATTTCATGGACATGATAATTGATTGTGAAGAGTGAGTGCCAAGGGAAAGAGACCTTTCGTGGAATGGTAGTGAATTCTATAAGGAGAGCTAATAGCAGAGAGAGAATGAGGACTTCGAGTCATGTGATCAAGGACGGTTAGCAAGGAAAACACCGCGGAAGTAAAGCTTCTTCAGTCCTAGACTATCGAAAGAGGGATTGCAGAGCAGAGATTATTTATTGTTGACGCTCGCGGAATCATTGGAGATTTCCAGAAAGAACCATAACAAAGAGGCTAGAAAGATAGAGAAAACATAATCAAGGAAAGAGGTTAGAAGAGGTGTAGTGCACATACATATAACAGAAACCTATGGAGATATGAGATACACATAGTTTATCGGCTGAGGTTGAAGAACTCGGGTAAGTAGTGATGAAGGAAGGCTAGACGAGTGGAGGATTATATACAATTCGTGGCCAATAAAGTCACAGGGTCAAGAAAGATGAGAGCGCAGAGTTCAAAAGTTCGCGGACAAAGAGAGTAGGGACTGAGTACTTCACAGACATATGGTCCAATAGCAGAGTACATGGATATGAAACGTCTTGAGGAGAAGAAGACTGCATATAGTATCAGGATACTGTGGATATTGATAATAGAGAATTTACATAAACTAATTATCTATGCGTAAACACAAATAATCAATTAACTAAATAAGTGCTTAATCAATATTCCTACTCTCAATTGATTATGCAATATATAAAGAGTACGGATTCGTTCCACTCATAAACCATCAAGACATAAATAGAATTCAACTAATCAAACAAAAGGAACAATGATGAGAGTAATTATAATAATATGAAAACAGTAATTTTAAGAAGCTAAAACAGTGTTTATAATGATAAGAAGAATAATTAGAGAGGGGAAATTCCACCATGCAATTCGATTGGCTATTAGTTAGTCATCGAATCGAAGATTGATCCCTAGTGAATACCAAGTCCTCTCGAATCAAGGTTCCACTAGCATGAGAGTTTAGCTCCACCACAAATCTCTTTGATGGTGGCTCTAAACTCTAGTTCATTATTATGAGGTTTATCTCTAAACACTCATGATAATGAACTTGAAATTCTATTCTAAATAACAACTATTCTAACAAGCAATCATCCTCACATGGCTTTTTTAACCTCCTTTAATGGAGGTTTTAACCTTGCTTTATTGGATGAACAATATCAAAACAATAAGATGAAGACATTAAATTAAAGAGACAAGAACTGAATATTAAACTAAGGGTTTTTATTGAAGGGTTTAATAGAGGCTACAAACTAAATTATTCTAACCTAAACTAAACTACAAAAGGAGAGAGAGAGAGAGAGAACCCTAGACTATATTAAACTAAAGTGGGAGTAGCCAATCTTTGTTTTAGCATTAACCCTCTTTATATAGGAGAGGGTTAGGATTGATCCCTAACCAATCCTAGCAATCTCTGTACTAAGATATGATTAGCATAAGAGAAATTCTCCTCCACAAATCTCTTTGTGGAGTTTCCTTTTTCTAGTTCAACTTCTATAATCTCTATCTCTAGACAACTATAAAACTTGAACTTGAAGCACATAAGACAATAAGAAAATTAAAGAAGAACAATCATAACCCTCACATAGACTTCATAAAACTCCTCTAATGGAGTTTTTAGCCTAGTTTTATTGGGTTCATTAACAATAAACAATAATAATAAGACATAATTAAATTAAACTAAACTTGATTAAAATAACTTGAATTTGAATTTGAAGATTGAAATATAAACTAAGTATTTTATTCTAAAATTCAAAACTTGTTATAACAACTAATAAAATTGACAACTAACTAGATTAATCTATAAAAACTAATTTAATGAATTAAAACTAAGTGTTTTGATCATTCACTAATTAAAAACTAACTAAAACTAATTGATTAAGTAAAAACTAACTAAAAATTAAGTACCTATTGTTCTAAAACTAATTTTTATGAAGTAAAACTAAGTAACTTAAGAGCTAAGCTTTTGTCTCTTGATATAGAAGAGACAAGATCCACAATTTCGTGCATGGGCTTGGAGCCATGTTTTGGGCTGGAAAATCGAGCCCAAAACCTCAGTATTTCAGTCCACAAAAGGCTTTTCAGCTGGAAATGACTTCAACAGCCCTTTTTGTCCTCATGAATCCTTTTCAGAGGCTTGGAATCATTTCATTGATCTTCTCATTGAATGCCCGCATCATAATCTTGCGAAAGACACGCTTGTCCGTGCCTTCTTCAAGGGGATTTTACATCGTCATAAGGAGGTTCTAGATATCATGATTGGGGGTAGTTTTCTTAGTAAAAGAGCCTTGGAGGCTTATAAATTCTTAGAAGATCAATCTAAGAGGAACAATAATTAGGGAGGTAACGAATCTTCCCGAGCTTAAAACTTTACTCGATGCCCTCACTAAAAAGGTAGATGCCCTATCTGTTCAACAACAACCCACTCTAGTCATGAAGGTTAACTCTACTCGTTGTAATGTCTGTTTTAGTCTTGAGCATTCCGACTTCTATTGTCCTCTTGTCTATGCACAACCACCACCACAACCATCACACTTTAACCAGTTAACTCAACATCAAGACATGAACGCTCAATAAGCTTTAATTCCGGTCCAACCATCTACAGACAAAGTAGTAGTGACCTTGTTGGAGAAACAAAATCAAATTATGCAGCAAAACTCCAACTTGATGAAAGATCAGCATGATCAAAACTCCAATATGATGAAACAAACGATGCAAATGATGCAGTCTTTGTGCCAAAAGATTATTGACATGTCTCCTAATAAAAATAATAACCAAACAGGCGTGTTTCTAGGTCAAGCAGTGCCTAATCCTAAGTCAACAAACACGCCTTCGAAATAAACAGTATTCACTCTAATGGTAATATAAACGAAGGGGACCTATAGGCAGTCACTACCCTTCATTCAGGGAGAGTAATTGATAACAAAGTAACTATGCCTGAAGACCACCCGCAAACAAAAGCTGAAAATGAAACCATACCAAATATTGTAATAGAAACTGAAGACCCGACAACTATAGAAGTACCAGTTAAACCACAACCAAAAGGGAAAACCTTATAAGACCAAATAATAGAAATTGAAGAACCTACAACTGTAGAGGTTCCAATATGGACACCTAGATGGAAAACGGCTAAAAATAACGCAAAGACTAATAATAATTTTGAACCTTATGCTAAATATAGAGATAAACCACCGTATCCCGAGAGACTAATTGTGTCTAAAAAGGACGAGAATTTTGATGAGATTATGGAAGTGTTTAAAAATCTGACTATAAATCTACCTTTTCTAGATGCTATAAAAAGTCTACCTGGACACGCTAAGTTTCTAAAAGAGTTGTGCACAAAGAAAAGGAAAACCAACATACCCAATGAAGCCTTCTTAACTGAATAATATCCCTCTTTATTTGAACATAACAAAATTGTTAAGTACAAAGACCCTGGTCGTCCTACTGTACAATGCACCTTAGGTGATACCTTCATAACAACTACTTTATTAGACTTGGGAGTGAGTGTTAACTTACTCCCTTTTTATTTATATAAACAACTAGGTTTAACAAAACTTCAACCAACCAAAATGACTTTGCAGCTAGCAGATTATTCTATTAAGTATCCCAAGGGTGTAGTTGAAAACATTCTCGTTAAAGTTCAGGATTTTTACTATGCAGCCGACTTTGTTATTCTCGACACAAAAGTTGCTCATGATTCCATTCCCATCATCTTAGGGTGTCCCTTCTTGGCAACCGCCAATGCCCAAATCAATTGTCGGGATGACTCAATGACTCTTTCTTTTGGGAATCTTTATGTGGAAGTTAACATGTTTAGACAAAAGTAAGGACAACTAGGGTTGCCTGTAGAGGGAGAAGTGAAGTCCATTGAGAGTTTTGTATATCACATTAGTGCTTCTGACGATCTTGTCCCCACACTAGTAGATACCCCTCTTATGGAAGAAGACAAAGATCACAATTTTGACTCCTTGAACATAACTGAACTAGCAAAAGAATTTTCCACCCTGCCTTCCGACACTACAAGAGATGGAGTAAACCTCACAATAGACGAGATAGATGAATTCCTCAAAGATGGAGATGAATACCATAATTATATGGATACGAACAACCTAGATGAGGAATTCGACGAGTTTCTAAGAGCCTGTGATGATCCACCCTCTCAAGAACTACCTAAAGAGCCACCTGATGCCTTCATTTTCAGATGTGTGCTAATACCAATGATAAAGGGAAAACGAGAGTTTTACTTACGAATAAGTAACGAGACTCAAACGCAAGTAAAACTAAAGCTATTTTTACTCTACTAATTATCGAAGTTTTCTACTCTCGATGCTACCGCAATAGAGTTGGAGTAAAAGATTCGTTCCACTCCTAGTTCTTTAGAATTCGCGTTTCCTAAGATTATCAATCTATCTAAGTAAATAAGAGTTTTACAAAATTATACTACGATGCAAATTATACTAACGAGATACGGTAATTCAACTATGAAATGCTAAATTGAATCTATGATAAGGAATTAGGAGGGATTGATTCCGCCTTAACTTGACTTAATTTACTAACGAAGAATCGTCGTAATCCAAATTGAACTGCTTTCGCATAACAATTGGTTCTTCCTAATCCCTAGTTGTTCATGGTAATCTCTACCAACTAACATCTAGCATGTGAAACAATCAAACCCATTCTCATGGTAACCTAATCGTTTTCTAGAATGGAATGGAAAATCACGACTATTCTATGCTAACACAAATCAAGCTTCATCAAGGCTTCTTCAACCCCCTCTAATGGAGGTTTAGCCTAGAAACATTATGCTATCATTTCCAATTGAATTTAAACAAAACATCATATAAAGATTATAACTTTACTATATTGATCTAATCAAGAATTCAAATCTAAATTAACAACTAAGAAATGATTAATAACTAAGAACTAAATTTAGATCTAAGTAATTTAATAAACCAAAACTGAAATTATGAATAACTCACTACTTTTATTAATCTAATGAAGAATAAAACAATGATTCAATAACTAAATTAATAATCTACTTTGTTCTAAACTAATTACTTGAACATAAAACTAGATCTAAACTATTCTCTAATGGCTACTTCTTACCTAAACTAATCCTCTTTAGAGTTCTATCTTGTGTATTAAAATTGAGGAGACAAGATCCACATTTTCGTGCATGGGCTGAGGAGCCATGTTTTGGGCCGGAAAATCGAGCCCAAAACATAATTTTTTCAGTCCACAATGGCCTTTTCAGCTAAATTTTTCTTCAACAGACTTTTTGTTCATTTTTGCTCCTCTGATTGGCTAAAGTCTTAGACCATTGGAACGCTCTTTCCAAACCGGTCATTTTGAAATAAGGTAAGACCAATTCCGAGGTCTGAGCCCAAAGATACGGTCTTTGGAAGTTCTTCTGACTTTTATGTGCTGTTTCTGCCCGCGTTGACTTTGACTTTTCAGCTTTGATCGGGCTTTACAAATGGTTTTTCTCCTTGAATCTTGGCCTTTAATCACAGAACTTCTTAGCAACCAACCCTTGCTCCTTTATCTCGCCAAAGTGACACATTTATGCACATAATTGACTCCAAAGCCTGAAATACATAAAAACACGTAATCAACATTAACTCTTATTTATTACTCGCATAATTGGTCTAAAAATATTATTGTTAGAGGGTTAAAACTACAGATTTTGGCTCTTATCAAACCACCCCCAAACAGCATTTTGCTTGTCCTCAAGCAAATATGAGAAATTTGAATAAGTTACCAAAAATGGAGTTCTAACTACTCTCGTTTCGTCGACTGTGATTGCATTGACCATTTGCAACAAGGCCTTAAACCACTAGGAATTCCCTAGTGGATGAGTTATAGCCTCGTGAGAGTTTTCCAGTGAAGGTAGTCACAAACTTCATCTATACTACAACGCCTAAGAAATAAAACTATTGTTTCCTTATTTATACCTCAACTATCTATATATCTTACTAGCAATGAATAAACAATAATCAAGTCGAAACCTAGGCTAATATATGCATAATAATCAATCATCTACAAATAAACATATATACGATGAGTAATACTATGAAATGCACTAGCAGGTCTGTTTATGAAAACTCGGAATAATGTCCTTAAGTAGGTCCTCACATAAATGTCAAGACAAAAACCACTCTAATTTTTCTGCTCAAGTTTTCACATCTTTGCAGCAGTGTGATGATGGCACACTTTACCTTACAATCTCAATGATACACAAGGAAGCCGGAGTCGATCAAACACATCTGCCACTTACTATCATACTAACCTATTCCTAATTGAGTTAGAGGTCTTTATTAGGTGTTGCGGGGATTAGGAGATGGTTTAAGAAGGAAGGAAATGTATATTCAAAACGGACAAGTCTGAAATAATAGAGTCTTCATATTATGTAACTAGAGAAAACCTTGTTCTTTACTTTTGCTTCTACACTTTGTTTCCATCCTTAGCCATATTTTTTTTTTCTTTTTGTTTGGCTTTTGACTCCTTTGATTCTATTTTTGTTTGGAGTTCTAACTCTTTATTTTCTTTTATTTATTTATTTATTTTTTATTTGGATGAAAACTTTCTTTTCTTATCTGAAGCGATTAACAAATTCTTGATTTCAAAGGTCTTTCTCTTTTCTATTCTTCATCTCTATTCTCAGACTCATTCTATAATGGGTAGGTTGATTTTTATTTTGTTTTGTTTTTGTAAAAGGTTAAAGGATTTGCGGTTTATGACAAGCTAAAGAAAGGCTCAGAGGGGCGACTAGTGAAAAATAATTTCATAAGGTTTGAATTTCTGGCTATATCGATCCAAAGAGGGCCTAAATTCTCGCTTAGGATATGGTATAGTGATCAAGCAAGTGGACGTGTGATTTCTTTTTCCGGATTTTACTTCTCCCTTGTGTCATTTCTCAAATATTTCACTCATATAAGGCTTTAGGCTATATTCTCACAGGATTTGTAGAATAAGTACTCTAGTCTTGATTTCAGAAACTTACTGCCAAACAATCATAGATACTCATGTAATATATTTATAGATAGATGTAAAGATTATTACCTACATATTAACATATGTTTTTAAAAATTATTCTAATGTAAAAGCTACGTGAGACTTCTAGATTATTTAGAGCATAGAGAAAGAAAACAATACCAATATTCCTAAGTGTATAGCATAACTTTTTATTTATATTTTTGAATTTTTTTAAATTTTTACTAGAAAACAAGTGCATATTATACATATCTATATCCTAACAGATGCCTTAATTACATGTGTTTCTATTCCCCACCCCCAAACAAGAAGCATGCTTTGTCCTCAAAGTATTTAAATAAAAAGGTAGAGAAATACCATGGAAACGCGTGAAATTCTGGAACATATGCGAAACAAGGTTAAAACATAATAATATAGAAAAAGAAAAACAGACGCAACTCTATATGAGTTCCACCCATTATGGGGTTAACAAGAATCAAATTGCTTGGGACATAAGCAGACACTAACTGAAACTAAAAACTTACCTTAACTCCCGCATTTAAGCATTATCCTCCTCATCTTCCTCAATAAAGAAATGAGGTTCCTTCGCATCCTGCCACGCCATGGTGATTTGCCAGGCTTCACGCCATTTATCATCTACTATAGCTAACCTAACAAGCGCCACTTGGTCGGATGGGGTGTAAGGAGCAACCTGATGAGGTTGTATCCTCCACCCTGGCCAAGTCATTGCACAGAAAGATCGAATAATACAATTGCTGGGTCTTACAATGTAGACCCCAACCCAATCCGTGAAGCGGGCACAAAAAATAGGGAAAAAATATAGAATAATACAACAAATTAAAACTGGCATAATAAGGTACTTATGCCTCGTGCTATGGGCTCGGGCTAAACTAGACATTAGGGTCTGGGGAATATCATAGAGTGTACGTCCCCCAGCTAAAGCAAAGAAAATATCACAAGTTTCATCATTCACAGAAGAATAACGCCATTCCCCTCTAATGTTTAGCATGATCCAAAACATAACAGTGCCCACGTTCATAGCAGGCTACCAAGGGCGACGTTATAATCCCCTTGGTCCTCTATCCTAAAGATTCCTGCCCCGTAATGCTCATGCAAATCCTCATAGTTATACATGTATATATTATCTACCAAATAGGCCCATGAGTCTTTTATTTCAGCGGGCATAGCAAGTCCAAGAACAAAGGCTAGCAAGAACCTGGAAATTTCCATCGGTTCATCCCCAATGGTGATGGAGAACACTTGTTCTCCATCCGGTCTATCAAAGAACTTACAATTATCATAAAAATAAGATGTAAGTGTAGGAGAATAAAGTTCATTAGGACATACCAATAGCGGCTCCCAGCTTGCTTGAATGATCACTTTGAGAAACCACGCACTATAGGTGTCACTTTGGAACAAGTCTTCAAAAGACTGTTCCGATATGATACGAGGGGATGTCATCACAAAACTACTTTCTAGCACAGCTACAACGGTCCTGGAATAACCCACAAAAAATCAGAATTTTTTGTGTCTATGTAGGTCGGGGGTGCGCTTTGACTAAGCCTTGTATGGGCGCGGGTCGCGCTTCGGATAATTTGGACTCACAGTGTTTTGAGCGCGGGTCGCGCTCAGGTTTAGTCTTGGAAGGTAGCGGTCGCGCTCAAGGGAAAACTGGACTTACAGTGTTTTGGGCGTGGGTGGCTCCACCGAAGAAAAAGCGCCCGAAATGCTGAGTCTTTGAAGTGAGAAGGAAAAGAAGGAAAACTTGGGAGTGAAAGGTTAGAGATGAAAGTGAGAGATGTGAGTTTTGTGTGGGGAATGAATGAAGTTTATATAGGTTTTGAGTTTCCAAACCGAATCGGGAAGTTGCCAAACAGTGTTAAGGCAATTGCCGGAAACACAAAATTTCCAAAACCGAAAACGGAAACAACCCATATTCTTGATTCTAAAACAAACCTAACATCTTTTATATTGAATTTAGAATAGTAACTTCTAACTCTTTTAGATTTCATCCTTCCATAACATCTAATCATAGGTATGCCAATATCGGCAATATTCTCAACAATCACTCCAAAACAACTTCTAAAATTGAGGTTCATATAAAAATTATGCCATTTTAAATAATACCACCCCCAAACAATTCGGGAAGGTGGGATTAACAATAAAAACAACACATAATTTGAAAAGAACCACATTATATTAAAATTGAAATTCAAACAACATTTAACTACCCAATTCAAATTTAACTACAAAATTCAAAAATTAACATCAGAACTAAATAAAAACAAATACAAAACATAAAAGGAACAATAAAAACAACATCTAATCCATAAATTCTCTAAACCATCCGCTACTGGTGGAAGATGGAACATGAGAAGAGGATTGGGCCTGAGTTCCCGATGGGCCAGAGCCATCCATCCTGCGGCGACGATGCTCGTGCCTCACAGACGCCTCTTCAGAAGAAGAACCCCCCCTGGGGTGGGAAGCGTTTACGCATATCTTCATGGAACTTTTGCTGAGCTTCCATCTCCTCCCAACGCTCATCCTTGCGCTGGGCGCGAGTCTCATAGTTACGATGGATGGTAGCTTGCCGAGTCCGGAGATCTCCACAAATAGTGTTGAGAGAACGCATGCCACAATGAAGCACCGACATGCGTTCTGCATTAGACGTACACTTTGCCAAGGCATCGGCATCAAAACATGCTGTGTCCTCCTAATCCTCCGACTCATCCGCTTCAACTACCCTCTCTTCAGGCAACCTCCATGTTTTTTGGATACACTCCGTATAAATAGTAAGATTTTGGTGCCTCTTCAAGTAAATCCGATCAGATTTCGGAGTTGCTCTCAAGGTCATCATGATCTTCGTTATCAAAACAGGGAGAGGTGCAATACTCTTCCCGACTCCTCTAATCATAGTAATAAAAAACTCGAGGATACAGAAATCATACTCTCTCGTCTGGAGTATCCAAAGCACGCGGAGATAATTCAGGCTGATGTCACTGACTTTCTACTTTCCAATGACATTCCTCCCAATCCACTGAGCGACAGCCAGCTGGTTGGTTCGCAGAGACGACTGACGAACACAATGCGAACTTGCATTGAATTTACCCTCCAAAACCCTCTCGTTCATTAAGGCCTCGATCCCAGTAAATTGGGATTCCTGCACTGTGGCTACTAGAGTGCGTCTTTCCTCCATGCTGAAGATATGAGCCAACAAATTTCTATCCACTTCTCTCCTTACTTTATTCACCTTCACAAAAATTTTATTCCCAACCAACTCCCTCGTCCTATAAAATTGTTGGACCAAATCTTCGTGATAATAATCGTTCGTCGTATACCACAAATGGTTCCAATCCCTACGAGTCATCTCCTTACTGTAAAACGGCACAAAGTGGAAGGGCGTAAATTCTTATTCTAGCAAAATTCTCCGTCTTTGAGCCATTGGACTTTTGATAGGATTTGTGGGTTTGAATAAGGTAGGGAGTCGAGTTTTGAAACAACCTAACTAAAAAACAATGGTGGTGGCGTGGTGGGAGCGGTGGCAATTCGAATTCTTGGATTTTTGGATGTTTTCGGTGGTTGAAATTGTTGGAGATGGTGATGGGAGAGGTTTGGAGAAGATTTAAATTTGTTTTAAACTGTTGGCGTGGGTGTATTGATGTTTTCTATTTTTTTGGTTTCTAGGGTCTTGAAGCTTTGTTAATGGCAGAATGAAAAAGAAAATCGCAATCTGTTTTAGTTTGGAAGATGGAGACGCACGTGCGTGGCACGAGCGTGCGAGATTGGGCCCAAGCCCAATTCAATTTTTCAAAATTTGTCCATTTTCGCACAACTTCAAACTATAATTGCCGCTTCGTTACCGGTCCGATTTTTTCGAATGAACTATGGAAACGATTAGGAGAGAATTTCCAATCCAATGATCCATAAAACACTCTTTTCTAACCATGGGTGACGTAAAAGAAGATGGCAAATGCCACAAAGTGCGTGCGTGACGTAAGTTATGCGAACGAATGAAATCTAAATTCATAGATTATGTCAACCCGAATTGAATTACGATTAAACAGCCTAAGCAACACAAATGGAAAGTTGAACAATCAAGGACGGAAAAATGAACAACCTACCCCCAAACAAATTTTAGACAACAGAGTTTAGAAAATTTGTTTTAAAAGTGGGTCTTTTAGAGTCATTCCTGAGTGATAAAACGTAAAAATGATTAGTTCTACTCACAACTAAGCGATGAAACTAAATGCAAGTAAAACTAATACTGAACTCTTACTATATTTATCAAAGATTAGTCTACTCTCGAATCTATCAAAATAGAGTGGAGTAAAAGATTCATTCCACTCCTAGTTCTTTAGCATTCAAAGTTTTCTATATATTATCAGTCCTAGCCAAAGTTAATGAGAGTAATGGTGTGTAATTATACTACGATGTGAATTCAAATAGCAGGATGCGCTAATTCAAACTACGAAATTTCTAAATTGACTATATGATAAGGAATTAGGGGGGATTGATTCCACCTTAACTCGACTTAATCAACTAACAAAGATTCGTCGTGATCCAAATTTCAATGCTTTCGCATATCAAAATGGTATTTCTAATCCCTAATTATACATGGTAATCTCTACCAATTAATAACTAGCAAGTGAAGCAACCAAACCCATTCTCATGGTGAACTAATTACTTTCTAGAATTGAATAGATTATCACGACGACTTCTAAGTTAACAAAGATCAAACTTCATCAAGGCTTCTTCAACCCCCTCTAATGGAGGTTTAGCCTAGAATCATTATGAATCATTTCTCATGGAATTCAAACAAGACATCATTAAAAGATTGTAAATTTACTTATTTCAATTCAAATGGAAATCTAATTATGCAAGAATCGATTGAAACTAACAATGATATTAACTAAATCTAGGAATCGAAACTACAATTATTAATGAAATGAAACTATATTATCAAGAACTAAATTACTTTATTAATCTAATGAATAAATAACAATTGATTCAAAATACTAAATTAAAACAAGGTATGAAACTAATTATTTTATTACTCTAACAAGGAATAACAATGATTCAATAACCTAGATTAAAACAAGGTATGAAACTAATTATTTTATTACTCTAACAAGGAATAACAATGATTCAATAACCTAGATTAAAACAAGGTATGAAAACTAATTAATGGAAATCAAAACTCAAAACTGGATCGAGAATCCTATATCTAATGGCTGCTTGCTACCTAACCTAAATATTCTTTTTAGATAAAAGTCTTGTGTGTGGAAATGGAGGAGACCAGATCCACATTTTCATGCATGGGCTGAGGAGCCATGTTTTGGGCCGGAAAATCGAGCCCAAAGCCCAATTTCTTCAGTCCATAGAGCCCTTTTCAGCTGGCTTTGACTTGAACAGACTTTTCGTCCACTTTTTCTCCTCTGATTGGGTCAAGGTTTCGACCATTGGAAATCTCTTTCCGATCCGGTAGTTTTGACATAAGGTACGCCCAATTCCGAGGCCTGAGTCCAAAGATACGGTCTTTGGAAGTTCTGCTGACTTTTGTGTGCTGTTTCTGATTGACTTTGACTTTTCAGCTTTTGACCGGGCTTTACAAAGGCTTTTTCTCCTTGAATCTTGACCTTTAATCACAGAACTTCTTAGAACCCAACCCTTGCTCCTTTATCTCGCCAAAGTGGCACATTTCTGCATATAATTGACTTCAATACCTGAAATACATAAAAGCACGTAATCAGCATTAACTCTTATTTATTACTCACATAATTGGTCTAAAAGTATTATTGTTAAGGGGTTAAAACTGTAGTTTTGGGCTCTTATCAAACCACCCCCAAACAACATTTTGCTTGTCCTCCAGCAAATATGAGAAATTAGCATAAGTGACCAAAAATGGAGTTCTAACTAATCTCGTTTCGCCGAGTGCGATTGCATTGACCGTATGCAACAAGGCCTTAAACAACTAGGAATTCCCTGAAGGACGAGTTATAGCCTCGTGAGAGTTTTCCAGTGAAGGTACTCACAAACTTCATCTATACTACAACGACTAAGAAATTAAACTATTGTTTCCTTATTTATGCTCCCAATTATCTATATATCTCACTAGCAATGAATAAAGAATAATCAAGTCGAAACCTAAGCTAATATATGCATAATAATCAATCATCTACGAATAACATATATACAATGAGTAATACTATGAAATGCACTAGCAAGTCCATTTCTGAAAACTCGTAATAACGTCCTTAAGTAGGCCCTCAAATAAATGTCAAGACAAAAACCACTCTGATTTTTCTGCTCAAGTTTTGCTACTCCAGTGTGCAATGGGCACACTTTACCTTACAATCTCAATGACACACAAGGAAGCCGGAGTCGATCAAACATATCTGCCACTTACTATCACACTAACCTATTCCTAATTGAGCTAAATGTCTTTATTAGGTGTTGCGGGGATTAGGAGATGGTTTAAGAAAGAAGGAAATAGATCAAAATGGACAAGTCTGAGATAATAGAGTATTCATATTAAGTAACTAGAGAAAACCTTATTTTTTACTTTTGCTTCTACACTTTGTTTCCATCCTTAGCCATATTTTTTTTCTTTGGCTTTTGACTCCTTTGATTCTATTTTTGGAGTTCTAGCTCTTTATTATTATTTTTATTTGGATGGAAACTTCTTTTCTTATTTGAAGCGACTAACAAATTCTTGATTTCAAAGGTCTTTCTCTTTTCTATTCTTCATCTCTATTCTCAGACTCATTCAAAGAATGGGTAGGTTGATTTATTTTATTTTATTTGTTTTGTAACAGGGTAAAGGATTTGCGGTTTATGAAAGGCTAAAGAAAGGCTCATAGGGGCGACTAGCGGAAAATAATTCATAGGTTTGAATTTATGGCTATATCGATCCAAAGAGGGCCCAAATTCTTGCTTAGGATATGGTATAGTGATAAAGCAAGTGGACGTGTGATTTCTCTATCCAGATTTTACTTCTCTCTTATGTCATTTCTCAAATGTTTCACTCATATAAGGCTTTAGGCTATATTCTCACATGATTTGTAGAATAAGTACTCTAGCCTAGATTTCAGAAACTTACTGCCAACAATCATAGATACTCATGTAACATATTTATAGATAGATGCAAGGATTATTACCTACATATTAACCTAAGTTTCTAAAAACTATTCTAATGCAAAAGCTACGTGAGATTTCTAGATTATCAAGTGCCTAGAGAAGGAAATCAATACCAATATTCCTAAGTGTACAACAGAAACTTTTTATTAATATTTTTAAATTTTTTTATTTTTTTAACTAGAAAACAAGTGCATACTGTACATATGTATATCCTAATAGATGCCTTAATTATACGTGTTTCTATGCCCCCCCCCCCAAAACAAGAAGCATGCTTTGTCCTCAAAGAATTTAAATAAATAGGGTAGAGAAATAATACCATGGAAACGCGTGAAATTCTAGACTATTTGCAGAACAAGGTTAAACATACTAATATAGAAAATAAAAACTGACGCAACTCTATAAGAGTTCTACCCGTTATGGGGTTAATGAGAAATAAATTGCTTGGGGCATAAGTAGACACTAACTGAAATAAAAACTAACCTTAACTCCCGTTTAAACATTTTCCTCCTCATCTCCCTCTCCAAAGAGAGGAGGTTCCTTCGCATCCTGCCTTGCCATGATAACTTGCCAAGCCCGCCGCCGTGTGTCATCAACTTGTCCTAACCTGTCGAGTGTTACTATGTCTGATGGGGTGTAAGGGGCAACCAAATGAGACTGCACCTGCCATCCCGGCCAACTCATTACTCGTAATGAACGAACCACCCAATTGGTGGGTCTCATGACTTCAACCCTTTTCCAATCTGTGAATTGGGTACATAATTAAGGTATACAACTGTGCATGATGTGGCAAACCAAAACATGCATAAGAAGATACTTATGCCTCATGCTTTGGGCTCTCTTAAGATTAGCCACTAATACTTGGGGAATGTCATATCGGCGACGTCCCTCAGCTAAAGCAAGGAAAACGTCACCAGTGGTACTATTTACTAAAGTAAACTGCCAATCCCCTAAAATATTCATCAGGATGAATAACATGGTGGTGCCTACATTGAGGGACAGGCTACCAAGGGCTATGTTATAATGCCTTTGGTCCATTATATGGAACACCCTTCCCCCATAATACTCATGGAAATATGTATAGTTATAGAGGTATGCATTATCGGTCATATATCCCCACGTGTAAATAGGATCAGGTAGTGGTATTCCCGAAACTAACGTTACCACATACTTATTGAATTCTAGTGGTGTGTCATCAACTGTGATGGAGAATTCTTGTTCTCCATCCTGGTTACAATAGAACTTAACATTATTGTAAAAAAATTCAGTAAGCTTAGGTGAATACGAGTCGTCTTCACTTACCAGAAGATGCCTCCATCCTAACTGCATGATCCTTTCGCAGAACCAATGTCCATAAGTCTCGCTCCCCAACAAGTGTTCGAAAGATTGCTCCGGTATCACTATAGGAGAAGTCATCACAAAGCTACTCTCTAGAACAGCTGCAACGATCCTAGAACAACCCATAAAAAATTGGAATTTTTCGTGCCCATGGGGGTCAGGGCGCGAGGTGCACTCAACTTATGCCTGGGTAGGGCGCGGGGTGCGCCTTGGTGAATTTCGAGTTCCAAGCACTTGGGCGTAGGGCGCGCTCACTTTTTGCCTGGGATGGGCGCAGGTCACGCTCAGGATGAAAACTAGAATTCCAGTGTTTTGGGCAGTTTTCAGGTTTGGGCTTTTGGTATGCTGGTCGGCCTCTGAAGAAATTTTGATCGGTATTGCCTGAGGCTTAAGGTGCGCTCCGAGGTGCTGAAATGCAAAAGTGAGAAGGAAAAAGAAGGAAAAGTTGGGAGTGAAAGGTGAGAGATGAATGTGAGGTGTAGTGTGGGTTGTGAGTGTAGAATGAAGGAAGTTTATATAGGTTTTAAGTTTCCAAAACGAATCGGAAAGTTGCCAAAAAGTTTTAAGGCAATTGGGGAAAACAAAAAAAATTCCCAAACCGAAAATGGAAACAACCCATATTCTTGATTCTAAAACAACCCTAATATCTTTTAGATTTAATTTAGAATAGTAACTTCTAAACTCTTTTAGATTTCATCATATCACAACATCTAATCATAGGTATGCCCATATCGGCAATATTCTCAACCATCACTCCAAAACAACTTATAAAATAGAGGATCATATAACAAATAATGCTAGAGTATATAATACCACCCCAAAACAATTCGGGAAGGTGGGATTAACAATAAAAACAATGCACAATTTGAAAAGAACCATATTATATTAAAAATGAAATTCAAACAACATTTTAACTGCCAAATTCACATTTAACTTCGGAATTCAAAGTTTAACATCCGAACTAATAAAAAGAAATACATAAAACATAAAAGGAACAATAAAAACAACATCTAATCCATAAGAACCCTAAACCACTCGCTACTGTTAGTGGAAAGCACCTGAGAAGGAGATGACTCCTGAGCTCCCGATGGGCCAGAGCCATCCGTCCTGCGGCGACGACGCTCATGCCTTACAGAAACCTCCTCCTCAGAAGAACCCGCCTGGGGTGGGAAGCGTGCAAGCATATCTTCTCGGAACTTGCACTGAGCTTCCATCTCGGCCTTCATCTGTTCCCAACACTCATCCTCGCGCTGGGCATGAGTCTCAAAGTTATGATGCATGGTAGACTGTCGAGTCTAGAAATCTTTGCAAATAGTATTGAGGGAATGCATGCCACGATGAAGCACCGACATGCGTTCTGCATCCGACCTACACCTCTCCAAGGCATTGGCATCAAGACATGCTATGTCCTCCTCATCCTCTAAGTTATTCTCTTTAACTACTCTCTCTTTAGGCAACCTCCAAACCTTTTGGATACACTCCGTATAAATAGTAGGATTTCTGTGCTCTTTCAGCCAAATCCTATCAGACGTCGGAGTCGCTCTCAAGGTCATCATGATCTTCGTTATCAAAACAGGGAGAGGTGCAATACTCTTCCCAACTCCCCTAATCATATTACTCAAAAACTCCAGAATACAGAATTCATACTTCTACTCCTGGAGTATCCATAGAACGTGAAGGCAGTTTAGACTGATGTCGCTGACCTTCTCCTTCTCGATGACATTCCTACCAATCCACTAGGCTACAGCCAGATGGTTGGTTTGCAGAGACGACTGGCGAACACAATGCGAGCTCGCATTACAGTTCCCTTCCAAAATAGTCGCGTTCATCAAAGGTTCGATCCCAGTAAATTGGGATTCCTGTAATGTGGCATCGAGATGGAGTCTAGGCGGAATGCCTAAAATCTCAGCCAACAACCCAGTAGATACTTCTCTCCTCCTCCCGGCCACCTTAACAAAAATTCTATTCCCATCCAACTCCCTCGTCCTATAAAATTGTCGGACCAAATCTTCATGGTAAAAATCGTCTGTCGAGTACCACAACCTACTCCAATCTCTCCTAACTATCTCGTCACCGTAAAACGGCGTGAAGTGGTCGGCCGTAAACTCTTGTTCCGGCAAAATCCTTCATCTTTGAGCCATTGAGATTTTGGAACGATTTGGGGGTTTAAATGGAATGTGGGGATGGAGTTTGGGACTCCCTCACTAACAAAACAATGGTGGTGGCGCGGCAGTTCAAATTTCTTGGATTTTTGGTGGTTTTTCGGTGGTTTAAATTGTTTGAAATTGGTGTAGGAGAGGTTTGGAGAAGATTTGAAATTGATTTGAACTTTGGGCGTGGGTGTATTTAGGTTTTTTTTTTTTTTATTTTTTTAATTTGGTTAGGGTTTAAAGCTTGTTAATGGCGGTGGTGGAAGATGGAAATCACGAACTATTGGTTTGAAGGAAAGGGACGCACGTGCTTGGCATGTGCACGCGAGTTTGGGCCCAAGCCCAATTTGATTTTTCGATTTTTCGCGCAACTTCAAACTAAAATTGCTGCTTCGTTACCGGTCTGATTTTTGCGAATGAGCTATGGAAATGATCAGGAGAGAATTTCCAATCCAATGATCCATAAAACACTCTATTTTGACAGTGGATGACATATAAGAAAATAGAAAATGCCTTGTAGTGCGTGCATGATGTAAGTTATGCGAACGAATGAACTCTAATTTCATAGATAATGTCAACCCGAATCGAAATACGATTAAACGGCCTAAAAAATACAAATGGAAAGTTGAGCAATCTAGGATGGAAAACGAACACCCCACCCCCAAACAAATTTTAGACAACAGAGTTTAGAAAATTTGTTTTAAAAGTGGGTCTTTTAGAGTCAGATTCCCGAGTGATAAAACGTAAAAATGATTAGTTCTACTCACAAATAAGCGATGAAACTAAATGCAAGTAAAACTAAAACTAAACTCGTACTATATTTATCAAAGATTAGTCTACTCTCGAATCTATCGAAATAGAGTGGAATAAAAGATTCGTTCCACTCCTAGTTCTTTAGCATTCAAAGGTTTCTATATATTATCAGTCCTAGCCAAAGTTAATGAGAGTAATGGTGTGTAATTATACTACGATGTGAACTCAAATAACAAGATGCGCTAATTCAAACTACGGAATTTCTAAATTGACTATATGATAAGGAATTAGGGGGGATTGATTCCACCTTAACTCGACTTAATCAACTAACAAAGATTCATCGTGATCCAAATTTCAATACTTTCGCATATCAAAATGGTATTTCTAATCCCTAATTATACATGGTAATCTCTACCAATTAATAACTAGCATGTGAAGCAACCAAACCCATTCTCATGGTTAACTAATTACTTTCTAGAATTGAATAGATTATCACGACGATTTCTAAGTTAACAAAGATCAAGCTTTATCAAGGCTTATCCAACCCTCTCTAATGGAGGTTTAGCCTAGTATCATTATGCTATCATTTCTCATGGAATTCAAACAAGACATCATTAAAAGATTGTAAATTTACTTATTTCAATTCAAATGGAAATCTAATTATGCAAGAATAGATTGAAACTAACAATGATAATAACTAAATCTAGGAATCGAAACTACAATGATTAATGAAATGAAACTATATTATCAAGAACTAAATTACTTTATTAATCTAATGAATAAATAATAATTGATTCAAAATACTAAATTAAAAAAAGGTATGAAACTAATTATTTTATTACTCTAACAAGGAATAACAATGATTCAATAACCTAGATTAAAACAAGGTATGACACTAATTATTTTATTACTCTAACAAGGAATAACAATGATTCAATAACCTAGATTAAAAAAAGGTATGAAAACTAATTAATGGAAATCAAAAGTCAAAACTAGATATAGAATCTTATATCTAATGGTTGCTTGATACCTAACCTAAATATTCTTTTTAGAGCTAAGTCTTATGTGTGGAAATGGAGGAGACCAGATCTACATTTTTGTGCATGGGCTGAGGAGCCATGTTTTGGGCCGAAAAATCAAGCCAAAAGCCCAATATCTTCAGTCCACAGAGCCCTTTTTAGCTGACTTTGACTTCAACAGACTTTTCATCAACTTATGCTCCTCTAATTGGGTCAAGGTTTAGACCATTGGAAAGCTCTTTCCGAGCCGGTCGCTTTGACATAAGGTACGCTAAATTCTGAGGCCTGAGTCCAAAGATACGGTCTTCGGAAGTTCTACTAACTTTTGTGTGCTATTTTTGCCCGCGTTGACTTTGACTTTTCAGCTTTTGACCGGACTTTACAAAGGCTTTTTTCTCCTTGAATCTTGGCCTTTAATCGCAGAACTGCTTAGTAACCAACCCCCCCTTTTTTTTGGTTGGCAAGTCTATTTTAAATGAGATCAGTGACTTTTTGATGCTGGCGGGGTTTGACCTCTAGACCTCTGGTATCATCACCCGAAGGTTTTACCGACTTTGCTAGTCGACACCTGCTCCTTTATCTCGCCAAAGTGGCACATTTCTACACATAATTGACTTCAATGCCTGAAATACATAAAAACACGTAATCAATATTAACTCTTATTTATTACTCGCATAATTGGTCTAAAAGTATTATTGTTAAGGGGTTAAAACTGTAGTTTTAGGCTCTTATCACCAAGACTTCCTTAATTACTATTTTTATGATTTATATTTTTTTTTAGTTTTTAGTTTTTAATTTTTAATTTTTAATTTTTTTTAATAAGTGAAAATTTTATTGAAACTGATAAGGAATTTTACAAATAATTAGGACAAGCGTCTGCAAAAAAGCCGCCAAGAAGTCCTTTTCGAAATAGCAAATCCTATTCTTCTAAAAACAAACTCGTTAGAACCAGCTGTCATAACGTTACTATCCATCACTTTCTGAAGTCTCTTGAGAAGCTCAACAGACTGTTGTTCCAAGAAACCAAAAGTGTCGAAACTAAACGGAATGAAATAATGCTGGTTAGCTGTGCAAGCTTCTTCATGCTTCTCTATCTTCCCTGTCGCTGCTCTCTTAGCTGCTTCACCCACCTCAAAGACTCCATTCCCAAGCCCTACCAACGGAGAGGCTCCAGTTACATCAACACATGCATGTCTCCCCTCAGACTAACTGTAGATCAATACATCCGCAGGCCGAAGTGTAGATCTTCCCTCATTCGGATCAGTGAGAAAATTCACAGGAGCCTTAATTATTTTTTTTTTTTTTTTTTTTTTTTTATGAAAAAGATATAATAGAGAAAAACAATAAAGCAATAAATACATAATTCACACCATAGAGGAACATGACTCAAAAATTGAGAAAACATGCAAGAGTGGAATACGTGAATTATATTAACTGTGGACTTAGGATCCGGTACTTACAGCCACACTCCCTAGGGAGGGCCCGGTTACCTGAATGGTGCACTAACCAATATATGGAATTGTAAGGAAGTACCCCAAACAACCAAATGAGTCTTTTATAGTCAGATACTCAAGACTATATTTAAAACATATGTATATACTTAACATGCAATTTACCATATATCAACAACCTAAAGAGTTGTGGGTCTTTTCATAAATAAATAACATGGAATGCACCCCAAAACAGAATCAAACACCATGATTTTCTACGACACAACTTAGTGAAATGGAAGCAAAGTCTGATAGATCTAGAACGTTACCGCGCATGCACCTTCTTTTTTATCTTTGAACGAGAGGGTGTCCAAGTGAATGATCGTGAGAAAATGGATGTTTGTGGAAGATATGTTGGATATGGATAAGTTTTAGAAGTAAGGAATGGAAAAAATGAGAATGTGGGTTTAGCACAAAACTCATTCATGGTGTAGGTGGGAACTATCTCAATTTTGAAAATGAAGGTGCCAAGTGCCTTTCCCTTGGGAATTATTTCTGTATTAAGAGGATTTAGAAAATCATTAAGCACAGAAGAAGCAAGAGGGTCAAGCGCAAACTCCAGGTTCCTTTGAAAAGGTGGAAGGTGGGGAAAATTGGTGATGGAAGATGAATGAGTGTTAGCTAGAGATCTTAGGTCTAGATCATTAGAAGCCTTGAGATATGCAAGACATTCCTCGATAGGTGGGTCAAAAGAATCACTGGGATAGAGGGTGAAAAATTCATCTTCCGTCATAGTGTCAAGGGATGAAGGAATGTTGGCAGGGTGGGTGCACATCTCGAATTTCTAAACAATTACAAAGTAAATATTTGAATTATAAATATCTCAAACATCACTCAGTTCAATTGTCTAAAAACCCAGACTATGATGGGGTGGATACAACACATGTCAAAACCTAAAACCCACATCATAAAAGAAACAACTTGGAAACAATAATCTCCAAAATTTCTCAATTTCACTTTATTAAAAGACTATCTTCCATCCAAAAATCATAAATATAACATTCTAAGAATAAAAGCTTTCAATATCTTATTCTCATGTCCTATTAAAATGTACACTACGTTATTACATCCCTCCAAAAAAAAGATTAGACCTATTAAAATAAACTCCTCTGGACTGCTCCAAAAACAAATCCAAATCAAACGCCGTGGTTCCACTGCCTTCCACCTATGTTCCCAAGAACACACCCACGTTGCCAAAACAAAGCAAACATGGGTCAGCAAAATGGAATTTGCTGGTATGAGTAGACTAACCACATATAAACATTTCCAGACTTTACTTATCAAGCTAACACTTTAAATCTATCATAACCTAATCATTCTCTGCTTGGAAGACAGGTAGTTCCGTCATCTCAACCGGCATAGTTTCTTCCCAAGCAAAACTTCCATTTATATAACTCATTATAATAACTCGTTTTAATAACTAAGTAATTGAATTAAAACTTACCAATATCCAATGCGGTATAAGGGTAGGATCGCGTCCCTGCACAAAATATTATTTAGTCCTACCCTCTTGCAAAAGAAAGTTAGTAATTTTATATAACATATGTACATATCCTATAGGTATGCAAATACAAGTCCAAGCACACCCGTACAATCAATGAATACAACTAACCCGCAAGGCGAATACCTTAGTTCCTCTCTAGGGCAGTCCAAACAATCTAGTCATTCATGGCACATTTAATGAATACCCGGGTCATTCATGGCACATTCAATGAATACCCATTTATAACGCTAACGGGCCATTTATGACACATTCAATAAATGCCCACCTAACATATGACATCATTAGTCATAAAACTCATTTTCAAAACTTGATGCGTGGAGAGATCTACAAGGGTGCGGTAAATTGTTTACGCATTATAGAACTTTATTGCATATATTATTTTAGAGAACGAAGAGTATCTGGTTTCTGGTATTTTTGGTTTACGCGTTATTAATTATATGGATATGTATATCATAAAAGACTGAAATATCACATAGTAGTTAATACGCGTACATAAGTATGTATAGAAAGGTCTTAGCCTAAAGCCAAACACGCTTATAGCACTAGACCTATCATAATAGACCAAATCATCATCCGAGTTAAAAGTCAAATTGGGTCAACTGGTCAAAGTCAACCTTGGTCAACAGTCATAGTCAACCTGCCAAAAGTCAACAGTAGTCACCCCAGCCAGGTTAACAGCAGTCAACCAGCTCCAAACTCTTCTAACCTAAAAGTACAAAGACTAGGTCCAAAGGCTAACACTTAAGCCCAAAATGAAATGTTAAAATTCAAAACACTCAAACCTACCCCTTTATATCGGCCCAAGCCCAACACTAATAACTACATTCTGATCCCCTTAAAACAAAAACCCAACCCATAAAATAAAAGAAATCGGCCCAAAACAGATCAAGCCCAACTAACTAAACAGATCCATTGAAGCCAAATAAGACTAGGAGCACCGGATCGTGCTCTCGGTCATCTTCCCCACCAGCACCAGCTACTCGGTTTCCAGCCACCACCAACTCCTATCTTCTTCCCAGCAGTTTTAATCCTTGTTAAAAACCCTATCACATTAACAAAAGCAAAAGCTCAATTCACTAAATCGATAACCCTTCATAAAAACTAGATATGGTTCAATCCGCCATTAACAACCCATTCAAGCAATTCAAGTTTCAATGACCAACCCATTAACCCAATCGTATTCCATTATTTAACAACCAAACCATCGAAAAAAATAATAATATGAAAGTTGGTGACCCATAACCTTGAAGAAAACTACTCAACGATTCCTTCAAGCATGGGTATGTAGCTAAAAGGCAATTTGTTTGCTTTAGATCTTTGGAATTAGAGCTCGACCACATTTGGACTAACTTAATAAACGACATGTCAAACCCATCCACTCGAACACTACCGAGGGACTTCATCGTACATGAATTCTGTGGTGTCTTGAGCTCTCTTGATCAAACTTTTGCTATCACCTTTGGCTGTTGAGAATGTTGCCTTGTTCTCAAATAGCTTCGGTCAATCCTACCATTGCTAATGGCATAAAAGCCCTTGACACCGAGTACCTCCCGGTCGTGAAAGAGCACAATTAAGAACATGAAATATATTGCTATCCATATATCCAAACTTATCGGTGTGTATATTACTAAGTCAATATGGGACCTAGAATGTCAATTAAATCTTTTTGACCACATCAATATTTTTATTACAAGATTCCAATATATAAAATAAGTAAATAACTAATAGAATCATATGATTATCAATCAAATAAATTTTTAAAGAACATGTTTAGACTACTCACCGTAAATTGATTAGCTCATTTGTCGACTAGCTATTTGTAGATTCCCAGAAAAACTTCTCTCCTCCCTTTCCTCTCTGTGAAAATCTCTTTTCTGTAACCCTATCTGTTTTTGACCAACCCTATTTTATTTCTTTTCTATTTTTTTTTTAAAAAAAACCCAAAAATAGGGAAGAAGGTTTATCCCATAAACCCACGTCTCCTATTTCCACTAACAGTTATCCTATTTTATTTTATATATTATCTATTATTATTATTATTAGGAAAAAAAAAGAATAAAACACGGGGTGTTATAGTGGGACTCGCGAGGTGGCAAGGAAGAGTTGCAAAAGAGACAAAGGAAATCTTCCTTGACTTCCAGGGAGTTCTCTTCGAAGTTGAAACTTCCAAAGGAAAGGAATTTGTGCATATGATCATCCGGAAATGTGGTTTTGAAATAATCATGAGCTAAGCTCTCGATCATGCTAACCTCTCCATTGATATTCATGTCAGGAAACTGTTTCCTCGTTTTAAAAACATTGACCTTAACAGAAAGATGGCCAAAAGACAAGAACATCGAACCATCGCGACATTTTATAAGCACGTTGGCAGTTGCCAAGAAATAGCACCCTAAAATGATTAGAACAGAGTCGTTAGCAACTTCTGTATCGAGGATAACAAAATCCGTAGGATAGTAGAAATCCTGAACCTTAGCCAACACGTTTTCCACTACACTCTTAGGATACTTGATAAACCTATCAACTAATTGCAACGTCATTATTGTAGGTTGCATCTCCTGTAGACCTATTTTTTTATATAAAGAATAAGGGAGTAAGTTAACACTCGCCCCCAGGTCTAATAAAGTAGTGGTCGTATGAGTATCACTTAAGGTGCATTGTACAATAGGATGAACAGGGTCCTTGTACTTAACGATTCCATTGTGTTTCGTTAAAGTTGGAAACTGTTCAATTAAAAAGGCGTCTTTAGGAATCTTTGTCTTACGCCTAGTAGTGCACAACTCTTTGAGAAACTTAGCATGGTGAGATAACTTTTTAATTGCTTCAAGAAAAGGTAAGTTTATCATTAGATTTTTAAAAACTTCACTAATCTCGTCAAAATTTGTATCCTTGTTTAACATAGCTAATCTCTGAGGAAATGGTGGTTTCTCTCTATATTTAGCATATGGATCAACATGATGTTTAACCTTGGCTTTCTGTTTCTTAGGTTATGGCTTAACTGGTACCTCTACAGGGGTAGGACCTTCAGTTATCATATCGGTATCTAGTTCGATATCCGGTGTAGGGACTACTAGTGGGGTAACTATAGGCATAGTTATGCCGTTATCAACCACTCTGCCAGAACGGAGAGTGGTGATAGCATTTAGCTCACCTACGTTTGCATTTTAGTACTAGTATTACTATTTACCTCAAAGGTTATGTTTGTTGTTTTAGGATTAGGTATCGCTTGACCTGGAAACGCACCTTTGGGTTGTACTTTCTCTTGTGCTAACTGCTGTAAGGAAAGTTGGATGGCTTGGAAAATCTGTTGTTGTGTTTGCATAAAGGCATCAAAATGATCCGGTTGTGGAGGAGTGTTAGCTATAGGTTGTGTGAAAGGAACTATGTTACGTTGATTATTAATGGGTGGATTTTGGTAGTTATTATTTACCAGAACGATACTTCCATTAGCATTATAATTATTATTATTATAATTATTATAATTCCCTTGTCCTTGTCCTTGGCTCGGTGGAGCTTGATTGTAATTGTTTGTTGGCCTAACATTTTGGTTATTAAACCTTGGAGGTTGTTGATTATTTCTCCAACAGAAGTTGGGGTTTTGTCGCCAAGCTGCGGTAGGTTCGCTATTAATGGAACAAACATTATCTTGTTGTGATTGTTGTTGTTCATAGGCGAGAGGACAATAGGAGTCGGGATGCTCTGGACTCAAACAGAAATTACATGGATTGGAGTTGACATTCATGATGGGGATAGGCTTTTGTTGAACAGAAATAGCCTCTACCTTTTTAGTGAGAGATTCGATTAATTTTTAAGTTCAGGATCGGGTTTCATCTCAAACATACCGGTGACCTTAACTGTTGTAGAAGAACTAGTGGAACGGGAGATATCGTCACTACCCCCAGTTATTAATACGCTTTGTTTGATCTTCAACAAATTTATAAGCCTTTGAGGCTCTTTTACTTAGGAAACTACCCCCATTCATTATGTCAAGCACCTCTTTGTGGTGGTGCAACAGTCCCTTGAAAAGTGCACAAACTAACGTATCTTTCGCGAGGTTATGGTGTGGACACTCTATAAGAAGATTGGTGAAACGATTCCAAGCCTCTGAAAATGATTCATGAGGATTCTGTCGAAAGAAATGAATCTTGGAAAGCATTTCATCGGTCTTCAGTGGTGGGTAAAAATGTTCCATAAATAGTTGAACAAATTTGGCTCACGAGTCCACAGAATTAGGCGCTTGGGCAGTTAACGAAGACGTCGCCTTGTCGGTTAGGGTGAAAGGAAATACCCTCAGTTTAATTTGTTTAGCACTAACCATAGGATGGTGGAATGTTGTAAGGACTTGTTCAATCCTACGCATATGCTGATAAGGTTTTTCATGGTCTAACCCATGAAAAACGGGTAACAAATTAAATATATTTGGGGGTATTCGGAAATCCCCCACTAGGTCTGCTAGAACGATGTAAGATTTTGTGCTATCGGTCAAGGCTTTGTAAAAGTCAGAGGGAGGAGACTCTCTTCCTTCAGCCATTATTTCAGGTGTTGTGTGTGGTATATTAGCTAGAGGTGTAGTGAATGGTATACTAGAAAGGCGTGTTTGTTGACTTTATCGGTTGATTACGTTAGGCGTTTTTCTTCGACCTGACCTTAATCTCATGCAAAGCTAAGACCAATCTTAACTAAACACAACAACACTCAAACAATCTTGATATGCTAGTATGAACCTCTAACAGGAGATGCGAGGTGTGGAAGAAAGAAGTACCTAAAAGCCTCCTTGCTTCGCTTATAATAACGTCTTGTTTACGCGAACTCAGTGTATATAACAAGTTATAAACACTAAATAACTTGAAGAAATGGAAATTTGAACTAACCTGCGGAAATCGGGCGTTTTAGAAGAGGGCGCGGGTCGCGCTCAGATTTGGCCTAGGTAAGGCGCGGGTTGCGCTCAGGTCCAGCTCAAGGTCCAGTGAATTGGGCGCGGGTGGCCCTCTAATTTAGCCTACCAAGGGCGCGATCGCGCTCCGTACTTCACCGATGTCCAGTGAATTGGGCGCGGGTGGTGCTCCAAGTTTGCATAGGAAGGGCGCGGTCGCACGCCGTACTTCACTGATGTCCAGTGATTTAGGCGCGGGTGGCGCTCCAAGTTTGCCTAGCAAGGGCGCGGTCGCGCTCCGTGTAATCCTGCGAGGAAAATTTCAGTTTTGAAACGGACATCCACAATTAGAATCAAACAAGGGTGGGTGGGTTTAATGGGACTTTGGAAAGACTAATTATACTAACAAAAACGATTCTTAAGGGAACTAAGCCGGCAGCGACGCCATTTGATAAAGGGAAAACGAGAGTTTTACCTACGAATAAATAACGAGACTCAAATGCAAGTAAAACTAAAGCTATTTTTGCTCTACTAATTATCAAAGTTTTCTACTCTCGATGCTATCGCAATAGAGTTGGAGTAAAAGATTCGTTCCACTCCTAGTTCTTTAGAATTCGCATTTCCTAAGATTATCAATCTATCCAAGTTAATGAGAGTTTTACGAAATTATACTACGATGCAAATTATACTAACGAGATACGATAATTCAACTATGAAATGCTAAATTGAATCTATGATAAGGAATTAGGCGGGATTGATTCCGCCTTAACTCGACTTAATTTACTAACGAAGAATAGTCGTAATCCAAATTAAACTGCTTTCGCATAACAATTGGTTCTTCCTAATCCCTAGTTGTTCATGGGAATCTCTACCAACTAACATCTAGCATGTGAAACAATCAAACCAATTCTCATGGTGAACTAATCATTTTCTAGAATGGAATGGAAAATTACGACTATTCTACATTAACATAAAACAAGTTTCATCAAGGCTTCTTCAACCCCCTCTAATGGAGGTTTAGACTAGAATCATTATGCTATCATTTCCAATTGAATTTAAACAAGACATCATATAAAGATTATAACTTTACTTTATTGATATAATCAAGAATTCAAATCTAAATTAACAACTAAGAAATGATTAACAACTAAGAACTGAATTTAGATCTAAGTAATTTAATAAACCAAAACTAAAATTATGAATAACTCACTACTTTTATTAATCTAATGAAGAATAAAACAATGATTCAATAACTAAATTAATAATCTACTTTGTTCAAAACTAATTACTTGAACATAAAACTAGATCTAAACTATTCTCTAATGGCTACTTCCTACCTAAACTAATCCTCTTCAGAGTTCTATCTTGTGTGTTGAAATGGAGGAGACCAGATCCACATTTTCGTGCATGGCTGAGGAGCCATGTTTTGGGCTGGAAAATCGAGCTCAAAACATAATTTCTTCAGTCCACAGAGGCCTTTTCAGCTGAATTTTGCTTCAATAGACTTTTCATCAACTTTTGCTCCTCTGATTCTTAGACCATTGGAACGCTCTTTCCAAGCCGGTCGTTTTGACATAAGGTAGTCCCAATTCCGAGGTCTGAGCCCAAAGATACGGTCTTTGGAAGTTCTACTGACTTTTGTATGCTGTTTCTGCCCACGTTGACTTTGACTTTTCAGCTTTGACCGGGCTTTACAAAGGTTTTTTCTCCTTGAATCTTGGCCTTTAATAATAGAACTTCTTAGCAACCAACCCTTGCTCCTTTATCTCGCCAAAGTGACACATTTCTGCACATAATTGACTCCAAAGCCTGAAATACATAAAAACACGTAATCAGCATTAACTCTTATTCATTACTCGTATAATTGGTGTAAAAATATTATTGTTAGGGGTTTAAAACTACAGTTTTTGGCTCTTGTAAAAATATTTTGTTATCCTCAAGCAAATATGAGAAATTAGAATAAGTGACCAAAAATGGAGTTCTAACTACTCCTGCGATTGCATTGACCATATGCAATAAGGCCTTAAACCACTAGGAATTCCCTAGTGGACGAGTTATAGCCTCGTGAGAGTTTTCCAGTGAAGGTACTCACAAACTTCATCTATAGTACAACGCCTAAGAAATAAAACTATTGTTTCCTTATTTATGCCTCAACTATTTATATATCTCACTAGCAATGAATAAAGAATAATCAAATCGAAACCTAGGCTAATATATGCATAATAATCAATCATCTACAAATAAACATATATATGATGAGTAATACTATGAAATGCACTAGCAGGTCCGTTTTTTAAAACTTGGAATAGCGTCCTTAAGTAGGTCCTCACAAAAATGTCAAGACAAAAACCACTATGATTTTTCTGCTCAAGTTTCGCTACTCCAGTGTGCAGTGGGCACACTTTACCTTACAATCTCAATGATACACAAGGAAGCCAGAGTTGATCAAACACATTTGCCACTTACTATCACACTAACCTTTCCTAATTGAGCTAGAGGTCTTTATTAGGTGTTGCGGGGACTTAGGAGATGGTTTAAGAAGGAAGGAAATGGATATTCAAAATGGATAAGTCTGAGATAATAGAGTCTTCATATTATATAACTAGCAAAAACCTTGTTCTTTACTTTTGCTTCTACACTTTATTTTCATCCTTAGCCATATACATTTTTTTTCTTTGGCTTTTGACTCCTTTGATTATATTTTTTTTGGAGTTCTAACTCTTTATTTTCTTTTATTTATTTATTTTTTATTTGGATGGAAACTTTCTTTTCTTATCTGAAGCGAATAACAAATTCTTTATTTCAAAGGTCTTTCTCTTTTCTATTCTTCATCTCTATTCTCAGACTCATTCTATAATGGGTAGGTTGATTTTTATTTTGTTTTGTTTTTGTAAAAGATTAAATGATTTGTGGTTTATGACAGGCTAAAGAAAGGCTCAGAGGGGCGACTAGTGGAATAAGTACTCTAGCCTAGATTTCAGAAACTTACTGCCAAACAATCATAGATACTCATGTAATATATTTATAGATAGATGTACATATTATTACCTACATATTAACCTAAGTTTCTAAAAATTATTCTAATGCAAAAGCTACGTGAGACTTCTAGATTATTTAGAGCATAGAGAAAGAAAACAATACCAATATTCCTAAGTGTATAACATAACTTTTTATTTATATTTTTGAAATTTTTGAATTTTTACTAGAAAACAAGTGCATATTATACATATCTATATCCTAGGTTCTAGATCCATCAGACTTAGGCATATTATACATATCGATTAGGTTCTAGATCTATCAGAATTCACTCCTATTCTACTAAGCCATGCCATAGGAAATCTTGGTGCTTAATTCTGTTTGATGGTGCATTTCGTGTTAACTATTTATGGAAAGATCCACAATTATTTATATTATTGATATATGGGAAACTGCCTGTTAATACATATATATCACATTAAGTCTAGGGAATCTGACTTTAAAAGACCCAAGTTTTTAGACACAATACCTTTTTCGGTGTATAGGCCAAACAAAAATTTTCAAACTTAAAAAAAGTTTTCCAATTTTGTTTGGGGGTGGCGTCTTTTGGTTTTTCATTTCAAATCTTGTTGCCACCCTTTGCCTGTCATGTTTACTCTAGTAGAGTTTGTGTTAGTGAGTACGTAACAGTTTAATTGTGCTTCATGTTATCATATCATTGTTACAATATTTATGTTACAGGTACTGCCAATTTTTGCCACATTTCTATGGTAAATTCTTTCCTTATCTCTTTACACTTTGAGGACAAAGCGTTAGATTGTTTGGGGGTGGGATAGAAACATTTGCAAAAAAAATTAGACATTTTTAGGATGTAAATTATGCACTTTTATTTATAAAATGTTAAAAATCATAAAAATTAGTTAGTTACGTAATTTAGTTATGCTATTGAATTGTTTCATGAACCCCTTCCCACAAATTGTTTGGGGGTGATATAGAAACACGATGTAAATGTTTAAGCACATATTAGGTTGTATATTATGTATCATTTGTCTTATAAAAATTAGAAAATTCAGAAATATAAATAAAAAGCTTATGCTATACACTTAGGAATATTGGTATTGTTTTCTTTCGATGCTCTTAATAATCTAGAAATTTAACGTTAGCTTTCCATTAGAATGGTTTTTGGAAACTTAGGTTAATATGTAGGTAATAATCTTTGCATCTTTCTACAAATATATTGCATGAGTATCTATGATTGTTTGACAGTAAGTTTCTGAAATCTAGGCTAGAGTACTTATTTTACAAATCCAGTGAGAATACAACCTAAAAACCTTGGATGAGTGAAATTTTTGAGTAATGACACAAGGGAGAAGTATATTCTGAATAGAGAAATCACACGTCCACTTGCTTAATCACTATACCATATCCTAGGAGAGAATTTACGCCCTTTTTGGATCGATATAGCTAGAAATTCTGACCTAAGTATATTTTTTGCTAGTCACCCCACTGAGCCTTTTCACATACCACAATTCCTTTACCCAATAAAGCAAAATAAAAAAAATAAAAAAGAAAAAAAAATCAACCTACATATCTGGATAAAGTCTGAGAAATAGGATGAGTGAAGAAAAGAGAAGAGAAAAACCTGTGTAAACAGAAATTAGTAGTTGCTTTAGAAAAGAAAATGAAAAGAAGTTTCCATCCAAAGAAAAGAAAAAAAAAAAAAAAAAAAAAAAAAAAAACTCTAAAAATAGAATAAAAAGAGTCAAAAAGCCAAAATAAAAAGGCTAAGAATGGAAACAAGGTGTAGAAGCAAAAGAACAAGGTATTCTCTAGTTATATGATATGAAGACCCTATTTTCTCAGACTTGTCTTTTTGAATACCCATTTCCTTAATTCTTAAACCATCTCCCAATCCCCGCAACACCTAATAAAGACCTCTAGCTCAATTAGGAATATGTTAGTGTGATAGTAAGTGGCAGATGTGTTTGATCGACTTCAGCTTCCTTGTGTGTCATTGAGATTGTAAGGTAAAGTGTGCCCACTACACACTGGAGTAGCAAAACTTGAGAGGAAAAATTAGAGTGTTTTTGTCTTGACATTTATGTGAGGACCTACTTAAGGACGTTATTCCAAAGTTTTAGAAACGGACCTATTAGTGCATTTCATAGTAGTACTCATTGTATATATGTTTATTTGTAGATGATTGATTATTATGCATATATTAGCTTAGGTTTCGACTTGATTATTCTGTATGCATTGCTAGTGAGATGTATAGATAATTGAGACATAAATAAGGAAACATAGTTATATTTTTTAGTCGTTGTAGTATAGATGAAGTTTGTGAGTACCTTCACTGGAAAACTCTTACGAGGCTATAACTCGTCCACTAGGAAATTCCTAGTTGTTTAAGGCCTTGTTGCATATGGTCAATGCAATCTCACTCGGCGAAACGAGATTAGTTTGAACTCTATTTTTGGTCACTTATTCTAATTTCTCATATTTGCTTGAGGACAAGCAAAATGCTGTTTGGGGGTGGTTTGATAAGAGCCCAAAACTGTAGTTTTAAACCCTTAACAATAATACTTTTAAACCAATTATGTGAGTAATAAATAAGAGTTAATGTTGATTACGTGCTTTTATGTATTTCAGGCATTAGAGTCATTTATGTGCAAAAATGCGTCCCTTTTGTGAGATAAAGAAGCAAAAGTTGGTTGCTAAGAAGTTCTATGATTAAAGGTCAAGATTCAAGGAGAAAAAGCCTTTTTAAAGCCCGGTCAAAGCTGAAAAGTCAAAGTCAACTTGAGGCAGAAATAGCTAAAAAAAGTCTAAAAACTAAACTTCCGGTGTAGATCTTTGGACTCAGACCTCAGAATTGGGCCAACTTTACCTCAAAACGACCGGCTCGGAAAGAGCTTTCTAATGGTCTAATTCTTGACCTAATAAGAGGAGAAAAAGTGGACAAAAAAGCTATTGAAGTCATTTCTAGCTGAAAACCCCTTTGTGGACTGAAGTAATGAGGTTTTGGGCTCGATTTTCTAGCCCAAAACATGGCTCCTCAGCCCATGCACGACTTTGTGGATCTTGTCTCCTCTATATCAAGAGACAAAAGTTTAGCTCTTAAGTTACTTAGTTTTAAAATTAGTTTTACTTAGGCTAGATCTAATAGTTAGTTTTAGATCTAGTTAATTAGCATCAAATTAGTGTTTAGAACAAGATTTATTTTTTAGAATCAATAATTAGTTTGTATTTCAAGTTTTAGTTTCTAATTTAATATTGAATTCATAGATTTAGTTTGTCTTAAATTTATAATTAGTTATTCATAATCTTAGTTCTACATTAGTTGTAATTTCAGTTTTAATTCATGTTGATTCTTAGACTATTTGTTCTATTCGTTTAATCAAGGTTATTTCAAGTTTATTTTAATCAAGTTTAGTTTAATTTAATTATGTCTTCCTATTATTGTTTATTGTCAATGAATCAAATGAAATTAGGCTAAAAAATCTATTAGATGAGGTTAAAGAAGCCATGTGAGGATGATTGCTTGTTAGAATAGTTGTTATTTAGAATAGACTTTCAAGTTCATTATTATAAGTGTTTAGAGATAAACCTCATAATGATGAACTAGATTTCAGAGCCACCATCAAAGAGATTTGTGGTGGAGCTAAACTCTCATGCTAGTGGAACCTTGATTCGAGAGGACTTGGTATTCACTAGGGATCAATATTCGATTCGATGACTAACTAATAGCCAATCGAATTGCATGGTGGAATTTCCCCCCTCTATGTTCTTCCAATTCATTAAATTCACATTTTAATTGCTTAGTTAAATTAGTTTTAGTTTAAATAAATCACAACACTACTCTCATTATTCTCACCATTGTTTCTTTGTGTTTGATTAATTTAATTCGTTTAAGTCTAGATAGATTAAGAGTGGAACGATTCCGTACTCTATATATTGAATGAATATATATGTGAGAGTAAGAAATAAATAATTGATACCGTAAGAATGAAGTTAGAGTAATCTAGTTGAGTTTTTACGGTTTATGAATAGGTAGGCTGATTTTATTATTATTATTTTTTTTGTTTTATTGGGTAAAGGATTTGTGGTTTGTGAAAAAGGCTAATGAAAGGCTCAGTGGGGCGACTAGTGGATAATAAATTTCATATAGGTGTGAATTTCTGGCTATATCTATCCAAAGAGGGCCTAAATTCTCGCTTATGATATGATGTGCTGATCAAGCAAGTGGATGTGTGATTTCTCTACTCGGATTTTACCTCTCCCTTGTGTCATCACTCAGATATTTTACTCTTATGAGGCTTTTAGGCTAGATGCTCATAGGATATGTATTAAGTACTCTAACCTAGGTCTCAGAAAAATACTGCTAAGTACAATCAAAGATGCTCATGCAAGATGTTCGTGAAAAGATGCAATGACTATTACTTACGTATTAATCTATGTTTCAAAAATTAAATCCTAATTTAAGTACTACATGAGATTTCTAGACTAATATCATTATGGAGAAGGGAACAATACTATTATCACTAAGTGCCTAGTATAAACAATATTTATGATTTTTAATTTTTTATAAAGAAAAGTGCGTAATTTACATCCTAAAAGTGCCTAATATTTGCAAATATTTCTATCCCACCCCCAAACAATCGAACGCTTTGTCCTCAAAGTGTATAGAGATAAGGAAAGAATTTACCATAGAAACGTGGCAATAATTGGTAGTACCTGTAACAGAAATATTGTAAAGATGATATGATAACATGAAGCACAATTAAACTGTTACGTACTAACTAACACAAACTCTACTGGAGTAAACATGGTAGGCAAAGGGTGGCAAAAATATTTGAAATGAAATACCAAAATACACCACCCCCAAACAAAATTGGAAAACTCTTTTTAAGTTTGAAAATGTTTGTTTGGCCTATACTCCAGAAAGGTGGTATGTTACAAAAAATTATATGGGTCTTTTTAAGTCAGATTCCCTAGACTTAATGTGATATATATGTATTAGCATACAATTTACCATACATCAATAATCTAAATAATTGTGGATCTTTCCATAAATAGTTAACACGGAATGCACCACCAAACATAATCAAACACCAAGACTTTCTACGATGCAACTTAGTGGAATGAGAACGAGATCTGATGGACCTAGAACCTAATTGAGTGTGTACTCTCTTATTTTTTGAACGAAAGGGTGTCTAAGTGAATGATCGTGAAAAAAAGAATGGTTATGGAAAATACTTGGAATATGGATAAGTGTTAGAAGAAAAGGGTGGAAAGAATGATTGGATTCTATGAGGGATTAGCTCAGGTGGATGGTGGTCGGGTGGTGCTCCAGGTAGTTTTTGAGAGGGTGGATCATCACAGGCTTTTACTCATAGAATTCCTCATCTAGCTTGGTCGCATCTACATAATTATGGTATTTATCTGCATCTTTGAAAAATTCATCAATCTCATCCAAGGAGTCAAAATTATGATCTTTGTCTTCTTCTATAAGAGGGGTATCTACTAGTGTGGGGACGAAAGCGTCGGCCACACTAATGTGAGATACAAAACTTTTAATAGACTTCACTTCACCTTCTACAGGCAAACCTAGTTGTCCCTACTTAAGTCTAAATATGTTAACCTCCACAAAAAGATTTCCAAAAGAAAGAGTCATTGAGCCATCCCGACAATTCATTTGGGCATTAGTCGTTGCCAAGAAAGGACGCCCTAAGATGATGGGAATAGAATCATGAGCAGTTTCTGTGTCGAGAATAACGAAGTCAACTGGGTAGTAAAAATCCTGAACTTTAACGAGAATGTTTTCAACTATGCCTTTGGGATACTTAATAGAACGATCGGCTAACTGCAAAGTCATTTTGGTTGGTTGAAGTTTTGTTAGACCTAGTTGTTTACATAAATAAAAAGGGAGTAAGTTAACACTTAGGTCTAATAGGTCTATGAACAAGGAATTGTTATGAAGGTATCACCTAAGGTGCATTACAATGCACCTTAGGTGATACCGGGGTCCAACTCCCTTAACAATTCCGTTATGTTCAGATAAAGAAGGATATTGTTCAGTTAAGAAGGCTTCGTGGGGTATGTTGGTTTTCCTCTTCTTGGTGCACAACTCTTTTAGAAACTTAGCGTGTCTAGGTAGACTTTTTATAGCATCTAGAAAAGGTAGGTTTATAGTCAGATTTTTAAACACTTTCTTAATCTCATCAAAATTCTAGTTTTTTTTAGACACAATTAGTCTCTAGGGATACGGTTGTTTATCTTTATATTTAGCATAAAGGTCAACAGGATGTCTAACCTTGGCTTTCTATTTCTTAGGTTGTGGTTTAACTGGTACCTCTACTGGGGTAGGATCTTCAGTTTCTATTTTGGTATCTAGTTCAATATCCGATGTAGGTACTACTGGTGGGGTAACTATAGGCATAGTTACGCTGTTATCAACCACTCTGACAGAACGGAGAGCGGTGATGGCATTTAGCTCACTTACATTTGCATTTTCCTTACTAGTATTACCGTTTACCTCAAAGGCTGTGTTTGTTGTTTTAGGATTATGTATCGTTTGAACTGGAAACACACCTTTGGGTTATACTTTCTCTTGTGCTAACTGCTGTATGGAAAGTTGGATGGCTTGTAAAATCTGTTGTTGGGTTTGCATAAAGGCGCCAAAACGATCCGGTTGTGGAGGAGTGTTAGCTATAGGTTGTGTGACATGAACTATGTCACGTTGATTATTAATGGGTGGGTTGTGATAGTTATTATTTACCGGAACGATACCTCTATTAGCATTGTAATTATTATTGTTATAATTATTATAATTACCTTGACCTTGTCCTTGACCTTGTCCTTGTTGTGGTGGAGCTTGATTGTAGTTGTTTGCTTGCCTAACATTTTGGTTATTAAACCTTGGAGGTGTAACTTGTTGATTATTTCTCCAACCGCAGTTGGGGTTTTGTCTCCAAGGGGCATTAGGAACTATTAATTGAGCAAACGTTATCTTGTTGTGATGTTTGTTATTCATAAGCGAGAGGACAATAGGAGTCGGGATGCTCAAGACTCAAACATAAATTACATGGATTGGAGTTGACATTCATGATGGGGCTAGGCTTTTGTTGAATAGAAATAGCCTCTACCTTTTTAGTGAGAGATTCAATTAAAGTTTTTAGTTCAGGATCGGGTTTAATCTCAAACATACCGGCGGCCTTAACTGTTGTAGAAGAACTAGCAGAGCGGGAGATATCGTCACTACCCCCCCAGTTATTATTACGCTTTGTTTGATCTTCTAAAAATTTATAAGCCTTTGAAGCTCCTTTACTGAGGAAACTACCCCCATTAATTATGTCAAGGACTTCTTTATGGTGGTGTAAAAGTCTTTTGAAAAAGGCACGAACTAACGTGTCTTCCGCGAGGTTATGGTGTGGACACTCTATAAGAAGGTCGGTGAAACAATTCCAAGCCTCTGAAAATGATTCATGAGGATTCTGTCGAAAGAAATGAATCTTGGAAAACATTTCATCTGTCTTCAGTGGTGGGTAAAAATGTTCCATAAATAGTTGAACAAGTTTAACCCATGAGTCCATTGCAAATTAGGCTTTGGGCAGTTAACCAAGACGCTGCCTTATCGGCTAAGGTGAAAGGAAACACCCTCAGTTTAATTTTTTTAGCACCAATCGTAGGATGGTGGAATGTAGTCAGGACTTGTTCAATCCTACGCATGTGATGATAAGGTTTTTCATGGTTTAACCCATGAAAAACGGGTAACAAATTAAATATATTTGGGGGGATTTGGAAATCCCCCACTGGGTCTGCAAAAATGATGCAAGATTTTGGGCTATCGTTCAAAGCTTTGTAAAAGTCAGAGAGAAGAGACTCTCTTTCTTCAGCCATTATTTCAGGTGGAGTGTGTGGTATATTAGCTAGAGGTGTAGTGAGTGGTATACTAGAAAGGCGTATTTGTTGACATTGTCGGTTGATTACGTTAGGCATTTTTCTTCTACCTAACCTTAATCTCATACAAGGCTAAGACCAATCTTAACTAAACACGACAACAATCAAAACAATCCTGATATGCTAGTATAAACCTCTAACAGGAGATGCGAGGAGTGGAAGAAAGAAGTACCTGAATGCCTCCTTGCATTACTTATGAATAACGTCTTGTATACGCGAGCACAGTGTGTGTAACAAGTTAGAAACACTGAATAACTTGAAGTAATGGAAGTTTGAACTAACCAGCAAAAATCGGGCGTTTCCAGAGAAGGGTGCGGGTCGCGCTCAGGTCCAACTCGAGTTCTAGGCGCTTCAGCGCGGGGGGCGCTCAAACTTTGCCTTGGTAGGGCGCGGGTCGCGCTCAAGTCCAATTCGAGTTCTAGGCGCTTCAGCGCTAGGGGCGCTCGAAGTTAGCCTTGTATAGGCGTGATGCGCTCTCAGGCTTGTTCTTTGAAAATTTTTTAGTTTCTGAACCAAACAATCACTGTTAGAAACAAACAAGGTTGGGTGGGTTTAATGGGACTTTGAAAAGACTAGCAATACTAATGAAAACAATTCTAAACGGAACTAAGATGGCAGTGGCGCCATTTGCAAATTTGCTCGCTCGAGCCACGGATGGCTCGGGCCCTTTTTAATCTCATGCCCCATCTTCATCCCAGGCCCAATCTTTATCTCAGGGTCCATCTTCATCACGTGGCTAGTTGTTTAGAAAAATTTGTTGTTTTGATGTTACTTAGTTATTTTATTGTTTTTATTAGTTTGGATGTTAAGTTGTTGAATTCAGTAGCTAAATTTGACTTTGGTAGTTAATTGTAATTTGAATTTCGATTTTAATTTAATGTGGGTATTTTCTACGTATGCGATAATTTTAACATTAATCCCACCTTCCCGAATTGTTTGGGGGTAGTATTATTTCTTTTAGCATTGCTTTGATATGATCCACCATTTTAGAAGTAATATTTCGATGACTGTTGGGAATGTTGCCAATATTGGCATGGCTATGATTAGATATTGTGGTAGGATGAAATTTCAATGAGTTAGGAAGTTGCTATTCTAAATTCAACCTAAAAGATATTAGGTTTGTTTTGGAATAAGGAATATGGGTTGTTTCCGTTTTAGGTTTTGGAAATATTTTATTTCCGGCAATTGCTTTAAATTTTTTGGCAACTTGTTAATTCGATTTAGAAACTAAAACCCTATATAAACTTCCTTCATTCTCCACACAAAACCCACACATAACACTTTCATCTCTCACCTTAAACCTCCAATTTTTCCTTTTATTTTTCACCTCACCCTACTCAGAACACACGAAGCGCGACCCGAGCCCTACCAAGACAGATTGTGAGCGCACCTAGTGCTGACACGCCTGTTCCTCCATTTACACCTGAGTGCGACCCGCGCCCTGACTTCCGTAGGCACGAAAAATTTCATTTTTTTTGGGGATGTTCCAGGATCGTTTGCAACTCTTCTAGAGAGTATTTATTGTGATGACCTCAATTATGTGTATGTTAGTCTCTATTTTATATTTAAATATTCTAATATGATGCAATTTCAGTTTTTGCAGGTCAAAGAACCTAAATGTGAAACATAGAGGGAAAAGAAGTCAAACAAGTCAAAAAAGAGTCACTAGGAATTACAGCTAAAGGCTTAGGGCAAAAACGTCATATTTGTCTCCATAAATGCCAAGCCTAAGGGCATCACCAATGCAGCCCTTAAATGGACCTCTATCTCCAAATTTGAGGGAGCAATTGAAGAAACACCCTTCCAATGCAGCCCTTATATGGGACTCTATTTCTACCATCCTTGAAAAGTGTCTCTAATTTTATCGGAAGTTTTAAAGGACCTGGGTTCTACAAACAAAATTCTGCCCACAACTGTTGAAAAGCATCCAAGAGAAATAATCTGACTGCAGTTGGTTTAATTCTTCGTTCAAGTGATCTAGGAAGTGTTAAACCCGGGTTCGTCATTTGAAGCTTCTCATTTTTAGCTTTTAATTTTTTTTTTTCAATTACAAAATAGAATAGTAAATATGTTCTCACTGAGAATCGAAGCAAATGGCCTATGTTTGCCTTAGCCAAGCCATCGCCACTACACCAACTTAAGGTGAATGATTGGTTTTTCCAGAGCAGATCTTCATTTCAAAGTTTTTGCCTGATAGAACCCCTCCATTGTAGCTCATTCATTTTGCTTTTCTCCTTTAACCAGACCTCTAAAAGGATGACGTGGCCCTCTATTTTGAGGGCCAGCATTGGTGATGCCCTAATGGGACTCTAAAAGAGGATAATAATTGAGTTAGAAGAGTCTTCAATCTGATCTCAAAGCCTTATTTTCGACTTCATAGGAAGATGAGATCAACATGGAAAAGAAGTCAGAGTTTCACAAGAATTAGGAAACTGAAAGCTGTCAGAAGCTGTAGCTTGGGAAATAGCCTGCAAGGTAAAGTGGGCAATGTTTAACTTTGGTCCAACCAAATTTAACTTTTCCAGGATTGCTTCTAGATATATTACAGAGAGTTTGACACCAAATAAACATAGGATTCAGATCTCTATCCAGACGAGCATGTAAGCCAATATATAAGGCACAAAAACCTAAGTTTATACTATCTAGGAAATTTAGTGTTTGTATCTTAGATCAAGAATTAAGAGAGAAGAAAGTTCAGACCTTTTCACCATTAATAGCTATAAAGATTATTCCTTTTCATATTGTGTTCATAGCATAGTATGAGGGGCTAATCTCCCTTCTCTTGGGAGGGGAGATGAAGCCTTTTTCGTATGTTTTAGTTTAGTTCTTCTTCTATCATGTTTTAGTTTAAATCCCTCATTGAGTTTCTTCTTATTCGTCCATTGATCTAACGCTCCTGTGGAGGTTAGGAGGTTTTAGGGTAATTCATGATTGTGTAGAGCCAAATACCACAAACCCTAGATTCTTTTCTTCTAGTTTATAGTGTTCTAGTGTGATGATTGAATTCTTTATGACACCTCAATTAGTTGTATGGTTAATGCCACATGTGGATTTTCCATGGCACCTAGAGTTGTATATTGAATGCCACCTAAAGCACAATTTGGCTAGATAGAAGATATCATTGGAGATTGAAGAAGTATTTAATGGAAAGATAGAAAACACGTTGAAAGCCACATATTATCATCATGGTTATGAGCATAAGGTTTATAGGTATGGTGAGTTTCTATTGGTGATTTATATTAAGCATGATAGATCTATTAGACTAATTCTATGATTTTGGTGGATTCATCTCTCCCAAGATATTCTCTCTCTTGATTCATATTCATATATTTAAATTAGTTTATTTTATGCATAGTTTAAATCTCAAATCAAATCAACTATATATTCATCATTACTTAGCCACATCTTTTACTTGCATCCATTAGAGTAACTTAGATTAGGAATTTATATTATCAACACTTAGTTATTTAGAGTAGGATTAATACCTTGCTAGCCACTATACTAATTAATATTTAATAGGCTAAGTAAAATTTGCAAAAGATACGTAATACAAACAACGACATACAAAATAAATACGTGTTGCGTGCTTTTTCAATGGCGCCACTGCTCGCTCTAAATTGATTAGGTGATAGAATATTTAATTTAGATTACTTTAATTTAGGAATTCATAATAGTATAAATTGCATATTTAGCATAATTAGATTAATTTAGCATAATTCAATTAGATTTGTATAGTAAAAAGTATTTTCATAAAGTTTTGTGTTTGTTTAATAGAAAAGAATAGTACAGAAAACTTATTTATAAATTTCAAATAATTCTGAAATTTTACAAAGTTGATCTGTACAGTATCGGTAATTTATTGTAATTTTTTCGAATTTTTAGTACTTGTCTTACCTGGGTAACTAACATCGTCTTTGCAGTACCCCATTTTCAGTTTTCAGGACACAAGCATCTATAAAAACAGTCAAGCAGAGTTATTTTCACATTATAAAAAATTCTCATTTTTTTACAGAAGGAACCTCGATTCGTCAGGAGCTTCCAGTAATAATTTGAGTATTTTTAACCTATTTTGACCACTTAACTAGTTGCTTGTTTTCAGTGTGTTTCTGCAGCTTTTCAGGACCAAGGTCTCCGGAAGAACAGTCGAGACGAAGGATTTGTAAAACTCCAAATGATCCAAACTTTTTACAGGATCATTCCTGACACGTCATGAGACTTCAGTAAAACTTTCGTGATTTTTAGTGCTCTTTTACTTATTTATTCAATCGATTGTTTACAGTGTGTGCAGAAAACTTCTTCATTGGACTCTGCAGGATTAAATAGTACAGAAGAGGGACTTAGCAAGCTCCGATTGCTCTGAAATTTTACAGGCTACTTCCTGGACGTATCAAGTAGCTACTATAAAACCTTCAAAATTTTTGGACTTGATTTTCTTGATGTAACAGTAAGTGCTTCTCTTCCACCGTGAATCACCTGTTAGCGGTTTTATAATTAGCATTAATAGTTAGTCTCATATAGTTTAATAATATAATTTAGTTAATTAAGTGCATATTCATTTAGTATATATAGCTTAATTGTCTAGTGCATGAAAACTTGGTTTCGTGATTCACCTCGTAAACGTTTAATCAGAAGAGCTAATTCTTGTAACAATCTTCCAATTCTGGTTTTGGAGGAGACCACACCATCAACTCTCGGGATCTGATTCTGAATCTGAAACACACACACCACTAGTAGACTTAGAAGATACACCAGAGAGAGTACCATTAGCCTCCATGGCTGATCAAAGAACTCTTAGCACCTTGTTTCAACCTATCGCGGTTCAACCACTGAACTACATAGTGATGCCAGACAATAACAATAACTATGAGATTAAGCCTACCATTCTTAATATGTTGCCAAGATATTATGGCAAAACAAATGAAGAACCGTATAATCATCTGAGTAAGTTCTTGAGCATATTAAGTACTTTTAAAGCACCTCATCTTTCCCCTGAAGAAACTAGATTAAGGTTGTTCCCCTTGACTTTTGAGGATGCCGCACTACGTTGGTATATATCCCTACCCTCTAATTCTATAACTACTTGGGAGCAACTATCACAAAAGTTTATGAGACAATATTACCCTTTCCGTAAAACTGAAGCCATGCAATTGGCTATTTCAACCTTCAAAGGAAAACCTAATGAAAAGTTTCATACAACATGGGATAGATTTAATGATTTATTTGTCCGTTGTCCACATCATGGTTTTGACATACTTAATATCGTATATTACTTTATAAAAGGTCTTTCACCTATGAACCGTTAGTTAATTGAATCAATGAATGGAGGAATATTTACTAGTCTTACTCCTGATAAAGCCTACACTTTTTTGCAAAACTTTTCTGAGAGTTCTAAGGATTGGGCCAATAGTAGTGACCATGAGGACATGGCACGAGTAGATGGGGGGATGAGTTTTAGTAAACCAGGTATGTATGAGGTTAAAAATAAACTCAATGAGAAACTTGAAGGTGCCATTGCTAGTTTAACCACAGGAATCGAAAACATAAACAAGAAATTTGATACATTTACTTCAAACCCTCCAATGAATAATCAACCTCAACAAGCAATGAGTGCCAATCAATTTTGTGAAAGTTGTTTTGCCACAGACCATGATACACTAGTTTGCCCAGTTTTTGTTGCCCATAACTTTAGTAATAACTATAACCAAGATCCACGAAATAATTATCAATGGAGATAGAACATGTCTCCACAGCAAAACCAATATGGTTTTCAAGGTAATCAAGGGAACAATAGGCAACAATACATGAATATTAGAGGCGTAGTAGTACCTTCTCCACAGTATTACCCATAACAACAACAACAACAACCAAACATAAACAGAAAATTAGCTATTGATCTTATGGCTAATTACCAAACCCAACTCAACACCACAGATGAAACCATGAAAGCTTTAGCCACTAAAACCAAGAATGAATTCAAAAGAATTGACCAAAAATTTGATATTATGGCTCAACAAGTAACACAACAAATTTCTCAGGTAACTCAACAAATAACTCAACAGATGAGCCAACAATTCAATCAGATACTAGCTAGTCTAGAAGACAGACCCAAGGGAACTCTACTAAGTCAACCTGAACAAAACCCTAAAGATAGAAATGTTTATCAAGTTGAAACCACCCCTTCATCCGCACCCACAGAGGCAGTTAACTCAATATCTACCCTTAGGTCAGGAAAGAAAGTAGATAACAAAGTTGACATACCTGATTCTGATGAAGTTGTTATAACAAAAGATAAGGAAAAGCCAGTTGAAACTAAAAAAACAAAAGAGAAGGTAACCAAAAAAATTCCGCCTGCACCATTCCCATCTAGGTTAAAAGATAACAAAAAGGAAGCACAATATAATGACATTATGAATATTTTTAATAATCTACATATCAATATTCCTTTTCTAAGTGCAGTTAAACAAATACCTTCATATGCTAAATTTATAAAAGACTTAGTGAAGAAGAAAACAAATATTCCTAAACACTTTTATTGCACAAAGTTGTTCATCCTTTCTACAAAACAAAGCAATAGTAAAACATAAGGACCCCGGTAGTCCTATAGTTACGTGTAGAATAGGAGAGGACTACATTGATGAAGCATTATTGGATTTAGGTGCTAGTGTGAATTTATTACCATACTCAGTTTATAAACAGCTAGGGTTAAAGGACTTGAAACCAACAACTGTTAGACTACAGTTAGCTGATAGATCTATTAAGATTCCACAAAGGATAATAGAGGATGTGATTATCAAGGTCTCTGATTTTTATTACCCAGTTGATTTTATAGTTCTTGACACTTTACCTACAAATGGAAACTAAATTCCTATCATCTTGGGTAGACCATTCTTAGCTATAGCAGAAGCTTTAATTAATTGTAGGAATGGGAACATGTCCATCACTTTCGGGAATATGAGAGTAAATGTAAACATCTTTATATTATTTAGAAACCCTTGATGATGATACGGAAAAGATGGATGATCTATGTGCAATACATACAATAGCTAATAAAAGTTTTAAGGACACTCACTACAAAGATCCATTTTTATCATGTGTATCACAATTAGGCATGAATTATAACAAGGATAGTGTTATACACCATATTAATACATTGCTAGACACTGGTCAACCTCATACAAAAATAGAAGACATTTGAGCAACTTTATGTCAAGCTACTTTTAATCGTAGATTTAATTAAGATGACTCGCCCTCTACTAAAATGTATAGGCCACGCATGGAAAAGAAGGAAGATAAAAAGAGCAAAAATTGGATTACAAACAAGTTTTAAGTCTAGGGAATCTGACTATAAAAGACCCACAAATTTTAAAAAATTAATTGCCTAAGCTAGTTAGGGGGTAACCTTAAGTTTCCCCCCTCTGTGTCGGCTGGCGACATTAAACGTAGCGCTAATGGGAGGCAACCCAAGTAGTTAAATAGATAGTTTAATCAGTAGCTCATGACAAGGAAATCAAACTGAGAAAATAAATGCGTACCTGAACCTGTGCTGAAGAAATAAAGTAAAAAAAACTCACTGAATTCTTGAGTTTTTTTATATTTCCATTCCAACTGTGAGTAGCTTTCTCCAAATCCAATTCAAACAATGATAGAGGACTAGGGAAGTTCCAATATAACCAGGAAAACTAACCTAGTTCATGCAAAGCAAAAGAGGGAGAGTGTGATAGATTTTAGAATTAAAGTTAAGATAGGAGTTGAAATCTACCCAGCGACAGGAAGCTGTAGCTTCACGATTATGACTAGTAGAGATGTGGAGTACTTCTGAAAGTTTTCCTATAAAGCTATATTTTGTAACGTCTCCTGCGTTCACTACATCAACACTTTCTACATCTCTATATTCTATGGAGAATTGATTAGTTTTTAGTCGTTATGGTATAGTATTAGAGAGAGGGTAGAAATAGTAGTAATAAGTTTATTTCCTGCTGTCATGGGCTTAGTTGTTTTTTTTTCTTTCTTATATTATCAATAGTTTATGAATATGATTTTTTTTTATGAATATTTATATGAGCCTAGAAGTGTTATGTGATGCATCTGTATCACTGCGTGAACTAGTGAGGTGAAATTCCTCTATGTTTCAGTCAAGTGAGGTAGAATACTTTTGTGTTTCGAAACCAAATCCTACTCTAAGTATCAATCTAGTGAAATGGGCCTGAATACTATAAAAAAGGCCAATCAAAAAAAAAAAAAAAAAAAAAAGAGACCTATCTTCTTCTTCTTCCAGCCGCACCACCACTCCCTCATTAATATCACCACTTCACCACACCCATTAATAGGCGTTGGAACCTCCAGTTATACCTCCAATCATCGTTATTAGCAATTGCTAATCGACAAGAGCTGCCACCGGTTAGTTCACAATCGATCAGATTCCGATTTCATGGTGAATCTACTTTCCCAAACAGTAGTGATTCCGATTGTGTAAACTTTCTTGATGGCGTGGTGAATCCGTTTTCGCTTTTGATAAGGAAAACAAACCAGAAATTAGAAAAGAGAGTTGAGTTAAATTCAATAGAGATTGGGTTTTTGTCTTTTTTTGTTTGTTGTTGTCGGAGGAGAATAGGAGAACGTGAGGGTGGTTGTGAGGAAGGAATGGTGCCTTATTAATAATTGTTAGGCTTGAAAGATTTCGGAGAAAGAAGGTTCTGTACAGGATGATTTATTACTGAGCAAGTATTTCCAGTCTTGTTCCTGTGGTTTTGTTGTGTCCTCTTACCTTCTGTTTGACCATACACACTACGCTACTCTGTTTGACCATACACACTACGCCAGCTCGAGGACAAGTTTGCAAACAGTTGAACATGACGACCGAATGAAAAATTCACATAGAACTCTGTTATGGAGAGTTGTTTGATAACAATGCCATGAATGAATTTTTTAAACAAGAATGCGAAAATCGGGGTTGGGACTGTCTCTTTTATTCTAAGGGTGACAAATGTCCTGAAAATATATTGTTTGATGTTTTTATGATTGTCGAATTGATTATGAGAAGGCGAGTGGTCTGGGAAAATGGAGTTGAATTGGGATAATGAATCTGAGCCTATTATCATAACTGATTTTCTAGTAGAGAAATTTGGACTCTCGCAGTTTCGCATTTTCTTAATAAATATTTTTAATCACTCGTGTACTTGATTGTCTAATATGGCTTTATTTATTTTATGATAGAGACAAATCTTGTATTCCATGCAACAATGAAACTATTGATTTATTATTATTATTATTATTCATTGTTTAATTTTAATTTTTATTTTTCAATCGTGTCATTTGTACATATGACTTATTATTCCACTCTAGCACTTTTTCTCCGTCTTTTAGAGACGTGAAACTTTATGGAATGAGCACATGACACATATTTAGTCGTTGTGGTAATTATTGATCCTTATGAATCATCACTCTTATTTCTTTTGTTAAGGATATAAATTCTACAGATTTTAGCTGATGTAATTTGGAAAGCATTTAAGGTAATATCCCTCCTTCTGTGATTATTTCAATTATGGTAAGCTTTCAGTTATTTTATTTAGTCATTGAGGACAATGCCTAATTTAGTTAGGGGGTGAGAATTAAAATTTTGCAATATTTTAATTACAATATTTGGAAAGTTTATATGTGAATTATGGTGATTCTAGGTGAAAACTATATTTTTATCGTTTAAACTGGCTAATGAAATTGGAAATTATAAGTCATAATCAGGATTAGTAAGACTTTTAGACTAAGTTTCTATTACTAGAAATAGATCTCACTGATAAAAGTCTTAATCTAAAGTAAGTTCATATAATACACCACTAGAGGAATTTCAAATGAAAAAGCAGCTTAAACTTCTACCAAACTAGAGGATTAGTACAGAGACTTGACCTGTGAGACTTAAGCCTTTCAATTTTAAATTTCTTGGAGAGTCTTTACGTAAATCTGAGTCCAAGTTGACTCAACCATTTTTCTGTGCTTAAATTTGTTGTGTAGTCTCATTTATTCTTGATTTGGTCAATCACGAGGTGGCATCAACTGGGGAGATAGCCATTAGGTCTTGTAGTCTATTCAAAGCGGAATATCATACTGATAAGTCAAGTAGTGAACCAATCAGCCTTTATCCCACCTAGTAGGATTATCATATTAACCACTTTTGAGCCTTATATATTAAACCTTTTATTCTTAAACCAATCATCTTAAACCCAACTCCAGATAAGGAGTATATCCCATATTATTAGCCTTACCCATATTTCTGAGGATTTCTAAAGAACTAAAGAGAAAGCTAGAACAAAGAAGATTTTGAAGGAAATTTTACCAAAGTCAAATGAAGAAAATCATTCCTTTTGCTCAAAGAAAAAAAATAAAAAAAAAAGAAAAGAGAAAAAGAAAGAAAAGAAATATAAATAATTGAGCAGAAGTAGTGATAGAGTTCAAGTGTTGTAGTCTACAAGTGAAGAAAATTACCAAGAAGGTCAAAAGCAAAAAGTCTTTAGTATATTCTCAGAAATTTTTGAATCCTTTTTACCCTTTTCTTGTTAACCTGTCCTAAGCCCCGTTTTAATACCCAGACTTATCACTAAAGTATGATATGAAGTGTAGAATAGGTGAGAGGATGCTAAAGTGAAGGACCTGACACTTCAAATGTGATTGACATTCTTTCCATGAGACTTTATTTATATATTTGAAAATTTCCGTCTTTCTGACTAAATATGTGGGATGTTCTATTTTTTACTTATTTCCCTGCATATGGAGGTAAAATAGAAAACTTATCTGAGAGAGATTTTCTTGTGAGTGTATGAAATGGTGAGATTTGAAGTCAAAATACTAATCCAAAGGTGAGGTAGAAATTACGTTGCTTGGAAAAGAGAAAGGAATCAAAATGGTTAAAAATGAATAAGCTCTAGTTAGGATGATTAATCAGTCTTTTCTATCTTTATGAAAAGAACCTTAGCCTAATATTTTATGATCATGGGTGTGATAAGTAGTAACCTTTTGATTTAGGCAATTTAACTGAAAAAGTTGCTTTATCTAGATTTCACCATAGTTCATATGTAAAATTGATTTTGTGGGTATATCAACTGTAAACCCTCACGAGGCTATAACTCGTCCTTTAAGGGTAACTTAAAGGTTTAAGGCCTTGTTGCATGTGGTAAATGTAATCGCGATACTTGTGAAAGTGAGTTAGTTTATTATTTAATTAGTATTGTTAGCTTTGAACACTTCTCTAGTATAACACATATTTGCTAAGAGACTAACAAAATGCTAGTTGGGGGTTGTGATAAGTGCTCAAAAGTAATGATTTATAACCAATTATGTGTATGTTAGTCTCCATTTTAGATTTAAATATTCTAATATGATGCAATTTGAGTTTTTGCAGGTCAAAGAACCTAAATGTGAAATACGGAGGGAAAAGAAGTCAAACAAGTCAAAAAGGAGTCACTGGGAATTACAGTTAAAGGCTTAGGGCAAAAACGTCATATTTGTCTCCATAAGTGCCAAGCCTAATGGGACTCTAAAAGAGGATAATAATTAATTTAGAAGAGTCTTCAATCTGATCTCAAAGCCTTAATTTCGACTTCATAAGAAGATGAGATCAACATGGAAAAGAAGTCAGAGTTTCACAAGAATTAGGAAACTGAAAGCTGTCAGAAGCTGCATCATGGGAAATAGCCTACAGGGAAAAGTGAGCCACGTCTAACTTTGGTCCAACCGAATTTAACTTTTCCAGGATTGCTTCTATAAATATTACAGAGAGTTTGACACCAAATAAACATAGGATTCGGATCTCGATCCAGACGAGCATGTAAGCCAATATATAAGGCACAAAAACCTAAGTTTATACTATCTAGGAAATTTAGTGTTTGCATCTTAGATCTAGAATTAAGAGAGAAGAAAGTTCAGACCTTTTTACCATTAATAGCTATAAAGATTATTCCTTTTCATATTGTGTTCATAGCACAGTATGAGGGGCTAATCTCCCTTCTCTTGGGAGGGGAGATGAAGCCTTTTTTGTATGTTTTAGTTTAGTTCTTCTTCTATCATATTTTAGTTTAACTCCCTCATTGAGTTTCTTCTTATTCGTCCATTGATCTAACGCTCCTGTGGAGTTTAGGAGGTCTTATGGTAATTCATGATTGTGTAGAGCCAAATACCACAAACCCTAGATTCTTTTCTTCTAGTTTTTAGTGTTCTAGTGTGATGATTGGATTCTTTATGACACCTCAATTAGTTGTATGGTTAATACCACATGTGGATTTTCCATGGCACCTAAAGTTATATATTGAATGCCACTTAAAGCACAATTTGGTTAGATAGAAGATATCATTAGAGATTGAAGAAGTATTTAATGGAAAGATAGAAAGCACGTTGAAAGCCACATATTATCATCATGGTTATGAGCATAAGGTTTGTAGGTATGGTGAGTTTCTATTGGTGATTTATACTAAGTATGATAGTTAGATCTATTAGACTAATTCAATGATTTTGGTGGATTCATCTCTCCCAAGATATTCTCTCTATTGATTTATATTCATATATTTAAATTAGTTTATTTTATGCATAATTTAAATCTCAAATCAAATCAACTATATATTCATCATTACTTAGCCACATCTTTTACTTGCATCCATTAGAGTAACTTAGATTAGGAATTTATATTATCAACACTTAGTTATTTAGAGTAGGATTGATACCTTGCTAGCCACTATACTAATCAATATTTAATAGGCTAAGTAAGATTTGCAAAAGATACGTAACACAAACAACGACATACAAAATATATACGTGTTGCGTGCTTTTTCAGATGGTAGGTGCAACCTCATTGGGTTGCCCCCTACACCCCATCTAACCAAGTGGCGCTAAACAGGTTAGCGATTGTAGATGATAAATGGAGTGAAGCCTGGCAAATCACCATGGCGTGGCAGGATGCGAAAAAACCTCATTTCTTTATAGAAGAAGATGAGGATGATGCTTAAATGCGGGAGATAAGATAAGTTTTTAGTTTCAGTTAGTGTCTGCTTATGTCCCATGCAAGTTGATTCTTGTTAACCCCATAACGGGTGGAACTCATATATAGTTGCGTCTGTTTTTCTTTTTCTATATTAGTATGTTTTAACCTTGTTTTGCAGATGCTCCAAAATTTCACGCATTTCCATGATATTTTTCTACCCTTTTTATTTCAATACTTTGAGGACAAAACATGCTTCTTGTTTGGAGGTGGCATAGAAACACGTGTAATTGAGGCATCTGTTAGGATATAGATATGTACAATATGCACTTGTTTTCTAGTAAAAATTCAAAAATTCAAAAATATAAATAAAAAGTTATGCTATACACTTAGAAATATTGGTATTGTTTTCTTTCTTTATGCTCTTAATAATCTAGAAGTCTCACGTAGCTTTTGCGTTAGAATCGTTTTTAGAAACTTAGGTTAATATATAGATAATAATCTTTGCGTCTTTCTATAAATATATTGTATGAGTATCTATTATTGTTTGGCAGTAACTTTCTGAAATCTAGGCTAGAGTACTTATTCTACAAATCCTGTGAGAATATAGCCTAAAACCTTATATGAGTGAAAAAAATTGAGAAATGACACAAGGGAGAAGTAAAATCAGGATAGAGAAATCACACGGCCACTTGCTTGATCACTATACCATATCCTAAGCGAGAATTTAGGCCCTCTTTGGATCGATATAGCCAGAAATTCAAACCTATGAATTATTTTCCGCTAGTCTCCCCTCTGAGCCTTTCTTTAGCCTTTTATAAACCGCAAATCTTTTACCCTTTTACGAAAACAAAACAAAATAAAAAATCAACCTTACCCATTATAGAATGAGTCTGAGAATAGGATGAGTGAAGAAAAGAGAAAGGAAAACTTGTGTAAACAAAAATTAGTTAGTTGCTTTAGAAAAGAAAAAGAAAAGAAGTTTTCATCAAAAGAAAAGAAAAGAAAAATAAAAGTAGAAACAAAATAAAAACTCCAAAAATAGAGTAAAAGGAGTCAAAAAGCCAAAATAAAAAGGCTAAGGATGGAAACAAAGTGTAGAAGCAAAAGAACAAGGGTTTCTCTAGGTACGTAATACGAAGACCCTATTAACTCAGACTTCTCCTTTTGAATATCCATTTCTTTCCTTCTTAAACCATCTCCTAATCCCCGCAACACCTAAATAAGACCTCTAACTCAATTAGGAATAGGTTAGTGTGATAGTAAGTGGCAGATGTGTTTGATCAACTTTGGCTTCCTTGTGCGTCATTGAGATTGTAAGGTAAAGTGTGCCCACTGCACATTGGAGTAGCGAAACTTGAGCGGAAAAATCAGAGTGTTTTTTGCTTGACATTTATGTGAGGACCTACTTAAGGACACTATTCCAAAGTTTCAGAAACGGACCTGTTAGTGCATTTCATAGTATTACTCATTGTATATATGTTTATTCGTAGATGATTGATTATTATGCATATATTAGCTTATGTTTCAACTTGATTATTCTGTATTCACTGCTAGTGAGATGTATAGATAATTGAGACATAAATAAGGAAACAATAGTTTTTATCTTGGTCATTGTAGTATAGATAAAGTTTGTGAGTACCTTCACTGGAAAACTCTCACGTGGAAATAACTCATCCACTAGGGAATTCCTATTGGTTTAAGGCCTTGTTGCATATGGTCAATGAAATCGCACTCGGCGAAACGAGATTAGTTAGAACTCCATTTTTGGTCACTTATGCTAATTTCTCATATTTGCTTGAGGATAAACAAAATGTTGTTTGGGGGTGGTTTGATAAGAGCCTAAAACTATAGTTTTAACCCCTTAACAATAATAGTTTTAGACCAATTATGCGAGTAATAAATAAGAGTTAATGCTAATTACGTGCTTTTATGTATTTCAGACATTGGAGTCGATTATATGCAGAAATGTGTCACTTTTGCGAGATAAATGAGCAAAGGTTGGTTGCTAAGAAGTTCTGTGATAAAAAGCCAAGATTCAAGGAGAAAAAACCTTTTTAAAGCCCGGTCAAAGCTGAAAAGTCAAAGTCAATGCGGGCAGAAACAACGCACAAAAGTCAGCAGAACTTTCTGACGATCGTATCTTTGGACTCAAACCACAGAATTGGGCCTACCTTATGTCAAAACGACCGTCTTGGAAAGAGATTTCTAATGGTCTAAACCTTGACCTAAACAGAGAAGCAGAAGTGGATGAAAAGTCTGTTGAAATAAAATCTAGTTGAAAAGGGCTCTGTGGAGTGAAGAAATTGGGTTTTGGGCTCGATTTTTCGGCCCAAAACATGACCACAGGCCCATGCACGAAATTGGGGATCTCTTTCTCTTCTTGAAGGGAGGAAAGAGGCAGACTCATTAGCTATACCTAGATTAGAAAATAAATTAGCTTAGACTCCATTAATTAGTTTGAATTACTTTGTTTTAAATTCAGTTTTGAATCAGTATTGTTATTATTTATTAGATCAATAAAAGTAGTTAGTTATTCATAAATTTAGTTTTAGTTTATTAAATGACTTAGATGTAAATTCAATTCTTTAGTTATTAATCATTTCTTAGTTGTTAATTCAGTTTTGAATTCTTGAGTAGAATATAGCAAATTTAAAATCTTTATATTATGTCTTGTTTTTATTCCTATAGAAATGATAGTTTTATGAATTAAGGCTAAACCTCCATTAGAGGGGGCCTTGATGAAAATTTGATTGTGTAGTGTAGAAATAGTTGTAAGATTCTAATAGTTTAATGGGACTCAAACGTGAGTACAACTAGAACTATTTTCTTTCTTAATGTTATCAAAGTTTTCTACTCTCGATGCTATTGCAATAGAGTTGGAATAAAAGATTCATTCCACTCCTAGTTCTTTAGAAATCTAAGTTAACTACGATTATCAGTTTATTAAATCAATGAGAGTAATGATGGAAATTATACTACGATGGGAATTCAAATACTAAGGTTCGAATCTAGATAAAGAATTAGGGGAATTTGATTCCACCTTGAATTCAACTTAATAAACTAGCATAGATTGTTGTAATCCAATTCTTTTGTTCTTACGATAAGAATTGGTCGTTCTAATCCCTAATCATTCATGACAATCTCTACCAAATAATGACTAGCATGTGAGGAAGTTCAACCCATTCTCATGGTGAATTAACTACCTTCTAGAGTGGAATAGAATCTTACAACTATTTCTACACTACACAATCGAGTTTTCATCAAGGCTTCCTCAAACCCCTCTAATGGAGGTTTAGCCTTGATTCATAAAACTATCATTTCTGTAGGAATTAAAACAAGACATGGTATAAAGATTATAAATTTGCTATATTGATCTACTCAAGAATTCAAAACTGAATTAACAAATAATAAATAATTAATAACTAAAGAATTGAATTTAGATCTAAGTGATTTAATAAACTAAAACTAAATTAATGAATAACTAACTACTTTTATTGATCTAATGAATAATAAACAATACTGATTCAAAATTGAATTTAAAACAAAGTAATTAAAACTAGTTAATGGAGTCTAAGATAATTTATTTTCTAATCTAGGTCTAGCTAATGAGTTTGCCTCTTTCCTCCCTTCAAGAAGAGAAAGAGATCCCTAATTTTGTGCATGGGCCTGGAGCCATGTTTTGGTCCGGAAAATCGAGCCCAAAACCCAATTTCTTCAGTCCACAAAGCCTTTTTTAGCTGGATTTGACTTCAATAGATGTTTCGTCCACTTTTGCTCCTTTGATTGGGTCAAGGTTTAGACCATTGGAAATCTCTTTCCAAGACGATCGTTTTGACATAAGATAGGCCCAATTCCGAAGTTCGAGTCCAAAGATACGGCCATCGGAAGTTCTGCTGACTTTTTTGCGCTGTTTTTGCCTGCGTTGACTTTGACTTTTCAGCTTTGACCAGGCTTTAAAAAGGCTTTTTCTCCTTGAATATTGGCCTTTAATCATAGAACTTCTCAGCAACCAACCCTTGCTCCTTTATCTCACAAAAGTGACACATTTCTGCACATAATCGACTCCAATGTCTGAAATACATAAAAGCACGTAATCAGCATTAACTCTTATTTATTACTAGCATAATTGGTCTAAAAGTATTATTGTTAAGTGGTTAAAACTACAGTTTTAGGCTTTTATCAAACCACCCCCAAACAGCATTTTGCTTGTCCTCAAGCAAATATGAGAAATTAGCATAAGTGACCAAAAATAGAGTTCTAACTAATCTCGTTTCACTGAGTGCAACTGCATTAACCATATGCAATAAGGCCTTAAACCACTAGGAATTCCCTAGTGGACGAGTTATAGCATCGTGAGAGTTTTCTAGAAAAGGTACTCACAAACTTTATTTATACTACAATGACTAAGAAATAAAAGTAATTGTTCCCTAATTTTATCTCGGAGTCTATACATCTCACTAGTATTTAAACAAGGATGATAATTCTAAAACTTAAACTAATGCATGCATAATAATCAAATCATCTTAAGATAAACAACTATACAATGAACTATGATATGAAATGCAATGGCAAGTCCATTTCAGAAACTTTTGGGTAGTGTGCCTAAGTAGGTCACTATTCCTATTTCTCATACTTATCCAAATAGGTAGGCTGATTTTATTTTTTATTTTGTTTTATTGGGTAAAGGATTTTGGTTTGTGAAAAGGCTAATGAAAGGCTCAGTAGGGTGACTAGCGGATAATAAATTTCATATAGGTGTGAATTTCTAGCTATATCGATCCAAAGAGGGCCTAAATTCTCGCTTAGGATATGGTGTGGTGATCAAGCAAGTGGATGTGTGATTTCTCTACTCGAAATTTACTTTTCCCTTGTATCATCACTCAGATATTTCACTCTTATGAGGTTTTTAGGCTAGATGCTCACAGGATATGTATTAAGTACTCTAACCTAGGTCTCAGAAAAATACTACCAAGTATAATCAAAGATGCTCATGTAAGATGTTCGTGAAAAGATGTAGTGACTATTACCTACGTATTAATCTATGTTTCAAAAATTAAATCCTAATTCAAGTACTACGTGAGATTTCTAGACTAATATCATCATGGAGAAGGGAACAATACTATTATCACTAAGTGCCTAGTATAAACAATATTTATGATTTTTAATTTTTTATAAAGAAAAGTGCGTAATTTACATCCTAAAAGTGCCTAATATTTGCAAATGTTTCTATCCCGATAGTAAATAGTACTAACTGAAAAGTGGATGAAAAGGGCGAGTAAAACTACTTAGTTCCGTTTAGAATTGCAAATTTGCTAAGGTGAAAGGAAACACCCTCAGTTTAATTTGTTCAGCACCAATCGTAGGATGGTGGAATGTAGTAAGGACTTGTTCAATCCTACGCATGTGCTGATAAGGTTTTTCATGGTCTAACCCATGAAAAATGGGTAACAAATTAAATATATTTGGTGGGATTCAAAAATCCCCCACTGGGTCTGCAAGAACGATGGAAGATTTTGAGCTATCGTTCAAGGCTTTGTAAAATTCAGAGAGAGGAGACTCTCTTTCTTCATCCATTATTTTAGGTGGAGTGTGTGGTATATTAGCTAGAGGTGTAGTGAGGGGTATACTAGAAAGGCATGTTTGTTGACGTTACCGGTTGATTACGTTAGGCATTTTTCTTCTACCTGACCTTAATCTCATGCAAGGCTAAGACCAATCTTAACTAAACACGACAACACTCAAAACAATCCTGATATGCTAGTATAAACCTCTAATATGAGATGCGAGGAGTGGAAAAAAAAAGTACCTGAATGCCTCCTTGCTTCGCTTATGAATAGCGCCTTGTATACACGAGCTCAGTGTGTGTAACAAGTTAGAAACACTGAATAACTTGAAGTAATGGAAATTTGAACTAACCAGTGAAAATTGGGCTTTTCCAAAAGAGGGCACGGGTCGTGCTCAGGTCGGCTTCGAGTTCCAGTAAACGTGTGGTGGAGGGCTCAAACTTTGCCTTGGTAGGCTGGTCGCTTCAAGTCCATTTCGAAGTTCAGCCGGCGGCGCTTGCTTCGAAGTTTAGCCTTGTATGGGCATGGGGCACACTTTGGCTTGTTCTTTGAAATTTTTTAGTTTATGAACCAAACAATCACTGTTAGAAACAAACAAGGGTGGGTGGGTTTAATGGGACTTTGAAAAGACTAACAATGCTAATGAAAACAATTCTAAACGAAACTAAGACGGCAGTGATAAGTGCTCAAAAAGTGCTATTTAACCCTCGATTATGCCTCTTGTTTAGCCATCTTAGTGGACTAATAGTGTTTATAAGTTGTGTTTTAAGATTCTACAGGTGAAAAAGAGAGTTTTGTAGAATATTAGAGAAAATGGGGTAAAACGAAGCAATTCGGAGCATTAATGATCACATGGGAGGTCCGTGGACAATCATGGAGAAGGCCAAGGAATTGGAGCTATTAAATATGCGACTTGGACCTATTTTAAAGTCTATTTGGAAGCCCAAGGCCAAAGGATTTGTTGCTTGGACCAAAGCCCGCAAAAGAGGATAGAAGAATAGAGCAGAAGAGAGAAAATCGGCTTATGCGTGCGGGACGATGGATCGAAAGGCCCAGACGCATTTATTGCGTCCCGGGACGATAGATCGAAAGCATCCGAGACGCATTGATTAAGTCTGGGACGATGGATAATGCGCCCGACGCATGAATCGATTAATCTTTGTAGCCAATTCCTTCTCGGTTTTGAAGCTAAGTCGGACTCTGAAAGAAACCTATTTGTATTAGGAAACAAATGACGGTTTGGAATGCTTCTAGAACTCATTGTAACCCCTATAAATAGAGGACCTAAGTTGTCACAGCCCGAATTTCTAAACAATTAAAAAAATGAATATTTGAAATATAAATATCTCAAACATCACTATATTCAATTGTCTAAAAAGCCAGGCTATGACGGGGTGGATACAACACATGTCAAAACCTAAAACCCACATCATAAAGAATCTTAACAACAAAAATCTCCAAAATTTCTCAACCATATCTTTATTAAAGACTATCTTCCATTCAAAAACATCATATAAAACTCTAAGAATAAAAGGTCCTCAACATCGTATTCTCATGTCATATGAACAGGAACTAAGCTATTACATACTTCCAAAAAGAACAGACCTAAAAATAAACTCCCGGTTGCTCCGGACAAGAATCCAAATCACGCCCGCAATTCCATCGCCTTCCACCTATGTTCCTAAGAACACACCCACGTTGCAAAACAAAGCAAACATGGGTTAAAGACAAAATAGAATTTGCTGGTATGAGTAGACTAACCACATATAAACATTATCATACTTTAATTATCCAAACAATCACTTTATATCTTCCCATAACTTAATTATTCTCAGCTTGGAAGACAGGTAGTTCCGTCATCTCACCCGGCATAGTTCTTCCCAAGCAAAACTTCTATTATCTTAACTCATTCTAATATCTCGTTTTAATATCTAAATACCGGAATTAAAACTTACCGATATCCGCCGCTGTATAAGGGTAGGACTGCGTCCCTGCACAAAATGTTATTTAGTCCTACCCTCCTGCAAAAGAAAGTTAGAACTTCTAACATTTGTCGATATCCTATAGGTATTCAAAAGTAAACCCAAGCACACTCGCACAATCAAATTAATTTATCTTATTAATTAATCAATTACTTTTCTTATACACATATTTCACAACCTATGTACCTTAGGTCATTCCCGCCACATTCAAGGATTACCCAACCTTACATTCCTGTACACTCAAGGAATACAACTAACCCGCAAGGCGAATACCTTAGTTCCTCTCTAGGGTAGTCTAAACAATCTGGTCATTCATGGCACATTCAATGAATACCCGGGTCATTCATGGCACATTCAATGAATACCCATAGATAACGCTAACGGGCCATTTATGGCACATTCAATAAATGCCCACCTATCATATGACATCAACAGTCATAAAACCCAATTCCAAAACTTGAGGCGTGGAGAGTTCTAAAAGAGTGCGGTACATTTTGTTTACGCATTATTGAAATTTATTTTATATATCATTTCAGAGAACGAATGAGTATCTTGATTAAATTAATTTTGGTTTACGCGTTATTAGTTTTATGGATGTCTAAGTGTCATAGCATTGCGTATCATAAAATACTGCAAAATCACATAGTAGTTAATACCCAAACACTGCGATATATATAGAGGTCTTAGCCTAAAGTCAAGTATGCTAATAGCCCTAGACCTATCTTAATAACCCAAATCATAATCCGAAGTTAAAAGGTCAAAAATTGATCAAAGTCAACCATAGTCAAAAGTCAACTCTGGTCAAAGATCAAAGTCAAATTAATTTACCATAGTCTTATAAAATTTCAACCTATGTACCTTAGGTCATTCGGTCAAAGGAATCAACTCTTAATACCTTAGTTCCTCTCTAGGGTAGTCTAAAAGTCATTCAAAGTCAATAACGCTTAACGGGCCATTTATGGCACATTCAATAAATGGGTCATATGACATCAGCGGTCATAAAACCCAATTCCAAAACTTCAACCAATCCAAATCTTATATCTTGATTAAATTAACCCCAAAGCCACATAGTAGTTAAAGCCCGTATATAAAGTCTAGCCTAAACTTAAACATTTAGCCCTGACCTATCTTAACCAAATCATAAGGTTTTGGCCCAACCAAAAGTCAACTCAAAGGAATTAGGCCAACCAATCCAAAATCTAACCCCAAAAGCTTCGAAATCCAAAGTCTTGTTCATCAGGTTTCTTCTCACCAAAACCCTAAGGAATTAGGCCCAAAGCCCACCAAAACCTTTCATTCATCACCACCACAATTCCAATCACCACCCTCCAAAACATACCGAAAATGGAGAGGGTAAAAACCCCCACCACTTTAACAAACGCGAAAACCCAACTCTTTACATCAATACTCATCCTCAAATCTAGATCTAGAATATCGCGACCGGCATTGATGGAGCTTCGAGCTTCAACCGCCCTCATACCAACCTCAAACATACCCCCTCACAACCAAACATCCACCCAATCATCCACAATCAAAAACAAAAACCCAACAATAACAGTTACATACTATTACTGACGATTTCTTGGCTGCCATTAACGGTTCTTCAAGCTCCACTGCCCTCACTCGATAGCCCCACACCCACAACCAAACAAACCATCAAACTCCCAACCCACAATACCAAATATCAGTTCAAAACATACAAAAACCCAACACCACCACAGTATCACAGTATTATCATTCTAATCATTTACAGGCCAGAGGATGAGGTTTGGGGCTCACGCCTCCATTAATAACCACCTACGAGTCTTTGGATAGTCCTGAAATCTAACAAGTTTTAACCACTAACCATGAGAATAATTTTTGAAGAGACGAGCAGAACATGAAAAACGCACAGAACATGGTTTGAAGTGACTGTGTCTATATAGGAGAAAAAAATAAGAAAAATAAACTGCTCACAATAACAGTGTATATCGACAGCCGACAGAATATATCGACATCGAACAGAACGAACTGGAAGAACGAGCAAAACTTATATAGCTTCGACAGTAAATTCGTAATATAAACAGACAAAAATTTTAGTTTTAGTAGTGGTGAGAGATAAACTCTACTCACCTGCAACGCTCTCCGATTATCAGCCAGCTACAAGAAAAACTTCCTTTTCTTCTTTCAGAAAAATCTCCGCTTTTTTCTGCCTAAAACTCATTTGGTTTTCCCCGTAAACTCTCGTGAGAAAACTCTATTCTGTTTTCTTTTTGTTAAAAACAAAACCCCCGAAATAGGGAAGAAGGTTTATCCCATAAACCCACGTCTCCTATTTCCACTAACACTTATCCTATTTTATTTAATCTATTATCTATTAATATTATTATTAGGAAAATAAATGAATTAAAACACGGGGTGTTATATAAGTGCCTCATGTAATTTGCCAATTCACTTATATTCTTGTCTCCAGAACTTGAGGCAGAGAGAGATTAATAATAAAAGATCGGTTTTAACTAGCTGAGTCTTAATAAATTAGTCTTTCTAGTCTTATGTTCTTCAACTCTTTTTCTTCTCGTTCTTCGTGTTCTTCCTTCTATATGGAAGGCTAATCTTCTCCTTCAAGGGAGGAGATGAAGCCAGTGCTTAAGGTTTAATGATTCTTCCGGTTCATGGTGTTCTTCAATCAGGTTAGTTCTTTATGTTTGTAGTTATTAGTTCCATTGCCCACACGGGGGATGGAAGTATAGAATAGGGTTTATGTTTTGCAATATTAATATCATGCTAGTGTTCTTTACTTTTCTTCTAGTAGTGTAATTCTTTAGAGTTAGGGAAGTATTCTTTGTGTTGCCTTAGAAGGGTAGCTCAGGGAGTGGTGCTGGGGGGAAGTATTCTTTTTGTGTTTGCCTTAAGTGGTGATTCATTGAATGGCTGCCCTATTAGGAAGTACTCCTTGATGTTGCTCTTGGTAATACATTGAATGGCTGCCCGAGCTTACATAAAAGGAAAGAAGATATTAATAGTATAAACATAAGAACAACCTTAAGTAGAGTTAATTGTTAACGATGTTTCATCCAAAGCGGCATCGGCACTTTCATTTCGATTGCCTAATTGTAGTCTACTTGTAAGAACAACCATGAAGCAGGAAGGTCATAGATTAAAAGTATTAGTGGATTCTAATCTCTTGAATTCTCTCTTATAAATTCTCAATAGTTTAGTTAGTTTAGCTTAGTTTAGCATTAGAATCTACAATCTCTACAACATTAGTTTTAATCCCTCAAACCCCTTTCCGGTCTCGTTTCTTCACATAACATACACTTAAAAGTGGAACGATACCCTACTCATCCTTTACTTAGTGAGGGATAATTAGGTTTTGATACGCTTCTCTTTTGTTCAACGATCATCATCTATCTACATCATCCATACACCATCTAAACACACAAAAAGAGGTTGGTCAAATGGCGCCGCTGCCAGGGATATAATTAATTGTAGCCCCAAAAAAAAAAAAAAAAAAAAAAAGGGCATTGGTCAAATGGCGCAGCTGCCGTTTTAAGTTGTTTATGTTTAACGTTTTCTTTCAAGATTAGAATTTTGGATATTGAGGTAATTTTAGCCGCATCATCATTCCTTTTAAGAAAGAAAGAAGCTTGAAGGACATCTCGAAGACAAGATCTACCATCCAGGTTAGTCGAATCTTCATTCTTTTTATTGCTTTCTTAGTATAGTTGCATCATAGTTTAGTTTTATTGCTTTCTAGTATAATTGCATTTAGGATCTTTTCAACAATTGAAGTTTGTAAGCCAACACAAATGAAATATCGGACTCTAGTGTTTCTTGTCCGAATCTTGACAAACGGACTATCGATGCGTAAAAGTGGTACTTAAGCAATCCAAGTGATTCACCATAACCCTAGAAGAGGCGACTTTAGACAACGGGCGAGATACTAGCTGCAAAGCCCAACCCAGTTGAAGAAAAGTAGTTTTACATTCTAGTATAATTTAGAATAGTTGCATAGTAGGATAGTTTTTTTTTTTTTTTTTTTGTTATTTTTGCATAGAATTTTCTAGTGTATGCCCCGTCATCCATATCATCGTCCGGTAAGAACACAACAGTGGACAAGGTTTAACAACCGACTCACAAGAATACTAGACGAGATTGATACAATGGCCGCAAGCAATGATGGAGGTGTTTTGGACACCAATAATCTTGAAGCTAGTCCTCCAATGCAAGCACAACAGAGGAAAAAGCTGAGTGATTTCTATTCACCAATCATTGGAGACCCACCAAGCAGTATTGTTTTTCCAGAGACAGAAGCTAACCAGTTTGAACTTAGAGCATCAGTAATCTCTATGCTTCCAAAGTTCAATGGTTCGGCATTAATAATGTTCAAAGCCTTTATGTTCACATGAACAAATTTCTATCAGTCCTCAGAACTTTCAAGAACCAGAATATCAGGGATGAGAGTATCAAGTTAATCCTTTTTCCACTCTCACTCGAAGGTAAAGCATCCGAATGGTTAACTACACAGCCGATCAATTCAATCAACAACTGGGAGAAGTTAAGAACAAAGTTTATGAACAAGTTCTACCCACCCCAGAAGACAGATGCAATGCAGCCAAGCCACAGCAATTTCAAAGGGAAGGTGACTGAAGAATATCATCAAAGCTGGGAGAAATTCAATAATCTGCTAGTCTCATGTCCACATCATGGTTATGATAAGAGCACACCGCTCATTTTTTTTTTTTCGAGGACTTTCTACTATGAACAAGCGGATGATACGATCAATGCATCAAGGTAAGTTTACATCATTGGATGGAGAGGAAGCTTACAACTTTCTCGAGAATTTAGTGAAGACACTCAACATAGAGTACTAGCAAGCGAGGACGTAGCTAGAGTGGAGGGTGCCAAGAAATTTGGCAACCAAATTCAAGAAGACCCAAATCAAGCAATGCTATCAATTATGGCAAGCCTATCAACGGGACTTGAAAATCTGAACAAGAAGTTTGATCGGTTCTCCATGAATCCTCCAAAACCAAACAATTTCCAAGCTAAACCTCGGCCATCCAAGCCTTGTTATACCATTTGTGAGCTATGTTCGATGAAGGCCACACCATCAAGAGTGTTCAGATTATCCGGATACTAATGCAGAGGCATGTAGTATCAACTCTTTAGGAAGAAATAACCAGTTCAATCAGGGGACAAAATTATTGGAAACCACAAAATACAAATCAGGGGAATTTTCCTCCGGATTCCAAAATCAGTCAAATCGGTTCGAATAACCGATGATCAATTCCAAAACCGCCAGCAACCATACATAAATCAACAGTCATACCAGAACCAACAATACCAAGCCAACACAAACAAAGAGTTAGTACCATATCTTATGAGTGGATATATTGCCCCTACGCCTCGAAAGCAAAGCGAGTTATCCCACATCCGGAAGAAGCTATCACCACCATTGTCAATGGTAAAACGGACAAATCAAAGAACCCAGAAGTTGGAGAATAACTTTAGTGTCATTCAAGGCCAGATAGGGCAAATCGCTGCCGCCTTGACAGAAAGATCAAAAGGAGCATTACCAAGCCAGCCGGAGCCAAATCCGAAAGGAAGAGGTGTCTTGCAGGTGGATAACCTGGAGATTACTCAGTCGAATGCCCAAGTTAATTCTGTCACCACTCTGAGGTCAGGTGATAAGAGCCCAAAACTATAGTTTTAACCCCTTAATAATCATACTGTTAGACCAATTATGTGAATAATAAGTAAGAGTTAATACCGATTACGTGTTTTTATATATTTTCGGGCTTCAAAGTCCATTATGTGCGTAAATGTGCCACTTTAGCGAGATAAAGGAGAAAAGTCAGTGAGAACTTCCAAGTGCCATATCTTTGGACTCGGACCTCGGAATTGGGCCTACCTTACGTCAAAACGACCGGCTCGGAAAGAGCTTTGCAATGGTCCAAGCCTTGACCCAATCAGAGGAGCAGAAGTGGATGAAACATCTATCGAAGCCAACTGCAGCTGAAGAGCCCATTTTGGACTAAAGAAATTGGGTTTTGGGCCCGATTTTCCAGCCCAAAACATGGCTCCAAGCCCATGCACGATTTTTGGATCTGGAAGTATAAAAACAAAAGCTTGAATCTTTGTTAATGGCAGTTAAGTTAGGAAGCTAATGTAATGGAGTTTAGGGTTAGAAAAAGATAGATCTAGATTAGTTTTTAGATCTAGATCTAGTTTTGAGTTTTATCCCATTAATTAATTAGTTTTCATACCTTGTTTTAATATAGATTATTGAATCATTGTTACTTTTCATTAGATTAATAAAGTTAGTTGTTTTTGATAATCTAGCTTCATTTTCCATTAAACATCTATTGCAATTCATTGATTTAGTATTTGTCACTATTAGTTTAAATCAATTATTGCATGAGTAGTTTCAAATTGAGTTTAAATAAATAAAGTTCAAATCTTTATATTATGTCTTGTTTAGATTCAATTGTTGGGAATGGTAGAATAGAAAATTCACATCAAATCATTACTCTCACCATTGTTCCTTTTGGGTTTGAGTAGTTGAATTCTATTTAGTCTTGATAGATTGAGAGTGGAACGAAATCCTTACTCGTTGTATTGCATGATTTTGTTTTGAGAGTAAGAAGAATTGATTTAAACGTAAGAACGGTAGGATTACGTATTAGTGTTCTTGTTAGCATTAATATTTAGGATTTTATTGTTTTTACATTTATCAAATGGCGCCGCTGCCATCTTAATCTCGTTCAAGACAAGAATTCAATTGCTTGAATCCAAGGGGCAATCCCCCATTCTCTACCCACCCACCCTTTTAATTTTTCATTCTTATTTCTTGAATTTTCGGCTGTTGCTTTGTTTTGGGGCATAGGGCTCATGGATTCACAGAGAAAAACACTGCAGTGAAGGTATTTCTAAATTTTCGAAAATTCTGAAAATATTCATACATAATATTTAATGTGTTGTTGATTTACTAGAATATTTTCAGATTTTTCAGAGTTGGTTTACCTTGTAAAACAAATACGATCTTTACAGTACTGCATTTCAGTTTTCACACCGTATGTTCTTGAAAAACAGACAAGTAAGGTTACTTAAGGAGTTCTAAAAATTCTATAATTTTTACAGGAGTATCTATCCTAATCCAGGAGTTTGTAGTAAAAATTTGATGAGTTTTTGATTTGTTTTGACCTCCTAAATAGTAGAGTGTTTCCAGTGTGTTTCTGCAGTGTTGCAAACACTTAATATCTGGAACACCAGCCAATAAGGAGAGGTTGTAGAACTCCAATTGCTCTAAACTTTTAACAGGAACAACTAGAATCTCTCAGGAGTCTCCAGTAAAAATTTGGAAATTTTTGGATTTGTTTTGATGGGTTAACCATTCGGTTGTTTGTATTGTGTCCGAAAACCGTTACGCAAACTTTGAAGGGCTGTAGAGGGACTTTCACAACTTCGATCGATCTGAAATTTTACAGGCTACTTGATAGATGTCTTAGCAAATTACTGTAAAAATTTCAGATTTTTTGGAGTACGATAAAAGGCCTAAAACTTGAAAACCCTGGAGCGCGCCCGCGCCCATGTTGAGCGCGACCCGCCCTTATTCACTGTAATTTCAACTTACCTTGAGCGCGCCCGCGCCCAACCCGCGCCCTACCCGCGCCCAACAAGGAAAATTCATCCGAACAGCCCAATTTTCATAGGTAAATGCATATTTTTATTCCTTAAAGTTATTAAGTGTTTCTAACTTGTTAAATACACTTAAATCGGCGATATCAAGACGCTTATTCAAAGCGTAGCAAGGAGGCATTCGGTACTCCTTCTTCCACTCCTCGCCTCTTCGCCGGAGGAGTTTTAATTCTAGTATAATCAGGCTTGTTTTTCATAGAAATAAATACAACACGCCTATCTAGAATTTCACACACTACACTTGCATCAATGGCTAAAGAACAAGAGACTCCTCTCTCGATTTTTATAAAGCCCTAAACGATGGCCCTAAGTCGCATCGTTCTTTTGCAAACCTAGTGGGGGATTTTGAATCCCCCTAATATATTTAACTTGTTACCGGTTTTCATGGTTTAGACCACGAGAAGCCTTACCAGCTTTATCGTAGGATAGACCAAGTTCTCACTACATTCCATCATCCTAGCGTAAGTCGGATCAAGTTAAACTTAGGGTGTTTCCTTTCACCCTAGCCGACAAAGCGGCGTCTTGGTTAACTGCCCAAACGCCAAACTCGTGGACTCATGGGCTCAACTTGTTCAATTGTTCATGGAACAATTTTACCCACCATGAAGACGGATGAAATGCTTCACAAAATTCATTTCTTCACCATAATCCTCATGAATCCTTTTCAGAGGGCACGGAATCGTTTCAATCGATCTTCTCATTGAATGCCCATCATAATCTTGCGAAAAGACACGCTTTGTTCGTGCTTTCTTCAAGGGGCTTTCACATTATCATAAGGAGGTTCTAGATATCATGTCCGGGGTAGTTTTCTTAGTAAAGGAGCCTTGGAGGCTTATACATTCTTAGAAGATCAATCTAAGAGGAACAACAATTGGGGGAGGTAACGATTCCTCCCTCCTCTCCTTCTTTCGTGAGGTTAAACATGATCCCGAGCTTAAAACTCTTATCGATGCCCTCACTAAAAAGGTAGATGCCATCTCGTTCAACAACAATCCACTCGGTCATGAACATTAACTCTACTTCGTTGTAATGTGCATTTGTAGTCTTGAGCATTCCGACTTCTATTGTCCTCTTGTCTATGCACAAACACCACCACAACCACCACACTTCAACCCGTTAACTCAACATCAAGGACAAGGGAACTTAAAGGACCAGAATAGAGGTTTAGTACCCATAACCCGAGAACTATCAACATCAAGACATGAACGCCAACAAGCTTTAATTCCAATACAACCATCTACGGACAAAGTAGTAGTGACCTTGTTGGAGAAACAAAATCAAATTATGCAACAAAACTCCAACTTGATGAAAGATCAAAGATGATCAAAACTCTAATATGATGAAACAAACGATGCAAATGATGCAGTCTTTGTGCCAAAAAGGTTATTGACATGTCTTCTAACCAAAATAATAACCAAACTGGCGTGTTTCCAAGTCAAGCAATTGCCTAATCCTAAGTCAACAAACACCGCCTTTGAAATTAACGGTAAGATTCTTTGTAATGGTAATATAAACCAAGGGGACCCTCCTACAGTACACTACCCTTCGTTCGTAGGTGAGTAGTTGATAACCAAGTGACTATGCCTAAAGATTACCCACAAACTAAAAATGAAACCATACCACATACTATAATAGAAACCGAAGACCCTACAATTTGTAGAAGTACCCGGTTAAACCACAACCAAAAGGGAAAACATTACAAGATCCAATAATAGAAAGTGAAGACCCTACACCTGTAGAGGTTCCAATATGGATACCTAGATGGAAAACGGATAGAGATAAAGCAAAGCCTAATAATACTTTTATCCCTTCGTTAAAAATAGCGATAAAGCACCATATCCCCAAAGACTAGTTGTGTTTAAAAATGGCGAGAATTTTGATGAGATTAGGGAAGTGTTTAAAAATTTGACTATAAACCTACCTTTTCTAGAAGCTATAAAAGTCTACTGGACGCGCTAAGTTTCTAAAAGAGTTGTGCACCAAGAAGAGGAAAACCAACATACCCCACGAAGCATTCTTAAACCGAACAATATCCTCTTTATCCGAACATAACGGAATTGTTAAGTACAAGGACCCCGGTCGATCTCTTGTCATAATGCACCTTAGGTGATACCTTCATAACAACTGCTTTTTATTAGACACGGGGAAAGTGTTAACTTACTCCCTTTTATTTATATAAACAACTGGGTCTAACAAAACTTCAACCAACCAAAATGACTTTGCGGTTAGCCCGATCGTTCTATTAAGTATCGAGGGTGTAGTTGAAAATATTCTCGTTAAAGTTCAGGATTTTTACTATCCGGCCAGACTTTGTTATTCTTGACACGAAGTTGCTCATGATTCCATTCCCATCATCTTAGGGCGTCCTTTCTTGGCAACCGCCAATGCCCAAATCAATTGTCGGGATGGCTCAATGACTCTTTCTTTTGGAAATCTTTCTGTAGAAGTTAACATGTTTAGACAAAAACAAGGACAACTAGGTTTGCCTGTAGAAAGGGAAGTGAAGTCCATTGAGAGTGTTGTACCTTACATTAGTGCGGCTGACACTTTAGTCCCCACACTAGTAGATACCCCTCTTATGGAAGAAGACAAGGATCACAATTTCTACTCCCTAGATGTAGATAACATCAAGGAGGATTTCCTTCGACTCTTTTGCAATCCTTCTTTGCCGCCTCGCGAGTTCTCTCCTATTGACATCCATTCATCTCTTGACGCCATGACGGAAGAAAAATTTTTTGCCCTTTATCCCAGTGATTCTTCTTACCCACCTATTGAGGAATGTCTTGCATATCTCAAGGCCTCTGATGATATAGACCTAAGAACACTAGTTGAACACCATTCACCCACCTCACATCCTCATGTCACTCATTCACCTTCCCTCATGAATGTTCCTCGCCCTCTACCTTTTCAAAGAACCATTGAGTTTGTACTTGACCTTGGTGTTTCTCCTATGCTTCATAACTATCTAAAACCAACTAGTGAAGAAGTAACACCCAAGGACAAGCCACCGGACACTTTTTCATTTTTTCCATTTTTCCCTTCTCAAAATTATCCACATCCTACATTATCTTCCACAACCATCAATTTTCTCATGTTCATTTACTTGGCATTCCCTTCGTAGGAGGACAAAAAGAAACTGTATGCTTTCGATTAGGTTTTAGATCTATAAGGCTTTACTCTCATTCCACTAGGCTACATCATAGGAAATCTTGGTGCTTAATTACGTTTTGATGGTGCATTCCATGTTAATTATTTGTGGAAAGACCCACAACTTTTAGATTATTGATATATGCATGTAAATACATATATATCACTTTAAATCTAGGGAATACTTTAAAAGATCACTTTTTAGATTATTGATATATGGGAAACGCATGTAAATACATATATATCAAAAGTCTAGGGAATCGACTTTAAAAGACCCGTTTTAAAACAAATTTTTACAAACCTGTTTTCGTTTTTAAAAAAAAAATTTGTTTGGGGAATGGGGGGTGTTTGGTTTTTCCATGCTTGATCACTAAACTTCCTATTCTTACCCCCCTTTCGCTCCCTTGAAAAAAAAAAAAAAAGTTTTCCACTCCAAGTTTTACCTTCTTTTTGCTCTAAACTCCGGTTTTCCGGTAGCCGGGAGCGCGCGCGCGCCCTTCACATTTTGGAAAATTTAGTTAGAAGAGCGCCATGCTTCAAGTGGTAGCGACCCGCCCTCATCTCCGGACCTAGATGGCGCCAGCGCCTCAGTTGAAGCGACCGTGCTCAAACACTGGAATTCTAAAATTTCAGGAGGCGCCAGCAAGCAAGCGCGACCGACCGGCTCAAACACCGGAATTCTAAAAATTTCAGGAGCGACTCGCGCCCTATCTGGAGCGCCAGCGACTGACTTCCGTGGACCAGAAAAATTCCAGTTTTTCACGGGTAGTTTCGGATCATTCACGGCTATTCCAGGCGTAATTTTGAGATGACATCTCCTACATTGATACCGGAACAATCTTTCGAAGATTTGTTTCAAAGCACACTACTTATGGTGCTTGGTTTGTGAGGTGATCACGCGTAAAGTCGGATCGCTTATGGTTCTTGCAAGCATTTGTTCTTGGACTTGCCATGCATTTGAAATACAAGACCCATGATGCTATTGGGTAGATAATATTCATGTCTACACTTATGACTTTTTGCATGAGGCTTATGGGTCCAACAATTTCGTGTAGAGGACCAAGGGACATATAATGTAGCCCTTGGTAACTTGTCCCTTAATGTGATACGGTAATGTTCTTTATCATGCTAAACATATTAGGGGAGTGACATTTTTTTCTTCGCGAATAATGCCACTTGCGATGTTTTCCTTGCTTTAGGCGAGAGCGCTGCTATATGACCTTCCTAAGACCTTAATGTCTAGTTTAGCACGAGCCCATAGCATGAGGCATAAGTATCTTCTTATGCCTATATTAGTTTGCCGTATTATACTATGTTTCTTCCCTGTTTTTTTGTGCCCCTTTCACAATTTGGGTTGGGGATCGACATTGTGAGACCCACCAATTCTATTATTCGATCTTTCCGGTGCAATGACTTGGCAAGGGTGGAGGATACAACCTCATCAGGTTGCACCTTACACCCCATCCGACCAAGTGGCGCTTAACAGGTTGGCATCCGTAGATGATAAATGGCGGCAAGCTTGGCAAATTATAATGGCATGGCAGGACGCGAAGGAACCTCACTTCTTTATAGAAGAGGAGGATGACGAGTAAACGCTGGAGTGGAGGTAAGTTTTTAGTTTCAGTTAGTGTCTGCTTATGTCCCAAGCAATTTAATTCTGTTAACCCCATAATGGGTGGAACTCTTATAGAGTTGCGTCAGTATTTTTATTACTATATTTGTATGTTTTAACTTTGTTTTGCGGATGTTCTGAATTTCACGCGCTCAATGGTATTTTTCCTACCCTCTTTATTTAAATGCTTTGAGGACAAAGCATGCTTCTTGTTTGGGGGGGGCATAGAAATACGTGTAATTAAGGCATCTGTTAGGATATAGATATGTATAATATGCACTTGTTTTCTAGTTAAAATTTCAAAAATTCAAAAATATAAATAAAAAGTATGCTATACACTTAGGAATATTGGTATTGTTTTCTTTCTCCATGCTCTTAACAATCTAGAAGTCTCACGTGAGTCATTTGCATCGGAATAATTGTTAGAAACTTAGGTTAATATGTAGGTAATAATCTTTGCATCTATCTATAAATTTATTACATGAGTATCTATGATTGTTAGCGGTGAAGTTTTGAAATCTAGGCTAGAGTACTTATTCTACAAATCCTGTGAGAATATAGCCTAAAAGCCTTATATGAAATGAAACATTTGAGAAATGACACAAGGGAGAAGTAAAATCCGGATAGAGAAATCACACGCCCACTTGCTTGATCACTAAACCATATCCTAAGCGAGAATTTAGGCCCTCTTTGGATCGATATAGCCCGAAATTCAAACCTATGAATTATTTTCGCTAGTAAGCCCCTCTCCCGAGCCTTTCTTTAGCCTTCCATAAACCACAATTCCTTTACCCTGTTACAAAACAAAACAAAATAAAAATCAACCTACCCAATTTAGAATAAGTCCGAGAATAGAATGAGGAAGAAAGAAGAAGAGAAAAAACGTGTAAACAAAAAATTAGTTAGTTGCTTCAGAAAATAAAGAAAAGAAGTTTCCATCCAAAGAGAAAAAAAAAAAAAAAAAAAAAAAAAAAAAAAAAAAAAAAAAAAAAAAAAAGAAAAGAAAAAAAAAATAGAAATAAATAAAAACTCCAAAAAAATAGAATAAAAGGGAGTCAAAGGCCAAAGGAAAGAAAAATATGGCTAAGGATGGAAACAAAGTGTAGAAGCAAAAGTAAATAACAAGGTTTTCTCTAGTTACATAATATGAAGACTCTATTATCTCGGACTTGTCCTCTAGAATATCCATTTCCTTCCTTCTTAAACCATCTCCTAATCCCATGCGAACACCTAATAAAAGACCTCTAGCTCAATTAGGAATAGGTTAGTGTGATAGTAAGTGGCAGATGTGTTTGATCGACCCCGCTTCCTTGTTGTCATTGAGATTGTAAAAGTAAAGTGTGCCCACTTGCACTAATCGGAGTAAATAAACTTGAGTGGAAAAATCAGAGTGGTTTTGTCTTGACATTTATGTGAGGACCTACTTAAGGACGCTTATTTCGAGAGTTTTTAAACGGACCTGCTATTACATTTCATAGTATTACTCATTGTTATATGTTTATTTTAGATGATTGATTATTATGCATATATTAGCTTAGGGTTATTTGGGTTATTCTTATGTAATTGCTAGAGAGATGTATAGATAGTTGAGCATGAATAAGGAAACAATAGTTTTATTTTCTTAGTCGTTGTAGTATAGATGAAGTTTGTGAGTACTTTCACTGGAAAACTCTCACGAGGCTATAACTTGTCCACTAGGGAATTCCTAGTGGTTTAAGGCCTTGTTGCATATGGTCAATGCAATCGCGACTCAAATAAACGAGAGTAGTTAGAACTCCATTTTTGGTCACTTATTCTAATTTCTCATCTTTGCTTGAGGACAAGCAAAATCTTTGTTTGGAGGTGGTTTGATAAGAGCCCAAAACTGTAGTTTTAACCCCTTAATAATCATCTTTGTTAGACCAATTATGTGAATAATAAGTAAGAGTTAATACCGATTACGTGTTTTTATACATTTCAGGGCTTCAAAGTCCATTATGTGCAGAAATGTCCCACTTTAGCGAGATAAAGGAGCAAAAGTCGTGAGAACTTCCAAGTGCCATATCTTTGGACTCAGACCTCGGAATTGGGCCTACCTTACGTCAAAACGACCGGCTCGGAAAGAGCTTTGCAATGGTCCAAGCCTTGACCCAATCAGAGGAGCAGAAGTGGACGAAACATCTGTCGAAGCCAACTGCAGCTGAAGAGCCCATTTTGGACTAAAGAAATTGGGTTTTGGGCCCGATTTTCCGGCCCAAAACATGGCTCCAAGCCCATGCACGATTTTTGGATCTGGAAGTATAAAAACAAAAGCTTGAATCTTTGTTAATGGCAGTTAGGTTAGGAAGCTAATGTAATGGAGTTTAGGGTTAGAAAAAGATAGATCTAGATTAGTTTTTAGATCTAGATCTAGTTTTTAGTTTTATCCCATTAATTAATTAGTTTTCATACCTTGTTTTAATATAGATTATTGAATCATTGTTACTTTTCATTAGATTAATAAAGTTAGTTGTTTTTGATAATCTAGCTTCATTTTCCATTAAACATCTATTGCAATTCATTGATTTAGTATTTGTCACTATTAGTTTAAATCAATTATTGCATGAGTAGTTTCAAATTGAGTTTAAATAAATAAAGTTCAAATCTTTATATTATGTCTTGTTTAGATTCAATTGTTGGGAATGGTAGAATAGAAAATTCACATCAAATCATTACTCTCACCATTGTTCCTTTTGGGTTTGAGTAGTTGAATTCTATTTAGTCTTGATAGATTGAGAGTGGAACGAAATCCTTACTCGTTGTATTGCATGATTTTGTTTTGAGAGTAAGAAGAATTGATTTAAACGTAAGAACGGTAGGATTACGTATTAGTGTTCTTGTTAGCATTAATATTTAGGATTTTATTGTTTTTACATTTATCATCAGGCAAGAAAGTTGATAACAAGATTGTCTATGAACCAGGAAAAGATTCTGTGGAGCCTAAGGTAACTTATGTCCCCACCATCCCACCCAGTTCTAACATTCCAGATATATCTAGTGTTGTGCAACCTGCTGAAGAAACTGTTGCAAAAGAAGTTGAAGGAACTACTATGGAAGTAAGTAAGAAGAAGCCATCACGAGTGACTCCACCTGTCACTCCACTAATTGTTACCAAGCCAACCGAAGCGAAAAGAAGAGAACCGATTTTGAAGAATGCCAAAGACCGTTTCCTTCAAAACTAGTGAATACCGAGAAAAGATGACCGGCAAAGGAGATTTGCGATGTATTTCAGAATTTCTGATTAATATCCCATTTCGACCGCCATCAAGCAAGTTCCCCTTATGCCAAGTTCCCTGAAAGATCTAGTAAAGAAGAAGACCAACATTCGAAAGAAGCTTTTATCGCTCAAAGATGTTCATCACCCTCTGAGAATCTATCGGTTGTGAAACTGAAAGATCCTGGAAGTCCAACTGTTACATGCAGAATTGGAGATTCTTTGGAGGAACAAGCTTTACTAGATTTGGGTGCCAGTGTGAATCTTCTACCATATTTCGTCTACGAGAAGTTGGGCTTGAAGGATCTAAAACCGACTGATGTTACTTTACAGTTGGCAGATAGATCAGTGAAGATACCTAGAGGACTAATTGAAGACGTCATAGTCAAGATCGAAGATTTCTATTATCCGGTTGATTTCATAGTACTCGACACAGAACCTACATCTGGTAGGCAGATACCAATCATTCTAGGCAGACCATTCTTGGCCACTGCAAATGCACTCATCAACTGTCGAAACGGTAATATGACGTTATCCTTTGGTAATATGAAAGTTGAGACCAATGTTTTCCATATGTTACAGCAACCACAGGAAGTATGTGCTGTGAACGAGGTATGCATGATTGAAGCGTTAGCACAGGATTATCTGACTCATTCATATCCTGCTGACGAGTTATTGAAAGCTCTGACAGACTCAGATTGTGAGGAACTTAGTGTTGAGTCAATCAATGCGATTTTGGATTCATCACCTGTCATGGATGACATCAAGTTCAAAGAAAAACTTGAATCGCCTATGCTTGATGGACCACCTAAAGAGCTTAAGAAGGAGCCACCTAAGCTAGAATTGAAGCCTTTACCATCTACACTCAAGTATGTTTTCTTGGGAGATTTGGGAACCTACCCAGTAGTCATTGCATCAAATTTGACTGCGGAGCAAGAATCCAGGTTAGTAGCACTTTTAAAGGAACACAAGTCAGCTATAGGTTGGACAATTGATGATATCAAGGGGATCAGCCCTATGATAGTTCAACATAGGATTCATCTGGAAGAGGATTCCAAGACTTCTAAGCAACCACAGAGGAGGCTTAATCCGAAAATGAAGGAAGTAGTTAGAGAAGAGGTCGTCAAACTCCTTGACGCCAGGCATTATCTACCCTATTTCTGATAGTCAATGGGTTAGTCCAGTTCAAGTTGTGCCAAAGAAGTCCGGAACCACAGTGATCGAGAACGAGAACAATGAGTTGATTCCAACCAGGATTCAGACTGGATGGAGAGTTTGCATCGATTACAGGAAGCTGAATAGCGCATCGAGGAAAGACCATTTTCCATTGCCATTTATTGATCAGATGTTAGAAAGATTAGCTGGACAAGCTTACTACTGCTTTCTTGATGGTTACTCAGGATATTTTCAAATTCATATTCACCCTGAGGACCAAGAGAAGACCACATTCACATGTCCATTCGGAACATTCGCCTACCGTCGTATGCCTTTTGGTCTATGCAATGCACCGGCCACTTTTCAGCGATGCATGATGAGTATTTTTGACGACATGGTGGAGAAATACATGGAAGTTTTTATGGACAATTTTTCAGTTTTTGGATCATCTTTTGAGGATTGCCTACGACATGAGTATGCCTTAAACGTTGTTGCGATACCAACTTAGTTCTGAACTGGGAAAAGTGTCACTTCATGGTAAAGGAAGGGATAGTGTTAGGTCACCAAGTTTCAAAGGAAGGAATTCTAGTAGATCGAGCGAAGATTGATATTATAAAGGATCTACCCAAACCGAGAACTGTCAAAGATATCCGTGCCTTCCTAGGTCACGCGGGATTCTACCGTCGATTTATCAAAGATTTCAGCAGAATTGCAAGACCGCTGTCACATCTGTTAGGGAAAGATATTGTCTTTGATTTTGATACATCATGTGTTGAAGCTTTTATGAAGTTAAAGGAAGCACTAACTTCAGCACCAATCATTCGTCGGCCCGATTGGAGCCGACCATTTGAAATCATGTGTGATGCATCCGATTATGCTATAGGAGCCGTTCTAGGACAAAGAGACAAGAAAGTGCCATATGCAATCTACTATGCTAGCAAGACTCTAAATGGAGCTCAGATTAATTATTCTACCACTGAGAAGGAACTCTTAGCCGTCGTCTATTCTCTTGACAAATTCGACAATATCGATAGGTTCAAAGGTGATTGTCTATATCGACCATCTTTGCCTTGCGTCATTTTCGCTAAGCGGGATGCCAAGCCAAGATTGATCTGATGGATACTACTTTTACAAGAATTTGATTTGGAGATATGTGATAAGAAAGGAACAGAGAATGTCATTGCTGATCACCTTTCTAGATTGCTAGTGGAGAATACGGAAGACAATTTACAAATCGTGAGACTTTTCGATGAGCGGTTGTTCAAGATATCGAAGTGCCATGGTACAGCCACATTGCAAATTATCTTGTGACCGACAAGGTACCATCACATTGGAGCAAGCAAGAAAAAGATTTATTCTACTCAAAGGCCAGATATTATTTTTGGGATGATCCATTCTTATTCAAGAAGTGTTCGGATCAAATTATTCGAAGATGCATCCCAGAATTGGAACATGAATCCATTCTATCATTCTGTCATGATCAGCCTTGTGGAGGACACTTTGGCCCGCAACGTACTGCAGACAAGGTATTACAAGCTGGATTCTATTGGCCTACTCTTTTTAAAGATGCAAATATTTATTGCAAAGCATGTCCGAGATGCCAATTTCTGGGTAAAACCTCGAAAAGGTTTGAGTGGCCTCAACAACCGATCCTTATCTCAGAAATCTTTGATGTATGGGGTATAGATTTCATGGGACCATTTCCTCCTTCTTTTGGTTACACCTACATTCTACTTGCTGTGGACTATGTTTCAAAATGGATTGAAGGCGGTTCCTACGAAGACCGCCCGATCATAAAGTCGTCATGGACTTTCGAAGAAGAACATTCTACCAAGATTTGGAACACCGGAGAGCCATCATCGGTGATAACGGTTCTCACTTCAGAAACCGTGTATTTGGGAATCTTATGGCAAAGTATGTAGTAATTCACAAGCTAGCTTTACCATATCATCCTCGGACTAATGGTCAAGCGAAGTTTGAATAGGGAAATCAAGAGTATTACGGAGAAGACAAGTAAATCCATCTAGGAAAGATCGGTCTCTTAGACTCCAAGATGCACTATGGGCATACATAACAAAGCATTCAAAACACCCATAGGGATGTAAGCCCTATCGCTTGGTATATGGAAAAGCGTGTCATCTACTGTTGAGTTAGAACATAAAGCCTATTGGGCAGTGAAAGAGATGAATTTCAACCTAGATCAAGCGGGAGAAAGGAGCAAGCTTGGATCGGTGAATTAGAGGAATTGAGAAGTGATGCTTATGATAAGTCGAGGATTTACAAGGATAAGACTAAAGCATTACATGATAGAAGAATTCTGAAGAGAGAATTTGAACACGACGAGAAGGTTCTCGCCTACAACTCTCGTCTAGAAATTTTCCTGGAAAATTTGAGATCTAGATGGGCCGGGACCGTTTATAGTAAGACATGTCACACCTTTTGGAGCTATTGAAGTAGAAGACATAAAGAGAAGGACTCGTTTCAAAGTCAATGCTCATCTACTAAAGCCTTTTATGGAGTTACCCTCTTTGGAGGCGTGGAGGCCATTTTTTCTCAAGGATCCGGTTTATCGGACCAACTTGTTGAAGCGGAAAATTGGGGTAAGTTACCTACACACCTTAAATATTACATTCTATGTCTTCTTGAACTGTTACTCTGTCTAGTTTAAGTTTTTGCATGAGGAAGCCAAGCGTCATAAGCTTGACTCCTTAGGATCTCATTAGTATAAGTGCCATCGATAAGCCGGGGCCCCTCAGATTTTCATAACTTTGTCCTTTCTTGAGAGGAGTTGCAAGCACGGAGTCAAAGTCTCATAACTCTAGTAGACCGAAAGTATAAAATGTCTATAGGAAGTAAGCATGTTGTTGAGAGATCAGTTTTGGAATGGGAATTCTAGTCTTGAGGATCGACTTTAAAAGACTCACATTATGTCTTGGGGATCGGCGTAAAAAGACCTAAAAATTTGTTTCTTGAACTAATTACGATATTCGCATCAATGGTAATATCCTACCTTTTTCTCATCCATTTCATTTACTTCTTTATGCATTGAGGTCAATGCATGCATAAGTAGGGGAGGGTGTACTTAAGAAATGAATTTGAAAATTAGTTTTCAAAAACAAAAATATTTTTGTTTCTATATCGAGAGCATGAGAAAAATAAATTTTAATGATGAGTCGGGATATAGATTCTATATCTTGCTTAGTCTTTGAGTTTGATAGATAGTTGATATTATTGATTTCATTACCGCTTAGACTATTTATTATGCTCGGACATAGTTCTTATTGATAGAATTCTTTATCAAGGCACCACCATAATACTTGGTGGGTTTTGTGTACTTTTGCTAGAAAGAGATTTAAACCCCTAGCAAACTGAAAGTAGAATTTTTAGACTTAGCCCGTGAGACTTGAGCTTTATACTCATTTTTTGGAGAGTTCTTAAGAAAAATCCGAGTCTTAGTGACTCATCATCTTTCAGTTCTTTATGTCGTTGTAATATAGTCTCATTATTCTTTAATTTGGTTAATCACGAAGTGACATCAACTGGGGAGATAGCCATTAGGTCTTGTAGTCTATTCAAAACAGAGTATCATACTGATAAGTCAAGTAGTGAACCCATTCAGCCTTAATCCCACCTAGTAGGACCATCATGTTAAACCCTTTTGAGCCTTACAATAAGCCATTTTCTTTCATAAAACCCTCTACCATTCACCCTTCACCCAACTCCAGACAAGAAGTATAGCCAAAATCTTTATCAGCCATACCCATATGTTTCTAAGAATACGAGGGGCACAAGGAGGAAGAAAGACCAAAAAAGGAAGATTACAAGGAAATACCAGAGAGATACAATGAAGTCCATCATTCTGTTCAAAGTGAAAGAAGCTAGTGGAAAACAAGCATATCCAGTACTAATCAAGGATATACCACTGAGCATTAAACAAAAAAAAAAAAAAAAAAAAAAAAAAGAATGGATGGAAAAGCTAAGATAAAGAATTTTCTCTGCAATACAGAATTTGAAGAAATCTTCCAATCTTTTGAGAAAGAAGCAAAACCCTTAGTGTTTTTCAGAAACAACCTTAGAATCCTTTTTTACCTTTTCTTCATAAACCAATACCCAAGCCAAGTTACAACCCATGACTTATCATTACAAGATGATGGTACGAAGTCTAGAATAGGTGAGAGGATGCTAAAGTGAAGGACCCGACACTTCATATGTGATTGACATTCTTTCCATGAGACTAATTTTATTCAAGTCTGTTTTCAAGGTAGTATGTGGGATGTTCAGATGCATTATTCTTTTCCCCACATACATGAGGTAAAATAGTAGACCATCTTCGAGAGATTCTTTTTTCGGAGAGTATGACCGGTGAGGATTGAAAGTCGAGATTATCTACCTATGGTAAACTAGGGATTCCGTTTCTTGGATAGGAGAGTATAGGAGATTGACTAAGTACACACATAAGCCTTGATTGAGAATTTTTGTCAATTTTTACTATCTCCCATCATAATATATGAGTCTTTGCAGAAATGTAGTTAGCAATGGAGACTGTCTATAGGGGTAAGCACTAAGTGGGTAAGGAATTTCTCTCTCTGAAAAATACTATCATTCTTAAACATGCTATTGATTGATTTTGTGGGTATATCACCTGAAAACCCTCACGAGACTACAACTCGTCCTTTTTGGGAAACTTAAAGGTTTAAAGCCTTGTTGCATATGGTAAATGCAATCGCGATGCCTGCGAAAATGAGTTAGGATTTTATTTTTGTTATTAGGATGTGATTTTGATCACTTATCTATTTTTTATCTTATTTGCTAAGAGACTAGCAAAAGGCTAGTTGGGAGTTGTGATAAGTGCTCAAAAAGTGATATTTAACCCTCGATTATGCCTCTTGTTTAGCCATCTTAGTGGACTAATAGTGTTTATAAGTTGTGTTTTAAGATTCTACAGGTGAAAAAGAAAGTTTTGTAGAATATTAGAGAAAATGGGGTAAAACGAAGCAATTCGGAGCATTAATGATCACATGGGAGGTCCGTGGACAATCATGGAGAAGACCAAGGAATTGGAGCTATTAAATATGCGACTTGGACCTATTTTAAACTCTATTTGGAAGCCCAAAGCCAAAGGATTCGTTGCTTGGACCAAAGCCCGCAAAAGAGGATAGAAGGATAGAGCAGAAGAGAGAAAATCGGCTTATGCGTCTGGGACGCATGGATCGAGCGTCCAGACGCATTTATTGCGTCTGGGACGCATAGATCGAGCATCCAGACGCATTGATTAAGTCTGGGACGCATGGATAATGCGTCCAGACGCATGAATCGACACTGTAGCCAATTCCTTCTCAGTTTTGAAGACGAAGTCGGACTCTGAAAGAAACCTATTTGTATTAGGAAACAAATGACGGTTTGGAATGCTTCTAGAACTCATTGTAACCCCTATAAATAGAGGACCTAAGTGCCTCATGTAATTTGCCAATTCACTTATATTCTTGTCTCCAGAACTTGAGGCAGAGAGAGATTAATAATAAAAGATCGGTTTTAACTAGTCGAAGTCTTAATAAATTAGTCTTTCTAGTCTTATGTTCTTCAACTCTTCTTTTTCTCGTTCTTCGTGTTCTTCCTTCTATATGGAAGGCTAATCTTCTCCTTCAAGGGAGTAGATGAAGCCAATGCTTAAGGTCTAATGATTCTTCTGGTTCATGGTGTTCTTCAATCAGGTTAGTTCTTTATGTTTGTAGTTATTAGTTCCATTGCCCACGCCAGGGGATGGAAGTATAGAATAGGGTTTATGTTTTGCAATATTAATATCATGCTTGTGTTCTTTACTTTTCTTCTAGTAGTGTAATTCTTTAGAGTTAGGGAAGTATTCTTTGTGTTGCCTTAGAAGGGGTAGCTCAGGGAGTGGCTGCCTAGGGGAAGTATTCTTTGTGTTTGCTTTAAGTGGTGATTCATTGAATGGCTGCCCTATTAGGAAGTACTCATTGATGTTGCTCTTGGTAATACATTGAATGGCTGCCCGAGCTTACATAAAAGGAAAGAAGATATTAATAGCATAAACATAAGAACAACCTTAAGTAGAGTTAATTGTTAGCGATGTTTCATCCAAAAGGGCATCGGCACTCGCTCGATTGCCTAATTGTAGTCTACTTGTAAGAACAACCATGAAGCAGAAGGTCATAGATTAAAAGTATTAGTGGATTCTAATATCTTGAATTCTCTCTCTTATAAATTCTCAATAGTTTAGTTAGTTTAGCTTAGTTTAGCATTAGAATCTACAATCTCTACAACATTAGTTTTAATCCCTCAAACCCCTTTCCCGGTCTCGTTCTTCACATAACATACACTTAAAAGTGGAACGATACCCTACTCATCCTTTACTTAGTGAGGGATAATTAGGTTTTGATCACGCTTCTCTTTTGTTCAACGATCATCATCTATCTACATCATCCATACACCATCTAAACACACAAAAGAGGAGGTTGGTCGGTGTCTCTTGATTGATAAAGGGAAAATGATAGGTTTTACCTATCGTTTTCCCTTTTATCAATTGGGGCCGCTGCTGTCTTAGTTTCGTTTAGAATTGTTTTCATTAGTATTGTTAGTCTTTTCAAAGTCCCATTAAACCCACCCACCCTTGTTTGTTTCTTTTTCCCTTTTAGGTAAATGGTAATACTAGTAAGGAAAATGCAAACGTAGGTGAGCTAAATGCCATCACCGAGTCCGTTCTGGCAGAGTGGTTGATAACAACGTAACTATGTATATAGTTACCCCACCAGTAGTACCTACACCAGATATTGAACTAGATACCGAAATAGAAACCGAAGATCCTACCCCAGTAGAGGGCAAATGGCATTCTAAACTGTGCCTGGAATTCGATCATAGCTGGAGCGCACCCTGCGCCCTACCAAGGCTAAACCATAGCGCACCCGTGCCCTGACCTTCGTAACCACAACAAATTTCAAATTTTTTTGCGAGTGTTCAAAGGTTGTTGCAGCACTTCTAGAGAGTCGTCAAATTTCAGATTCTTTCGAAGACTTGTTGGGAAACGACACCTACGGGATCTTGCAGTAAGGATGGAGGCATCTACTGGTAATTGACGACGACTCGCACTCACCTTTGCTTACTATTTATTTTTACAATAATGTTAAATTCTATTGTGACCAAGATGGAAAACAACAATTCTCCATCGTAGTTGATAACACGCCACTAGAATTCAGTAAGAATTTGGTAGCTTTAGTTTCGGGATTGCCTTTGCCTAATCCTATACACACGTGGGGGATATGTGACTGATAATGCATACCTATATGACTATGCATATTTTCACGAGTATTATGGGGGAGGGGTGTTTCGTATAATGGACCAAGGGAGATATAACATAGCCCTTGGTAGTCTGTCCCTGAATCTAGGCACCACAATGTTATTCATCTTGAGGAATATTTTAAGGGAGTGGCAGTTTACTTCTACAAATAGTACCGCTGGTGACATTTTCCTTGCTTTAGCTGAGAGACGTCGCCTATATGACATTCCCAGAGTTTTAGTGGCTAGTATAAAGAGAGCACATAACATGAGGCATAAGTATCTTCTTATGCCTATTTTGGTTTGCCGCATCATACGCGGTTGATTACTTGTATTCTGTACCCAATTCACGGATTGGAAAAGGGTTGAAGTCATAAGACCCACCAATTGCGTGGTTCGTTCATTTCGGGTTAAGACTTGGCCGAGATGGCAGGTGCAACCTCATTTGGTTGCTTTTTACACCCTATCAGACCGAGTAACACTCGACAGGTTAGCACGGGTTGATGACACACATCAAAGGGCTTGACAAGTTATTATAGCGTGGCAGGATGCAAAAGAGCCTTGGTCCTATGAAAAGGATGAGGATGAGGATGATGGTAATGCTTAAATGCAGGAGATAAGGTAAGTTTTTAGTTTCAGTTAGTGTCTGCTCATGTCCTAAGCAATTTGATTCTTATTAACCCCATAACGGGTGGAACTTATATAGAGTTGCGCCTGTTTTTCTTTTTCTATATTAGTATGTTTTAACCTTGTTTTGCAGATGTTCCATAAATTCACGTGTTTCCATGGTATTTTTCTACCTTTTTAATTTCAATACTTTGAGGACAAAGCATGCTTCTTGTTTGGGGGTGGCATAGAAACACGTATAATTAAGGCATCTGTTAGGATATGGATATGTACAATATGCACTTGTTTTCTAGTAAAAATTCAAAAATTTCAAAATTTCAAAAATATAAATAAAAAGTTTATGCTATACACTTAGGAATATTGGTATTGTTTTCTTTCTCTATGCTCTTAATAATCTAGAAGTCTCACGTAGCTTTTGCGTTAGAATAGTTTTTAGAAACTTAGGTTAATATGTAGATAATAATCTTTGTATCTTTCTATAAATATATTGCATAAGTATCTATGATTGTTTGGCTGTAAATTTCTGAAATCTAGGCTAGAGTAGTTATTCTACAAATCCTGTGAGAATATAGCCTAAAGCCTTATATGAGTGAAAAAAATTGAGAAATGACAAAAGGGAGAAGTAAAATCTAGATAGAGAAATCACACATCCATTTGCTTGATAACTATACCATATCCTAAGCGAGAATTTAGGCACTCTTTGGATCGATATAGCCAGAAATTCAAACCTATGAATTATTTTCCGCTAGTCGCCCCTCTAAGCCTTTCTTTAGCCTTTCATAAACCGTAAATCCTTTACTCGGCGAAACGAGATTATTAGAACTCCATTTTTGGTCACTTATTCTAATTTCTCATATTTGCTTGAGGACAAGCAAAATGCTGTTTGCGGGTGGTTTGATAATAGCCCAAAACTGTAGTTTTAACCTTTTAACAATATTACTTTTAGACCAATTATGTGATTAATAAGTAAGAGTTAGTACTATTATCGTGTTCATATGTATTTTAGGCATTGGTTCCTAAAAAGTTCTATGATTAAAGGCCAAGATTGAAGGAGAATAAACCTTTTTAAAGCCTGGTCAAAGCTGAAAAGTCAAAGCCAACGCGAGCAGAAACTGCTCACAAAAGTCAGCAGAACTTCCGACGACCGTATCTTTGAAATTAGACCTCGAAATTAGGCCTACCTTATGTCAAAACTACTGTCTTGGAAAGTGCTTTCCAATGGTCCAAACCTTGACCCAATAAGAGAAGCAGAAAAGTCTATTGAAGTCAAATCTAACTGAAAAGGGTTCTGTGGACTGAAGAAATTCGGTTTCAGGCTCGATTTTCCAGCCCAAAACATGGATCTAGGCCCATGCACGAAATTGGGGATCTCTTTCCCTTCTTGAAGGGAGGAAAGAGGCAGACTCATTAGCTAGACCTAGATTAGAAAATAAATTAGCTTAGACTCTATTAATTAATTTTAATTACTTTGTTTTAAATTCAATTTTGAATTAGTATTGTTATTATTCATTAGATCAATAAAAGTAGTTAGTTATTCATAAATTTAGTTTTAGTTTATTAAATCACTTAAATCTAAATTCAATTCTTTAGTTATTAATCATTTCTTAGTTGTTAATTCAGCTTTGAATTCTTGAGTAGATCAATATAGCAAATTTATAATCTTTATATCATGTCTTGTTTTAATTCCTATATAAATGATAGTTTTATGAATCAAGGCTAAACCTCTATTAGATTGGTTTAAGGAAGTCTTGATGAAAGCTTGATTGTGTAGTGTAGAAATAGTTGTAAGATTCTATTCCACTCTAGAAGGTAGTTGATTCGCCATGAGAATTGGTTGATCTTCCTCACAAGCTAGTCATTATTTGGTAGAGATTGCCATGAATGATTAGGGATTAGAATGACCAATTCTTATCGTATGAACGGAAGAATTGGATTACAATAATCTATGCTAGTTTATTAAGCTGAATTCAAGGTGGAATCAAATTTTCCTAATTCTTTATCTAGATTCGAACTGTAGTACTTGAATTGCCATCGTAGTATAATTTCCATCATTACTCTTATTGATTTGATAGACTGATAATCGTAGTTAACTTAGATTTCTAAAGAACTAGGAGTGGAACGAATATTCTATTCTAACTTTATTGCAATATCATCGAGAGTAGAAAACTTTGATAACATTAAGCAAGAAAATAGTTCTAGTTTTACTCGTGTTTGAGTCTCGTTACTTATTCGTAGGTAAAACTATCATTTTCCATTAGGAGATTTCCACACGACGACCGCTTTATTAGACCTGGGGGCGAGTGTTAACTTACTCCCGTATTATCTATACAAACAAATAGGTCTATAAGAGATGCAACCTACTAAAATGATGTTGTAATTAGCTGATCGGTTGATTAAGTATCCAAAGGGTGTGGTTGAAAACGTGCTTCTTAAGATTCAGGATTTCTACTATCTTGCTGATTTCGTTATCCTCGATTCAGAAGTCGCCAACGACTCTGTTTCGATTATTTTAGGGCGTCCTTTCTTGGCTACTACTAACGCGCTCATAAACTGCCATGATGGTTCGATGTCCTTGTCCTTTGGCCATCTTTATGTTGAGGTAAATATTTTTAAAATGCCAAAACAGTTTCTAGAGATGACTTTGGATGGAGAGGTTAGCATGATCGAGAGCTTAGCTCAAGATTATTTTGAAACCACGTTTCCGGATGATCAAATGCACAAATTCCTTTCCTTTGGAAGTTCCAACTTCAACGAGAACTCCTTGGAAGTCGAGGAAGAGTTCCTTCATCTCTTTTGCAACCCTTCCTTGCCACCTTGTGAGTCCCACCCTGCCAACATCCATTCATCCCTTGACGCAATGATGGAAGATGAATTTTTCACCCTCTATCCCAATGATTCTTTTGACCCACCTATTGAGGAATGTCTTGCATATCTCAAGGCTTCTGATGATCTAGACTTGAGAGCTCTAGCTGAGCCCCATTCATCCACCTCATATCATCCTGCCACTCATTCATCTTCTCTCACCAATTTTCCTCACTTTCCACCTTTTCAAAAGAACCTTGAGTTTGCACTTGACCCTCTTACTTCTTCTGTGCTTAATGATTTTCTAAATCCTCATAATACGAAAATAATTCCCAAGGAAAAGGCACTTGACACATTCATTTTCAGAATTGAGACAGTTCCTACCTACACCAAGAATGAGTTTTGTGCTAACCCCACATTCCCATTTTTTCCATTTTTTCCTTCTAAACCTTATACATATCCAACGTATCTTTCACAAACATCCATTTTCTCATGATCATTCACTTGGACACCCTCTCGTTCAAAGATGAAGAAGAAGGTGTATGCTCTGTTACGTTCTAGATCTATCAGACTTCGCTTTCATTTCACTAAGTTGCATAGTAGAAAATCTTAGTTCTTGATTATGTTTGGGGGTGCATTCCATGGTAATTATTTATGGAACAATCCACAACTATTTCGGTTGTTGATATATGGTAAACTGCATGTTCATTATATACATATGTTTTAAATATAGTCTTGAGTAAATGACTATAAAAGACTCATTTTGTTGTTTGGTGTACTTCCTTTCACTTTCATATATTGGTAAGTGCACCATTCAGGTAACTGGGCCCTCCCTATGGAGTGTGTGGCTGTAAGTATCGGATCCTAAGTCCACGTTTAACATAATGCACGTTTTCCACTCTTGCATGTTTTCTCAGTTTTTGAGTCATGTTCCTCTATGGTGTGAATTATGTCTTTATGTCTTTTTGTTTTTCTTATATTAAATCTTATTCATAAAAAGTAAAAAATTTTAAAACCATAAATAGTAATCTAGGAAGTCTTGGGAATCTGACTTTAAAAGACCCATGTTTAAAACAAATTTTCTAAACTCTATTGTCTAAAATTTGTTTGGGGGTGGGGTGTTGGTCTTTTCGTTCGTGATTGCTAAGCTTTCCAATTGTATTGTTTATGCCATTTAATTGTATTTTAATTTGGGTTGACATTATCTATGAATTTAGATTTTATTCGTTCGCATAACTTACGTCACGCACACACTTTGAGGCGTTTTCCATCTTCTTATATGTCACCCATGGTTTGAATAGAGTGTTTGATGGATAATTGGATTGGAAATTCTCTCTTGATTGTTTCCATATCTTATTCACAAAAATCGGACCGGTAACGAATCGACAATTTTAGTTTGAAGCTGCGCGAAAAAATCAGAAAATTTCGGAAATTGAATTGGGCTTGGGCCCAAATCTCGCACGCACGCGCGTCTCCTTCCTCACGAGTTTTTGTTCTCACTTCCGCCATTACCAAACTTTAAACCCTAACCAAAATAATAATAATAATAAAAAAAACCTAAATACCACCATGCCAAAAGTTTAAAACCACTCCAAAACTTCTCCACAACATCCCCACCACCATTTCTAACCTTTTGCACCACCAAAACATAAAAAAATTAACAAAAATTTTGAACCACCACCGCCACCACCACGCCACCTCCCATTTTTTTAGTGAGTTTGGATTCAAACTTGTTCCCTACATTGTCTTCATCCCACAAATCGTTTCAAAACTTCAATGGCTCTAAGACGAAGAATTTTGCCGGAACAAGCTTTTATTTCCCCCCGCTTTATGCCATTTTTTCATGATGAGATGATTAGGAGGGATTGGAATAGGTTGTGGTATTCGACAGATGATTTCTACCACTCCGATTTGGTCGAACAATTCTATAAGAAGAGGGAGTTGGCCGGTCATAAAATTTTTGTGAAGGTGGCTAGGACTAGGAGAGAAGTATCGAGAGAGTTGTTCGCTGGGATTTTAGGCATTACGCTTAAACGCCAGCTCGAAGCCACCTTGTAGGAATCCCAGTATACTGGAGTTCCTGCATTGATGAAAGACACTGTCATGGAGGGTCAGTACAATCCGAATTCTCATTGTGTTTGATGGTCATCTCTGCTTGAACCAACCAACCGGGTAGTTCAGTTGGATTGGTAAGAACGTCATCGGGAAGGAGAAAGTCAGTGACATCGGTTTGACATGTCTGCACGTTCTCTGGATATTGCTAGAGAAGAGGTATAACTTCTGCATCCTCGAGTTTATTTTAACTATGATTAGAGGAGTTGGAAAGAGTGTTGCGCCCTTTCCAGTATTGATCACTAAGATCATGCTGTCTTTTAGAGCTGTTACAAAATCTATTCGTATTATGATAAAATTGCATTCAAATACAATTATTTATATGGAGTGTATCCAAAAGACTTGGAAGTTGTCGGAGGATAAGGTGGTTGATTCGGATGAGGAAATGGAGGATATGATATGTTCGGATGAAAATGCCTTGGATAGGTGTACTTCTGATTTAGAACGCATGTCAGTGCTGCATAGTGGCTTGCGTTGCATTTATGGTATATGTGAAGATGTACGGGATAGGCAGATTATAATTCGAAATAAACAAAAGAACCTTCAGACGAGTTTTGAAGTGCTCGACAAGGTTCAGGCGGATCTCCAGTATAACATAGAGACTCTCGTCCAGCGTCATGAAGCACATTATACAGAGATGAAGGCAGAGATGGAAGCACAGCGCCGGTTCCGAGTAAAGATTCTACGACACATGCCACCCCTGGGGGGTTCTATTTTAGATGAGTCTGAGAGGCATGAACGTTGTTATCGAAGGACGGATGGCTCGGGCCCATCGGGATTTCAGGACCCATCTTCATCTCATGTTCCATCTTCAACCAGTAGCACGTGGTTTAGGGAATTTATTGATTGATGTTGTTTTTATTGTTTTTATTAGTTCGGATATTAAGTTGTTGAATTCAGTAGTTAAATTTGAATTCAATAGTTAATTGTATATGAATTTTGATTTTAATTTAATTTGGTTCTTTCCAAATTATGCGTTGATTTTAGTGTTAATCCCACCTTCCCGAATTGTTGGGGGTGGTATTATTTCTTTTAGTATGGTTTTTATATGATCCACAGTTTTAGAAGTAATTTTGCGATGAATGTTGGGAATGTTGCCGATATTGGCATGGTTATGATTAGATATTGTGGTAGGATGAAATCTCAATGAGTTAGGAAGTTGCTATTCTAAATTCAACCTAAAAGATATTAGGTTTGTTTTGGAATAATGAATATGGGTTGTTTCCGTTTTCGATTTTAGAAATATTTTATTTTCGGCAATTACCTTAAAGCTTTTTGGCAACTTGTTAATTCGTTTTAGAAACTAAAACCCTATATATACTTCATTCTACACTCACAACCCACACTACAAACCTTGCACTCTCACCTCTCACTCCCAATATTTCTCTTTTTTTTTTCACTTAAGCCTGCTCAGACTACCCAAAGCGTACCCTGCGCCCTACACTCACTCTTCATGAGCGCACCCTATGCTAGAACCGCCTGATAAGCACCCAAAAGTGTATTATGAAACCCCATTGAGACATATAAATTTGGTTAATTATGTGTTTAATAATCATGAAATAAATATGTTTTCATACTTTTGCAGGTATTTGCAGTAAACATGGAAATATTGGTTAAACCTGCAATAAAGCACGAGGAACGGTGTATATATGAATTCTTCCAAATCTGCACAGAAGCTCCTACCTCTCGAACCAGGACTCCGAATGCGACAAGAGAGCTGCTCAGACAATCAGGGCGATGAATTCTACGCATAGGCGGGAAGTTGTAAAACTGCCCAAAATACTGGGACCATGGATCGCATATGGACCCACTATACGGGGCCACAAGATTGGATGAGTCATCAATCATGGAGCATGTCAAGACAAAAATAACAAATTATTGGTGCAAAGTTGACACCTTGCATGTAATAAATTAGATTAGGTGTTAATAGTGAAAAAAAGGCAAGGTGTCACTTTGTTTTAATGTGGTGGATAAAAATGAATTAATGTGGTTTGATGATTCACGTGGGGGAGGAAATGAGATTTCTCTCAAATGGAGAAGAAAATTAGACAAGGGTGGGGACACTCCATTTACTCCCTTGACTTATTTTCCTCACATGACATTATTTTAGTTCCTTAGTGAAAAAAATCATAAGTTAGTTTTTAGTTTTTGTAAGAAGCTTGTAATAGTTTTAATGGAGGAAACACTTGTTTTCTTCTAGAAATAAATATATCAGTGAGTTTGATTGTTTATCTTCTTCCTTTCTCTCTCTCTCTCTCTTTTGTTTTTTTTAGTTTATAAATCCTTGTCCCAAGGATCATGAGCTAACTTCCCTTTTGGGGAGTTAATCCAACTCATGTGAGGGTAAATCAATTTTTGTTGGTTTGGTAGGTTGTTAGGAAGAACAACTAGCTCTACACCCTATCCCAAAATGATAGTTGGTGTAGTGTCTAGTTAGGAATCAAAGCAATGAGCTTAGAGATAAGTCATTGCTTAGTTCCACTTGCTAGCATGTGTGAGCTCTTAAGTGAGCCATACATGCTAGGGATCAAATCTTTTCTTCCATTAGGGGCTTGTCTATGAGTCTAGGAAGAATCAAATAACCTTTTTCAAATCAACATCTAATGATAGTTTCACATGAGGAGGATTAACTCTCCACCTTTTCTTTCAAATCTCTATTTTGGTATTAAGTGCATGTTTTCAAACTTTAATGTCTTTCTTAATGTTTGTGTAGGAAGGAAATCCTAGCTTTAATATTATAACCTTACTCCTTAGTTCCCTTAATTGTAACATCCAATTTGTAGTTGTTCTAAACTTTAGGTTAGTTCGAATCCTTATTCAAACTCTACGAAACGAAGATCGTGAGTAAGGAACCTTGAGTGCTTTTGCATCAATTTAGAGAGTTCAAACCTCTAAGTAGTGTTAAACAAGCAAATATCAAATGGCGCCGCTGCTGTTCTAAAGCCATAGAACTTGTGCTACAGATCGGAAGTTGCATCAAGGGGGAACCCGCATTCTCTTCCTTCATTTCCTTTTCGTTCGTTTTTTTTTTTTTTTTTATTAAAATTCGTATTTTTCCCTCGAAATAGACCTGTAATCTCACAAATTTTTTCGTTCCACTTCCGGTACCAAAAGTTAGGATCGGGAAACAACAATTCAGCGATTATAAGAGTCTTTGTACAAAATTGAAATCATTCTGAATTAGCCGACACGCGTGCACTGTGGTCGAAGTCAGCGTCTTGAGCCTAAATATCTGGCCCCTGTACTGAAAAATTCGATAATCCTTTGGGATTAATCGCGAATTGAATTGAAACGTTTGTTTCAGTTCAAGGGCGAAAAAGCGGGAAGCTACAGGTTCCAAATTTTTAGTATTATTGTAATTTTTTTTTATGTTTTTTCTGCATGTATGCCATGTATATAGTATTAGGAAAAATTTATGGATTATTATTTACGTATTAGCCTAGAATTATGCATGAATCATGTGAATATGCCTGTGAATATATATATGCGGTTAACTGGTCATGAATTACATATTAATGTATATATACATACAAATGGAACTGTTTTACATGGTTATCTATATATCTAGCTATATCTAAGTCACATGTTTAGCATATATATTACCGAATGAGTGATTATTTGCATGTAGCATCTATAACTTAGGAGTTATACATAGTAATTAGGATGTGTTTTGGTATTTTGGCCATAACTTTGGCTACGGTTCTCTGAATCACGCGTGTGAGCTCAATTCGGAAAGATCTCGACGGCGCGCACGCTGTCCTCACCCAGCTTTGCTCAGTGGAGGTCATTTTCGAGATCAAAATCAACTGTTTTCCCCTCCAAAATCATCATTTTCGAAAATGGTGTTGTTTAATAAGTCGATTTTGTCAAGAAAGAGGAGAACATTCTAACGAGGGTTAAAATCTGAGTTGGGTAAGTTGTTTCTAAACCCTACGGGGTAAAGCTGCTCTCTATAGGACATTCGCAATCTCAATGAGTATTGTCGAAATCGATTTATTATACAATACAAGAGTCGTATTTTAGTTTAGGTATAATACTTTGCATGTTTAGTTTTGTCGTCTATTCTCGCATGATGTATACTATATTAGGTATGCTAATGTATTTAGATCACGTATGAGTGATTCAAATTAGCGCATTTCTTTGTTGATATCGTTTACGTAATATCGATTTACAAATTAAGCATATACATATCATTATTCTTGATGTATATTTGCATGACGTATGGAAATATTTATCGATGACACAAGCTTGCCTATTCGTATAGCTATACGTATGAGTAGAGTATCTTCACATGCTACTGCACCTAGTATTGTATGAGTAGATCGTATTTGCATGTTTGTATTTTAACCTTTGCATAAATCTCTAAAAAAAAAAAATAAAAAAAAAATAAAAAAAAAAAAATAATACCGCCTTTGCATAAATTTTAATTCCATAAATCTTAAATCATATTCCAATGGTGTCTAGGAAACTTGAAAAATTGAGGTTACTTAATTAGAACCGTGCTTGCACGAAAAGCCTCCCTCATATTTCTCTTGTGACCTGGCTGTTGGTTTATGCACACGTATTCCTAGCTTCACTGCTACGTTAGTAGCAGCTTAGGCATATGTTGTTAAACTCTAATGCTTAAGATAATAATAAAATTCGAGTCCTACTAAATTCCTTCTGTAAGTTAGATCTAATTTTATGCTTGCATGAGATTAAGGTCTGGTTCCACTAAAGAAATTGAACATACCTATCGTCGAAAAAAATACGATAAGCAATTGCGTAAGTTTTCAACTAAAAATTGTTCTTCTACTGCTAGTTACCTTCATCACAATCCTTGGTCGCCATCAACTTCTGTCATTATGGCCGACGATCCTCCACCAGCAGAGAAGCCCCTCTCATATTTCTATCTTTGCATTACGGGGAAGGACCTTCTTCCCGTGATCAAACTTGAGGAAATTGTCGGTGATTTTCGTATCCCACCAAACGTTTTCAGTTTGTTACTTATATATCATGGTTTGGAGCACGAAAAACCTTACAATCATCTTCGTCGGCTTTAACAAGTGGCAACAACATTTCACCATCCAGCAGTCTCTAAGGAATAACTCTTGCTTCGACTGTTTCCATTCACTTTAGCGGAAAAAGCGTCAATCTGGCTAGCAGGACAACAACCACAGTCCATAGACACATGGAATAAACTAGTTCAAGCTTTTATGCTTCAATTTTACACTTAGAAGAAAACAACTGAAATGCTACAGAAAATTCAATTCTTTCGTCAAAATCCTCATGAATCCTTTACAGAAGCATGGAGTCATTTTACTGATCTTCTGTTAGAATGTCCTCATCACCAACTGGACAAAGCTGTCCTTGTTCGTTCATTCTTTAATGGTCTTTCTGATCATCAAAAAGAAACTCTTGATATAATGAACGGCGGTTGCTTCATGGACAAAGGAGCTACAAAAGCTTATACTTTTCTTGAAAAACAAGCGAAAAAAGGTACACACTGGGGTAACACTGAGTCGCCTCGGTCATCAAAGGACAATGTTACAAAGGCCACATCTATTTTTTAGGTAAAACTTGATCCCGAAATAAAAAATTTGATAGAATCCCTAACTAAAAAAGTAGATGCCCTTGCAGTTCAAGTAAACGATCAACTACCAAAACCGGTCATGAGCGTTGACACCCCCTTATGTGTCCTTTGTCTTAGTCCTGACCATCCTGATGCATATTGTCCCTTGTTATATGCTTCCCCTACTCAACAATCGGAGGAGGCATGTGCATTCAACATTCCCAATGCACCGTGGAGACAACATCCGAATTTCGCTTGGCGCCAAAATAACCAACAAATGGGGGCTCCTCCAGGTTTCGCTAATCCACCTGTTCGCCATGAGTCAATTTCCATACCGCCAAGGAAATAATCAACAATACCAACAAGGTCAATTTCCAAATAATTCCAATGCTAATTATCAAACCAACCGCAGCCTTGTTCCAGCTAATCCAAATCCCAACTATAATCAACATCTTCTAAGCAATAATCGAGAACTACTACCTGTTGCACAACCTGCGCCAACCATTACGGATAGGACAAATGAGACTTTCTTGGCTTACATGAACCAACAGTCTCAAATTTTAACATCTATCCAACAATCACTTCAGCAACTGGCGCAAGAAAAGAGTCAGAAAGGCGTGTTTCCTACACAAGCAGTTCCAAACCCTAAACCAAAGCAAACCACGACCTTTGAACTCACCAATGCCCCGGTACAAGCACCCCAACCAAGGTGAGGTGCATGCAATCACTACTCTACGATCGGGAAAAGCGTAGACAATCGATCATTATGCGGATGATCAACCAAAGGAAAAAGAGGGTTCCAAGGAATCTATTTCTAATAATGAACCTACGGAAGATTCCTCGATTCAACAAAGTCAACACCTCGAATGTAGGAAACAAGCAAGTAGACCCTTTGCCAAATTCCACCCTAAGGCACCGTTTTCTGCGGCTTGGCAAAGAATAAACGATGAGAATTTTTCTCGAAATTCGAGACTTTTCAAAATTTAACAATCAACTTACCTTTTTCGATGCCTTAAAATTATTACCAAAACATGCAAAATTTCTGAAAGATATGTGCACCACAAAAAGGAGAACTAATGTTCCTCAACAAAGCGTTCCTCATTGAGCGGTTTCCCTCCATCACCGAACCACAATGGTATAGTAAAATACAAGGACCACGGTAGACTAGCGGTTCCATGCACCTTAGGTGACAAATACCGCTACTCTTCTGGCTATTAGACCTAGGAGCTAGTGTGAACTTACTTCCATATTATTTATTTAAACAACTAGGTCTTCATGAGCTTAAACCTACCACCATGACTCTACGGTTAGCGGATCGTTCCATAAAGTATCCAAAAGGAATTGTGGAAAACGTCCGGTAAAAGTCCAAGATTTCTTCTATCCTGTAGACTTTGTTATTTTGGATCTGAAGTGGCATGTGATTCCATTCCTATCATTTTAGGACGTCCGTTCCTCGCCTTTGCTAATGCTCTTATTAAGCGTAGAGATGGTTCCATGACCATGTCCTTCGGAAATCTTTTCGGTCGAGGTGAATGTGTTCAAGTTGATGAAACAACTTCTAGAGCGACATTGATGGTGAAGTCAGCGGGGTTGTGACATTCAGCAAGAGTATTTCACAAAACTCTTTTCACGAAGATGAGGTGTACCAATTTCTTTCCTTTAGCAAATCTGAGTTTGAGGGCGATGATTATACACAAGAAGTAAATGAGTTATTAGAGTCGATTACCATTATTTGACCCTACAAGCGGTGATGTCAAGTAAACTGGATGATCATCAATCTTTTCTTGCATGGATGATGACCTCCCTCAAGAATCTTTAATACCCTCCGCCCCCCTTGATTTAAAACCTCTTCCTTCGAATTAAAAATCGTACAACTTGATGCGATGGTCATCACCCAGTTATTATTTCTTCACAATTGACGACGATCGGGGAAGCACGCGTTTAATTAATGTCATTCAACAACATCGTTCTGCTATTGGATGGTCCCTCGATAACATTAAAGGCATTGAACCTAATGTGTGCACCCATCGCATACACCTGGAAGAAAATGCTAAGACGTCGCGTGAACCACAACGTCACCTAAACCCTATAATGAAAGATGTGGTCCGAGAGGAAGTGTTAAAATTACTAGATGCGGGTATTATTTACCCTATCTCTGATAGTATTTGGGTGAGTCCTGTACACGTGGTTCCAAAGAAATCTGGCATTACAGTTGTGCGAACTGATATGAATGCATTTCCGCTCGTATCCCAGTAAAATGGCGAATATGCATTGACTATCGCAAACTTAATGCCGTCACTTTCGTAAGGATCACTTTCCACTTCCATTCATCGATCGGATGCTTTCGAGCGTTTAGCCCGGTCATGCCTATTCTGCTTTCTTGATGGTTATTGAGGTTATTTTCGGATAGTCATAGACCTGGCGATCAAGAAAAGACAAGCGTTCACTGTCTATTTGGTACATTTGCATATAGATGAATGCCTTTCGGCCTTTGCAATGCACTGGTACTTTCAAATTTGCATGCTTCATATTTTCAGTGATATGGTTGAGCGGTTTATGGAAGTATTCATGGGCGACTTCTCAATTTATGGAGATTCTTTCGATAGCTGTTTATCAAATCTTGAAAAGGTCTTTTTACGTTGTGAAGAAAAATCTTGTTCTTAATAGGGAAAAATGCCATTTCATGGTTACTAAAGGAATAGTTTTAGGACACATCGTTTCAAAGGGCCGGAATCGAAGTCGACAAAGCTAAGATAGAAAAAATTGCTTCACTTCCTATACCAAAAATAGTTCGAGACATTCGCGCATTCTTAGGAGGACACCGGGGTTTCTATAGGAGATTTATTCAAGATTTCTCGAAGGTTGCTAGACCTTTAACCAATCTCCGCTTAAAGATGCGTTTTTATTTCAGTTTAGGTTGCAAACAAGCCTTTGAGATATTAAAACCGCATTAACTACGCTCCCATAATTTAACCACGATTGGTCTAAACCTTTTGAATTAATGTGTGGCGGCGACTATGCTATAGGAGCCGTACTAGAACAACGCCGAGAAGATAAGCCGGTTGTCATTTACTATCGCGAGTAAAACCCTTAATGAAGCTCAACATAACTATACCACCCGAGAAAGAGTTTCGCCGTTGTATATCGTTAGATAAGTTTAGATCCTTACCTAGTGGGTTCTCAACTATTGTCTACCTTGACCATGCGGCGCCGTTATTTATTAGCGAAAAAAGATGCAAAACAAAGGTTGATCCGATGGATTCTCCTTTTGCAAGAGTTTACTCTCGAAATTAGAGATAAAAAAGGTAGCGAAAATGTGGTTGCGGACCATTTATCAAGACTTGTCGGTGATGTTGATCGCGATCTTGAACCTATCGTGATTCCTTTCCGGATGAACACTTGTACTCTATTTTTTTCGTCCCCTTGGTGCGCCCGACATAGTAAATTACTTAGTTATCGAGGAAGTCCCTTTATCTTGGTCTCGTAATGACCGAAAAAGTTCTTATCCTTTGTGAAATTCTATTTTTGGGATGATCCCTACCTCTTCAAGTATTGTTCGGACCAACTAATCCGCCCGTTGCATTCCGGACCGGGAACACTGGCGATGTGTTATCCTTCTGCCATGAACAATCTTGTGGTGGTCATTTTAGTGGTAAGAAAACTGCGGCCAAGGTTCTACAATGTAGTTTTTATTGGCCAACACTGTTTAGAGATGCACATGAGCATTGCAAAGCATGCAATCGCTGCTGCCGCAGAGTTAGGTCGCATTACTCAACGCAATATGATGCCCTTAAATCCCATTCTAATTGTGGAAATCTTTGATGTATGGGGCATCGACTTCATGGGTCCATTTCCAAATTCTCATGGCTTCCTATACATACTTGTAGCAGTTGACTATGTGTCAAAATGGATTGAGGCATTGGCATGTCGTGCTAACGATCATAAAAGCGGTCATTTTGTTAAGAAAAGAAAATATTTTCTCTCGATTTGGTGTTCCAAAAGCTATAATTAGTGATGGGGAAAACATTTCTGCAATAAAATTTTTGAATCATTAGTAAAGAAATATGGAGTCGCGACAAGGTGGCAACTCCATTATCATCCTCAAACTAGTGGTCAAGTAGAAGTCTCTAATCGAGAAATCAAATCCATTTTGGAAAAAACTGTCAATCCATCTAGGAAAGACTGGTCTCTACGATTATCTGATGACTTTTGGGCATACAGAACAGCTTTTAAGACACCTATAGGGATGTCTCCGTATCGCCTCGTTTTTGGAAAACCTTGTCATCTGCTGGTTGAACTTGAGCACCGTGCTCTATGGGCCATCAAAAGCCTCAATTATAACACTAACGTGCAGGCAAAAAGAGAAAATTGCAGTTAAATGAGCTTGAGGAAATTCGGAGTGATGCCTATGATCTCTCGAAATCCTATAAAGCCAACATGAAAAGAGTGCATGACAAGCACATATTGAGAAAAGAGTTCAAAGTCGGTCAAAAAGTTTTGATGTACAACTCAAGATTACACATTTTTTCCGGGAAAATTAAAACTTCGATGGTGCGGTCCTTTCATCGTTTTTTTGTCACCCCTTATGGGGCTATCTATGTGAAAAACGTAAATGATGGTAGCGAATTTCAAGTAAATGGCCAGCGCCTTAAACATTATCATGAGTTGCGCTCTCCAGATGTCGAAGAGACTCTACTCAATAATCTAGTCTACACGGACTAATAGATTGGTTGGTGTACTTCTTTCCATGTATTTAAACAAGAAAAGTATGCCATTAGGGTAGCCGGGCCCTCTTCTATTTTCTTTTCTAAAATCCCTAGAGTGTGTGGTTGCAAGCGCCCGAAACCTTAGTCCACAAAACTCTACTTGAACCGAGTATAAATGTCTTCGATAATCGAGCAAAGCGTGCCTTACGGAAAACAATGGGTACCAAAATTTCAAATCCTTCTTTTTCTTCCCTTTTCTATTCTCTTCCTCGCGAACTCCAACTCATCATTTGGTGTAAATCTCACCCATCTCAAATTGGAAATGGTCGTAGTACTTTTGCTCAAAAGCGACGGGCGAAAAGGATGGGGTGGTGTATGAACTGTCAAACTCCTTTCTGTCCAGGTCTTGATCTTCTATCCGAGATGAGCCGGTATAAGGTATATTATTGTCGACACCATTTCGGCCGGGATAAACTTCGTCGTCGTCCCGTTATTCCCACAGGTTGGGAATCATCTTGAGGATCTGACGTTAAAAGACTCACAATCGTTTTGAGGATCTGACGTTAAAAGACTCACAATCGTCTTGAGGATCTGACGTTAAAAGACTCACAATTGTCTTGAGGATCTGACGTTAAAAGACACATTCATCTTGAGGATCTGACGTTAAAAGACTCACATTCGTCTTGAGGATCTGACGTTAAAAGACTCACATTCGTCTTGAGGATCTGACGTTAAAAGACTCACATTCGTCTTGAGGATCTGACGTAAAAAGACTCAACATGTATATACTCGTTTTTTTTTAGCACCCAAAATGGTGCCCAAAGAGAGTCGTGATATGCACCATCGGAATTTCCTAGTTCGTACGGGTAATGGATTCCACTAGGCCAACCCCGATCAGTTTTCTATGTGACTATTTCGGGGCGGTTTGAGGCTATACCATATGTACTAAGGGTAATATTATTATTAGACCATTGCACATTGGTCAAGGATGGTACCGTCTTGAACCCTAGGCCCCCAAAACATAAAGGATAAGCCCACCGATGGATTTTGGATTGGGTTAAGCCAGCCGACATGAAAGTTGCCCGAGTTAAAAGGCTGTTGTGATGTGTTGTTTTATTTGGATTTCGGTGTTGTTGACACATTCTTCTCGACTTGTACATTTGTATATAAAAGTGTAAATAAATAAAAAAAAAAAAAAAAATGTTTGAATGTGATTTTTTCATATTCTAGTGGATGGCATTTTTAATCCGATCGTTTCGATATCTCATCCGTTCAATTTGGAGTTGAAAGCGAATCAATTTCCACGTTTGAAATTTCAGAACATTTTCGAACATAAGGGGAATTTCTGTAATTCATTTGTGCTTGGGCCAAAATTTTGACCCGACCAAAAATAAAAATCCGGCTACAAAGCCCAACGGCCCTGATCAAACGGTCGGATGCCAGCGGTCAGATGCCCAACGGTCAGAAATCTACTTATAAATACAACTCTCCTTTCCACTTTCACTCATTCCCTTTTCTCACTCTTCACAAATTCTTCTTCACAAATTTTCAATTCCTTGAACATAATGAATCAAATAGACCGATGGGAAAAGGAGCAATGCGAATGGGCTATCACATTAATCGTGATAACAGTGTTTATCATTATTCTCTTGTCACTCATGCATAACATGATCCAGAACATCTAGATCTATGTAACCGTTTTTCTTTTTTCTGATTTTCATTTTGTATATTAGTATGGTGTACGTGTTAAATAATTCTCACACATTTGTACGGGTTACATATTAAATGGAGAAGTTCCGTATTAAATATTTGTGTATATTAGTTGTTTTTTCCTCTCAAAAAAAAATAATAATAAAAAAAATAATAATAAAATAATAATAAAATAATAAAAATAATACATAATAATAATAATAATAAAAAAAAATAAAAAAAATAATAATAAGTAAATAAATAAACAAACCATAACAAAGATAGGCCATCCAAAACTCACCAAAATAATTAATGGATACACATGGTGTTCAGAGAAAAAATAAGACGCTACAAGGTACACATAACACTTGTCACACATGCATTTCGATTATTCTATCCATATTCTATTACTAAGTTATGATCATCATTTCTGAAATTACGTGTAAGTCTAACTACCCTGTGAAACTTTCCTCCGTATTTTCTAACATTAAACCATCTCATTAATTGTATTTGGATATCGACATGACAAAGACTTAATGTGGATCCCCTATGATCTTTGTTCATAATCACATGGGTCATTAACTACAATTGGACTCCAGATTGGTCTAGCCTCATAGATTGGCTATAAATCTCTTCTTTTTCAGCCATTCTTATTCATACAATTTTCACTATCCTTCCCTTAGCAATGGCTCAACCAAGAAAAATAACGGCAGAGAAAGACTACCTGAAAACTTTCGAAGAGGGCCGGTTTTCTCCTTATTTTGGCACCGAAATCATACGTCGCGGATGGACTCCCCTTCTATATCATTCAGCAGCTGGTTATTCCCGAGAATTGGTTTTGATGTTCTACTAATTTAGCGGATATGAAGATGGAAAATTCTACTTCAATGCCTATGGACAACGATTGGAATTGAATAAGGAAATGATCTCCGACATACTTCAAATCCCAATAAAAACACAGGAGTCCCTTGTTCAAGAGTCATCATTCGATTCAAAAAACTTTCTTTGCGAGCTACAGTATCTCATGGCGACGCGTCGAAAATACACATCACATGGTTCTTCAACGCTCTTTGAAAACAGAATTAGCGTGTTGTGCTCCATCGGTTGGGACATAATGTGGTAGGTACATCACACCAATCGAAGTCACAAAGCCTCAACTTCACCTACTTTGGATTTTGCAAACTCAAAGAGATGACTTTTATGCGATCCAACACCTCCGAGGCGTAATCACCAAGAAAACAAGAAGGTCGGCACCTCTACCCACATTGGTACGCAGATTATGATCGTTGGGGTTATCCAATAATTTCTCTAGAGACACCCCTTCAAAGAGCATATATAAAGGTACTTCAAACGGACTACTCCGTTGGTTTTGGACCCCCGATACTCGATAGATGAAGCGAGAACACCCCAAGCTCAAATTGACCATTTATTTGATGATAATGCCATGCTCAATATTATTAATCCTATGGAAGGCATTAAACTTCTTCATCGGGTTTAAGGGAACTACTGCGCTCGTCGAGAATATCATCATCACAACTCTTGGGGATTTCCAAGATCGTCAAGCAACGCATGATGTTGAACAGGAGGAGATCTTGGAAAATCATTCTCAATCCTTGCAAAATCACGCTCTTCTAATGGAAAATCAAACGGTACTCTCTGCCAGCCAAGGGGACATTCAGATGCAGCTCGGCCAACAAATAGTAGACCTAAACAGTTTGGTGCAAAATATGCATCTCCAAGATCAATATAAGAATCCATGATATTACTAAGTCAATAAGTATATAATCATCTATGTTATTACGTTTTTCCATCTTACTATGTATTTTGTCTTATCTTTTTGTCTTCTTTTGTATGCAATGCTTAATAGGATTGTCATCATTTCCATTGTGACTAATATAATTTTAACATGTGCTACAGGAGGGTCTATTTTCTTACATATTCATTTTTCCATCCAGTTGCCGGTATCGTTACCCATTTCTTTACTTCATCCACCATGGCATCTTCATCATCCATGGTACCTCCCAAACTCATTCCTGAGCAATCCTTTCAGTCTATGATGGATTCCAATGCCTATGGCCATCTCTTCCATGATTATATCACAAACATTGGGTGGTCTTCCCTAATTCTTCAACCTGACCAAACTTATTCTCCGAGTCTGGCTGCATACTTTTATGCTAATATGGAAGACACACCAGCATTCAACCATGCGCATGGTTTCTACTTAGACGGGTTCACAATCCGAAGTTGGTGACACACCTCATATCTTTTTCGAACAACAACTTGCCCTATCTTTGGACCTTCCATACCACGAACCCTTTGCATCTTGGCGGTACATCTATCATAATTCTTACCATTCCTTTCGGTGGCAAAGCGTTTTGGCGACTCTTATGGTGATGGTCTTGAGATCAAACGAGAAGGAGATGGCCATGTGCCATGGCTTAACATCACCATTCCATTAGCAAGCATGACCATGAACATGGGGACTGCAATGTTATTTGTACTCTTAAACATTATGGGAGATTGGCATTTTTCTCGCCAATGAGGTCGCTTTGCGTTGTATTGATTGCACTAGCTCGAGGGTCATGCATTATTTAACATTTTAGGTTGTGTTATCTCGGCTGAAACGAGCTCGCGACTTTTCGGGATCGTATATACTTTTACCGATCACCGCTTGCCAAATCATGAAGACACATTTCCCACGGTTTGCAGCCACTTTTCATGGTCGGGTCAAGGTAGATTCCATGTGCCCAAACAAACAAAATCATTAAGCTCATTGAGGTTTTCATCAATGGAAGGCCCGTCCTTTCGATACGAGGCATGTTCGATGTTACCCAAAGGGACGAAAAGATGAAGACCAATTTGAGGGAATCCGGAGACAAAGAATGGGCAGAAATTTGGCAGACTATTATCTATTGGCGCGATGCTAAGGAAATGCATTTCCTTAAAGAGGACGCCAGACCTTCACGTCCTGCTGGATGGTAAACTTGAGTTTGCCATTGTACATATATCTAGCTAAACCTTATGTTTGGTGTGCTATTGTTTTTCATGTTTCGTATGCTATGGTTCATTATTTCGTGTGCTATGTATCGTGTGCTATGTTTAGTGTGCTATTGAACATTTTCTTGTTCTTTCTGAATAATATATTATGATCTCCAACCTCTCTGTTCCAGCAATCTAGCCCTAATTTTGCTCACGGTTCTCAGGTACTTTCTCTCTTTAATTATTGATCCTTCGAGGACTAAGCATCATTCTTGTTGGGGGTGCTTTAAACTGTAGAGCAAAAAAATTAGGCATCTTGTAGCCTATATATAGTTTTATTTTCATTATTAATAATTGTACTTAGTGACAAAGTCTTGTTTCCTTTTCAATGATGAAAATTGTCTAGAAATCTCACATTAGTATCCGAATTAGGATTTGTTCTAAGAAACTTTAAATAATACGCATGCAATAGTTTATACATCTTTTCATGAATATTCATGTACTGAATATCATCGATTGTACATAGCAGTAAGTTTCTGGAACCGACGGTTAGTTTCTGAATAAACTATAAATCCTGTGAGAATCTAACCAAAAACCTTGACATGAGTGATTTGTGTGTGCTGACACAGAGGAGTAGTTTTTCCGATTAGAGAGAAATCACGGCGTCTACTTACTTGATCACCACCCAACCTTAGGGCGAGAATTTAGGCCTTCTTTGGATCGACATAGCTAAAAATTCTTACTGTTACAAATTTTACCGCTAGTCACTCCATCGAACCGTTCATCAAACCTTTCACTTTCACCAAAAATTCCTTACCCATTTATTAAACCAAATAAAAGAACCTACCTAAGTGATGAGTATGAGAAATAGGATGAAATGTGGAAAGAATAAAGAGAAAGACTTGTCCCAAATAAAAGTCGGGTTATTTGCTTGAGGAAAGAAAAATAGAATCATGTTTTTAAGCCATCTAAAAAAAAAGATATAATAATAAATCCATTAGAGGCTTAAGAACAAGGTTATAAAGCTCAGTTAGAAGAAGGAAAGAAAACAAGGATTTCTCTAGTGTAAATATATGAAGTCCCTATTCTCTTATACTCCTAGATTTTGATTATCCATTTCCATTTTCTTGTACACTATCCACCTAAGCCCCACAATACCTAATAAAGACCTCTAGCTCAATTAGGAGTAGGGTGGTGTGATAATAAGTAGTAGGCGTGATTGATCGACATCGGCTCCTCCTCGATTTGTCATTGAGATGTGAGGAAACGTGTGCCCACGCTGCAATTGGAGTTAACAAAACCGAAAGTGGTAAAATTTTGAGTGGAATTGTGTTTCGACACATACCGTGAGAACCCATTTAGGTACGCTCTCCAAGGGATCCGAAACAACCCCCGCTAGTATATTTCAATGAAAAGTTCACTGCATGAATAATCATATGTAGATGTTTTAATTATTTAATACATATTAACTTGAGTTTCAAAGAAATCAATCCTCGTTCCTGCTAAGGAGATGTATGGATATCCGAGATTAATTTAGGAAACGAGTTTTTACATCATTTGAGTCGTTATAGTATAAATGAAGTTTGTGAGTATCTTTTCTCGAAAACTCTCTCACGAGGCTATAACTTCGTCCACTAGGGAATTCCTAGTGGTTTAAGGCCTTGTTGCATATGGTCAATGCAACCGCGACTGCTAAACGAGAATTAGTTTAGGACTACACATTCTTGGCCACTTATCTATTTTAATGTCTTTTCTTTGCTTGAGGACAAGCAAAGTGCTGTTTGGGGGTAGTGTGATAAGCACCCAAAAGTGTATTATGAAACCCCATTGAGACATATAAATTTGGTTAATTATGTGTTCAATAATCATGAAATAAATATGTTTTCATACTTTTGCAGGTATTTGCAGTAAACATGGAAATATTGGTTAAACCTGCAATAAAACACGAGGAACGGCGTATATATGAACTCTTCCAAATCTGCACAGAAGCATCAAACTTCCAAAGCTCCGACCTCTCGAACCAGGACTCTGAATGCGACAAGAGAGCTGCTCAGACAATCAGGGCGATGAATTCTACACATAGGCGGGAAGTTGTAAAACTACCCAAAATACCAGACCGCCACTGGACTGCATATGGACCCACTATGCGGGGCCACAAGATTGGATGAGTAATCAATCATAGAGCATGTCAAGACAAAAATAACAAATTATTGGTGCAAAGTTGACACCTTGCATGTAATAAATTAGATTAGGTGTTAATAGTGAAAAAAAGGCAAGGTGTCACTTTGTTTTAATGTGGTGGATAAAAATGAATTAATGTGGTTTGATGATTCACGTGGGAGGAAATGAGATTTCTCTCAAATGGAGAAGAAATTAGACAAGGGTGGGGGACACTCCATTTACTCCCTTGACTTATTTTCCTCACATGGCATTATTTTAGTTCCTTAGTGAAAAAAATCATAAGTTAGTTTTTAGTTTTTGTAAGAAGCTTGTAATAGTTTTAATGGAGAAAACACTTGTTTTCTTCTAGAAAATAAATATATCAGTGAGTTTGATTGTTTATCTTCTTCCTTTCTCTCTCTCTTTTGTGTTTTTTTAAGTTTATAAATCCTTGTCCCAAGGATCATGAGCTAACTTCCCTTTTGGGGAGTTAATCCAACTCATGTGAGGGTAAATCAATTTTTGTTGGTTTGGTAGGTTGTTAGGAAGAACAACTAGCTCTACACCCTATCTCAAAATGATAGTTGGTGTAGTGTCTAGTTAGGAATCAAAGCAATGAGCTTAGAGATAAGTCATTGCTTAGTTCCACTTGCTAGCATGTGTGAGCTCTTAAGTGAGCCATACATGCTAGGGATCAAATCTTTTCTTCCATTAGGGGCTTGTCTATGAGTCTAGGAAGGATCAAATAACCTTTTTCAAATCAACATCTAATGATAGTTTCACATGAGGAGAATTAACTCTCCACCTTTTCTTTCAAATCTCTATTTTGGTATTAAGTGCATGTTTTCAAACTTTAATGTTTTTCTTAATGTTTGTGTAGGAAGGAAATCCTAGCTTTAATATTATAACCTTACTCCTTAGTTCTCTTAATTGTAACATCCAATTTGTAGTTGTTCTAAACTTTAGGTTAGTTCGAATCCTTATTCAAACTCTACGAAACGAAGATCGTGAGTAAGGAACCTTGAGTGCTTTTGTATCAATTTAGAGAGTTCAAACCTCTAAGTAGTGTTAAACAAGCAAATATCACCGCCTGTAACTTAACTTAGACCAGAGCACACCCTGCGCCCATCCTAGGCTAAAAGTGAGCGCGCCCTGCGCCTAAGTGCCTAGAACTCAATCATATGGATTTGGGCCCACTGCCTACCAAGGCCAATCAGAGAACGACTGCCCGTGCCTAACCTTCATAGCCACAGCAAATTTCATATTTTTTTGCGGGTGTTCCAAGGTTGTTGTAGCACTTATAGGGAGTCGTTATTGTGATGACATCTCCTATAATTATACCTGAGCAGTCTTTCGAAGACTTGTTGAGAAGTGAGACCTATGGAGGTTGGTTCCACGATAGGATCTTGCAGTTAGGATGGAGGCATCTACTGGTAAGTGACGACGACTCGTACTCACCTCAGCTTACTGCTTATTTTTACAATAATGTTAAATTCTATTGTAACCAAGATGGAGAACAACAATTCTCCATCGTAGTTGATGAAACGCCACTAGAATACAGTAAGAATTTGGTAGCTTTAGTTTCAGGATTGCCTTTGCCTAATCCTATACACATGTGGGGATATATGATTAATAATGCATACCTTTATGACTATACATATTTCCACGAGTATTATAGGGGAGGGGTATTTCGTATAACAGCGATATAACATAGCCCTTGGTAGCATGTCCCTGAATGTAGGCACCACCATGTTATTCATCCTAATGAATATTTTAGGGGAGTGACAGTTTACTTCTGCAAATAGTACTCCTGGTGACGTTTTCCTTGCTTTAGCTGAGGGACGTCGCCTATATGACATTCCCAGAGTTTTAGTGGCTAGTCTAAAGAGAACCCATAACATGAGGCATAAGTATCTTCTTATGCCTGTTTTGGTTTGCCGCATCATGTGCGGTTGTTTACTTGTATTATGTACCCAGTTCACAGATTGGAAAAGGGTTGAAGTCATGAGACCCACCAATTTCGTGGTTCGTTCATTTCGGGTTATGACTTGGCCAGGATGGCAGGTGCAACCTCATTTGGTTGCTCCTTACTGTAGAAACCGTTATTTTTAGAATGAATATTTCTACAAACTGCAGAAACCCACACGCAGTGGAATTAATGGGGTTCTCACGATTTTGGATAGAAAACATACCTTTGAATCGACTGTGATAACTCTGAGAATCCAATAGCTATGAATCCGAATCAACAATCAGCCCCTTGATATTCTGTGGTATTCCTTTAGAATAGATTGGAAGTTGTGTGGGTAACGATCTACCAACCCCCTTCTTTCTCACAAAGCTAGATCCAATTTTGGATCTATCTTTCCTTGCCTCTCTTTTCAATCTAGAAGGTAGTTGATTCGCCATATTCAAGTATTACAACTCTAGAGTGGAATAGAATCTTACAACTATTTCTACACTACACAATCAAGTTTTCATCAAGGCTTCCTCAAACCTCTCTAATGGAGGTTTAGCCTTGATTCATAAAACTATCATTTCTATAAGAATTAAAACAAGACATGATATAAAGATTATAAATTTGCTATATTGATCTACTCAAGAATTCAAAATTGAATTAACAACTAAGAAATGATTAATAACTAAATAATTGAATTTAGATCTAAGTGATTTAATAAACTAAAAATAAATTTATGAATAACTAACTACTTTTATTGATCTAATGAATAATAACAATACTGATTCAAAACTGAATTTAAAACAAAGTAATTAAAACTAATTAATGGAGTCTAAGCTAATTTATTTTCTAATCTAGGTCTAGCTAATGAGTCTGCCTCTTTCCTCCCTTCAAGAAGAGAAAGAGATCTCCAATTTCGTGCATGGGCCTGGAGCCATGTTTTGGGTCGGAAAATCAAGCCCAAAGCCCAATTTCTTCAGTCCACAGAGCCCTTTTCATCTAGATTTGACTTGAACATACTTTTCTTCCACTTTTACTCTTCTAATTAGGTTAAGCTTGGACCATTGGAAAGCTCTTTCCAAGATGGTCATTTTGAGATAAGGTAGGCTCAATTCCGAGGTCTGAGTCTAAAGATACGGTCGTCGGAAGTTCTATTGACTTTTGTGCGCTGTTTCTGCCCGCGTTGACTTTGACTTTTCAGCTTTGACCGGGCTTTAAAAAGGGTTTTTCTCCTTGAATCTTGGCCTTTAATCACAGAACTTCTTAGCAACCAACCCTTACTCTTTTATCTCACAAAAAGGACACGTTTCTGCACATAATCGACTCCAATGCCTGAAATACATATAAAAACACGTAATCAGCATTAACTCTTATTTGTTACTTGCATAATTGGTCTAAAAGTATTATTGTTAAGGGGTTAAAACTACAATTTTGGGATCTTATCAGATATCTAGAGTTCAAAGAAAGAGACAAGGAAGTTCAAGGACTTCTCTGGTCTGCCATTTTTATAGCCAAACCCAAGAGGGCAAATGTAGTAGCGATATTCATGGATTGATCATATAGGTATTGGGCCAAGAGATAGGCCTAAGACCATACTATGACCCATAAAGTAAACCTAAAGGGAGATGAGAGAAGGGATTAAAGAAGGATACAAAAGGGAAGAGAAAGTGAGGAAAAAATGGAGGGGGCTGGGAAGAAGGGCAGCTCATAAGAGAGGGAGGAGAGGGAGGAGAAAATAGTGAACTACGGTGGCTTGATCCTGAAATGGGTACGTAGGCAACCTAAAATATTGGTGCAGCCGATAAAAAATAGAGCTCTAATACTAGTTAAGTTAATGGTCGCATAAATGGGTGCGACAGAAAGTTTACACCTGGAAGCACAATTACTGTCGTTGCAGACTGGTACATCAGAGACCCTTACCACACACTCATCAGGTTTCCTTTCACAATACTTCTCAGTTGATCTTTTAGGAACAAACTTGGGAGAAATCCTCCTAGCCTTTGAATAATTCTAATCCATGAAATCAGTGCTTACAATGAACTCCCTCTTGCATTCCAACATCTTCATCGCCAAACAAATTACGTATCGACTAGAGGAGCGGCAAAAAACCTATTTAGTTCTAAGTTGGTTTCATAATTTTATGTCTTTCAAAACTAGAAATGAACTCCTCTAGCTTGGCAAAAAAGTCTGCATCGTGGGCTTTCTTTTGGTTAAAGTAGGAAATGGGCTTCAAAATCTAGCTCCTAAACAATCGCAAAGTGTATCCATTAGGTTGGCGACCAGGAAATTTCCTTACAGAAGTTCAAGCAAAATATTGAATTATGTAACTGGACTATCATCATCCATATCACCTCTAAGCCTCCAAAATGAGTTAGACAAAGGGCTTACCTCTAGTTTTTACGATCTTCACTTACTGGCTTATACTTTAGGACCCTTAGAGCAATCCCAATGCAAGTCACTATGAGGGGAAATAGGGACTTGTCACTCTTATGGGGCCAAAAACCCTTGCCCAATGCTAGGGTGACAATGAGGGTAACTTGTAACTCAGTGACAATGAGGGTAGCACTTGTTACCGAGATTGTTACTGAGTTGTGAGCTTCGGACGGAACCTTTTATTCCGCCTCGTGTTTTTTTTGAAATTTTTCATTTTTTTCCCCGACGGAATGAAATGTTCTATCCCGCCGTGTTTTTTAGACTTTTTTTCATTTTTTTTAAGACTTCGGATGGGATGTTTCATTCTGTCTGGCGCATTTTTTTTATTTTTACATTCAGATGGAATAAAACATTCCGTCCGAAGTTTATAGTCACCTCTGCATTGGGCAACCACTAGCAGCTTTTAACTAGCAAGCAAAATTCAATTCTTGAGAAAACAAACAAAAACAAGCAAAATCAAAGTTTCTAAACAAAAGTTATTGATTATTGTCACTAGCATTCCTTTTGGTGGCTTGATTTTTAGTAACCCATCTCTCTTTTAAGAATAAAACAATCTATCCAAAACTAAGATCCTGACTTCGAGGGTTTAGTTTTAATGGTGGCAACTTGAGGGAGATTTGGTATTCAGGGGTAAAATAGTCTTTTTACATCAAATTAGGAAAAAAAATGGAAAAAACACAATTGAAAGATCGGATTACACAGGACAACAAGGGAGTACTGGCACTGAAGGAAGGGGCAATCATTAGTACCCCTAGGGAGTATGATGTGGATGAAGTGGAAGCAATGGTGGTGAATAAATTTGGGTTTGACTCCATTGAGAAACTCCTCAATAAGAGGATGATGCGTATACATGAAGATTTACTCCAAGGTGATGTTGAAGGAATAATGATATTGCAAATGTTCAGGCAAGTGAAGAACCATCACTAGAAATTACCTAGAACATTCGTTTTGTGGTAGGGGAAGGAGGTGGAACTGAGAAGAATACAAATCTTAGATCCGATATTTTAGGATCAGATGAAAACCAAAAAAAGTCTTCATGGGCTTAGGTGATGGGACACAATTCAGTAGGGAAGAAGAACTTATCCTACATAGAACCAACAATGGTGGAAGGGAAACTAGTAGTGCATGTTAAATCTGACCAGTTTGAGAATGTAAGGAAGAAATACGAAAAACTTGTTGATGGAAGTTTCGTTGGGAAGAAGCCTGGATTTATGTATGTGCATGATGTAGTTACCTGAACATGGAAGCTCAAGAATAAGTTTGCAATGAAAACTTATGTAGATACTATGTTCACGTTTGAATTCCAATTTGATGAAGATAGAGATACTGTCCTGGATATGGGAAGCTTTCATGTAGCAAGTCAAATGTTTGTTGTGCATCCATGGAAACTTTTTGTGGAAGCAGAATCGAAGGAACTGAAGAACATATCAATATGGATTATCATGAAAAACTTTCCATTTAAGATTTGGGATTCGAGGGGGTTTAGTCAGGTGGCGAGTGCCATAGGGATACTAATGTTTACAGACAAGCTGGCGGAAGAGATGACAAGAACCACATATGCAAGAATATGTGTGGATGTGGATGTGGATTGCAAGTTTTAGAAAGAAGTACCAGTGGTGGTTGATGAAGTGATAGCTTTCAGCATACCAATCGAGTATAACTGGAAACCCCCATTGTGTACAAGCTGCAGAGTATTTGGTCACACAAATACCAAATGCCCTAAAAACATTGCTATAGAGAAGGAAACTGCGAAAGTACCTAAAGAAAGGGAAGGAACAACAGAGTGTAGTGCAAGATAACACAAAGAGTACTGAAATACATAAAGGTGAGCAAGAAGTAGAGGCTGGAAATGCAGAGAATGAAGGATGGAAATCCCCAACAAGAAGTCACATGGTGAAAGCTAGAACTGAACACAGAATGCCAAGTAAAGAGAAACAAGTAGCAGTGAATGGGGAAGAGAATAAGAGCAAATAGAAGGAACCATCAGATGGGAATGATGGAGGTCAGAAACCAATACAAGAGGGAAGTAATAGTGAACAGAAAGAAACCCCAACAAGGGAACTTACAGGGAAAGAACCAAGAGTGCAAGGAAGTAAACAAGGATCTGAAAAACAATTGATGGGTAAGAATCAAGCAAGTGGGGCTGGGATTTCACAGAGAGTGGGAAGTAAGGACCAAACAAGGTACAATAATGCAAAACCAAATCGACATAAATAATAAATATGGCTTGTTGGAATATTAGGGGTTTTAATATAGGGTTTAAGCAGTTAGAAGTAAAAGATATGATTAGGAAATATGACATTAGTGTGTGTGAAATTCTAGACACAAAGGTGAAGCAAGAAAATATGGAGGGAGTGAAAAATAAAGTGTGTCCAGGATGGGAGGTTATAGAGAACTACCCAGGGATGATGGAAGAATATGGGTATGTTATGACCTAACGATATGTACAGCGATTCAAATCAAGAGAGACTTGCAATACATTAGTGTTGATTTTGCTATAGTGAATGGGGTGACCTTTGTACTAATTGTTCTGTATGCAAGTACAAAAAACACAATACGAATGAGGTTCTGGAATGAGATTATAGATATGTCTAATAGAATACAAGTCCCATGGATGGTGATAGGAGATTTCAATTCTATTTTGAATTCTCAAGAGAAAGTGAGAGGGCTACCAATGAAGCCATATAACTTTAGTGACCTATTGGAGTGCACATCTCTTGTAGGGCTGATGGACCTAAGGTATAGGGGAAACTTCCTCACGTGGAATAACAAACAAGATAAAAGAGTATGGTGCAAACTGGATTAGGTAATGGTGAATGCAGAATGGGTGGATGAGCATAATGACCTCGAGGCAGAGTTTTTGAGTCCTGGGGCAGTGTCGGACCATTCAACTATGGTAGTGTACTCATTGGCATAGAAACACAAAAAGAAAAGATCGTTTAGATACTTAAACTTTTGGTCCAAAGAGGAAGGTTATATGGAGCTGATACAGAAGATATGGGAATGCCAAGTGGTTAGGAATCCAATGTATGTACTAATGCGGAAACTGAAACATGTTAAGAAAGCATTGATAAAGTGGAATATAGAAAAAGTGGGGAATGTTACAATCAGACTTGAGAAGGAGAAAACTAGAATGAAAGAAGTACAAGAAAAATTACAACAACAACCACTGAATCTAACACTTATGAAAGAAGAAAAGGAAGCTATAACTGGGTTTGTAAGAGCATCACTAAATGAAGATTGAGTGAATAAGTAGAAGTCTAGAGATCAAGGTATAATATTAGGGGATGACAATACAACATACTTCTTCAATTCTGTCAAAGCAAGAAGAATGATGAATAAGATAACTTTCTTGAGGGATGGGAACAATAAGGTTATAGAGGATACAAATGACATTGGGAGAGAATGTGTAGAGTTATACAAGAGTCTGTATTGCCCTATGAACCTTCAAAGGGTAGATTTCTCCACTATAAGGGATATACAACCGAGGCACTAGCTGAGTTATGATATGAAGATCAAGATACAGGAGGATGTCACAAGAGATGAAATAATTGAAGCCCTTTCAAGCATAGACAGTGACAAGGCACCTGAAGGGGATGGGTTTGGTTCACAATTTTTCAAATCAGCATGGAGAATCATTGGAAATGAATTCATCAAAGCCATTAGGAATTTCTTTGTCTCGGGGATGCTACTCAAAGAGGTAAATTCAACTTATGTTACTCTGGTTCCTAAAGTACTAAGTCCTACCTCTTTGAGTGACTACATGCCTATATCATGTTGTAGTGTGGTCTACAAGTGCATCACAAAGGTCATGACTACTAGAATGAAGGACATTATGCCAAGGATTGTATCATTGAACCAATCAACTTTCATCTCAGGCAGGAGTATTTAAGACATCATTTTATTATCTCATGAATTGTTACATAACTACCATCGAGACCATCACCCCCAAAGAATGACAGTAAAGATAGATTTAAAGAAAGCTTATGACTCAGTGAGATGGGAGACAGTAGAGTTTGCACTCACAATAGTGGGGTTTCCTCAAAGATCCATTACATGGGTCATGGCTTGTGTTCAGACCCCATCTTTTTCTATCATGATTAATGGGGCACCACATGGATATTTCCAAGGCAAAAGAGGGATCAGGCAAGGAGATCCTACGTCCCCATATCTATTTGTGTTAGTAATGGAGCTCTTTTCATACCTCATACTTGAGAGGGTAAGAGTTGGTGACTATAAACTACATTTTAGATGCCATGATCTAGTGATTACTCACCTATCTTTTGCAGATGATCTTATAACATTCATGAATGGTGATTTAGATACAGCTAAGGCATTAAGAGACACACTTAATGCCTTCTCATCTTGCTCAGGGCTGGAAGCAAATGTACAGAAAAGCCAAATATTTTGTGTAGGGATGAATGAGGTGTTATGTGAGGAAGTCAGAAATGCAATCCAATTTAGTCAAGGTACATTGCCAGGTAAATATTTGGGATTACCATTGATTACAACAAGGCTGTCTTATACAGATTACATATCACTCCTATCAAAGATGGCAAACATAATTCATAGTTGGAGAAGCAAGTTTATGTCATATTGATCAACCTTTCTTACGCTTAATGAAAAGACAACTCATAGCTTTTATTGCTTTTTTCAGGTTACAGAGAATTTCAGACCACTTATCATAAAAGCTGTTTCTTAGCACCTAAAGGAGCCTTAATCATGCTTATTATAAAGACCAGAAGCTGCTATGAAAAAGTACTGAAAAAATCAAAGTCAAAGGTCAAAGCCAATGGTCAAAGACCTCAACTCAAAAGACCAGAGATGGAGGTCCTTATCTCAAAATATGGCATTCTAAAAAACCTACCTTGGCCAAAAAGATATCAAAAAGCAAAAGGAAAAGCAAAAGCATAAAGTGAAGTGTGAGGTGTCTCAAAAGTAATGGAGAAGGGCAAATCCATAAAAAGCCTAAAGTATGGGTATATAAAATAAAAGTGAAGGAGAGAGAAGACATCCTTTGCATTTATGGTCCAAACTATTTGGTTTGTAGGAGTAGTGAATGAACCTAGACTTAATCTAGTGTCATGTAGGATTTAGTTTCTAGTCTTTTGCATTTTCAAGTCTTTACTTTATTGTTCTTCATTTCTTTCATTTCAATCTTGTTATTTTGCTTTATTTCAATCAATCAATCAATCTTTGTTGTTGTTATTTGTTTCAATACATCATTTCAATCACTTTCTTCCAATGTTTTCATGTCATTTAAATCTTCAAACAACTTAAGTTTTCATGTTCTTCATTAGCTAAAAACTAAACAAGTTCTAAACTAAGAGTCCACCTTCCTTCTTCTTCAACTCCCACATTCAATTTCTAAACAATCTAGGATGAACCTCATTCAAATCAACTTTGAAGATACTTCTCAATCTACAACTTCAAATGACACCGCCGTCATGGATTGAAGGTGCAATAGTGCTTGGATGAGCATCTAAGGAGGAAATACCATTCTGACCTTTCCATTTCGATATTTTTAAAAAAGTTTTCATTGTTTTATTTCGTTGTTTTTCATTACTGACTTACTTTTTTACAAATCAGGGTTCGGGATCAACAAGCTGGAGAGGAGCTGAAGCTGGAGAAGAAAACAGACAAATTTTTATCAGAACTAGACGGGCGACCGCGAGGGCGATCACTCAAGCACCTCCACACACGCGTGTCCAATTTTTTGCAAGTTCATTTATTTTTTGATTTATAGTTGCACTCGAGGCCCAGATTTTGTAACAAAGTAGGATAAATCAGTAGAACTTGTTTGTAATAGTTAGAGATAAAAAGAAAAATGAATAAAAAATTAGGAAAAATGGTTTTTGATTGATTTTTATGGATGAACATGAGTTGAACTTGGTTGAAGTTGTATACTTACCAAGGGAATAACATTTTCATTGCCTTGGGAAGTTCGAGTGTGCGAGGCAATTCATGAATCATCGCTCGCACACTTTGAATCAACTTGGTAATCAACACTCTAAGTCTAATTAACTCTAGTTAATCTAGATTATCAATCTAAACTAGTTAATTTATTAGATTAGTATAGTATTAGTTTAGTCTTACATTTTAGGCCCTTGAAGGCGAAGTTGTTTAATTATCAAAAACCAAACTTGTGGGCTTTTTAAGTGGACCTTTATTGTAACTTAAAACAGGATAAAGCTTGGAAGGTTAGGACTGATTCTCAGATCACGCGCCATCTGACGTCGCCTTCTCCTTAAGCAGCGTGTAAGCACGGCTTGAGAGGTAAATTCTAAACCTCCTTGAAGCCCAAGTAAGAGAATACCTTGTCTGTTTAAGCATGCTTACGTGATTGTTTGAAATTTAATTTCTACATTGCAATTTACATTCGCGCATAAGGCTGAACCTAAGCCACATAACAACCATTGGGAAGTGATAAGCTCCCTAATGTGCATTTTATTACCCTTATATTACTGTATTACAGCCCGTCTTACACTTAACAAAAAGATAACTCATAGCTTTTATTGTCTTTTTCAGGATATGGCGAATTTCAGACCACTTATCATAAATGCTGCGTCTTAGCACCAAAAGAAGCCTTACTCACGCTTATTATGAAGACCAAAAGCTGCTATGGAAAAGTGCTGAAAAAGTCAAAGTCAAAGGTCAAGGTCAAAGGTCAAAGCCCTTAACTTAGAAGACCATAGATGGAGGCCCTTATCTCAAAATATGACATTCTCCCAAAACCTACCTTGGTCAAGAAGAAATCAAAAGCAAAAGCAAAAGTGAAGTGTGAGGTGTTTCATTTGTAATGGAGAAGGACAAATCTGTAAAAAGCAAAAGTAGGGGTATATAATCAAAAAGCTAGGGAGAAAGAAAGTATTCATTGCTTTAGGGTCCTAACCATTTGGTTTGTTTTAATTTATTGTCTAGTTTTTCAATTCAAGTCCTTTACTTTATTGTTCTTCATTTTCTTTTATTTACATCTTGTTATTTTGCTTTGTTTGATTTCAATCTTTAATCTTATCTTGTTGTTCTTATTTCAATCTTCAATCAATACTTATTTCAATATTTTCATGTCATTTCAATACCAACAACTCTAGTTTTCATGTTTTCATTAGCTTAAACTAAACAATCTATACCATGAGTCTACCTTTCTTCTTCACAACTCCCACACTTAAACTCCAAACAATTTAGGATGAACCTCATTTCTTACAAACTCTTTGAAGTTACCACCACTAACTAAAACATCAAATGGCACAGCTGTCATGGATTGGAGGAGCAAGAGTGCTTGGTTGAGAATCTAAGGAGGAAGCACCATTCTCATCTTTCCATTTCTATTTTTTTTAAAAAAAAATCGTCATTTTATTTTGTTGTTTTTTAGTACTAATTTACTTTCTTGCAAATTAGGGTTTGGGACCAACAAGCTGGAGAGGGGATGAAGACACAGCCGAAAGACGAACAAACTTCAACAGAGCGGTAGGCGACCGCGAGCTAGCTAAGAGGCGACTGCCCAGTCTTCTTTAGGCACAAGGGTCTAGTTTTTTGGCAGCTCAGTTGGTTTTTGATGAATAGTTGAACACTGAGCCCAGATTTTTTAAAAGAGTAGTATAAATCAGTGGAACTTGTTTGTAATAGTTAGAGATAAAAAGAAAAACGAAAAAAATTAGGAAAAATTGGGTTTTGATTGATTTGTGTGGATGAACATGAGTTAAACTTGGTTTAAGTTATATACTTGCCAAGGGATTATAGTTTTAATTGCCTTGGGAAGTTCAAGTGTGTGAGGCAAGTTGTGGATCATAGCTCACATACTATGAATTAACTTGGTAATCAACACTCTGAGTCTATTTTACTCAAGTTAATCTAGCTTATCAATCTAAAACTAGTTAATCTAATAGATTTGTATAGTATTAGTTAGTTTTAAGTTTGGGCCCTTAAAGGTGAAGTTGTATAAATTATCAAAAACCTAACTATTGGGCATTTTACTTGGGCCTTTATTGTAACTTAAAACAGGGTAAAGCTCGAAAGGTTGGGCCGGATTCTCAGATCACGTGCCAACCAACGTCGCCTTCTCCTTAAGCAGCGTGTATGCACGGCTAGAGAGGTAAATTATATACCTCCTCGAAGCCTAAGTAAGAGGATATCTTGTGTGTTCAAGCATGCTTATGTGATTGTTTGAAATTTAATTTCCATACTGCAATTTACATTCGCGCATAAGGCTAAACCCGAGCCACATAACAACCATTGGGAAGTCATGCATTCCCCAATGTAGGTAAATTGGACGTTGCTTGATTCTTGAAGCCCTAGACCAAAAAAGAAAAAAATAAATTAAAATCAATCAACTAGAGCCCAAAGTAGTGACGTTCCTCCAGAAAATGACAAAAATATAGTCACGAGGATTTAGAGTAATCAGTTACCAGATTCCGGTAGACTAACTAACTTCCTCACTCCCCTATCCCAGATTCATCGTGAGTGAGATTCTTGGTAGCACATCACTTGGTGAAGTGATTGCCTACTCTTCTGAGACATGTAGTAGGGCCATCCTAGTCTCGCACCCAATTGTTCCCCTGAATAGGGTATAGTAAATTATAGACCAAAGCAAAGTTTTCAAAACTCCATATTTACAAAAACGAATTTCAAATTCTTGAGCATACATTGCACCGTTTGCACATGTTAGGATCGTTTTGTGGTCTTGCTAAAAGTGTATAATACTACGTTCAGGCACTTCTAGTATTAGCAAGAATAAGACTTACTTATGTAGGGGAGCACATCGTCCTAGACAATCTCCTGTTTCTAGTCCTCCATCTACTAAGATGGCTGACGAAGTAATGCAAGCTGAATAACCTCTCTCCAACTTCTACACACCAATGCAAGATGGGCCTCGATCTTGTATACAACTCACACCGCCCACTAGCGATTTCCGCATTTGACCGAACGTGTTCAATCTTCTACCCATCTTCCACGGGTTAGAACACGAGTTACCATACGAGCATTGACGCTAGATACATTAAGTATGTAATACTTTTCATCATCCAGGCATCATAGACGATCATGTTAAGCTATGAGTGTTTCCTTTCACTCTAGTTGGTAAGAGTCATGCTTGACTTCTTCCACAGAACGCCGACTCTTTCGATACATGGGAAAAGGTTGTGTTCTCCTTCAGGATGAAGTACTTCTTGCCAAAGAAAACAGAAGATATAAGAAGCAAGATATAGTTCTTCAAACAGAGTTCGAGTAAGACATTTTCTGAAGCATGGGATAGATTCTCTGACCTACTCCATTTATTTCCAATGTTTCTTCAAAGGCCTTCTCCCATAACACAAAGTAACCCTCGACATCACGAGTAATAGTAATTTTTTGGATAGAGGTGCAAGTGAAACCTTAACCTTTCTTGAAAGCCAAGCTGAAAAGAGTACCCATTGGGGCGATATAAACAATTCTAGAATAACCCAACCTAGTACATCTAAGGCTAGTGGTATTTTTGAGGTGAAATCAGATCTATAAATCAAAACCTTAATCGAAACCCTCACAAGAAAGATAGATGCTCTCACGACCAAACAAAAAGACCAAACCACTTATCCTGTCATGAACATAAATATCTCACCGTGCAATTTCTGTCTAAGCTTAAATAGATCATATAGATGCCACCTGTCCCTTGATCACAAACCTATCATCAGTTCAGCCAAAAGAAGTATGTACTTTCAATGTACCAAATGCACTATGAAGACAACATCCAAACTTCGCATAGACCAACATTCCACAAAACCAATCACCTCCAAGTTTCAACAAACTAACAAATATATTCAAACAAGGAAAAGGACAAGGTACCTATAATAATTAGAACTGAGCATTGGTTCCATCCTAGTTTAACCAAAACTATCAAAACTACCTGTCAACAACCAAAGAGACCTAGTTCCCATTACACCATCAACTAGTGTCTAAACAGATAAGCCCACCAAAATAATGCTATCTGTCAATAATCAGTCCCCAAATGTGTATTTTATTACTTTTACAATGCTTCAAATATGCCCTTCTTATGCTTAATGAACAGACAACTTATAGCTTTTTTTACCGTTTGTAGGATACAGGCCATTTAGGACGTATATTCCTAAAACGTGCATTTTAGCGTGAAAATGATTGTTATTGACGCTGCTTAGGAAGATTCCAACTTAGAAGAAACAGTAATAGAAAGTCAAAGTCAACTATCAAAGTCAACTCTCAAGCACTCATGACTAAAAGTTGAAGACTCAAAGACACAAAGCTAAAAGTTATGGACTTAGGGACTTAAAGCCAAAATCAAGAATTCAATTGTATGGGCTTAAGTCAAAAGCTCACAAAGCTTAAAGGTTGTTTCTAGAAGAAAGGGTAAATATGTAATTGGTATCTTATATAAACCAAAGATATGTAGAGAATAAGTTATCCAATGTTTTAGGGTCCAAACCATTTGGTTTGTTAGGAGTAGAGTAACCAAATTTACATTTAAGTCATTTAATTAAAAGTCTTTTTATTTTCTTTTATTTACTTTATTTTAATTTTAATTGTTGTTCTTCAAGTTTTTAAACCATTGTTTCAAGTCCTTAGTTCTTTCCATCATATGAAATTTCAATCTTGTTTTACATAATAGTTTTCAATATATTTCTTGATTCCACATTCCATTCAATGTTCAAAACTAAGTTATGTTCATTTGACAAGTTCAAATGAATGTAGTTTGGTGAGTTAGTTCACTTTAGCAAATCCATCTCTAGTTCATGTTTTAATCTAGAAGTATTAAAAATACAAAGTTTAATCCTTCTACCTTTATACAAACAAGAGTTTTACAACTAGTAATCACTTAGAACAAGTTAAAAAAAGATTAGAAAGACTAGAAAGTGATTTTTCAACCATCAAACCATTCCTCCAAACAAAGGATTCAAGATGAACAACACAACCCTCAACACCACTAATTCTACATCAACAAATGGTGCCGCCATCATGGATTTAAATGGGAAGAGGAAGATGGAGAAAAAAATCACTCATTGAACCCTTCTTCTCAATCTTAATTTCAAATTTTTTAATTTTTTTTCCTTTATTTCGTTACTGATGTTTCTTTTTCGCATGTTTCCAGCACACTTTTGCGTAAACGGAGCTCGAGAATAGCATGAGACGAATCATCGAAACTTACTGGAGAAAAACGAGCGCATACGGAGCAAAAGAACTTGCACCACGTATATAACACGCGTCCGCGTCTCATTTACCCATGACGCGCCTCTATTTTCTCCGACGAAGATTCCGATGGCTCGGAATCTTTGTGTGTAAGTCTACTGTAATACTCCATAGTCTTTTTAATTCAACTGTTAGTAGATAAAAAGTAGGTAGATTTGCAAAATTTTAAGTTTTCAAAACCAAAAATTTAATTAAAAAAGGCAATTTAAAAATTAAAAATGTTTATTAATTAAAATAAATTAGTAACCTATCAGCAAAGTTAAACATTAAAATTAGTTTAGTAGCATGTTTATGTTTTATTTTCTATTAATTGTTGTTATGTATGATTAGATAAAGATAATATCATATAGTTAACTCAAAATACAAAAAAATTAATTAGGATAAATACAAAATAGTTTAAGTTTTGTAAGTTTAGTCTTTTGGTTTAAGTTTACTTACCAAGAGTTGGGGATTCAACCAATTTGGACCAGTTGAATGTGCGAGGCGAATAGTGTAATATCACACTAGCACATCTCAACCCAATTTGGGGGTTAAAGTTCCAATCTTTGACGAACACTTTCCAAGCTTTTACGTATTTTGTTTAATTGATCATTAGTGAATAGTTAATTAACTAAATGTAGTTAAATTTTCGTATTTACTGCTTTCATAGGAATAAGCCCACGAAGGCAACCAATTGTATCTTATTGGCTTTCCCACATTTCGACCCGACTTGTGGGTCTTAGTTAGATTAAACTTGTAACCGTAAGGAAAAGCTCGAATGGTAGGTTGACACGCAAGACACCAAACACTTCGTCAACCCCACCCCCACCACGTCCATCAGGACAAACATCTAACACGAACAAAGAGAGTAGTGAACTACCAAATTCCAGTGCACCAACCACCTTCCTCACTCCCCTACCTTAGAAATACCGTGGGTGAGATTCTTGGTGGAACACCATCTAGTGAAGTAGCAATCTTCTCCCTTGACGGGTGTTGTTCCCAAAACCCAGTTTCATACCCACTGTTAATTTCGAACAGGCCATAATATCTAATCTACAGACATTGCATGCAAACTTTTCAAAAACTTCAAAGTCACAAATGAATTTCTACAGATTGTGTATCATTCTTGTTTGAACATTTATGTCTTATCAATATGTATCACAACCATCATGGAATTACAATGCAAACCCAGAACCTTGTTATATACCAAACCTTGTTCTTGTTGTGGTAGTTCGTATCATTGGGTGTCTCAATGCACATCATATGCTGAGGTTGAGTATACTATGAAAAATCCTTACAATTTTGAACCTCAATTTTCAAACTTTTGTAGTACCCAATACACCCCAGAGTTTTCTAATCATGCGAATAATTAATGGAATTCCACCACCGATAGTTAACCACCATTCATGTATCTATATGGTCAATCAGAGTGCAGTTTCACCCAAAGCCCATTACCATTCACATCACCATCCATATCTAATTCATATCCCACTCCACCATCTATCACAGACCAACTTTACCAAACACTGGTCGAGCAAACAATTCAAATACAACAAATAGCAAAGACCTTCTGTTCTCTCCAATCTATTTTAATCGATACCACATTTGAGACTAATATTCTTCCCACTAGTCCAGAACCTAACCAAAAAGCGGAACAAGGTGTTACTATAATAGAGCCAATTGCTAAAGCCCATCCTGATATTTATGAGCAATTAAAACCACATCACCATCCACCTGCCTATCGTGTGAATTCTAGATTCTATGATGATAACTATATGCATGAGAACACTTCGACAAAAGAAACTCTAGAACCTGTATTGGAGAGTAACTCTACAAACTTGGACAATAACATTGAGAACATTTATGAAGTTCTAGATAAAGAGGACAAAGAAAATGAAGTGCCTAGAGAATAGGATATAAATTATATAGTGGAAAGTGGATCTAATATTAGTTTGGCCGTTAAAGACTTATCAATGGAACAAATTTGTGACATCCTTAATATTGCAGATATGAACCACAATCTTATGGAAATGCCAAAACTAGATGAAGAATTCCCTGAGATCTCAAGATCATATGAAGAGTTTCCACCCGACCATCATTCCGCCCAGTTAACACCTCTTAAAAGCCAACCTCCATTCATAAAAAATCTACCAAATTTTGAGAACTGTACCACTAAACCATTTCAAAGAAACCTCAAGCTTGTATTTAAGCCTATTGCCTTTGAAATCCTTCATAATTTTCTAAACTTTCTCAGTAAAGAGACTTGGCCCAACATACAAAATCCAGAGACTATCATTCCAGTTCATAAGAGCCCCATATTGATTGAAGTGCCAAAAATAAAGGAAATAGAATCTAAGATGGAATATGAGTTCTTGAGAGCATATGATGATCTCTTTATTCAAGTGGTTAAAAAACCCAGTTTTCCATATGTTGCATCATCTAAGCCTCATGAAGAACAACTAGTACCACACTCACACTCTCTTAGACAATTCAATGACGGGTTATTGTAGAAATTCCATGATGCGTTACATAAGCTTTCTCTTATCATTCTGCATCTTACACTCTAAATGTATCATTTGATTCTGTTTGGGGGTAAATGCTCTAATATATTTTTCTATAAAGATCCCTGTAACAACCATTTTCATAAGATGGGCCATTGTATGTATTGGGCCCAGAGAATAGGCCCAAGACCATGTTAGGCCCCATGAGGTAAACCTAAGGAGGAGATATAAAAGTGAAGAGAAGGGAACTTAAGGAGGGAAAAAGAAAGAGAAAGAAGAAATGGAGGAAGGAGGCACCAGATAGAGAAAAAGAGAGAGGTTGAGGGGAAGAAAAGGGAGGAGACAACCAGAGTAGGTGGAGACGACGGCCAGAGGAGACATCAGCCAGAGAGGAGGAGGAAGAGGAGGGGAGATCTAGAGAAGAGGAGTATGGAGACGTCGGCCAGAGAGAGGAGGAAAAGGAGGGGAGACCTAGAGAAGAGGAGAAGGGAGACGGTAGCCCAAAGGTAAGAGGAATAGGAGGGGAGATCCAGAGAAGAGGAGTATGGAGACAACGACCAGAGAGGAGGAGGAAGAGGATGAGAGATCTAGAGAAAAGGATAATGGGGATGACAGCCAGAGAAGAAGAGGAGTAGGGAGATGATGTCCCGAAATGAGGAGGAAGAGAGGAGGAGATATCTAGAGCAAAGAAGGGAGGAGACGACGGCCATAGGAGACGACGGCCAAAGGAGACAACAGTCAAAGAGGAGGAGAAATAGGAGGGGAGATCTAGAGAAGAGGAGAAGGGCAACGACAGCCAGAGAGGGGAGGAGGAGTAGGGAGATGATGTCCCGAGATGAGAGAGGAGGAGATACCTATAGCAGAGAAGGGAGCAGACGACGGCCAGAGAGGAGGAGGAGTAGGGAGATGATGTCCTGAGATGAGGAAGAAGAGAGGAGGAGATATCTATAGCAGAGAAGGGAGAAGACGACGGCCAGAGGATACGATGGTTAGAGAGGAAGAGGAGTAGGGAGATGATGTCCCAAAATGAGGAAGAAGAGAGGAGGAGATATCTAGAGCAAAGGAGCTGGAATGAGGAGACAACGAGAGGAAAATAGGGAGACAACCAGAGGAGATGACGTCTAGAGAGGTGGAGAATCCAAGAGAGATAGAAAAGAGTGGAGAGAGGAGAGAACTACGGTGTAGCTTGATCCCTTGATAAGGGGGTACGTAGGCAACCCAAACGGGTTCAGCTGATGAAGTCAAATTAGGTGTATTGCTTGCCTTCAGCATCTAACCAAGGAGTCAAGAATTATAAAAATATAAAAAATTGTGAAATGGGTTGCAACAAATGGCGCCGTCTGTGGGGACCAAGAGAAAAAAGTTATTGTTCTCTACCACATGGTTTTGTTCTCTAAGGCATATATGGAAGGATTACCTACGAGGTGAAACACAAACAAGTGCAATAGATCTGTAGCTACTAGCCCAGTGTCGGCATCCTATCATACAATCAACATTCAACCGGAGTACTTTCTAATCGATTTTAAAGCTTGAGCAAGAGTGTTCGACAACATCGATGGCGAGGCAGTTCGAGGTAGAGAAAGGATGAGATCAATAGGTTGGGATGGAGATCAATGACTTCGAGTGTCCGAATACGGATGGTAAGATGATTGCAAGGAATGTAGAGGGGCATACACCGCGGCAGGTTACAGAGAAAGAAAAGGATCAGCGGAACATAGTTGATATTGACCTGGTTTGTTACGGGATATAACAGCAAGTAAGACCGGGGTCGAGGCCCGTATTAGCTATACGGGGAACCTTAGAATCTGCTGGTGTCTCTAGGTAGTGAGGATGTTGGGTTTACTTATATGTGGGAAGAGATAGAGAGGAGCTGCCTCTAAGCCAGAGAGCAGAGGGGTTCGAGAAGACCCTTCGTGGATATGTCCTGGGGCTATTTGAATGAGTGCGGGGGGGATGAGCCCTCCACGGACCCTCGTGTCCAAACAACGCGTGTGGGGCAGGCAGAGCTGTCCCGGACCGGTGTGTCCAAAGCTCTGAGCGGGATAGGATCCGCGGACCCTCGTGTCCAAACAGCGCGTGTGGGGCAGGCAGAGTTGTCCCGGACCCTCGTGTCTAAAGCCTCAAGTAGGATAGGATATGTAGAGATGAGATCCGAACCAAACATGGGGGCAAGCTGAGTGGCCCCTCATCAGACTCTACTCATAAGCAGCGACAGAGGGGGGATGAGCCCTCCGCAGAGATGAGATCCGAGTCAAACATGGGGGCAAGATGAGTTGCCCCTCATCAGACTCCACTCCAGAGCAGAGACAGCGTGGGGGATGAGCCCTTCGCAGAGATGAGATCTGAATCTAACATGGGGGCAAGCCGAGTGGCCCCTCATCGGTTCCACCCCGGCAGAGGCGGCGGGGAGGAGCCTTCCACGGACATGAGGTCCGAATCAAACCAGGGGGGCAAGCTAAGTTGCCCCTCATCAGACTCCATTCCAGAGTAGAGACGACGGGGGGAATGAGCCCTCCGCGAGCCGGAGTTCCAAATTGCAATTGGGAGCAAGCAACATATCCAGAAGGAATAATACTATTGAGTTCGACAAAAGAGAAATAGAGGGGATGAGGCCCTATGTGGACGAGATATCGAGTTCCATGAGTAAGAGCAAAGGGGATGAGACCCTTGGCGGATACAATGTTGAGTTCTACGAAAGGGAAATGAAAAGGTGAGACTCTGTGGACATTGTAGTGAGTTCTGTGAAGGAGAGCTTATGGCTGGGCTGAGACACTCCGCGCAGACATAGTGCCGAGTTTTCCGAAGGAGAGATGCATGGCGGCTGAGGTGAGACACTCCGCGGACATAGTAGTGAGTTCGGTGAAGGAGAACTTATGGCTAGGCTGACACACTCCGCGGACATAGTGGCGAGTTTCCGAAGAAGAGATGCATGGCGGCTGAGGTAAGACACTCCGCGGGCATAGTAGTGAGTTCTGTGAAGGAGAGCTTATGGCTGGGCTGAGACACTCCGCGGAAATAGTGGCGAGTTTTCTGAAGGAAAGATGGTGGCTGAGGTGAGTCACTCCGCAGACATAGTAGTGAGTACTGTGAAAGAGAGCTTATGGCGAGGGTGAGACACTCCGCACATAGTGGCTGAGGTGAGAAACTCCACGGACATAGTAGTGAGTACGGTGAATGAGAGCTTATGGCGGGGCTGAGATACTCCGTGAACATAGTGGCAAGTTTTCCGAAGGAGAGATGTATGGCGGCTGAGGTGAGACACTCCGCGGACATAGTGGCAAGTTTTCTGAAGGAAAAATGGTGGCTGAGGTGAGTCACTCCGCGGACATAGTAGTGAGTACTGTGAATGAGAGCTTATGGCGGGGGTGAGACACTCTGTGGATATAGTGGCGAGTTTTCCGAAGGAGAGATGCATGGCGGCTGAGGTGAGACACTCCGCGGACATAGTAGTGAGTACGGTGAATGAGAGCTTATAGAATTTGGGGGCTGAAACACCCGTGGACATAGTGGCGAGTTTTCCGAAGGAGAGATGCATGGCGGCTGAGGTAAGACACTTCGCGGACATAGTGGCAAGTTTTCTGAAGGAAAGATGATGGCTGAGGTGAGTCACTCCGCGGACATAGTAGTGAGTACTGTGAATGAGAGCTTATGGCGGGGGTGAGACACTCCGTGGACATAGTGGCGAGTTTTTCGAAGGAGAGATGCATGGCGGCTGAGGTGAGACACTCCGCGAACATAGTAGTGAGTACGGTGAATGAGAGCTTATGGGGGCTGAGACACTCCGTGGACATAGTGGCGAGTTTTCCGAAGGAGAGATGCATGGCGGCTGAGGTGAGACATTCCGCGGACATAGTAGTGAGTTCTGTGATTGAGAGCTTATGGCTGGGTTGAGACACTCCGCGGACATAGTGGCGAGTTTTCTGAAGGAGAGATGGTGGCTGAGGTGAGTCACTCCGCGGACATAGTAGTGAGTACTGTGAATGAGAGCTTATGGCGGGGCTGAGACACTCCGTGGACATAGTGGTGAGTTTTCCGAAGGAGAGATGCATGGCGGCTGAGGTGAGACACTCCGTGAACATAGTAGTTAGTTCTGTGAAGGAGAGCTTATGGCTGGGCTGAGATACTCTGCGGACAGTGGCGAGTTTTCTGAAGGAGAGATGGTGGCTGAGGTGAGTCACTCCACGGACATAGTAGTGAGTAATGTGAATGAGAGCTTATGGCTGGGCTGAGACATTCCGTGGACATAGTGGTGAGTTCTCCGAAGGAGAGATGGCGGCTGAGGTGTGACACTCCGCGAACAGGGTAGTGAATTCTGAGAAGGAGAGCTGCTGGTTGGGGAAGGCGTTCCACTGACATGGTAGTGAGTTCTATGTGAAAGGTGCTGGCTGGGTTGAGACACATCGTGGGCATTGTATTGAGTTGAAGAGTGAAAGCGAAAGGGATGAGACCCTTCATGGATACGTTAATGAGGTATATGAATGAGAACCGATGGATTGAGACATTTCACGGACATGATAATTGATGGTGAAGAGAGTGCCATGGGAAAGAGACACTTCGAGGAATGGTAGTGAATTCAATAAGAAGATCTAATAGCAGAAAAAGGGACTAAGTACCTTACAGACATACGATCCAGTGGTTTAGTACATTGATATGAACGTCCTGAGGAGAAGAAAGCTGCAAACAGTCTCAAGATACTGTGGATATCTAGAGTTCAGAGAGAGAGACAATGAAGTTCAGAGACTTCTCGGGTCCGCCGTCGTCATCACCGCCGAACCCGAGAGGGGGCAAATGTAACAGCCATTTTCATAAGATGGGCCATTGTATGTATTGGGCCCAGAGAATAGGCCCAAGACCATGTTAGGCCCCATGAGGTAAACCTAAGGAGGAGATATAAAAGTGAAGAGAAGGGAACTTAAGGAGGGAAAAAGAAAGAGAAAGAAGAAATGGAGGAAGGAGGCACCAGATAGAGAAAAAGAGAGAGGTTGAGGGGAGGAAAAGGGAGGAGACAACCAGAGTAGGTGGAGACGACGGCCAGAGGAGACATCGGCCAGAGAGGAGGAGGAAGAGGAGGGGAGATCTAGAGAAGAGGAGTATGGAGACGTCGGCCAGAGAGAGGAGGAAGAGGAGGGGAGACCTAGAGAAGAGGAGAAGGGAGACGGCAGCCCAAAGGGAAAAGGAATAGGAGGGGAGATCCAGAGAAGAGGAGTATGGAGACAACGACTAGAGAGGAGGAGGAAGAGGATGAGAGATCTAGAGAAAAGGATAATGGGGACGACAGCCAGAGAAGAAGAGGAGTAGGGAGATGATGTCCCGAAATGAGGAGGAAGAGAGGAAGAGATATCTAGAGCAGAGATGGGAGGAGACGACGGACATAGGAGACGACAGCCAGATGAGACGACAGACAGTTAGAGAGGGGAGGAATAGGAGGGGAGATCTAGAGAAGAGGAGAATGGAGACGACAGCCAGAGAGGGGAGGAGGAGTAGGGGGATGATGTCCTGAGATGAGAGAGGAGGAGATACCTATAGCAGAGAAGGGAGCAGACGACAGCCAGAGAGGAGGAGGAGTAGGGAGATTATGTCCCGAGATGAGGAAGAAGAGAGGAGGAGATATCTATAGCAGAGAAGGGAGAAGACGACGGCCAGATGATACGACGGTCAGAGAGGAAGAGGAGTAGGGAGATGATGTCCCAAAATGAGGAGGAAGAGAGGAGGAGATATCTAGAGCAAAGGAGCTGGAATGAGGAGACAACGAGAGGAAAATAGGGAGACAACCAGAGGAGATGACGTCTAGAGAGGTGGAGAATCCAAGAGAGATAGAAAAGAGTGGAGAGAGGAGAGAACTACGGTGCAGCTTGATCCCTCGATAAGGGGGTACGTAGGCAACCCAAACGGGTTCAGCTGATGAAGTCAAATTAGGTGTATTTCTTGCCTTCAGCATCTAACCAAGGAGTCGAGAATTATAAAAATATAAAAAATTGTGAAATGGGTTGCAACAATCCCTAATTGTTTAGACTATTAGTATATAGTTAACAACATATCATCCATCTCATATGCATAGTGTTGTTGAATCTGATTTAAAACTGGGGTTGAATATCTGACTATAAAAGATTCACGTTATGTTTTCTTGATGCATTCCATGGGAGTGTATCATTAAGGTAACCGGACTACTCTACTTAGAGTGTGTGGTTGTAAGTGCTAGAGCTTTGAGTCCATGTATACTTGCATATTCCTTGTTAGCACTTTTACTCGTAGTTAGAGTAGTGTACCCTTATGGAGGACGTGCACAATTTTCTTTTTCTTTATTTTACACTTCTTTTTAGAATAGCTTTTCTATTCCTGTCATTTACAATTCCTATCTTTATTTTCATTTCCCTGTTTTCTATTTTTACATAAGCATTTTTTCTTTCAATCTCACCTTTGACGCTGAGCAGTCTTTCCTATATAAAGAAGAGATGTGAAACAAAGTAGAGGGCGATGGGGATTGAGTGAAGGTGTCTTATGGTTGTCTGTCATGGTTGTTTAGCATGTCTCGTCTTCCATAGGCATGCCAAACCATGGGATGGTTGGCAACTTGAGCCCTTTTATTTCAAAAACTTTTTCCTTCTTTGGGTGATTTCTAGTTGTTTCGAGTTTCATCTTACAATCTAGTTGGAATGGCTTTAACGAGGGCTAACTAGAGAGTAGGAGAGGAGATACTAGATTATATAGAGATAGAGCTAGTCCTCTTCACTAGATTTGCCTACTTGAAAAATAAGAGGTGGAAGATCTAGGGAGGCCAAACTATGGGATGGTTCGCAATTTGAGTCACCTAAATTTAAAAATCTTTGCCTACTCTCCTCATAGTGATTTTTATTAGTAGTAGTTTTCTCTTTTTCTGTTATTGTTTTAAATAATTTAGGAACAAAAACCCAAAAAGTCAAAAAGAAAAACCCTTCTCTTACCCTTTCAAAAAAGTTCTTGTTTTTCTTGTGCTTATAATAAAGTTTCTCGATACATCAATAGTTATATAATTTTCTAAAACACGGGCAATAGATTCCACATAGACCAACCCTTAGGAGTCCGCAATCTCCATTCTTCTAAGGGCGGTTTGAGGATCAGTTATGTGTTACTAAGGGTTGCATATATCACCATGATATTCGTACGAGGCATCTTAAGTCTTGCACAGTAAATCCCCAAACACACATAACTGAAGCCATAGTCTGACTGGATTGGGTTCAATAAAGAGCCCACACGAAACTTGCCTAAGATCACCTGTTGTGGTTTGTTTTCAAATTTAGCCTAGAAATCACTGCTTTTGTACGAGTTATCTTTAAAACATCTCTACATAGTTTTTCAAAAACTTGAGGATATAAAAATTAAAATCTTCTACCCCATAGTAACCAAAATGATACTGGATAAAGGTATGATTTTATCTTCTTGTAAAAACCCTATATATGGTTAGAGATACATTTTGAGAAAAATAGGATTCAAAAAAAAAAAAAAAAATTTCATGGTAGAATAATTACGTAGCTTACTATTTAGATAACCCATGTACATCTTGTTCTATATCTATCAACCCACGCTCCATACTTGTTTGGGGGTGGTATATTTCATAACAAAGAACAAAGTACAGGTCACTGCTATTTTTGCTCATGTTCCTATGGTAATCTCTTTCCTTTTTTTCATACTTTGTGAACAAAGCATATTTCTGTTTTGGGGTGGTATAGTAACATTTTGCAAACATTAGGCATTTATTATATAACAATTTTTATATTAAATATAGTAAGTATATTTCTGTATTTCTTTCTTTCTTAAAATATTTCGAAAAGACCAAAAATATTTTTCTGTTTAGTACTAAAAGTCTTGTTTTCCTTTTTCTATGATGAATAAATGGTTTAGAAATCTCATTATAGCAATATAGTAAAGATTCGTTCTTCAAACTTAGACAAATATACATACAATAGTTTATGCATCTTCTCATGAATGACATGCATCAACATTTGATTGTATATAGCAATGAGTTTCCGAGACCAAGGTGAAAACATTTAAGTTCCATATCCTGTGAGAATCAAGCCAAAAGCCTCATCTGAATGATTATTGAGTGATGACACAAAGGATTTCCGAATAGAAAGATAACACGTCCACTTGCTTGATCACCACGCCATATCCTAGGAGAGAATTTAGGCCCTTTTCAGATCAATATAGCCACATAAACGTTAAAAACCCAAAAAGATAGTTTTTCGTCTAGTTACCCCACTTGAGCCTTCACCAATTTCTAAAAAACCTTTTTATTTCTGCGCCATCAATCCCCGAACCGTTACCACATACACAATAAAAAGCGTGCCTAGCTAACGGGTTGAGAATTAGATGAACAGTAAAAAGAGAAGAGAAGGTCTTGTACAAAAACAGAATAGTTAGAAGCTTCAAAAAGAAAAGAAAGAAAAGATTAAAAAAATCAAAATCTCCCAAAAGTTCAAAATCAAAAGGAGTCGATTTCAAAAGAAACAAAAACAAAGTTAGAACTCCCAAAAATTAAAATCATATGGAGTCACAAAGCCAAAGGGCTAAAGAATGAATCACAAATTCAGAAGCAAAATAACAAAATGAGGTCCTTCTCTAGTTAAAAATATCCTAAAGACCCAATTTCTCAACTTATCAGAGTTTGTTTTCCTTTCCTTTTTATTTTTAAACTACTACATTAGCACCGTAATTCCTAATAAAAGACACCTAGCTCAACTAGTAATAGGATGGTGTGACCGGTTTGTTTGGACGTTATTCGTGTATGTGAGGAATATAAGTGCCCTCTGCACTTGAGAAAACAAAACTTGCATGAATCTATCAGAGAGTTGTGAGAACCCAACTTAAGGACGCTCTCGAAAAGATTCGAAAACGACTCTGCTTTTGCATTTCACCGCTCATGTTTTGCACGTTTATCTTTAGATGATTGAATTACTATATATATATTATTCTAAGTTCAAAGGAGCTTTTCTTTATTCCCCACTAGTGAGATGTATAAACCTCTGAGAATAAATAAGGAAACGAGACCCTTTGTACTAAATAGAGGAAGTTTGTGAGTACCTTCTCTGGAAAACTCTCTCGAGGCTTAAGCTCATTCACTTGGGGGAATTCCTAGTGGTTTAAGGCCTTGTTGCATATGGTTAATGCAATCCCACTCCGCAAAATGAGACTAGTATAATAAATCACACATTTGTGATCTTAGTTTTTTCTCTCTCATCTTTTGCATAAGGACAAGCAAAATGCAGTTTGGGGGTAGTTGATCAGTCCCCAAATGTGCGTTTTATTACCTTTACAATGTTTCAAATATGCCATTCTTATGCTTAATGAACAAACAACTTATAACTTTTGCTACCGTTTGCAGGATACAGGCCATTTAGGACGTATATTCCTAAAACGTGCATTTTAGCGCGAAAAAGATTGTTGTTGACGCTGCTTGGAAAGATTCCAGCTTAGGAGCAAAAGGGTTGGAAAGTCAAAGTCAACTCTCAAAGACTCAGAACTAAAAGTTGAAGACTCAAGGACTTAAAGCTAAAAGCTATGGACTCAGGGACTTAAAGCCAAAATCAAGAATTCAATTGTATGGGCTTAAGTCAAAAGCTCACAAAGCTTAAAGGTTGTTTCTAGAAGAAAGGGCAAATATGTAATTGGTGTCTTATATAAACTAAAGAGATGTAGAGAATTAGTTATCCAATATTTTAGGGTCCAAACCATTTGGTTTGTTAGGAGTAGAGTAACCTAATTTACATTTAAGTCATTTAATTAAAAGTCTTTTTATTTACTTTATTTTAATTTTAATTGTTGCTCTTCAAGTTTTTAAACCATTGTTTCAAGTCCTTAGTTCTTTCCATCATATAAAATTTCAATCTTGTTATACATAATAGTTTTCAATATCTTTCTTGATTCGACATTCCATTCAATATTCAAACCCAAGCTATGTTCATTTGACAATTTCAAATGAATGTAGTTTGGTGAGTTAGTCCACTTTACCAAATCCATCTCTAGTTCATGTTTTAATATGCAAGTCTTAAAAATACAAAGTTTAATCCTTCTACCTTTATACAAACAAGAGTTTTATAATTAGTAATCACTTAGAACAAGTTAAAGAAAGATTAGAAAGACCAGAAAGTAATTTTTCAACCATCAAATCATTCTTCCAAACAAAGGATTCAAGATGAACGACACAACCATCAACACCACTAATTCTACATCAACAAATGGCACCGCCGTCATGGAGTCAAATGGGAAGAGGAAGATGGAGAAAAAAATCACTCATTGAACCCTTCTTCTCAATCTTAATTTCAAAAATTTTAGTTTTTTTTCCTTGATTTCGTTACTGATGTTTATTTTTCTCATGTTTCTAGCACACTTTTGCGGAAATGGAGCCCGAGAATAACACGAGATGAACCACCGGAACTTGCTAGAGAAAAACGAGTGCAAACGGAGCAAAAGAACTCGAGCCGCGCCTATCACCCACGTGCTTGCACATGTTAGACATGCACCCGCGTAAGACACGCACCCGCAAGTCGTTCACCCACGCCTGTATATGACACGCGCGCGTCCGGACCTCATTCACTCGTGTCGCGCCTCTAATTTCTCCGACGAAGATTCTGTTGGCTCGAAATCTTTGTGTGTAAGTCTACTGTAATACAACCTAGTCTTTTTAATTCAACTGTTAGTAGATAAAAAGTAGATAGATTTGCAAAGTTTTGACTTTACAAAACCAAAAATTCAATTAAAAAAGATAATTTAAAAATTAAAAATGTTTATTAATTAAAATAAATTAGTAACCCATCTGCAAAGTTAAACATTAAAATTAGTTTAGTAGCATGTTTTAGTTTTATTTTCTATTAATTGGTGTTATGCATGATTAGATTAAGATAATATCATATAGTTAAGTCAAAATACAAAAAAAGTAATTAGGATAAATACAAAATAGTTTAAGTTTTGGAAGTTTAGTCTTTGGTTTAAGTTTACTTACCAAGAGTTGGGGATTCAACCAATTTGGACCAGTTGGATGTGCGAGGCGAATAGTGTAACATCACGCTCGCGCATCTCAACCCAACTTGGGGGTTGAAGTTCCAATCTTTGATGAACACTTTCCAAGCTTTTACGTATTTTATTTAATTAATCATTAATGAATAGTCAATTAGCTAAATGTAGTTAAATTTTCGTATTTACCGCTTTCATAGTTTTAAGCCCATGAAGGCAACCAATTGTATCTTATTGGCTTTTCCACATTTTGACCCGACTTGTGGGTCTTAGTTAGATTAAACTTGTAACCATAAGGAAAATTAAAGCTCGAATGGTGGGTTGTCACGCAAGACAACAAACACTTCGTCAGCCCCACCACGTCGCCTTCACCCCAAGGGTTGTGTATGCACACCTTGGGCGGTAATTTCTAAACCTCCTCGCTACAAAGTGTAAGAGGATACTTGTGTGTTACTAAGCATGCTTGAATGATTATGCATGTGATTTACGTTTCAGTTTCGTCTTTACATTAACGCTAATGCTAAACCCGAGCCTTAAAAGAATAAAAAGTGGTCTTAAGCCCCACTTTAGAACGGACGTTGTGTGAATTGTTTGTCTCATAGACCAAACTAAAAAGATAAAATCAATCAAGTAGAGCCAATTTAGTCACGTCCATCAGGACAAACATCTAACACAAACAAAGAGAGTAGTGAGCTACCAGATTCCAGTGGACCAACCACCTTCCTCACTCCCCTCCCTCAGAAATACCGTGGGTGAGATTCTTGGTGGCACACCATCTGGTGAAGTAGAGATCTTTTCCCTTGATGCGTGTAGCTCCCAAAACCCAGTTTTGTGCTCACTGTTAATTTCGAACAGGGCATAGTATCTAATCTACAAACATTGTTTGCAAACTTTTCAAAAACTTCAAATTCACAAATGAATTTCTGGAGATTGTGCATCATTCTTGTTTGAGCATTCATGTCTTACCTATATGTATTGCAACCGTCATGGAATTACAATGCAAACCCAGAACCTTGTTCTTGTTGTGGTAGTTTGTATTATTAGGCGTTTCAATGCACATCATATGCTGAGGTTGAGTATACTACAGAAAATCCTTACAATTTTGAACCTCAATTTTCAAACTTTCGTAGTACCTAATATACCCTAGAGTTTTCTAATCATGCGGAAAATTCATGGAATTCCACCACATATAGTCAACCACCATTCATGTATCCATATGGTCAGTCAGAGTGCGGTTTCACCCAAAGCCCATTACCATTCACATCACCATCTATATCTAATTCATATCCCACTCCATCATCTATCACAGACCAACTTTACCAAGCAATGGTTGAGCAAACAATTCAAATACAACAAATAGAAAAGAGCTTATGTTCTCTCTAATCTATTTTAATCTATCAGAGAGTTAAATGTTAAGGTTTACTAAACAATAAGGGACCATAAGTGGCATTTTTAACCATGGGGGACCATAAATGGGGCAATTGGGTGTGAGATAACATAAGCTATTTGTGATTTAGTACTCCCCCATTTTGCCGCTTTAGTTAAATACAAGTTTTACCAAAAAAACTTATCCTCTTAATCTTCATACAACCTTCTTTTCTAGGTAAATTCCTCCACTGCTTAACAGTGTGAGTTCTGTTGGTGATCCTCCACTGCTTTTGGGTAAAATCCTCTACTGCTAACAGTGTGAGTTATAAAAGCTTAGAGAATTCGACATTGCTTCTCCACTCTCTTTATTCCCAGGCTCCATCACCTTTCAGGTAAAATCCCACACTGATACACAGTGTGTGTTCTGAAAAGGTTTCCATCATGGACTTTTACGAGTTCGACAAACTAAAACAACCTATGAACGAGACACAACCACAACATAACCTTTCAACCCAAACCGAGAATGGCGCTGACGAAGCTCAAACAGGAACTCTGCGAGTTTCATACGCGGATGCCGCAAAACATCAACTTTGGCAACCGGTGGAATTCTAGGAACTCCCAATCCCTGAAAAAATGGGAGAATACTGAGCAATCACTATCTTAGAGAAAGCTTATGAAAAGGGTTTGTTGTTTTGCAAACACTGTTAGGTGGGAAGAATAGATTTGCAAAAAGTTTCGCTGGAAAGAGTTAGAGTAATTGCTTCATAACTCTGGAAACCAACAAGAAAATGGCTTATCACTCCCATTGGAAAAGGTTTCCTTTTTCTCCGATTTTTGAATGCAGACGATCTAAACTGAGTCTGGATGAAAGGATCATGGGACTTGATAAAATGCCTATGAGAATCAGCCAATGGACTACAAACTTCAATCCTGACAGCTAAAGGCAATCTCATGGTTTGGATTGGATTAAACTACCTGGCCTCGGCCAGGAATATTGGGTTCTAGAGGCACTGATGTCCATTGCTTGGGGAGTGAGGTACCCTATGCAAATCGATGAGAAAACCCTTAACAGAGAGTACGGATACTATGCTAATATTTTGGTTGATGTGGACCTCTCTGAACTGATCCCGGATCAAATTTATGTCAGGACGACGAATACCAATTTCTAGAAAATAGTTGAGGTGGGCAAACTTCCAAAGATGTGCACACATTGCGAAATTGTGGGGCATTTGGTAACGGAATGTAGGAGGCTTAAAAGTGATATGCAGCATAACAAAGACAAGGGAAACAAGGATAACGAGGTTGTAGTGGATGTCACTCCCCCTTTGGAACCTACGGGAGAAAAAAGACCGAGAAGACATGGAAAGAAAAAGAACACAGGGGAGTCCAGTAAGCAAGGGGAGTCCATATGGAGGGCGAAAAACACTGCAAAGCCCAAAGAAGTGCAGACAAAAAATTGGTTTGAGGGGCTTGAAGTGGATGAGATTCACACGGTTGAGGATCAAGATCAACTTGCTAATGAACATGAGGGTGCGACTGAACATGAGGGTGCTGCTGAACATGAGGGTGCTGAACACATTCCTATAGAGAAATCTCCTGAGTTCATCACTAGGAAGGCAGTGGATAATTTCACTGCAGAGAAATTTTCCTTAGAGGGTGCGGCTGAGTATATCACTGCAGCGACTTTCTCTTCAGAGGGTGCGACTGAGTATATCACTGCAGTGAATTTTTCTCCAGAGGGTGCTACTGAGAAATTTTCTTTAGAGGGTGCGACTGCAAATTTTTCTACAGAGGGTGCGGCTGAGAAATTTTCCCCAAATGCGCATACAAAAGTAGCGAATGAAAAAAATGATGTTATGATTGTGAATTCAGGAGTGGAACATGATTTAAACCCTCAAGCAGCATGTGAGGTGGCTGCTACAGCATCGATTGAGACCGAGCCTTCTCTGGATGAGTCCCTTGTGGCAAGAGTGACGTAAGCACTGGCAGAAAATAGGGTTAAGGTTACTGCGGCAGCAACACCGTTATTCTCTCCAGTTGTGGGGATTCCAGCCTCTCTAGCTCAAAAAGAACTTACACCTAATATAGTGCCTAACTTCAGATCCAATAATGAAGAGGTTGTTGGTTTACAGGTCTTGAATACTTCTTCTGTGGGTGAGATCTTCACTTCCCCATCGACACATGGGCCTTCCCCCAATGATAAGAGCCCAAAACTATAGTTTTAAACCCATAATAACATTACATTTAGACCAATTATATGTATAATAAATATGAGTTAGTATTGTCTACGTGCGTTTATGTATTTCAGACATTGGAGTCAAATATGTGAAGAAGTATGTCACTTTTGTGAGATAAAAGAGCAAAGGTTGGTTGCTAAGAAGTTATATGATTAAAAGCCAAGATTCAAGGAGAAAAAGCTTTTTTAAATCCCGGTCAAAGCTGAAAAGTCAAAGTCAACGCGGGCAGAAATAGAGCAGAAAAGTCAATAAAACTTCTGCAGGCCGTATCTTTAGACGCAGACCTCAGAATTGGGCCTATTATATGTCAAAACGACTGGCTCAGCAAGAGTTTCTAATGGTCTAGGAATTGACCCAATTAGAGGAGAAAAAGTGGACAAAAGTGCTGTTGCAGTAATTTTCAGCAGAGAAACCCTTTTTGGACTTAAGTAATTAGGTTTTGGGCTTGATTTAAGGGCCCAAAACATGGCTCCAAAGCTCATGCATGAAATTGTAAATCTAGCCCTCTCTTATATAAAGAGGACTAAGGAATAACTCTCCATATAATTACTTAGTTAATACTTAGTTAGAACCTAGACTTAGTTATTATTTTAGTTAAACCCAAGTTTTAATTTATTAGCTCTTTCATTAGTGTTAAGTTAGTTATTTGTTATTCATTATTCAATTAGATTAATAAAATCCAAGTTTGTTCTTAATTATGTCTTCTTCATATATTTATATTAATGATAGTCTAATGACTTATAGCTAAACCTCCATTAGAGGGGTTTGATGAAGACTTACTGTGTTAATTAGGATTATTGCTTTTTAAGAGTTTCACTCTAGTAGGTTAGTTGATTTGCATGAGAATGGGTTGAACTTCCTCACATGCTAATTATTAGTTGGCAAAGATTACCATGAGTAATTAGGGATCAAACATTTAATCTTATTTGGTTAGGATTGCAATAATCTACACTATCATATTAGGAATACATTAAGTGGAATCAAATCCCCCTAATCCCTTCTCCATAACCATATTTTAGTATTCAATTATCATAGTATAAGTTAAAACATCTAAATTAGTTCAGTAGCCATATTAGTATAATTTCAATTCATTACTCTCATTTGTTTTGTTAGAATCTATTAAACTAGCGAAAATTTAAGTTTAACAAGCTAGGAATGGAATGAATTCTCTATTCCACATATTTCACGATAACCGAGAGTAGATAACTTTTATATAATAGCAGTAAATAAGCATTTAGTTTTACTTATTCATAGCATAAATAGTTAAGAGTAGGTAAAACTATTGTTTTACAGTTTAACAAATGGCGCCGCTGCCATCTTAGTGTTGTTTAAATTTGTTTCCTTTAGTATTTTCGTCCCTACCAAAACCCCATTAAACCCACCCACCCTTGTTTGGTTATGACTGTGTTTGTTTGGTTCAGGATTTTTTTTTTTTTTTTTTTTTTTCGGAATTCTACACTGAGCGCGCCTGCGTCCAAATTGTTCTTTTTCGGGAGCGCGCACACCCTCAAATCACTAAACATCGAGTCAAGCAAGAGCACTCCCGTGCTCTTGTTAGCCTATTTCCCAGCACGCACATCCTCAAAACACTGGACTTCGAGTCAAGCAAGAGCGTGCCCGCGCCCTTCTATGCTTGTTTCCAACCACGCCTGCGCCCACTTTTGAGGTAGCCTGATTTTTACAGGTTAGTTTCCAACTCTCTTCGTTCAAGTTATTCAGTATTTCCAACTTCGTGAATACACTGAAATTGCATATACAGACGCTATTCAAATGCGTAGCAAGGAGGCATTCAGGTACTAATTCTTCCACTCCTTGCCTCTTTTGTCAGAGGTGTTTTTGATTCTAGCATATCAGGGTTGTTTTAACTGTTGTTCGTATTGCTTTAATATTGGCTTTAACCTTGCATGAGACTTATGTCCGGTAAAAGTAAACCATCTTCTATTATTTATCACAAACGTCAACGCACACGCCTATCTAGAATATCACACACTACACTTGCAATAATGACTGACGAAACAGAGACTCCTCTCTCTGATTTTTATAAGGCCCTTAATGATAGCCCTAAGTCTTGCATCGTTCTTGTAGACCCAGTGGGGGATTTTTGAATCCCTTTGAATATATTTAAGGGTTAACCAATGTTACCCACTAGATGAGCCAATTAGGATTTCCCCCCCCCCCACTACATGGGAAATTAGGGTCTCCTAAAAAAATCACAAAAAAAAAAAGTCAACGTGGGTTGACCAAATTATTTTTGTGTGTATTTAGGGGGGAGACCCTAATTTCCCATCTAGTAGGGGGGGGGGGGGAATCCTAATTGGCTCATCTAGTAGGGGGGTAACACTAGTTCACCCTATATTTAATTTGTTACCAGTTTTTCATGGATTAGACCATGAGAAGCCTTATCAGCATATGCGTAGGATATAACAAGTTCTTACCACATTTCATCATCCTACCGTTGGTTCGGAGCAAATTAAGTTGGGGGTGTTTTCTTTCACCCTAGCCGATAAGGCGGCATCTTGGTTAACTGCCAAAGCACCTAATTCTGTGGACTCATGGACCAAACTTGTTCAATTATTTATGGAACAGTTTTACCCACCACTGAAGACAGATGAAATGCTTTAAAAGATTCATTTCTTTTGCCATAATCCTCATGAATCCTTTTTAAAGCCCTAGAATAGTTTAACTGATCTTCTCATCGAGTGTCCATATCATAACCTTGCGAAAGACACACTTCTTCGTGCCTTTTTCAAAGGGCTTTTACATCACCATAAAGAGGTTCTTGAAATAATGACTGGGGGTAGTTTCCTTAGTAAAGGAGCCTCAGAGGGTTATAGGTTTTTAGAAGATCAATCTAAGCGTTAAAATAACTGGGGGGGGGGGGGGTAATGACATTCCCTAGTCCAGTAATTCTTCTTCCACAGTTAAGGCTGCCAGTATGTTTGAGGTTAAATATGATCTTAAGGGTGTGGTTGAAAATGTGTTGGTTAAAGGTCAAATTTTTTACTACCCAGCCGACTTTGTTATCCTAGACACAGAAGTCGTTAACGAATCTGTTCCTATCATTTTTGGGCATCCTTTCTTGGCAACTGCCAATGCGCTCATAAACTGCCATGATAGTTCGATGTCCATGTCATTTGGTCATCTTTCTGTTGAGGTAAATGTGTTCATAATGATGCAACAGTTACTGGAATCGTCTATAGATGGGGAAGTTAGCATGATCGAGAGTTTAGCTCATGATTATTTCAAAAACACATTTCCTGATAATCAGATGCACAAATTCCTTTCCTTCAGAAGTTCCGATTTTGACAAGGACTCCCTAAAAGTAGATAAAATCAAGGAAGATTTTCTTCACCTCTTTTGCAACTCTTCTTTTCCACCTCGCGAGTCCCCTCCTATTGATATCCATTCTTCCCTTGACGCCATGACAGAAAAAGAATTTTTCACCCACTATCCCCGTGATTCTTCTAACTCACCTATTGAAGAATGTCTTACATATCTAAAAGCTTCTGATGATCTAGACCTGAGAGCTCTAGTTGAGCACCATTCACCCACCTCACATCATAATATCCCTCATTCACCTTCCATCAATGTTCCCTACCCTCCACCTTTTCAAAGGAACCTTGAGTTTGCACTTGACCCTTTTGTTTCTCCTGTGCTTTATGATTTTCTAAACTATCCTAGTAAGAAAATACTACCTAACAAGCCACCTGATACTTTCATTTTCAGTTGTGTGATTATACCAACCCACGCCACCAATGAGTGTTGTGATAAACCAATATTCTTATTTCTTCCATTCCTTACTTCTAAAACTTATTCATATCCACCATATCTTCCCCTACCATCCACTTTTTCACAATCACTCACTGGCCACCCTTTTGTTGGAGGAAAAAGAAGACTTTGCATGCTAGGTTAGGTTTTAGAAACATCAGTATTCACTCTCATTCCGCTAGGCCACGTCATGGAAAATCATGGTGCTTGATTGTGTTTTCAGTGATAATTATTTATGGCTTGATCCATGATAAGAGCCCAAAACTGTAGTTTTAACCCTGTAACAATCATACTTTTAGACCAATTATGTGAGTAATAATTAAGAGTTAATACTGATTACGTATTTTTATGCGTTTCAGGCTTCAAAGTCAATTATGTGCAGAAATGTGCCACTTTGATGAGATAAAGGAGCAATGGTTGGTTGCTAAGGAGTTTTGTGATTAAAGGCCAAGATTCAAGAAGACAAAGCCTTTCTAAAGCCCGGTCAAAGCTGAAAAGTCAAAGTCAACGCGGGCAGAAACAACACACAAAGTCAGCAGAACTTCTGAAGGCCGTATCTTTGAACTCAGACCTTGGAATTGGGTCTACCTTATGTCAAAACGACTGGTTTGGAAAGAGCTTTCCAATGGTCTAAGCCTTGGCCCAATCAGAGGAGCAGAAGTGGACGAAAAGTCTGTTGAAGCCAACTACAGCTGAAGAGGCCTTTTTGGACTGAAAGAATTGGGTTTTGGGCCTGATTCTCTGGGCCCAAAACATGGCTCCAAGCCCATGCACGATTTTTGGATCTGAAACATATAAAACAAAAGCTTAGCTCTTTGTTAATGGTAGCTAGTTAGACCTAAAACAATAGATAATTCTAGATCTAGTTTTCATTAAATAAAATTAAGTTTAGTTTAAATTCAATTCTTGTTTTAGATTAAACTCTTAGAATCATTGTTCTTCATTAGTTTTGATAAATAAAATAGCTAGTTTGTTAATTTCGATTTTTGTCATTTCAATTTATAGATCTAATTTTAATTCTTGTTGAGTATCATTTCTGAGTTGTTAAATTAGATAGAAGTATTGTTAGTTAAATTAGCCAAGTAGAATTTTGGTATGATGTTTAGTTTTAAATCAATGGGAAATGATAGTGGTATGAATCAAGGCTAAACCTCCATTAGAGGGGTTGAAGAAGCCTTGATGAAAACTTAGTTGTATAGTGTAGAGTCGTTGTAGAGTCTATTCCATTCTAGAAGGTCATGTTTCGCCATGAGAATGGGTGGACTACCTCACATGCTAGTTATAATTGGCAGAAATGCCATGCTAATTAGGGATTAGAACGAGCAATTCTTACCGTAAGATTGTAAGAATTGGATTACAACAGTCTATGCTAGGTGATTAAGTTGGATTCGAGGTAGATTCACTTCCCCTCTAATTCTTTATCTAGATTTACATTCAGTATTCCGTAGCATTCCGTTATTCGTAACTTGTCAATTGAATCCACCCCGTAGTATAGAATTCCCCTCGTAAATCTCTTACTAGACATAAGACCGATTAGTTAACTACAAAATCATTCCATGCTAAAGAACTAGGAGTGGAACGAATTTGTTACTCCACTCTATTTCGATAGAATTGAGAGTAGAAAACTTGATAACATGTATAAAAAAATGAGTTTTAGTTTACTTACGTTTTGAGTTTCATCGTTCATTTCGTAAGTAAACTTTACATTTATCAAATGGCGCCGCTGCCATCTTAGTTACCTTTAGCATTGTTTTCTTACTATAATTAGTCATTTTTAAGTCCCATTAAACCCACCCACTCTTGTTCGATTCTAGCGTGCCGTTATGCGTTTCAAAGATTAAACTTCCTCGAAAAAAATTGCATGGAGCACATGCACTAAAGTTACTAGAAGCCGAGCGACCGCCAAAAACTGTAACTTCGAAGTTTACACCGAAGCACTGCGCCCAAAGTGGCTTGACCAGCCTCTAAGCTGAATTTTGCCGGATTTCCACAGGTTTGTTTCGAACTTCGATTTTTTAAGTTTTTTAGTGTTCTAACTTGTTATATACACTGAACACGCGTAAACAAGATGCTATTCATAAGTGAAGCAAGGACGCAATCAGGTATTCCTTTCTTCCATACCTCACATCTCCAGTTAGAGGTTTATACTAATATATCAAGATTGTTTGGAGCGTTGTCGTGTTTAGACTTAGATTTGCATGAGATTAAGGTCTGGTCGGAGAAAAACACCGAACGTAATTAACCGTCAATGCCAACAAACAAGTCAATCGAGTATACCAATCATTACACCTCTAGCTACTATCCCACCCACCACACCTGACATAATGGCTGAAGAAAGAGAGACTCCTCTCTCCGACTTTTACAAACCCTTGAGCGATAGCCCTAAATCTTGCATCGTTCTAGCGGACCCGTAGAGGGATTTTTCAATCCCCCAAACATATTTAATTTGTTACCCGTTTTCATGGTTTAGACCATGAAAAACCTTATCAGCTATCGTAGGATTGAACAAGTCCTTACAACATTCCATCATCCTACGGTTGGTTCGAACAAATTAAACCGAGGGTATTTCCCTTCACCTTAGCCCGATAAGGCAGCGTCTTGGTTAACTACCCAAGCCTAACTCAATGGACTCGTGGGCTAAACTTGTTCAATTTGTTTATGGAACATTTTACCCACCCCTAAAAGACGGATGAGATGCTTTCCAAGATTCATTTTTTCGACATAATCCTCATGAATCATTTTCTCGAGGCTTGGAATCGTTTCACCGATCCGCTTATAGAGTGTCCACACCATAACCTAGCAAAAGACACGTTAGTTAATTGCCTTTTCAAAGGACTTCTACATCACCATAAAGAAGTCCTTGACATAATGAATGGGGGTAGTTTCCTAACTAAAGGAGCCTCGGAGGCTTACAAATTTTTAGAAGATCAAACAAAACACAATAATAATTGGGTAGTGATGATATCCCCGCCTCGCTAGTTCTTCTTCAACAATTAAGGCCGCCGGTATGTTTGAGATGAAACCCGATCCAGAACTTAAAAATTTAATCGAATCTCTAACTAAAAAGGTTGAGGCTATTTCTGTTCAACAAAAGCCTATCCTTGTCATGAATGTAAACTCCAACCCATGTAATTTTTGTTTGAGTCCTGAGCACCCTGACTCTTATTGTCCTCTCGCCTATGAACAACAACAATCAGAGCAAGATAATGCTTGCTCCATTAATAGCTATCCTATTCTTAATGCCCCATGGAGACAAAATCCCAACTTCAGTTGGCGAAACAATTAACAAGTTACACCTCCAGGGTTTAATAACCAAAATGTTAGGGAAGCAAACAATTATAACCAAGCTCCACCTAGGCAAAGAAAGGACAAGGTCAGGGGAATTATAATAATTATAACAACCAAGGACAACCACGACAAGGTCAAACACAAGGTCAGGGTAATTATAATAGTTATAATACCAATAGAGGTATCGTTCCGGTTAACAATAGTAACTGTCACAACCCACCCATAAATAATCAACGTGAGATAGTTCCAGTCGCACCACCTGTGACTACTACACCTACACAACTGGATCGTATCGACGCCTTTATACAGGTTACCCAACAACTTTTCCAAACAATGACTCAATCAAACCAACAGATCTTACAATCCATAAATCAGGGCATACAACAGTTAGCCCAAGAGAAAGCCCAACCAAAAGGCATGTTTCCAGGACAAGCGATACCAAACCCTAAAACAGCAAACACAGCCTTTGAGGTAAACGGTAATACTAGTACGGAAACTACAATTGTAGGTGACCTAAATGCCATCACCACTCTCCGTTCTGGAAGAGTGGTAGATAACAAAGTAACTATGCCTATAGTTACCCCATCAGTACTCCCTACACCGGATATCGAACTAGATACCGAAATAGAAACTGAAGAGCCTACCATCGCAGTACCAGTTAAACCACAACCTAAGAAACAGAAAGCCAAGGTTACACATCAAGTCGAGCCATACGCTAAATATAGAGGGAAACCACCATTCCCTCAGAAATTAGCCATGCTAACCAGGGATACAAACTTTGAGGAGATTAGGAACGTTTTCAAAAATCTAACGATAAACCTTCCTTTTCTAGAAGCTATTAAAAAGCTACCTAACCACGCTAAGTTTCTTAAGGAGTTGTGCACTATTAGGCATAAGACCAACATACCTAAGGACCCCTTTCTAATTGAACAATTCCCAACTTTATCCGAAAATAATGGAATTGTTAAGTACAAGGACCCTGGTCGTCCTACTATAAAATGCACCTTAGGAGATTCCCACACGACGACCGCTTTATTAGACCTGGGGGCGAGTGTTAACTTACTCCCGTATTATTTGTATAAACAAATAGGTCTACAGGAAATGCAACCTACAAAAATAACGTTGCAGTTAGCGAACAGGTCAATTAAGTATCCTAAGGGTGTAGTGGAAAACGTGCTTGTTAAGGTTCAGGATTTCAACTATCCTGCTGATTTTGTTATCCTCGATACACAAGTCGCTAACGACTCTGTACCGATCATCTTAAGGCGTCCCTTCTTGGCAACTGCCAACGCGCTTATAAATTGCCGCGATGGTAAGATGTCCTTATCTTTTGGCCATCTTTCTATTGAGATAAATGTTTTTAAAATGATGAAAAGCGATTACGAGAATCGCCTATAGATGGGGAGGTTAACATGATCGAGAGCTTAGCTCAAGATTATTTTAACAACACTTTTCCCGAAAACAATATGTACAAATTCCTTTCTTTTGGAACTTCAGATTTTGTAAATAACTCCTACTTAGAGGAAGTCAACACCATCCTTGAGTGCACACCAATTGTAAACCCGCCGGTTGCTCCATATACTGAGTATGAAGACTTGCTACCTAAGCAAGTATTCATTATGCAAAATGGGGACCCTGATGAAACATCTATTGACATTCCTTCCACCCCAGTGCTTAAACCTCTTCCCCCAGAGTTAAAATATATTCAACTTGATCCGGATGATAGTCATCCGGTAATTATATCTTCTCAGTTAACTAAGGATGAAGATACACGTTTAATCAGGGTGATTAGGGAACAACGGTCTGCGATTGGTTGGTCCCTAGCCGACATTAAGGGAATTGACCCTCATGTTTGCACTCATCGCATCCATTTGGAGGATAACGCGAAGACTTCTCGCGAACCTCAGCATCGTTTGAACCCTACCATGAAAGAGGTGGTTAGGGAAGAAGTCTTACGATTACTCTATGCGGGTATCATATACCCAATCTCTGATAGCGAATGGGTAAGCCCCATTCATGTAGTTCTTAAGAAATCGGGAGTTACCATGGTACGTAACGGAAAGGGTGACTATGTTGTCACACAAGGTCCTATGAAATGGAGAATCTGTATTGACTACAGACGTTTAAATGCTATGACACGAAAGGATCAATTTCCTTTACCTTTTATAGATCAGATGCTTTCGAGCGCCTAGTTTGGTCATGCTTTTATTGTTTTCTGGATGGCTACTCAGGCTATTTTCAAATTATTATTGATATTGATGACCAAGAAAAGACTACCTTCACATGTCCCTTTGGAACATATGCCTATAAACGAATGCCTTTGTAATGCTCCTGGTACCTTCCAGCGGTGTATGCTTCATATATTTAGTGACATGGTAGAGCGCTTTATGGAAGTTTTCATGGATAATTTTTCTATCTATGGAGACTCCTTCACAGACTGCTTGTCTAACCTGTCTAAGGTTTTGACATGGTGTGAAGAAAAGGGCCTCGTTTTAAACTGGAAAAAGTGTCATTTCATGGTGAAAAAGGGCATAGTACTAGGTCACATTGTATCTAGTGATGGCATCGAAGGAGATAAGGCCAAACTAGATAAGATAGTGACTCTACCTAAACCACGGACTGTCTGTGATATTAGAGCCTTTCTAGGCCATGCAGGTTTTTATAGGCGTTTTATTAAAGATTTCTCGAAAATAACTAGGCCTTTAACTAATCTGCTTTTGAAGGATGCAATCTTTGATTTTAATTTTAACTGTAAGCAGGCTTTTGAAACTTTAAAAGCCGCCCTAACCTCTGCACCAATTATACAGCCTCCCGATTGGTCTAAACCTTTCGAACTCATGTGTGATGCTAGTGATTATGCAGTTGGTGTTTTCTTGGGACAGAAACTAGATAATAAGTCCACTGTTATTTATTATGCTAGTAAAACCTTAAACGATGCTCAACGGAATTATACAACTACTAAAAAAGAATTCTTAGCTGTCATTTATGCTTTAGATAAGTTTTGTCCTTATTTGGTTGGTTCTAAAACTTTAGTTTACACGGACCATGCAGCCCTTAGGTACCTTCTTGCAAAGAAGGATGCTAAGCAGAGATTAATCCGATGGATTCTGCTCCTGCAAGAGTTCACATTAGAAATAAAGGACAAAAAAGGGGTCGAAAACGTAGTTGCCGACCACTTATCTAGACTTACAAACGACGATAATAGTGATTCTGAGTCCATACCGAACTCTTTTCCTAATGAGCATCTGTATGCTATTTTTTCAGCACCATGGTATGCTGATATTGTAAATTATTTAGCGGCTGATGTTATGCCTTATAATTGGTCAAGAAATGAACGTAAGAAGTTCTTGGCCAAAGTTAAGTTATACTACTGGGATGAGCCCTACCTTTTTAAGTATTGTGCGGATCAGATTATTCGTCGTTGCATTCCCCAGTGGGAATATAATGAAGTTCTATCGTTCTGCCATGACAAAGAGTGTGGTGGCCATTTTAGTGGAATGAAAACATCCGGTAAAGTTCTTCAATGTGGATTTTATTAGCCTACCCTTTTTAAGGATGCCCAAGTGCATTGCAAGACATGTATTCGTTGCCAACAACTTGGGCGAATCACAAAGCGTAATATGATGCCATTAAATCCAATCTTGATAGTAGAAATTTTTAACGTTTGGGGCATTGATTCTTCCCTGTTTCCCACGGTTTCATTTATATTCTAGTTACCGTGGACTACGTGTCTAAATGGATAGAGGCCATGGCTTGTCGTAGCAATGACCATAAGACAGTGGTATTTTTTATTAAGGAGTATATTTTCTGTCCTTTTGGCATTCATAAAGCCATCATTAGTGATGGTGGAACACATTTTTGCAATAGAGTTGTTGCATCCCTAGTGAAAAAGTATGGAGTTACACACAAAGTAGCAACTCCTTATCATCCACAAACTAGCGGACAAGTAGAAGTTTCTAATAGAGAAATCAAAAAGATTTTAGAAACAACTGTGAATCCTGATAGGAAAGACTAGTTGAAGCGTCTATCGGATGCCTTATGGGCGTATAGAACTGCTTTCAACACTCCTATAGGTATGTCTCCTTTTAGACTTGTATTTGGGAAACCTTGTCATTTTCCCGTTGAAATAGAGCACCGTGCTCTGTGGGCTATAAAAAGTCTTAACTTCAATATTGATGAGGCGGGTGTCAAACGCAAATTGCAATTGAATGAGATTGATGAAATCCGTAGCGATTCTTACGATCTCGCAAAGGATTATAAAGCTAACATGAAATGTGTTCATGATAAACAAATCTTGCGCAAAGAGTTTATGGTTGGTCAAAAGATTTTACTTTATAACTCCCGTCTACATATTTTCCCAGGGAAACTAAAAACCCGTTGGTCTGGTCCTTTTCAGGTTACTGAAGTCACCCCTTACGGGGCAATCACCTCGGTAAATCCCAAGGATAACAGTACCTTTCAATTCAATGGCCAACGGTTAAAACATTTTCACGAGCTTCTGTCCCCTGATGTAGAGGAAGTCCTTTTACAGGACCCTGTAAATGAGGACTGACCTTCGTCATTTGGTGTACTTCCTTTCACTTCCATATAGTGGTAAGTGCACCATTCAGGTAATCGGGCCCTCCCTATGGAGTGTGTGGCTGTAAGTACCGGATCCTAAGTCCACGTTTCATATAATTCACGTCTTCCACTTTTGCATGTGTTCTCGGTTTTTGAGTCATGTTCCTCTATGGGGTGAATTATGTATTTATTGTTTTTCGTTTTTCTTATAAAAAAAATAATAAATAAATAAATAACAATAATAAAAATAAAAATAAAAAAAATAAAAATAAAAATTCTTAAATCATAGAAATAGCAATCCAACAAGTCTTGGGAATCTGACTTTAAACGACTCACGTTTAAAACAAATTTTGTGTTTAAAAATTTGTTTAGGGGTGGGCAGTCGATCTTTCCATCTGGATTGCTCAAACTTTCCATTGTGTTGCTTAGGCCCGTTAGTCGTAGTTCATTCGGGTTGATGTTATCTATAACATAGATTCCCTTCGTTCGCATAACTTACGCCACTCACGCACTTTGAGGCATTTTCCACCTTCTTATACGTCACCCATGGTTGGAATTGAGTGTTTTATGGATCATTGGATTGGAAATTCTCTACTGATCATTTCCATAACTCATTTGCCAAAATTAGACTAGTAACGAAGCGGCAAATTGAATTTGAAATTGCGCGAAATATCGGAAAAGTTCGGAATCCGAATTAGGCTTGGGCCCAAACCGCACGCACGTCTGTGCGTCTCCTTCCTTCCCAAAAACGCACAGTTTGTTTCCTTCTCCAATCCCGGCGGTTACCAAAGTTTAAAACAAAACTTAAACACCAAAATAAAAAAAAAAAAAAAAAAAAAAAAAAACAAAAACACACCTATCTACACCACGCCCATTGTAACCAACAGCCCGAGTCCTCTCAAACAAAATTTCCACACCACCAAAAACAGCCACCAATTCAAGCTTCCAACCTGCCACCGTACCCACCATCGCCACCACCAGTGTTTTAGGTTGTTTTACATCAAACTCGCCTCCCCCACCTTTTACAAAACCATTGGTTGTTTCAAAAACTTCAATGGCACTACGACGAAGAATTTTGCCGGAACAAGCATTTAGGCCCGACCGTTTCACGCCATTCTACGCGGCGGAGATGATTAGGAGGGATTGGAATGGACTCTGGTACTCGACTGAGGAGTTCTACCACTTTGATTTGGTAGAACAGTTTTATAAGAAGTGAGAATTGGAGGGGGATAAAATTTTCATTAAGGTAGCAAGAACGAGAAAGGAAGTAACGCGACAGTTACTGGCTAAGCTGTTAGGCGTTACGCTTGAAAGCAACCTAGAAACGACCATTCATGAATCCTAGTATACTGGAGTTCCTGCTTTAATGAAAGATACTGTCGTGGAGGGTGAATACAATACGAGTTCTCATTGCGTCCGCCAGGCAACCCTGAGAACCAATCAACTAGCTGTAGCTCAGTGGATTGGTAGGAACGTCCTCGGGAAAGAAAAAGTCAGCGACATCGGTCTGCAATGTCTGCACGTTATCTGGATTTTGCAAATGAATAAGTATAATTTATGCATCCTCGATTTAATTTTTAAGGTGATTAGAGGAGTGGGAAAGAGCATTGCGCCTCTTCCCGTCTTGATCACTAAGATCATGCTCTCATTTAGAGTTGTCACAAAATCTGCCCCTATTATGATCAAGTTGCATTCAAATGCAACTAGTTATGCTGAGTGCATCCAAAAGACTTGGCAGTTGTCGGAAGATGATGTGGTTGATCCGGAGGATGAAAGGGAGGATATGACATGTCTGGATGAAGATGCATTAGATAGTTGTAGTTCTAATTTAGAACGCATGCAAGTGCTGCAAACTGGCTTGTGTTGCATCTATGGTATTTGTGAAGATATCCGAGATAGACATATTGTACTTCGAAATAAACAAACGAACCTTCAGACGAGAGTTGAAATGCTCAAAAGGGGTCAGGAAGATATCTTGTCTAACATGGAGACTATGCACCAGCGCCAATAGGACCACTATATAGTACTAAAGGCTAAGATGGAAGCACAGCGCTTGCTTCAAATAGAGATGCTACGTCGCATGCCAACCTTGGAGGATTCTGGCTCAGACAAGTCTGAGAGGCATGAGCGTCGTCACCGAAGGACAGATGGCTCAAGCCATTCTTCATCCCAGGACCAATCTCCATCTCAGGGTCCGTCTTCATCACGCGGCTAGGTGTTTCGAAGAATGTTGTGTTCTGATATTACTTTGTCGTTATTTATTTTATGGTTTTGTTAGTAGGATTTTATTTCAGTAGTTAAATTTAAATATTAATTTGGTTGTTTTAGATTGGTTGGATTTAATATTATTTTAATAAAATTGGTTACTTTCGAATTGTGCGTGTTTTATCATTAATTTCACCTTCCCGAATTGTTTGGGGGTGGTAATATTTATACCGAGCATAATTCGTTATATGATCATCTTCAGTAAAGTTGTCTTGGAGTAAAGGTTGAGAATATGGCCGATATCGGCATATCTATAAATATGTGTGGTGGTAGCATGAAACCTAGGAGAGTTTAGAAGTTACTATCTAAATCCAGTATAAAAGATACCGGGGTTGTTAGAAAATCAAGAATATGGTTTGTTTCGTTTCGGGTTTGGAATTTTTTCTATTTCGAAATTGCCTTAAACAATTTGGCAACTTTCGATTCATTTTGGAAGCTTCGGAACCTATTTAAACTACCTTCAATCTACACTCACAAACCACACTACACCCCACCATCATCCCTCACCTTTCACTCCAAGCTTTTCCTTCTTTTCCTTTTAAAAACGCAAAGATTTACTTACGGCGCACTGCAAGGCCTCGATGAAGCGCACCCACCCTACATCGCCGAATTTTACTCGAGGCGCACTGCGCCCAAGTTGAGCGACTCGCGCCACAACCTATAACTCAAAAACACCCAAAGTGGAATGCACTGCATACCGACCTCCGTAAACAAAGAAATTTCCAATTTTCTGAGGGTTTTTCCAGGATTTTCGGAGCTGTTCTAGAGAGTAGTTTTGAGATGACATCTCCTATAGTCATTCCTGAACAGTCGTTCGAAGACTTGATGGGAACCGATACCTATGGAGCATCGTTAAAGCGGCGGATCGTCGCGATTAGGATGGCGGCATCTTCTGGTGAGTGATGACGATTCTTTTTCACCTCAGCTAACTGAATTTTTCTATAATCATATTACATTCTATTGTAACCAAGAAAGAGAAGAGAAATTCTCCCTCGCAATTAATGACAGGACTAGGGAATTCAATAAGAATTTGGTAGCTTTGGTTTTGGGATTGCCATTGCCTGACCCAATGCACACGTGGGGGTATATGACCGATAACTCATACCTCTATGAATATGCATATTTCAATGAGTATTATGAGGGAGGGGTATTTCGTGTCATGGACCAAGACCAATATAACATAGCCTTGGGTAGCCTATCCCTGAATGTTGGCACAACCATGTTATTCATCATGATGAATATTTTAGGGGAATGGCAGTTTACTTCTGCTAATAGTACCGCTGGTGACGTTTTCCTTGCTTTAGCTGAGGGACGTCGCCGATATGACATTCCCCGAGTTTTAGTGGCTACTTTTAAAAGAGCCCATACCATGAGGCATAAGTATCTTCTTATGCCTGTCTTGGTTGGCCGCATTATGCGCCGTTGTTTACCGGAATTCTGTACCCAGTTCACGGATTGGAAAAAGGTTGAAATCATGAGACCCACCAATCGCGTGGTCAGATCATTCCGAGCCATGACTTGGCCGGGATGGCAGGTGCAACCACATTTGGTTGCCCCTTACACCCCATTGGACCAAGTAACACTCGAGAGGTTAGCAATGGTTGATGATACACGACGGAAGGCGTGGCAAGTTATTATGGCATGGAAGGATGCGAATGAACCTCACTTCTTTATAGAAGAGGAGGATGACGAGTAAACGTTGGAGTGGAGGTAAGTTTTTAGTTTCAGTTAGTGTCTGCTTATGTCCCAAGCAATTTAATTCTGTTAATCCCATAATGGGTGGAACTCTTACAGAGTTGCGTCAGTTTTTTTTATTTCCTATATTAGTATGTTCTAACCTTGTTTTGCAGATGTTCCAGAATTTCACGCGTTTCCATGGTATTTTTCTACCCTCTTTATTTAAATGCTTTAAGGACAAAGCATGCTTCTTGTTTGGGGGGCATAGAAACACGTGTAATTAAGGCATCTGTTAGAATATAGATATGTATAATATGCATTTGTTTTCAAGTTAAAAATTTCAAAAATATAAATAAATAAGTTTATGCTATACACTTAGGAATATTGGTATTGTTTTCTTTCTCTATGCTCTTAACAATCTAGAAGTCTCACGTAGCTTTTGCATAAGAATAATTGTTAGAAACTTAGGTTAATATGTAGGTAATAATCTTTGCATCTATCTATAAATATATTACATGAGTATCTATGATTGTTAGCAGTAAGTTTCTGAAATCTAGGCTAGAGTACTTATTCTACAAATCCTGTGAGAATATAGCCTAAAGCCTTATATGAGCGAAACATTTGAGAAGTGACACAAGGGAGAAGTAAAATCCGGATAGAGAAATCACACGTCCACTTGCTTGATCACTATGCCATATCTTAAGCGAGAATTTAGGCCCTCTTTGGATCGATATAGCCAGAAATTCAAACCTATGAATTATTTTCCGCTAGTCGCCCCTCTGAGCCTTTCTTTAGCTTTCCATAAACCACAATTCTTTTACCCTGTTACAAAAACAAAACAAAATAAAAAATTCAACTTACCCAATCTAGAATAAGTCTGATAATAGAATGAGTGAAGAAAAAAGAAGAGAAAAACCTGTGTAAACAAAAATTAGTTAGTTGCGTCAGAAAAAGAAAAGAAGTTTCCATCCAAGGAAAAGAAAAAGAAAAATAGAAATAAATAAAAACTCCAAAAATAGAATAAAAAGGAGTCAAAAGCCAAAGAAAAGAAAAAGAAAAATATGGCTAAGGATGGAAACAAAGTATAGAAGCAAAAAGAAAATAACAAAGTTTTTCTCTAAGTTACATAATATGAAGACTCTATTATCTCGGACTTGTCCTTTTGAATATCCATTTCCTTCCTTCTTAAACCATCTCCTAATCCCATGACACCTAATAAAGACCTCTAGCTCAATTAGGAATAGGTTAGTGTGATAGTAAGTGGCAGATGTGTTTGATCGACTCCGCTTCCTTGTTTGTCATTGAGATTGTAAGGTAAAGTGTGCCCACCGCATTAATCGGAGTAGCTTAAACTTGAGCGGAAAAATTAGAGTGGTTTTTGTCTTGACATTTATGTGAGGACCTACTTAAGGACGTTATTCCGAGTTTTCAGAAACGAACCTGCTAGGCATTTCATAGTATTACTCATTGTATATATATTTGTATCATAGATGATTGATTATTATGCATATATTAGTTTAGGTTTTTGACTTGGTTATTCTTATTCATTTGCTAGTGAGATGTATAGATAGTTGAGACATGAATAAGGAAACAATAGTTTTATTTCTTAGTCGTTGTAGTATAGATGAAGTTTGTGATTACCTTCACTGGAAAACTCTCACGAGGCTATAACTCGTCCACTAGGGAATTTCTAGTGGTTTAAGGCCTTGTTGCATATGGTCAATGCAATCGCTCAAATAAATAAACGAGAGTAGTTAGAACTCCATTTTTGGTCACTTATTCTAATTTCTCATATTTGCTTGAGGACAAGCAAAATGCTTTTGGGGGTGGTTTGATAAGAGCCCAAAACTGTAGTTTTAACCGAAGCTTGATCATACTTTTAGACCAATTATGTGAGTAATAATTAAGAGTTAATACTGATTACGTGTTTTTATGCGTTCCAGGCTTCAAAGTCAATTATGTGCAGAAATGTGCCACTTTGATAAGATAAAGGAGCAATAGTTGGTTGCTAAGGAGTTCTATGATTAAAGGCCAAGATTCAAGAAGACAAAGCCTTTCTAAAGCCCGGTCAAAGCTGAAAAGTCAAAGTCAACGCAGGCAGAAACAACACACAAAGTCAGCAGAACTTCCGAAGATCGTATCTTTGGACTCAGACCTTGGAATTGGGTCTACCTTATGTCAAAACGACCGGCTTGGAAAGAGCTTTCCAATGGTCCAAGCCTTGGCCCAATCAGAGGAGCAGAAGTGGACGAAAAGTCTGTCGAAGGCAACTGTAGTTGAAAAGACCTTTTTGGACTAAAAGAATTGGGTTTTGGGCCTGATTCTCTGGCCCAAAACATGGCTCCAAGCCCATGCACGATTTTTGGATCTGAAATATATAAAAACAAAAGCTTAGATCTTTGTTAATGGTAGCTAGTTAGACCTAAAACTATAGATAATTCTAGATCTAGTTTTCATTAAATAAAATTAAGTTTAGTTCATTTCAATTCTTGTTTTAGATTAATCTTTAGAATCATTGTTCTTCATTAGTTTGATAAATAAAATAGCTAGTTTGTCAATTTCGATTTTGTCATTTCAATTTATTGATCTAATTTTAATTCTTGTTGAGTATCATTTCTGAGTTGTTAAATTAGATTGAAGTATTGTTAGTTAAATTAGCCAAGTTAGAATTTTGGTATGATGTTTAGTTATAATTCAATGAGAAATAATGGTTTGATGAATCAAGGCTAAAACCTCCATTAGAGGGGTTGATGAAGCCTTGATGAAAACTTAGTTGTATAGTGTAAAGTAGAGTTGTAGAGTCTATTCCATTCTAGAAGGTCGTGTTTCGCCATGAGAATGGGTGGACGACCTCACATGCTAGTTATAATTGGTAGAAATGCCATGCTAATTAGGGATTAGAATGAGCAATTCTTACCATAAGAACTTAAGAATTGGATTACAACAGTCTATGCTAGGTGATTAAGTTGGATTCGAGGTGGATTCACTTCCCCTCTAATTCTTTATCTAGATTCACATTCAGTATTCCGTAGCATTCCGTTATTCGTAACTTGTCGATTGAATCCACCCCGTAGTATAGAATTCCCCTCGTAAATCTCTCACTAGACATAAGACCGATTAGTTAACTACGAAATCATTCCATGCTAAAGAACTAGGAGTGGAACGAATTTGTTACTCCACTCTATTTTGATAGAATTGAGAGTAGAAAACTTGATAGCAATTAGTAAAATAAGATTTAGTTTACTTACGTTTTGAGTTTCATTGTTCATTTCGTAAGTAAACTTTATCTTTTTACATTTATCAATCCACAACTATTTCTGTTGTTGATATATATGATAGGGTTATATACTAAAACCATTACTTTTGTATTAACTCTAATTCTTTATATTTTGAATGAGAATCATATGAGCAAATATTATGCATATATGTTATTAGTTATATGCATATGTCTAATACTTTATGTTGTAGATGACATGGTGTAAACACACATAAGATCATATCATCAGTACCTTATAAAGTATAAGTAATTGTTCACAACCTAGATGGATTTGGACAAACCATTGGTACGGTTGTAGTATAATCTGGTATTAGTCTATCTTGATTACAGGATTACACTAGTACACTTTGTGTGTATTGAACAGGACCAAGTGAGGTTGTTTCTCTTTATACTAACTATATAAGAGAACAAATGCCTCTGTTATTATGGATGCTTGTCCTCTTAATCCGGATAAAATAATGGGCACTTACGTGCATTGTACATTGCTTTAAATCATCAATGAGCGAGATTCATTTGTGAATCAACAAACTCGATGGATTGGGTAATGACATTATATGTAAGGTGTGTTGTTGATTATAGAAGGAATCTGTGACCCGCAGGAAGTCGGGTTGATGATGTCCCCTTGAGGAGCTCAAAAAGATTGTCATGTAAACCCTGCAGGTGGATTTATTCCGACATGACAATGAGATTGAGTGGTACTACTCAAGGACATAAGAAGTTGATTAATGTAGTTGTCAGTAACTTGACTTAATCAACGGACATTCGATATCTTAAACACGGGGAGATGCACAAGCATATAATATGGAGCCTATAAATGCTGACACATAATTTGGGATTAGGGCGGTAGTGCAACAATGGCCTTTAGTGGAATACGTCATTTGTTAACAGACTTAGGCTATGTGTTCTGGGCGAACATGGGAGGCCCAAGCCCGTTGGGAAGCCCAACCCTTATTTCTCCTCATGGTCCCTGTTGTAGCCTATAAATCGATCCCTTCTCTCCTGGCCGAAATTAACTATTCACTATTCATTTTCCTGGATTGAAAAGATAGGCAAGAAAAGATAGATCCAAAATTAGATCTAGCTTTGTGAGAGAAAAGGGGGTTGGTAGATCGTTGCCCACACAACGTCCAATCTATTGAAAGGAATACAACAGAAGATCAAGGGGTTGATTTGTTGATTCAGATTCATAGCTATTGGATTCTCAGAGTTATCTCAACCGGATTTATAGGTATGTTTTCCTATCCAAAATCGTGAACCCCATTAATTCCGTTGTACGTGGGTTTTCATGGTTTGTAGGAATTTGCATTCTGAAATAACGGTATATATATATATATATATATATATCCGAAATAGTTGTGGATCAAGCCATAAATAATATTTATTAGATAAAGTCTCTAGTATCTGATGATAAAAGACTCATTTTGTTCTTCGGTGTACTCCATTCCACTCTTATATTTTGGTAGTACACCATTAAGGTAGCCGGGCTCTCCTTTTGGAGTGTGTGCAGGCTGTAAGTACCAAATCCTAAGTCCACGGTTAACATAATTCACGTTTTCAACTCTTGCATGCTTTCCCAGTTTTTGAGTCATGTTTCTCTATGGTGTGAATTATGTCTTTATTGCTTTATTGTTTTCCTTTATATTATACTTATTCATAAAAAAAAATAGAAAATGTTAAAAACCATAGAAATTGTAATCTAGCAAGTCTCGGGAATCTGACTTTAAAAGACCCACGTGTTTAAACAAATTTTCTAAACCATGTTTTCAAAATTTGCTTGGGGATGGGGTGTTTTGTCTTTCCTTTCTTTATCGCTCAACTTCCTATTCTTGTTTTTTATGCCGTTTAGTCGTATTTTGATTTGGGTTGACACTATCTATGAATTTAGATTCCTTTTGCTCACATAACTTATGTTATTCACGCACTTCGAGGCATTTTCCATTTTATTATATGTCAACCATGGTTAGATTTGAGTTTTTTATAGATCATTCTATTGTACTCTCTTTGCTAATCATTTTCATAACTCATTCACAAAAATCAGACCGTTAACGAATCGGGTATTTTAGTTTTAAGTTTACGAGGCATAAGGACAGGATGGGTATTTTATGTATTGATATGGGCATGGGCCCGAAAGCTAAAAACACAACGCGGTCACGTGCCTCACACGTGACCCCCTTTTAAACACCAAATCACATTTTCTTCTCTCTTCTCCGCATCCACATCTCTAAACCCTTATGACATTGAACCACCTTGCCAACACATAGTATAAGCGCACAAGAACCTTTACCTCTACACAGTTACCCCCCAAATTTGAACCGAGTCATTTCCATTCATAACCCAACTTCACCATCACTAAAAATTTCAATTCCAGTCGTCATGAATCCTCGAACCCCAAAAATCCTTCCAGAATAAATTTTTACTAGTGCTCAGTTTACACCGTTTTTCGATGCAGAAATGCGCGTTAGGAAGTGGGATAGTTTGTGGTATTTGACTGAGGATTTTTATTATTTGGATTTAGTTTTGTCCTTTTACAAGAACAGGAAGGTTGAAGGTAATAGGCTTTTTATGGATTTGGATGATGGTTGGAGTGAATTAACTAGAGGGAGGTTGGCTGAGATTACTAGCATTGAGGAAAGGAATGTTGTACTCACGATGCAGCAATCTCAGTTTGGGGGTATAACACTGCTAATGATGGAGACAGTCTTGGAAGGACGATACAATACGAGTTCGCATTGTGTTCGTCAGAAGTCCCTGAAGAGGAACCAACTAGTCGTGGCTCAGTGGGTTGGCAGGAACGTCATTTCCACCACAAAAGTCAGTGACATAAGTTCAAATTGTCTGCACGTTCTATGGACTCTATAGACCCGAAGGTATGGGTTTTGTTTGCTTGAGTTTATAATTAATGAGATTATCAGAGTTGGTGGTACTACAGCCGCTTTCCCTGTTTTGATAACGAAAGTAATGTTGTTGTGGGGATGTGTGTTGGGTTCGGATAAGGTTAAGTTGAAGGTGCATGAGAATGCATGGATTTATAGAGAGTGTGTTCAGAAAGATTGGAATGTGCCTGAAGTGTTGGCTGCTGAAATGGAGTCGGAGGAGGAGGACGATGCTGCCTGTTTTGATGCAGGAGCTTTGGAGTTGGCTACTACTGATAGAGCCCATTTTTCCTTACTTCATCGAGGCCTTCGAACTCTCCATACTCATCATGAGACGATTCGAATAGGCCAGCATTCTCTTGATGACCTTTGTGAGGCCATTTAGACTAGGTAAGGCACACTTATCAGTAACCAATCTAAACTTCAAGAGTCTATTTAGTTGCTCAGTGATAGTAACCAGGATATCTAGGATAACATGGAGTCTCTCGCTCTATCTAATAAGGAGCGTTGGGAAGCCATGGATGTATTAATGGAGCAACAACGCAAGTTTCAAGTCAAAGTTTTACAATGCCTGCCACCGCATGAAGGTTCTTCTTCTTATGAATCTGGGAGGCATGAGCGTCGTCGGCATAGGATGGATGACTCTGGCCCATCCTCATCTCATGGCTAGTTCTTTGTTGTATTATTGTTATTTTAAGCCTATTTCCCTGTTTTTCATAGAATAATGTTTATTTCCAGTTGTTGCGTTAAGTAGTTACTTTTGGATTTTGGATTTGGTTAATTAGTTAAATGTCAAGTTAGTTTAAATTTTGTTCGAGTATGCTATCTATTTTTCATGAATCCCACCTTCCCGACTTGTTTGGGGGTGGTCTTCTTTGTTTAGCATTGTATTTTACCCTATCCACCTGTATTTGGAATGTAATGTTGCAGGGTTTTGAAAATATTGTTTGTGTGAGCGTGTTGCTAATATGGTGTAGCTAGAATTAGCTACTCTTTGTTCTACATCTCTCACTCACACATTTCACTCACACCATTCACTTCCACTTCAATCCAGAAATAGTACACGGAGCGCGCCCACACTTCCTTTTGCCTATACACAGAGCGTGCATGCCCCAAAAACACTGGAGTTCTTGCCAAGCCAAAGCGTGCCCGCGCTTTTATAAAGGCTATTCAAAGCGCGCCAGCGCCTTCACATCAACGCAATTCCAGTTTTTTTTTTTTTTGTGTTTTTCTGCAGTCACTTCTAGGAGTTTAGTAGTGTATTATAATGGATATGAGGTAAGTTTTAATTTTTGTTCGTGTGTGCTTATGTCCCAAGCAATTTAATTTTTGTTATCCCCATAACGGGTAGAACTCGTATAGAGTTGCGTCTGTATTTATTTATCTATATTAGTATGTTATAAATTTTTTTTGCAGGTGTTCTTCAATTATCACACATTTCTATGGTATTTCCTACCCTTCTTATTTTTATACTTTGAGGACAAAGCATGTTCTTGTTTGGGGGTGGCATAGAAACACGCGTAAATTAAGGCACCTATTTGGATAATACATGTATAATATGCACTTGTTTTATAGTAAAAAATTCAAAAATTCAAAAATATAAATAAAAATTTTATGCTATACACTTAGGAATATTGGTATTGTTTCTTTCTCCATGATGATAATAGTCTAGATATTTCACATTAGCTCTTATATTAGAATAGTTTTTAGAAATTTAGGTTAATATGTAGGTAATAATCATTGAATCTTTCTATAAATATATTGCATGAGTATCTATGATTGTTTGGCAGTATGTTCTGAAATCTAGGTTAGAGTACTTATTCTACAAATCCTGTGAGAATATAGCCTAAAGCCTTATATTAGTGAAATATTTGAGAAATGACACAAGGGAGAAGTAAATTCCGAATAGAGAAATCACACGTCCACTTGCTTGATCACTATACCATATCCTAAGAGAGAATTTAGGCCCTTTTTGGGTCGATATAGCCAGAAATTCAAACCTATATGAAATTATTTTCCGTTAGTCGCCCCTCTGAGCCTTTCTTTAGCCTTTCATAAACCGCAAATCCTTTACCTTTTTATACAAAACAAAATAAAAATAAAAATTAGCCTACCCATTTTTTAATGAGTTTGAGAATAGAGATGAAATGAAGAATAGAAAAGAGAAAGACTTGTGAAACCAAGAATTTGTTAGTTGCTTCAAATAAGAAAAGAAAATTTCCATCCAAAGAAATGAAAAGAAAATAAAAAGTTAGAACTCCAAAAACATAATCAAAGGAGTCAAAAGCAAAAAGAAAAAGAAACAAATATGGCTAAGGATGGAAACAAAGTGTAGAAGCAAAGTAAGAACAAGGTTTCCACTAGTTACATATTATGAAGACTCTATTATCTCAGACTTGTTCTTTTTGATTATCCATTTCCTTCCTTCTTAAACCATCTCCTAATCCCCGCAACACCTAATAAAAACCTCTAACTTAATTAGGAATAGGTTAGTGTGATAGTAAGTGGCAGATGTGTTTGATCGACTTTGGCTTCCTTATGTGTCATTGAGATTGTAAGGTAAAGTGTGCCCACTGCACACTGGAGTGAGCGAAACTTGACTAGAAAAATCAGAGTGTTTTTGTCTTGACATATATGTGAGGACCTTCTTAAGGACGCTATTCTAAAGTTTCAGAAATAGACCTGTTATTGCATTTCATAGCATAGTTCATTATATATATGTTTATCCGTAGATGATTGATTATTATGCACGTATTAGCTTAAATTTCGACTTGATTATTCTATATTCATTGCTAGTGAGATGTATAGATATCTAAGAATAAAGTAGGAAATAATAATTTTATTTCTTAGTCATTGTAGTATAGATGACGTTTGTGAGTACCTTCTCTAGAAAACTCTCACGAGGCTATAACTTGTCTGCTAGGGAATTCCTAGTGGTTTAAGACTTTGTTGCTTATGGTCAATGCAATCGCACTTGGCGAAAAGAGATTAGTTTGAACTCCATTTTTGGTCACTTGTATTAATTTCTCATATTTGCTTGAGGACAAGCAAAATGTTGTTTGGGGGTGGTTTGATAAGAGACTAAAAATGTAGTTTTAACCCCTTAATAACATTACATTTAGACCAAATATGTCACTTTTGTGAGATAAAGGAGCAAAGGTTGGTTGCTAATAAGTTCTATGATTAAAGGCCAATATTTAGGAAGAAAAAGCCTTTTTAAAGCCCGGTCAAAGTTGAAAAGTCAAAGTCAACGCGGGCAGAAAAGTCAACAGACCTCAGAATTGGGCCTATTATATGTTAGAATGACCGGCTCGGAAAGATATTTTTAATGGTCTAGTCCTTAACCCAATTAGAGGAGCAAAAGTGGACGAAAAGGCTGTTACAGTAATTTCCAGCAGAGAAACCCTTTTTGGACTTAGGTAATTAGGTTTTGGGCTTGATTTAAGGGCCCAAAACAAGACTCCAAAGCCCATGCACGAAAATGTAAGCCTAGCCCTCTCTTATATAAAGAGGACTAAGGCATAAGTCTCCATATAATTACTTAGTTAGACCCTAGACTTAGTTATTATTTTAGTTAAACTTATGTTTTAATTCATTAGCTCTTCCATTAGTGTTAAGTTAGTTATTTGTTCTTCATTATTCAATTAGATTAATAAAATCCAAGTTTGCTCTTCATTATGTCTTCTTCTTATATTTATATTAATGATAGTCTAATGACTTATAGCTAAACCTCCATTAGAGGGGTTTGATGAAGCTTGATGAAGACTTGATGTGTTTAGTTAGGATTATTGCTTTTTAAGAGTTTCAGTCTAGTAGGTTAGTTGATTTGCCATGAGAATTGGTTGAACTTCCTCACATGCTAATTATTAGTTGGCAGAGATTGCCATGAGTAATTAGAGATCAAACACTTAATCTTATTTGGTTAGGATTGCAATAATCTACACTAGCATATTAGGAATACATCAAGTGGAATCAAATCCCCTTAATCCCTTCTCCATATTCACATTTTAGTATTCAATTATCATTTTATAAGTTAAAACATCTAAATTAGTTCAATAGCCATATTAGTATAATTTCAATTCATTACTCTCATTTGTTTTGTTATAATCGATTAAACTAGTGGAAACTTATATTTAACAAGCTAGAAGTGGAACGAATTCTCTACTCCACATATTTCACGATAACCGAGAGTAGATAACTTTTATATAATAGCAGTAAATAAGCATTTAGTTTTATTTATTCATAGCATAAATAGTTAAGAGTAGGTAAAACTATTGTTTTACAGTTTATCACCCAACATAGTGTCTAACTTCACTCATGAAGAGGCTGTTGGAGTTTAGGCTATGAACAGTAGAGTTTTTGATTCCTATTCTTCATCATCAACAAGAGCAGAGTCATCGTTTTCCACCTCAGGTGCGGATAATAGTATCAATGTAGTGAATGAAACTAAGTTTATCTCAAGAGCGGTGAATTGGGCAGACTTGGTTGATGATGAGGACATATTGGATGATGGTGATGAACCATGGCAGAGGATACCCAAGAAGAAATATAAACCACAATGGATATTGCAGGAACACTCTCCTCCATCCACAAGGGCAAGAAAAACTCCAAAACTGAAGAAATGAATGTTCTCTTCTAGAATCTTTGCGGGTTGAAAAGAACCTCACCGACCAATTACTTAGAAGAAATAATCCAGAAGTATAAGCTTGACCTCATTGGACTGGCTGAACCTCTTATTGCCCCCACAGTGACTCCAAAGGTCCTTTTAAACTATGGCTACAATACAGATTTTGCCTATAACCATACACCGCTTCGTACAGGCAATATATGGATTTTTTGGAGGAAAGAGTTAACGGTGAATGTGGTTTCTTCATCCAACCAGCAGATTATGGTGGCAATCAATTTGAATACCATCTCTTTTATCCACGCCAAATGCTTTTTCATTCAAAGAAGAGCCCTTTGGAAAGAGCTTGATGATTTTGGTGCTCTAAACTGCTCTTGGATGGCAATTGGGGACTTTAATATTGTTGCTACAAGTTCTGAGGAGAAAGGAGGTCATCATCCGAATCAGAGAGCTAGGAATGAGTTCGTTGACTTCATTAATAACAATTCCCTTCAGGATACTACCACCCTTGGCCTCAGGTATTCTTGGTGCAATAGGCGGATAGGGAATAAGAGGATTTTGGCGAAGCTAGACAGAGCTTTGGTCAATAACAGCTGGCATTTAGAGAATCAGAAATGGAGATGCAAAATTCTGCCAAGGAAATTTTCTGATCATTCGCCAGTCATCGGATGGTGCAATAAAAACCTGAGACCTTCGAACGTTCCTTTCAGATTCAGGAACATATGGCTGGAACATTCCCAGTTTATGGACTTGGTGAGAAAGAGTTGGAATGAACCCATGGATGATGTCCCTATTCAGCTAGTGATACGCAAACTGAATAGGCTTAAAATCGCTCTAAAGGAATGGCACAAGATAACTTATTGGGGGAACAAAGACACACTCAAACAAGCAAATCTATCACTCCAAGAGTTACAGAAACAACAAGAACATGAGTCTTTAGACCTTCAGTTGCATCTCCGGGAACTTGAAATGGAGAAACTCATTGATCAATTAATGCAAACATAAGCAACCATGTGGAAACAAAGATCATGCATCAAGGAGGAGATTGAGGGAGACAGAAATTCTGCCTACTTCAAAGCTAAAGTAAAAATTTGTCAGGCCAAAGCATTCATCAAGGAACTAAGAATAGCTGAGGGAAACATTCTGCAAGACCAAAAGTCCATCAAGGAATTCTTGGTTCAATCTTATGAAGAAAAGTTTAAAGCAAGACCGGTAGAGCATAATCAAGAGCTTATGGACCATATCCCACATCTAGTCACAGATTCCCAAAATGCTTATCTCATGGCAATTCCTGATTGGATGGAGATCACGACTACAGTTATGAACATGGATCCCAATAGTTCTCTGGGGCCCGATAGATTCCAGGGAATGTTTTTCCAAAAATGTTGGAGCATTGTTAGAATCGATGTGTGTCAAGCCATCTGCTCATTCTTCTCAAATCAGAACATTCCTCAAGGAATGAACTTAAATTTCTTAGTATTGATTCCCAAGTGCAAAAATGCTATGGAAATTGGCCAGTTTAGGCCTATTTGCCCGAGTAACTTTCTATTCAAGATTGTTACAAAAATTCTTGCAAACTGGCTAACTTCTACTGCCAAACGAATTATTTGTTATGAGCAACATGGATTGTTGGAGGGAAGAACAGGTAGCACTGCCATTGCCATGGCATCCGAACTCATCAATGACATACATATCAAAAGAAGGGGCAAAAATGCAGTCATCAAACTAGACATTTCCCAAGCATTTGATTCACTTAGCTGGGAATTCCTTTATCTGGTCCTCAACAGATTCGACTTCTACACAAAATTCTGCGACATGATTATGAAGGTATTCAACAATGCTAAAATCTCTATTATGATAAACGGCAGACCTTGTGGCTTCTTTGGCACAGGGAGAGGACTCTGGCAAGGAGATCCCCTGTCTCCTATTCTCTTTGCCCTTGCCAAGGACACGCTTAGCAGAGCCATTATAAGGCTCCATTTCTCAAGCAGAATCACTTTTATGGCTTTTGCGGGAAAATGTCCGTCACCCTCTCACCTCCTTTTTGCAGATGATATCGTATTATTTGCAAATGGAAGTTTAAAAGGCCTAGCATACTTGAGGAATGCATTGGAGGCATACTAAAAGGTAGCTGGTCAGCTAATAAACAAAGGGAAAAACAAGTTGTTTCTCGGTAGCACGGCTACCACCAAGAGAAGAAAGGTGGAAACCTTGTTTGATATGAAGGAAGGACACCTACCAGAAAACTATTTGGGTGTTCCCCTCTTTAAGGGAAGAGTCTGTCACACCAACATTCAGAATCTGGTGGACAAGATTAAAAACAGAGCAAGTGGATGGGCCGGAAGACTACTTTTGTTTTCAGGGTTGAGTTGTCTTGGCACAATTTATTCTAAATAGCATTCCCGTGTATAACATGAGCATCTACAAGTGGCCTCAGAAAAGCATCAAAGAAGGAGAAGAAGCCATCATAAACTTCATATGGTCAGGCAATCCCACAGTGAGGAAGTCCATTACTCTCAAATGGGCAAAAGTTTGCAAACCAAAGATTGAAGGAGGGCTCAGCATCCGGTCTCTCAAGGAGTTGAATCTATCACTCCTCATGAAACTAGCATGACAACCTCTAACCATGGACAACTCTTGGTCCAAGTACATGGAACAAAAGTATACAATGAAAATTGGTTGCCTATTATAAGTGTTCCTCCATTTGGGCTTGGATTAAGTGGGCTTTGGAATCCATGAGAAACTATATTTCTTGGGCCATTGGCAATGGTACTGCAGTGGACATGTGGCGAGATGCTTGGGCTGGGCCTATGATAAAACATAAAAAGATATAAGTTTACCTACGAAATGAACGATGAAACTCAAAACATAAGTAAACTAAAACTTAATATGTGCCTATATTTATCAAAGATTTCTACTCTCAATCCTATGAGATATAGTGGAGTAGATGATTCGTTCCACTCCTAGTCCTTCCGCATGGTAATGTTCTCTACGTATAAATAATCGGTCTTAAAGTCTAATGAGAGATTTATGAAATGGCAACTAGACTACGATGCAACTACCCACAAGATGCAACTAGTCGACTAATAGAACAACTATGGGAATGCTATGTAACGCCCGTATTTTTAAATACATATTTTTCTATTTAATAAATTAATTAAATTATTTATTTTTAAAAATTCGTCGGATTGGACTCGGGATACGTGGGCCTGGTTTTGGGCCCGAGTCTGTGTTGGGCTTGGGTTTCGGACCCAAGTATATAAACACATTGTTCTGGAAAATAGGGTTCAGAGAAAAATAAAATAATGAAAATGGAGGCAGAGAGAGAAGCTGGATTTCTGGAGGGTGGAGCGCGACGGCTCGGACTCGGAGAAATTCGTAGGAGCTGTTCATACAGGTGAGTAGCTATTTTGCTATTTCACCGGAATACAGAAACCGTTTTACTGTCCAATGTTTTCACTAGATTTTACTGTTAATTTATTCGGTTAGTGTTAATCGTCTGGTAGTTCTGTAGTTGTTAAAAATGTGTTTAAACTGTCTTTAGAAAACACTGTTGAACTGTGCCTTAAACTGTCGAAGCTTCGAGAAGCTGTCAATGCCGCGAGCCAAACCAACGTTTGTTATTTATATTGTTGTGTTGGTTGATAAAGGGTTAATGTTTGGTCGATTGAGTGTTGGGTATGCTGAAGGGGTGTGTAGGTGGGTGCTGTTGCAGGTGGAAGAAGGCGTCCATTTTTGAGTTTTGGGAAAACTCAGTTGGGTTGTTTTAGTTTAATTAAAACTGTAGTGCTTTCATCTAGATAAAAAAATTGATGGGTTCATAGTGATCGTAGTGTGTGTGTGTGGGTTGTAATGGGAGCTGTCGAAGCTCTGTCGAAGCTTCGTTAATGGCAGCTCAAACTCTAGTACCGTTTTTATTGTGTTGATTGCTTGGTTGGCTGGAGACAGATGAAATTTGTGGTTGGATGAGGTTGTAGGTGATGGGTAGCTAGTGTAGAGTGTTTGAGTGCGTGGGGGGCTGTTGAATGGTGGTAGAAGCCATTAATGGCGGCACGCCCAGACGTCCTCCAGTAAATCATTTTTTTTTATGTTTTTGATGGTTTTGTTGATTATTTGATATGATTGTGGGTTGTTTGATAATGTTTGGTGGTAGTGGGGATGGTTGGGGCTGTCGAGTGGAGGTGGAAGAACCTTTAATGGCAGCCGAAAATTTTAGATCTAGATTTGGAGAAGATGGTGGATTTAAGAGTTGGGATTTTTGGCTTTGTTAATGTTGTGGGGGTTTTTCCCCTAAGCATTTTCGGGCATATGTTTGGAGGGTGGCGATCGGATTTGTGGTGGGCGGATTGGGGGCTGTGGGTGGGTGGAGGAGATGATGAAGCATTACTTTTCTCTTGGGCTTGGGCCTTAGGCCGTTTGGTTGGGCCAAAAGCTCTAATTTTATGTGGGCCAGTTCTATTTATTTGGTTGGGCCCGATTTTAAGTTATCTTTGGACCAGTTTAATTAAGTTTAGTTTTGAGCGAACTTCGGTTGTGTTTTGGGCTGCTCAAGATTATAAGTTTTTGAGCTCGTTTCTAATATTGTTTAGAATTGACCCATAGGACTTAAAATAGATCTAAGTGGATCTCTAAATGTTTAAACTTTTCGGGTTCTAAGGTTTGGGCTTGGCGGTTAGGTCCGGACTATGACCTTGGTCATGAGCCCATGAGCCATGCACCTTTGACCTTAGCCATGAACCATGGCTATGACCTCTAAACTTGTCGAACCTAAAAAGCACGGTTTGACTTTGACAATGATGAATTGACTTTGACCCGGGACACATTGACTTTGACCGGGACGGTTTGACTTTGACAGGACATGTTGACTTTGACTTTGACTATGACATGTTGAGTTTGACCTTGATCATGATGTGTTGACCTTTGACCGTTGACTTTGACTGTTGACCATTGACTTTGACCGTTGGTAGGAATGTTGACTTTTCAGCTTTTTCACATATTTGATTATATGGATAAATATAGTAATAAAATATTGTTGAGATTGTATAACTTGGTTTGTCATTATCTAATTTAGATTTGACGCGTGAGTAGTGTGTAAAAGCATATATATATTGGGCTTTGATTGTGGACCGTGGAATTTGTTTATTTGTGCTCACGTTTTATGTGTATATTGTATGGACAATCAAATGCTAAAATCTTTGTGGAAGCTTGTATAAATTTGGTGGTCATTATCTAATTAAGATTTGACATTGATGTTGTGTATTTTTGACACGTGACGATATTGAGATGTTAGGAGACTTTATATTCCTAATACGTTATAATAAAAATGTATGTGATACGTTGAAGCATTGTGACATGATATAATATGCTGGGATATTTATATTAATGCAATATCTTGGAGAAATGTATATACACTCCATTATTTTATATGTGAGATACTAATATAGTATTGGTGAATATTTGCCCACGGGAGTGTGGTGTAGTGCAATAATATATTGGCACGTGAAAGAATGAAATTTGGTTATGAGATATAATTGTGATGTTTCTAGATATTGTGGCTTAGTGCAATAATATATTGGCACGTGAAAGAATGAAAATGGTTATGAGATATATTCGAGACATTTCTAAATATTGTGGCTTAGTGCAATAATGTATTTGACATGCACGTAATATAGTGAAACGTTTATGAGTCATAAATGTATGACACCTGAATAAATTACGTAACGAAAATCCTAGAACCTGACTACCACAACTCATGTGATCTGCCCTGTGTGGGCGTATTTGATATATAAGATGTTGTATATATATGAGATGTTGATTGACCCATGTGTTGGGCAATCGTAGCCGAATAGTGGCTTGATATATAAGATGTTGATATATAAGATGTTGTATATATATGAGATGTTGATTGACCCATGTGTTGGGCAATCGTAGCCGAATAGTGGCTTGATATATAAGATGTTGATATATAAGATGTTGTATATATATGAGATGTTGATTGACCCATGTGTTGGGCAATCGTAGCCGAATAGTGGCTTGATTATTCCGTTCGCAAAATAGAACGAGATGCGCAATATTTTATGCCGAATAGTGGCATTACTTACATAATTGCTTCCGTGTGAGGATTTACCTGGTGTGCGGCATCCCGCTCAGGGTAGTTACGCACGGAGTGGCTCATTATGTAAGGGAGGCATGTGGATGTACATGTTCGGCGTTGGGTAGCGATTGTGGTAGCCAGGGAAACTAGGTAAGACATAGATACGACGTGATTTTAGGGACACGCAAAGAAAGCCTGAAATAATCTAATTATGGTAATGTGTTGGTTAATGATGTATCTTTAGATAGATGATTGTATATGCTTGGCTGGTTATAGTTTAGTTAGAACCTAAGGCGCCTCGATGGAGGAACTACATGCCTTATTTATTATGAGTATAGTTTGTTGTGTGGTTAGTGGGAAGTTAAAGTACCTCGATTGGAGGAGGAACTACCGCCTTAGTTATTGAACTTAAGGATGTTGTATTAGTCGTTGAAAGTTAAGGCTTCTTTGGAGGAACTAAGCGCCATATAGATTATGTATATATTTGTATAAGTATATGTTGTTTTTAGAGCTACTCACACCAGCATTTTTATAATGCTGACCCGATTTGCATGTTTGCTTATCGGGTGTGTTCATTCAATGAACATAGTTGATAAGTTTTGACAGGGTTTAGTGTTGAAGAAGAGTGGTTCTTGCTTGGTTTTCGTTAAGCGTTGCATCTCGGGATCTGTTTTGTTTTCCCTTAAGGTGATATAGATTTTTAGTCTAGACGATGTTTTACGTATTTTCATTTGTAATTTAATTAAAGAGTTATTGAAAAGAGATTTGTAACCTAATCTTATTTTGTAAATTTTCGTAAGGAAAAGGACTTTTGTTTAAAAGTAAATATTATTGATTTTTAATTATCCGCATATTTAAACTGTTTATGGGTTTTTGGAAGTGGAGAGTGCGTCACACCTCGGAGATCGAAGAGTCGGGGACAAATAATGTTTTTTCGAATTCTGTCGAAATTCGGGGTGTGACATGCTACGTCGATTCTATGCTAAGGAGTTAGAGGGGGATTCATTCCACCTTAACTCGACCTAATCCTACTAACGACGAATTATCGTAATCCGAATTGAATCCCGAGAACAATCAACTGGGTTACTCCTAATCCCTAATTACACATGGCATTTCTACCAATTCATAACTAGCATGTGAACGATTACACCCATTCTCATGGTGAACTAATCGTTTCTAGAGTGGAAAGGAAATTACGACGACTCTACAATAATCGGAATCAAGCTTTCATCAAGGCTTCTCAACCCCCTCTAATGGAGGTTTAGCCGAGAATCATCACGCTATCATTCCCAATGGAATTCAAACAAGACATGGTATAAAGATTTGAACTTTACTTGTTTAAACTGAATTCAAAACTACTCATGCAATAATTGAATTAAACTAATAATAACAAGTAATTGAATCTAATAATTGAAACTAAACAATTAATGGAAATGAAACTAGATTATCAAGAACACGATTTTATTAATCTAATGAATAATAAAACAATGATTCAAATACTAAATTAATAATCTACTTGTTCTAAAGTAATTAATTAAACATGAAACTAGATCTAAAACAAGATATGAAAAACTAATTAATTAACTAATTGAAATTCTAAAACTAAGTTCTAAAACTAATTAATGGAGGCTAACTAATGTAGGTCTAACTATCTACCATTAACAAAGAGTCAAGCTCTTGTTTTTATACTTTCAGATCCAAAAATCGTGCATGGGCTTGGATCCATGTTTTGGGCCAGAGAATCAGGTCCAAAACCCAATTCTTTCAGTCCAAAAAGGCCCCTTCAGCTGCAGTTGGCTTCAACAGACTTTTTGTCCACTTTTACTCCTCTGATTGGGTTAAGGCTTAGACCATTGGAAAGCTCTTTCCGAGCCGGTCATTTGACATAAGGTAGGCCCAATTCCGAGGTCTGAGTCCAAAGATATGGCCTTCGAAAGTTCGGTTGACTTTGAGTGTTATTTCTGCCTGTGTCGACTTTTCAGCTTTTGACCGGGCTTTAGAAAGGCTTTGTCTTCTTGAATCTTGGCCTTTAATCACAAAACTCCTTAGCAACTAACCTTTGCTCCTTTATCTCGCTAAAGTGGCACATTTCTGCACATAATGGACTTTGAAGCCTGAAATACATAAAAACACGTAATCAGTATTAACTCTTAATTATTACTCACATAATTGGTCTAAAAGTATGATGGTTAAGGGGTTAAAACTACAGTTTTGGGCTCTTATCAAACCACCCCCAAACAGCATTTTGCTTGTCCTCAAGCAAAGATGAGAAATTAGAATAAGTGACCAAAAATGGAGTTCTATCTATTCTCGTTCCGCTGAGTGCGATTGCATTGGCCATATGCAACAAGGCCTTAAACCACTAGGAATTCTCTAGTGGACCAGTTATAGCCTCGTGAGAGTTTTCCAGTGAAGGTACTCACAAACTTCATCTATACTATAACGACTAAGAAATAAAACTATTGTTTCCTTATTCATGCTTTAAATTAACTATACCTCTCACTAGCAATGCATATAGAGTAATCAAGTAGAAACCTAAGATAATATATGCATAATTGATAAAAGAATAAAATTGAATAGTCTACCTACGAAATGAACGATGAATTCAAAACGTAAGTAAACTAAAACTTAACTTTTCTATGTGTTCTCTATATCAAAGATTTGTCTACTCTCTATCTTGCGATAGTGCGGAGTAGGAAGTTCTTTCCACTCCTAGTCCTTCCGCATGTTGTGTTCTCGTATTCTAATTACTCTCTCTAAGTCTAGAGAGATTTACGAGGTGTTATGCTACAATGCAACTACCCACAAGTTACAAATACTCAAACTGATTGATTCAACTCACGGAAATGCTACGTTGATTCTATATTGAGGAATTAGGGGATTGATTCCACCTTAACTCAACTTAACTCTCTAACGACTAATCTTCGTAATCCAAATTGAACTGCTACGCAGAACAATTGGTTCTTCCTAATCCCTAATTACACATGGCATTTCTACCAATTAAGTAACTAAGCGTGTGAGCGATTAACCCCATTCTCATGGTGAATTAATCGTTTCTAGAGTGGAATAGGAAATTACGGCGAATTCTACGATCGGAATCAAGCTTTCATCAAGGCTTCTCAACCCCCTCTAATGGAGGTTTAGCCAAGAATCATTCCGCTATCATTTCCATATGAATCTAAACTAAACATAATATAAAGAATTGAACTTTACTTAATTTAACTAACAATACTTCAATCTAATTAAACTAAGAAATGATAACAAACAAGAATTTAAACTAGATCTATAAATGTAAAATGACAAAATCGAAATGACTAATAATAACTATTTTATTTATCTAATGAAATGAAGAACAATGATTCAAATGTTTAAACTAAAACAAGAACTTGAAACTAATTAATTAAAACTAATTAAATCTAGATCTACTTTTTCTAACCTAGCTACCATTACAAGGAACTAGTTTTCTAAATAAAACTAGATAATTTAAGAACTAAGTTTTACTTTGTTTTTATATGTTTCAGATCCAAAAATCGTGCATGGGCTTGGAGCCATGTTTTGGGCCAGAGAATCAGGCCCAAAACCCAATTCTTTCAGTCCAAAAAGGGCTCTTCAGCTGCAGTTTGCTTCGACAGATGTTTTGTCAACTTTTGGTCCTCTGATTGGGTCAAGGCTTGGACCATTGGAAAACTCTTTCCGAGCCGGTCGTTTTGACATAAGGTAGACCCAATTCTGAGGTCTGAGTCCAAAGATATGGTTTTCGGAAGTTCTGCTAACTTTGTGCACTGTTTCTGCCCGCGTGGACTTTGACTTTTCATCTTTTGACCGGGCTTTACAAAGGCTTTGTCTTCTTGAATCTTGGCCTTTAATCATAGAACTTCTTAGCAACCAACCCTTGCTCCATTATCTCGCTAAAGTGGTACATATCTGCACATAATGGACTTTGAAGCCTGAAATACATAAAAACACGTAATCAGTATTAACTCTTAATTATTACTCACATAATTGGTCTAAAAGTATGATTATTAAGGGGTTAAAACTACAGTTTTGGGCTCTTATCAAACCACCCCCAAACAGTATTTTGCTTGTCCTCAAGCAAATATGAGAAATTAGAATAAGTGACCAAAAATGGAGTTCTAACTACTCTCGTTTCGCTGAGTGCGATTGCATTTACCATATTCAATAAGGCCTTAAACCACTAGGAATTCCCTAGTGGACGAGTTATAGCCTCGTGAGAGTTTTCCAGTGAAGGTACTCACAAACTTCATCTATACTACAATGACTAAGAAATAAAACTATTATTTCCTCATTCATGTCTCAACTATCTATACATCTCACTAGCAAATGAATAAGAATAACCAAGTCAAAACCTAAGCTAATATATGCATAATAATCAATCATCTATGATACAAATATATATACTATGAGTAATACTATGAAATGCAATAGCAGGTCCGTTTTCTGAAAAACTTCGGAATAATAGCATCCTTAAGTAGGTCCTCACATAAAAGTCAAGACAAAAATCACTCGATTTTTCGGCTCAAGTTTTGCTACTCCAATTATGCAATGGGCACACTTTACCTTACAACCTCAATGACACACTAGGAAGCCGGAGTCGATCAAACACATCTGCCACTTACTATCACACTAACTTATTCCTAATTGAGCTAGAGGTCTTTATTAGGTGTTCAAGGGGATTAGGAGATGGTTTAAGAAGGAAGGAAATGGATATTCAAAAGGACAAGTCTGAGATAATAGAGTCTTCATATTATGTAACTTAGAGAAAACCTTGTTATTTTCTTTTGCTTCTATACTTTGTTTCCATCCTTAGCCATATTTTTCTTTTTCTTTTCTTTGGCTTTTGACTCCCTTTTATTCTATTGTTGGAGTTTTTATTTACTTCGATTTTTCTTTTTCTTTTCCTTGGATGGAAACTTCTTTTCTTTTTCTGAAGCAACTAACTAATTTTTGTTTACACAGGTTTTTCTCTTCTTCTTTCTTCCTCATTCTATTCTCGGACTTATTCTAAATTGGGTAGGTTGATTTTTTTTTTATTATTATTATTATTATTTTTTTGTAACAGGGTAAAGGATTTGTGGTTTATGAAAGGCTAAAGAAAGGCTCAGAGGGGCGACTAGCGGAAAATAATTCATAGGTTTGAATTTCTGGCTATATCGATCCAAAGAGGCCTAAATTCTCGCTTAGGATATGGTATAGTGATCAAGCAAGTGGACGTGTGATTTCTCTATCCGGATTTTACTTCTCCCTTGTGTCATTTCTCAATTGTTTCGCTCATATAAGGCTTTAGGCTATATTCTCACAGGATTTGTAGAATAAGTACTCTAGCCTAGATTTTAAACTTATCGCTAACAATCATATATACTCATGTAATATATTTATAGATAGATGCAAAGATTATTACCTACATATTAACCTAAGTTTCTAATAATTATTCTCGATGCAAAAGCTCATTGAGACTTCTAGATTGTTAAGAGCATAGAGAAAGAAAACAATACCAATATTCCTAAGTGTATAGCATAAACTTATTTATTTATATTTTTGAAATTTTTAACTTGAAAACAAATGCATATTATACATATCTATATCCTAACAGATGCCTTAATTACACGTGTTTCTATGCCCACCCCCAAACAAGAAGCATGCTTTGTCCTCAAAGCATTTAAATAAAGAGGGTAGAAAAATACCATGGAAACGCGTGAAATTCTGGAACACTTACAAAACAAGGTTAAAACATACTAATATAGGAAATAAAAACTGACGCAACTCGATAAGAGTTCCACCCATTATGGGGTTAATAAAAGTCAAATTGCTTGGGACTTAAGCAGACACTACTTGAAACTAAAACTTACCTCCACTCCAGCGTTTACTTGTCATCCTCCTCTTCTATAAAGAAGTGAGGTTCCTTCGCATCCTGCCATGCCATTATAATTTGCCAAGCTTGCCGCCATTTATCATCTATGGATGCTAACCTGTTAAGTGCCACTTGGTCGGATGGGGTGTAAGGTGCAACTTGATGAGGTTGTATCCTCCACCCTTGCCAAGTCATTGCACGGAAAGATCGAATAATAGAATTGGGGGTCTCACAATGTCGGCCCCAAACCGGTCCGTGAAAGCGCACAACAACAGGGAAGAAACATAGCATAATACGGCAAACTAATATAGGCATAAAAGATACTTATGCCTCATGCTATGGGCTCATGCTAAATTAGACATTAAGGTCTTGGGAAGGTCATATAGCGTTCCTCGGCTAAAGCAAGGAAAACGCTGCTGCAAGTGGCATCATTCACGTAAGAAAAACGCCATTCCCTAAAATGTTTAGCATGATCCAAAACATAACAGTTCCTATGTTTATGGGACGGGCTACCAAGGCGACGTTATATTCCTCTTGGTCCTCGATACGGAAAATGCCTGCCCCATACGACTCATGCAAAAACTCATAAGTGTAGACATACATATTATCGACCCAATAGCACCATGGGTCTTGTATTTCAGCGGGCATGACAAGTCCAAGAACAATTTCTAGCAAGAACCATAAGCGGTTCCCAGCCTACGTATGTGATCACCTCGCGAAACCAAACACTATAAGTAGTGCTTTGGAACAAATCTTCGAAAGACTGTTCCGGTATTATTGTAGGAGATGTCATCTCAAAACTACGCTCTGGAACAGCTGTAAATGAACCGAAAATAACCCGCAAAAAACTGGAATTTTGCTGGTTTACAAAAGTCAGGGCGCGAGGGCGCTCCACTTGGGCGTAGGTCGCGCTCTGTTGATTTTAGAATTCCAGTGTTTTGAGCGCGAGTCACGCTTACCTTAGGCGCGGGAACGCTCTGAACAAAATTTCTGACAAAAGTGTAGAGGCTGGCGGCCTCTTCCTATGCGCATCACGGCTCTCAGAGGTGTCGATGGTTTGAAATCAAGGCCTAAACGCGGGAAAGCGTGGGGAGTGAAAGGTGGGTGATGGAAGTTAGGTGTAGTGTGGGTTGTGAGTGTAGAATGAATGAAGTTTATATAGGTTTTAAGTTGCTAAAATGGATTGCGAAGTTGGCAAAAAGCTTTTATGGCAATTTTCGGAAATAATAAAATTTCCAAACCTGAAAACGGAAACAACTCATTTTCTTGATTCTAAAACAATCCTAATATCTTTTAGGTTGAATTTAGGATAGAACTGCCTAACTCATCGATATTTCATCCTACCACAATATCTATTAATAGATATGCCTATATTGACAATATTCTCAACCCTCACTCCAAAACAACTTCTAGACTTGAGGATCCTACAACAAATCATGGTAGAGTAAATAATACCACCCCCAAACAATTCGGGAAGGTGGGATTAACAATAAAAATAGCGCACAATTTGAAAATAATCACATTATATTAAAATAGAAATTCAAACAACATTTAACTACCAAATTCAAAGTTAACTACGGAATTTAACAACGTAACATCCTATCTACTAAAAATAATAATAAAAATAAAAAATAAAAAAAAAAAAAACATCAAAATAACAACAAGAAGAAATCTAGCTACTCTTCAAGGGAGCGAGGTAGGGGTAAGAATAGGAATTTGAGTGATCAAGAATGGAAAAACCAAACACCCCACCCCCAAACAATTTTTTTTGAAAATAGGTTTGTAAAAATTTGTTTTAAAATGTGGGTCTTTTAAAGTCAGATTCCCGAGACTTAATGTGGGGTCATTTTACGTCAGATTCCCCTAGACTGTGCACACCCCCAAACAAGCATGAAACTGGGGTGGCATAAAGTGGATGATGCGTGGTCAACTATAAACAAATAGTCGGAAGAGTTGGGGGTCTAGCCATAAAAACATGATACTAAATGCACCCCCAAACAGAATAATGTTGTATAATTGGAAGCAAACATGTAAGCGAATGAATGAAAACTTATGCATCCTATCAAAGAATATATGCAAACCATCATGTGATTGTTGTTTTAAATAGTTGAAATGACCAAAAAGATGAATTAGCGATACTTTAGGTGAGAAGGGAATGAAGTGTGGGTCCTGATGTCTTTCATGAAGCTCAGATGAAGAAAAATAAGACAAACTAGGTTTTTCCCTATACTCGGTGAAAGCTTGGCTCTCAATTACCGGCATGGTGTGCTCATGGGAATGTGTGCTAGGCAAACACTCTTCACTGTGAGGGTAGAAAAAATTATAGAGGGTCTCTGAGGCAATTGGCTCAAGGGCAAAATCGAGGTTCCTTTTAAATGGTGGGTGAATGGATGGCTTAGTTATGGTAGATGGTTGGATTATAGGAGGTGGTAACTCAGGTGGATGGTGGTTGGTTGGTGATTCATCGGGTGGTGGATCCTCACATGCTCTTAAGAACTCTACATCTGGCTTAGCTGAATCCACAAGTTTGTGGTTCGTGGCTTTATCTTTAAGATTTTCCTCTATTTCTTCCATTGTTATTTCCTCAGCTGCCAAACTGAATTTAGATTCACATTGCTCTAAAGATGTAACTTCCTCGTTTTCTTTCACATTAACTTGTTCATGCCTTAGATTTGAATTGTTAATCTCCATGTCCTCACCCTCTTCCTCTAAAACACTACAAGTATCCTCAATGGCCTCATTCGAATGTGTCGAGACATCATCCGCCGAGGTGCGGTTTGCAAACTCAAAGGCCTGGACATGCTCAACAGGAGGGTCCATATTACGAGAATGCCAATAGTTATCAAATTCTTCCTTCGTCACATCTTTATAAATATCTTCTAAAGTGTAATCATTATATTCATCGTCAGGTGGATCAGTGGGAAGTTCCTCGGAGACATCGCTCAAGTTTGAGTGGTCATCCGAAACTAGTCCTAAAGAGTCGTCTACAGAAATTTCCTCATCCAGGTGGGGTGTGGAGTTAATATCATGGTTAATGGGAGGGTTTTCGGAAGGTAATGGTTCATGAAATGTAGGGTAGGTGTGAACTAGGTTGACTGGGTTAGTTATGGGAATAGTGTCGATCTCTAGCATGGTAGAAATGTCTGGCGCAGGTGAACCTAGTATCTTTAGGTTTCGGTTTATTTCCTGAATTATTAATTTGTTTTGGGCCATCATTTCATCGAATGTTGTTAGCTGAGGTGAAGCTTGGTGGTGTGGGTCTGGTTGGTATGGTGGTTGATAGTCATAGTTATTGGCATTTGAGTGACTCTGGTTGATATCGTACTGTGATGGGTTAGGTTGAGGCTGAATGGCTGGTTGATTGTTATTGGTGGAATTACATGAATAGTTTGGATGACTAGAAAATTCTTGATTATATGAGTCACTATAAAAATTTGAAAATTTAGGCTCATAATTATTAGTATATCCTATAGTAGGCTCAGACTCTTGATATGATGGGCATTGAGAAGCCCAATGGTCAGGACTACCACATCATGAACATGGTGAAGGGTTCCCATAATGATTACAAGATTGCTCTTGATTTGATGGGCAATGAGAAGCCCAATGGTCAGGACTACCACAGCATGAACATGGTGAAGGGTTTGCATAATTATCATATGATTGTTGGTCTACATATTGATATGCCATATTTGTTTTTCAAATATATTATAGGGCAATTAATATGCAACCACAACTCTAAGCATACATTTCTAGATAGGCGTGTGGTATTTCGTTTTAAGAAAACAAGCCTGATTATACTAGAATTAAAACTCCTCTGACAGAAGAAACGAGGAGTGAAAGAAGGAGTACCTGAATGCCTCCTTGCTTCGCTTACGAATAGCGTCTTGTTTACGCGTGTTCAGTGTATATAACAAGTTACAACACTGAAAAACTTGAAAAATCAAAGTTTGAATCAAACCTGCGGAAATCCGACAAAATCAAAATTTGGTAGCGGCGCCAGCGCTTCAAGATAAATCAAGTTCTGTTGTTTTTGTCGCTGGTCACGCGCTTGATGTGGGCGCGGGTCGCGCTCAGTATAAATTGATATTACAGTGTTTTAAGCGCGGGTCGTGCTCACTATGGGGGCGGGTCGCGCTCCGTGTAACTTTTCGCAGAATTTTTCAAATCTAAAACGGACAACCACAGTATGAATCAAACAAGGGTGGGTGGGTGAAATGGGACTTAAAAAGACTAATTAAACTACGAAAACAATACGAAAGTGAACTAAGATGGTAGCGGCGCCATTTGATAAAAAATTAAAATTGAATAGTCTACCTACGAAATGAACGATGAATTCAAAACGTAAGTAAACTAAAACTTAACTTTTCTATGTGTTCTCTATATCAAAGATTTGTCTACTCTCTATCTTGCGATAGTACGAGTAGGAAGTTCTTTCCACTCCTAGTCCTTCCATGTTGTGTTTCAGTATTCTAATTACTCTCTCTAAGTCTAGAGATTTCACGAGGTGTTATGCTACAATGCAACTACCCACAAGTTACAAATACTCAACTACGTGATTCAACTACGGAAATGCTACGTTGATTCTATATTGAGGAATTAGGGGGGATTGATTCCACCTTAACTAAACTTAACTCTCTAACGACTAATCTTCGTAATCCGAATTGAACTACTACGCAGAACAATTGGTTCTTCCTAATCCCTAATTACACATGGCATTTCTACCAATTCGTAACTAGCGTGTGAACGATTAACCCCATTCTCATGGTGAATTAATCGTTTCTAGAGTGGAATAGGAAATTACGGCGACTCTACGATAATCGGAATCAAGCTTTCATCAAGGCTTCTCAACCCCCTCTAATAAAGGTTTAGCCGAGAATCATTCCGCTATCATTTCCATATGAATCTAAACTAAACATAATATAAAGAATTGAACTTTACTTAATTTAACTAACAATACTTCAATCTAATTAAACTAAGAAATGATAACAAACAAGAATTTAAACTAGATCTATAAATGTAAAATGACAAAATCGAAATGACTAATAATAACTATTTTATTTATCTAATGAAATGAAGAACAATGATTCAAATGTTTAAACTAAAACAAGAACTTGAAACTAATTAATTAAAACTAATTAAATCTAGATCTACTTTTTCTAACCTAGCTACCATTACAAGGAACTAGTTTTCTAAATAAAACTAGATAACTTAAGAACTAAGTTTTACTTTGTTTTTATATGTTTCAGATCCAAAAATCGTGCATGGGCTTGGAGCCATGTTTTGGGCCAGAGAATCAGGCCCAAAACCCAATTCTTTCAGTCCAAAAAGGGCTCTTCAGCTGCAGTTTGCTTTGATAGATGTTTCATCCACTTTTGATCCTCTGATTGGGTCAAGGCTTAGACCATTGGAAAGCTCTTTCCGAGCCGGTCGTTTTGACATAAGGTAGACCCAATTCTGAGGTCTGAGTCCAAAGATATGGTCTTCGGAAGTTCTGCTGACTTTGTGCACTGTTTCTGCCCGCGTGGACTTTGACTTTCATCTTTTGACTGGGCTTTACAAAGGCTTTGTCTTCTTGAATCTTGGCCTTTAATCATAGAACTTCTTAGCAACCAACCCTTGCTCCATTATTTCGCTAAAGTGGTACATATCTGCACATAATGGACTTTGAAGCCTGAAATACATAAAAACACGTAATCAGTATTAACTCTTAATTATTACTCACATAATTGGTCTAAAAGTATGATTATTAAGAGGTTAAAACTACAGTTTTGGGCTCTTGTCAATAATAATCAATCATCTACAATAAACATATATACAATGAGTAATACTATGAAATGCCTAGCAGGTTCGTTTCTGAAACTCGGAATAGCGTCCTTAAGTAGGTTCTCACAATAATAGTCAAGATACAACAGTCTGATTTTTCCACTCAAGTTTCATTACTCCAGTGTGCAGTGGGCACACTTTACCTTACAATCTCAATGACAACAAGGAAGTCGGAGTCGATCAAACACATTTGCCACTTACTATCACACTAACCTATTCCTAATTGAGCTAGAGGTCTTTATTAGGTGTTGTGGGGATTAGGAGATGGTTTAAGAAGGAAGGAAATTGATATTCAAAAAGGACAAGTCTGAGATAATAGAGTTTTCATATTATGTAACTAAAGAAAACCTTGTTATTTACTTTTGCTTCTACACTTTGTTTCCATCCTTAGCCATATTTTTCTTTTTCTTTTCTTTGGCTTTTGACTCCCTTTTATTCTATTTTTGGAGTTTTTATTTATTTCTATTTATTCCTTTTCTTTGGATGGAAACTTTTTTTCTTTATTTTCTGAAGCAATTAACTAACTTTTGTTTACACAGGTTTTTCTCTTCTTCTTTCTTCCTCCTTCTATTCTCAGACTTATCTAAATTGGGTAGGTTGAATTTTTTATTTTGTTTTGTTTTGTAACAGGGTAAAGGATTTGTGGTTTATGAAAGGCTAAAGAAAGGCTCAGAGGGGCGACTAGCGGAAAATAATTCATAGGTTTGAATTTCTGGCTATATCGATCCAAAGAGGCCTAAATTCTCGCTTAGGATATGGTTTAATGATCAAGAAAGTGGACGTGTGATTTCTCTATCCGGATTTTACTTCTCCCTTGTGTCATTTCTCAAATGTTTGGCTCATATAAGGCTTTAGGCTATATTTTCACAGGATTTGTAGAATAAGTACTCTAGCCTAGATTTCAGAAACTTACTGCTAACAATCATAGATACTCATGTAATATATTTATAGATAGATGCAAAGATTATTACCTACATATTAACCTACGTTTCTAAAAATTATTCTAATGCAAAAGCTACGTGAGACTTCTAGATTATTAAGAGCATAGAGAAGGAAAACAATACCAATATTTCTAAGTGTATAGCATGAACTTATTTATTTATATTTTTGAATTTTTGAAATTTTGACTAGAAAACAAATGCATATTATACATATTTATATCCTAATAGATGCCTTAATTACACGTGTTTCTATGCCCCCAAACAAGAAGCATGCTTTGTCCTCAAAGTATTTTTAAATAAAGAGGGTAGGAAAAATACCATTGAAGCGGCGTGAAATTCGGGAACATCTACAAAACAAAGTTAGAACGTACTAATATAGGAAATAAAAACTGACTCAACTCTATAATAGTTCCACCCATTATGGGGTTAACAAGAATCAAATTGCTTGGGACATAAACAGACACTAACTAGAATTAAAACTTACCTTATCTCCGCTTTATTCATCATCCCCGCTCATCATCTTCTTCTATAAAGAAGTGAGGTTCCCTCGAAAATCTGCCATGCCATGATAATTTGCGGGCTTCCCACCATTTATCATCTATTATTGCTAACCTATTAAAAAGCCACTTGGTCCGGGACGGAGTGTAGGGTGCAACTGATGAGGTTGTATCCTCCACCCTTGCCAAGCCATTGCACGGAAAGATCTAATAATACTATTGGTGGGTCGTACAGTGTCGACCATAATCCAATCCGTGAAACGTGTACAAAAAATAGGAAAGAAACATAGCATAATACGGGAAATTAGAACAGGCATAAGAAGGTACTTATGCCTCATGCTATGGGCTCGAGCTAAACTAGACATCAAGGTTCTGGGAAGGTCATGGCACATACGTCCCGTGGCTAAAGCAAGGAAAACGCTGCAAGTGGCATCATTCACAGAAGAAAAACGCCATTCCCTTAAAATGTTTAACATGATCCAAAACATAACAGTTCCTATGTTCATGGACAGGCTACCAAAAGCGACGTTATAGTCCCCTTGGTCCTCGATCACGAAAATGCCCCCGCCCCATACGACTCATGCAAAACTCATAAGTGTAGACATACATATTATCTACCCAATAGCACCATGGGTCTTGTATTTCAGCGGGCATAGCAAGTCCAAGAACAAATGCTAGCAAGAACACGGTAATTTCCATTGGTTCATCATCAATGTTGATGGAGAACACTTGTTCTCCATCTGGTCTCTCAAATAAAATGCAGTTATCGTAAAAATAAGATGCTAGTGTTGGAGAATAAACTGCATCAGGTCTTACCATAAGCGGTTCCCAGCCTACGTATGTGATCGCCTCGCGAAACCAAGCACCATAAGTAGTGCTTTGGAACAAATCTTCAAAAGACTGTTTTGGTATCAACATAGGAGATGTCATCTCAAAATTACACTCTGGAATAGCTGCAAATGACCCGGGAACAACCCGCGGAAAACTGGAATTTTTCTGGTCCACGGAAGTCAGGGTGCGAGTGCGCTCCACTTGGGCGCGAGTGCGCTCTAATGATTTTGGAATTCCATTGTTTGAGCGCGAGTCGCGCTCAACTTGGGCGTGAGTGTGCTCTGTACAAAATTCTGACAAATGTGTAGGCGCGAAAAGCGCTCCTCCGAGGCTTGAAAGCGCCCCCGAAGTCTTGACTTCGTGAAAAATGAGACGAAACGTGGGAAACGTGGGAATGAAAGGTGAGTGATGGAAGTTAGGTGTAGTGTGGGTTGTGAGTGTAGAATGAATGAAGTTTATATAGGTTTTAAGTTGCTAAAACGGATCGGGAAGTTGCCAAAAAGTTTTTACGGCAGTTTCCGGAAATACTAAAATTTCCAAACCCAAAAATGGAAACAACTCATATTCTTGATTCTAAAACAACCTTAGTATCTTTTAGGTTGAATTTAGGATAGAATATACCTATTTTATTGAGATTTCATCCTACCATGATATTTATTCATAGATATGCCTAATCGGCCATATTCTCACCCTGACTCCGAAATAACTTCTAAAACGAGGGTCATATAAAAATCATGCTGGAATAGATAACACCACCTCTAAACAATTTAAGAAGGTGGGATCAATATTAAACAACCACGCACAATAAAAATAACAACATTATATTAAAATTGGCATTAAATGCCCTTTTACTACAAAATCCAAATGATGGAATTAAAACTTACATTAAAATAACTAACAATAATAAAACTACAAATAAAAACATCAAACTATACTATCCCTAACCACTTCGCATCGGTAGCGGAGGGAGCCTTCGGAGGAGATGGCTCCTGAGCTCTCGATGGGCCAACACCATTCGTCTTTCGGCGACGACGCTCGTGCCTCGATAGTGTGTCCTCAGAAAGAGAATCCCCGTGAGGTGGGAATCGTTCAAGCATGTCGGCCCGGAACTGGCGCTTAGCTTCTAGCTCAGTCCTCATTTGTTCCCACCGCTCATCCTCTCGCTGGGTACAGATCTCGAAGTTATGATGGATAGTAGTCTGTCGAGTCCGGAGGTCTTCGCAGATAGTGTTGAGTGAACGCATGCCACGATGAATTACAGCCATGCGTTCTGCATCTGACCAACACCTCTCCAAGGCATCAGCATCAAAACAAATCAAGTCCTCCTCATCCTTCGAGGCATTCTCATTTCCACCATAATCCTCATCCTCTTCCCTATCCTCAGGCAACCTCCAAACTCGTTGGACATAATCCTTATAGATACGAGGATTTCGGTGCAGGGCGAGGTAAATCCTATCAAACGCCAGAGCTGCTCTCAACTTCAGCATGATCTTGGTTATCAACACAGGGAGAGGTGCAATAAACTTCCCTACTCCCCTAATCATGTTAAGCATAAACTCCAAGATACAGAACTCGTACTTCTGCTCCTGAAGTATCCATAAAATGTGGAGGCAGTTCAGACCGATGTCGCTGACCTTCTCCTTTCCTAGGACGTTTTGACCAATCCATCGAAATGCAGCCACCTGGTTGGTTCGAGAGGATGCTGGCGAACACAATGCGAAGCTCGCGCATTGTAGTTCCCCTTCGAATAACTTGTCACATTCATCAACGACTCTACCCCATTATATTGGGACTCCTGTAACGTGGCATCCAGATGGATTCTAGGCGGAATGCCTAGAATCTCAGCCAACAACCCAGCAGTTACTTCCTTCCTCCTCTTTGCCACCATAACAAAAAATTTACTACCCTCCAACTCCCTCGTGTTGTAAAACCGTCGGACTAAGTCTTCGTGGTAAAAGGCTTCGGTCGAGTACCATAAGCTATTCCAGTCTCTACTAATCATTTCGTCACCGTAAAACGGCGCGAAGTGGTCGCTAGTAAATGCTTGCTCCGGCAAAATTCGACGTTGTTGAGCCATTGGAGTGTTTGGAATGTAGTGGGGGTTTAAATGGGATGTGGGGTTGGAATTTAAGTCAACCGAATGAAACAAACAGTGGTAGTGGCGTGGTTGTGGCGCGACAGCTTGAATTTTTTTTAATTTTCGGTGGTTTTTAGTGATGTAAGTTGGTGGATTTGGTGGTGGTTTGGTTTTAGAGAAGATTTGAACTTGATTTGAATGTGGGCGTGGGTTTAATTAGGTTTCTTTTTTAATTTTTGGTTTTAGGTTTTGAATTTTTGGTTATTGTTTGGTAATGGCGATTTGAGAAGATGAAGGACGACTGTTGGTGTGGAGCAAGGGTGCGGGTGCGCTGCAGGTGCGTGCGAGTTGGGCCCAAGCCCAATTCAAAATTTTCTAATTTTTCGATTTTTCGCGCCACTTCAAACTAATATTGCCACTTCGTTACCGGTCCGATTTTTGCGAATGAGATATGGAAATAATTAGGAGAGAATTTCCAATCCAATGATCCATAAAACACTCTATTCCGACTATGGATGACATATAAGATAGTGGAAAACACCTCGAAGTGCGTGCATGACATACGTTATGCGAACGAATGAACTCTAAATTCATAGAATATGTCAACCCGACTCGAAATACAATTAAATGGCCTAAGCAACTCTAATGGGACATAAAACATTCTAGGACGGAAACACGAACACCCCACCCCCAAACAAATTTTTTACAACAAAGTTTAGAAAATTTGTTTTATAAGTGGGTTTTTTAAAGTCAGATTCCCGAGACTTCCTAGATTACTATGTTTATTCTTTAATATATATATATATATATTTACTTTTATAAGGAAAAACAATAACGAATAAGGACATAATTCACCCCATAGAGAAACATGAATAAAAAATCAGAGAAAACATGCAAGAGTGGAAAATGTGAATTATGTTAAACGTGGACTTAGGATTCGGTACTTACAGCCACACACTCCATAGGGAGGGCCCGGTTACCTTAATGGTGCACTCACCAATATCTGGAAATGAAAGGAAATGCACCAAACACAAAAATTGAGTCGTTTATAGTCAGATACTCGAGACTTTATCTAAACATATTTATGAACATGCAGTTTATCATATATCAACAACCGAAATAGTTGTGGATCATTCCATAAATAAATATCACAGAAAACATATCCAAACACAATCAAGCACCAAGATTTCCTATGACACAACCTAGTGAACTGAAAGCGAAGTCGGATAGACCTATAACGTAACCTAGCATTCACCTTATTTTTCATTTTTGAACGAGAGGGTGTCCTAGTGAATAAGTGTGGAAAAGTGAATGGTTGTGGAGAATATGGTGGATATGGATAAGTTGTAGAAGGAAAGCATGTAGACAATGAGGATGTGGGTTTAGCACAAAACTCATTCATGGTGTAGGTAGGGGCTGTCTCAAGTCTGAAAATGAAGGTGTCAAATGGTTTGTCCTTTCAAGTATTTGTTTACTAGGTGGATTTAAAAATTATGAAGGCTGGGGGAGAAACAAAAGGATCGAGTGCAAACTCGAGATTCCTTTGAAAGGGTGGAAGGAGGGGAGTCGAGGTGGATGTTGTGCAAAGTAGTTCTTGATAGGGTGAATCATCACCTGCTCTAAGAAACTCATCGAATTCCTCATCTAGATTGGTTATATCCACATTACTATGGTAGTCCTCTATATTTTTGAGAAAGTCATCTATCTCGTCCTCATCCATAATATGTGTATCGACTAGTGTAGGAATGAAAATGTTGGAGTCTGAACTTCCAAAGGAAAGAAATTTGGGCATATGATTATCCGGAAACGTGTTGTTGAAATAATCTTGAGCGAAGCTCTCGATCATGCTAACCTCTCCATCCATAAACGAATCGGGTAAATGTGTCTTTGTTTTAAAAACATTTACTTCAACAGTAAGATGGCCAAAAGACATGGACATCGAACCATCGCGGCAATTAATGAGCGCATTGGCAGTTGGCAGGAAAGGACGCCCTAAGATGATCGGGACAGAGTCGTTAGCGACTTCTGTTTCGAGGAAGACAAAATCAGCCGGATAGTAGAAATCCTGAATTTTTACCAGCACATTTTCAACCACACCCTTAGGATACTTAATAGACTGATCAGCTAATTGCAACGTCATTTTAGTGGGTTGCATCTCATCTAGACCTATTTGTCTATACAAATAAAATGGGAGTAAGTTAACAGTAGCCCCCAGGTCTAATAATGCGGTTGTCGTATAGGAATCTCCTAAGGTGCATTGTCTGATAGGGGCGACCGGGTGGTCCTTGTACTTAACAATTCCATTATGTTCAGATAGAGTTGGGAATTGTTCTTTAAAAAGGTCTTTTGGTATATTGGTCTTACGCCTAGTAGTACACAACTCCTTAAGAAACTTAGCATGGTGTGGTAGCTTTTTAATAGCTTCGAGGAAGGGAAGGTTTATAGTTAGATTCTTGAAAACATCCCTAATCTCCTCATAATTTGTATCCCTAGTTAACATCGCTAATTTTTGTGGAAACGGTGGTTTCTCTTTATATTTAGCAATGGTTTCACCTGGATGTTTAACCTTGGCTTTCTATTTCTTAGGTTGTGTTGTAACTGGTACCTCTACAGTGGTAGGCTCTTCAGTTTGTATTTCGGTATCTAGTAAACTAGCAGGTGTAGGGGCTACTGGTGGGGTAACTATAGGCATAGTTACTTTGTTATCAACCACTCTACCAGAACGGAGAGTGGTGATGGCATTTAGCTCACCTACCTTTTCATATTCATTACTAGTATTATCGGTTATCTCAAAGGATGTGTTTGTTGTTTTAGGATTAGGTATTGCGTGACCTGGAAACACACCTTTGGGTTGGGCTTTATCTTGGGCCAACTGTTGGCTTAAATTATTAACGAATTGTAGAAGCTGTTGGTTAGATTGAGCCATGGTTTGGAAAAGTTTTTGGCTCACTTGTATGAAGGTGTCAAGACGATCCGGTTGTGTGGGTGTAGTAGTCACGGGTGGTGTGACTGTAACTATCTCGCGTGAATTATTTATGGGCGGATTTTGATAGTTATTATTTACCGGAACGATACTTCTATTAGCATTATAATTATTATAACTACCTTGACCTTGTGCTTGACCTTGTCGAGGTTGCACTTGGCTATTATAATTATTAAAATTACCGACGACTCGCCCTTGTCGTGGTGGAGCTTGGATAAACCGTCGTTGGCCTAACATATTGATTATTGTACCGGAGGTGTGGCGTGTTGGTTATTTCTCCAACCGAAGTTGGGATTTTGTCTCCAAGGGCGTTAGGTTCACTATTAATGGAACAAGCCTGTTCATAGGCTATAGGGACGATGGAAGTCGGGATGCTCGGGGCTCCAACGAAACTACATTGATTTGAATTTACATTCATGATGGGGATAGGCTTTTGTTGAACGAAATGGCCTCTACCTTTTTAGTGAGTGATTCGATTAGAGTTTTAAGCTCGTGATCGTGTTTAATTTCAAACATACCGCGCCTTAATCGTATTAGAAGAACTAGCGGGGCGGTGGATATCGCCACTACCCCCGGTTGTTGTTATTTCGCTTTAGTTTGATCCTCTAAAAATTTATAAGCCTCCGAGGCTCCTTTACTTAAGAAACTACCCCTATTCATTATGTCAAGGACTTCTTTATGGTGGTGTAGAAGTCCTTTGAAAAAGGCACGAACTAACGTTTCTTTCGCTAGGTTATGATGTGGACACTCTATAAGGAGATCGGTGAAACGATTCCAAGCCTCTGAAAATGATTCATGAGGATTTTGTCGAAAGAAATGAATCTTGGAAAGCATCTCATCCGTCTTTAGGGGTGGGTAAAAATGTTCCATAAACAGCTGAACAAGTTTAGCCCACGAGTCCACAGAATTAGGTGCTTGGGCAGTTAACCAAGACGCCGCCTTATCGGCTAAGGTGAAAGGGAATACCCTCAGTTTAATTTGTTCCGCACCAACCGTAGGATGGTGGAATGTTGTTATGACTTGTTCAATCCTACGCATGTGCTGATAAGGTTTTTCATGGTCTAAACCATGAAAAACGGGTAACAAATAAAAAATATTTGGGGGGATTCGGAAATCCCCCACTGGGTCTGCTAGAACGATGCAAGATTTGGGGCTATCGCTCAAAGCTTTATAAAAGTCCGAGAGAGGAGTCTCTCCTTCTTTAGGCATTATATCAGGTGGTGTGTGTGAAATAGTAGCTATAGGTGTAGTGGGTGGTATACTAGATAGAATTGTTTGTTGACGTTGTTGTGTAATTATGTTTGGTGTTTTTGTTCGACCTTAATCTCATACAAGGCTAAGACCAAACTTAGCTAAACACATCAACACTCCAAACAATTCTAATATACTAGTATAAACCTCTAACAGGAGATGCGAGGTGTGGAAGAAAGGAATACCTGATTGCGTCATTGCTTCGCTTATGAATAGCGTCTTGTTTACGCGTGTTCAGTGTATATAACAAGTTAGAACACTGAAAAACTTGAAAAATCTAAGTTCGAATCAAACCTGTGGAAATCCGGCAAAATTCAGCTCAGGGCGCGGGTCGCGCTCACTTTGGGCACGGGTGCGCTCAATGTAACTTCAAGTTACAGTGTTTTAGCACGGGTCGTGCTCGGTTTGGGCGCGGGTCGCTCACCTTCTAGTAACTTGAGCGCATGTCGTGCTCCTTTGGGGCGCAGGTGCGCTCCGTGCAAATTTCTTTTTTATTTTGTTCGAGGAAGTTCAATGCTGAAAAAGACAACCACAGTTAGAATCGAACAAGGGTGGGTGGGTGAAATGGGACTTTAAGAAGAGTACTTATACTACGAAAACAATGCGAAAGTGAAACTAAGATGGCAGCGGTGCCATTTGATAGAACATAAAAAGATAAAAGTTTACCTACGAAATGAACGATGAAACTCAAAACGTAAGTAAACTAAAACTTAATACGTGCCTATATTTATCAAAGATTTCTACTCTCAATCCTATGAGATATAGTGGAGTAGGTGATTCGTTCCACTCCTAGTCCTTCCGCATGGTAATGTTCTCTACGTATAAATAATCGGTCTTAAAGTCTAATGAGAGATTTACGAAATGGCAACTAGACTACGATGCAACTACCCACAATATGCAACTAGTCGACTAATAGAATAACTATGGGAATGCTACGTCGTATCTATGGTAAGGAGTTAGAGGGGGATTCATTCCACCTTAACTCGACTTAATCCTACTAACGACGAATCGTCGTAATCCAAATTGAATCGCTTGAGAAACAACTGGTTACTCCTAATCCCTAATTACACATGGCATTTCTACCAATTCATAACTAGCATGTGAACGATTACACCCATTCTCATGGTGAACTAATCATTTCTAGAGTGGAAAGGAAATTACGACGACTCTACGATAATCAGAATCAAGCTTTCATCAAGGCTTCTCAACCCCCTCTAATGGAGGTTTAGCTGAGAATCATCACGCTATCATTCCCAATGGAATTCAAACAAGACATGATATAAAGATTTGAACTTTACTTGTTTAAACTGAATTCAAAACTACTCATGCAATAATTGAATTAAACTAATAATGACAAGTAATTGAATCTAATAATTGAAACTAAATAATTAATGGAAATGAAACTAGATTATCAAGAACACGATTTCATTAATCTAATGAATAATAAAACAATGATTCAAATACTAAATTAATAATCTACTTGTTCTCAAGTAATTAATTAAACATGAAACTAGATCTAAAACAAGATATGAAAAACTAATTAATTAACTAATTAAAATTCTAAAACTAAGTTCTAAAACTAATTAATGGAGGCTAACTAATCTAGGTCTAACTATCTACCATTAACAAAGAGTCAAGCTTTTGTTTTTATACTTTCAGATCCAAAAATCGTGCATGTGCTTGGATCCATGTTTTGGGCCAGAGAATCAGGCCCAAAACCCAATTCTTCAAATCAAAAGGCCTCTTCACTACTGGTTGGCTTCAACAAACTTTTCATCCACTTTTACTCCTCTGATTGGGTCAAGGCTTAGACCATTGGAAAGCTCTTTCCGAGTTTGACATAAGGTAGGCCCAATTCCGAGGTCTGAGTCCAAAGATACGGCCTTCGGAAGTTCTGCTGAGTTTGAGTGTTGTTTTTTGCCCGTGTCGACTTTTCAGCTTTTGACCGGGCTTTCGAAAGACTTTGTCTTCTTGAATCTTGGCCTTTAATCACAAAACTCCTTAGCAACTGAACTTTGCTCCTTTATCTCGCTAAAGTGGCACATTTTTGCACATAATGGACTTTGAAGCCTGAAATGCATAAAAACACGTAATCAGTATTAACTCTTAATTATTACTCACATAATTGGTCTAAAAGTATGATGGTTAAGGGGTTAAAACTACAGTTTTGGGCTCTTATCAGCCTAGTTCGGTGGCTGACTTGCTCCCACACATCGACTGGAGAAACCCCAAAACCAGAGTTAGCGACATGATAAGGAATAACTAGTGGAATTTCCCTACCGTAACTCTGCAGCTCTTTGAGGCATTGGGCATGCCACTTCTCTCTCTACCTCCACCTTGCAATGAGCTAGATGATTGCTGAATCTGGAAGCCTGACAAGGAAGGCAAGTTTACGGTATTCTCGGCTTATGACATTATAAGGGAAAAGGGGAATATTGTCTGGTGGGATCACATCATCTGGAACAGCTACATTCACCCCAAAACTACTGGAATGGCTTGGAAGATTTTGCACCATATCATACTAACAGATGACAAAGTTACAAACAAAGGTATCCAATTAGCTTCTCCCTGTAACGGATGCAAGGAAGATGAAGAAAGCTTTGATCATCTATTCTGGTAGTGCCCAAACTCTCAGGCTCTCTGGGATTGGATTAAAAGCTTATTCCAGTTGAATGCATTATCAGTTAACAGAAACGGCGATATGAAGGAAATTCTGAAAGTGGCAAATCAAGCAAGCCCACTGATCAAGGAATTGTGGACAATAGCAGTTCTGAGTTTGTTGGTAGCAATATGGAAGATGAGAAATGCGCAGAGGTAGAATGACTCAAACTTCAATCATCGTTATATAAGAAAGCTGGTCTGGCAAGGAATTCATACGACTGGTAGACTGTCCAAGAGCTACATGTTCAATTCTGCACTCACTGGAGATCGAATGCAAGCCCAAGTTGATAAAAGCAATTTAACAAGTCAAATGGTACCCACCAGAGGAAGGAGTTGTTAAGATCAATTGTGATGGTAGTGATAGGGTTATATACTAAAAGCATTACTTTTGTATTAACTCTAATTCTTCATTTTTTGAATAAGAATCATATGGGCAATGTTATGCATATTAGTTATATGCATGTGTCTAATACTTTTTGTTGTAGATGATATGGTGTGAACACACAGAAGATCATATCATCAGTACCTTATAAAGTATAAGTAATCATTCACAACCTAGATGGATTTGGACAAACCATTAGTACGGTTGTAGTATAATCTGGTATTAGTCTATCTTGACTATAGGATTACACTAGTATACTTTGTGTGAATTGAACAGGACCAAGTGAGGTTGTTTCTCTTTATACTGACTATGTAAGAGAACAAATGCCTCTGTTATTATGGATGATTGTCCTCCTAATCCGGATATAATAATGGGCACTTACGTGCATTGTACATTACTTTAAATCATCAATGAGTGAGATTCATTTGTGAATCAACAAACTCGATGGATTGGGTAATGACATTGTATGTAAGGTGTGCTGTTGATTATAAAAGGAATCCGTGTCCTGCAAGAAGTCGGGTTGATGATGTCCCCTTGAGGAGCTCAAAAAGATTGTCATGTAAACCCTGCATGTGGATTTATTCCGACATGACAATGAGGTTGAGTGGTACTATTCAAGGACATAAGAAGTTGATTAATGTAGTTGTCAGTAACTTGACTTAATCAACGGACATTCGATATCTTAAACACGGGGAGATCAACGAGCATATAATATGGAGCCCATAAATGCTAACACGTAATTTGGGATTAGGGCGGTAGTGCAACAATGGCCTTTAGTGGAATAAGCCATTTGTTGACGGACTTGGGTCGTGTGTTCGGGGTGAACATGGGAAGCCCAAGCTCGTCAGGAGGCCCAACCCTAATTTCTCCTCATGGTCCCTGTTATAGCCTATAAATAGAATAATCTCTCTCTGGCCGAAATAGACTATTCCTTGTTCTGAAAATGAGGCAAGAAAAGCAGATCTGAATTCGTTTCTGATTTTGAGAGAAAGAAGGGGGTTGGTAGATCGTTGTCCACACAACGTCCAAACTATTATAAAGGAATACAATAGAAGATCAAGAGGTTGATTTCGGATTTCCTAAAGCTTGGATTCTCAGAGTTATCTAAACCGATTCTCAAAGGTATGTTTTTCTATTCAAAATCGTGAGAACCCCATTGATTCCGCTGCGCATGGGTTCTCGTGGTTTGTAGAAATATTTGCATTCTGAATAATGGTTCCTACAGGTAGCTCTATTGATAATCCTAGTCGAGGGGGTGTGGGGCTAATCTTCAGAGACCATCATTGCCACCTACAGGCGTACTTGCACAAGGACTGGGGATAGTTACTAACTATGACGTGGAGTGTCAAGCACTAACTTTGGTAGTGGAAGGTGCAGCAGCAAGAAACTGGACAAGAGTTTGGCTAAAAATAGATTCACAGTCAGTTACACTAGCCTTCTCTCATGGCTATATTATCTGGGTCCTGAAATCGAGGTGGGCGAGAGCTACTGCTGCGCTCTCCTACTATAAGATATCGCATGCCTGGAGGGAAGCCAACTTCAGCATGGATGTTGTGGCAAAGCATGAAGCCACTTTAGACCAGGATGAATTTGTATGGAGCGTGGAAAGACCACCTTTTGTCACAAAATTGGAAAACCAGGACCAGTTATACTTTAGATTTCCTTAGAGTGTAGCAAGATGCCCTTTTGTTCCTTATGTTCATTATGGTGGAAACTCTAAAATGTAACTTTATATTTATAATATATTTACATTTGCTTGCAAAAAAATATTAGAGAGTTATGATTGCAACACACCCCTGTGAGAACCCACCATAAGGACGATATCCAAAGGTCTCAGAAACAACTCTGCTTTTGCATTTCATTGCTCATGTTTTGCACATTTATCTTTAGATGATTAAATTATTGTACATATATTATTCTAAGTTTAAAGGAGCTTGTCCTTATTCACCGCTAATGAGATGTATGAACTTCTTAGAATAAATTAGGAAACAAGACTCTTTGTACTAAATAGAAGAAGTTTGTGAATACCTTCACTGGAAACTCTCACGAGGCTTAAAGCTCATCCACTAGAGAATTCCTAGTGGTTTAAGGCCTTGTTATATATGGTCAATGCAACTGCACTCTGCAAAATGAGATTAGTATAACTTATTATAAATCACTCATTTGTGATCTTAGTTATTTTCCCTCATCCTTGCTTGAGGACAAGCAAAATGCTATTTGGGGGTGGTGATCAGCTCCCAAATGTGTGTTTTATTACCCTTATATTACTGCATTATAGCCCTTCTTAAGCTTAACGAAAAGACAACTCATAGTTTTTATTGCCTTTTTCAGGATATGGAGAATTTCATACCACTTATCATAAAAGCTGCGTCTTAACACCAAAAGGAGTCTTAATCATCCTTATTATGAAGACTAGAAGTTCCTATGGAAAAGTGCTGAAAAAGTCAAAGTCAACGGCCAAAGTCAAAGGTCAAGGTCAAAGGTCAAAGCCCTCAACTCAGAAGACTAGAGATGGAGTCCCTTATCTCAAAATATGGCATTCTCACAAAACCTACCTTGGTAAAAAAGAAATCAAAAAGCAAAAGCAAAAGTGAAGTGTGAGGTGTCTCATTTGTAATGGAGAAAAACAAATCTGTAAAAGACAAAAGTAGGGGTATATAATCTAAAAGCTAAGGAGAGAGAAAGTATCCATTGCTTTAGAGTCCAAACCATTTGGTTTGTTTTAATTTCTTGTCTAGTTTTTTAATTCAAGTCCTTTACTTTATTGTTATTCATTTTCTTTTATTTACATCTTGTTATTTTACTTTGTTTGATTTCAATCTTCAATCTTATCTTGTTGTTCTTATTTCAATCTTCAATCAATACTTATTTCAATGTTTTCATGTAATTTCAATACCAACAACTTGAGTTTTCATGTTTTCATTAGCTTAAACTAAACAATCTATACTAAGAGTCTACCTTTCTTCTTCACAACTCCCACACTTAAACTCCAAAGAATTTAGGATGAACCTCATTTGTTAGAAACTCTTTGAAGTTACCACCACTAACTAAAACTTAAGGAAGTCATTCCCCAATGTAGGTAAATTGGACGTTGCTTTATTCTTGAAGCCCTAGACAAAAAAAAAAAAAAATGAATTAAAATCAATCAATTAGAGCCCAAAGTAGTCATGCTCCTAAGGACAAAAATATAGCCACGAGGATTTAGAAAAATCATATACCAGATTTCGGTAGACGAACTACCTTCCTCACTCCTCTCCCCCCCAGATTCATCGTGAGTGAGATTCTTGGTAGCACACCACTTGGTAAAGTGACTGCCTACTCTTCTGAGACGTGTAGTAGAGCCATCCTAGTCTCGCGCCCAATTGTTCCTTTGAACAGGGCATATTAAATTATAGACCAAGCAAATATATTAAAAAAAAAAGAATTTCGACTATTTGTGCATCATCATTGATTGAGCATTCATGTCCTATCAATATACATCACAACCGTCATAGATTTACAATGCAAACCTAGAACCTTGTTCTTTTTGCGGTAGTCCTTATCTGTTATCCCATTGTCCATCATATACCGAATTCGAGTCTACTACGGGAAATACTTACGATTACAAACTTCAATTTTCAAACTTCCCTAGTACCCCATACACTCAAGAGTTTTCTAGTCATACTGACAATTCATGGAGTTCCACCATAAATAGTCAACCACCATTCATATATCCACCTGGTCAATTAGAGTATGGTTTCACCCAAAGCCCATTTCCATTCATATCACCATCTATATCAAATTCATATTCTACTCCACCATCTATCACAGACTAGCTTTACCAAGAAATGGACAAGCAAACATTACTAACTCAGTAAATAGGAACTACCTTATGTTTTCTCCAATCCAATTCACAAGATGCCATATCTGAGACTAATATTCTTCCCACTAGTCCAGAACCCAACAGAAAAGAGAAAAAGGTGTTACTATAACAAAGCCAATTGCTAAAGCCTATCTTGATACTCATGACTAGTTAAAAACCCATCATCCTCCAATTAACTATCATGACAATTCCAAATCTTATGATGATGATTATATACCTGAAGTCACAATTTCTCTCACAAGCCTTAATGCATCATCACCTACAAATAAGAAAACTCTAGCAAAAGAAACTCAAGAGCATGTATTGGACTCGACACACTTAGAAAATGGCATTGAGAAAATTTATGAAGGCAGAGAGGACAAAGAAAATAAAGTATTTGGAAAAGAGGGAATAAAATCTATGGTGGAAAGTGGATTTCAATTTAGTTTGGCTATTAAAGACTTATCGATGGAACAAATTTGTGACATCTTTAGACACCCCATTTTTGTACCCCAGGCATAATTCATTCACGATTTTGCCTTGAATTAAATTTGATCATATAAGGTGATTTGTTTTCTAGAGTCTTCATTTCTATATCAAACTTCTTTCTTTTCATCTTCTTTTTACGTCTTTAGACCCCCCCCCCCTCATCATGTTCTAGCTATGGCTGAAGTTTCGTTGCTTTCTGAGTTTTGAGATGAAAATGACCAAAATGCCCCTATAACCCTTTGGAGCCCAAATCTCATTTTTTCCACTCTTTCTTTGGATGAGATTATTTCATATTTGAATTACCCTTGAAAAATCCTTCGAAATGGGTACAAGCTTGCCTAGGTTCCTTTTGGATTTCAGAAACACTAATCTTGCCCTATCCCGTTTCAGCCCGTTGTGCGCACTGTTGAGTGCAATGTTTTTTTGGAGTAAGATTTCGACCCAAGGGTATTTTTAAGAGTTTATGGACCTTACTAATGGATTAATGAACGATTTTTGTGAAGAAGAGTTTGCCTAATTTTGACCCGGTCAAAGGGAATTTGCAGCATTGAAAATATGGTCAAAATGGGCCTTTTTTGTTGGATTTGGACATATTCTCATGGGCTGCGGATCCAGATCGAGTTGGACCTTTTCATTAGGGTTTCTAGCCCATTTACTAGCCTCCAAAAACCTAGAGAACCTTCCTTATTTGTTTGATTTGATTTGATCCCTAAAATCAAGAATATTCTAGAGAATATGCCATTTTGGACCCATATTTGAAAACCCTAGATTATGGGCTCATTGAGGACGTGTAGGGCTTGTTTATTTACCCTAATCCATCTAAAATATCCAAAGATCAAGGGCCAAGATCGCACCCCTTATCCAACCTCTTGAATCAAGGGCCAGATTTAGGAGGTGCAACCAGACAGAGATCAAGCCATTTGATTTTTCTTCATCAATACTCAGCCATTGGATCAAACTCATTACCATATTTGAATACATGCCCAAAAGCTATAAATATGGGTCTCATTCACCCATAAAAAAACAATCTAGAGCTAGAAATTCGGAGTTAATAATCTGGACCTAGTTATTTGAGCTAATATAGCTTCTTTTTCTTGATTGTTCTTCATTTTTTCTTTCTAGTTCTTCATTTTAGCCTTCTTTTATTCTCGTCAATCTTGAGTAGAAACTTCTTTTCACCAAAAGTTGTTTTTTCCTCAAATCACCTATTTCAATCCAAAAATCACAATTGTCAATTCAAGATCAAGTTTATCATCAATCAATCAATCAATCTACAATCAAGTATGAGACAACATTCCAAACAAGGTGACATCTTTCTTTTCTCTTTTATTTCCTTTAGCATTGCATATTAGGTTATTTTTTTTTAGCATATAGTTATTAGTTTTTTTAATAATTTAGTGAAGATCATCCAACTTGATAGATTAATTTTTCAAGCTTTCTTCATTTGCCTATCTTAACACGTTACACCTCAAGAAAAGTAAGGCTGGTTTTACTAGGCGAGTGTGGGTGCCTAACACCTTCCCACATCGTACCTTGACTCCCGAACCCAATAATCATCTAGTTTCGAGGGCTAGTCCTTCACATAGGTTTTACTCAACTTTTCCTTAATAAAGTTAGTGGCGACTCTAAAATCAATTGCATAGACCTAGGTACACATTTTTGTGCGTACAACATCCTTACTATTGCAGATATGAACCAGAATCTTGTCGAAACGCCAAAACTAGATGGAGAATTCTCTGAGTCCTTGAGATCACAAAACCATATAAAAAAAACCTCAAATTCTCAATTAAGCCAATTGCCTTTGAGATCATTCATAATTTTCTAAACCTTTCCCAATAAAGAGACTATGCTCAATATACAAACACAAGAGTCCATCATTTCAGTAGTTGAGAAACCTAGTATGTCCTATTCCCTATCATCTGGGCCTCATGAAGGACGTCTACTACCAACCTCTTACTCTTTGGGACAATTCAAACATGACGGGTTATTGCATAAGTTCCATGATGGGTTACACAAATATCATCTTATCATTCTGCATATTACACTTTAAATACATCATTTCATTCTGGTTGGGGGTATATGCTTTCATATGTTTTTCTATAAAGATCCCCAATTGTTTAGATTACTAGTATATATTAACAGAATATCATCCATCTCATATGTCTAGTAATAATGATAACAAAACAATAGTTTTACCTACGAATACAATTACGACAAGGTAAGTAAAACTAAAGCTAATACCTATTCTATATATATCAAAGTTATCTACTCTCGCTATCATTCAATATAAGTGGAGTAGAGAATTCATTCCACTCCTAGTTCTTTAGAATTAACGTTAACGACGATTATCAGTTCTATTAAAGTCAATGAGAGTACGGATTAATGTAATTATGCTAACAACGAGGGAAATAACGTAATCGAAATGTTCCAAATAATAAGATGGCAATTAAAATATGAAGGATCAAATCTAGATAAAGAATTAGGGGTATTTGATTCCACCTTAATTCGACTTAATAAACTAGCAAGAATTGTCGTAATCCAAATTGCAATGCTTTCGCATAGCAATTGGGTCTTTCTAATCCCTAATTGTTCATGACAATCTCTACCAACTAACAACTAGCATGCGAAGTAATCAAACCCATTCTCATGGTGAACTAACTACTTTCTAGAATGGAATAGATCATTACTAACAATTCTACGCTAATAACAATCAAGTTTCATCAAGACTTCCTCAAACCCCTCTAATTGAGGTTTTAGCCTTAAATCATTATACTATCATTTCTAAAATAACAACAAATAAAACAACTCATTATTGAATAAATGATTAAACTTTATAAATCTAATTTAACAATAGTCTAAGATTCGAAATGAATTAAAACCGAATTTAAAACTAATTTAGAACTATGATTATGAATAACTAATTATCAAATTAAGACAAACTAATTATGAATTTAAGACAACTAAAGCTAAATAAGAATTGAATCATAAAACTAAGTTGAAATGATAAAACTAATTCTTATTTATAAACTAAATATGATTCTAAATAAAATTCATTTCTTTGTTCTAAAACTAATTAACTGAATGTAAAAAAAACTAGATCTAAACTAAGTTATTGCATTCTTGCTAAGTAAAAACTCAAGAAGCTTAAGAGCCAAGTCTTTGTCTCCCATACGGAGGAGACCAGATCCACAAATTTGTGCATGGGCTGAGGAGCCATGTTTTGGGCCGGAAAATCGAGCCCAAAACCTCATTACTGAGTCCACAGTTAGAAATGACTTCAACAGCCTTTTCGTCCACTTTTTCCCCTCTGATTGGGTCAATGTTTAGACCATTAGAAAGCTCATTCCGAGCCGGTCGTTTTGACATAAGGTAAGCCCAATTCCAAGGTCTGAGTCCAAAGATACAGCCTTCGGAAGTTATGCTGACTTTTATGCTCTATTTCTGCCCGCGTTGACTTTGATTTTTCAGCTTTGACCGGGCTTTAAAAAGGCTTTTTCTCTTTGAATCTTGGCCTTTAATCACAGAACTTCTTAACAACCAACCTTTGCTCCTTTATCTCATAAAAGTGACACATTTATGCACATAATCGACTCAAATGCTTGAAATACATAAAAACACGTAATCAGCATTAACTCTTATTTATTACTCGCATAATTGGTCTAAAAATATTATTGTTAGGGGGCTAAAACTACAATTTTGGGCTCTTATCAGAAACAATAATTTTTATTAGCAACCAACCTTTGCTCCATTATCTCGCAAAAGGGGCGCATTTCTACACATATTCGACTCCAATGCCTGAAATATATAAGAACACGATAACAGTACTAACTCTTACTTATTAATCACATAATTGGTCAAACAACAATATTGTTAAGGGGTTAAAACTACAGTTTTCTGCTCTTATCAAACAACCCCCAAACAACATTTTGCTTGTCCTCAAGCAAATATGAGAAATTAGAATAAGTGACCAAAAATGGAGTTCTAACTAATCTCGTTTCGCCTAGTGTGATTGCATTGACCATATGCAACAAGGCCTAAAACAACTAGAAATTCCCTAGTGGACGAGTTATAGCCTTGTGAGAGTTTTCCAGTGAAGGTACTCACAAACTTCATCTATACTACAATGACTAAGAAATAAAACTATTGTTTCCTTATTTATTCTCAATATCTATCCATCTCACTAGCAATGAATACAGAATAATCAAGTCGAAACCTAAACTAATATGTACATAATAATCAATCATCTATGAATAAACAAATATACAATGAGTAAAACTATGAAATGCACTAACAGGTCCATTTCTGAAACTTTGGAATAACGTCCTTAAGTAGGTCCTCACATAAATGTCAAGATAAAAACAATTTGATTTTTCCGCTCAAGTTTTGCTACTCCAGTGTACAGTGGGCACACTTTACCTTACAATCTCAATGACATATAAGGAAGTCGAAGTGGATCAAACACATCTGCCACTTACTATCACACTAACCTATTCCTAATTGAGCTATAGGTCTTTATTAGGTATTGCGGGGATTAGGTGATGGTTTAAGAATGAAGGAAATGGATATTCAAAAAGAACAAGTCTGAAATAATAGAGTTTTCATATTATGTAACTAGAAAAAACCTTGTTCTTACTTTGCTTCTACACTTTGTTTCCATCCTTAGCCATTTTTTTTTCTTTGGCTTTTGACTCATTTGATTCTATTTTTGGAGTTCAAAAACTCTTTCTTCTATTTTAGGGTTTTTAGACTTGCCCCCCCCCCCCCCAAATTCAGGGAAATTAGACTTGCCCCCCCAAACTCAGACTCTGTCTAAGTCAATGCAGTTTGACCGTTATCTCCTTGTGAAATGTCCAAACTACCCTTTCGAGTGTTAAATTACATAAATATCCCCTGACTTCACAAGACCTTGAAAAATAGAAGGACACGTGTAAACATCTTGTTTACTCCAATCAACAGTCCAGATTGCATCCCTAAAATTCATGCTCTCTCATTTTTAAGGCAGGAAAAAGTACTCTAGCTTTCATTTTTTGTGTTGAGTTATGGTGTTAGGTCGTGTTTGATAAATTCATATTGTTTTAGTGTTAGTCTTCATAGCAAGTGCTATTTGTTGTCATTTTCAACTGTCAATCTGTTGCAACTTGAAGAGGAGAAGCAAGGACGAATTTTTACTGCAATTTGTAGGTAATTATGTTATGTTTTAAAGTTGTTTTAAGTATTTTTGGTGGAATATGTTGATTTGGTACTTGGGAAATCGAGAAAGATAACAATTTTATGCATGCAGTTTAAATTTGTATATAATTTTGACAATTTCGATTCAACCCAAGATATAATTTTGTTTTTTTATAAATGGAAGTGGGGTTAACAATTTTTATGTTTGTATTATAGAAATGGGTGATAGGAAAAATTTGAAGATACATTATGCTGGGTCATTTTCAAAAAGAAGAAATGGAGAGGAATTGTCACATTTGGATTACAGATCAAAATATCTAGTTAAGGAAATGCTTGATGTTGATAGTGATGAGTTGAATATGATAGACTTTGTTGTAGATATTAGTCTACCTAGTCACATGTCAAAGTTGGATTATATGAACATTAAGTTGTTCTATCTTGTTAGTGGTAAGCAAGTGTATGTAAACAGTGATAGTGGTCTTTTAGGAATGTTTGATTTGTTAGTTGTTGATGATGAAATTGTCATGTATTTGTGGAGAATGATATGGGTGAAAGTGCTGTTCCACCATCTCAAGAATATGATGAAACAATGTGTACACTAATGGATTTAAAAAAATTGATTAAGAAGAGGGCTTTGAATGCAAATGACAAGGGGAATTCCATGCAAAAGAAGAAGAAGAGTTTTAGTGACAAGGGATTTGGTAGTAAGCAAAATAAGAAGAGTGGTAAGGACAAGGGAGAAGCAAAGGGAAAGAAGAAAAGTACAACACATATGAAGGGTAAAGGCGTACTAGTTGATGAGGAAGATAGCTTCTGGGTTGAACTTAGTAATTTTAATAAGTTTTCTGATGAAGAAATAGATACTGAGCTACCAGAGTATGTGGATGTACCAGGACCTGCAACAAATGATCCAGTAGAGATTGATGTTGAGGTTGGGTTTAGAAACCCACCTAGGGAGCCTCAAATTGATCAGCTTGATCCTGATGAGGGATACCACAGTATAAACTCATCAGATGAAGAAATAGAGTGGCAGCAACCAAGGAGTGATGAGTTTTACAATTTTGTATATGAAACCTCCAATGTGTATGTGGATGAAGGAGAGATAGTTATGCCAACATGTTCTGATGAATGGAAAGTTGGCATGGAGTGGCCTGACATTGAAACTCTAAGGCATGAAATTTCATATTATTGCATAAAGAATAGATTTGAAGTTGATATGAGGACTGCCAATGAAAGGTACAGGATTAGAGCTAAATGTAAGGGTAGCTACAAGGGTAAAGACTGCTCTTGGGTTGCTTATTGGAGACTGAGGCCTGATGCCTTCACAATGAGATTAAATACATTTGTAAATGAACATATATGTTCTGCTGATCCAGAACTGAAGAATGGGATGGCTGATGCAAATTGGGTTGCAAGAAAGATTGCAGCACAGATGAAGGTACATTACAAGACCATGTCTCCAAGATTTATCATGGCTGAAGTTATGAGAGGAGATTTCCATGTTAGTATTAGCTATTGGACTGCTTGGCATGCAAGGTTGAAATGTTTGCAAGATATTCATGGTGACTATGGAGCAAGTTATAACATGTTGCCTGTGCTATGTGATCAGGCATGTTATTTATACCCTTATTTATATTTGTAAATAATTTGGTTATTTATCATAATGGTGTTTGAACTATTTCAAATGATTACTTGATACATATTTTGAAAAGTAACCCAGGATCCAAAGCATGTTATTCTAGAACTGATGGTACTTTGAAATTTGAGGATATGTGTGTTTGTTTTCCTGCTTCTTTGCATGGTTTCTTGAATGGTTGTAGACCTATCATAGGACTAGATGGATGTTTTATAAAGGGGAAGTATGGAGGGTAATGCTTAAGCATGGTGGCCTTGGATGGAAACAATGGCTTGTTTCCTGTGGCCATTTATATAACTAGGTCTGAGAATAAAGATAGTTGGATTGGGTTTCTGAATATAATGAAGAAGTATGGAATAGATGAACATATGGAACCTGTGACATTCATTTCAGATAGACAGAAAGGATTGGTTAAGGCTCTGGCACATGAATTTCCTAGGAATCCCCATAGGTTTTGCTTTAGGCATATGTTCAAGAATTTTAAAAAGTACTTTAAAGCCAAATACTTAGAGACTATAGTTTGGGGTGCATCTAAGTGTTATAAGAAGATAGAGTTTGAAAAGTTAATGGAGAAGCTAGGAAGAGAATGTAAGGAAGCCAAGGCATAGTTGCTACAAGAAGATGTGGAATGTTGGGCTAGGTCACACTTTGATCTTACTACAAAGTGTGATCATATTAGCAACAACTTCTCTGAGTCTTTTAACAATTGGATATTGGAACTGAGGGATAAGCCAATAATTCCTTTTGTTGATAAGTATCATACATTGTTAATGTCTTTTCTATACAAGAGGAGAGAAAAGGCCAAGGAATGGGATGAGGATGGTCTAGTTCCACAAGTGGAAAGGAGAATCAAAGAACTGATAAAAAAAGTCCATTGGTATCATGTGGAGTCAAGCACTGAGGTGGTGATAAGTGTTAAAACTGAAAATGGAACTAGATTTTGTGTGAGCTTAGTTGACCATAGGTGTAGCTGTATGAGGTGGTAGTTATCTGGTATAGTTTGTGTACATGCAGTGGCAGTGTTGTATCCAAGGAGAGTGTATTGGAAAGAATATTGTAGTAGCTATTATTGGGTGTCAACATACAAGCTTGCTTACATGGGACACATCATGCCAATGCCTGATATGTCTGAGTGGCCTATGAATTGTGTAAGTTATAGTCTATCCATAATTAATGATTGTGTAGTTTCCTAATCTCAAAAGGACTAACATATATTATGTATGTAGGATCTTGAAAGACAAATCATGCCACCTCCATATGTCAGAGGCATTGGGAGGCCCAAAAAGGCAAGGACTAGAGGAGTAGATGAAGAAGTTAATCCCAACAAGCAAATCAAACTTTGTTCTAAATGCAAACAACCAGGACACAATGCCAAGACTTATAAAGGTCTACCTACTTCAAAGAAAGATAAGCATGGCAAAAAATCTCAAGAGGAAACTCAAGCCTCATAAGCTTCAGCTCCTGTTCCAGATGAAGCTCTAGAATCCACTGAAGCATCACAAGCATCATCTCCTACTTAAGGATCATCATCAAAAGCAGCAAAGAGGGTTTGTTCTAAGTGAAATCACCCAAGACACAATGCCGAGACTTGTAAAGGTCTTCCTACTACAAAGAAAGATAAGCATGGCAAAAAATCTCAAGAGGAAACTCAAGCATCACAAGCTTCAGCTCCTGTTCCAGATGAAGCTAAAAAATCCACTCAAGCATCACAAGTATCGGCTCCTGTTCCTGAGGAAGCTCTAGAATCTACTCAATCAGCATCATCAAAAGCAGCACAGAGGGTATGTAAGAAGAAGTATGTAGAATCAACTTCTGAAGGACCAGCTTCTACTGAAGCATCCAAAACAAAGTCTGCAACAAAGTTAACTATTGAAGTAGCTCCAAAATCAAGTTTGCAAGCATCTCAGGCTTCATCAGAAACTCCTCAATCAACAGCTCAACCTGCAACTCTGACTTTTGGACCACCAAGAGTAAGAAGATAAAAAACTGCTCAAGTTTTTAAGGTATATTTTGTAATTGTTTTAAGTTACAATATGCTTACAATATTATGCTCCCTATGTCAGACCCTAGTTGATTAGCTTAAAATTATGTTATGTTATGTTATCAGGCACCAGAACAAAGGCACACATTTGGTGATTTCTTGTCTAAGCAATCAGGCAAGTCATCCACTAGTGTGCTTGAAGCAGCCGAGCTGACATTTACTGCTGGGGGAACTGTCAGGGCACCAGTAGCAACCAAAAGGCCAAGGCCACATGGACCAGGATCAACTCCATTTATGCCAGCAGGACCAACATATCAGCCTTGGGTGCCACCAGGACAAGTGGGGGATGCACCATTCAAAGCAACTAAGAAAATACTGCCTCCTCTTGCTCCCGGCCCCTTACCAACATCAAGGAAGAAGTTTCAAGTTGTTAGACCCAAGTGATGTGGGTCTGTATAGGAGTGGAGTGAATTGTTTTTGGTGTTTTTGTTAGTAACTCATGTCAGACATTTGGTTAAGGTTATGCTCAAGGTTGATTTTGTTAGTAACTCATGTCAGAAATGGTTAAGGTTATATTGTTGATTTTTTGTTCATAATGAGCACATGAAAACACAACTATTATGGCTATTGCTATTCAAGATTGTAAATAAAGGATATCTATGTTTGAAAATTTATGTTTGCTTGTACCTGTGTTTCTCTGGTTTGAGAAACTATAGGCATTTTATGCTTGGAATTTAGTTATTTAAAAGATAATGGTTGATGGAGGACTGGTTTTTACAGCTTCTGTGGGTTAAAGAGAATTTGCAAGAGTCATGGTCCATGACATTCAAAATTTGAAGAGTGATTGGTTGTCTTATAGGTATTTATTGGGTTTATATGTTGAAATGTGAAATCAATCGGCTTATATGTTGATTTTTTGTTAGTAAAATAGTTCTCCAATCTTCTCTTCAAATTGAACTGAACTTCCACTGTTAGTCTTGATGAGAACATATCTACCATTCTCCATGACCACATGTTGCCTTGATTAAGCATCTTTACTACCTTCTGACTGAAATAAAATGGAGAGAGAACCAATAAGCCTTACTTCACCACAATGGTAGTGATAAGTGATAACAATATAAACATCCACTTTCAGACTTGGCACACAAGCATGTAACCTAATTCACATATATAAGTCAAAATTTTATGTCTAATCAGTTTAGTTGATTAGAAGAAACTGGCAAAGAAGAAACCTAACATTCAAATAAAAATGTGTTATAAGAAAGTAAAACAGATAGGGTACCCAAACAGACAACTCAAGGTACCCTAACAGACAAAATGGCAAAGAAGAAACAGACAACATTTCAAAACACAAAATCAAGTTCACACAAAACTTTAACAACATTTCCATTTCCATTTCCATTTTACAGAGTGCTCAAAACACAAAACACAGCATTACAACATCAAAACAAAACATTACAACATCACTTCATCTGTTCTTAACAACATCAAAACAAAACATTACTCACTAACTTCTAAACAACATCACTTCATCAAAACACAACATTACAACATCAAAACAAAACATTACAACATGACTTCATCTGTTCTTAACAACATCAAAACAAAACATTACTCCCTAACTTCTTAACAACATTACAACATCACTTCATTACTTCTTAAGCTTCGGCAAGGGCACACCATCAGCAGGAAGTGATTGAACCACTTCCTTAAGTTATTGCCTGTGTTAAGGTGCTGCTTGTGGTCGTTGAGCTGTAAGTGGCAAAACCCTTGTAGGTCTCCTACCAAATCCACGAGCTGGAGCTGGAACTGGAACTTGAACTGGAACTGCAGATACATTTCTCCCTCGAGCTGATCTGACCAGATGTTCAAAACCTGGTGGTGGATCATCTGTCTCTAGAGCTGGATCTTGAGCTGGAGCTACAAGTACATTTTTCCTTCGAGTTGATCTGACTAGATGTTCAAAACCTGGTGGTGGAGCATCTGCCTCTAGAGCTGGACCTCGAGCTGGAGCTACAAGTACATTTTTCCCTCGAGCTGATCTCTCCACATGCTCATAACCTGGTGGTGGCCAATCTGTTTCCAGATGCTCATGATTTCCACTTCCATCTCCACCACTTCAATCTCCATGTTCCATCTCTATGAAACAAAGTTCCCTACACTTACGGCATGAAGTCATCCTTAACTTATCATTTTTCAACACAACCTCCATGAAAACCCTACTATTCACCCTTGCTTTCAACATAGTTATGACAGCAGCACAAGATTCCTCTATATTATCATGATCTACCTCCATCGAGCATAACTTGGCCTTCACCATTTCTACACTTTATGTCAGACCACTCAACTGAAAATGAACTGAAAACCACCATGAGTAGCTTTTATAGAAGTCTTTACTCTTCTTGGAACCTGTTAGAAATATTTTTATAGAAGAATAGAAAAGAATACAACACAGTCTCCAATCTTTACCTCAATCTACTAACAACATTCATTTTTACCTAAAAGTAACTTCATAACTCCATCCCATTAACGAAAAAGTATCTTAACATATTAATTCCCAAATCAAAAGTCAATGAAAGTCTAAGAAATAGTTCTAACTCAAAGTTCTAGTTGCTATTTTTAGTAAAGACTAACTACAACTAGAGGAATTACACCTGAAGTACAACTAACATCACAGCTATAATAACTAACAAGTATGTTGAAGTACAACTATGACATCACTAATATTTATTTAGACTAACAACTAACATCACTGATATGTTGAAGTACATGCATTCCTAATCTAAACATATAGTTAGAGAAACAACCCCAACAATACTATTTTTAATTTAGACTTGCCTCCCCAATATAAACCTATAACTAGATAAACACCCCCATTCTAAGATAACCATAAACCCTAATTTCAAAAGTAGAATAACCATAAGATAACCATAATGCAAACAACCAAATACCATTTGACTTTGATCTTCTTCAGCTCCAACTCCAATTGATGATTCACCATCTTCAGTCTACGATTTTTTGCTTTTAAAGCTTCAACTCTTGCCTCCAATGATTCTTCCTTCTTCTGTTAACGATTTGGATTTTTATCAACCCAGTCAAAAAAGTGGCAAGACAATTCTGGGTTGTTCTTGTTGTAATGTCTGCATCAATATAACAATCGACCCAGGTTCGTGTCTGTATTGAACCTTTTAACAGATATTGGATCTCCATGATAACCAGTTCTTTGGGATGAACAAGAAGTGGAAGACATTTTAGGGTTAGTAATTGCAGATGAGAGAGCGTGAATTTTAGGGTTCTCCTATAAAAAAAAAAAAAAAGTGAAAAAGTGAATTTTAGGGTTCGTAATAAGGATGCAATCTGGACTGTTGATCGGAGTGAACAAGATGTTTACATGTGTCCTTCTATTTTTCAAGGTCTTGTGAAGTTAAGGGCTATTTAGATAATTTTACACTCGAAAGGGTAGTTTGGACATTTCACAAGGAGATAACGGTCAAACTGCATTGACTTAGACAGAGTCTGAGTTGGGGGGGACAAGTCTAAAAAACCCTTTATTTTATTTTTATTTTTATTATTTTATTTTTCTTTTCTTTGGATGGAAACTTTCTTTTCTTATTTGAAGCAACTAACAATTTCTTGATTTCAAAGGTCTTTCTCTTTTCTATTCTCCATCTCTATTCTCAGACTCATTCAAAGAATGGATAGGCTGATTTTTATTTTTATTTTGTTTTGTAAAAGGGTAAAGGATTTGCGGGTTATTAAAGGCAAAAGAAAGGCTCAGAGGGGCGACTAGCGGAAAATAATTTCATAAGGTTTGAATTTCTGGCTATATCGATCCAAAGAGGGCCTAAATTCTCGCTTAGGATATGGTATACTGATCAAGCAAGTGGACGTGTGATTTCTCTATCCGGAATTTACTTCTCCCTTGTGTCATTTCTCAAATATTTCACTCATATAAGGCTTTAGGCTGTATTCTCATAAGATTTGTAGAATAAATATACTAGCCTAGATTTCAGAAACTTACTGCCAATACAAACATAGATACTCATGCAATATATTTATAGAAAGATGCAAAGATTATTACCTATATATTAACCTAAGTTTCTAAAAACTATTCTAACACAAAAGCTAACGTGAAACTTCTAGATTATTAAGAGCATAGAGAAAGAAAACAATACTAATATTCCTAATTGTATAGCATAACTTTTTATTTATTTATTTATTTTTACTTTTTATTTTTTTTGAATTTTTGAACTTTTTACTATAAAACAAGTGCATATTGTACATATCTATATCCTAACAGGTGCCTTAATTTACGCGTGTTTCTATGCCACCCCCAAACAAAAACATACTTTGTCCTCAAAGTAAAGAATTAAGGAGGATAGGAGTTACCATTGAAACGTGTGAAAATTTAGAGCATCTGCAAAACAAAGTTAAAACATACTAATATAGATAAAGAAAAATAGACACAACTCTATATGAGTTCCACCCGTTATGGGGATAACAAGAATCAAATTGCTTGGGACATAAGCAGACACTAACTGAAATAAAAATTTACCTCCTATCTAGTATTTAAGCGTCATCCTCCTCCTTTTCTATAAAGAAATGAGGTTCCTTCGCATCCTGCCATGCCATGATGATTTGCTAGGCTTCACGCCATTTATCATCTACGATCGCTAACCTGATAAGCGCCGCTTGGTCGGATGGGGTGTAAGGTGCAACCTGATGAAGTTGTATCCTCCACCCTTGCCAAGTTATTACACGGAAAGATCGAATAATATAATTGGTGGGTCTCACAATGTCGACCCCAACCCAATCCGTGAAACGAGTACAAAAAACAGGGAAGAAACACAGCATAATACGACAAACTAAAACAGGCATAAGAAGGTACTTATGCCTCATTCTATGGGCTCGTTCTAAATTGGAAACTAAGGTTCGGGGAAGGTCATAGAGCATACGTCCCGTGGCTAAAGCAAGGAAGACGCTACAAGTGGCGTCATTCACAGAAGAAAAACGTCATTCCCCTAATATGTTTAGCATGATCCAAAACATAACAGTGCCACGTTCATGGACAGGCTACTAAGGGCGACGTTATATTCCCCAAGGTCCTCGATAAAAAAAAAATCCTGCCCCATAAGCCTCATGCAAAAACTCATAGGTGTAGATATACATATTATCTACCCAATAGCCCCATGGGTCTTGTATTTCAGTGGGCATAGCAAGTCCAAGAACAAAAGCTAGGAAGAACCTAGTAATTTCCATTGGTTCATCCTCAATGGTGATGGATAACACTTGTTCTCCATCCGGTCTATCAAAGAACTTACAATTATCATAAAAATAAGATGTAAGTGCTGGAGAATAATGTTCATCAGGTCTTACCATTAGCGGTTCCCAGCCTACGTGCATGATCATCTTGCCAAACCAAGCACCGGAGGTGTCGCTTTCGAACAAATCTTCAAAAGACTGCTCCAGTATGATTGTAGGAGATGTCATCACAATAAACACACTCTAGAAGTGTTGCAAACAACCATGGAAAAACTCACAAAAAATTAGAAAATTAAAGCGGCTGTGAAGGTCAAGGCGCGGGGTGCGCTCCGAATTGGCCTTTGAAGGGCGGGTGTCGCGCTCCTTTCTAACTCGAGTTCTAGGCGTTTCAGCGCTAGGCGCGCTCAGAAGTAGCCTGTATAGGGCTTGGGGCGCGCTCCGTGTACTCTTAGAAGGATGAAGTGAAAAACAAAAGGAAAAATTTAGAGGTTCAAGGTGAGAGATGCAAGTGAGGGGTGTGGGTTATGAGTGTAGAGTGAATCAAGTATATATAGGGTTTTAGTTTTTAAAACGAATATCAACAAGTTGCCAAAAAATTTTAAAGCAATTGCCGGAAACAAAATATTCTAAAACCTAAACGGAAACAAGTTAAGTTCATATTCCGAATATAAACCAATAACTTTTGGGTCTATTTCAAAATAACATCTTTCTAATTCTATTCATTGAAATTCCCTTCTACAACAATATATAATCTTAGCCACACCCATATCGGCAACATTCCCAACAACTCATATTTCCACAATTTGCAAGATTTAACTTCTAAAATGGTGGATAAGATAAAAACAATGCAATAAATAATAATACCACCCCTAAACAATTCGGGAAGGTGGGATTCATGGAAAATTCATCGCATGCTTAGACAAAACCAAATTAAATTAAAAACTCAACTAATAATCAAATAGTTGAAAACGATTACATAATCCAAATCTAACTAATAGACTAAACAACTCAAAATAAAATTCTATGAAAACAGGGAAATTTCCTAAAAACAATACAACAACTAGTTACGAGATGAGGATGGGATAAGAATGGAAAGTTTAGTGATCAAGAATGGAAAGACCAAACACCCCACCCCGAAACAAATTTTATAGAACAGAGTTTAGAAATTTGTTTTAAACGTGGGCATTTTAAAGTCAGATTCCCGAGACTTCCTTGATTACTCTTTTTATGGTTTTAATTTTTTTTTTACTTTTTATTAATATGGATTAATATAAGGAAAAACAATAAAGCAATAGAGACATAATTCACACCATAGAGAAACATGACTCAAAAACCGAGAACACATGCAAGAGTGGAAAATGTGAATTATGTTAAATGTGGACTTAAGATCCGGTACTTATAGCCACACACTCCATAGGGAGGGCCCGGTTACCTGAATGGTGTACTTACCAAAATATAAGATTGGAATGGAGTCCACCGAATAATATAATGTGTCTTTTATAGTCAGCTACTCAGGACTTTATCTGTAACATATGTATATAATGAACATACATTTTACCATATATCAACGACCGAAATAGTTGTGGATCTTTCCATAAATAATTAACATGGATTGCACCCCCAAATAGAATCAAGCACCAAGATTTTCTTCGACGCAACTTAGTGAAATAAAGCGAAGTCTGATAGATCTAGAATGTAACCGAGCATACACCTTCTTCTTCATCTTTGAACGAAAGGGTGTCCAAGTGAATGATCATGAGAAAATGGATGTTTGTAGAAGATATGTTGGATATGTATAAGTTTTAGATGGAAATAATGGAAAAAATGGGAATGTGGGTTTAGCACAAAAATCATTCATGGTGTAGGTAGGAATTGTCTCAATTTTGAAAATGAAGGTGTCAAGTGCCTTTTTCTTGGGAATTATTTTCGTATTAGGAGGACTTAGAAAATCATGAAGCATAGGAGAAAAAAGAGGGTCAAGTGCAAACTCAAGGTTCCTTTGAAAAGGTGGAAGGTTGGGAAAATTGGTGATGGAAGATGAATGAGTGACAAGATGATGTGAGGTGGATGAATGGGGCTCGGCTAAAGCTCTCAGGTCTAGATCATCAGAAGCCTTGAGATATGCAAGACATTCCTCAATAGGTGGGTCAAAAGAATCACTGGAATAGAGGGTGAAAAATTTATCTTTCGTCATAGCGTCAAAGGATGAATGGATGTTGACAAGGAGAGACTCGCGAGGTGGCAAGGAAGAGTTGCAAAAGAGTTGAAGGAAATCTTCCTCAACTTCCAGGGACTTCTTGTCGAAGTTGGAACTTCCAAAGGAAAGGAATTTGTGCATCTGATTATCAGGAAATGTGGTTTTGAAATAATCTTGAGCTAAGCTCTCGATCATGCTAACCTCTCCATCCGAAGTCGTATCTGGGAACTGTTTCGTCATTTTAAAAACATTTACCTCAACAGAAAGAGGGCCAAAAGACATGGACATCGAACTATCATGGCAGTTTATGAGCGCGTTGGCAGTAGCCAAGAAAGGACGCCCTAAAATGATCGGAACAGAGTCGTTAGCGACTTCTGTATCAAGGATAATAAAATCAGCAGGATAGTAGAAATCCTAAACCTTAACAAGCACATTTTCAATCACACCCTTAAGATACTTAATAGACCGATCAGCTAATTACAACGTCATTTTAGTAGGTTGTATCTCCTGTAGACCTATTTGTTTATATAAATAATACGGGAGTAAGTTAACACTCGCCCCCAGGTCTAATAGCATGGTCGTCGTGTGGGAATCTCCTAAGGTGCATTGTACAGTAGGACGACCAGGGTCCTTGTACTTAACGATGCCATTATGTTCGGTTAAAGTTGGAAACTGTTTAGTTAAAAAGGCGTCTTTAGGAATAATTGTCTTATGCCTAGTAGTTCACAACTTTTTAAGAAACTTAGCATGGTGAGGTAACTTTTTAATCGCTTCCAGAAAGGGTAGGTTTATCGTTACATTTTTGAAAACCTCCCTAATCTTATCAAAATTCGTATCCTTGGTTAACATGACTAATCTCTGGGGAAACGATGGTTTCTCTCTATATTTAGCGTATGGATCAACAGGATGTCTAACCTTGGCTTTTTGTTTCTTAGGTTGTGGTTTAACTGGTACCTCTACTGAGGTAGGATCTTCAGTTATTACTTCGGTATCTAGTACAATATCTGGTATAGGGACTACTGGTGGGGTAACTACATGCATAGTTACTGTGTTATCAACCACTCTGCCAGAACGGAGAGTGGTGATGACATTTAGCTCACCTACATTTCCATTTTCATTACTAGTATTACCGTTTACTTCAAAGGCTGTGTTTATTATTTTAGGATTAGGTATCGCTTGACCTGGGAACACACCTTTGGGTTGTAGTTTCTCCTGGGCTAACTGCTGTAAGAAAAGTTGGATGGACTATAAAATCTATTGTTGGGTTTGCATAAAGGCGTCGAAATGATCCGATTGTGGATGTGTAGTTGTTACAGGTGGTGTGACAGGAACTATCTCATGTTGATTATTAACAGGTGGGTTGTGATAGTTATTATTAACCAGAACGATACCTCTATTAGCATTATAATTATTATTGTTATAATTATTATAATTCCCTTGACCTTATCGTGGTGGAGCTTGGTTGTAATTGTTTGCTGGCCTAACATTTTGATTATTATATCTTGGAGGTGTAACTTGTTAATTATTTCTCCAACTGAAGTTGGGATGTTGTCTCTAAGGGGAGTTAGGAATAGGATAGCTATTAATGGAGAAAACATTATCTGTTTGTGATGTTTGCTGCTCGTAGGCGAGAGGACAATAGGAGTCGGGATGCTCAGGACTCTGATAAGAGCCCAAAACTATAGTTTTAACCCCTTAACAATCATACTTTTAGACCAATTATGCAAGTAATAAATAATAGTTAATGCTGATTATGTGTTTTTATGTATTTCAGGCAGTAAAGTCAATTATGTGCATAACTGTGCCACTTTGGCGAGATAAAAGAGCAAGGGTTGGTTGCTAAGAAGTTCTATGATTAAAGGCTGAGATTCAAGGACAAAAAGCCTTTGTAAAGCCCGGTCAAAAGCTAAAAAGTCAAAGTCCACGCGGGCAGAAACAGTGCACAAAGTCAGTAGAACTTCCGAAGACCGTATCTTTAGACTCAGACCTTGGAATTGGGCCTACCTTATGTCAAAAAGACCGGCTCGGAAAAAGCTTTCCAAATGGTCCAAGCTTTGTCCCAATTAGAAGAGCAGAAGTGGACTAAAAGTCTTTTGAAGCCGAATCTAGCTGAAGAGCCTTTTTTGGACTAAAGAAATTGGGTTTTGGGCCCGATTTTCCGGCCCAGAACATGGCTCCAAGCCCATGCACAATTTTGGATCTGATTTCCTCCATATCAACAAAGAAGACTTAACTCTGAGGGGATGGAGTAGCTTAGGATAGAAAGTAGCCATTAGAATAGCTTCTAGATCTAGTTTTAATTAGAGTAGCCATTTCGAAGTTTTACCCTTAGCATCAATATCGAAGTTAAATTTACTCTTAGTTGTTCTTCTTGTTTTAATTAGAGTATTGAATATTGTTATTGCTTGATTAGATAAATAAAATAGTTTATTATTGATCAAATTTGATTTTGTCAGTTAAATTTGTTAGATCTAATTTCATTTATTGTTTGTTATTCATTTCGTAGTTATTGATTTTGGGTTGGATTATTGTTTAGTTAAATTGCATAAAGTTAGAATCTTTCTATTATGTCGTATTCAATTTCATACGGAAATGATAGCGTAATGATTCTCGGCTAAACCTCCATTAGAGGGGGTTGAGAAGCCTTGATGAAAGCTTGATTCTCGATTAACGTAGAGTAGTCGTAAATTCCTTTCCACTCTAGAAACAATTAGTTCACCATGAGAATGGGTTTGATCGTTCACATGCTAGTTATGAATTGGTAGAAATGCCATGTATAATTAGGGATTAGGATGAACCAATTGTTCTGCAAAGTAGTTCAATTCGGATTACGACGATTTGTCGTTAGTAAATTAAGTTGAATTAAGGTGGAATCAATCCCCCCTAATTCCTTATTATAGAATCAACGTAGTATTTCCGTAGTTTGAATCAATTATAGTTAGTATCTTGTTATGCGTATTTGCATCGTAGTATAAGTCGTAAATCTCTCACTCTTTAGATAAGACTGATTAGGTTATGAAATACCTCATACTAAAGAACTAGGAGTGGAACGAATCATCTACTCCACTATATCTCAATAGGATTGAGAGTAGAATCTTTGATAAAACTTAATAGCAAATTAGTTTTATTACTCTAGTTTTACTAGCGGTTAGAGTTCTCGCGAGCTTTATTCATTAGTAAAACTAGCATTTTAGAGTTTTATCAAATGAGGTCTAGCCGAGAACCATTCACCCACATCATATCATTCACCTTCTATCACCAATATTCCCCACCCTCCACCTTTTCGAAGGAACCTAGAGTTTGCACTGGACCCTCTTGTTTCTCCTGTGCTTCATGAATTTCTAAATTCTCCTAAAACAGAAATAATGCCCAATGGAAAGACACTTGACACTTTCATTTTCAGAATTCAGACAGTTCCTACCTACACCACGAATGAGTCTTGTGCTAAACCCACATTCTCATTTTTTCCACACTTTCCTTCTAAAACTTATTCATATCCACCATATCTTCCACAACCATTCAATTTTTCACACTCATTCACTAGGACAACCTCTCGTTCAAAGATGAAGAAGAAGGTGCATGCTCGAGTACGTTATAGGACTATTCGACTTCACTCTCATTTCACTAAGTTGCGTCGTAGGAAATCTTGGTGCTTCATTATGTTTGGATATATTTTCTAGGATATTTATTTATGGAACGATCCACAACTATTTCGGTTGTTGATATATGATAAATTGAATGTTCATACATATGTTCTCGATAAAGTCTCAAGAATCTGACTATAAACGACTCATTTTATTGTTTGGGGTACTTCCTCTCACTTCCATATATTAGTAAGTGCACCATTAAGGTAACCGGGCCCTCCCTATGGAGTGTGTGGCTGTAAGTACCGGATCCTAAGTCCACGTTTAACATAATTCACGGTTTCCGCTCGCACATGTTTTCTCAGTTTTTAAGTCATGTTTCTCTATGGTGTGAATTATGTCTTTATTGCTTATTGTTTTTCCTTATATTAATCTATATGTATAAAAAGAGAAAAATATATATTAAATCATAAACATAATAATCTAGGAAGTCTCGGGAATCTGATGTTAAAAGACCCACTGTAAAACAAATTTTCTAAAACTGTTGTAACAAATTTGTTTGGGGGTGGGGTGTTCGTGTTTCTGTCTTGGAATGTTTAACTTCCCATTTATGTTGCTTAGGCCGTTTAATTGTATTCCGATTTGGGTTGACATAATCTATGAATTTAGATTTCATTAGTTCGCATAACTTACGTCATACACACACTTCGAGGCATTTTCCATTTTCTTATATGTCACCCATGGTCAGAATATAGTGTTTTATGGATCATTGGATTGAAAATTCTCTCCTGATCATTTCCATATCTCATTCGCAAAAATCGGACCGGTAACAAAGCGGCAAATTTAGTTTGAAGTTGCGCTAAAACTCGACAAAAATCGGAAAATCATATTGGGCTTGGGCCCAAAACTCTACAAGACTCCAAAGCGCCTCACGCTTCTTTACCTTCAAACCATCAGTTCGCGATCTTCACCTTCAAATCTCCATTAACAAAAACAAAGCTTTAAACTCTAACATAAAACTAAAAATAAAGAGAAAACCTAAATTCACCCACGCCCAAAGTTCAAACCCACCCTAAATCTTCTCCTACCTACCCCTACCGCCACCTCCACCAATTTAAACAACCGAAAACCACTAAAAATTCAAAAATTTGGAGTTGTTGCGCCTCCACCGTGCCATCACCATCATTTTTCTAGTGAGGTTGTTTCTCTTTGCTTCCTACACCTTCTATCAAACCTCAAATCATGTCAAAACTCTAATGGCTCAACGACGTCGAATTTTGCCGGAGCACGCGTTTACTGTTGACCACTTCGCGCCGTTTTACGGTGACGAGATGGTTAGTAGAGACTGGAGTAGTTTGTGGTACTCGACTGATGATTTTTACAACGAAGATTTGGTCCGACAGTTTTACAACACGAGAGAGTTGGATGGGAGGAGAATTTTTGTTCAGGTGGACGGGGGGAGGCGAGAAGTATCTACGGAGTTGTTGGCCGAGATTTTGGGAATTTCGCCTAGACGCCATCTTGATGCCACATTGTAGGAGTCCCAATTTACTGGGGTTGAGCCGTTGATGAACGCGACTATTTTCGAAAGGAACTACAATGCGAGCTCGCATTGTGTTCGCCAGTCGTCCCTCAGAACCAACCAGCTGGCTGTAGCTCAGTGGATTGGTAGGAATGTCATAGGGAAGGAGAAAGTCAGAGACATCAGTCTGAACTGCCTCCACGTTCTATCGATACTCTAGGAGCAGAAGTATGAGATCTGTATTTTGGAATTTTTGGGTAACATGATTAGGGGAGTTGGAAAGAGTATTGCACCTCTCCCTATTTTGATAACAAAGTTCATGATGACCTTCAACGTGACTCTGACGTCTGATAAGATTTGCCTGAACCAACACCGAAATCCTCGTATTTATACGAAATGTATCCAATGAGTTTGGACATTGTCTGAGGATAGGGTAGTCGAAAGGATTGACTAGGAGAATGAGAATGACTCGGAGAATGAGGATGACATGGCATGTTTTGATGCCGATGCCTTGGAGAGGTGTAGGTCGGGATCGTAACGCATGGCAGGCGTGATTCATAGTGGCATGCGTTCTCTCAATACTATTTGCGAAGACCTCCGGACTCGGCATGCTACTATGCATCATAACTTCGAGAGTCGTACCCAGTGCGAGGATGAGAGGTGGGAACAGACGAGGGCTGAGTCGGAATCTCAGCACCAATACCGCGCCGATATGCTTGCACGCTTCCCACCCTACGGGAGTTCTCCTTCGGAGGATACAGCTGTGAGGCACGAGCGTCGTCGCCGAAAGACGAAAGGCAATGACCCATCAGGAGCTCAGGAGCCATCTCCTGAGCGTGTGCCATCCGCTACAAGCAGCGATGTCTTTAGGGATTGTATAGGTTGATGATATTTTATTTGTAGTTTTAATGGGTTTTATTTCCTTTCGATGTAAAGTTTATGAATTCCGTAGTTAAATTTGAATTTTGTAGTGAAAAGTTGTTTGAATGCCAATATTAATATAATGTGGTTCTTTTCAAATTGTGCGTGGTTGTTATTATGGATCCCACTTTCGCAAATTGTTTGGGGGTGGTTATTATTTATTCTACCATGATTTGTATATGATCATCAAGTTTAGAAGTTGGTTTGGATTAGGGGTTGAAAATATTGCTGATATGGGCATATCTATGAATAGATATTGGATAGGATGAAATCTAGAAAAGTTAGGCAGTTTCTCTCCTAAATTCAACCTAAAAGATATTAGGGTTGTTTTAGAATCAAGAATATGATTTGTTTCCGTTTTCGGGTTTGGAAATTTTATTATTTCTGAAAAATTGCCTTAACGCTTTTTGGCAACTTCTCGATTTGTTTTAATAATTTAAAACCTATAAAAACTTCATTCATTCTACACTCACAACCCACACTACAACTCACATCCATCTCTCACCTTTCACTCCCTCGTTTCCCATTTGTTCTTCACTATTTTCACAACTCCGCATTTCGGGACTCCTTGCCTGTGAGGAGCGACTCTGCGCGCTTTCTTGTCCATAAATTCTAGTCGAGGCACTTTACACCCCAGACAAAGCGCACCTGCACTTAGAGTACTGTAACTCGAAAATCATCAGAGCACACCTGCGCCCACGTGAAACGCACCTGCGCCCTGACCTCCGTTGACACAAAAATTTCCAGTTTTTTGCGGGTTGTTCCCGGATCATTTGCAGCTGTTCCAGAGCGTAGTTGTCACACCCGGAATTTCGACAGAATTTGGAAAAATAGTATTTGTTCCCGACTCTTCGATCTTCGAGGTGTGACGCACTCTCAACTCCCAAAAACCCATAAACAGTTTAAATATGTGGATAATTAAAAACCAATAAAAATTTTAACTTAAACAAAAGTCCGCTTCATTACAAAAATTTACAAATGAAAATGCAAATAACCTTGTCTTAACTGAAAATCTATATCACCTCAAAGGAAAACAAAGCCTATCTTGAAATGTGACGCTAACACAAACCACAAGCAGCAACCAATCTTCTTCAACACTAAACCTGTCAAGACTTATCAGCTCAAAGGAAAACAAAGCCTATCTTGAAATGCGACGCTAACGTAAACCACAAGCAGCAACCAATCTTCTTCAACACTAAACCTGTCAAGACTTATCAACTATGTTCATTTAAGGAACACACCCGATAAGCAAACATGCAAATCGGGTCAGCATTATAAAAATGCTGGTGTGAGTAGCCCTAAAATACAACATATAATTATACATATATATACACAATCCATAAGGCCGTTAGTTCCTCCACAGAGACACCTTAACTTCTAGCAACTAATACAACATCCTTAAGTACAATAATTAAGGCAGGTAGTTCCTCCACTGAGGCGCCTTAACTTCCCACTAAACACACAACAAACTATACTCATAATAAATAAGGCATGCAGTTCCTCTATCGAGGCGCCTTAGGTTCGAACTAAACAAATAACCAAGCAAGCATATTATATACGTACCGTATTTCATGCTCAATTACAGAGTGGGTCGTCTCTACACGAGTAATTAGTTTGACCCACCCTTCTGCAAAACCATATACAATTATCTATCTAAAGATATATCATTAACCAACATATTACCATAATTATATTAATTAAGGCTTTCTTTGCGTGTCCCTAAAATCATGTCGTATCTATGTCTTACCTAGTTTCCCTGGCTACCACAATCGCTTCCCAACGCCGAACATGTACATCCACATGCCTCCCCTTACATAATGAACCACTCCGCGTAACTACCCGAAAGGGATGCCGCGACACCGTAACCCTCACAGGAAAGCCATTATGTAAGTACTGCCACTATTCGGCATAAAATATCGCGCATCTCGTTCTAATTTTGAGAACGGAATAATCAAGCCACCATTCGGCTACGATTGCCCAACACATGGGTCAATCAACATCTTATATATACACCCTATACAAGGGCCAATCATATCACATACGCCCATCACAAGGGCCAAATCCTCTGAGTTGTGGTAGCTATGTTCTAAGATTTTCGTTACGTAATTTATTCAGGTGTCATACATAAATATCTCATAATCATTTCACTATATCACGTGCATGTCAAATACATTATTGCGCTAAGCCAAATATATTTAGAATTATCTCAATACATCTCATAACAACTTTTATTCTTCCACGTGCCAATATATTATTGCTTTACACACTACTTACGTCAAATCTTAATTAGATAATGACAAACAAGGTTATACAATCTTCGACAATATTTTATTACTATATTTGTCCATATTCTTAAATAGGTGAAAAATTGGAAAAAGTCAACATTCCACATTCAACGGTCAACGGTCAAAGTCAACGGTCAAAGTCAAAGTCAACACGTCCTTGTCAAAGTCAACACATCATGGTCAAAAAATCAAACTATCATTTCCATGTTCAACAGGTTCAGGGTCATAGCCATGGTTCATGGCTAAGGTCAAAGGTGCATGGCTCATGGGCTCATGGCTAAGGTCATGGTTAAGGTCATGGTTTGGACCCACTAGCCAAGCCTAAACCCAAACCTTATAACCCAAAAGTCTAAACATTTAAAGACCCAATTTGGATCTCTATTAAGTCCTATGGACTGGCCCCTAGCAATATTAGAAATCGGCCCAAAAACTTTAAACTGAACTGGCCCAAAACTAAAACAAAACCGGGCCCAAACAAAACAAATGAAACTGGCCCATAGAACTTAAAACTAAAACTGGTCCAAAACTTAATTAACCTGGTCCGGCCCAACAACTAATATCAAAACCGGCCCAAAACTAAAATGAAAATGGCCCAAACCAACTAAAATAGAATTCGGCCCAGCAACCATCTAAGGCCCAAGCCCCAGGCCCAAACCGGTCATCTCTTTCCTCCAGCAGCCTCCACCACCAGCTCAAATTTCCGGCCACCACACCTCACTTCATCAACCCATCGGTTTCACTCCTTGCAAAAACCCCTACAACTTTGTCAAACACAAAAATCTCACATCATTTAATCCATCATCTTCATCAAAACTAGATCTAAAAGTTCTTGCCGCCATTAACGACTTCCACAAGCTTCGACAGCACTACTGCCAAGCCCCCACTCAACCCTTAACAACCCATAACCACCCCATAACCAACATCACAACAATACCTTAAACAATTCAATAGGATTTCGTTCATGGCTGGGCGATTCGCTGGCCGCCATTAACGCACTTACAAGCTCCAACAGCCTACCCAATCATCAAATCAACAATCCACATTCAATACAACAAGAGAAATTTAAAACCACATCAAAAAGTAAAAACTATGCAGGACGATCTCTGTCTAGGCTTGCACCACCATTAACAAAGCTCTCGAGTTTTGAAACCGTTCCAACAGTTCAATAAAGTGTATCGACACCCCCCCCCCCACACAGTATCACAGTATCACAGTATTTCAATACCCAGGAAAGAGGAGGAGGTTCGCATCTCCATTGACGCTCTTTCGAGCTTCGCCAACACAATAACTTTTTGTTTTCAATACTCTAATAACAACTAACCATATATACAGAACTCAGTTTAACACTAACGACACGCGACGAGGAAGAACGAACAGTAAAAATGAGTGAAAAACATTATACCGTAGAACTGTTTCGATATATCGGTGAAGTAGAAAAACTAACTACTCACCTGTATTAACAGCTCATACGAATTCCTCCTAGTCCGAATCGTCACGCTTCAACGCTCGAGCAAACAAGCCGCCTCCATTTTTATTATTTTTTTATTATCTAAGAACCCTATTCTCTAGAACAATGTGATTATATACTGGGGTTTGAAACCCAAGCCTAATACAGACTCGGGCCCAGAAATCAGGCCCGCGTATCCCAAATCCAATCCAGCAAATTTTAAATAAATAACTTAAATTAATTAATTAATAAATAATTACGTATTTTAAATACTGGCGTTACAGTAGTTTTGAGATGACATCTCTAACGATAATACCGGAACAGTCTTTCGAAGATTTGTTCCAAAGCACCATTTATGGTGCTTGGTTTCACGAGGTGATCACACACGTAGGCTGGGAACCGCTAATGGTAAGACCTGATGAACTTTATTCTCCAACACTTGCATATTATTTCTATGATAATTGCATGTTCTTTGAGAGACCGGATGGAGAACAAGTGTTCTCCATAAACATTGACAATGAACCAATGAAAATTACCAGGTTTTTGCTAGCATTTGTTCTTGGACTTGCTATGCCAGCTAAAATACAAGACCCATGGTGCTATTGGGTAGATAATATGTATGTCTACACATACGAGTTTTTGCATGAGGCTTATGGGGCAGGCATTTTCCGTATCGAGGAGAAAGGGGAATATAACGTCTCCTTTGGTACCCTGTCCATGAACATTGGAACTATTATGTTTTGGATCATGCTAAACATTTTAGGGGAATGGCGTTTTTCTTCTGTGAATGATGCCACTTGCAGCGTCTTCCTTGCCTTAGCCACGGGACGTATGTTCTATGACCTTCCCAGAACCTTGATGTCTAGTTTAGCACGAGCCCATAACATGAGGCATAAGTACCTTTTTATGCCTGTTCTAATTTCCCGTATTATGCTATGTTTCTTCCCTATTTTTTGTACACGTTTCACGGATTGGATTTCTTGTCGACATTAACCGCATGCGACCCACCAATAGTATTATTCGATCTTTTCCGCAATGACTTGGCAAGGGTGGAGGATACAACCTCATCAGGTTGCACCCTACACCCCGTCAGACCAAGTATTGCTTAATAGGTTAGCAATAATAGATGATAAATGGCAGGAAGCCTGGCAAGTTATCATGGCATGGCAGGACGCGAAGGAACCTGACTTCTTTATAGAAGGAGAGGATGAGGAGAATGATGAATAAAAGCGGGAGATAAGGTAAGTTTTTAGTTACAGTTAGTGTCTGCTTATGTCCCAAGCAATTTAATTCTTGTTAACCCCATAATGGGTGGAACTCTTACAGAGTTGCGTCAGTTTTCTATAATAGTATGTTATAACCTGGTTTTGCAGATGTTCCTGAATTTCACGTGCTTCAATGGTATTTTTCCTACCCTCTTTATTTAAATGCTTTGAGGACAAATCATGCTTCTTGTTTGGGGGGGGGGCATAGAAACACGTGTAATTAAGGCATCTGTTAGGACATAGATATGTATAATATGCATTTGTTTTCTAGTTAAAATTTCAAAATTCAAAAATATAAATAAATAAGTTATGTTATACACTTAGGAATATTGGTATTGTTTTCTTTCTCTATGCTCTTAATAATTTAGAAGTCTCATGTAGCTTTTGCATTAGAATAATTTTTAGAAACTTAGGTTAATATGTAGGTAATAATCTTTGCATCTATCTATAAATATATTACATGAGCATCGATGATTGTTAGCAGTAAGTTTCTGAAATCTAGGCTAGAATACTTATTCTACAAATCCTGTGAGAATATAGCTTAAAGCCTTATATGAGTGAAACATTTGAGAAATGACACAAGGGAGAAGTAAAATTCGGATAGAGAAATCACACGTCCACTTGCTTGATCACTAAACCATATCCTAAGTGAGAATCTAGGCCCTCTTTGGATCGATATAGCCAGAAATTCAAACCTATGAATTAATTTCCGCTAGTCGCCCCTCTGAGCCTTTCTTTAGCCTTTCATAAACCACAAATCCTTTACCCTGTTACAAAAACAAAAAAAATAAAAAATAAATAAATAATAATAAAAAAAATCAACCTACCCAATCTAGAATAAGTCTGAGAATAGAATGAGGAAGAAAGAAGAAGAGAAAAACCTGTGTAAACAAAAGTTAGTTAATTGCTTCAGAAAATAAAGAAAAAAATTTTCCATCCAAAGAAAAGAAAAATAAAAATAGAAATAAAATAAAAACTCCAAAAAAATAGAATAAAAGGAGTCAAAAGCCAAAGAAAAAGAAAAAAATATGGCTAAGGATGGAAACAAAGTGTAGAAGCAAAAGTAAATAACAAGGTTTTCTCTAGTTACATAGTATGAAGACTCTATTACCTCAGACTTGTCCTTTTTGAATATCCATTTCCTTCCTTCTTAAACCATCTCCTAATCCCCGCAACCCCTAATAAAGACCTCTAGCTCAATTAGGAATAGGTTAGTGTGATAGTAGTGGCAGATGTGTTTGATCGACTCTGGCTTCCTTGTTGTCATTGAGATTGTTAGGTAAAGTGTGCCCACTGCATACTGGAGTAGCGATACTTGAGTGGAAAAATCAGAGTGTTGTATCTTGACTATTATTGTGAGAACTACTTAAGGACGATATTCCGAGTTTCAGAAACGAACGTACTAGGCATTTCATAGTATTACTCACTGTATATATGTTTATTGTAGATGATTGATTATTATGCATATATTAGCTTAGGTTTCGACTTGATTACTCTATATGCATTGCTAGTGAGAGGTATAGTTAATTTAGAGCATGAATAAGGAAACAATAGTTTTATTTCTTAGTCGTTGTAGTATAGTTGAAGTTTGTGAGTACCTTCACTGGAAAACTCTCACGAGGCTATAACTCGTTTACTAGGGAATTCCTAGTGGTTTAAGACCTTGTTGCATATAGTCAATGCAATCGCACTCAGTGAAACGAGAGTATATAGAACTCCATTTTTGGTCACTTATTCTAGTTTCTCATCTTTGCTTGAGGACAAGCAAAATGCTGTTTGGGGGTGGTTTGATAAAAGCCCAAAACTGTAGTTTTAACCCTGTAACAGTCATACTTTTAGACCAATTATGTGAGTAATAATTAAGAGTTAATACTGATTACGTACTTTTATGCATTTCAGGCTTCAAAGTCCATTATGTGCAAAAATGTGCCACTTTAGCGAGATAAAGGAGCAAATGTCGGTTGCAAAGGAGTTCTGTGATTAAAGGCTAAGATTCAAGAAGACAAAGCCTTTCTAAAACCCGGTCAAAAGCTGAAAAGTCGACGCGGGCAGAAACAGCACACAAAGTCAGCAAAACTTCCGAAGGCCTTATCTTTGGACTCAGACCTCGGAATTGGGCCTACCTTATGTCAAAACGACCGGCTCGGAAAGAGCTTTCCAATGGTCTAAGCCTTTACCCAATCAGAAGAGCAAAAGTAGACGAAAAGTCTGTTAAAGCCACCTGCAGTTGAAGAGGCCTTTTTGGACTGAAAGAATTGGGTTTTAGGCCTGATTCTCTGGCCCAAAACATGGCTCCAAGCCCATGCACGATTTTTGGATCAAAACATATAAAAACAAAAGTTTAGCTCTTTGTTAATGGTAGCCAGTTGATAAATGATAAATTTGAATAGTCTACCTACGAAATGAACGATGAAACTCAAAACGTAAGTAAACTAAACTTATCTTATGATGCTTATCAAAGATTTCTCTACTCTCAATCTTATGAGATATAATGGAGTAGGAAGTTCGTTCCCCTCCTAGTGCTCTAGCATGGAATTGTTTTCTAATCTAATTAATCGGTCTTTAAGTCAATGAGAGCTTTACGAAGGGGAATTATACTACGATGTAATATGAAAAGCAATATGATGAATGTCACTACGAAATATATGGAAATACTAATGTTCTTGAATCTAGATAAAGAATTAGAGGGGAATTGAATCCACCTCGAATCCAACTTAATCACCTAGAATAGACGGTTGTAATCCAATTCTTACATTCTTACGGTAAGAATTGCTCGTTCAAATCCCTAATTAACATGGCATTTCTACCAATTATAACTAGCATGTGAGGTCGTCCACCCATTCTCATGGCAAAACACGACCTTCTAGAATGGAATAGACTCAACAACACTTCTACACTATACAACTAAGTTTTCATCAAGGCTTCATCAACCCCTCTAATGGAGGTTTTAGCCTTGATTCCTCAAACCATCATTTCCCATTGAAATTGAATACAACATATTACAAAGATTCTAACTTTATGAAATTTAACTAAACAATAATCAAAATCTAATTAATAACTAAGAATTGAATGATAACAAGAATTGAAATTAGATCTAATAAATTGTAAATGACAAAAATCGAAATTGACAAGAATAACTATTTTATTTATCTAATCAATAAAGAACAATGATTTAAAGTTTTAATCTAAAACAGGGAATGAAATTCTAAAACTGAGATCTAAAACTAATTAATGGAGGCTACTAATCTAATTTCTAATCTAGGTCTAACTATCTACCATTAACAAAGAGCTAAGCTTTTGTTTTTATATGTCCAGATCCAAAAATCGTGCATGGGCTTGGAGCCATGTTTTGGGCCAGAGAATCAGGCCCAAAACCCAATTGTTTCAGTCCAAAAAGGCCTCTTCAGCTGCAGTTAGCTTCAACAAGCTTTTCATCCACTTATGATCCTCTGATTGGGTCAAGGATTAGCCCATTGGAAAGCTCTTTCCGAGCCGGTCGTTTTGACATAAGGTAGGCCCAATTCCGAGGTCTGAGTCCAAAGATACGGCTTTCGGAAGTTCTGCTGACTTGTGTGCTGTTTCAGCCCGCGTCGACTTTTCAGCTTTTGACCGGACTTTAGAAAGGGTTTGTCTTCTTGAATCTTGGCCTTAAATCACAGAACTCCTTAGTAACCGACCTTAACTCCTTTATCTCGCTAAAGTGGCACATTTCTGCACATAATGGACTTTGAAACCTGAAATGCATAAAAACACGTAATCAGTGTTAACTCTTAATTATTACTCACATAATTGGTCTAAAAGTATGACTGTTATAGGGTTAAAACTACAGTTTTGGGCTCTTATCAAACCACCCCCAAACAGCATTTTGCTTGTCCTCAAGCAAAGATGAGAAATTAGAATAAGTGACCAAAAATGGAGTTCTATCTACTCTCGTTTCGCTGAGTGCGATTGCATTGACCATATGCAACAAGGCCTTAAACCACTAGGAATTCCCTAGTGGACGAGTTATAGCCTCGTGAGAGTTTTCCAATGAAGGTACTCACAAACTTCAACTATACTACAACGACTAAGAAATAAAACTATTGTTTCCTCATTCATGTCTCAATTATCTATACATCTCACTAGCAATGAATACAGAATAATCATGTCGAAACCTAAGCTAATATATGCATAATAATCAATCATCTACGAATAAACATATATACAATGAGTAATACTATGAAATGTCTAGCAGGTTCGTTTCTGAAACTTGGAATAGGGTCCTTAAGTAGGTCCTCACAAAAATGTCAAGACAAAAACCACTCTGATTTTTCCGCTCAAGTTTATATCTACTCGGTTAATGCGGTGGGCACACTTTACCTTACAATCTCAATGACAACAAGGAAGTTCGGAGTCGATCAAACACATCTGCCACTTACTATCACACTAACCTATTCCTAATTGAGCTAGAGGTCTTTATTAGGTGTCATGGGATTAGGAGATGGTTTAAGAAGGAAGGAAATGGATATTCAAAAGGACAAGTCCGAGATAGTAGAGTCTTCATATTATGTAACTTAGAAAACCTTATTATTTACTTTTGCTTCTATACTTTGTTTCCATCCTTAGCCATATTTTTTTTTTTTTTTTTCTTTTTCTTTGGCTTTTGACTCCTTTTATTCTATTTTTTTTGGAGTTGTTATTTTATTTCTATTTTTATTTTTCTTTTCTTTGGATGGGAACTTCTTTTCTTTATTTTCTGAAGCAATTAACTAACTTTTGTTTACACCGGTTTTTCTCTTCTTCTTTCTTCCTCATTCTATTCTCAGACTTATTCTAGATTGGGTAGGTTGATTTTTTTATTTTGTTTTGTTTTTGTAACAGGGTAAAGGATTTGTGGTTTATGAAAGGCTAAAGAAAGGCTCAGAGGGGCGACTAGCGGAAAATAATTCATAGGTTTGAATTTCTAGCTATATCGATCCAAAGAGGGCCTAAATTCTCACTTAGGATATGGTTTAGTGATCAAGCAAGTGGACGTGTGATTTCTCTATCCGGATTTTACTTCTCCCTTGTGTCATTTCTCAAATATTTCGCTCATATAAGGCTTTAGGCTATATTCTCACAGGATTTGTAGAATAAGTACTCTAGCCTAGATTTCAGAAAACTTCTCGCTAACAATCATAGATACTCATGTAATATATTTATAGATAGATGCAAAGATTATTACCTACATATTAACCTAAGTTTCTAACAATTATTCTGATGCAAAAACTACGTGAGACTTCTAGATTGTTAAGAGCATAGAGAAAGAAAACAATACCAATATTCCTAAGTGTATACCATAACTTATTTATTTATATTTTTGAAAAAAAATTTTTTGAAACTTTAACTAGAAAACAAATGCATATTATACATATCTATATCCTAACAGATGCCTTAATTACACGTGTTTCTATGCCCCTCCCCCCCCCCAAACAAGAATCATGCTTTGTCCTCAAAGTATTGTAAATAAAGAGGGTAGGAAAAATACCATTGAAACGTGTGAAATTCAGGAACATCTTCAAAATAAAGTTAGAACGCATACTAATATAGGAAATAAAACCGACGCAACTCTATAAGAGTTCCACCCATTATGGGGTTAACCGAATTAAATTGCTTGGGACATAGCGGCACACTAACAAAACTAAAAACTTACCTTATCTCCCGCTTAAGCATCCTCTTCCTCGTTAGTGAGACGAGGTTCCTTCGCATCCTGCCAGTCCATTGTAATTTGCCAAGCTTGCCGCCAGTTATCATCTACTAATGCTAACCTGTTAAGTGTTATCATGTCTGATGGGATGTACGGGGCAACCAAATGAGGCTGCACCTGCCATCCCGGCCAAGTCATTATTCGCAACGAGCGAACCACCCGATTGGTGGGTCTCATGACTTCAACCCTTTTCCAATCTGTGAATTGTGCACAAAATACAGGTAAACAACTACGCATGATGCGGCTTACTAACACAGGCATAAGAAGATACTTACGCCTCATGGTTTGGGCTCTCTTAAGACTAGCGACTAATACTCGGGGAATGTCATATCGGCGACGTCCCTCAGCTAAAGCGAGGAAAATGTCACCAGCAGTACTATTTGCAGAAATGAACTGCCATTCCCCTAAAATATTCATCAGGATGAATAACATGGTGGTGCCTACGTTTAGGGAAAGGCTACCAAGGGCAATGCTATATCGCCCCTGGTCCATTACTCGAAATACCCCTCCCCCATAATACTCATGGAAATATGTGTAATCATAAAGATATGCATTATCGGTCATATATGCCCATGTGTGAACAGGATCAGGTATTGGTAATCCTGAAACTAGAGCGACCACATTTTTATCAAATTGATGTGTCGCGGTCTTCGATCTTCGACAGAGAATTCTTATTCTCCATCCCGATTACAATAGAATTTAACATGGTCGTAGAAATAAGCGTAAAAGAAGTGGTGAATATGAATAGTCATCACTTACCAGTAGATGACGTCATCCTAACTGCAGGATTCTTTGTCGGAACCAATGTCCATAGGTCTCGGTGCCCAACACATCTTTGAAGGAATGTTCAGGTATGACTATAGGAGATGTCATCACGATAACTCTTTGAATAGCTCCACAAAAATCCTGGAATGACCGTCTAAAAATTGGAATTTTCCGCGTTAGCGTAGGCGGAGCGGGCGCGCTCACATAGAAGCGGGCGGCGCTTCGTGTGTTAATGCTTTTTACAGTGTTTTTGGGCGGTGGCTCAAGGAGGGCGCAGTCGGCTCGACAAAAAATTTTGAAAATGTAAAGGGGCGTAGCGCTCGACGAGGCTGGCGCTCGTAAATCTTTGAAACCGGAGTTTAGAGCAAAACGAAAGAAAAACTTGGAGTGGAAGGTGCGGGATGATGGTGGGATGTAGTGTGGTTTGTTATTGTAGAAAGAAGGGAGTTTAAATAGGTTCTGAGCTTTCAAAATGAATCGGCAAGTTTCCAATTTGTTTGAAGGCAATCTCCGGAAATAGGAAAATTCCAAAACCCCGAAAACGGAAACAACCCATTTCCATGATTTTCTATAAATCCTGGTATCTTTCACACTTGATTTAGAATAGTAACTTCTAAACTCTCCTAGATTTCATGCTAGCACCAAACAAATCATAGATATGCGATATCGCCAAATTATCAAACTTTCCTCCAAGACAACTTAACAAAGATGATCATATAGCGACTTATGCTCGGTATAAATATTACCACCCCCAAACAAGTCGGGAAGGTGGGATTAATGATAAAAACAAGCAGTACTCGAAAATAACCAGTTATATTAAAAATAAAATTTAAATGCAAACAACGTAAAATAAACACATTACTATTTAAATTTAACTACTGAATTAAAATCCAACTAATAAAATGAAATTAGGAAATAACAGCGAACTCCAACTGGGGGTGAACACCTAGTTCTGTGATGATGATGGGCCCTGGGATGGAGATTGGCTTGAACCATCTGTCCTTTGGCGACGACGATGCGGCTCATGCCTGTCGGACTCGGCTGAAACAGAGTCCTCCACGGGTGGCATCGCGTCGTAGCATCTCTATTCGAACAAGCTGGCTGGGCTTCCATCTCGATCGAAAATCGCATCTTTGGGTTTGTTGATTCTGGTGGATAGTCTCCATGTTAGACAAGATATCGTCTAGAACCCCTTCGAGCATTTCAAATCTCCTCTGAAGGTTCCCTTGCTTCTTTTGAACTACAATCTGTCTATCTTGGATATTTCCACAAATACCATAAACGCACCACAAGGCAGTTTGCAACACTTGCATGCGTTCTAAATTAGAATTACAATTATCTAATGCATCTTCATCCAGACATGTCATATCTTCCCTTTCATCCTCTGACTCAACCATTTTTTCTTCAGACAATGGTCAAGTCTCTTGGATGCAATCCGTATAGATACTTGCATTAGAATTCAATTTGATCTTAATAGGAGTAGATCTTGCGACAGCTCTAAAGGAGGAGCATGATCTTAGTGATCAATCACTGGGGAAGAGCGCCAAGCTCTTCCCCACTCCTCGAATCACATTAAACATTAAATCAATGATGCAGAAATTATACTTCTTTGTTTGCAAAATCCGAGAACGTCTGCGGACATTGCAGGCCGATATCAGCGACTTTGTCTTTCTTTCGAGGGCGTTCCTACCAATCCACCGAAGCTCTGACCCGGTTGATTGGTTCTCGTGGTGGATGGCGGACGAATGAGATGTCGGATTGTATTCACCCTCCAAGACAAGTATCCTTCATCAAAGCAAGAACTCGATTATCTTTGGGATTCCTGAATTGTCGTTACCAGGTTGCTTTCAAGCGTAATTCCTAACAGTTCGGCCAACAACTGTCTCGTTACTTCCCTCCTTGTTCCTCCTAACTTTATGAAAATCCTATCCCCTTCCAATTCTCGCTTTTTATAAAACTGTTCTACCAAATCATAGTGATAGAACTCCTCAGTCGAGTACCACAGTCCGTTCCAATGCCTCTTAATCATCTCCGCGTCATAAAATGGCGCGAAACTGTCATAAGCAAACGCGTGTTCAGCAAAATTCTACGTCGTAGCGCCATTGAAGTTTTGTTAGACAACTAATGGTTTTGTAGACTGTGGGGGAGGCGAGTTTGAAGAAAACAACTAAAAACAACGTTGGTGGCGGTGGTGGAAACTTTAATTGGTGGCTGTTTTTCGGAGTTGGGTTGGTTTGGATGATGGTTTAGAGAAGATTTTAGGTGGATTTGATTTTCTTCTCTATCTCTATTTTTATTTTGGTGTTTAAGGTTTGCCTTAAAATTGGTAACCGGCGGGATTCAAAATGGAAACATTGTGCGTGCGGTTTGGGAAGGAAGGAGACGCACAGTCGTGCGTCCGGTTTGGGCCAAAGCCCAATGTGAATTCCGAAATTTCCCGATTTTTCGCGCAACTTCAAATTCAATTTGCCGCTTCGTTACTGGCCCGATTTTGGTGAATGAGCTATGGAAATGATCAGTAGAGAATTTCCAATCCAATGATCCATAAAAATATACAATTCCAACCATGGGTGATGTATAAGAGGGTGGAAGAACGTCTCGAAGTGCGTGTGTGACGTAAGTTATGCGAACGAAGGAAATCTAAGTTTAGATTACATCAACCCAATTGAACTACAAGTAATGGGCCTAAGCAACACAAATAGAAAGTTTGAGCAATCCAGATGGAAAGATCGACTGCCCACCCCCAAACAAATTTTTAACAAAAAATTTGTTTCAAACGTGGGTCGTTTAAAGTCAGATTCCCAAAACTTGTTGGATTGCTATTTCTATAATTTTAGAATTTTTATTTTTTTATTTTTTATTAGTTTATTATAAGAAACACGAAAAACAATAAATACATAATTCACCCCATAGAGGAACATGACTCAAAAACCGAGAAAACATGCAAAGGTGGAAAACGTGAATTATGTTAACCGTGGACTTAAGATCCGGTACTTACATGACCACACACTCCATAGGGAGGGCCGGTTACCTGAATGGTGCACTTACCACTATATGGGAGTGAAAGGAAGTACACCAAATGACAAGGTCAGTCCTCATAGCGCGGGGTCTGTAAAAGGACTTCTTCTACATCGAGGGGGCGAAGTTCATGAAAATGTTTTAACCGTTGACCATTAACTTGAAAGGTACTTGTTGTCATTTAGATTTACCAAGGTGATTGCCCGTAAGGGGTGACTTGATAACGAAAAGGGGCGGACCAACGGGTTTTAGTTTGCACGGGAAAACATGTAGGCGGGGAGTTGTAAAGCAAAACCTTTTGACCCGACCACAAACTCTTTGCGCAAGATATGCTTATCATGAACACGTTTCATCTTAGCTTTATAATCCTTCGCGAGATCGTACGAATCGCTACGGATTTCTTCAAGCTCATTCAATTGCAACTTGCGTTTGACACCTGCCTCATCAATATTGAAGTTAAGGCTTTTTATAGCCCACAGAGCACGGTGCTCTAATTCAACGGGCAAATGACATGGTTTCCCAAATACAAGTCTAAAGGGAGACATACCTATAGGAGTTTTGAAAGCAGTTCTATCGCCCATAAGGCATCCGATAGGCGCTTTGACCCAGTCTTTCCTATCGGGGTTTCTGAGTTGTTTCTAAAATCTTTTTGATTTCCCTATTAGAAACTTCTACTTGTCCGCTAGTTTGTGGATGATAAGGAGTTGCTACTTTGTGTGTAACTCCATACTTTTTCACTAGGGATGCAACAACTCTGTTGCAAAAATGTGTTCCACCATCACTAATAATGGCTTTAGGAATGCCAAACCGACAGAAAATATATTCTTTGATAAAAAATACAACGGTCTTATGGTCATTGCTACGGCAAGCTAGGGCCTCTATCCATTTAGACACGTAGTCCTCGGCAACTAGAATATAAATGAAACCGTGGGAAACCGGGAAAGGACCCATGAAATCAACGCCCCAAACGTCAAAAATTTCTACTATCAAGATTGGATTTAATGGCATCATATTACGCTTTGTGATTCGCCCAAGTTGTTGGCAACGAATACACGTCTTACAATGCACTTGGGCATCCTTAAAAAGGGTAGGCCAATAAAATCCACATTGAAGAACTTTAACGGCTGTTTTCATCCCACTAAAATGGCCACCACACTCTCTGTCATGGCAGAACGATAGAACTTCATTGTATTCCCATTGGGGAATACAACGACGAATAATCGATCCCGACAATACTTAAAAAGATAGGGCTCATCGGTAGTATAACTTAACTCGGCCAAGAACTTCTACGTTCATTTCTTGACCAATTATAAGGCATAACATCAGCCGCTAAATAATTTACAATGTCAGCATACCATGGTCTTTGAAAAATGGCATCTGGATGCTCATTAGGAAAAGAGTCGGTATGGACTCGAGAATCGATCGATCGTCGTTTGTGAGTCTAGATAGGTGGTCGGCAACTACGTTTTCGACCCCTCTTTTGTCTTTTATTTCTAATGTGAACTCTTGCAGGAGAAGGATCCATCGGATTAATCTCTGTTTAGCATCCTTCTGCGCAAGAAGGTACTTAAGGGCTGCATGGTCTGTGTAAACTAAGGTTTTAGAACCAACCAAATAAGGACGAAACTTATCTAAAGCATAAATGACGACTAAGAATTCTTTTTCGGTAGTTGAATAATTTCATTGAGCATCGTTTAATGTTTTACTAGCATAATAAATAACAGTGGACTTATTATCTAGTTTTTGTCCTAAGACTGCACCAACTGCATAGTCACTAGCATCACACATGAGTTCGAAAGGTTTAGACCAATCGGAGGCTGTATAATTGGTGCAGAGAGTTTAGGCTGACTTTTAAAGTTTCAAAAGCCACGCTTTACGGTTAAAATTAAAATCAAAGATTGCATCTTTCAAAAGCAGATTAGCTAAAGGCCTAGCTATTTTCGAGAAGTCTTTAATAAATCGCCTATAAAACCTGCATGGCCTAGAAAGGCTCTAATATCATGACGGTCCGTGGTTTAGGTAAAAGTCGCTATCTTATCTAGTTTGGCCTTATCTACTTCGATGCCATCACTAGATACAATGTGACCTAGTACTATGCCCTTTTTCACCATGAAATGACACTTTTCCCGGTTTAAAAGCGAGGCTCTTTTCTTCATTGCGTGTCAAAACCTTAGGCGGAGTTAGACAAAGCGGTTTGTGAAGGAGTCTCCATAGATAGAAAAATCATCCATGAAAACTTCCATAAAGTGCTCTATCATGTCACTAAATATATGAAGCATACACCGCTGGAAGGTTCTAGGAGCATTACAAAGGCCAAAAGGCATTCGTTTATAGGCATACGTTCCAAAGGGACATATGAAGGTAGTCTTTTCTTGGTCATCAATATCAATAATAATCTGAAAATAGCACGAGTAGCCATCCGAGGAAAACAATAAAAGCATGACCCGCTAGGCGTTCGAGCATTTGATCTATAAAAGGTAAAGGGAAAGTGATCCTTTTCGTGTCATAGCATTTAAGCGTCATGTAATCAATACAGATCCTCCATTTCATAGGGCCTTGTGTGACAACATAGTCACCCCTTCCCATTTCGTACCATAGTAACTCCCGATTTCTTAGGAACTACATGAATGGGGTTTACCCATTCGCTATCGAGATGGGGTATATGATACCCGCGATCGAAGTAATCGTAAGACTTCTTCCCTAACCACCTCTTTCATGGCGGGGTTCAAGACGGCTGAGGTTCGCGAGAAGTCTTCGGCGTTATCCTCCAAATGGATCTGATGAGTACAAATATTAGGGTCAATTCCTTAATGTCGGCTAGGGACCAACCAATCGCAGAGACCGATGTTCTTTAATCACCCGGATTAAACTTGTCTCTTCATTCTTAGATAGAGAGAAGATATAATTACGGATGACTACCATCGGATCGAGTTGAATATATTTTAACTCACGGGGAAGGGTTTAAGCACTGGGGTGGAAGGAAAATCAATAGATGTTTCGTCGGGGTCCTCATTTTGCATAATGAATACTTGCTTAGGTAGCAAGTCTTCATACTCAATATGTGGAGCAACTGAAGTGTCTACAATTGGGGTGGACTTAAGGATGGTGTTGACTTCTTCTAAGTAGGAGTCATTTACAAAATCTGACTTTCCAAAAGAAAGGAATTTGTACATATTGTTTTCAGGAACGTGTTGTTAAAATAATCTTGAGCTAAGCTCTCGATCATGCTAACCTCCCCATCTATAGACGAATCTGGTAATTGTTTCATCATTTTAAAAACATTTACCTCAACTGTAAGATGGCCAAAAGATAAGGACATCTTACCATCCGGCAATTTATAAGTCGTTGTTGGGTTACTAAGAAAGGGCGTCCTAAGATGATCGGTCTGAGTCATTAGCGACTTACGTATCGAGGATAACAAAATCAGCGAGGATAGTAGAAATCCACGAACCTTAACAAGCACGTTTTCCACTACACCCTTAGGATACTTAATTGACTGTCCGCTAATTGCAATGTTATTTTTGTAGGTTGCATTTCTGTAGACCTATTTGTTTATACAAGTAATACGGGGAGTAAGTTAACACTCGCCCCAGGTCTAATAAAAGCGGTCGTCGTGTAGGAATCTCCTAAGGTGCATTTCTGATGGGGCGACCAAGGTCCTTGTACTTAACGATTCCATTATTTTTAGGATAAAGTTGGGAACTGTTTTAGTTAAAAAGGCGTCTTTAGGTATGTTGGTCTTACGCCTAGTAGTGTACAACTCTTTAAGAAACTTAGCGTGGTTAGGGAGCTTTTTAATAGCTGCGAGAAAAGGAAGGTTTATCGTTAGATTCTTGAAAACGTTCCTAATCTCCTCAAAGTTTGTATCCCTAGTTAGCATGGCTAACTTCTGAGGGAATGGTGGTTTTTCTCTATATTTAGCATATGGCTCGACTTGATGTGTTACCTTGGCTTTCTGTTTCTTAGGTTGTGGTTTAACTGGTACCTCTACTGTGGTAGGCTCTTCAGTTTCTATTTCGGTATCTAGTTCGATATCCGGTGTGTAGAATCTTGATTGGGTAACTATAGGCATAGTTACTTTGTTATCAACCACTCTTCCGCAACGAGAGTGGTGATGGCATTCAGTCACCTACTATTATGTCGTTTTCGTACTAGTATTACCGTTTACCTCAAAGGTCGTGTTTGTTGTTTTAGGGTTTGGTATAGCTTGTCACGGAAACGCGCTTTTGGTTGGGCTTTCTCTTAGGCTAACTGTTGTATGCCCTGATTTATGGATTGTAAGATCTATTGGTTTGATTGAGTCATTGATTGGAAAAGTTGTTGGGTAACCTGTATAAAGGCGTCGATACGGTCCGGTTATGTAGGTGTAGTAGTCACAGGTGGTGCGACTGGAACTATCTCACGTTGATTATTTATGGGTGGGTTTTGATAGTTACTATTGTTAACCGAAACGATACCTCTATTGGTATTATAACTATTATAATTACTCTGACCTTGTGCTACACCTTGTCGTGGTTGCGCTTGGTTGTTATAATTATTATAATTTCCTTGACCTTGTCCCTGTCCTTGCCTAGGTGGAGCTTGATTATAGTTGTTTGTTTGCCTAACATTTTGGTTATTAAACCCTGGAGGTGTAACTTGTTGATTGTTTCGCCAACTAAAGTTGGGATGTTGTCTCCATGGGGCATTAGGAATAGGATAGTTATTAATGGAGCAAATATTATCTTGCTCTAATTGTTGTTGTTCATAGGCGAGAGGACAATAGGAGTCAGGGTGCTCAGGACTCAAACAAAAATTACATGGGTTGGAGTTGACATTGATGACGGGAATAGGCTTGTGTTGAATAGAAATAGCCTCTACCTTTTTAGTTAGAGATTCGATTAAATTTTTAAGTTCTGGATCGGGTTTCATCTCAAACATACCGTGGCCTTAAGCTGTTGAAGAAGAACTAGCGAGGCGGGGATATCATCACTCCCCAATTGTTATTGCGTTTAGTTTGTTCTTCTAAAATTTGTAAGCCTCGAGGCTCCTTTACTTAGGAAACTACCCCATTCATTATGTCAAGGACTTCTTTATGGTGATGTTGAAGTCCTTTGAAAAGGCAACGAACTAACGTGTCTTTTGCTAGATTATGGTGTGGACACTCTATAAGCGGATCGGTGAAAGCGATTCCAAGCCTCGTAAAAACGATTCAGGAGGATTTTGTCGAAAAAATGAATCTTGGAAAGCATCTCATCCGTCTTTAGGGGTGGGTAAAAATGTTCCATAAATAGGTGAACAAGTTTAGCCCACGAGTCCCACAGAGAGTTCGGCGCTTGAAGCGTTAACCAAGACGCTGCCTTATCGGCTAAGGTGAAGGGAAATACCCTCAGTTTAATTTGTTCCGCACCAACCGTAGGATGATGGAATGTTGTAAGAACTTGTTCAATCCTACGCATGTGTTGGTAAGGTTTTTCATGGGCTAAACCATGGAAAACGGGTAACAAATTAAATATGTTTGGGGGGATTCGAAAATCCCCCACTGGGTCTGCTAGAACAATGAAAGATTTAGGGTTATCGCTCAAAGCTTTGTAGAAGTCGGAGAGAGGAGTCTCTCTTTCTTCAGCCATTATGTCAGGTATGGTTGGTGGGATAGTAGTTAGAGGTGTAGTGATTGGTATACTCGATATGTTTGTTTGTTGACGGTTAATTACGTTCGGTGTTTTTCTCCGACCAGACCTTAATCTCATGCAAGTCTAAGTCTAAACACGAAAACAGTCCAAACAATCTTGATATATTAGTATGAGCCTCTAAGTGGAGATCGCGAGGTATGGAAGAAAGGAATGCGATAAGCGTCTTTGCTTCGCTTATGAATAAGCGTCTTGTTCTGGCGTGTTGAGTGTAAATAACAAGTTAGAACACTAAAAACTTAAAAATCGAAGTTGAAACAAACTGTAGAAATTCGGAAAATTTCTTGAGGGCGTGGAGTGCTTTCGGATAGGCGTGGTCGCTCCTTGTTCGATGACTTAGCGCTGGGTCATTCGGTGTGTGGGTGGAGGTCGCTTTCGTGGTCTAGTAAAATAGGGCAGGTCGGCTTCGGTCCGAGGGCTGGTCGGTCTTCGTGTTCGAACTATAGAGCGCAGTGCGCTCCTTACGGCCTTGATCCTTTCAGTGTAAATTTGTCGGAACCTTTTCAATGCTGAAACGGATAACTACAGTATGAATCAAACAAGGGTGGGTGGGTTTAATGGGACTTAAAAATGACTAATTCTACTATGAAAACAATGCTAAAGTGCAACTAAGATGGCAGCAGCGCCATTTGATAAATGATAAATTTGAATAGTCTACCTACGAAATGAACGATGAAACTCAAAACGTAAGTAAACTAAACTTATCTTATGATGCTTATCAAAGATTTCTCTACTCTCAATCTTATGAGATATAATGGAGTAGGAAGTTCGTTCCACTCTTAGTGCTCTAGCATGGAATTGTTTTCTAATCTAATTAATCGGTCTTTAAGTCAATGAGAGCTTTACGAAGGGGAATTATACTACGATGCAATATGAAAAGCAATATGTTGAATGTCACTACGAAATATATGGAAATACTAATGTTCTTGAATCTAGATAAAGAATTAGAGGGGAATTGAATCCACCTCGAATCCAACTTAATCACCTAGAATAGACTGTTGTAATCCAATTCTTATGTTCTTACGGTAAGAATTGCTCGTTCTAATCCCTAATTAACATGGCATTTCTACCAATTATAACTAGCATGTGAGGTCGTCCACCCATTCTCATGGCGAAACACGACCTTCTAGAATGGAATAGACTCTACAACGCTTCTACACTATACAACTAAGTTTTCATCAAGGCTTCATCAACCCCTCTAATGGAGGTTTTAGCCTTGATTCCTCAAACCATCATTTCCCATTGAAATTGAATACAACATATTACAAAGATTCTAACTTTATGAAATTTAACTAAACAATAATCTAAATCTAATTAATAACTAAGAATTGAATGATAACTGATAACTGTAAAATGAATAGTTTACCTACGAAATGAACGATGAATTCAATCCGTAAGTAAACTAAAACTGATCTTTTATCTCTTTTATCAAAGCTTCTACTCTCGATGCGAATTGCACTAAGTGGAGTAGGAAGTTCGTTCCACTCCTAGTTCCCTAGCATGGATTGTTTTCTAAGTCTAAGAAATCAGTTTTAAGTCAATGAGAGCTTTACGAAGGGGAATTATACTACGATGCAATATGAAATTGATTATTTGAATTTAAACTACGAATGCTACGGGAATACGATTGGTTGAATCTAGATAAAGAAATCAGAGGGGAATTAAATCCACCTCGATTCCAACTTAACAACCTAGCGTAGAATGTTGTATCTCAATTCTCACGTTCTTACGGCGAGAATTTCGAGTTCTAATCCCTAGTATTCATGGCATTCCTACCGGATACTAACTAGCATGTGAGGTCGTCCACCCATTCTCATGGCGAAACACGACCTTCTAGAGTGGAATAGATTCTACAACCAATTCTATACTAACCACTAAGTTTTCATCAAGGCTTCATCAACCCCTCTAATGGAGGTTTTAGCCTTGAGTCATTATGCAAACATTTCCATTTAGATTAAAACTAAACATAATATAAAGCATTGAAATTTACTTAATTAAACAATAATGAAATCTAATTTAATGACTAAAATGAAATAAACACAAGAATTGAAATTAGATCTAGAAATGGAAATGACAAAAATCGAAATTAACTAATAGCTATTTATTTATTAATACTAATGAAGAACTATGATTCTAATAGTTTAATCTAAGACAAGAATTTGATTTGAAACTACACTTAATCAAAAACAATTAAATAAAACTAGATCTAATGGCTACTTTCTATTCTAAGCTATGTACCCTAATTCTCTACTAAAAAATCTACCATTAACAATGAGCTAAGCTTTTGTTTTTATACATCCAGATCCAAAAATCGTGCATGGGCTTGGAGCCATGTTTTGGGCCAGAGAATCAGGCCCAAAACCCAATTCTTCGATCCAAAAGGCCTCTTGACTAGATTCGGCTTCAATAGACTTTTCGTCCACTTCTGCTCCTCTGATTGGGTCAAGGCTTGGACCATTGCAAAGCTCTTTTCGAGCGGTCGTTTTGACATAAGGTAGGCCCAGGCCCAATTCTGAGGTATGAGTCCAAAGATATGGCATTCGGAAGTTCTGCGACTTTTGCTCCTTTATCTCGCTAAAGTGGCACATTTCTACACATAATGGACTTTGAAGCTGAAATGCATAAAAACATGTAATCAGTATTAACTCTTACTTATTATTCACATAATTGGTCTAACAATTATGATTATTAAGGGGTTAAAACTACAGTTTTGGGCTCTTATCAAACCACCCCCAAACAGCATTTTGCTTGTCCTCAAGCAAAGATGAGAAATTAGAATAAGTTACCAAAAATGGAGTTCTAACTACTCTCGTTTCGCTGAGTGCGATTGCATTTACCATATGCAACAAGGCCTTAAACCACTAGGAATTCCCTAGTGGGCCGAGTTATAGCCCTCGTGAGAGTTTTCGATGAAGGTACTCACAAACTTCATCTATACTACAACGACTAAGAAAATAAAACTATTGTTTCCTTATTCATGCTCAACTATCTATACATCTCTCTAGCAATTGAATAAGAATAACCAAGTCAGAAACCTAAGTTAATATATGCATAATAATCTATCATCTACAATAAACATATACACAATGAGTAGTACTATAATATGTTTAGCGGGTTTGTTTCGAGAACTTCGGAATAAGCGTCCTTAAGTAGGTTCTCACAATAATAGTCAAGAAACAACACTCTGATTTTTCCACTCAAGTTTAAGCTACTCCGATTAATGCGGTGGGCACACTTTACCTTACAATCTCAATGACAACAAAGGAAGCGGAGTCGATCAAACACATCTGCCACTTACTATCACACTAACATATTCCTAATTGAGCTAGAGGTCTTTATTAGGTGTTACGGGGATTAGGAGATGGTTTAAGAAGGAAGGAAATGGATATTCTAAAGGACAAGTCTGAGATAATAGAGTCTTCATATTACGTAACTAGAGAAACCTTGTTATTTACTTTTGCTTCTACACTTTGTTTCCATCCTTAGCCATATTTTTCTTTTTCTTTTCTTTGGCTTTTGACTCCCTTTTATTCTATTTTTTGAGTTTTTATTTTATTTCTATTTTTATTTTTCTTTTCTTTGGATGGAAACTTATTTTCTTTATTTTCTGAAGCACTAACTAATTTTTGTTTACACAGGTTTTTCTCTTCTTCTTTCTTCATCATTCTATTCTCAGACTTATTCTAAATTGGGTAGGTTGATTTTTTTTTTTTTTTATTTTGTTTTTTTTGTACAGGGGTAAAGGAATTGTGGTTTATGGAAGGGCTAATGAAAGGCTCGGTGGGGCTGACTAGCGAAAAATATACTTAGGTCAGAATTTCTAGCTATATCGATCAAAAAGGGCCTAGATTCTCGCTTAGGATATGGTTTAGTGATCAAGCAAGTGGGCGTGTGATATCTCTATCCGGATTTTACTTCTCCCTTGTGTCATTTCTCAAATATTTTAGCTCATATAAGGCTTTAGGCTATATTCTCACAGGATTTGTAGAATAAGTACTCTAGCCTAGATTTCAGAAACTTATCTTGCTAACAATCATAGATACTCATGTAATATATTTATAGATAGATGTAAAGATTATTACCTATATATTAACCTAAGTTTCTAACAATTATTCCGACGCTTGACTCATTGAGACTTCTAGATTGTTAAGAGCATGGAGAAAGAAACAATACCAATATTCCTAAGTGTATAGCATAACTTATTTATTTATATTTTTGAATTTTTGAAATTTTAACTAGAAAACAAATGCATATTATACATATTTATATCCTAGCGGATGTCTTAATTACCGTGTTTCTATGCCCCCAAACAAGAAGCATGCTTTGTCCTCAAAGCATTTAAATAAAGAGGGTAGGAAAAATACCATTGAAGCGTGAAATTCAGAAACATCTACAAAACAAGGTTAGAAGCGTACTAATATAGGAAATAAAAACGACGAACTCTATAAGAGTTCCACCCATTATGGGGTTAACATAATTAATTTGCTTGGGACATAAGCGGGACACTAACAAAAACTAAAACTTACCTCCACTTTCATTTGTTATTCGCGTCATCTTCGTCATCCTCTACTTCTATAAAGAAGTGAGGCTCCTTCAGCGATCTGCCATGCTATGATAATTTGCGGGCTTCACGCCATTTATCATCTATGGTTGCTAACCTATTAAGTGCCACTTGGTGCGATGGGGTGTAGGGTGCAACTTTGGTGAGGTTGTATCCGCCACCCTTGCCAAGTCATTTACGCGGAAAGATCGAATAATACTATTGGTGGTCGCACCGTGTCTACCCTAATCCAATCTGTGAAGCGTGTACAAAAAAACAGGAAAGAAACATAGCATAATAATACGTGAAATTAGAACGGGCATAAGAAGGTACTTATGCCTCATGGTATGGGCTCGTGCTAAACTAGACATCAAAAATGCGGGAAGGTCATAGAACCCGGCGTCCGTGGCTAAAGCAAGGAAAAGCGGCCGCAAGTGGCGTCATTCACGGAAGAAAAACGCCATTCCCCTAAAATGTTTAGCATAATCCAAAACATAACAGTTCCTATGTTCATGGACCGGGCTACCAAGCGGCAGCGTTATAGTCCCCTTGGTCCTCAATCTGGAAAATGCCTGCCCCATGCGCCTCGTGCAAAACTTCATAAGTGTAGACATGCATATTATCGACCCAATAGCACCATGGGTCTTGTATCTCAGCCGGGCATAGCAAGTCCAAGAACAAATGCTAGCAAGAACACGGTAATTTCCATTGGTTCATCGTCAATGTTGATGGAGAACACTCCATCCGGTCTCTCAAAAGAAAATGCAGTTATTATAAAAATAAGATGCAAGTCTTTGGAGAATAAAGTTTAGCCCGGTCTTACCATAAGAGGTTCCCGATACGTATGTGATCACCTCATGAAACCAAGCATCGTAAGTAGTGCTTTGGAACAAATCTTGAAAAGACTGTTCGGTATTATTATAGGAGATGTCATCTCAAAACTATGCTCTTGAACATTTACTGCAAAACAACCGGGCACAACTTCGCGGAAAACTGGAATTTTTTGGTCCACGGAAGTCGGCGGCCTTCAACTAGAAGAAGCGAGTCGCTCTTTGTATTTTGGAATTCCGGTTTGGCCTTGAGTCGCGCTTTTGACTTGGCGCTGGCGGCCTCGAGCAAAATTTTCTGTCGAAGTGTAGAGGAAGCGCTCCTGCAGAGGCTGGAGCGCTTCGAAGGTGAATTTGCGAAAATGGAGGCGAAGCGCGTGGGAATCGCGGGTGTGAAGGGTGCGTGATGGAAGTTAGATGTAGTGTGAGTTGTGAGTGTAGAATGTATGAAGTTTATATAGGTTTTAAGTTGCTAAAGCGGATCGGGAAGTTGCCAAAAGTATTTGGGCGGTTCAGGAATCCTAAAATTTCAAAACCAGCGGAAACAACTCATTTTCTTGATTCTAATTCAAACCCGGTATCTTTTAGGTTGATTTTATGATTGAATGTACCTATTTAATATATATTTCATCTTACAATGATTCTCAATCATAGATATGCCTAAGCGGCCATATTTTCACCTTACTCCCATAATAAATTCTAACACTAGGGTTATATAAAAATAAAGCTTGAATTGATAAAACCACCCCCAAACAAGTTGGGAAGGTGGGATCAATATGAAACAACCACACATACTGAAAATAACCCTTATATTAAAATTTTCATTGAATTACCTTTCACTACAAAATTCAAATTACGAAAATAAAAGTTACATTACAATAAAACAACAAAAATAAATAAAACAACAACCACTATCAATCCTCACACTCTCTAAACACCTGCGCCAGCGGTGGCGAGGGCACACTCTCTAGTGGTGGCTCTGGGCTCCCCGAAGGTCCAGCAGCGAGTCGTCTTCGCCGTCGACGGCGCTCATGCCTAAATAGCTGTGTCCACCGGCGAGTGCGTATGAGGTGTGGGAAGCGTGCAAGCATATCCACTCTAAACCGGCTTTTGGGCTTCCATCTCAGCCCTCGCTGTTCCCATCTCTCATCCTCTCTTTGGGTGCGGATCTCGAAGTTGTGATGAATAGTCGCGATGTCGAGTCGGAGGTCCGCGACAGATAGTGTTTAGTGAGCGATGCCCCTATGAAGCGCGCCATGCGTTACGCATCGGACCAACACCTCACGGGAAGGCATCCGTATCAAAGCAAGTCACGTCCTCCTCATCCTCGTCCGAATCATCTTCATCCTCCTCCTCTATCTCATCCTGTTCCCTATCCGCGGGTAATATCCAGCGTTGTTGGACACACTCCCTATAGATACGCGGGTTACGGTGCAGGGTAATGTAAATCCTATCAGACGCCGGAGCTGCTTTCATCTTCAGCATGATCTTGGTAATTAACACAGGAAGAGGTGCCAAAGACTTTCCAACCCCCCTAATCATGCTCAGCAAAAACTCCAAGATACAGAAATCGTACTTCTGCTCCTAGAGTACCCATAAGATGTGGAGGCAGGTCAGACCGATGTCACTGACCTTGTCCTTCCCTAGGACATTCCAATCCCGATCCAGAAATGCGAGTGGTTGGTCTGAGGGATGTCTGGCGAACACAATGGGAGTTTGTATTGTAGCTCCCATTGATGGCGATCCGCCCATCAAAGGCTCTACCCGTCAAACTGGGGCTCTGTAAAGTGGCATCGGATGGATTCTAGGCGGAATGCCTAGAATCTCGACCAACGAGCCGATGAGTCAACTCCTTCCTCTTCTTCCTTACCAACACAAAAGCCTACTCCTCTCAACTCTCTGGTGTTGTAGAACCGTTGGACCAAGTCTTCGTGGTAGAAGGCGGTCGAAAGTACCATAAACTACTCTCCAGTCTCTACTAGCCATTTCGTCACCGTAAAAGCGGTAGCGAAGTGGTCGGCAGTGAAAACTTGCTCCGGTAAAATTCGGCGTTGTTGAGCCATCTAGTGTTTGGAATGGAGTGAGGGTTGAAATGTGATGTGGTGGTGGATAGTGGTGGCGCGGCAGTTTTGACTTTCAAATTTTTCGGTGGTTTTTGGTGGTTTGAATTGGTGGTGTTTGTGGTGGGTGGAGTTTGGAGTCGATTTGGGTTGGGATTTGATTTTGGGCGTGGGTTTATTGTATTTTCTTTTTAATTTTTATTTTGTTTTAGGTTTTGGTTTAAGCTTTGGCGTTAATGGCGGAATGGAGGAAGAAGAAACGCAACTGTTCGTGGAGGTAAGAGTGCGGCGTCTTGTATTTGTCCGATGGCGGGTTGGGCCTGAAGCCCAAAATCGAAATTTTTTTTTTTTTTTTCGATTTTTCGCGAACTTGAAATCAAAATTGCCGCCGTTACGGTCCGATTTTTTGCGAATGAGATATGGAAATGATCAGGAGAGAATTTCCTATCAATGATCCATAAAATACTCTATTCCGACTTCTGATGACATACGAGATAGTGGAAAACGCCTCGAAAATGCGTGCATGCGTAAGTTATCGCGAGCGAATGAACTCTAAATTAATAGATTATGTCAATCCGAATCGTAATACAATAAAACGGCCTAAGCAACTCTAATGGGACATAAAACATTTTAGTATGCGGAACATTTAACACCCACCCCCAAACAAATTTTTACAACGAAGCTTAGAAAAAATTTGTTTTAGCGATGGGTCTTTTTAAAGTCGATTCGAGACTTCCTAGATTACTATGTGTATTTTTATTTTTTATTTTTATTTTTTTTTTTTTTAGAAGGAAAAACAATAAGCAATAAAGACATAATTCACGCCATAGAGAAACATGACTCAAAAATCCGAGAAAAACATGCAAGAGTGGAAAAGCGTGAACTATGTGAACCGTGGACTTAGGATCCGGTACTTACAGCCACACACTCCATAGGGAGGGCCGGTTACCTTAATGGTGCACTCACCAATATATTAAAGTGAAAGGAAGTGCACCAAACACAGAAATTGAGTCGATTTATAGTCGGATACTCGAGACTTTATCTAAAACATATGTATGAATATGCGGTTGATCATATATCAACAACCGAAATAGTTGTGGATCATTCCATAAATAAATATCACAGAAAACATATCCAAACACAATCAAGCACCAAGATTTCCTACGACGCGAGCCTAGTGGAATCAAGCGAAGTCGGATAACCCTATTGTGTAACCTATCATGCACCTTCTTTTTAATTTTTGAATCGTGGGTGTTTTAGTAAATAAGTGTGGAAAAAAGTGAATGGTTGTGGAGAATATGGTGGATATGGATAAGTTGTAGAAAAGATTGCACATACACAATGAGGATGTGGTTTTAGCACCGAACTCATTCATTGTGTAGGGATTTGTATCTCAATTCTGAAAATGAAGGTGTCAAATAGTTTGTCCTTCGAAGTATCTGTTTGCTAGGAGGATTTAAAAATTATGAGCCACGGGGAGAAACAAAAGGATCGAGTGCAAACTCGAGATTCCTTTGAAAAGGGTGGAAGGAGGGAATCGAGGTGGATGTTGTGCAAGTTAGTTCTTGATAGGGTGAATTTTCACCTACTCGAAGAAACTCATGAATTCCTCATCTAGATTGGTCATATCCACATTAATATGGTAGTCCTCTACATCTTTTAGAAAGTCATCTATCCCCGTCCTCATCAATAATATGTGTATCGACTAGTGTAGGGATGAAAATGTTGAGTCGACTTTCCAAAGGAAAGAATTTTGGGCATATGACTATCGGGGAGCGTGTTGTTGAAATAATCTCGGCGAAGCTCTCGATCATGCTAACCTCTCCATCCATAGGCGAATCGGATGCTGTGTCCTTGTTTTAAAACATTGACTTCAACAGCAAGATGGCCAAAAGACATGGACATTGAACCATCACGGCAATTAATGGCGCATTGGCGGTTGCGGAAAGGGCGCCCTAAAATGATCGGAGACCAGTCGTTAGCGACTTTATGTATCGAGGACTACAAAATCAGCCGGATAGTAGAAATCCTAAACTTTTACCGGCCACGTTTTCGACTACACCCTTAGGATACTTAATAGACCGATCAGCTAATTGCAGCGTCATTTTAGTGGGTTGCATCTTGTCTAGACCTATTTGTCTATACAAATAAAATGGGAGTAAGTTAACACTAGCCCCAGTGTCTAATAAAGGCGATCGTCGTATAGGAATCTCTAAGGTGCATTGTCTGATGGGGCGACCGGGGTCCTTGTACTTAACAATTCCATTATGTTGGATAAGGTTGGGAATTGTTACGTTAAAAAAAGGCGTCTTTTGGTATATTTGTCTTCGCCTAGTAGTACACAATTCCTTAAGAAACTTAGCATGATGTGGTAGCTTTTTTTAATAGCCGAGGAAGGGTAGGTTTATAGTTAGATTCTTGAAAACGCGTCCTAATCTCCTCGTAATTTGTATCCCTAGTTAACATGGCTAATTTTTGTGGAAGCGGTGGTTTCGTCTATATTTAGCAATGGTATCACTGGATGTTTAACCGTGGCTTTTGTTTCTTAGGTTGTGTTGTTGTAACGGGTACCTCTACGGTGGTAGGCTCTTGGTTTCTATTTCGGTATCTAGTAAAATAGTAGGTGTAGGGGGCATTTGGTGGGGGTAACTATAGGCATAGTTACATTGTTATCAACCACTCTGCCGGAAGCGGAGAGTGGTGATGGCATTTATCTCACCTACATTTTCATATTCATTACTAGTATTATCGGTTACCTCAAAGGCTGTGTTTGTTGTTTTAGGATTAGGTATTGCGTGACTGGCAACACAACTTTGGTTTGGGCTTTATCTTGAGCCAACTGTTGGGTTAAATTATTAACGGATTGTAGAAGAACATTAGTTAGATTGAGCCATGGTTTGGAAAAGTTTTTGGCTCACTTGTATGAAGGTGTCAAAGGCGATCCGGTTGTGTGGGTGTAGTAGTCACGGGTGGTGTGGTGGAACTATTTCACGTGAATTATTTATGGGTGGATTTTGATAATTATTATTGACCGGAACGATACCTCTATTAGCATTATAATTATTATAATTACCTTGACCTTGTGCTTGACCTTGTCGAGGTTGCACTTGGTTGTTATAATTATTAAAATTACCCTGACCCTGTCCTTGCCGTGGTGGAGCTTGGTTAAAGCTGTGCGTGGGCCTAACATATTGATTATTGTACCCTTGAGGTGTGACTTGTTGGTTATTTCTCCAACCGGAGTTGGGATTTTGTCTCCAAGAGGCGTTAGGTTCACTATTAATGGAACAAGCCTGTTCATAGGCTATAGGACAGTGGGAGTCGGGATGCTCAGGACTCCAACAGAAACTACATGGGTTTGAATTTACATTCATGACGGGGATAAGCTTTTGTTGTACATAAATGGCCTCTACCTTTTTAGTGAGTGATTCGATTAGAGTTTTAAGCTCGGAATCGTGTTTAATTTCAAAACATGGGTGGCCTTAAGCTGTATTAGTAGAACTAGCGAGCCGGGAGTAATCGTCGTCACTACCCCAATTATTATTTCGCTTAGTTTGGTCCTCTAAAATTTATAAGCCTCAGAGGCTCCTTTGCTTAAGAAACTACCCCATTCATTATGTCAAGGACTTCTTTATGGTGATGTTGAAGTCCTTTAAAAAGGCACGAACTAACGTGTCTTTTGCTAGGTTATGGTGTGGACACTCTATAAGCGAGATCGGTGAAACGATTTCAAGCCTCTGAAAATGATTCATGAGTATTTTTGTCGAAAGAAATGAATCTTGGAAAGCATCTCATCCATCTTTAGGGGTGGGTAAAAATGTTCCATAAACAATTTGAACAAAGTTTAGCCCACGAGTCCCAGAATTAGCTTGGGCGTTAACCAAGACGCCTTTATCGGCTAAGGTGAAAGGGAATACCCTTAATTTAATTTGTTCATTACCAACCGTAGGATGGTGGAATGTTGTTAGGACTTGTTCAATCCTACGATGTAAAGCCGATAAGGTTTTCATGGTCTAAACCATGAAAAACGGGTAACAAATTAAAAATATTTGGAGGGATTCTGAAATCCCCCGCTGGGTCTGCTAGAACGATGCAAGATTTGGGGCTATCGCTCAGGCTTTGTAGAAGTTCGAGAGAGGAGTCTCTCTTTCTTCCCCCATTATATCAGGTGGTGTGTGTGAAATAGTAGCTAGAGGTGTAGTGTGTGGTATACTAGATAGACTTGTTTGTTACTGTTGTTGTGTATTTACGTTAGGTGTTTTTGTTCGACCAGACCTTAATCTCATGCAAGACTAAGTCGAGCTTAACTAAACATGCAACACTCCAACCAATTCTGATATACTAGTATAAACCTCTAATAGGAGATGCGAGGTGTGGAAGAAAGGAATACCTGATTGCGTCCTTGCTTCGCTTATGAATAGCGTCTTGTTTACGCTTGTTCAGTGTATATAGCGAGTTGGAACACTGAAAAATATGAAAGATCAAAGTTGAATCAAAGCTGCCGAAATCCGAAAAAATTTTACGAGGCGCTTCGCTCTCGAAGTTATTTTCAAATTACAGTGTTTTTAAGCGCTGGTGGCGCTCCACATGGGGCTGGTCGCTCTTCGGTGTAAATTAATTTATGTGTTTGGGCTGGTCGCAGCGCTTGGTATATGGGTGGGGTATTTCGGTGGTAGACGAAATTCCAAGAACTTAGCGGGGGCGCTCTCTCCTTGAAGCGGGCCTCAGGTGTATTTTCTCGCGGAATTTGTCAAAGCTGAAATGGGCAACCACAGTATGAAACAACCAAGGGTGGGTGGGTTTAATGGGACTTAAAAATGACTACTTCTACTATGAAAACAATGCTAAAGTGCAACTAAGATGGCAGCGGCGCCATTTGATAACTGTAAAATGAATAGTTTACCTACGAAATGAATGATGAATTCAATCCGTAAGTAAACTAAAACTGATCTTTTATCTCTTTTATCAAAGCTTCTACTCTCGATGCGAATTGCACTAAGTGGAGTAGGAAGTTCGTTCCACTCCTACTTCCCTAGCATGGATTGTTTTCTAAGTCTAAGAAATCAGTCTTAAGTCAATGAGAGCTTTACGAAGGGGAATTATACTACGATGCAATATGAAATTGATTATTTGAATTTAAACTACGAATGCTACGGGAATACGATTGGTTGAATCTAGATAAAGAAATTAGAGGGAATTAAATCCACCTCGATTCCAACTTAACAACCTAGCGTAGAATGTTGTATCTCAATTCTCTCGCGTTCTTCACGGCGAGAATTTGAGTTCTAATCCCTAGTATTCATGGCATTCCTACGGATACTAACTAGCATGTGAGGTCGTCCACCCATTCTCATGGCGAAACACGACCTTCTAGAGTGGAATAGATTCTACAACCAATTCTATACTAACCACTAAGTTTTCATCAAGGCTTCATCAACCCCTCTAATGGAGGTTTTAGCCTTGAGTCATTATGCAATCATTTCCATTTAGATTAAAACTAAACATAATATAAAGCATTGAAATTTACTTAATTAAAAAATAATGAAATCTAATTTAATGACTAAAATGAAATAAACACAAGAATTGAAATTAGATCTAGAAATGGAAATGACAAAAATCGAAATTAACTAATAGCTGTTTATTTATTAATACTAATGAAGAACTATGATTCTAATAGTTTAATCTAAGACAAGAATTTGATTTGAAACTACACTTAATCAAAAACAATTAAATAAAACTAGATCTAATGGCTACTTTCTATTCTAAGCTATGTACCCTAATTCTCTACTAAAAAATCTACCATTAACAATGAGCTAAGCTTTTGTTTTTATACATCCAGATCCAAAAATCGTGCATGGGCTTGGAGCCATGTTTTGGGCGAGAATCGGGCCCAAAACCCAAGTCTTTTCGATCAAAAAAAGGCCTCTTTGCACTAGATTCGGCTTCAACAGACTTTTCGTCCACTTCTGCTCCTCTGATTGGGTCAAGGCTTAGGCCATTGGAAAGATCTTTCCGAGTCGGTCGTTTTGACATAAGGTAGGCCTAATTCCAAGGTCTGAGTCCAAAGATACGGCTTTCGAAAGTTCTGCTGACTTGTGTGCTGTTTCAGCCCGAGTCGACTTTTCAGCTTTTGACCGGACTTTAGAAAGGCTTTGTCTTCTTGAATCTTGGCCTTAAATCACGGAACTCCTTAGTAACCGACCTTAGCTCCTTTATCTCGCTAAAGTGGCACATTTCTGCACATAATGGACTTTGAAACCTGAAATGCATAAAACACGTAGTCAGTGTTAACTCTTAATTATTACTCACATAATTGGTCTAAAAGTATGACTGTTATAGGGTTAAAACTACAGTTTTGGGCTCTTATCACCAGTTAGACCTAAAACAATAGATAATTCTAGATCTAGTTTTCATTAAATAAAATTAACTTTAGTTTAAATTCAATTCTTGTTTTAGATTAAACTCTTAGAATCATTGTTCTTCATTAGTTTTGATAAATAAAATAGCTAGTTTGTTAATTTCGATTTTTGTCATTTCAATTTATAGATCTAATTTTAATTCTTGTTAAGTATCATTTATGAGTTGTTAAATTAGATTGAAGTATTGTTAGTTAAATTAGCCAAGTAGAATTTTGGTGTGATGTTTAGTTTTAAATTAATGGGAAATGATAGTGGTATGAATCAAGGCTAAACCTCCATTAGAGGGGTTGAAGAAGCCTTGATGACGCTTGATCTTTGTTAAACTTAGAAATCGTCGTGATAATTATTCCACTCTAGAAACGATTAATTCACTATGAGAATGGGTTTAATCGCTCACATGCTAGTTATGAATTGGTAGAAATGCCATGTATAATTAGGGATTAGAATTACTATTTTGATATGCTAAGCATTCAATTTGGATCACGATGAGTCTTTGTTAGTAGGATTAAGTCGAGTTAAGGTGGATTCTATTCCCTTTAATTCTTTATCTAGATTCAAACCCTTAGCATTCTCTCTTTTCGTTATTCGTAACTTGTTAACTGAATTCACCTCGTAATGTAGAATTCCCCTCGTAAACCTCTCATTAGACTTAAGACCGATTAGTTAACTATGAAATCATTCCATGCTAGAGAACTAGGAGTGGAACGAATTTGTTACTCCACTCTATTTCGATAGAATTGAGAGTAGAAAACTTGATAAATATAGACTCGTAATAAGTTTTAGTTTACTTACGTTTTGAGTTTCATCGTTCATTTCGTAAGTAAACTTTATCTTTTTATGTTTTATCAAATGGCGCCGCTGCCATCTTAGTTACCTCATAGTATTGTTTTCATAGTATAATTAGTCATTTTTAAGTCCCATTAAACCCACCCACCCTTGTTTGATTCATACTATGGTTGTCCGTTTCAGCATTGAAAAGTTCCGTGAAAAACTACACTGAGCGCGACCTGCGCCCAAACGCCTGGAACCTTGAGCGCGACCCACGCCCAAAGTGAGCGCGACCCGCCCTAAAACACTGTAACTTGAAGTTACACGGAGCGCGACCCGCGCCCAAAGTGAGCGCACCCGTGCCCTAAGCTGAATTTTGCCGGATTTCCACAGGTTTGTTTCGAACTTTGAGTTTTTAAGTTTTTCAGTGTTCTAACTTGTTATATACACTGAACACGCGTAAACAAGACATTATTCATAAGCGAAGCAAGGAGGCAATCAGGTATTCCTTTCTTCGATACCTTGCATCTCCAGTTAGAGGGATATACTGATATATCAAGATTGTTTGGAGGGTTGTCGTGTTTAGACTTAGACTTGCATGAGATTAAGGTCTGGTCGGAGAAAAACACCGAACGTAATTAACCGTCAACGTCAACAAACAAGTCTATCGAGTATACCAATCACTACACTTCTAGCTATTATCCCACCCACCACACCTGACATAATGGCTGAAGAAAGAGAGACTCCTCTCTCCGACTTTTATAAAGCCTTGAGCGATAGCCCTAAATCTTGCATCGTTCTAGCAGACCCAGTGGGGGATTTTCAAATTCCCCCAAACATATTTAATTTGTTACTCGTTTTCCATGGGTTAGACCATGAAAAACCTTATCAACACATGCGTAGGATTGAACAAGTCCTTACAATATTCCATCATCCTACGGTTGGTGCTGAAAAAATTAAACTGAGGGTATTTCCCTTCACTTTAGCCGATAAGGCAATGTCTTGGTTAACTGCCCAAGCGCCTAACTCTGTGGACTCGTGGGCCAAACTTGTTCAGCTGTTTATGGAACATTTTTACCCACCCCTAAAGACGGATGAGATGCTTTCCAAGATTCATTTTTTTCGACAGAATCCTCATGAATAATTTTCTAAGGCTTGGAATCGTTTCACCGATCTGCTTATAGAGTGTCAACACCATAACCTAGCAAAAGACACGTTAGTTCGTGCCTTTTTCAAAGGACTTCTACACCACCATAAAGAAGTCCTTGACATAATGAATGGGGGTAGTTTCCTAAGTAAAGGAGCCTCGGAGGCTTATAATTTTTAGAAGATCAAACTAAACGCAATAATAATTGGGGGGGTAGTGATGATATCCCCCGCTCTGCTAGTTCTTCTTCAACAGTTAAGGCCGCCGGTTTGTTTGAGATGAAACCCGATCCAGAACTTAAAAATTTAATCGAATCTCTAACTAAAAAGGTTGAGGCTATTTCTGTTCAACAAAAGCCTATCCTTGTCATGAATGTAAACTCCAACCCATGTAATTTCTGTTTGAGTCCTGAGCACCCTGACTCCTATTGTCCTCTCGCTTATGAATAACAACAATTAGAGCAAAATAATGTTTGCTCCATTAATAGCTATCCTATTCCTAATGCCCCATGGAGACAACATCCCAACTTTAGTTGGCGAAACAATCAACAAGTTACACCTCCAGGGTTTAATAACCAAAATGTTAGGCAAGCAAACAACTATAACCAAGCTCCGCCTAGACAAGGACAAGGTCAGGGGAATTATAATAATTATAACAACCAAGCGCAACCACGACAAGGTCTAGCACAAGGTTAAGGTAATTATAATAGTTATAATACCAATAGAGGTATCATTCCGGTTAACAATAGTAACTATCACAACCCACCCATAAATAATCAACGTGAGATAGTTCCAGTCGCACCACCAGTGACTACTACACCTACACAACGGATCGATCGTCGGCCTCTTTATACAGGTTACCCAACAACTTTTCCAATCAATGACTCAATCAAACCAACAGATCTTACAATCCATAAATCAGGGCATACAACAGTTAGCCCAAGAGAAAGCCCAACCAAAAGGCGTGTTTTCAGGACAAGCGATACCAAACTCTAAAATAGCAAACACAGCCTTTGAGGTAAACGTTAATACTAGTACGGAAACTACAATCGTAGGTGACCTAAATGCCATCACCACTCTCCGTTCTGGAAGAGTGGTTGATAACAAAGTAACTATGCCCATAGTTACCCCATTAGTACTCCCTACACCGGATATCGAACTAGATACTGAAATAGAAACTGAAGAGCCTACCATTGTAGAGGTACCAGTTAAACAACAAACTAAGATACAGAAAGCCAAGGTTACACATCAAGTCGAGCCATACGCTAAATATAGAGCGAAACCACCGTTCCCTCAGAAATTAGCCATGCTAACCAGGGATACAAACTTTGAGGAGATTAGGAACGTTTTCAAGAATCTAACGATAAACCTTCCTTTTCTCAAAGCTATTAAAAAGCTATCTAACCACGCTAAGTTTCTTAAAGAGTTGTGCACTAGTAGGCGTAAGACCAACATACCTAAAGACGCCTTTCTAACTGAACAGTTCACAACTTTATCTGAAAATAATGGAATTGTTAAGTACAAGGACCCTGGTCGTCCTACTGTAAAATGCACCTTAGGTGATTCCCCACGACGACATTTTCGCTTTATTAGGGGCGAAGTGTTAACTTACTCCCGTATTATTTGTATAAACAAATAGGTTCATGGAAATGCAACCTACAAGAATAACGTTGCAGTTAGCGGGCAGGTCAATTAAGTATCTTAAGGTTGTAGTGAAAAACGTGCTTGTTATGGTTCAGGATTTCTACTATCCTGCTGATTTTGTTATCCTCGATACAGAAGTCGCTAACGACTCTGTACCGATCATCTTAGGGTGCCCCTTCTTGGCAACTGCAAACGCGCTTATAAATTGCCGCGATGGTAAGATGTCCTTATCTTTTGGCCATCTTTCTGTTGAAGTAAATGTTTTTAAAATGATGAAACAGTTACCAGAATCGTCTATAGATGGGGAGGTTAGCATGATTGAGAGTTTAGCTCAAGATTATTTTAGTAACACTTTTCCCGCAAACAATATGTATAAATTCCTTTCTTTTGGAACTTCAGATTTTGTAAATGACTCCTACTTAGAGGAAGTCAACACCATCCTTGAGTCCACACCAATTGTAGACCCTTCGGTTGCTCCATATACTGAGTATGAAGACTTGCTACCTAAGCAAGTATTCATTATGCAAAATGGGGACCCTGATGAAACATCTATTGATTTTCCTTCCGCGATGCTTAAACCTCTTCCCCGAAGTTAAAATATATTCAACTTGATCCGGATGGTAGTCATCCGGTAATTATATCTTCTCAGTTAACTAAGGGTGAAGAGACACGTTTAATCGGGTGATTAGGGAACATCGGTCTGCGATTGGTTGGTCCCCTAGCCGACATTAAGGGAATTGACCCTAATGTTTGCACTCATCGCATCCATTTGGAGGATAACGCGAAGACTTCTCGTGAACCTCGGCCGTCGTCGAACCTTACCATGGCGGTGGTTAGGGAAGAAGTCTTATGATTACTCGATCGCGGGTATCATATACCAATCTCGATGGCGAATGGGTAAGCCCCATTCATGTAGTTCCTAAGAAATCGGGGAGTTACCATGGTGCGTAACGATAAGGGTGACTATGTTGTCACACAAGGTCCTATGAAATGGAGAATCTGTATTGATTCTGGGGCGTTTAAATGCTATGACACTAAAGGATCACTTTCCTTTACCTTTTATAGATCGGATGCTTTCGAGCGCCTAGCGGGTCTGGTCATGCTTTTTAATGTTTTACGGATGGCTACTCGGGCTATTTTCAGATTATTATTGATATTGATGACCAAGAAAAGACTACTTTCACATGTCCCTTTAGAGCGTATGCCTATAAAGCGAATGCCTTTTGGCCTTTGTAATGCTCCCGGTACCTTCCAAATTGTATGCTTCATATATTTAGTGACATGGTAGAGCGCTTTATGGAAGTTTTCATGGATGATTTTTCTACCTATGGAGACTCCTTCACAGACTGCTTGTCTAACCTGTCTAAGGTTTTGACACAGTGTGAAGAAAAGAGCCTCGTTTTAAACTGGGAAAAGTGTCATTTCATGGTGAAAAAGGGCATAGTACTAGGTCACATTGTATCTAGCGATGGCATCGAAGTAGATAAGGCCAAACTAGATAAGATAGCGACTCTACCTAAACCACGGACTGTCCATGATATTAGAGCCTTTCTAGGCCATGGAGGTTTTTATAGGCGTTTTATTAAAGATTTCTCGAAAATAGCTAGGCCTTTAACTAATCTGCTTTTAAAGGATGCAATCTTTGATTTTAATTTTAACTGTAAGCAGGCTTTTGTAACTTTAAAAGCCGCCCTAACCTCTGCACCAATTATACAGCCTCCCGATTGGTCTAAATCTTTCGAACTCATGTGTGATGCTAGTGATTATGCAGTTGGTGCAGTCTTGGGACAGAAACTAGATAATAAGTCCAATGTTATTTATTATGCTAGTAAAACCTTAAACGATGCTCAACGGAATTATTCAACTACCGAAAAAGAATGCTTAGCAGTCATTTATGCTTTAGATAAGTTTCGTCCTTATTTGGTTGCTTCTAAAACTTTAGTTTACACGGACCATGCAGCCCTTAAGTACCTTCTTACAAAGAAGGATGCTAAGCAGAGATTAATCCAATGGATCCTTCTCCTGCAAGAGTTCACATTAGAAATAAAGGACAAAAGAGAAAACGTAGTTGCCGACCACTTATCTAGACTTACAAACGACGATAATAGTGATTCTGAGTCCATACCGGACTCCTTTCATGATGAGCATCTGTATGCTATTTTTTCAGCACCATGGTATGCTGACATTGTAAATTATTTAGCGGTTGATGTTATGCCTTATAAATGGTCAAGAAATGAACGTAAGAAGTTCTTGGCCAGAGTTAAGCTATACTACTGGGATGAGCCCTACCTTTTTAAGTATTGTGCGGATCAAATTATTCGTCGTTGCATTCCCCAGTGGGAATATAATGAAGTTCTATCGTTCTGCCATGACAAAGAGTGTGGTGGCCATTTTAGTGGAATGGAAACAGCCGCTAAAGTTCTTCAATGTGGATTTTATTGGCCTACCCTTTTTAAGGATGCCCAAGTGCATTGCAAGACATGTATTCGTTGCTAACAACTTGGGCGAATCACGAAGCGTAATATGATGCCATTAAATCCAATTTTGATAGTAGAAATTTTTGACGTTTGGGGCATTGATTTCATGGGTCCCTTCCCTGTTTCCCATGGTTATATTTATATTCTAGTTGCCGTGGACTACGTGTCTAAATGGATAGAGGCCCTGGCTTGCCGTAGCAATGACCATAAGACAGTTGTATTTTTTATTAAGGAATATATTTTTGTCAGTTTGGCATTCCTAAAGCCATCATTAATGATGGTGGAACACATTTTTGCAACAGAGTTGTTGCATCCCTAGTGAAAAAGTATGGAGTTACACACAAACTAGCAACTCCTTATCATCCACAAACTGGCGGACAAGTAGAAGTTTTAATAGGGAAATCAAAAAGATTTTAGAAACAACTGTAAACCCTGATAGGAAAGACTGGTTGAAGTGTTCATCGGATGCCTTATGGAAATTATGGGACGGCTTTCAAAACTCCTATAGGTATGTCTCCCTTTAGACTTGTATTTGGGAAACCATGTCATTTGCCGTTGAATTAGAGCACCGTGCTCGTGGGCTATAAAAGCCTTAACTTCAATATTGATGAGGCGGGTGTCATACGCAAGTTGCAATTGAATGAGCTTGAAGAAATCCGTAGCGATTCTTACGATCTCGCGAAGGATTATAAAGCTAACATGAAACGTGTTCATGATAAGAAAATCTTGCGCAAAGAGTTTGTGGTTGGTCAAAAGGTTTTGCTTTACAACTCCCGTCTACATATTTTCCCAGGGAAACTAAAAACCCGTTGGTCTGGTCCTTTTCTGGTTACTGAAGTCACCCCTTACGGGGCAATCACCTTGGTAAATCCCAAGGACAACAGTACCTTTCAAGTTAATGGTCAACGGTTAAAACATTTTCACGAACTTCTGTCCCCTGATGTAGAGGAAGTCCTTTTACAGGACCCTGTCTATGAGGATTGACCCTTGTCATTTGGTGTACTTCCTTTCACTTCCATATAGTGGTAAGTGCACCATTCAGGTAACCGGGCCCTCCCTATGGATTGTGTGGCTGTAAGTACCGGATCCTAAGACCACAGTTAACATAATTCACGTTTTCCACTTTTGCATGTTTTCTCAGTTTTTGAGTCATGTTCCTCTATGGGGTGAATTATGTATTTATTGTTTTTCGTGTTTCTTATAAAAAAAAATATATCTAAATCGTAGAAATAGCAATCCAACAAGTCTTGGGAATCTGATTTTAAACGACCCACGTTAAAACAAATTTTGTGTTTAAAAATTTGTTTGGGGGTGGGCAGTCGGTCTGTCCATCCGGATTGCTCAAACTTTCCATTTGTGTTGCTTAGGTCCATTAGTTGTAGTTCATTTGGGTTGACGTTATCTAAAACTTAGATTTCCTTCGATCGCATAACTTACATCACACACGCACTGCGAGGCGTTTTTCCACCTTCTTATACGTCACCCATGGTTGGAATTGAGTGTTTTATGGATCATTTGATTGGAAATTCTCTACTGATCATTTCCATAACTCATTCGCCAAAATCGGACCAGTAACGAAGCGGCAAATTGAATTTGAAATTGCGCGAAATATCGAAAAAGTTCAGAATTCAAATTGGGCTTGGCCCCAAACTTCACAAGACCGGCAAGTGGCGGTGCCACGCCCCTTTGTTTCCACGAACAGTATCGCTTTCTAATCCCACCACTGCCATTAACAAAGTTTTCAACCTAAAAAAAAAAAAAAAAAAAAAAAGAGGAAAGAAAACCTAACTACACCCACGCCAAGCAGTTAAACCAAACTGAAATCTTCTCCAAACCATTACTAACACCAACCCCAACAATTTTAAAACTCCGAAAACAGCCACCAATTCAAGCTTCAAGCTGCCACCGTACCCACCATCGCCAGCATCGTTGTTTTTAGTTGTTTTACATCAAACTCGCCTCCTTCACCATCTACAAAACCATTGGTTGTTTCAAAAACTTCAATGGCACTATGACGAAGAATTGTGCCGGAGCACGCATTTGCGGCCGACCGCTTCGCGCCATTTTACGACGCGGAGATGATGAGGAGAAATTGGAATGGACTGTGGTACTCGACTGAGGAGTTCTATCACTATGATTTGGTATAACAGTTTTATAAGAAGCGAGAATTGGAGGGGGATAGGATTTTCATTAAGGTAGCAGGAACGAAGAGGGAAGTAACGAGACAGTTGTTGGCTGAGCTATTAGAAATTACGCCTGAAAGCAACCTAAAAACAACCATTCAGGAATCCCAGTATACTGGAGTTCCTGCTTTGATGAAAGATACTGTCGTGGAGGGTGAATATAATATGAGTTCTCATTGCGTTTGCCAGTCAACCCTGAGAACCAATCAACTGGCTGTAGCTCAGTGGATTGGTAGGAACGTCCTCGGGAAAGACAAAGTCAGCGATATCGGTCTGCAATGTCTGCACGTTCTCTGGATTTTGCAAACGAATAAGTATAATTTATGCATCCTCGATTTAATTTTTAATGTGATTAGAGGAGTGGGAAAGAGCATGGCGCTTCTTCCCGTATTGATAACTAAGATCATGCTCTCATTTAGAGTTGTCACAAAATCTGCTCCTATTAAGATCAAATTGCATTCTAATGCAAGTATCTATACGGATTGCATCTAAGAGACTTGGCCATTGTCTGAAGGAAATATGGTTAAGTCGGAGGATGAAAGGGAGGATATGACATGTCTGGATGACGATGCATTAGATAGTTGTAGTTCTAATTTAGAACGCATGCAAGTGTTGCAAACTGGCTTGCGTTGCGTTTATGGTATTTGTGAAGATATCCGTGATAGACAGATTGTAGTTCGAAATAAGCAAACGAACCTTCAGACGAGACTTGAAATGCTCGAAAGGGGTCAGGACGATATCTTGTCTAACATGGAGACTATCCACCAGCATCACCAAGCCCAGTATGCAGTACTCAGGACTAAGATGGAAGCACATCGCTTGTTCCGAATAGAGATGCTACGACGCATGCCACCCATGGAGGATTCTGTTTCAGCCGAGTCTGAGAGGCATGAGCGTCGTCGCCGAAGGACAGATGGCTCAAGCCATTCTACATCCCAGGACCAATCTCCGTCTCAGGGTCCATCTTCATCACATGGCTAGGTGTTCACCATCAGTTTGTGTTCGCTGTTATTTCATTGTTTTTATTGTTTTATTAGTTGGATTTTAATTCAGTTGTTAAATTTAAATATTAATGTGTTTGTTTTATGTTGTTTGGATTAAAATTTTTAATATAAATGGTTATTTTCGAATTGTACATGTTTTTATCATTAATCCCACCTTCCCGAATTGTTTGGGGGTGGTAATATTTATACCGAGCATAATTCGTTATATGATCATCTTCTGTAAGGTTGTCTTGGAGTAAAGGTTGAGAATTTGGCCGATATCAGCATATCTATGATTATGTGTGGTGGTAGCATGAAACCTAGGAGAGTTTAGCAGTTACTATTCTAAATCCAGTATAAAAGATACCAGGGTTGTTAGAAAATCAAGAATATGGTTTGTTACCGTTTTCGGGTTTGGAATTTTTCTATTTCCAAAAATTGCCTTAAAACAATTTGGCAACTTGCCGATTCGTTTTGGAAGCTCAGAACCTATTTAAACTTCCTTCATTCTACACTAACAACCCACACTACACCCCACCATCATCTCTCACCTCTCACTCCAAGCTTTTCCTTCTTTTTCCTTGTAAACATCTGTTTTCAAAGACTTACGGCCTTTTGCACCCTCAACACCGCCGAAATTTTACTTTCGGGCGCGACCAGCCAAGTTGAGCGACTTCGTGCATAAACACTGTAACTCCAAAACACCGAGACCGACCAGCTTCAAGTGGGAGCGCACTGCGCCCTGCCCTCTGAAAACACGAAAAAATTCTAATTTTTCAGAGGGTTGTTCCAGGATTTTTGGACCTGTTCAAAAGAGTAGTTGAGATGACATCTCCTATAGTCATACCTGAACAGTCTTTCGAAGACGTGTTAGGAACCGAGACCTATGGACATTGGTTCCGAAACAGGATCCTTTAGTTAGGATGGCCATCATCGGTAAGTGATGACGATTCATATTCAAAGACGACTTCTTTGCTTATTTCTATGACCACGTTAGATTTTATTCTAATCAGGATGGAGAACAAGAATTCTCCGTCATAGTCGATGACACGACACTAGAATTCAATAAAAATGTGGTCGCTTTAGTTTCAGGATTACCAATACCTGATCCTTTTCACACATGGGCATATATGATCGATAATGCATACCTTTATGATTATACATATTTCCATGAGTATTATGGGGGAAGGGTATTTCGAAAGTAATGGACCGGGCGATATAGCATTGCCCTTGGTAGCCTGTCCTAAACGTAGGCACCACCATGTTATTCATCCCGATGAATATTTTGGGGAATGGCGGTTCATTTCGCGCAAACAAGATCGCTGGTGACATTTTCCTCATGAATGAGGGACATCGCTGATATGACATTCCCCGAGTTTTAGTCGCTAGTCTTAAGAGAGCACAAAGCATGTGGCGTAAGTATCTTCTTATGTCTGTTTTGGTAAGCCGCATCATGCGTAGTTGTTTACCTGTATTCTGTGCCCAATTCACAGAGTGGAAAAGGGTTGAAGTCATGAGACCCACCAATTGGGTGGTTCGCTCATTGCGAATTATGACTTGGCCGGGATGGCAGGTGCAACCTCAATTGGTCGCCCCGTACATCCCATCAGACATAATAACACTTAACAGGTTAGCATTAGTAGATGATAAATGGCGGCAAGCTTGGCAAGTTATAATGGCCTGGCAGGATGCGAAGGAACCTCATCTCTTTGGTGAGGAGGAGGATGCTTAAGCGGGAGATAAGGTAAGTTTTAGTTTGTTATTGTCTGCTTATGTCCCAAGCAATTTAATTCTGTTAACCCCATAATGGGTGGAACTCTTATAGAGTTGCATCAGTATTTTTATTTCCTATATTAGTATGTTCTAACCTATTTTGCAAATGTTCCAGAATTTCACACGTTTCCATGGTATTTTTCTACCCTCTTTATTTAAATGCTTTGAGGACAAAGCATGCTTCTTGTTTGAGGGGGGCATAGAAACACGTGTAATTAAGGCATCTGTTAGGATATAGATATGTATAACATGCATTTGTTTTCAAGTTAAAATTTTCAAAAATATAAATAAATAAGTTTATGCTATACACTTAGGAATATTGGTATTGTTTTCTTTCTCTATGCTCTTAACAATCTAGAAGTCTCACGTAGCTTTTGCATCAGAATAATTGTTAGAAACTTAGATTAATATGTAGGTAATAATCTTTGCATCTATCTATAAATATATTACATGAGTATCTATGATTGTTAGATAAGTAAGTTTTGAAATCTAGGCTAGAGTACTTATTCTACAAATCCTGTGAGAATATAGCCTAAAGCCTTATATAAGTTTAAACATTTGAGAAATGACACAAGGGAGAAGTAAAATCCGGATAGAGAAATCACACGTCCACTTGCTTGATCACTATGTCATATCCTAAGCGAGAATTTAGGCCCTCTTTGGATCGATATAGCCAAAAATTCAAACCTATGAATTATTTTCCGCTAGTCGCCCCTCTGAGCCTTTCTTTAGCCTTCCATAAACCACAATTCTTTTACCCTGTTACAAAAACAAAACAAAATAAAAAATTCAACTTACCCTATCTAGAATAAGCCTGAGAATAGAATGAGTGAAGAAAGAAGAAGAGAAAAACCTGTGTAAACAAAAATTAGTTAGTTGCTTCCGAAAAAAGAAAAGAAGTTTCCATCCAAGGAAAAGAAAAATAAATAAATAGAAATAAATAAAAACTCCAAAAATAGAATAAAAGGGAGTCAAAAGCAAAAGAAAAGAAAAAGAAAAATATGGCTAAGGATGGAAACAAAGTATAGAAGCAAAAGAAAATAACAAGGTTTTCTCTAAGTTACATAATATGAAGACTCTATTATCTCAGACTTGTCCTTTTGAATATCCATTTCCTTCCTTCTTAAACCATCTCCTAATCCCCGCATCACCTAATAAAAACCTCTAGCTTAATTAGGAATAGGTTAGTGTGATAGTAAGTGGCAGATGTGTTTGATCGACTCCGGCTTCCTTGTTGTCATTGAGATTGTAAGGTAAAGTGTGCCCACTACACACTGGAGTAGCGAAACTTGAGCGGAAAAATCAGAGTGGTTTTCGTCTTGACATTTTTGTGAGGACCTACTTAAGGACGCTATTACGAGTTTTCAAAAACGAACCTGCTATGCATTTCATAGTATTACTCATAGTATATATATTTGTATCATAGATGATTGATTATTATGCATATATTAGTTTAGGTTTTTGACTTGGTTATTCTTATTCATTTGCTAGTGAGATGTATAGATAGTTGAGACATGAATGAGGAAACAATAGTTTTATTTCTTAGTCGTTGTAGTATAGATTAAGTTTGTGAGTACCTTCACTAGAAAACTCTCATGAGGCTATAACTCGTCCACTAGGGAATTTCTAGTGGTTTAAGGCCTTGTTGCATATGGTCAATGCAATCGCACTCAGCGAAACGAGAGTAGATAGAACTCCATTTTTGGTCACTTATTATAATTTCTCATATTTGCTTGAGGACAAGCAAAATGCTGTTTGGGGGTGGTTTGATAAGAGCCCAAAACTGTAGTTTTAACCCGTGCTTGATCATACTTTTAGACCAATTATGTGAGTAATAATTAAGAGTTAATACTGATTATGTGTTTTTATGCATTTTAGGCTTCAAAGTCCATTATGTGCAAAAATGTGCCACTTTAGCGAGATAAAGGAGCAAAGATCGGTTGCTAAGGAGTTCTGTGATTAAAGGCCAAGATTCAAGAAGACAAAGCCTTTCTAAAGCCCGGTCAAAAGCTGAAAATTCGACGCCTTGGCGTAAAACAAAGACTCAAAGTCGAGAACTTCGAAGGCGTATCTTTGGACTCAGACCTCGGAATTGGGCCTACATTATGTCAGAACGACCGGATCGGAAAGAGCTTTCCAATGGTCTAAGTCTTGACCCAATCAGAGGAGCATAAGTGGACGAAAAGTCTGTTGAAGCCAACTGCAGCTAAAGAGACCTTTTTGGACTGAAAGAATTGGGTTTTGGGTTCTCTGGCCCAAAACATGGATCCAAGCCCATGCACGATTTTTGGATCTGAATGTATAAAAACCAAAGCTTCACTCTTTGTTAAAGGTAGCTAGTTAGACCTAAAACAATATAGATAATTCTAGATCTAGTTTAATTAATTAAATTAAGTTTTAGTTCCATTTTCAATTCTTGTTTTAGATTAAGTCTTTGAATCATTGTTCTTGATTGATTAGATAAATAAAATAGTTATTCTTGTCAATTTTGACTTATATCATTTACAATTTATTAGATCTAATTTCAATTCTTGTTATCATTCAATTCTTAGTTATTAATTAGATTTCGATTATTGTTTAGTTAAATTTCATAAAGTTAGAATCTTTGTAATATGTTGTATTCAATTTCAATGGGAAATCCCAACTGTCCTATAGCCTATGAACAGGCTTGTTCCATTAATAGTGAACCTAACGCCCCTTGGAGACAAAATCCCAACTTCGATTGGAGAAATAACCAACACGTCACACCTCCAGGGTATAATAATCAATATGTTAGGCCAACACACAGTTTTATCCAAGCTCCACCACGACAAGGACAGGGTCAGGGTAATTATAATAATTATAGCAACCAAGTGCAACCTCGACAAGGTCAAGCACAAGGTTAAGGTAGTTATAATAATTATAATGCTAATAGAGGTATCGTTCCGGTAAATAATAACTATCAAAATCCGCCCATAAATAATTCACACGAGATAGTTCCAGTCACACCACCCGTGACTACTACACCCACACAACCGGATCGTCTTCACACCTTCATACAAGTGAGCCAAAAAAATTTCCAAACCATGGCTCAATCTAACCAACAGCTTCTACAATCCGTTAATAATTTAAGCCAACAGTTGGCCCAAGATAAAGCCCAACCCAAAGGTGTGTTTCCAGGTCACGCACTACCTAATCCTAAAACAACAAACACAGCCTTTGAGGTAACCGATAATACTAGTAATGAATATGCAAAGGTAGGTGAGCTAAATGCCATCACCACTCTCCGTTCTGGCAGAGTGGTTGATAACAAAGTAACTATGCCTATATAGTTACCCACCAAGAGTCCCCTACACCGCTATTTTACTAGATACCGAAATAGAAACTGAAGAGCCTACCACTATAGAGGTACCAGTTACAACACAACCTAAGAAACAGAAAGCCAAGGTTAAACATCCAGGTGATACCATTGCTAAATATAAAGAGAAACCACTGTTTCCACAAAAATTAGCCATGTTAACTAGGGATACAAATTATGAGGAGATTAGGGACGTTTTCAAGAATCTAACTATAAACCTTCCCTTCCTCGAAGCTATTAAAAAGCTACCACACCATGCTAAGTTTCTTAAGGAGTTGTGTACTACTAGGCGTAAGACCAACATACCAAAAGACGTCTTTTTAACAGAACAATTCCCAACTTTATCTCAACATAATGGAATTGCTAAGTACAAGGACCATGGTCGTCCTACTGTACAATGCACCTTAGGAGATTCCTATATGACGACCGCGTTATTAGACTTGGGGGCTAGTGTTAACTTACTCCCGTTTTATTTATATAGACAAATAGGTCTAGACGAGATGCAACCCACTAAAATGACGTTGCAATTAGCTGATCGGTCTATTAAGTATCCTAAGGGTGTGGTCAAAAATGTGCTGGTAAAAGTTCAGGATTTCTACTATCCGGCTGATTTTGTCATCCTCGATACAGAAGTCGCTAACGACTCTGTCCCGATCATCTTAGGGCATCCTTTCCTGGCAACTGCCAATGCGCTCATTAATTGCCGTGATGGTTCAATGTCCATGTCTTTTGGCCATCTTGCTGTTGAAGTAAATGTTTTTAAAACAAAGACACATTTACCCGATTCGTCTATAGATGGAGAGGTTAGCATGATCGAGAGCTTCGCTCAAGATTATTTCAACAACACGTTCCCTAATAATCATATGCCTAAATTTCTTTCCTTTGGAAGTTCAGACTCCAACCTTTTCATCCCTACACTAGTCGATACACATATTATGGATGAGGACGAGATAGATGACTTTCTCAAAGATATAGAGGACTACCATAGTAATGTGGATATGACCAATCTAGATGAGGAATTTGATGAGTTTCTTAGAGCAGGTGATGATTCACCCTATCAAGAACTACTTTGCACAACATCCACCTCGACTCCCCTCCTTCCACCCTTTCAAAGGAATCTCGAGTTTGCACTCGATCCTTTTGTTTCTCCTGTGCTTCATAATTTTTTAAATCCACCTAGTAAACAAATACTTCAGAAAAACAAAGCATTTGACACCTTCATTTTCAGACTTGAGACAGTCCCTACTTACACCATGAATGAGTTTTGTGGTAAACCCACATCCTCATTGTTTACATGCTTTCCTTCTACAACTTATCCATATCCACCATATCTTCCACAACCATTCACTTTTCCACACTTATTCACTAGGACACCCTCTCGTTCAAAAATGAAAAAGAAGGTGCATGCTAGGTTACGTTATAGGGTTATCCGACTTCGCTTTCAGTTCACTAGATTGCGTCATAGGAAATCTTTGTGCTTTATTATGTTTGGATATGATTTCTGTGATATTTATTTATGGAATGATCCCCAACTATTTCGGTTGTTGATATATGATAAACTGCATGTTCATACATATGTTTAGATAAAGTCTCGAGTGTCTGACTATAAATGACTCATTTTTTTGTGTTTGGTGCATTTCCTTTCATTTCCATATATTGGTGAGTGCACCATTAAGGTAACCGGGCCCTCCCTATGGATTGTGTGGATGTAAGTACCAGATCCTAAGTCCACGTTTAACATAATTCACGTTTTCCACTCTTGCATGTTTTCTCGGATTTTTGAGTCATGTTTCTCTATAGGGTGAATTATGTCTTTCTTGCTTATTGTTTTTCTGGCCCAAAACATGGCTCCAAGCCCATGCACGATTTTTGGATCTGAAAGTATAAAAACAAGAGCTTGACTCTTTGTTAATGGTAGATAGTTAGACCTAGATTAGTTAGCCTCCATTAATTAGTTTGAGAATTTCAATTAGTTAATTAATTAGTTTTTCATATCTTGTTTTAGATCTAGTTTCATATTTAATTACTTTAGAACAAGTAGATTATTAATTTAGTATTTGAATAATTGTTTTATTATTCATTAGATTAATAAAATAGTGTTCTTGGTAATCTAGTTCATTTTCCATTTACTTATTTAGTTCAATTCTTAGATTCAATTGTTTGTCATTATTAGTTAAATTCAATTATTGCATGAGTAGTTTTGAATTGAGTTTAAACAAGCAAAGTTTCAATCTTTATATCATGTCTTGTTTGAATTCCATTGGGAATGATAGCGTGATGATTCTCGGCTAAACCTCCATTTGAGGGGGTTGAGAAGCCTTGATGATAGCTTGATTCCAATTATCGTAGAGTCGTAGTAATTTCCTTTCCACTCTATAAATGATTAGTTCACCATGAGAATGGGTGTAATCGTTCACATGCTAGTTATGAATTGGTAGAAATGCCATGTGTAATTAGGGATTAGGAATAACCAGATTGTTCTCCGAAGTAGTTCAATTCGGATTACAACGATTCGTCGTTAGTAAGATTAAGTCGAGTTAAGGTGGATTCAATTCCCTTTAATTCTTTATCTAGATTCAAACCCTTAGCATTCTCTCTTTTCGTTATTTGTAACTTGTTAATTTAATTCACCTCGTAGTATATAATTCCCCTCGTAAATCTTTCATTAGACTTAAGACCGATTAGTTAACTATGAAATCATTCCATGCTAGAGAACTAGGAGTGGAACGAATTTGTTACTCCACTCTATTTCGATAGAATTGAGAGTAGAAAACTTGATAAATATAGGCACGTATTTAGTTTTAGTTTACTTATGTTTTGAGTTTCATCGTTCATTTCGTAGGTAAACTATCATTTTTATCATTTATCAATGGGCGCAAGGCGCGCTCAAGCTTTTTCTTGTAAATTTTTTTAGTTTTTGAACCAAACAATCACTGTTAGAACCAAACAAGGGTGGGTGGGTTTAATGGGACTTTGGGAAGACTAAAAATACTAATGAAAAGAATTCTAAATAGAAATAAGATGACAGCGATGCAATTTGATAAAAGGGAAAACGCTAGTTTTATCTACGAATAAGCAATGAAACTCAAACGTAAGTAAAACTAAGACTATCTTTCTATTCTATATCAAAGTTCTACACTCTCGATGCTATTGCAATAAGTGAAGTAGAGAATTCGGTCCACTTTTAGTTCTTTAGAATTAACGTTAACGACAATTATCAGTTCTATCATAGTCAATGAGAGTACGTATTAATGTAATTATGCTAACAACGAGGGAAATAACATAATCGAAATGTTCTAAATAATAAGATGGCAATTAAAATACTAAGGATTGAATCTAGATAAAGAATTAGAGAGATTTGATTCAACCTTAATTCGACTTAATAAACTAGCAAGAATTGTCGTAATCCGAATTGCAATGCTTTAGCATAACAATTAGGTCTTTCTAATCCCTAATTGTTCATGGTAATCTCTACCAACTAACAACTATCATGTGAAGCAATCAAACCCATTCTCATGGCGAACTAACTACTTTCTAGAATGGAATACACTACAAGAAAAAAGGCTTTATATCACTGTTAAAAACAGTGACAAAAGGTCTTTTGTCACTGTTTTTTTTTTTTCCAAAACCGTGACAGTGTGGGGGTCATTTTTTTTCTTCAAAACCGTCACAAATATTTGTTCCAAACTAGCCTATTTCCACTGTATAAAATAGTAACAAATAAATAAAAATCGTCACAAAAAATCAACTCTTTTGTGATGTTTTGGAAAAACAGTGCTGTATTCATCTAATAACCGTCATAAACAAGTCACTTATTCATGACAGTTTTGTTAAAACAGTGATTGTTTTTATCCTTTTTTTTAAAAAAAAAATAGTGCTAATAAATGAAAACATTCCCCATAGACCATAGAATTGTACCTGTAATAGACTACACTCATGAATATAATCAATTAAACTTCAAGTAGCATTTATAAAGTACTAATTCCATTCATTCCCTTGGATAACCAATATATATTTATACTTAATCATAAAACATAATGAAGTAAATAACGCATTTCCAATCTAATACAAACAAATTTAATCAGCCTAATCCTAATCCAAATCCAAATAAAAAAACCTAATCTCGCATGAAGTGCATTGCATGAATACTCATTGTTTCCTGTCCGGTTGCTCTAGAAAGTGACAACACACAAAGCTAGGGATGCTCTAGATAAGCAAGAACAACAAGTATCTTGTTGACCTGTACCTATTAAGTTAAACTTGACCAAGAACAAGAATTTCCTTCTCGTTCTTAAACTTGAATCTTCCAATCACCCATTTATTTTAAAGTGCACAAGCATGTATACCATTAGACAAAAAGATCATAAAGCATCCCATAGTTTTTAAGAACTAACCTTTGTATTTGGAGGTACGCTTGGCAAATGGGTGGAAACCGAAATTAATAGCACCCCAAAGTCGCTGATCTAACATCTGCAAAATAAAAAATGTGCTCAACATGCTTAAATCCATATAAATATACATTCTACTCTATACCCTATACATATATGCAACTTATATATTGTGACAATATATAGTCTATCCCCTATACATCTATCAGCTTCAGGTGTCCGTAAATCAAGTAGTTAAAGCCATCCATGGAGAAATTTCATACCACGCACATGAGACAATACCCATTGACTAATAACTAGTGTAAGACAATAGGGCACAAGATATGATACATCTCTGCCACATATGTCTATGTTCAAATCTCCAAATCCAAATATGAGGCATAGATAAAGGTCCCAAGTCATGCACTATCAAAAATTGATATAAGCATCGATAAAACCATAACCAAATATCCATCCTTGCACATATAACTATAGCCATATATCGATGACTAACGATGAATAAACCTGTAATTATAATGGAGCCATTAGCAGATGAACCAAATGAATGTAGACTAGCTGAAAGAAGAAAAGGATCCGCATAAGTTTAGAATAACATGCTTCCAACAATGCTTATATATCCATGAAAACATAATTTGATGCAAATCAGAAAACCTGAAAGCAAAGTAAAGAGGCCAACACGTACATTGAGTGTACATCGAAGTCCAGTTACCATCCATGATCTGAAACATATGCTGTAACACCTTTACCTCCACCACCCTCCATTTCATATCCTCCATTGACTAGCCAGTAGCACAGTCGTTCATGGTCGAGTAGTGAGAGTACTGCCAGATACTTAGTCGTCTTATCTACCTCACCATTAGCTCTTGATGCCTTGGAGTAGAACCTATAAGAAACTCTTTATCACACTCTTGGTGGCTGGGATATGAACAAGTAGCAGTTTATTCTATAGTATGTAATTTTAGATTACATAGGGCAAACGTTTACTCTATGCCTAAAGAAGTAAAGAACTACTGCATGAAAATTTTCACTTAAAGACACATAAAGGTCGATACTGAGTGAAGGACTACCACTACATACATTGTTAAGTTGTCATATTATTATATGAAGGTTTGATGATTCATGCATCAACTGGTTCATAATCATATACAGATTTACATCTATGACCTATAGCGTCTACACCAAATAAAAGAACACCAACTCCAAGACCATAATAAGAAAAGAAAAAATGGTGTTTACCACGCCATAGCATACAGAGCAATTCAAGCTTTCGGTTGCCTATCAGTAGGTTTCGCCACCCATGACTTGATATTCAAGGCCTCTGTCCAATCATTTGAACAATTTAATCAAAATAACAACACCTGGACATTACTATACACTCAAAAGGCACTCATTCTGTATACAAATTTTATCCAGTAATGGTTCCAGTTCATAAGATACAGATTTAGTATCCAGTTACAAGTTCCATCAGTATTGAGTTTGTTTATAGTGTAGTTTAGATTAATTACCAACTGTAGAAGGATCTCTGAGATGCTTGATGTCAAAAAATGCCTCAAGTGGCTCAATCAGTATGCTTATTGATTTCATGAGATCCTATCTCTTGGTACTCCCAGCTCCCATTCTCATATCCTTTAGTTAAAAATAGCTCCATATGCCTTGCATCAAGTGTCTGCATAATTCCTGAAAAATCAGGACAACAGGTCACTTTTTAATACTTAATACATAACTATACAACTTCCCACTTTCAACAGTAAAGTTTCCTTTCCTCAACCACATATCCATTACCATGTACCATCTGGTTGGTAAGCTTAGGTTCTTTTCTATTGATAGTTCTTAGAAATCCATAGGGTGGATTTGATCAGCGTATATGTATCTTCATATGGAAATCTGGGGTATTTACAGAATCAAAATAATATAAACATAAAGTATCTGGCCGGTCATAAATTCTCAAACAAGTTACATCAAACTGAGTGTGCATATGTTTGTCATTTAAACCCTTTAATAGGCTACTTAGTCTAGCTCAATCGGTAGAGTAGTCTATAAGAGTTTGTCATTCGTATCTTCAAAATTTCTCATTCCAAAAACGAACTTAATTTTTAAGGGTATACAGACATGACTGGGGACAGGATAAACGTAAACTAGCGAAGGATCCACGCAGCTAACAAACTCCATATCACCTACCAACATCTGGAACTGTATGGTACCCTAGTAGGAGGAATATGATATCAGGAAAACAACATTCAAGAATTTACTCTTGACATGTTTGGGGAGTGGATATGGTAAAATTAACTACATAATAAAATTACAAAAATACAAAAACCAAAAAAGAAAGCAACTCAAAACGTTTAACATATAAGTCAGAAATATGCTAGATGTGACTAATAAATACACATCGTAGAGAGAAAAAATCTACATACATCATTTATCACCATCCCATGATGAGCCGCTCTAGTTTCAAGAAAAGGCAAGTCAAAGAAATCACCATTGTAGGTCACATAAATACCAAGTTTCACCTCCCACATATGCGCAAACCATTGTCTAAGGAGTTCTTCCTGCATATACAAGATTGTAAAGCAATATAATTAAGTCTGAACAAACGGGACGAAATCTTAAACAATCTACCTGACTTTCAACTGGTTGACCATTAACAAATAGAAAATTGTAAATATGATACCTCATTTTTTACATTTTTCACTTTGAAATAGCCTTCAAACTCTGGTTTTGGTGTATATTCCCAATCTTCTATATCCTCCCATACACACTGGAGACATGCAACAATCAAACAGACAAAAAATGAGTGCAATCTCCTTTCATATGCAAAAGAAGTAAAGGAGGACAACAATTAACAATCATATACCTATGTGATTTATGTTGTTTATTTTAATAGATCAGTTAACTGAGCATTCTCCTATAGTGAGATATCACCTCGTTTAAGGAAGCCTGGCTCTTCCATTGACACTGTGATCTTAAATGAGCCAATTGATTGGCTATACAATGTAGACAATGGAAAGCACTAGCGAATCTTAAGAAGCCTGATCCCCATACCAAATATCTTTCCAATTAGTACTTTCTACTACCACTATTGAACCTAGTTTCATTGGACACATGAATAGCAATGCTTAAAATATAAATTTTTACGAACATGCACCTCTCTGTTAATTATCAAGTAACCTTGTCCATCTACCATATAAGAAATCATCATAATTGAATCAATCTCTGTGTTAGGAAGCTTCAATGGCAATTTTGTTGTTTCTATATCAAATGCACAAACATGAACTTCAGCGTGTTGCAAAAGATCGGTCCTCTTCTCTAAGATAACACCAGTACTAGAAACAATAACATCATACCATTGCCCACACCTCAAATCTACAACCAGAGAAAGTTCCCAGAATTACAACAAAAGAGGCAAACAGGTAAATTAGAGATAACATACAAAAGCTCATCACACTTGTAAATGTGGCAATGAAATCACCATTGTCAATGGCAAAGCGGACATGAAAGGGAACGTCGTACTCGCGGAGGTCAACGATGCACTCTATAAAATCCTGATGTCTTTGATTGTTGTAGTTCATCATAATAACACATGAACAAACTTAGAACACGGAAAAGGCATAGATACCAACCCTAGCAACAAAGGTCACAGACTAAAAGGCTCTGATATTTATAGCAATTTAAACAAAAAAATGAAAGCTAACAACTATAATGACATGTTCACAGAGACATGTATCTGGACACTATAATATGGATTCATATGCTTCTGCAGTATCAATCTTTTCCTGGTTGCGTTGAACAACTGGCAGCAGATCATTTCTCACGAGCATTAATTGTTGGACGGTATCAAATGATATCTTTAAATAAGATTTCTATAAGCCAGAGAGATGGTTTTTCTGCCAAAAAAGAAATGTTGTCAAAATCATTTTAATGCAACTATAAAGTTGCACCAACATAGTCAGACATTTAAGATCATAGTTTTAGCTGAAATATGTTAACAATATGAAACAAACGGTTCATCATGAGTTGACTGCTGATATAATCAGTAGAAAGAATCATTAATAGACAGTATAAATGACAAGCATATCTTCTTCAGCAACAAGAAATGACACTTTTTGATGTTTGCACTAAACAATCTGGTGAAAATCCCCCTATAAATGTGTCAAGTGTCTTAATGTTCCTCTTCTCTTGATTTTAGTAAGCATTCTACTTTTCCAAAAAACAAAATTTAAACAATTCACTTAAGAATAGAAAAGGAATGCCATACAAGGTGAAGAAGCTTAAACCCTCCCTCTCCTCTTTGCTTGTGGGCTAAGACATTAGGTAGGAGGGTAGGTCATATACATTCTTAATACCCTCCTCCTAATTGTACCACATTTTATGTTATTAACTATTCTTATGCCATCGTTTGACTAAATGTGAACCTGTGGAGCAAGTATACAAATTTTCCTTTCTTTATTTTACACTTCTCTTCCAAAAACAGTTGTTTTCTCTGTTATTTTAATGCAAGATTCTCGATACATCAATAGTCATGTGATTTATCCCAAATAAAATGGGAAATGGATTCCACATAGACCAACCCTTAGAAGTACGTAATCTCTATTCTTCTAAGGAAGATTTAAGGATCAGTTCTGTGTTACTAAGGGTCACCCATATCACCATACACTTTCTGTCTCATCTTAAACCATATAGATACCAATTGTCTGTAGGAACCGTTATGGTTTCATTGAATGATTTACAAACCGTGAGAACCCATGTGCATCGGAATAAAGGGTGTTCACAATTTTGTTTAGAATCATACCTTTGATCAGCTGTGATAACTCTAAGAATCCAAGCTCTACGAATCAGCAACCTCTTGATCTTTTGTTGTATTCCTATCCTTAGAATGGACGTTGTGTGGAAAACAATCTTCCAGCCCCTTCTTTCTCTCTTGGCCTCTCTCACTCACAAGATCATAACCGAATTTGGAACTTATCTTTCTTGAGAAAACATTTAGTAAAAACGACTAAAGAAGAAGGGTTTCTTTTTATAGGCTATAACAGGGACCATGAGGAGAAATTAGTGTTAGGTCTCCTGATGGGCTTGGGCTTCCCATGTTCGCCCAGAACACACAGCCCAAGTCTGTCAACAAATGGCTTATTCCACTAAAGGCCATTGTTACACTACCGCCCTAATCCCAAATTATGTGTATTACGTTTATGGGCTCCATATTATATTCTCGTTGATCTCCCCGTGTTTAAGATATATATCAAATGCTCGTTGATTAAGTCAAGTTATTGACAACTACATTAATCAACTTCTTATGTCCTTGAGTAGTACCACTCAACCTCATTGTCATGTCAGATTAAATCCACCTGCAGGGTTTACATGACAATCCTTATGAGCTCCTCAAGGGGACATCATCAACCCAACTTCCTGTGGGAGATTCCTTCTATAATCAACAACACACCTTACATACAATGTCATTACCCAATCCATCGAGTTTGTTGATTCACAAATGAATCTCACTCATTGATGATTTAAAGCAATGTACAATGCATGAAAGTGCCCGTTATTATATCCAGATTAAGAGGACAAACATCCATAATAACAGAGGTGTTTGTTCTCTTATATAGTCAGTATAAAGAGAAACAACCTCACTTGGTCCTATTCAATACACACAAAGTGTATTACTGTAATCCTGTAGTCAAGATAGACTAATACCATATTATATTACGACCGTACCAATGGCTTGTCCAAATCCATCTAGGTTATGAACGTTTACTTGTACTTTATAAAGTACTGATTATATGATCTTCTGTGTGTCACCACACACCATATCATCTATAACATAAAGTATTAGACGCATGCATATAACTAATAACATATATAATATGCATAACATTTGCCCATATAATTCTCATTCAAAATATAAAGAATAAGAGTTAATACAAAAGTAATGCTTTTAGTATATAACCCTATCATTGTCCCTTTCTCACCAACATATCATCACGTCAACCATCAAATACATTCAGACAAGGACAAGGTACTTACAACAATCAGAATAGAGCATTGGTTCTCATCCTATTTTAACCAGAACTACCAAAATTCACCAAAAAGACTTAGTTTCACCACCCACTAGTGTCAAATAAGCTAAATTGTTCTATTATGTCTTACGCAGTAAACCCCCCAACACACATAGCTGAAGCCATAGTCTTACTGGATTGCGTTCAATAAAGAGCCGACATGAAAGTTGCTTAAGATTACTTGTTATGATTTGTTTTCAAAAGCTTAGCATTTAGAATCACAACTTTTTAAGTATGAGTTTCTTAAAACATCTCTCCATAATTTTCAAAACTAGAGGATATAAAAATAAAAGTTATACACCCCGGAGTAACCAAAATAATACTGGATTCACGTATAATTTTATCTTCTTGTCAAAACCTATATATGGTTAGAGATATCTTTTGCTTGAAAAAAAAATAGACGGGGCATCTCCAAACGAGAATTAAACAAAATAGAGTAATCCAAAGTGATATTATTCTCTGTTTAATTCTATCTTTTGCCTCCACCTCTCTATTTGTGCTCTCGCGTAGCGATAGACACGCTAAGACTCGACATCATCAAGGAGAAGAATCTTCTCGATGTCGTGACGAGTCACGCACAAATTCTAACTAGGCAGGTCCCTAGTGTCCGTATAGATAGTTTATAGTCTATATTTTATGTTTTATTGTTGTTTTTCTTTATTATGACGTTTAATTATATGCAATAAGAGCCCAAAATTATAGTTTTAACCCCTTAATAATATTATATTTAGACCAATTATGTGTATAATAAATAAGAGTTAGTACTGTTTACGTGCTTTTGTGTATTTCAGGTATTGGAGTCAAATATGTGAAGAAACATGTCACTTTTGAAAGAAAAAGGAGCAAAGGTTGGTTGCTAAGAAGTTCTATGACTAAAGGCCAAGATTTAAGGAGAAAAATCCTTTTTAAAGCCCGGTCAAAGCTGAAAAGTCAAAGTTAACACTGGCAGAAATATAGCATAAAAGTCAACAGAACTTTCGCAGGCCGTATATTTGGACTCAGACCTTAGAATTGGGCCTATTATATGTCAAAACAACTGGCTAGGAAAGATATTTCTAACGGTCTAGGCATTGATCCAATCAAAGGAGTAAAAGTAGACAAAAAGACTATTGAAGTAATTTCTAGCATAAAAACTCTTTTTAGACTTAAGTAATTAGTTTTTGGGTTTGATTTAAGGGCCCAAAACATGGCTCCAATGCCCATGCACGAAATTGTAAACCTAGCCCTCTACTATATAAAGATGACTAAGGCATAACTCTTAAGTACTTAGGTTTGAATTCATATAATCTTTTAATTAGTTTTAAGTTAGTTAATTATTCACTATTACTTTTTAATATAGTTTTAATTCTTAGACTCTCTTCCATTGATTCATAAAGCCAAGTTATTATTATTATGATGTCTTCTTCTTATTCTTCTATTAATGATAGTCTAATGAATCATTGCTAAACCTCCATTAGAGGGCTTTGATGAAGACTTGATGTGTTAGTATATAAATAGTTGTAGTAATCTATTCCACTCTAAAAGGTAGTTAATTCACAATGAGAATGGGCTTAAATTGCCTCACATGCTAATTATTAGTTGGTAGAGATTACCATGAATAATTAGGGATTAAAAATACCTAACCTTCATGTGAAAGCATAAAGATTAGGATTACAACAAATCTATACTAGCATATTAAGAATAAATCAAGGTGGAATCAAATCCCCCTAATACCTCTCTTCTCATTCACATTTTATACTCAGATTGCCACAGTATAGTTTAGAACACTTTAATTAGTTATTTCATCATATTAGTATAATTTACTTATTGCTCTCGTTGATATTATAGAATTGTTAAATTAGTGAAACTGTTAAGTCTAAGAAACTAGGAGTGGAATGAATTCTTTATTCCACCATATCGCAAGATAATCGAGAGTAGAAAACTTTGATATAGAGTAAATCCTTGTTAGTTTTACTTATTCTTAGCATAATTAGTGAAGAGTAGGTAAAACCTTAGTTTTACATTTATCAATATGCTTGTTTTATTTTTCTTGTGGAATTTGGTATATGAGTAGAAGGTAAAACAGATATATCATACTAAAATTTTCCATTTTTCTTTCATGTATTTCATATATGTTTTCAAAAATACAAAAACCCAAAAAACCTTTTTACCCATTCCTCCCACCCCTATGCTTAAACCTCTTCCTACTGAGTTGAAATATATCTAGCTTGATCTGGATGGTAGTCATCCGGTGATCATATTTTCTCAGTTATCTGCTGATGAAGAGGCACATTTGATTAGGGTGATTAGAGAACATCGTTCCATGATCGGTTGGTCCCTAGACGACATTAAAGGGATTGACCCTGGTCTATGCACGCATCACATACATTTGGAGGATAATGCGAATACTTCAAGCGAACCTCAGCATCGCATGAACCCTGCCATGAAATAAGTGGTTAGGGAAGAAGTCTTACAGTTACTCGATGCGGGTATCATATATCCCATCTCCGACAGCGAATGGGTAAGTCCTATTCAAGTAGTCCCATCTCCGACAGTTACTGTTGTTCGTAATGTTGCAGGTGAATATGTTTCCATGCGAGTTCCTATGAAATGGAGGATCTATATCGATTACAGGCGCTTAAACGCTATGACATGAAAGGATAACTTTCCTTTACCTTTTATAGATCAGATGCTCGAACGTCTAGCTGGTCATGCTTATTATTGATTTTTAGATGGCTACTCTAGCTATTTTCAGATCATTGTCGATCCTGACGACCAAGACAAGACTACCTTCACATGTCATTTTGGAACATATGCTTATAAACGGATGCCTTTTGGTCTCTGTAATGCTCCTGATACCTTCTAATGGTGTATGCTTCATATTTTAGTGACATGGTGTAGCGCTTTATGGAAGTTTTCATGGATGATTTTTCTATCTATGGAGACTCTTTCAGTGAATGCCTGTCTAACCTTTCCAAGGTGTTGACATGGTGTGAGAAGAAACAATTGGTTTTAAATTAGGAAAAGTGTCATTTATGGTAAAGAAATGAATAATGTTAGGTCATATTGTTTCTAGTGACGGCATAGAAGTAGATAAGGCCAAATTAGATAAAATTGCATCTCTACCTATACCACGGGCTATCCGTAACATTAGGGCCTTTTTAGGCCATGCAGGTTTTTATAGACATTTTATCAAGGATTTTTCTAAATTAGCTAGGCCTTTAACTAATCTGCTTTTAATTATGACTGCAAACATCGACACCGATTATACAGCCTCCCGATTGGTCTAAATCTTTCGAGCTTATATGTGACGCTAGCGATTATGCTGTTGGTGTTGTGTTAGGCTAGAAACTAGATGATAAGTCCACTGTTATTTATTATGCTAGTAAAACTTTAAATGATGCTCAACGAAATTACACTACTACTAAAAAGGAATTTTTGGCTGTGGTTTATGCTTTAGATAAGTTCTGCCCTTATTTGGTTGGTTCTAAGACCTTAGTTTACACTGACCATGCAGCTCTTAGGTACCTTCTCACCAAGAAGGATGCTAAACAGAGATTGATCCGCTGTATTCTTCTCCTGCAAGAGTTTACCCTAGAAATTAAGGATAAACGAGGGGTCAAAAATATAGTTGCTGATCACTTATCTAGACTTACCAATGCCAGTGATAGTGATTCTGAGTCCATACCTGATTCTTTTCCTGATGAGCATCTTTATTCTATTTTTTCTGCACCTTGGTATGTCGACATTGTTAATTATTTAGCATCTGATATTATTCCTGATGTTTAGTCAAGAAATGAACGAGAAAGATTTTTTGCCAAAGTTAAGTTATGGGATGAGCCCTACCTTTTTAAGTATTGTGCAGATCAGATTATTCATCGTTGTATTCCTTAGTGGGAATATAATGAGGTTTTATCCTTTTGCCATGACAAAGAGTGTGGTGGCCATTTTAGTGGTATGAAAACGGCAGCTAAAGTTCTGCAATGTGGTTTTTATTGGCCTTTTTTTTTTTTTTTTAACTAACTAGGGGTTAAGGATACCCCAACCTTTTTATTTAATGGCAACCTCTCGAGTACATTTTCCCTTCTTTATCCCCCTTGATCAGTTCATCAAGTTTTTTATCCATAGGAGGAATAAAGTACATGGTTTCATTTACACAATTTCTACTTACTTTAGTTAGGTAGTCGGCAGCTTGGTTACCCTCCCTAAACACATGCTTGAACTTTACATCTACAAACTTTGAGACCACTTTTTTAAATCTTGCGACCAAGTTCCCAAGTAGTACCAAGGAGGCTCTTCTTTGACATTCAAAATCTGAATGGTTCTCATAGAATCCGATTGCACTTGTAGCTGCTGGATATTTAAGTCTGCAGTACCTTCCAAACCTTTCAAAGACTCCAAGAAGCTCGATAAAGCCACGGACTTTCTTGCCGAACTACCACCAAAGGCCATCAGCACATCACCATTACAATCTCTCAGCACGCCCCCATAGCTAGCACTTCCTGCCTGTACCGATCCATCTGCATTCAGTGTTGGTATCTCATCCTCTGCCCTGTTCCATTTTACCCATGTCTCCTCTACTTGCATATAGTTCACTCCAATTCCCAGCGTGCTCAATATCCTCTTTGTTGCCTCATCTTCCTTCACTGATTTCATCGACTTTCCCAAATAGATTTTCATGTTATTCAATACCTTCAAACTCACAACATCAGCCAATCTAAACCTCTGTTTCTTCAGTCTCCAGTTTCTCTCTGTCCAGATTGCCTGAACTGCCACACAAATCATAGCCCGTATGATCTCATTTGCCACTGTGGAGGTACGACAAATACGCATTAAGTAGTACCATTCATTGTGAGAAGATTTAACCATTTCCGGCAGCCCCATAGCTCTTTTGAAGTTTCTCCTCCATACCGGTTGGGAGTACTTTCATGATCAAAGAAGAGATGACCCGAGCTTTCCTCATGACTGTCACAGAGGCAGCACTTTGATGTTCTAATCACCTTCTTTTTCATCAGTCGATTCTGCGTAGGTAGAGCCCCGGAGAACAGTTGCCAGATAGTGAAAGAATGTTTAGGTACTGAAAACTTCCCCCATACAATCTTGTACCATTTTACCTTATTTCGGACATTTTTGAGGGCAGCATATGCTGAGGAAATCGTGAATGCTCCTGTACTGGTTGGAGTCCATGTGATCTGGTCTTTTTCAGTGTGAGGATTTATCTCAGTCTCCATTATCCATTTCTTTACTTCGCACTCTAGAAGATCAGCTATAGTTCTCGCCCAACCCCCATCAGTGATCACTTCCGCAACCTTTGCATCGTCAGGTACTACATGGCCAAGGAGGTGTCTCGCTTGTTCATTCTTGATAAGAGGCCCCGAGCACCATGGGTCATGCCAGAAACTAGTCTCCTCTCCATTTGTTATGCAGTACCTTACAAACCTCCAAGCAATTTCCTGATGCTCCATCACCCCTCTCCAAACCCAAGAGCAGTCTCGAGGGGTCTTCATCGTCCAAAAATTTTCCAGTTTTATATGATTATCCCATGACCATCTAACCCACAAGCACTCATGTTTCTTTGCAATTTTGATAACCAACCCACAGTAAGCAGCTTTATTCCAAACCATTGGATCCAAAATTCCTAGTCCTCCTTGACCCTTATCTAGTCTGATCTTCCCGTGACTAGCATGATGCATCTTTCTAGCCATATTTGATCCCGCCCAAATAAATCTATTACACATCTTTGCCACTCTATCTAGTACTGTCTTCAGAAGGATAAAAGTTTGTGCCCAATACGACAGGAAAGATGAGAGGACAGACTTAACCAGCTGAACTCTACCTGCTCTGTTAAGATCTTTGTTCTTCCAGTTAGAAATCCGAGCTGTGATCTTTTCTATGAGGGGCAAGCATTCCCGTATACCTAGTCTCGAGGCAGTGAGAGGTAGCCCTAGGTAGGTAACAGGCGGAGTTACTAGAGAGATGTGCATTGCTGCAGCTAGCTCTAGTCCTTCTTCCACTAACATACTTCCAGTGAGAGTTGTAGTCTTTTCATTGCTAAGATGTAATCATGTTGCTTGAGAGAACGTGTTCAGGATATCTTTGATAGCCATGACAGACTCCATGTTACCTTTGCAGAATAGAAGTATGTCGTCTGCAAAACAGAGATGGGAAATAGCCAGCTTCTTGCACTTTGAATGAGCTTTTATTCTTTTCGACTGGAGCCCTAGATTTAGAGAAGCACTTAGAACCTCCATGACAAGCACAAAGAGGTATGGTGAAATTGGGTCCCCATGTCGCAGCCCTCTTTTACCTTCAAAATACCCTTCCGGCGTCCCATTTACCATTACTGAATACCAAGGAGATGCGTAGCACATAAACAACCATTCAATGAACACAGGGGGGAACTGATTTTTTTTTTTAAATGGCCTCAAGTGCTTGCCACGACACAAAATCATAGGCTTTCTGTATGTCCAGCTTGATAGCACACCTCTTCTGGCCTTTCTTTCTCGCATAGCCCCTTAGTAGCTCATGGGCTATCAGGAGATTGTCTTGGATAGTTCGTCCCGGAATAGACACAGATTGGGAGCAAGAAACCAATGAGGAGATACAAGTCTTCATTCTGTTGGTTAGCACTTTAGACACACATTTGTATATAGTATTACAGCATGTAATGGGTCTAAAAGAAGCAACACTCGATGCATTTCTCAGTTTAGGAATAAGACAGAGGAAAGTGGAGTTTATACCTCCTGTCATCCTTTTATGGAGAAAAATGTGTTTGATAGCTCTTTTGAAGTCTTCTCCAACAGTAGCCCAGCTTTCCTTGAAGAAATAAGCATTAAACTCATCCGGCCCTGGTGCTTTATTGCCCTCCAAATCAAACAAAGCTTCTTTGATCTTAATATCAGAAATAGGGGATGCCAAGAACTGCCTCATGTCAAGAGAGACCTCCTCTATTTTCAGACTGTTAAGATATCCGGCATCACATGAAGCAGAGGAGGTAACCCCAAGAAGCTCCGAGTAATATTCCACAAATGCCTCCGCTACCTGTTCTTTGCCTTCTATTTTTACGCCCTGCGCATCAGTAATATCCCAAACATGTTTTTTGGTCATCCTCTCCTTTAAAGCATTGAAGAAGTATGCACTGCATTTATCACCAAAACATAACCACTCAATGTCGGGTTTGTGAAACATATCGGCTTCCTCAAGTCGATCGAGGAAAACAAAGCTTTTCTCTTATTTCATATTCTTGGGAACTCAGAGCACAATCAAGCGGATTCTTATGTAAGTTCTCTTGAACTGCCTTCAACACCTTTCTTGTCTCTTCCACCAGTCTATGGGTGTCACTACTGATCTTACGGCTTGACCTTTCGAGCGCCTTCAAGCTCTTTAGCTTTCTTGTTAACATGTAATCAGGATTTCCATGGTCTATTATTTCCCAGCACACTTTTAGCGAACTCTCAAAATCTTGATGGAGCATCCGAAGTTGCGTGAATCTAAGCGGTGGGTGGCCGGATAGAATTGAGGAACGATATCACCATAGAGGCGGTGATCGATGGTCCTTGAGGTAAGCATTCCACCTTTGTCGCCAAACTTAATGAGAACCAATCTGCATTTACAAGACACCTGTCAATTTTTGACCATTTCCTCATGTGATCGCCTCCATTTTGTTCCAAGTATAAAAACATCCCATTGTTGCGTGATCAAAAGTCCGGCTACATTAAGGCATGTTGAGAAGGGCTGCGTTTCTCTCGGATGAGCGGCTCTGTCTCCTATTCTCTCATCTTGTGAACAAAACATTATTGAAGTCCCCATAACGCACCATGGGCCATGAATTCCAATCTTTGATTGCCTTTAACTCCTCCTCCCACAAAATTAGTCTATCATGACTATTATTGCTTCCATAAACCATAGTTAAGCAAAAGGAAATTCCATATTGCAGTAATGTAACTTTGCAGTGAATAAATTGGGAGCCTTCCACTTCCTTTTGGACAGCTACAAAATTACTATCCCAAGTAAGCCAAATTCTTCCTCGTTCGTCACTCGAGTAGTTGTGGGTGATCTCCCAATTTGAGCAGGCTATATCAACAATTTTCAAGTACTTGTCCATCCTCACTTTAGTTTCCAAAAACCCCATACAACTAATCTTGTTATCCAAAATAAACTTGCACATCTGTTTTACTTTTAACCCATCATACATACCCCTTACATTCCAGCTACAAATTTTCATCATTTAAGAGACAAATTACCGGTTCTTCCGCTTACCACTCCTTTTTGCTCGACCCTTTCCTCTCTTCCCAGTATTTACTTGCTACTCTGTAGTTTTCTTCTTCTGGGCTCTAGTTTGAACAGCTGTACCCTCTATAATCACTTGTACATTCCTTGAAGAGATGTTTGAATCTCCAAAAAGTTCTGGTTCAGCATCCGACAAATCATCATCTTCGAGTCCAGCAAGCTCTTCAAAGATATTCCTTTCAGTACAAAACTGTTCTGCTTCAGTATTTCTTTGTCTACTCTGTTGGGTAGGGGTTTGGAACTCTACCACTGACCTTTCATCCTCATTGTTTATTTCAAAGCTGCATTCCACCCTTCCTGGAGCGATCAAATTTATGTTACTTTGTGCTGCCCCTTCGCTATTACTTGCTTGGGCTTGCTGCCATGCCACTATCTGCATACAAGACCCACGTTGGCCATCTGTTACCTCATTTCCTGTTGCTCCCATATTACTGAGTTCCAATGGCTGCTATGTGATTGTTGTATCTGTTTCAAGATTTTCTGCACCAACTGCTGCCTAAGGATGCCTGGGTTCAGCTTCTGGTTGTCTCTCTGTTTCTATACCTTCATTTGTTTCTCTCGATAATTCAACCCTTCTTCCTTGCACTGCCCACCTTTGAACCCAAACTCTAGTGGTTCTGCCAGCGCACTTTTCAACTTCATGCCCAAATTTATTACAAGTTGTACACGACAGCGGCTTCCATGGATATTCTAATGGTATAGTAACCTCACGGTTTCCTACTTTCACATTTATGACTTCCTTGTATTCATAGTTAACGGGAAACTCAATACAAAACCGGGCAAAAGACAGCCTTTTCCTTCTTGCAGTGGCATCATCCATAAACATTAGACTCCCTCCCACCAAACTTGCAAGGTATGACAACCCTTCAAAAGTCCACATCTCTTTGGGTACATCCATAAGTTTTACCCATAAAGGCACCGAGGCTACCTTCTTTTTATAGCTATCCACCTCCACAGTCCACGGCTTTACAACAAATACTCTCCCCGTGATGAAAATAGGTCCTTCATCTAGAACCATTTGTCTATCTTCCGAGCTTGTAAAACTCATGTAGAATAGTTCTTTGTCCGTAATGATATCAAACGCACCTTTTAGCTTCCATTTCTTCTGTAAGTGTTCCTTCACAAACAAAAAAGAGATTCTTTTGTCCATAAAGTATCCTACAAGGTATTCATCCCACTCTTTGATGCCTTGTTCTAATAAATCAGTGGGAAACTGAGCTACGCCATCCACCATGACAGGAGTGAATTCTTTGAAAGCAACTGTTGATTCATGTGAGCCATTTTGTCCAAACAAGCGCCCTCCAAGAGTTGTTTCTATTTTCCCCATTTATGGTTGAAGATGATGAGTGAGGGGGAGGGTTACTCGATGGAGCCATCTTGTGCTTTTCGCCTTACCGGAACTCTCACTGTTATGCAATGGAGGATTTTACCCAGTAAGGCAAGAAAGCAAGGGTTAAGCAGATTATCCTAGGATGACAAGCTATTTTTAAACTAAAAGCGGTAAAAAAGAAAGCACAGGATCACTGTTGTAACTTAAGTTATATCACAACCGTTTTCCCCAAACTTGGTCCCCAGTAATTTAGAAATTAGAAAGATTTGAAGGCCTACCCTTTTTAAATATGCACAGGTTCACAACAAGACGTGTGCTTGCTGCCAACAACTTGGGCGTATCACTAAATGTAATATGATGCCTTTAAATCTCATTATGGTGGTAGAAATTTTTGATGTCTAGGGCATTGATTTCATGGGTCCTTTTCCTATTTTCCACGGCTTTATTTATATTCTTGTTGTCGTGGACTATGTTTCCAAATGGATAGAAGCCATGGGTTGCTATAGCAATGACCATAAGACAGTTGTGTTTTTTGTTAAGGAATCCATTTTTTGTCATTTTGGCATCCCTAAAGCCATTATCAGTGATGGCGGAATGCATTTTTGTAATAGAGTTGTTGCTTCATTAGTTAAGAAGTACGAAGTTACCCATAAGGTGGCTACTCCTTATCATCCATAGACTAGTGGCCAAGTAGAGGTCTCTAATAGGGAAATTAAAAAAATATTAGAAATGACAGTCAATACTGATCGGAAAGATTGGTCTAAGTGTCCAACTGATGCCTTATGGGCATATCGGACAACTTTTAAAACTCCCATAGGAATGTCTCCCTTTAGACTTGTGTTTGGAAAACCTTGTCACTTTCCAGTTGAATTGGAGCACCGTGCTATGTGGGCTATAAAGAACCTTAACTTTAATATGGATGAGGCAGGTGTCAAGCGCAAATTACAATTAAATGAGCTTGAAGAAATTTGTAGCGATTCTTATGATCTCGCGAAGGATTATAAAGCTAACATGAAATGTGTTCATGATAAACAAATTTTGCGTAAAGAGTTTGTGGTTGGTCAAAAGGTTTTGCTTTATAACTTTCATTTGCATATTTTCCCTGGAAAATTAAAAATCCGTTGGTCTGGTCCTTTTCTGGTTACTGAAGTCACCCCTTACGAGGCAATCACCTTGGTAAATTCCAAGGACAACAATATCTTTAAAGTTAATGACCAATGATTAAAACATTTTCACGAGTTAATGTCCCCAGATGTGGAGGATGTCCTTTTACAAGACCCTGTCTATGAGGATTGACCTTTGATGTTTGGTGTACTTCTTTTCATTTCCATATATTGGTGAGTGCACCATTCAGGCAACCGGGCCCTCCTTTGGACTGTGTGGCTATAAGTACCGGATCCTAAGTCCACATTTAACGTAAATCACGTTTTCCACTCTTGCATGTTTTCTCGGTTTTTGAGTCATGTTTCTCTATGGAGTGATTTATGTCTTTATTTTTTTATTGTTTTCCTTTATATTAGACTTATTCATAATAAATAAAAAATATTAAAACCTTATAAACAATAATCTAGCAAGTCTTGGAAATCTTACTTTAAAATACCCACATTTTTAAAACAAATTTTCTAAACTATGTTTTCAAAAATTTGTTTGGGGGTGGGGTGTTTGGTCTTTCCTTTCTTGATCACTCAACTTCCTATTCTTGTTGTTTATGCCGTTTAGTCGTATTTTGATTCGGGTTGGCACTATCTATTAATTTAGATTTCTTATGATCATATAACTTATATTATTAACGCATTTTGAGGCATTTTCCATTTTTTTATATGTCAACCACAGTTAGATTTGAGTTTTCTATAGATCATTGGATTGTACTTTCTCTGTTGATCGTTTTCATAGCTCATTCACTAAAATCAGACTGTTAACGAATCGAGAATTTTAGTTTGAATTTTACGCGGCATAGAACAGGATGGGAATTTCGGAATTTGTTTTGGGCTTGGGCCCAAAAGTTTTCCCTACGTACGCACGTGTTTCGCACTTGATTTTTCCAAAAACCAAAACAGAGAAAGAAAAATACTTCGTGAGTTCTTCTTCTCTGCCTCCAAGAACACCATCGACCAAAAAAAAAACATACCAACCACCGTGACCCAATCCAATTTTTTCGATAGAGTTTCAATTCAAACACTTCCCCACCTTACTTCACCCCAAATTCAAAACCCAAACCCAATGGCTCCTCTTCCACCAAAGATTCTTCCAGAACAAGCTTTTATGGTGCCAAAATGGTTATTAGGAAGTGGCATAGTTTGTGGTATTCTCAAGAGGTGTTTTATCACACTGATTTGGTGTATGATTTCTATAAAAAGAAGGAGTTTGGTGGTGGTCGGGTTTTTGTTAAGCTGAATGGTAGTCGGAGGGAGTTGACGATAGAAGTTTTGTCTGAGATTATGGGTATTGACCAAAAACCCATTGTACTCACAATGCAGGAGTCTCAACTTGGTGGAATCGAGCCCTTGATGAAGGAGATTATCTTGGAGGGCGTTTACAATACGAACTCGCACTGTGTTTGTCAGACGTCTCTGAGATGAAACTAGATGGTCGTGGCTCAGTGGGTTGGTAGAAATGTGATTTCTACCATGAAAGCCAGTGACATCAATTTGAGTTGTTTGCACGTTCTTTGGACCCTTCAGAACAAGAGGTATGGGTTCTGCATACTTGAATTTTTGTTAAATGAGATTAAGGTTGTTGGTAAGTTGACCGCACCCTTCCTTACTTTGATTACAAAAGTTATGATGTATTGGGGTGGTGTTCCAACTTCTGCTAAGATTAATTTGAAGTTGCATGACAATGCTTGTATCATCCGAGAATGTATTAAGCGGGCTTGGAATTTGCCGGAAGCTAGGCATTTTGAGACAGCAATGGATGAGGAAGACACGACGTGTTTTGATGCTGATGCTTTGGAAAGGGATACTACAGATGTAGCCCATATCCCGCTACTTCATCGTGGCCTACGAACTTTCCATACTTAGTATGAGATGATTCGTACATGCCAACATTTTATGAATGACCTATGTGAGGCTATTCAGACTAGGCAGCGTACCATTCTCACTAACTAAGCGAAGCTACAGGAGAATTTTGAGTTGCTTAGTGATAGTCACCAGGACATCTAGGTGAACATGGAGACTCTCGTCCAGAGCAACACGGAGCATTGGGAAGCTATGGATGCTTTTATAGAGCTACAACGCACGTTTCAAGTAGAAGTTCTAGGATGATTGCTACCTCATGAGGCTTCTTCTTCCGCTGACTCTAACAAGCATAAGCATCGTAGACGTAGGACGGATGGCTCTGGCCCATCCTCATCTCGTGGCTAGTTGTTGTGTTAGATTATTGTTGTTAGGAAATTTCACTATTTTAAGTAAAATAATTTTTATTCCAAGTTGTTAGTTAAGTAGTTAATAATGAATTGTGTATTTAGTTGTTATTTGAATTTTGAGTTAATTTAAATTTTTTCCTGAGAATGCTTTCTATTTTTTATGAATTCCACCTTCCCGATTTGTTTGGGGGTGGTATTATTTGTTTAAGCATCGTATTTTTCCATATGCACTTGTTTTTTAAGTTAAAATTTCAAAGATTTGTGAGAATATAGGTAATGTGAGCATGTTGCTAATGTGGTATAGCTATGATAAGAGCCAAAAACAGTAGTTTTAACCCTGTAACAGTCATACTATTAGACCAATTATGTGAGTAATAATTAAGAGTTAACACTGATGACGTGTTTTTATGCATTTCAGGCTTCAAAGTCCATTATGTGCAGAAATGTGCCACTTTAGCGAGATAAAGGAGCAAAGGTCGGTTACTAAGGAGTTTCGTGATTAAAGGCCAAGATTCAAGAAGATAAAGCCTTTCTAAAGCCTGGTCAAAAGCTGAAAAGTCGACACGGGCAGAAACAGCACACAAGTCAGCAGAACTTCCGAAGGCCGTATCTTTGGACTCAGACCTCGGAATGGGGCCTACCTTATGTCATAACGACCGGCTTGGAAAGAGCTTTCCAATGGTCTAAGCCTTGACCCAATCAGAGGAGCAGAAGTGGACGAAAAGTCTGTTGAAGCCAACTGCAGCTAAAAAGACCTTTTTGGACTGAAAGAATTGGGTTTTGGGTTCTCTGGCCCAAAACATGGATCCAAGCCCATGCACGATTTTTGGATCTGAATGTATAAAAACCAAAGCTTCACTCTTTGTTAAAGGTAGCTAGTTAGACCTAAAACAATATAGATAATTCTAGATCTAGTTTAATTAATTAAATTAAGTTTTAGTTCCATTTTCAATTCTTGTTTTAGATTAAGTCTTTGAATCATTGTTCTTGATTGATTAGATAAATAAAATAGTTATTCTTGTCAATTTTGATTTTTGTCATTTACAATTTATTAGATCTAATTTCAATTCTTGTTATCATTCAATTCTTAGTTATTAATTAGATTTCGATTATTGTTTAGTTAAATTTCATAAAGTTAGAATCTTTGTAATATGTTGTATTCAATTTCAATGGGAAATGATGGTTTGATGAATCAAGGCTAAAACCTCCATTAGAGGGGTTGATGAAGCCTTGATAAAAACTTAGTTGTATAGTGTAGAAGCGTTGTAGAGTCTATTCCATTCTAGAAGGTCGTGTTTCGCCATGAGAATGGGTGGACGACCTCACATGCTAGTTATAATTGGTAGAAATGCCATGTTAATTTAGGGATTAGAGCGAGCAATTCTTACCGTAAGAACGTAGGAATTGGATTACAATGATCTATTCTAGGTGATTAAGTTGGATTCGAGGTGGATTCAATTCCCTCTAATTCTTTATCTAGATTCAAGAACATTAGTATTTCCATATATTTAAGTAGTGACATTCAACATATTGCTTTTCATATTGCATCGTAGTATAATTCCCCTTCGTAAAACTCTCATTAGACTTAAGACCGACTAATTAGACTAGAAAACATTCCATGCTAGAGCACTAGGAGTGGAACGAATTTGTTACTCCACTCTATTTCGATAGAATTGAGAGTAGAATCTTTGATAAACATAAGCTCATAAGAAAGTTTTAGTTGACTTACGTTTTGGGTTTATCGTTCATTTCGTAGGTAAACTATTCAATTTTATCATTATCAAATGGCGCCGCTGCCATCTTAGTTTCACTTTAGCATTGTTTTCATAGTAGAATTAGTCATTTTTAAGTCCCATTAAACCCACCCACCCTTGTTTGATTCATACTGTGGTTATCTATTTCAGCGTTGAAAAATTCCACGAAAAATTACACTGAGCGCGACCGCGCCTATAAGGAGCGCACCTGCGCCCTATAGCCTGGAACACGAGCGCGACCTGCCCGATTTTTCTTGGACCACGAAGCGACCCGTCATACCGGCGCGACCAGCTAACTTTATTAGAAGAACACGGAGCGATCACGCTTCTATCTGAAGCGCTGCGCCTCTAAGCAAAATTTTCGGATTTTCTACGAGGTTTGTTTGAACTTTGATTTTTAAGTTTTTTCGGTGTTCTAACTTGTTATTTACATCTTGAACACGCGTAAACAAGACGCTATTCATAAGCGAAGCAAGGACGCTTATCAGGTATTCCTTTCTTCCATACCTCGTGATCTCCGGTTAGAGGTTCATATTAATATATCAAGATTGTTTGGATTGTTTTCGTGTTTAGACTTAGACTTGCATGAGATTAAGGTCTGGTCGGAGAAAAACACCGAACGTAATTAACCGTCAACGTCAACAAACAAATCTATTGAGTATACCAATCACTACACCTCTAACTACTATCCTACCAACCACACCTGACATAATGGCTGAAGAAAGAGAGACTCCTCTCTCCGACTTTTACAAAGCCTTGAGCGATAGCCCTAAATCTTGCATCGTTCTAGCAGACCCAGTGGGGGATTTTCGAATTCCCCCAAACATATTTAATTTGTTACCCGTTTTTCATGCTTATCAGCACATGCGTAGGATTGAACAAGTCCTTACAACATTCCACCATCCTACGGTTGGTGCGGAACAAATTAAATTGAGGGTATTCCCTTTCACCTTAGGCGATAAAGGCGTCTTGGTTAAGCTGTCAAAGCCTAATTCTGTGGACTCGTGGGCCAAACTTGTTCAGCTGTTTATGGAACATTTTTACCCACCCCTAAAGACGGATGAAATGCTTTCCAAGATTCACTTCTTTTGACAGAATCCTCATGAATCATTTTCAGAGGCTTGGAATCGTTTCACCGATCTCCTTATAGAGTGTCCACACCATCACCTAGCAAAAGACACGTTAGTTCGTGCCTTTTTCAAAGGACTTCTACACCACCATAAAGAAGTCCTAGACATAATGAATGGGGGTAGTTTCCTAAGTAAAGGAGCCTCAGAGGCATATAAATTTTTGGAAGATCAGACTAAGCGTAATAATAATTGGGGGGGTAGTGACGATTACTCCCGCTCCGCTAGTTCTTCTTCAACAGTTAAGGCTACCAGTATGTTTGAGGTTAAATCAGATCCTGAGCTTAAAACTCTAATTGAATCCCTCACAAAAAGGTAGAGGCCATTTATGTACAACAAAAGCCTATCCCCGTCATGAATGTAAATTCAAATCCATGTAGTTTTACATTTGGAGTCCCGAGCATCCCGGCTCCCCGTGTCTATAGCCTATGAACATTCTTGTTCTATTAGTAGTGAACCTAACGCCCCTTAGAGACAAAATCCCAACTTCGGTTGGAGAAATAACCAACAAGTCACACCTACAGGGTACAATAATCAATATGTTAGGCCAACGCACAGTTATAACCAAGCTCCACTACAACAAGGACAGGATCAGGGTAATTATAATAACCAAGCGCAACCTCAACAAGGTCAAGCACAAGGTCAATGTAGTTATAATAATTATAATTCTAATAGAGGTATCATTCCGGTAAATAATAACTATCAAAATCCGCCCATAAATAATCAACGCGAGATAGTTCCAGTCACACCACCCGTGACTACTACACCCACACAACCGGATCGTCTTGACACCTTCATACAAGTGAGCCAACAACTTTTCCAAACCATGGCTCAATCTAACCAACACATTCTACAATCCGTTAATAATTTAAACCAACAGTTAACCCAAGAGAAAGCCCAACCAAAAGGCGCGTTTCCAGGCCAAGCGATACCCAACCCTAGAACAGCAAACACAGCCTTTGAGGTAAACGGTAATACTAGTACAGGAACTACAACCGTAGGTGAGCTAAATGCCATCACCACTCTCCGTTCTGGAAGAGTGGTTGATAACAAAGTAACTATGCCTATAGTTACCCCATCAGTACTCCCTACACCGGATATCGAACTAGATACCGAAATAGAAACTGAAGAACCTACCATTGTAGAGGTACTAGTTAAACCACATCCTAAGAAACAGAAAGCCAAGGTTACACATCAAGTCGAGCCATACGCTAAATATAGAGCGAAACCACCGTTCCCTCAGAAATTAGCCATGCTAACCAGGGATACTAACTTTGAGGAGATTAGGAACGTTTTCAAAAATCTAACGATAAACCTTCCTTTTCTCGAAGCTATAAAAAAGCTACCTAACCACGCTAAGTTTCTTAAGGAGTTGTGCACTACTAGGCGTAAGACCAACATACCTAAAGACGCCTTTCTAACTGAACAGTTCTCAATTTTATCCGAAAATAATGGAATTGTTAAGTACAAGGACCCCCGGTAGATCCTATTAGACAATGCACCTTAGGAGATTCTCACACGACGACCGCACTACTAGACTGGGGGGGCTAGTGTTAACTTACTCCGTTTTTTATTTGTATAAACAAATAGGTCTAGAGGAGATGCAACCTACTAAAATGACATTGCAATTAGTCGATCGGTCTATTAAGTATCCTAAGGGTGTGGTTGAAAACGTCTTTGGTTAAAGTCCAAAATTTTTACTACCGGCCGACCGTTATCCTCGACCACGAAGTCACTAACGACTCTGTACCTATCATTTTAGGGCGTCCCTTCTTGGCTCGCCAACGGCGGCTCATAAACTGCCGTGATGGTTCGATGTCCTTGTCCTTTGGCCATCTTTCCGTTGAGGTAAATGTTTTCAAAATGAGGACCACGAAGATCCTAATTCATCTACAAATGGTGAGGTTAGCATAATCGAGAGCTTAGCTCAAGATTACTTCAAAAAACATGTTTCGGAGAAACAGATTAACAAATTCCTTTCCTTCGAAATTTCGACTTTAACAATGACTCGGTAGTAGCTAAATCAAAGAAGAATTCCTGCAACTCTTTTGCACCGCTTCTTTACCACTTCAGCGAGTCCCCCTTGCCAACAACCATTCATCCCTTGATGCTATGACGGAAGATGAATTTTTCAATCTCTATCCGGTGATCCTTTTGACCCACCTATTGAGGAATGTCTTGCATATATCAAGATTTTCGATGATATGGACTTGAGAGCTCTAGGTGAGAATCATTCACCTTCCATCACCAATATTCCCCACCCTCCACCTTTTCAAAGGAACCTCGAAGTTTGCACTTTCGATCTTTTAGTTTCTCCGTGCTTCATGATTTTTTAAATCCACCTAGTAAACAAATACTTCCCAAGGATAAACCACTTGACACCTTCATTTTCAGACTTGAGACAGTCCCTAACTACACCATGAATGAGTTTTGTGCTAAACCCACATCCTCATTTTTTCCATGCTTTCCCTCTAAAACTTATCCCAATCCACCATATTTTCCACAACCATTCACTTTTCCACACTTATTCACTAGGACACCCTCTCGTTCAAAGATGAAACATAAGGTGCATGCTCGGTTATGTTATAGGTCTATCCGACTTCGCTTTCATTCCACTAGGCTGCGTCGTAGGAAATCTTGGTGCTTGATTGTGTTTGGATATGTTTTCTGCGATATTTATTTATGGAACGATCCACAACTATTTCGGTTGTTGATATATGATAAACTGCATATTCATACATATGTTTAGATAAGTCTAGGGAATCTGACTATAAACGACTCAATTTTTGTGTTTGGTGCAATTCCTTTCATTTCCATATATTGGTGAATGCACCATTCAGGTAACCGGGCCCTCCCTATGGAGTGTGTGGTTGTAAGTACCGGATCTTAAGTCCATGGTTCACATGATTCATGTTTTCCACTCTTGCATGTTTTCTTGGTTTTTGAGTCATGTTTCTCTATGGTGTGAATTATGTCTTTACTGCTTATTGTTTTACTTTATATTAAACCTAATTCATAAAAAGTAAAAAAGTTTAAAGCTATAAAAATAGTAATCTAGCAAGTCTCGAGAATCTGACCTAAAAAGACCCACGTTTTAAAACAAATTTTTACAAACCTGTTTTCAAAAATTTGTTTGGGGGTGGGGTGTTGGTTTTTCCATTCTTGATCACACACGTAGGCTGGGAACCACTTATGGTTCTTGCTAGCAATTGTTCTTAGACTTGCCATGCCCGCTGAAATACAAGACCCATGGTGCTATTGGGTAGATAATATGCATGTCCGGGAGATAAGGTAAGTTTTTAATTCCATTTAGTGTTTGCTTATGTCCCAAGCAATTTGATTCTTGTTAACCCCATAATAGGTGGAACTCTTATAGAGTTGCGTCAGTTTTTTATTTCTTATATTAGTACGTTCTAACCTTGTTTTGCAGATGTTCCTGAATTTCACGCGCTTCAATGGTATTTTTCCTACCCTCTTTATTTAAATGCTTTGAGGACAAAACATGATTCTTGTTTGGGGGGGGGCATAGAAACACGTGTAATTAAGGCATCTGTTAGGATATAGATATGTATAATATGCACTTGTTTTCTAGTTAAAATTTCATAAATTCAAAAATATAAATAAATAAGTCGTGCTATACACTTAGGAATATTGGTATTGTTTTCCTTCTCTATGCTCTTAATAATCTAGAAGTCTCATGTAGCTTTTGCATTAGAATAATTTTTAGAAACTTAGGTTAATATGTAGGTAATAATCTTTGCATCTATCTAATAATATATTACATGAGTATCTATGATTGTTAGCAGTAAGTTTCTGAAATCTAGGCTAGAGTACTTATTCTACAAATCCCGTGAGAATATAGCCTAAAGCCTTATAAGAGTGAAACATTTGAGAAATGACACAACGGAGAAGTAAAATCCAGATAGAGAAATCACACGTCCACTTGTTTGATCACTAAACCATATCCTAAGCGAGAATTTAGGCCCTCTTTGGATCGATATAGCCAGAAATTCAAACCTATGAATTATTTTCCGCTAGTCGCTCCTCTGAGCCTTTCTTTAGTCTTTCATAAACCACAAATCTTTTACCCTGTTACAAAAACAAAACAAAAAAAAATAATAAAATAAAATAAAAAAAAATCACCCTACCCAATTTAGAATAAGTCTGCTAATAGAATGAGGAAGAAAGAAGAAGAGAAAAACCTGTGTAAACAAAAATTAGTTAGTTGGTTCAGAAATTAAAGAAAAGAAGTTTCCATCCAAAGAAAAGAAAAAGAAAAATAGAAATAAAATAAAAACTCAAAAAAATAGAATAAAAGGAGTCAAAAGCCAAAAAAAAAATATATATATATGGCTAAGGATGGAAACAAAGTGTAGAAGCAAAAGTAAATAACAAGGTTTTCTCTAGTTACATAATATGAAGACTCTTTTATCTCAGACTTGTCCTTTTTGAATATCCATTTCCTTCCTTTTAAACCATCTCCTAATCCCTGAAACACCTAATAAAGACCTCTAGCTCAATTAGGAATAGGTTAGTGTGATAGTAAGTGGCAGATGTGTTTGATCGACTCCGGCTTCCTTGTGTGTCATTGAGATTGTAAGGTAAAGTGTGCCCACACAAGACTAGAGTAAATGAAACTTGAGTGGAAAAATCAGAGTGTTGTATCTTGACTATTATTGTGAGAACCTACTTAAGGACGCTATTCCGAGTTTAAGAAACGGACCTGCTATTGTATTTCATAGTATTACTCATTGTATATATGTTTATTGTAGAGGATTGATTATTATGCATATATTAGCTTAGGTTTCGACTTGATTACTCTATATGCATTGCTAGTGAGAGGTATAATTAATTTAGAGCATGAATAAGGAACAATAGTTTTATTTCTTAGTCGTTGTAGTATAGATGAAGTTTGTGAGTACCTTTACTGGAAAACTTTTACGAGGCTATAACTCGTCCATTAGGGAATTCCTAGTGGCTTAAGGCCTTGTTGCATATAGTCAATGCAATCGCACTCAGCGAAACGAGAGTAGTTAGAACTCCATTTTTGGTCACTTATTCTAATTTCTCATCTTTGCCTGAGGACAAGCAAAATGCTGTTTGGGGGTGGTTTGATAAGAGCCCAAAACTGTAGTTTTAACCCTGTAACAGTCATACTATTAGACCAATTATGTGAGTAATAATTAAGAGTTAACACCGATTCGTGTTTTATGCATTTAGGGCTTCAAAGTCCATTATGTGAGAAATGTGCCACTTTAGCGAGATAAAGGAGCAAAGGTCGGTTACTAAGGAGTTCCGTGATTAAAGGTCAAGATTCAAGAAGATAAAGCCTTTCTAAAGCCCGGTCAAAAGCTGAAAAAAGTCGACGCTGGCGTAAAACAAAGACACAAGTCACCAGAACCTCCGAAGGCCGTATCTTTGGACTCAGACCTCGGAATGGGGCCTACCTTATGTCAAAACGACCGGCTCGGAAAGTGCTTTCCAATGGTCGAAGCCTTGACCCAATCAGAGGAGCAGAAGTGGACAAAAAGTCTGTTGAAGCCAACTGCAGCTAAAGAGACCTTTTTGGACTGAAAGAATTGGGTTTTGGGCCTGATTCTCTAGCCCAAAACATGGATCCAAGCCCATGCACGATTTTTGGATCTGAATGTATAAAAACCAAAGCTTCATTCTTTATTAAAGGTAGCTAGTTAGACCTAAAACAATATAGATAATTCTAGATCTAGTTTAATTAATTAAATTAAGTTTTAGTTCCATTTTCAATTCTTGTTTTACATTAAGTCTTTGAATCATTGTTCTTGATTGATTAGATAAATAAAATAGTTATTCTTGTCAATTTTGATTTTTGTCATTTACAATTTATTAGATCTAATTTCAATTCTTGTTATCATTCAATTCTTAGTTATTAATTAGATTTCGATTATTGTTTAGTTAAATTTCATAAAGTTAGAATCTTTGTAATATGTTGTATTCAATTTCAATGGGAAATGATGGTTTGATGAATCAAGGCTAAAACCTCCATTAGAGGGGTTGATGAAGCCTTGATAAAAACTTAGTTGTATAGTGTAGAAGCGTTGTAGAGTCTATTCCATTCTAGAAGGTGGGTGTTTTAGCCATGAGAATGGGTGGACAACCTCACATGCTAGTTATAATTGGTAGAAATGCCATGTTAATTAGGGATTAGAACGAGCAATTCTTACCGTAAGAACGTAGGAATTGGATTACAACAGTCTATTCTAGGTGATTAAGTTGGATTCGAGGTGGATTCAATTTCCCTCTAATTCTTTATCTAGATTCAAGAACATTAGTATTTCCATATATTTCGTAGTGACATTCAACATATTGCTTTTCATATTGCATTGTAGTATAATTCCCCTTCGTAAAACTCTCATTAGACTTAAGACCGACTAATTAGACTAGAGAACTAGGAGTGGAACGAATTTGTTACTCCACTCTATTTCGATAGATTCGAGAGTAGAAACTTTGATAAGCAATCTAGCATCGTAAGATAGTTTGTAGTTTTACTTTCGTATAGAGATTCATCGCTTTATTTCGTAGGTAAAACTAATCAATTTTATGTTTTATCAAGCTATAATGAGCTACGTTGTGCAACCTCAAGAATTAGAAATTGGATGATTGCTGTTTTTATTTTCAAGCCTAAAGCTATTGGTTTGATTTTTGAGTCTGCACTTTCTCTGTTTCTATTTTGGATTTAGAAATTTTCTTTTTCCATCATCCTGCCTTAACAATTTGGGCAACTTGTGGAACTTAGATTAAGAAACTAGTCCTCTATAAATACAAGGTTAGCTATAATATTTTCACTTTCATCTCTAAACTTCTCACTTTCACCTCTAAGTTTCATAACACAGCCAACACTCGGAGCACGCCAGCGCCTTCTTTGGTCTATACTCAGAGCGTGCATGCACTCAACAACCTGAAACACAGAGTCAGACTTGAGCGCACCCGCGCCAATCCAAAGGTAATTCTGAATGCGCCCGCGCCCTTACCTTAACAAACCCTCCAGTTTTTTATTTTTTCTACGGTGTTTCGAGGATACTTTTGGGAGTTCAGGAGTGTGTTTGGTTGCTATGAAATCACCTAGAATCATTCCGGAGTAGTCCTTTGGAGATTTGTTTGCGAGTGACACCTATGGGTTTTAGTTCCGTGACTTGATTATACAGGCAGGATGGCAGACTCTAATGGTAGGTTTTGATGAACTATATTCTCCTACACTTACAGCTTACTTCTATGATCATTGTAAGTTCTTTTATCGACTGGATGGAGAACAAGTGTTCTCTGTCACCATTGCTGATGAAACAATGAACTTAACCAAGTTCTTGTTGGCCTTTGCTATTGGACTTTCTATGCCTACTAAAATCCAAAACTCATGGGGTTATCTAGTTGATAATATGTATATCTATAACTATGAGTTTTTGCATGAGACCTATGGGGCAGGGATTTTTCATGTCGAGGACCAAGGGCAATATAATGTAGCCTTTGGTAGCTTGTCCCTTAACGTGGGCACTGTTATGTTCTTTATCATGCTAAATATCTTAGGGGAATGGCGTTTTTCTTCTGCAAATGATGCCACACGTGAAATTTTCATTGCTCTAGCTGAGGGGCGTGACTTTTCCCCAGACCTTAGTGTCCAGTTTAGCACGAGCCCATCGAATGAGGCATAAGTACCTTCTTATGCCTGTCTTGGTTTGCCACATAATGCTATGTTTCTTTCCTGATTTATGTGCCCGTTTCACGGATTGGGTTGGGGTTGACATTATGAGACCCACCAATTGCAGTATATGCTCATTCTGTGCAATTACTTGGCCGGGGTGGAGGCTACAACCTAATTGGGTTGCCCCTAACAACCCATCCGACCAAGTGGCACTTAACATGTTAGGCAAGGTAGATGATAAATAGCGTAAACCTAGCAAATTGTCATGGCGTGGCAGGATGCAAAGGAGCGTCACTTCTTCATAGAAGAGGAGGGCAACACTTAAATGAGGGATATGAAGTAAGTTTGACTTTTTGTTAGTGTCTGCTTATGTCACAAGCAATTTAATTTTTGTTATTCCCATAATGAGTGAAACTCATTTAGAGTTGCGACTATTTTTATTTTATCTATATTAGTATGTTCTGAATTTGTTTTGTAGGTGTTCTTAACTTTTCACGCATTTTCATGGTATTCCATATCCTTCTTATTTCAATACTTTGAGGACAAAGCATGCTTTTGTTTGGGGGTGACATAGAAACACACATAATTTAAGGCACCTATTAGGATATATATATGTATAATATGCACTTGTTTTCTAGTAAAAAAATAAATAATAAGTATCTATACTATGCAATTAAGAATATTGGTATTGTTTCTTTCTCCATGATGATATTAATCTAGAAGTTTCATGTTAGCTCTTAAATTAGAATATTTTTTAGAAATTTAGGTTAATATGTAGGTAATAATCATCGCATCTTTCCATAAATATATTGCATGAGCATCTATGTTTGTATTGGCAGTAAGTTTCTGAAATCTTGGCTAGAGTACTTATTCTACAAGTCCTGTGAGAATATAGCTTAAAAGCCTTATGAGTGAAATATTTGAGAAATGACATAAGGGAGAAGTAAATTCCGAATAGAGAAATCACACATCCACTTGCTTGATCATTATACCATATCCTAAGAGAGAATTTAGGCCCTTTTTGGATCGATATAGCCAGAAATTCAAACCTATATGAAATTATTTTACGCAAGTCACCCCTCTAAGCCCTTCTTTAGCCTTTCATAAAACGCAAATCCTTTATCCATTTACAAAAAAAATAAAAATAAAATCAGCCTACTACCCATTTTTAAATGAGTCTGAGAACAGTGATGAAAAGAAGAAAAGAAAAGAGAAATACCTGTGGATCACTAAGAATTTGTTAGTTTCTTCAAATAAGAAAAGAAAAGAAAGTTTTCATCCAAAGAAAAAAAAATAATAAATAAAATAAAAAGTTAGAACTCCAAAAACAAAATCAAATGAGTCAAAAGCCAAAAGAAAAAGGAAAAAATGGCTAAGGATGGAAACAAAGTGTAGAAGCAAGGTAAAACAAGGTTGTCTCTAGTTACATATTTGGAATACTCTATTATCTCAGACTTGTCCTTTTTGAATATCCATTTCCTTCATTCTTAAACCATCACCTAATCCCCACAATACCTAATAAAGACCTCTAGCTCAATTAAGAATAGGTTAGTGTGATAGTAAGTGGCAGTTGTCTTTGATCCACTTTGGTTTCCTTGTATGTCATTGAGATTGTAAGGTAAAGTGTGCCCACTGCACACTAGAGTGAACGAAACTTGAGTGGAAAAATCAGAGTGTTTTTGTCTTGACATATATGTGAGGACCTACTTAAGGACGTTATTCCAAAGTTTCAGAAATGGACCTGTTATTGCATTTCATAGCATAGTTCATTATATACATGTTTATCCATAGATGATTGATTATTATGCACGTATTAGCTTAGATTTCGAATTGATTATTCTGTATTAATTGCTAGTGAGATGTATAGATATCTGAGAATAAATAAGGAAACAGTAATTTTTATTTCTTAGTCGTTGTGGTATAGATGAAGTTTGTGAGTACCTTCTCTGGAAAACTTTCACGAGGCTATAACTCGTCCATTAGGGAATTCCTAGTGGTTTAAGGCCTACTGGGGGCTCTCTCTTTGCCCCCATGTGTGATTTGTGCCTCTCATCTGCGAAGGGCTTGTCCCACTCCGCGGGCTCTTGTAGGCCGTGAATCCTGTTAGGATAGCCAATCCTGCCCTAGATTTGCTTTGGACCTCTCGTCCGCGAAGGGCTACTCCCCCCGCTGCCTCTCTCTTTGAGTGGCTTTATAGCCTGCTGGGGACTTTCTCTTTGCCCCTATGAGTGATTTGGGCCTCTCATTCATGAAGGGCTCGTCCCACTCCGCGGGCTCTAGTAGGCCATGATGATAGGGTTATATACTAAAAGCATTAATTTTGTATTAACTCTTATTCTTTATATTTTGAATGAGAATCATATAGGCAAATGTTATGCATATTATATATGCTATTAGTTATATGCATGCGTCTAATACTTTATGTTGTAGATGATATGGTGTGTGGTGACACACAGAAGATCATATCATCAGTACCTTATAAAGTATAAGTAAACGTTCATAACCTAGATGGATTTGGACAAGCCATTGGTACGGTTGTAGTATAATCTGGTATTAGTCTATCTTGACTACAGGATTACACTAGTACACTTTGTGTGTATTGAACAGGACCAAGTGAGGTTGTTTCTCTTTATACTGACTATATAAGAGAACAAACACCTCTGTTATTATGGATGCTTGTCCTCTTAATCCGAATAGAATAACGGGCACTTACGTGCATTGTACATTGCTTTAAATCATCAATGAGTGAGATTCATTTGTGAATCAACAAACTTAATGGATTGGGTAATGACATTGTATGTAAGGTGTGATGTTGATTATAGAAGGAATCCGTGACCCGCAGGAAGTCGAGTTAATGATGTCCCCTTGAGGAGCTCATAAGGATTGTCATGTAAACCCTATAGGTGGATTTAATCTGACATGACAATGAGGTTGAGTGGTACTACTCAAGGACATAAGAAGTTGATTAATGTAGTTGTCAGTAACTTGACTTAATCTACGAACATTCGATATCTTAAACACGGGGAGAATCACAAGCATATAATATGGAGCCCATAAACGTAACACGTAATTAGGATTAGGGCGGTAGTGCAACAATGGCCTTTAGTGGAATAAGCCATTTGTTGACGGACTTGGGCTGTGTGTTCTGGGCGAACATGGGAAGCCTAAGCCCGTCACGAGGCCCAACCCTAATTTCTCCTCATGGTCCCTGTTATAGCCTATAAATAGAAACCTCTTTCTCTGGCCATTTTTTACTAAGGATTGCTCAAGAAAAGTCAGATCCAAATCGGTTCCAACTTGGTGAGTGAAAGAGGTAAAGAGAGAAAGAAGGGGCTGGTAGATCGTTGCCCACGCAACGTCCATTCTAAGGATAAGAATACAACAGAAGAACAAGAGGTTGCTGATTTCATTGATCTTGGATTCTTAGAGATATCACAACTGATCTAAAGGTATGAATTTCTAAACCAAACCATAAACACCTTTATTCTACTAGGCATGGTGTTTCTCGGTTCGTAAATCATTCGGTGAAACCATAATGGTTCCTACATATAAAACCTAATGGCTATCTCCCTAGTTGATGTCACTTCGTGATTAACCAAATCAATGAATAATGAAACTATATTACAATGACATAAAGAACTAAAAGATGTTGAGACAATAAGACTCAGATTTTTCGTAAGAACTCTCCAAAGAATGGGTATAAAGCTCAAGTCTCACGGGCTAAGTCTAAAAAATCTACCTCCCGTTTACTAGGGGTTAAATCTCTCTTCTAGCAAAAGTACACAAAACTGACCAAGTACTATGGTGGTGCCTTGATAAAGAATTCTATCAACAAGAACTATGTCCGAGCATAATAAATAGTCTAAGCGGTAATGAAATCAATAATATAAACTATCTATCAAACTCAACACTAAGCAGTATAGAATCTATATCCCAGACTCATCATTTAAATTCATTTTTCTCATGCTACTGATATAGAAACAAAATTTTTTTTGTTTTTGAAAACTAATTTTCGAAATTCATTTCTCAAGTACACCCTCTCCCTACTTATGCATGCATTGAGCTCAATGTATAAAGAAATAAATGAAATGGATGAAAAAAAAGTAGGATATTACCATTGATGCCGAATATCAATATTTTGATCTTTCTCTGTCATATAAAGGTTAAGCTCACAAAATAGAGAAAATCAAATACAATTAGTTCAAATCAAAATTAATCCTCATAATCAGCATTAGTCATCATAATCATGTATCAGTATTTTTGTTTTGTTTTTTTTGTTCTTTTTTAGTTAGGTCTTTTTATGTTAGATCCCCAAGATGTAATGTGAGTCTTTTCAAGTCAGATTCTCAAGACTTTTGAGTCCTTTATAGTCAGATCCTCAAGACTAGTATTCCCACCCACTAGGTTTCACTTTGTAGGGATTCTTCCGATCTCTCTTAGCAGGTGAGTAACAAAAGTATACCTTGTACCAATAATTTTCTCTTAATGGGTGTAACCCAAGACAAGTTTCAGAATGGCAATTCTTACACCAACCTATCTTACGCACTCTCCTCTTATGCGCAAATAAACTTTTACCGAACCCTACACGAGCGATAGAAATAATCTTCCTTTGAAGGTCAACGGGGAGGAAATCCTACAAACTAACAGGTGGTGAACACTTAGGTTTCCATCTCAAAACTGATCTCTTGACAACATGCTTACTTCCTGTAGACATTTTATACTCGGTCTACTAGAGTTATGAGACTTTGACTCCGGCGCTTGCAACTCCTCTTAGTAAAGGATAAAGTTATGAAAATTTGAGGGCCCGGCTATCGGTGGCACTTATATTAATGAGATCCTAAGGAGTCAAGCTTACGACCTTTGGCTTTCTCATGCAAAAAACTTAAACTAGACAGAGTAACAGGTTCAGCAAGACATAGAATGTAATCTTTAAGGTGTGTAGGTAACTTACCCCAATTTTCCGCTTCAACAGTGGTCTGATAAACTGGATCCTTGAGAAAAATGGCCTCCACGTCTCTAGTAGGTAACTCTATAAAAGGCTTCAATCGCTGAGCATTGACTTTGAAACGAGTCCTTCTCTTTATGTCTTCTAGTTCAATAGCTCCAAAAGGTGTGACATGTCTTATTACAAACGGTCCCATCCATCTAGATCTCAACTTTCTAGGGAAAATTTCTAAACGAGAGTTGTAGACCAGAACCTTCTGTCCAGGTTCAAATTCTCTCTTCAGAATTCTTCTGTCATGTAATGCTTTAGTCTTATTCTTGTAAATCCTTGACTTATCATAAGCATCACTTCTCAATTCCTCTAATTCACTGATCTGAAGCTTCCTCCTTTCTCCTGCTTGATCTAGGCTAAAATTCATCTCTTTCACTGCCCAGTAGGCTTTATGTTCTAACTCAACAGGTAGATGACACACCTTTCTATATACCAAGCAATAGGGTGACATCCCTATGGGTGTTTTGAATGTTATTATGTATGCCCATAGTGCATCTTGGAGTCTAAGAGACCAGTCTTTCCTAGAAGGATTAACTGTCTTCTCCATAATACTCTTGATTTCCCTATTCGAAACTTCTTCTTAACCATTAGTCTGAGGATGATATGGTAAAGCTAGCTTGTGAATTACTCCATACTTTGCCATAAGATTCCCAAATACACGATTACAGAAGTGAGAACCGTTGTCCCTGATGATGGCTCTTGGTGTTCCAAATCTTGGTAGAATGTTCTTCTTCAGAAATTCCACGACTTTATGATTGGCGGTCTTTGTAGGAATTGCTTCAATCCACTTTGAAACATAGTCCATAGCCAGTAGAATGTAGGTGTAACCAAAAGAATGCGGAAATGGTCCCATGAAATCTATACCCCATACATCAAAGATTTCTAAGATAAAGATCGGTTGTTGAGGCCACTCGAACCTTTTCGAGGTCTTACCCAAAAATTGGCATCTCGGACATGCTTTGCAATAAACTTTTGCATATTTAAAAAGAGTAGGCCAATAGAATCCAGGCAATCAATGCGATTTTGGATTCATCACCTGTCATGGATGACAGGAAGTTCAAAGAAAAGTTTGAATTGCCTACGCCTTATGGACCATCTAAAGAGCTTAAAAAGGAGCTGCCTAAGCTAGAATTGAAGCCTTTGCCGTCTACACTCAAGTATGTTTTCTTGGGAGATTTGGGAACCTACCCAGTAGTCATTCCTTGGCATTCTTCATGATTAGTCACGGGCTTCCCATGTGATCCATAATGCTCCGAATTGCTCTGTTTAACTCCTTTTTTTTCTAATATTCTACAAAACTATATTTTTCACCTGTGGAATCATAAAACATAACTTATAAGCACTATTATTCCACTAAGATGGCTAAACAAGAGGTATAATTAAGGGTTAAAATGCACTTTTTGAGCACTTATCAGGGGTGGTTTGATAAGAGCCCAAAACTGTAGTTTTAACCCCTTAATAATATTACATTTAGACCAATTATGTGTATAATAAATAACAGTTAGTACTGTTTATGTGCTTTTGTGTATTCCAGGTCTTGGAGTCAAATATGTGAAGAAACATGGGTCACATTTGCAAGAGAAAGGAGCAAAGGTTGGTTGCTAAGAAGTTCTATAACTAAAGGCCAAGATTCAAGGAGAAAAAGCCTTTTTAAAGCCCGGTCAAAGCTGAAAAGTCAAAGTCAACGCAGGCAGAAATAGAGCATAAAAGTCAACAGAATTTCCGCAGGATGTATCTTTGGACTCAGACCTCAGATTTGGGCCTACTATATGTCAAAACAACCGGCTCGGAAAGCAATTTCTAAAGGTCTAGACCTTAATCCAATCAGAGAAGCAAAAGTGGATGAAAAGACTGCTGAAGTAATTTCCAACAGAGAAACCCTTTTTGGAATTAAGTAATTAGGTTTTGGGCTTGATTTAAGGGCCCAAAACATGGCTCCAAAGCCCATGTATGAAATTTTAAACCTAGCCCTCTCCTATATAAAGAGGACTAAGACATAACTCTTAATTACTTAGGTTTTAATTCATATAACTTTTTAATTAGTTTTAAGTTAGTTAATTATTCATTATTATTTTTTAATATAATTTTTATTCTTAGACTCTCTTCCATTAGATTAATTAAGCCAAGTTATTATTATTATGATGTCTTCTTCTTATTCTTCTATTAATGATAGTCTAATGAATCTTATCTAAGCCTCCATTAGAGGGGTTTGATAAAGGTTTGATGAAGGCTTGTTGTGGTAGTATAGAAATAGTTGTAGTAATCTATTCCACTCTAGAAGGTAGTTAATTCACCATGAAAATGAGTTTAAATTGCCTCACATGCTAATTATTAGTTGGTAGAGATTACAATGAATAATTAGAGATTAAAAATACCCAACCTTCATGTGAAAACATAAATATTAGGATTATAACAAATCTATACTAGCATATTAAGAATAAATCAAGGTGAAATCAAATCCCCCTAATACCTCTCTTCTCATTCACATTTTATACTCAAATTGCCACAGTATAGTTTAGAACATTTTAATTAGTTATTTCATCATATTAGTATAATTTACTTATTGCTCTCGTAGATATTATAGAATTGTTAAATTAGTGAAACTGTTAAGTCTAAGGAACTTGGAGTGGACTGAATTCTTTACTCCACCATATCGCAAGATAATCGAAAGTAGAAAACTTTGATCTAGAGTAAATCTATGTTATTTTTACTTATTCTTAGCATAATTAGTTAATTGTAGGTAAAACCTTAGTTTTACATTTATTAATATGGTTGTTTTATTTTTCTTGTGGAATTTGGTATATGAGTAGAAGGTAAAACAGATATATCATGCCAAAATTTTCCATTTTTCTTTCATCTATTTCATATATAGTTTCAAAAATACAAAAACCCAAAAAGATTTCATAGTAGAATAGTTATCCCTAGTATAATAAGCCATGTATTTCTCGTTTTATATAAAATAACCCATGCCCCAAACTTATTTGGGTGCGGCGTATTTTTATCTTGAAGAACAGAATACAGGTGTATCACCGTTTTTTCTTATATTTCTATGGAAATCTCTTTCCTTATCTTTTCATACTTTGAGGACAAAGCATAATTATATTTGGGGGTAGTATATTAACATTTTGCAAAAACTATGCATTTTCTATATAGTAGATATAATAGTATAGTTCTTCATTTCTAAAATTCTTTTTGAAAAAGACTAAAAATATTTTATGTTTAGTATTAAAAAGTCTTGTTTCCTTTTTCTATGATGAATAAAAAGTTTAGAAGCCTCATTATAGGAATAGAGTAAGGATTCGTTCTTCGTACTTAGGCTAATATATGTACAATAGTTTTTGAATCTTTTTGTGAATGACATGCATCAGCATTTATTTGTATATGATAGTGTAGATGTATAGGTTTCTACCTATAACCTGATGTTGAGGTTGATTGGGAATGGTTGCACTCTTTCTTAGGATAAGAGTTGCCTACGCATCAAGTTTCTTGGGTAAACTTGAATCAAACCTTATGTAGTTCATCTCTATCTACTTATAGGTGTTTAATCTGACTTTCCTTATTTGCTTCAGGCCATTGTCAAGTGTAGATCCTTATTTTCTGCTATCTTGATCATACGTCATTACTTATACTGTTACAAAGTAAATACCTCCTTCATTGGTGCGTTGACTGAGCTTCAGTATCGCGGTAGATCATTTATTTCCATGTATGGCTGTATTTGATATTTAGGACAACCTGAGTTTATGTTGTGGTTATGTCCTGGTGGAGTAGTACGACCATGTGATATACGAGCTGTGCAGATACAACATGGTGTGTGGACACGTGTGTTGTAGTAATTGGTTTGAGAATGGAGGGTACTTACATAACCCCTTTTATTTTATTTATTTTTTTGGATAGGCGTAGGTGTGAAAAGAAAAGATAAAAATAAAGATCTTTTTGACACGTGTCATACAACTGGTTTATTTGAAAAAAATTGAACGGTTTTGGAAATTGTGTGGGAAACTGGTTGGATTACATCCATAGGCCCAAATCGCGACGGGTTTGTGGGCGAGGTAAGTTGGTTATGATTATATTTTGTGGGAAAAGGAAAATGTTTTGGTTGCTTCGAGATTTGTGCGCCTAAAGGGTTTTTGTGTCTGAAGGTCATTCGCTTTCTCATTTCATCAAAACAAAGGAAGAAGAAGAAAGAGAAAAAAAATTTCAACCTTTCGTCTCCAGGTGCGTTATCTTTGATAAAAATTAGATCTTTTTGTTTCCCTTTTCACTTTTATGTTTGTCATGTCGATTACTAGTGGTAGTGTGAGCGGGGAAGTGTCATTGAACTAGTTGAGGGAGATAACTGTGTGTGGTAGAGATGGTGGTGTTAAGGCATGTAGTGGAGATGAGGCGTCATCATCTTCCTCATTAGAGATGATGGCTGAGGAGGCGGTACCTAGGTCAGTAGGTAATATTGTTGATATGAGGGGGGGGGAGTTTGGTTTGGAGAATTCTGACCTGGCAATATACGATCTGAGTGAAGGGAGGAATGTATTTGGCTTGGATTACGTTCCTCGAGATGGGGGTGTTGTGGTTTGTTATGGTCAATTGAAGGTTGGGCTGAGGTTACCGTTCTCACGTCTTACTGTGGAGGTTCTGAATTTTTGTGGGAAAGCCCCTTGTCAGTTCGTGGGGAATAGTTGGAGAATTTTACATGTGCTAGATTTGTTGAACGATAGGGGTTATAACATCTGTTTATCGGATGTGCTTGAGCACTTTTCGGTGAAGAGGTTGTCTGCTATGAATTTTAGTTTCCAAGTGATGAAGGATAAATCTCATGTTATTATGGGTGTGAGTAAGGAGGATTGGGGGCATAGGCCTTTACTGGTTGTGGGTAATTATTGTATTTCTCACTGGGAGTTAGCGAATCGTACTATAAAATGGGATGGTAGGTCGTTATGTCATAGGTTGTAGTGTATGTAGGTCAGTTGATATGACAACGTTCTGATTATTTTATTTTGTTTTGCAGAGGTTGCTATTCATGGGCTTACGAACACCGGGGCTATAGAAAAGTTTGCTAGTTTGAGTTGGGAGGAGAAACTATCTATTTTGGGAGAGGTTGCGCATTATTTCAAGAAGTGCGGAGGTAAAAAAATCAATTGGAAGAAAGTTGAGCAAAAGAAGAGGGCCCGAAAGTTAATCTTTGAAATCTCTAACTCTAGTTCTGATACTAAGATGGAAAGAGAGGATCAAAAGAGGGGGCCTATTTCTGGGACAAGGAATGTTAGAAGAGGCTCTGGTAGTTGTTCTTTAGGAGATGACCTATGGAGGTAGGTGAAAATGATAGAGGTGGGCGTGGTGGTGGAAGTGCTGGAGGTGGTGGTGATGTTCCTTTTTCAGTTCGTACGCCTCAGTTGAAGAGGAGGAATGAAGGTGGCGAGCCTGAGGGGGCTAAGAGGATGCTACCTGAGTCTTGGAATGAGGAATGACCTATTATAAGGGAAGGTCGAACTTTATCAGGTCGGGCTCCTTTGAAAAGGATGAATCTGAAAGAGTTGGCGGCTGAGGTTAGTGTGGCGGATGCTAAGGGTAAGAAGAAGGCTAGTGACACTGAGCCAACTGTCCAAAAATGTAAAGGGTCTGGAAGTGCATTCCAAGGTGAAGAGACTGGTAAGTCTGACATTCTGGATAGGATGGTCACCTATTACAACCATGTGAGTAGGTTGACGCGACTGGTGAAAAATAAGGACTGTAGTTTCAAGCCTTCGCTGGTTGCTAAAGGATTACTGGAAAGTATTGTTCTGGATGGGGATAGGAATGCGCTGGAGACTGGGAAGGATCTGGAGGCGAATATGAAAGACATGGATCATTCGATCTGTTTTGTAAGTATTCTTCCTATCTAAGCTTTGTTTTATGTTTTGTGTTGTTGATTTTTGACTTATTCTGTTGGTTTGTCAGGTTTTGGCTATGTATAGGAAGTTGAGAGGGATGACATTTATTTTTTATATGTATAAGAAGGAGTTGGAGGCTGCCAAGGAGGCTTATGACAAACTGGTGGTTGTGCAAGAAGTTGAACGAGCTGAAGTGGCATGGCTGAGGGCTCAGGTCGGTAACTTGGCTGGGAAGCTGGCTATAATGCAGCCATCTCTTGACTCTTCAAGGGTGGATGTAGCGCATTGGATTGTTGAGAGTAAGCAATCACAGGCCATTGCAGAACGAGCTCAAAATGAATACAATGACCTGGTCAACCTGGTAGAGAGTGGTGATGTCTACATTCTAGTGGATGACTATATAGAGCTAGAACGTAAGTACAAAACCCTGAAAAGGTCTGTTAAAAGTGGGTCTATAGCAGTAAGTGTAGAAAATATTGTGGCAGATGCTAGTAGACGACCTGATCTACCCATCGACGTGAGTGCTGCTCCACTGCATATCCAACTGAGGGTGTTGCTGCTGATGTGCCTGTTGTAAGTGGTGATCCGGTTGGTGGCTCTGTTGGTGAAGATGGCTGCAATTTGGACCCTGAATGTGGAGAATCTGTCTCATGTGAAATAATTGGTTTTCTTGTCCTATATGTTGATGGTGGGTGAAATATTTGAATTATTTTTTTGCTGTTGATACTGATAACTTAATTTTTTAATGGGGATGCTGAGGTCGTTTACCCAAGATAACTTGGGGGCCTCTAGTGTCTAACCGACTTTGTAGTAAGTAAAGTAGTTAATTTACTTACTTGCTTTGAATTGAGAACATCTGTGAATTTAGTATGAATGTGATTGCTTCCCTTGCTTCTTGTTTGAAGACCTGTCTTGCATAGTAGTAAATTCGTCGACCTGTCGTATATTGGTAGATCACCTGATACTTGTAGGTCATAAGTATGTGTGAATGACCAGATAGATGCGCCTAGTTGACACCTAGGTTACTTCGTGCCCTTTGGTGTGTGTGGATTGATTGAGTGGTTCCTTTTGGGGGAAACCTATGATTGATTTTTGACTGATAATTAGCCTTTGAGTGGTAATTATAGTTGAATCAAACTTAACCCTTTCAGAGGCCTTAAGTTGACTTGTGGTCCTTTTAGAGGTACCTTGGATTGGATTTGACTGATAATTAGCATTTGCATGGCAATTATAATTAAATTGTGCTTAACCCTGGGGTTGGTGTTAAGTTGATTTGTGGTCCTTTTGGGGGGCCTTCCCAAGTTGGGTCAAGCTTGGCTGGTGCTAGAGTTCTTTTGAGGACTAGGTCGCCAGCCTGGAAAGATCTTGGGATGACCTTCTTGTTGTAAGATTGTTGGATGGTTTGGTGGTACCGAGCTAGGGATATTACAGCAGTCTCCCTGCGTTCTTCTAGGAGGTTGATTTCTTTGGATAAGATGCTACGTTTTCTCGTGATTCGACAATGTCAAAATGTGTGGTTGTGATTGTAAGTTATGATGGTATTACTCCTTCAGTTCCGAAGCAAAAGGTGAAATGAGATTCGTTGGTACTGGATCGGACTGTTGTTTAGTATGCCCATAAAACGTTCTCAAGTTGTTCTAGCCATTGGCTTTTCTTGCTCTCCAACATCTTTTGGAGATTTTATTTGATGGATTTGTTTGTGGCCTCTACTTGGCCATTACTTTGTGCGTATCTAGGTGTTGAAAATGCTTGATTGATGTGCCACTTTTGTAGGAATGCCTTGACTTGTGTGCCGAAAAATTGGGTTCCGTTGTTCATGATGAGGGTGTAGGGTAGACCAAATCTTGTGATGATGTTGGTCCATACAAAGTTGATGATGTGGACTTCTTTTACTTTAACAAGTGGGATCGCCTCAACCCATTTGGAGAAGTAATATGTTGCGGCCAGGACGTATTTGAGTCCTATCTTCTTTTGTGGGATAAATGGTCCCTTGATGTATTGCCCCCACATATGAAAAGGTCACGAGCTGGTTATGTTGATCAACTCCCATGCTGGACTTAGGTGGCTATGACCAAATGTTTGACATTGGTAGCATTTAAGAACATACTTCTTTGCTTCGATGTGCATGCCTAGCCAATAATACCCTTGGGCGATTGCTTTGTGAGCTAGAGATCTTGCTCCTACATGGTTGCAACATTTGCCTTTGTGAATTTCATCGAAGATGAGTTAGCCTTTGCGTAGAGTAATGCACCTTTGGTGAGGTCCTCTTGCGGATTTACGGAACAATCATCCGTTGATGATAGTATATCTGGGAGCGCAAAATTGTATGGCACGAGCATTCCTTGCCTCCACTGGGAGCTCGCCATGTATGATAAATTTCAGAAATGGACCGATCCAAGATTGGGTGATCTCTTCCTCGAAAGGGTTGGAAGTCCATGAGGCTGTTGATACTTTCATGTTGGTAGGCGAGCCTCTCTAGGATGTCAATGTAAACTATTCTGGGACATGCATCTTATGTTTTTTAGGCTAAGAAAGCCAGGCTGTCTACATGTCTGTTATCTTCTCGGGGAATGCGTTCCAAGGAGAATGTTGTGAACGAGCTGATTATACTGCTGACAACTTGAACATACTTGGGATAAATTTGCTCCATTTGTCACATACTTTTTGGTGATCTGTCTGACGATTAATTGCGAGACATTGTAAGCTTTGAGCTTCCTTACTTGTAATTGATGTGCCATGTAGAGGCCTGTGATTAACGCTTCATATTCCACTTTGTTATTAGATGTTGCTAAATCGATTTTTATAGACTTTTGTAGCTGGGTTATTTCTAGTGAAGTTAACACAGCCCCTAGCCTACTACCGGTGTTGTTACAAGCTCTATCTACGTAGAAGTGCCATGTGTCTGGGGTGATTGGTTGATGGAGTGAGGTAATGTGCTTAGGTTCCCAGTTGATATCTTTGACTGGGAAGTCAGCAAGGAAATCGGCAATGACCTGACCTTTGCACGACGTTCTGGGGAACAATTCGATGTGGTGCTCTCCGAGTTCTTCAGCCCATTTAGCCATGCGGGCTATTTTGTTGGAGGAACTCAAGACTTGCTAGATGGGTACCTCTGTTAAGACCTTGATGCCTTGAGCCTGGAAGTATGGTCGAAACTTGCCAGCAGAATATAACAAAGCTAACATTATTTTCTCAATTGGAGAGTAATGCTTTTCTGAATCTGCCAATGTTTTGCTGGTGAAATAGATAGGTTTTTCGATTCCCTCGCTTTCACGAAAGAGGACCGAGCTGATGGAAAAATTGGTAGTCGTAAGGTAAAGCCCTAGTGTTTCTTCTTTATTTGGTTTAAACAGGACGGGTGGAGTTGACAGATAAGCCTTCAGGTCGTTAAAAGCTTTGTGGCATTCGTCTGTACATGTGAATGTTGTGCCTTTCTTTAGTATTTAAAGGAACGGTCTGCATTTGTCAGATGCACATGAGATGAATCTGTTGAGGCCTGAAACCATGCCAGATAGCTTGTGTATTTGTTGTTTGGAAGTTAGTTATGGCATTTCAAGGTTAGCTCATATTTGTTATGGATTTGCTTTAATGCGTCACTGTGAGACGAGGTATCCTAAGAATTTCCTTGATGCTACTCCAAATACGCACTTTGCTAGGTTGAGCTTCATCTTGTTTTGGCACAATCATAAAAAGGCTTCTTGCAGGTGGGAAATGTGGTCGCCAGCCTTGGCACTTTTGACTACCATGTCGTAAATGTAGACTTCCATAGTGTCGCCCAGCATGTCTTTGAACATTTTTGTGATAAGTCTTTGGTAGGTCGCGCCGGCGTTCTTCAAGCCGAATGGTAGGACGTTGTAGCAGAACGTCCCTTGTTCGGTTATGATGGACGTTTTTTCCTGGTCCTCTTCTCCAAGTGGTATCTAATTGTATCTGCTATATGTGTCCATAAATGATAAAAGTTCATGTCCGCAAGTTTGATCTACCAGTATGTCAATCCTGGGTAAGGGGAAGCTATCTTTTGGGCAATGCTTGTTGACGTTGGTTAAATCGATGCAGAGTCGTACCTGACCATTTTTCTTAGGAACGACTACAATGTTAGCTAACCAGGTCGGGTATTCGACCTCTCTGATGAATCCAACCTTTTTGAGCTTTTCTATCTCTTCATTGATGGCTTTTTGAAATTTGAGTGCTAGATTTCGAGGTCGTTGTTTGATAGGCTTTACATTTGCCTTTACATTTAATTTGTGGCAATCGACCTAAGGGTATTCCTGACATATCGATATACGACCAAGCAAACATATCTTTATTGAGAGATAAAAAATTGACAAGTTGCTCCTTGAACTTGGGGTCTAAATCAGCCCCTACATAAACAAATTTTGGGCCATCATCTGTGCCCAAATTGACTTTCTCTCCTGGTTCGACTTAAGCTTGTTTTTCCTTGAGCTTGTCTATTGCTGATGCTGGATGGCTAGAAGCTTGACGATCTTGTGGCTTTGGGATGTCGTTTAACTTGGTGACCTGAGTTTTGGCCTTGGTTGTTGTGCTTACTTGATTGCATTGGTGAGCTTCTAGTTGGTTGCTTCTGAGCTCCATAATGCCTCGAGGTCTGGGGAATCGCAGGACTTGGTGTAAAGTTGATGGCACTGCTTGGATCTTGTGAATCCACCTGCGTCCTAAAATGGCAGTGTTTGATGACTTGACATCTATCACACTGAAGCGTGTTGATGTCTTAACCATGTCCTCTTTTTCTCCAATGTAGATTGGTAGGATGATGTCTCCAATGGCATCTGTGCAGTTTCCATTGAACCCATAGAGTGGTGCATTTGAATCTATCATCACCGAGTCTGGTAGGTGCATGTCCTTATATGTTTGGTAGAAGAGGATGTCGCAAGAGCTACCTGGATCGATTAGGACCCACTTGACTGTCTATCCATTGATCTTGACGTGCACTACTAGAGCATCATTATGTGGTAGGCACACCTTGTCGAGATCTTCCTCGGTGAATGATATTTCAGTTGTAGATCGAGAACTGGTAGGAGTGATTATCTTAGCTTTGTAGGAGAGGTGGTAGATCTCTTATAGTGCTCCTACGCTACTACACCATAACAGGCTATTTGCAACACACACCTTTTTTGCTTTGTAACACTTTTTTACCCTTGGTAAGTTGCCTACTCTATATAAGCGTTGCGAATGTTGATAAGTGTTGCTTTAATTCAGAGGAATTTCAAGAATTAATTGCTAACACTTTCAAATTATAGCAAACCATAGGGTAAGTGTTAGAAACTTGAAATTTTGGGCGAAAGAGGGAAACGAAATAAAATTGCGCTCATTATTTCGTCGAAACATAAAACATAACCTCTCTTTCTCTCCTCTCCCTCTCACTGCCGCTACCCTCTCTCTTCCACTCCCTTCTCTTCTCTCACTACTACCTCTCAATAAAAACTAGGGGTAAGTCGTACTTCACTCATCTCCCAATTAATTGTTTTTTTTTTATTTATATGAATTAATTGTTTTTCATCTCTCTGAATTAATTGTTTTTCGTTTTCACTACTTAGTTGGGTTGATACTACTTCGATTTGGATCAGCACCTAACTAACTCATCACTTCTCCTCAATCTCTGTCACATTTATCAGGTAACCCATCTTTTTTACTCCCTATTATTAGGTTAAAGTTAGTATTTTTAAGTTGATTGGGTATTTGTTTATTTTATTGATTTACATGTAGATGTTGGTTTTTAAGCTAATAATTGAAGATGCTACTCTTAGTTTTTTTTATGAAAATAAGGTTGATCATGTGAGTGCTTTTTAAGTGTTTGATTCATGGATTGTTTTTCTAGAAACTGAGATTGTAAAAGTTGATGTGTAGTTTTGTGATTGCATTTTGGGAATTTTCTTTCATAGAAATCTAAGTTGCAAAACAATTTGCTTAGAATATTATTTTTTGTTAAGGTTGCTGGCTTTGGAGTCCGATTAGTGTTGAGCTGTCAATTTAATGGAGTAGCATGGTCCTGATTGTTCAACCCTTCTTTTGTGTTTTTGTTGATTGCTTTTTTTTTAGGGACCAGGTACTGACGATATTATTATCTGTTCTAACCTTCTCCATTTGAAATTTGTACATGATGCACTCTTATATATATAATATTTACTTGTGGTCATTCCTTTGTAATTTCAGCTGTTTTCAAGTCTTTGATTAAATTCCAAAAATATGATCAAAACTTATCTTAGGCATGTGTTGCTGTTGGAAGTGAAATTAATTGTGACATCAATGATTTAATCATCAACCAGTATATTTTGTTTCTCCTTTATAGCCAGCATTACCAGTGTTTCCAAAATAGTTGATGTGCCATGGTCGTGTCTTGCGTCTCTGTTTGGCATGTTTTCATTCGAGGTCCATCATTGGGTCTTATCTGTAGATCATGTTTTCAGATGATACTAAATCGAAAACCATTTGTAGATTTTAGTGGATGATACTAAGGCGAACCCCTATAGTGGGGGTTATGGTAATGGTATTAATGGCAGTGGCATGAAAGAGGAGAATGGACAGGAGGCCGAGGAGTCGAAATGGAGATGTTGGTCTCCCTAAAGCCATCCTGCTTTAGTTTGAAGTCTAAGATTTTTTATTTTGGATTTCTTGATAGGGAAAAGAAATGAAAGAGCAGCAGCCATTTTTTGGCTGCTAAAGAGAAGGTTTAGGGGAAAGGTTAAAGAATGGTTCATAAAAAGGGAAGGAGAGAGTGTGGGTAAGATTGTGAGCAAAAGCCTTAGTACTCTGTATCTATATTCAAGGTTTGATTGTATATTATGTTAGATCAAATTGATAGATTACACAATGTGCTTGTTCAACCCCCCACATGTCTAATTTTGCAGAATGTCTCGGCCAATTCAGAAAGAGTGGATGAATGAATTAGACAGATTTGGAGAAGTGTACAAACAAGGGGTGGTTGATTTCATTCAATTTGCGACTGTGAACAACTGCGGCTCGACCACGTGTCCTTGTCCTTGTAGAGAATGTCAAAATGGAAAAAGCTTTGTGTTTGGTACAATCTCTAGACATCTGATTAGGTACAGGATGGATAAGAATTATCGTGTATGGGTTTTACATGTACGGATCCGGTGGTGAAGCCAGTGATTGAAGAAGAAAACATTGAGGCTGAAGGGCTTGGGATGGGGAATTTTGATGCTTCTTATGGAGTGCATGAAGTAGTTGCAGGTGATTTGAATGAGGATGAAGAAAATCATATGGGGGATTTTGAACCACCACCTGTTCTTGAACCTGATTTTGGGAAGAGGTACAACGAATATAAGAATATGGCAAAACAAAAGCTATACCCTTCATGGGAGGCTCCTGTTACTACACTTTCGACAATTGTTGACCTTCATAACTTGAAATAGAAATATGGTTGGTCGGGAGCTAGTGTGTCTACATTTTTGTCCCTTTTGAAGATATGGTTCCCAGGAGGAATCACTTTGCCATCAAAGTACCCTGTAATGAAAGCAATACTGAAAGATCTAGGAATTAAAGCCACAAGTATCGATGCATGTGAGAACAATTATATGTTATACTGGCAAGATGATGCTAAGTTAAAGAAATGTCGTCAATGTAAAACACCCAGATACAAAGTGAAAGAAGGAAAGATGGGTAAGAAAGAAACAAAAGAGCCGAATAAAGTTTTGAGACATTTTCCTATGATTCCAAGGCTCAAGAGGTTGTACAATATCCCATGGATAGCTAACGAAATGACATGGCATGACCGAGCTACACCTTCTTGGGATCATATGCGACATCTTATGTACTCAATCTAGTGGAAAACATGTAAACTTAGCGGGCTGCATAACACATGGTTATAAAGTATGTCCGATTTGTTCAGATAACACTCAATCGATATATCTTGAGCATGCAAAGAAGATTGTTTACACAAACTATCACCCTTTTCTTCCGTTGGGTCACCCATTTCGATCAGGCAAATACTTGGGACTTAAGATTGAAGAGTTGAACATTGCTCCACTAAGGTTAAGTGGACAAAATGTTATGCAACAGGTGAGTCATATCAAGTATAAGCCGGGTAAAATCCCAACAGGTAGCAAAAAAACACATCTGATGTGAATTTGGATGATAGTGTAGATGATAAAGATGTTCAAGTTACAGAGGCTTGGTATAAAAGGTCTATTTTTTGGGATATGCCCTATTGGCCCACTCAGAAATCCCGACATGTTGTTGATGTGATGCATACTGAGAAAAATGTTGCGGAACTTCTACTAAATTACATCCTAGACAAGAAAGACTAGTCAAAAGATACAGTAGGTGCGCGAGAAGATATGAGGAAGATGCGAATTCATAGTGGTCAGTGGATGCAATCGGACCCAGTCACAGGGAAACCAATAAAACCGAAGGCTCCAATTGTCTTACCTAAAGACGAGAAGTTAAACTTTTGCAAAATTTTGAAGGACTTGAAGCTTCCTTCTGGTTTCTCATCAAATCTGAGCAACATTATCACTTTAAATCCACCTGGTTTGCTCGTAATGAAATGACATGTGCCATTATATGTTATTTGCTACCTGTATTGCTTCAACATACTTTTCCTAATCATCGTGGCTTGCGAAGAGCTATTCATCAGATAAGCTTATTCTTCAACTTGTTGTGCTCTAAAGTTTTAGTTCGACAACATATCTAAGAGGCCAAGTACATGGTTGCAGAAGCATTGTGCGTGCCTGAAAAATACTTTCCACCATCGGTTTTTGATATTAGCATCCACCTCATGGTGCATTTGGATGATGAAGTGCTACTTTATGGAACTGTGCATCAAAGGTGGATGTTTCCATTTGAACGGTATGTAAATTAATTTTACCTTAATATCTTCTCTAGCTTTTTCTTTAATTGGATTTAACAATTTGAAAGTGTATACTTAAATTTCTTATTGTAATAGGGCGATGAAAGAGTGTAAAAATATTCCAAACTAACAAATTTCATTGTAATAGGGCGATGGTAGAGGAAAAGTGGTTGCAAAGTCAGAAATGCAAATACAAATAAATTTCATTGTCTGGTTATATAACAAGGTATTGTTTAATTCATCCATTAGTTAAATAGGAAATATGAAGTTAGTAATAATAGCTTTCTAACTATCGTCTTTTTACAGTTATTGGCTGCAAGCGACACCAAGAGTGACTTATGGCGATTAGTTGAAAGACCATTGCACCAAGCTAAAACATATAGAAAGTACTGCATCAATGGTCTTGTTTTTTCTACTAGGTCGCATGACGAAACAATTGCCACACAAGATAGTGGTGTTTGCATGGAGGCAATCACTTCGTTTACATCAGGTAGGAAAGACAAAAATCCAGTAGATGCATCGACAAAGTGGTATGGGGTTATTGAACAAATATTAGAGCTGGACTATACAGACTTTCAACAAGTAGGCTTTTATTGCATTTGGATGAGGGTGGAGGACAAGACCAATGGTTGCAAGCTTTGTCAAGACTCTAATTTGGTCTTGGTTAATCTTAATAAGATGAAAAGTGTAGATTAGTACTTTGATGAGCCGATCATTTCGCTTCCGAAGCTAGTCAAGTGTTTTACTCGAAGGACTTGAAAAATCCTAATTGGTCGGTAGTCACCCATTCACCAAGGCAATTGATGTGTGGAGGTGACTCACTAGATGTACCAACTGTTTTCCAATCTACCCTTGAGGACTAACCTAATTTGAAGCCTTTGATGAAGTGTTTACAGTCTTAATATGTATGTTATTGTGTATATTATTATTATTATTCATTTTGTTTGTTATGTATCTCTCTGGGGTTTATTAAATTGGTGGTATGTGTGATAAGGTAATGAAAAACTTTTGTTTGTATTGAATTGTGTATATACTTTTATTTATTCTTCTTTCTCACCTTTCATGATTATATTTTTCAATACCAGACTACTAATAGACTATTTTGCAATATATGTTAGGATTTCATTTGAAATGGTATTAGGTCAACCACATCCTAGTGCATCTCAACCTTCTGGCTCAGATGCATCTCAGCCTAGTGCATCTCAACCTTCTGGCTCACATGCATCTCAACCTTCAGGCAACATGCAAGAATCAGAAAATGTAAGGAAATTACCTATATTGATTGATATTGATGGTGTTGTCGTTGATCATAATGCCACCAGATGGAATACTCGTGCTGGTAGTCTCATTCGAGCTCGTATCCCAGTTAGTTACACTAATTCTAGGCTTGTACATCCTGACTTCAAGGATAAGGTTTGGAATGCCTTAATGGTAAGATTTACCTTTGAGTTTTTTTAATGCATACTAGACATTTCGAGTTCTAGCTTCATTCACATTACTATATAACTTGTGTTTTACAGCGTGAATTTGAAGTTACAAATGTCGACCAAGCACTAGCTCGTTCACATGCAGAAAAAAACTTTTGTACTAAGTTTAGATATGGAAAATGGGCCTTGAGAAAAGATATATTAAGTAAGTTTGAGACCTTGGAAGAATAAATTGCTGCATGCCTGGCTAGCATTGATCCAAATCATTGGGAACAGTTTGTACTATATTAGAAAACTCCTGCAGTGATGGCAAGAAATGCGAAGAATGGTGAGAGTATAAAACTGAATGATTCTCGACATACACTTGGGCGTGATATGTATGCCAACATGTTGCATAAAATGGTAGGTGTCTTTCCATAAACTTTTAAATTTTGATCACGATATGCTAACAATTATTTACCAATGTACATGTAGAATAAAGAAAATCCTGACAAGATACACGGACGGGTATACAGCTGGAAAGCAAGACATGAATGTCGTAATGGAACTATTTTGGAGAGCGCTCGAGCCCGTTATGTGAGTTTGCATTTCACTTGAGTTCCAACTATAATTTTGTTAAGTCTTTGGCATAGTATTTCCCTTTGTAAATGATGCACGAACTAGTGTGCAGGCTGTTAGTTCGTTACTTTGTTATTATAGACAATTTTTTCTCAACAGATTTACCTTAAAGTTTGTACTAACTTCTTAGTTTTGAACTAATTTCCATGGAAAACACTATAGGAATTTGTGGAGGCTGCTCAAAAGAAAAGAAAAAATGCAACTTCAAGTGGAGAGGGTAGTGCAACTCATCTTGATTTTGATAATGACAAATTGACCGAAGTCTTAGGAGCAGACAAAAGGAATAGGACTCATGGAATCAGCTCTAACCACTCTAAGAAGCAATTAAAACGTACAAGTATTGTGAAGGTGATGTTAGCACAAGCAAGGTCTTCATCAAATTCTGAATTTAAGGGTGAAATGAGTGAGATGATGTCCTCCATAGCTAGAGTTGAGGGTGTGATGATGGTGAGTTTGCCTTAAATATAAAACTTATTGCTTTCATCATATATATAAATCATAGTTTTGTCATTCATTTTGTCATAATATGCTTAAGCTTGTAACCAACAATGGAATGTCGAATAGTCAACCGCCGCGTGGGGATACAACACCCAGAACCGATGTTGGTTCCAACTCAGTTCGCCGTTCATCTTAATATAATTTAATGAATATGTTTGAACATGTGAACCCTCCTGCAAACCCTCCTGCTGAAATGTTGAGTCCACCTCTTAAGGTTACCCTATTAGGTAGAGATGGTGTTTCGGTTGCTAGGGGATATGTTATGATAACCATCGCCAATATTTTCCATGGCAGAGTCGTCCTTGGAGGGGAGAAAAAGATCTACATCCAGGAAGTCTTGGTTCCCAATGCTCCTATTTATGATGGACCTTAATTTGGCTGCTCGGACCTTAGTGATTTTGTTGAAGGGGGGACTTTGATTTGGCTTGAATCAAAGTTGCAGTATGAGTAATCTATTGTGTGTGATATGCAAACTTCATCTATTTTGGTTTTTTGAGTATGTTTTTTGTAAGTAATGGTACGAGCCTTTTGCAAGATGTAAGAATGACATAATGAACTTGTGCACTATAGCTTGTTATGATGGTATGATGGCTAGATGGTTTATAAGAATGTTTATTGTCTGAATGTTATATTAAGAAAGTTTTTTTTGTTTTTTGCCGGTTGAAGAGATAACAACCCTGTTTTTAACTTTGCCAGTGCAAAGTAATGAAAGACTTTGCATTGCCGATCCCAAGCTCGGATAAAGGTGGAGGGAGAATGGTGGACAGTTCTGCGATTATGCTCTGTTGGTTGATGCACTATTCCGTGGTTACAATGCCATTGTTCTTGCTTACGGCCAGGCATAGTTTTTTTTTTTTTTGAGTTTGTAGCTTGTGCTATTTATTAATTTGTATGATATTAAAATGTTGTTTTGCGTTTGGGTGTCTGGATTAGACTTGTTCTGGAAAGACTTACACTATGGGAACCAATTATACGGGAGAGGCGCAGTGGTGGGATTATTCCAAACGTGATAGATGGAGACTATATTTTCGAGGATTGGAGGTATGAAAGGCAATGTTGAGTTTCTAATCAGAGTGGCATTCATTGAGGTAAACCATTTGCACTTTCTCTTTATAGCGAGCTGGTTTGACATTTGAAATACAACTTTTGAAGCTGTGTTGTTGACTGTGTTTTTCGTAGTTGAATTTTTGTTTTTATTTGTTTTTGTGTTAAAGATTTTTAAAGAAGAAGTATTTGATTTGCCTGAAGTCTCTGCAACAAAGGCAGCTGCACCTGTCAGAAATCCAATACAAATAAGAGAAACAGAAGTTAGAACAAAGGAGGAGATGGATGCATATCTATCTAGGGGCTCTTTATCCCGTGCTACTTGGAAGTACTAACATGAACATCCAATCAAGGTATTAGTCTTATGTTCCCCCTCCCACAATATCTTCCTATTCTTATTTTTAATAAACAGGTTCATATTCCCCACACACCCAGATTTGTTCTATCTATATTTTACTAAACAGGTGGGCGTACCCCTGGCCTCCATGTGAGGCTTTCTATATGCATATATCCAAGCCGAAAGTGATGTTTCCAACTCTTCAGACACACTTTTTGCTTACAAAAATGGATATTATTTCTTGGTCATCCTTGTTTCTTGCAGTTTCGTCATCTTTCATACATCCAAATCCTAATTCCAAATCTAGTTTAAGAAGTAGGAAAAAGGATTTGGGTTTGATTATGGCAGTGGGTTCAAAGGAGGAGACTGGGTCTTCGAATACGACAAGAGTAAAGGTGGTTCAGGGAAAACTACTTCCGCTGTTCTTACAGCCCAGGAATAGTTGCCTTGTCCCTTGAATTTAAGTATCAGAATCTCAATTTAGAATATATTTTGTTTTCCCTTTTTTGGTCATTTGGATAGCTGAAAACAGTCTTATTTGTTGAATTAACAGGTTTGTCTTTTTCTTTCATTATATGATGCCTTGTTTTATGCAAATGCTGGTCTCAAGATGTGCTTAGTAACTCACTCTCAAGACCCTACTGTTGAATATCTCATGGGTTGTAAGATTGGTACCTCTCCTACTGTATGCAAAAGTAACCTCTCGACTGTTAGGCTGGAGACCACTAAAGTGTGTGTGCTACTTCCTTTCTTCCTATTTTATTCAGTTTAAAAGTTACATTTCCATCAATAGGACTCAGTACGGACTAATATATGTGCAGATGCTACTTGGACCTCTTAACCAACTGAAGCAAGCAGATACTAGGCTTAAATTGACCCAAGGTGTTCTTGAAAGGGTAGGTACGTAATGATCTCATTTTATTATATGAAACTAACATCTGTCAAAAGTCAAGTTAGCCTTGATTAGTCCCTTTTGTATGTATTGTTTTGCTTACACCCCTTTACTCTATAATTATTTGCTTATTTGATTGGATCTCACTTTATTTACTCTATAAAGTTGCACATGATTTACTCTATAATTATAGGCTTTGTACTATGCAACTGATCCATTGAAGCACAGTTTAGTTTCTAAATATCCTGATTTTGAAGCTTATAAAGTCGATTTACCGCCATGGTCAGCACTTCCAACAAAGAGAGATGGAGAGAATTTGTTGTAAAAATCTGAAGTTAAGTTTTTAAATCAAGTGCAAGGGCCAAAAAGCATTGCTCTCAATTCGCTTGGTCGTGGACCATATACTGGAATAGCTAATGGTTGTGTCATTTTTTTGAATGGTGAGTAAGGATGTATCAATTTTAATGATTTAATTATGACTAGCGGAGATTGCACCTAGAACAATTATTATTCTGTCTCAAGTGATTCTGTAGGTCATTGAGTAGTTGCTACTTCCCATTGAAGTGAAACTTCGCAATAGATTTCTATGTGGAGTTGCTCTCAGTTTTGTGACCATTTTCGTTTCCATGGTGTACAAGATGACTCATATCTGGAGAGCTACATCAGCACCATTGGAGTTGATTTTGTAAGCAGTTGTTACTTATGTAGATATTATTATTTTTTCATTTTTTCTTCAATGAATGTGCATTAACAGTATTGCTTTACTTGTCCTTATGTAGAAAATTCGCACTGTTGAGCAGGATGGAAAGACCATTAAACTTCATATTGTAAGTTATTTTTGTTAACTTTAAAATGAATAATCTTGTGATAACTGCATCGATGGATATAAGACTATTCACATTCAAGGTCTGCCTTTGACGTCCAAATGGTGACATACATCAGATGGGAATATAAGTGGATTTCAGTTCTTTGGGGTATCCTTGGAGAATAGGAAGTGCTTGATTGGGTGGGGTACCATTCTGCGATTCAAGGGTATTCTGTATTGATGGTCAGTTATTTTTGAAGAAATAAATGGGAAAACCTTTGGAGGGTTTGATAATTAGTTCAGAGGTTTTATTATTTGCTAAATATGGCGTCTTAACATTTATCTCATTTTACATCTAATTATCACTCTTCCTGAAAAGATCTATCTCCATGACAAAAAAGAAAGAGAGATGATTGGCAGTCTCTCAGGCCACTGCTATGGCAAGAGGTGTCCTAATTGTGATTTTCATGTCTTAATTTGCATATCTATTCTTAACATCTGTTATTTAATTTTTCATTTTTATGGGTATTCAATGACACAAAATTGTGGATGCCATTCATTTTTTGTAAGTTTAGCTGGTCTCGCTACAAAATATGAGAATTTTTTTTTTATCAGCAACCCATCAGCAACGGTTTATAACCGTTACAAATGACTTCTAAATTATTTTTTAAAAAAATTAACTAACAACTTTGCAATGATTAAGAACCGCTGGTAATATTTTTAACAAATTACTAACGCTTAAAAAGCGTTTGTGAAATTAAAAAACCGTTGCAAAGGTTTTAAATTTGTGTACGAAATAGTTATAAAAAGCATTACAAATCATTATTGCAGTAGTTAATAAGCTTTGGAAATTTCTGTTTGCAACGGTTAATAACCGCTGGAAATTTCTATTTGCAACGCTTATTAACCGTTGCAAAAATTTCCAACACTTTACCCACACCATATTTGCAACGCTTAAAAAGCGTTGCGAAAATTATTAGCAACAGTTTTTTGCTGTTGCAAATAGCCTATTATGGTGTAGTGCGCGCCAGCGGTTTTCATGATCGGTGGTCTCATTGCTGGAGGTGTTTGTAATCATGTGGATTATCTTTTTTTTTTCCTAATCGGAGGAGTGCTGTCGTCTGTTTTGCCTTGACCGACCTGGAGATTTAGATCATCGGCTGTTCTGCTTCTGCTCCTTCTGTGTGCAGGTCGTTAATGACTACAACTCCTGCTTTTGTTGTGGTTGGCATTTAGTTTATGCCTGAGGTCATTTTCTGGCAGGAATTCTTTGAGTTTTCTCTCTTCGACTAAGTTTTGGAGGTAATGCTTGAGGCTCCAACATTCGTCTGTGCCATGATGGTAGAGTTTGTGGAAGTGGCAGTATGGGCATCCTGGGATTTCTATGACCTTGTTGATGTGTGGCTTGAAGTAAGGGACTGTCTTTATCTTCTTCAGGATGTGGCATGGCATCCTGGAGAAGTTAGAGAATTCTCTCTTGGTGTAAGATGGCTTTTGGGAGTTGGTCCCCTTGTTGTTGCCTGAGTACTGCTTGCTTTCTTTGGGTCCCCATTTGTCGCTTCCTATAAAGACTTCTGTGCCTTTACGCTGGGCCATCCATTATTCGTACTTCATGTACTTGTCCACTCTGTGGTACAGGTTGTCTAGTCATTCTGGCTTATTACGCATGAGAGACCCTGCTAGTTCACAATCGTTTAGGAGGGCATTGGTGAATGCCGAGGTTGCAAAGTTATATTTGAGGATTGGCTCCATTGATAGCAATTCCTTTTTGAAATGACCAAAGAAATCGTGAATAGTCTCGCCGTGTGCTTGGTTCAGCTGAAACAACGAGTCTAGGTCGGCTTGCTTCTTCCTGTTGTGGACGAATTCTGCTGTGAATGTCTCGGCCAGCTTGTGAAAGTTGTGGATTGAATCAAGTGCTAGTGTATAGAACCAATCTAATGCTCCGTCCTTTAGGCTAGCTGGGAAAAGTCTGCATCTCAAGTAGTCGAAATCTGGAGCATTGTAGAGTGTCAGGATTTGGCTGAAACGAGCTATGTGCTGACCTTGACATGAGCTGCCATCGTACATTGGGAACTTTGGCTGGATGAAATCATTGGGTGGTTGCTTGTCCCGAATCGCAGTGGTGAATGGTGACGCTCTGTAGGATTGGAGCATCTTTTGGACGATCTGGGCTGTGTTGGCCTTGTCAATTGATTTATCCAAGCGCTGAGCGAAGTCGTCAAGGCGTTGATTAGTGGTGGTTGTGAGTGCTGCTACGCCGTTATTATTAATGGCGTCAGGATCCATGTTGTTGGTGTTGGACGTTGTTTGTTCGTGAAGAGTTTTATTCTCTTGCTGAAGGGCTGTAAAAGAATCTTGGAGAGTCTTCATTTGATCGGCTAAAGCTTTGAGCTGTCCTTCCATGGTGGTTTTACCAAGTTTCGTGGACTTGAGAAAATTGTGTGAATGCTTTTTCTCAAGGAAATGAATCGGCAGACGGCGCCAATGTAGATGTATAGGTTTCTACCTATAACCTGATGTTGAGGTTGATTAGGAATGGCTGCACTCTTTCTTGGGATAAGAGTTGCCTACGTATCAAGTTTCTTGGGTGAACTTAATTGAATCAAGCCTTATGTAGTTCATCTTTCTCTACTGATAGGTGTTTGATCTGACTTTCCTTATTTGCTACAGGTCGATGTCAAGTGTAGATCCATATTTTCTGTTCTCTTGATGATACACCATTACTTCTGCTATTACAAAGTAAATGCCTCCTTCATTGGTGCGTTGACTGAGCTTCAGTATCGCCATAGATCATTTGTTTCCATGTATGGCTGCGCTGTATTTGATATTTAGGACAACCTGAGTTTGGGTTGTGGTTACGTCTTGGTGGAGTAGTACGACCTTGTGATTTACGAGCTATGCATATATAACCTGGTGTGTGGACACATGTGATGTAGTGATTGGTTTGAGAACGAAGGGTACTTACAAACAGTGAGTTTTCGAAGCCAAGGTTAGAACAATTTAGTTCCATATCCTGTGTGAATATAACCAAAAATCTCATCTGAATGATTATTGAGTGATGACACAAAGGATGTCCGGATAGAAAGACCACACGTCCACTTGCTTGATCACCACGCCATATCCTAAGAGAAAATTTAGGCCCTTTCTGGATCGATATAGCCAAATAAACGTTAAAAACCCAAAAAGATAGTTTTTTCTCTAGTTACCCCTCTTGAGCCTTCACCCTTTTCTTAAAGCCTTTTTATTCTTCACCAAAAATTCCTAACCCGTTACAACACACAATAAAAAGCTTACCCAGTTGACAAGTTAAGAACTGGATGGATATCAGAAAAAAAAGAAGAGAAGACCTTGTACAAAAATAGAATAGTTATTTGCGTCGAAAAGAAAAGAAAAAGAAGAGAAGAAAGAAAGACATATCAAACACCAAAAATCCAAAAAAATCAAAGGAGTCAAAAATCAAATCTCCCAAAAGTTCAAAATCAAAAGGAGACGATATCAAAAACAAAAGCAAAATGAAACAAAAGCAAAGTTATAACTCCTAAAAATTCAAAATCATATGGAGTCGCAAAGCCAAAGGGCTAAAAGAATGTATCACAATTCGGAAGCAAAAAAACAAAATGAGGTTCTTCTCTGGTTACAAGTATCTTGAAGACCCAGTTTCTCAACTTATCAGATTTTGTTTTTCCCTTCCTTTTTCTTTCTAAACCATCACCCTAGCCCCGTAACTCCTAATAAAAGACTTCTAGCTTAATTAGGAATAGGATGATGTGATAGTAAGTAGCAAGCTTGATCAATCGACCCCAATTTCTTTGGACATCATTTGAGTATGCGAGGAATATAAGTGCCCACTGCACTTGAGAGAATGAACCTTGAGTGAATCTATCAGAGAGTTGTGATTGCAACACACCCCTTTGAGAACCCACCTTAAGGAAGCTCTCTAAAAGTCTCGGAAACAACTCTGCTTTTGCATTTCATTGCTCATATTTTGCACATTTATCTTTAGATAATTAAATTATTGTACATATGTTATTCTAAGTTCAAAGGAGCTTGTCCTTATTCCCCATTAATGAGATGTATGGACTTCTAAGAATAAATAAGGAAACAAGACCCTTTGTACTAAATAGAAGAAGTTTGTGAGTACTTTCACTGGAAAACTCCCACGAGGCTTAAAGCTCGCCCACTAGAGAACTCCTAGTGGTTTAAGGCCTTGTTGCATATGATCAATGCAATCGCACTCTGCGAAACGAGATTAGTATAACTTATAATAAATCACTCATTTGTTATCTTAGTTTTTTCTCTCATCCTTGCTTGAGGACAAACAAGATGCTATTTGGGGGTGGTGATTAGCTCCCAAATGTGCATTTTATTATCCTTATATTAATGCATTATAGCCCTTCTTACGCTTAATAAAAAGGCAACTCATAGCTTTTATTGCTTTTTTCAGGTTACAAATAATTTCATACCACTTATCATAAAAGCTGTGTTTTAGCACCTAAAGGAGCCTTAATTACGCTTATTATGAAGACCAGAAGCTGCTACGAAAAAGTGCTAAAAAAGTCAAAGTTAACGGTCAAAGTCAAAAGTCACAGTCAATGGTCAAAGCCCTCAACTCAGAAGACCAGAGATGGAGGCCCTTATCTCAAAATATGGCATTCTCAAAAACTTACCTTGGTCAAGAAGCAAAAGCAAAAGAAAAAGCATAAAGTGAAGTGTGAGGTGTCTTAAAAGTAATGGAGAAGGGAAAATCCATAAAAAGACTAAAGTAGTGGTATACAAACTAAAAGTGAAGGAGAGAGAATTCATCCATTACATTTAGGGTCCAAACCATTTGGTTTGTAGGAGTAGAGAATGAACCTAGACTTAATCTAGTGTCTTGTAGGATTTAATTTCTAGTCTTTTACATTTTTAAGTCTTTATATACTTTATTGTTCTTCATTTCTTTCATTTCAATCTTATTATTTTGCTTTATTTTAATCAGTCAATCAATCTTTGTTGTTGTTCTTTGTTTTAATACATCATTTCAATCACTTTCTTCCAATGTTTTCATGTAATTTAAATCTTCAAACAACTTAAGTTTTCATGTTCTTCATTAGCTAAAAATTAAACAAATTCTAAACTAAGAGTCTACCTTCCATCTTCTTCAACTCCCACATTCAAACTCTAAACAATCTAGGATGAATCACATTCAAATCAACTTTGAAGATACTTCTCAATCTACAACTTCACATATGCAGGGAGATTACAACTTATTAAAGTAGTGCTCAACAATCTAAGCATCTACTGGCTTTCATCTTACATATTACCACAAAGAGTGGTTGAAGAGATAGACAGACAATGCAGGAACTTCTTGTGAAAAGGACCAGATGGAGACACATCACATGCTCTTATAAGTTGGGAGAACATATGTTATCCTTTTGAAGAAGGGGGGCTTGGAGTTAGAGGATTGGAAATAACAAATCATGCAGCAAACTTAAGACACATTTGGAACATTGTAAGAGGTAATTAGAATGCACTGTGGGTTAAATGGGTGAAAACAAACTTAATGAAAGGAAGAAATTTTTGGAGTCTAAAAACTCCAAATGACTGCTCGTGGAGTTGGAGGAATATATTGAAAGACAGAGTGGAAGCAAAAAGGATTGTTGTTCATCTTATTGGGAATGGAGAGATCGATACAAGTTTATGGGATGATCCTTGGCATCCTACAGGGATTATTCGAGAGAAATTTCCGGCAGTGTTCAAGTATGACTCAGTGTGCAACAGAGAAGCAAGAGTGGCTAGAATTGTAGAGGATGGACAATGGAAAATTCCTAATCAATTTTGAATTCATTTTGTGGAATTGATTCAAGGAATGGAAAACGATGTGAAGATGCAATCTGGAAAAGATGAAGTGGTTTGGTCTGTAACAATAGGAGGGGAGTACCAGCTGAAGGAAGCCTACCACAACATGAGGCAAACAAAATAGAAGACAAATTGGCATTGCATGGTCTGGTTTGCGAATAGAATACCAAGATTCTCGTTCATAACTTGGTTGGTGTTAAGTGATAGGCTGAAAACTTTACAGAGATTAAAGGAGTGGAATGTGGTAACTAGCGATACTTGTGTATTATGCAACAGTGGAGTGGAAACGGAAGAGCATCTGTTTTTTCATTGTACATATAGTCAAGAAATATGGAGAAGGCTACTGAAGAAAGGAGGTTATAGCATAACAAGGAAATAAATGTGGAAGCAAGAAATAGAGTGGATTCAATCTAAAACATCAGGAAAGGGTGGGTATCAGGATATGCTGAGGTTAATGTATATAGGGTTCATTTACTGGACATGGAAAGAGAGGAATTCAAGGAGTTTCGATCATATAAGTTTTTAGATACAAGATGCAGAGCAAGTAAAAGAGTTGATACTGAAGGATGTGAAAACGAAACTGAATGCAATCACAGTCAGAATGGAAGAGTAGAAAGAGAGAGTGAGGTTCCAGCAGCTGTGGAATAAAATCCCACAGTTAGAGGCCCATAAGCAAATCAAGTGCAAATGGGAAAAGGCAGAGCAAGGCAACTATTCACTGAATACAGATGGAAGTGTTCAAGGAGAGCGAGGACAATGGGCAGCAGTGATTTGCGATAATGTGATAGAAGTAAAGGCAGCGCATGGAGTCTCACAGTATAACACAGTTGCTCTGGTGGAGCTGAAAGGACTTGAGCAGGGAATAAGGCTAGCATTGAAACACAACATAAGAAGAATAGAAGGCCAAACGGACTCACAGAATGTAGTGGCTTCATCAGAAAGAACAAGTACCAATGGCGAGCAAAGAGACTGATTGGTAGCATACAAGACATGAAGACAGTCTGTTTTTTTTCTCTTTAAAGTTTATTTTTAAAGAAGAGAAGTAAAGAAGTTAGCAGATGCACTAGCTGCAAAGTGCCCTAATGTAAGATATATAGAAATTATATCTAGCTCCTTTGCAGAGGATATTAAAAAAATTGCATATGAAGATACACTAGGGAGAGAGTATGTGAGAATGCAATGAACAAGCTGTTTTTTTTTTTTTTTTTTTTTTTTTTTTTTTTATTTATTTATTTATTATTATTATTAATAAGAGGGGTAGGAGACCTCGTTAACAACCTCGCTAACCAACCAACCAAAAAAATAAATAAAAAATAGTCCTACGTGGAGGTGAAAAATTGCTGCTTGCATTGGGAATGCTCTTAAAGTCACGTTAAGAAGTCACCTAGAATTGGCAACACTAATGACTAAACTAGTCTAACATGCAAGTACCTCTCTATGAAATTTTATTTTCCTACATATACAGTTTTTTTTTTTTCTTCGTCACATTATTCACATCTCCTTTTCTCATCAACATGAAGAAGTTGGTTTGTGACTTTGTGGGGCATTGTTTATCCATTTATTAAAATTTTGTGCCTAATAAAGCTAATTATGTGACTCAAATAATTTCTAATTGCCGAATTTTATATCCATCACATTCATTATATACAGAAACGCTGCCAACTCGTTTCTTTTTGGTAAAACAACATGAAAAAACAGCTAAAAAGGGTAATGGACTAACCCAAAAAGTGCATTTGGGGTAACAAACTTGTTTTTCTCGTCAATTAGGGTAATCCGTCAATTTACCGTCTGAAAGCAGCTTATGTGGCATTGATTTTCACATGTGTAAAATGATTTCAAATAATTAATCACCCAAAACAAATAATTTACACCTCATTTTTCTGTTTGTATGTGAGAAACCAGTACGTGTCGAAGAATTGAATACAAAACTCATCTTCATCTTCTTTCTGCTATTTTATTTCCTGGTTTTCCCCCATGTTTTTTCTTTACTCAAAAAATCATCGATTTCTCACAAAAGTCTTGCCAATATTCCTCATTCTTTCCAGAAAAGACAAACCACATATCTCTCCAGACACAAATAAGTAATTCGTCAACCATCTTCTCGGGAAACTTCAAATTTCATGACGAAGTAGCGGTTAAAATTAAAACAGATAGAAAAAGCCTATCATAAATGAGATTCAGTTTCTCCATTTTCCTACTCGAATTGACAGCTCGAACTCATAACTTGAAAGTGAGATTCAAAAATTCAATCTTCAAATTTAAATTTAACGAAGATAAGACGTAATTAGATCTATTTTACATTACTTACTAGAACCCTTTCCAATATTTCAAACAAGGAGCTTGAATTTAATTTGAAGTTCAACAAGGTTTTTTTTATTTTGGGGGTGGGGGAGAAGGTCACTGGTTTACAAGGTTGAAGAACGAAAATGAACCCACGTGCTCTCCTCATGCCTTTCTCCACTTGTCATATATGAGGGAATCCATTTTTGCTGCAATTTTTGTTGTAATAGTGGTTAGACAATCGAACCGAACAAAAGGACAGACGAAGAATGGACCAAAGTACAAAATATCGCGATATATCGTGATAAATATCGAGATTTTAGAGATGGGTATATAAATATCGCGATATTAATTAGGATAGATACCAGTGTAAGTATCGACGATATTTGAAGATATATCACGATATTTCGACGATATAACAAGTTTTTGTTTTAATCACGATATTTTCGGATATAATTGGGATTAATTGGTGGTGCTGGTGGCGAGGGAAGAAAGTGGAGAGTTATTGCAAACCGACGAACAAACTCTAATGGAAAGGAATTATGCTATGTTCAAAAACAATATCTCTTCTCTTACTTCCAAGTCTTCTTCTTCTACTCATATTTTCACTTGTTTGCACCTATTGTAATGGAGTTTCTCAGCAAACTCATCAGTTTGGATTCAAACATGAACAAGGTACAATCTTTTCCGTTTTTAAGAAAAAGGGTCTGCTTATTTTCTCATTTTGGACTTGTTTGCATTGTGCATTGTGTGTTTTAGTGTACTTTTTTGGTTTTTTAAACAGGTTTTATTGATGGGGAAGAGTATGTGATAATGTGAATTATTTTGAACCGATATCCGTGTTGACGTGTTGACGTTTTCGCCTAGAAATTATGAGTATTCACTTGTTGTGGATGATAGTGAGAGTGGGTTTTCTGGAGGGGGTGGTGTTGCGAAAGATTCGATGCTTAGTTTGGGACCTCGGATAAGTATATGTTCGGAACTGTACTGGTGGTCTCGTGTGTTTGAATTGGAGTATGGAAGTAATTGTGATGCTACTAAGAATTGTAGTCTTGTTGCTAGTAGCATTGGGGATTTACCTGAATTCATGTCCTTTAGTGAACTTCAGTGTTCCGATGAGCAAAGGTTGAGGTTGTTGATTCGATTTTCCAACACTAGCCATGCTGTGTATAGGGATGCCTTGGCTCCTAGCACAATGTTAGTTGGTGAAGGACATTGGAATGGAGATTATAATCCACTTCATATTGTTGCTTGTCGATTCTTAAATTATAGGGACTCTTTGGCCAACGCTTCCGTTGGGGATTGTTTGATCAGGTTGAGTGTGTGGTTCCCTGCTATCATGACTATTACAAACAGGAGTAGTGTTGTGGAGCAAATATGGAGTAACAAAACCTCTAATGAATCAGGTTATTTTGATAAAATTGTGTTCCAGAGTCCTGTGAATAGAATTTATCTGTCTCAGGTCTGAAGTATGAGTACACCAAGACTGGCGGGGTAGTGAAGTCTTGTGCAAAAGAAGACAGCAAAAAGGGAGTGATATACCCTTCTGGGTATTCATATGACATGAAGTTTGATATGAGAGTAAGAAACAGTAAAAGCGCACAGTCTTGGGGTTATTCAGTACCGCTGTCCGTGGGTGACCAGTTTTACGAGCAGGGTGTTCCTATCATCGAATTTGATGCAGTGACACCCGAGTCATCTGTTCAAGTGATTCACAAACACCCGAAGGGCCTTCTGAATGTCAGCTATAGCTTAAGCTTGGCACCTGATTACAATGTCGGTGGTGCACCTTTCTAAAAAAAACCTCCTTGATAAGTACACGTACTGATATTTCTGCAGAAGGCATCTATAATCCTGAAACTGGAAGCTTGTGTAAACATCAAATCTTCATTCGATGGATTATGAGATTCAAATCAACATACAGTTCCGGCCGTTAAATTCAAAGAGCTCATCGTATGTCAAGGGAACTATAGAAAGCACAAGAAGGCGGTTGGACCCATTTTACTTTGAGAAACTACAGTTGTTTGCAGTTTCCTTGTCCACAATTCAAGTTGTGGAATCTGTCTGGAGGGTGGATCTGGAGATCAGTATGGTTCTGATCTCTAATACACTTATCTGCATCTTTGTCGGGTTACAGGTCTTTTATGTGAAGAAGAATCCTGTTTCCATCGATCTCTCTTGTGATGCTTGCCATTCTTACTCTAGGGCAGATGATCCCTTTGGTTTTGAACTTTGAGGCCTTGTTCAAGACAAACCATAACCGGCAAAATATCGTGATGGGTAGTGGTGGATGGCTCGAGGTGAATGAGGTGTTGGTGAGAGTAGTCACAATGGTTGTGTTTCTGTTGCAGTTTCGTTTTCTTCAGCTGACATGGTCCTCAAAATTGGGCGATGGAGACCAAAAAGGTTTGTTGCTCGCTGAAAAGAAAGCTCTATTTGTTTTGCTACCATTGTATCTAATTGGTGCTTTTGTAGCCGGGTTGCACTGGTGGATCAATCATAACGAGGCTCCTTGGAAATATGGAAGTATTTCTGTTTACCATGGGCATTCAATTTGGGTGGATCTAAGATAATATGCGGGGTTGCTTCGTGACGGTTTTCTGCTGCCTCAAATACTGCTTAATGTATTTTTGAACATAAAAGACAAAGCTCTTCGTCCTACATTCTATGTTGGAATAACTTCCGTCCACTTGTTGCCTCATGCATACGATCTTTATAGGTCTCACAGATATGCACCTCATCTTGATGCATCATATATCTATGCTAATGGTGGGGATTTTTTCTTGACTGAGTGGGTTGTTATTATCCCCTGTGGTGGTCTGCTGTTTGCGACTCTTATCTATTTGCAGCAGAGGTTTGGTGGTTGTTGCATTCTTCCGTCGAAATTTAAACAATCCACAACTTATGAGAAGGTACCAGTTGCTAGTGGTTAGTTATTGGCTTATTGCACAAGGAAACAGTTTAATAAACTTCACACTTTGTGTGAAAAAAATGGATTGGCTTTGTATTTATAATTTTGTATACTTCAAAAAGTTGCATGTATGACTACTGAATAAAACATATTTTCTCTTTGGCCTTCTTTGGAGAAGAATGAAATTGTTGTATGACTACTGAGTTCAATAATCTTCACCATTCTTTCTTAGATTTTCATTGGATTTTGTCAAAAACACAAACTTGCTGGAATTATTTTAGTTGATGATAGCATCTTAGGTTTTCTCTAATGGGCGTAACCTTTTGTTGTCTTTCTTGCCTTTTCTTAAATTCACTACTGGAATGCTTTTCCACTTTGTTCCAAGGTGTGTAGTGACAACGAAAGGATGTATGTTTTATTTTTCTTTCATTTATGTATTTATTTATTATTATTTTCTGTATTCCCTGTATTTACAACATAACTTGGATTAAATATTTGTAATATGTAGTCCTATTAACGCCTTGTAATATTTCTTTAATCCTGAGGCGTTACAACCAGTGTAGTAATTTGTGTGACTTTTTAAATATTTGAAATTTTGAATATGACTTTATAACGACATATAATCATCTTAAATATGTACAAAGAAAATATTAAAAGTATGACCACATTCAAAGAAAATCTAGATAATTTGTGGATATTTTAGCGATATTTGTCGATATATCATGATATATCCACGATATTTACAGTTAGCAATACCCACACACAGTTGAGGGATATTTTACGATATTTGTCGATATATCTTGATATATATACGATATTTGCAGATGCCCCAATGTAATATATCCACACAGAAGGGGATATATCCACGATACATATCCATAAATCAGTGGTCGATATTTTATCGTATCCTGATATTTTGTACTATGGAATGGACTATTAAGGCATGTGAATACACTGTTTTTAAGAAAGGATTTCGCCCCTGAGAAGGTGTAAAGGCTTCAATAATCTATTCTACTAGAACAACAACACAACTCTCTCTAGTGGCTAACTAAGGCTTGAATTGGTGATTACAAGCCTTTATATAGAGATTCAAGTCACTCACAAAGAGTTAACTAACCAATGTGGAACTAAAACAATAATATATATAGACTACAAAATTGATTTCCAATAGTTTACCAACCAATGTGGGACTATCACACAAAATACGAGAGAAAGAACACACTTGTTCATCTTCTCAACCAAGCTCACATAAGTAATTTGAAATATCAAAAGGAGAATTCCAACAATCCCTGACTATTTCAAAATACTTATAGTCCCCCACTATTTTGGAATAGGATATGACAAAATGGTTAATGAAGTGTCAAAGATAATCGAAATTGCAGTGCATAAAATACTGGTGCCTTACGGGCTTGGACCAGTCGCAGGGCAACAAATCATATCTCACGTGAAAATGGTAGAATAAAATCTTTGAACCAACATTCCCTTGTAGCGAGATAGAGGACATGCACCCACACTGCTCTTTCATTGTATTGCTTGTTATGCGGTGTTGCGCTTTTTGGCCTTGTGCTACCTGTGCTACATAAATGCTCTAGAATATTTGCCCAAATATCTATAAGAACCGACCCAATTCTACATTCACATGGGTGGATTTCCATCAGGTGTACATGCATTGCAGTTTAAATACACCACCTCATTAAAATATGGGCTATGGAATCCATTAAGATATGAGTTAAAGAACTCATCCTTATTCACAACAATTCTACTTATACAATATATACTATTGGACCATCTCGCCATAGGGTGGGACGTCTCATAAATAAATAAGACGATAGTACTACAGGATGACGAAGTGACTTGTTTTTCTCTTTTAACCTACTTTATGGGATCTCCAATCACATAGGTAGGGTTGCCGTCAGTGTCACCCTATATATGGGCATAAATCACATCCCCTCAACATATAACCACTTGCCTCCAAATAAGTGGTGCAGTCAGACATATGGCCAAACTAAGTCAGAGATAACATAATCTCTAGCAACTACTTGATTAAGTTATATCTCAAACTTATATGTTTTCTTTTCTAATTGCACATAATTTCTTTATGTCTTAGCTATTGTAATTAGACAGTTTCAAAGCGTATACACATCAGGAGGCTGTTTAGAGCTAATGGGAAGATTTGCCAAGAGGTTGCTAACCCACTCAACATTATCACATTCCTTTTCTAAGGCGATTAGCTTGGATGATATCGAAGACACTCAATTTCCACCACGGGTAAACATATCAACATTACCGGATCCAGTTTATAACATATTATCCTTCCAACAATGAAGGAAATTAATCTACGAAATATAAGTCCATAATTAATGTCTCTGCTATAATACTTGGATAATCTGACAATATACATCCAATATTCCTTATAAGGATAATGGGTTATCAACTCAGTATGCCATTAATATAGGTGATAACTAAGTCTTAATAGATGTAAAAATAGTGTTTAAACAGTACTAAAACATGCTAATCAATAATATAATAATACTCTCAATATCATAGAATAAAAGGAGTAGTCGTGTTCGATCCACTCTTGCTTGCACGTACTTCACATGAATCTAGACTAAACAAATGTTCACTAATGAGAGAGTAATATGAAATATGAAAACAATAAACTAATGCACGTACTTCACATGAATCTAGACTAAACAAATGTTCACTAATGAGAGAGTAATATGAAATATGAAAACAATAAACTAAGATGCTAAAACAGTGAATTAAAGATGAGAGAAACATATAGAGAAGGTAATAAATCCACCTAATGATTTTGTTTCATGTAAGAATCGACTTATTCATTGAAAAGAGATCGTCTTTAGGTTTTCACGCAACGATCCAACCTAAAGCCTCAAACTTTATCATCCATATCAATAATCTACATCTCTATAGTCATTATTACTAGCATGTAGGATTATTACAACCAAATCTTTCGACTTAATTATAACAATCCTTAGTTTAATTTATTATATGCTTATTTTGGAAGTCATGCAATAAACTAAACTCATTGAAAAACATACACAATTAAATAATTCTATTAAGCAATCTATTCTTCATTAGGCTTCATAATCACTCCCTTTAAGAGGGGGATTAGTCTAATATCATTGGATTGAAATTAACTAAACAATAGAATAAAGACATAATGTAAATAAGAATTGAATATATACTAAGCTTTTATTGATGGGGAATTAATGGAGGCTACACTACAAAATTTAACCCTAAATTATACTAACCTACTTTACACTTAAAGAAAGGGGGGAGAGAAGAGAACCTAATTATCACTAAACTAATGAGGGAGTAGACAAGTTAGGTTTAGCCTTAATCCTATTTATATAGGAGAGGGTTAGGATTACATTTTCGTTCATGAGCTAAAAAGGGGGACTTTGAGCCTCTAATGTGAGCCAAAAGTCCATTATGTTAAGTCTAAAGAGGCCACAACTGCTAGAAATTACTTTAGTGCCATTTTTGTCTACTTATATAGCTCTGATTGGGGCATAACTAGATCCATTAGAAAGCTTATTTCAAGCCGGTCGTTTTAAGATAAAGTAAACCCAATTCCAAGGCCCGAGTCCAAAGATACGCCCATTTGAAGTTATGTTGACTTTTCGATTCTTTTTCTACCCGAATTGACTTTGACTTTCCAGCTTTGACTGGGCTTGAAAATGCTTTTTCTTCTTGATTCTTGGGCTTTAAACATAGAACTCTTCTAGCAATCATCTTGACTCGTTTTCCATACAAAATGACATCTTTAAGCACATAAATAGCTTCAAGACCTGAAATATATAGAAACACGTAAACAGTACTAACTCTTATTTATTATAAACATAATTAGCCTAAATATAATACTATTAAAGGGTTTAAACTACACTTTTAGGTTTTTATTAGACCACCCCCAAACATCATTTTGCTTGTCCTCAATCAAAAATGAGAAATAAAAACAAATAAATAGCCAAAAATGTGGTCCTAACTAATCTCATTTCGCAGAGTGCGATTGCATTGACCATATATAATAAGGCCTTAAACCACTAGGAATTCCCTAGTGGACGAGTTATAGCCTCGTGAGAGTTTTCCAGAGAAGATACTCACAAACTTCATTTATACTACAACGACTAAGAAATAAAAGTAATTGTTTCCTAATTTTATCTCAGAATCTAGACATCTCACTAGCAATTAAATAAGGATCATCAATCTAACTCCAAAATTAATACATGCATAATAATCAAATCATTTTCAGATAAACAACTATACAATGGACTATGCTATAAAATGCAATACAGGTCTTTTTCTGAAACTTTTGGGTAGCGTGCCTAAGTAGGTTCTCACAAAGAATATGTCAAGACACATAATACTCTGATTTTTCCACTCAAGTTTGTTAACTCTAATATGTAGTAGGCACACATTTCAACACAATCTCAATAACAATCCAAGGAAGCTGAGGTCGATCAAACATATCTACCACTTACTATTTATCAGCTCCCAAATGTGCATTTTATTACCCTTATATTGCTGCATTATAACCTTTCTTACGCTTAACGAAAAAACAACTCATAGCTTTTATTGTCTTTTTTAGGTTATGGAGTATTTCAGTCCACTTATCAGAATAGCTGCATTTTAGTACCAAAAGGAGCTTTAATCACGCTTATTATGAAGACCGGAAGCTGATATGGAAAAGTGCTGAAAATGTCAAAGTGAATGATCAAAGTCAAAGCCTTCAACTCAGAAGACCAGAGATGGAGGCCCTTATCTCAAAATATGACGTTCTCCCAAAACCTACCTTAGTCAAGAAGAAATCAAAAAGCAAAAGCAAAAGTAAAGTATGAGGTGTCTCATTTATAATGGAAAAGGGCAAATCTGTAAAAGGCAAAAGTAGAGGGGTATATAATCCAAAAGTAAGGGAGAGAGAAAGCATCTATTATTTTAGGGTCCAAACCATTTGGTTTGTTTAATTTCTTGTTTAGCTTTCCAATTCAAGTCTTTTACTTTATTGTTTTTCATTTCCTTTTAATTAAAACTTGTTATTTTATTTTTTTCTTATTTCAATCCTCAATCTTATCTTGTTGTTCTTATTTCAATCTTCAATCAATCTTTCTTTCAATGTTTTTATGTAATTTCAATACCAATAACTAAAGCTTTAATGTTTTCATTAGCTTAAAACCAATTTAATCTATACCAAGAGTCTATCTTTCTTCTTCACAACTCCCACACTCAAACTCTAAATAATTTAGGATGAACCTCACTTCTTACAATACTCTTTGGAGTTACACACCACTAACTAAAACTTCAACTATCACACCAACCTATTCCTAATTGAGCTAGATGTCTTTATTAGGTTATACGGGGCGTAGGTGTAGGTTAAAGAAGAAAGAAAATGGATATTCAAAAAGACAAATCTGATATAATAGGGTCTTCAAAATATACAACTAGAGAAAACCTTGTTCTTACTTTGCTTCTACACTTTGTTTCCATCCTTAGCCCTTTGGCTTTTGGCTTTTAACTCTTTTGATTCTATTTTTTGGAGTTCTAATTTTTTTTATTTTATTTTTCTTTTCTTCGGATGGAAACTTTTTTTTCTTTTCTTTTTCTATTGAAGTAACTAACTAATTTTTGTTTACACATGTTTTTCTCTTATCTTTTCTTCACTCATCCTATTTCTCAGACTTATCCAGATAGGTAGGCTGATATTTTATTTATTTATTTTTAATTTTTAATTTTTTTTTTGTTTATTTGGGTAAAGGATTTGTGGTTTGTGAAAAAGCTAATGAAAAAGCTTAGTGTGGCGACTAGCGAAAAATATACTTAGGTCAGAATTTCTGGCTATATCGATCCAAAGAGGTTTTAAATTCTCACTTAGGATATGGTATGGTGATCAAGCAAGTGGATGTGTGATTTCTCTACTCGGAATTTATTTCTCCCTTGTATCATTACTCAGATATTTCATTTTTATGGGGTTTTAGGCTTGATGCTCACAGGATATGCATTAAGTACTCTAACCTAGGTCTCAGAAAAATACTGCCAAGTACAATTATAGTTGCTCATGCAAGTTGTTCATGATCAAAAAGAAGCAATGACTATTACCTACATATTAATCTAAGTTTCAAAAATTAAATCTTAATTCAAATACTACATGAGATTTCTAGACTAATATCATCATGGAGAAGGGAACAATACCATTATCACTAAGTGTATAGTATAAACTATTTTTATGATTTTTCTAATTTTATAAAGAAAAGTGTGTAATAAACAACCTAATATGTGCTTAAACATTTACAACATGTTTCTATACCACTCCCAAACAGAATCATACTTTGTCCCCAAAGTATGGAATGAAAATAAAGGATAGAGAGTACCATAGAAACGTGCTTGTAAATGGGAGCACCTGAAAAAGAAGGTTAATCTATACTAATATAAAGAAACAAAAACATACGGAATTCCTATATGAGTTCCTCCCATTATGGGGATAACATGAAATAATAAATAACGCTTGAGACATAAGCGGACTCTAACATAAATAAAATAATATCATACGTTTACAAATCAAACATACACATATCATGGCTCCTTTAGGATTAGCTTTCAAAATTATGTGAAATAGTGACATTTCACGAAATTAAGGTACCTAATTACATTATGCATCTCAATTAAATCAACAAGGCCCCTGAGTTCTATATTGCCATATTTATACATGCAATTTTATTATGTGAAGGTACAATGTGCTAAAATTAAATATACCACCCCCAAACAATTTGGGAGAAGGGAGTTCATGAAATAATTTAATAGCACAATTAAATTACGTAACTAACTAACCTAGAATTCAATATCATAATTTAATAGACTCGACTGGAGTAAATATGAAAGGCAAAGGGTGGTAAAAAGTTTTGAAATGAAATACCAAAATATGGCACCCCCAAACTAAATTTGGAAACTCTTTGTAAGTTTGAGAAATTTTATGGCCTACACTCCAAAAATGTGGTATGTTATAAAAAATTATATGGGTCTTTTAAAGTCAGATTCTCTAGACATAATGTGGGTCATTTTAAGTCAGATTCCCCAAGACGGTGCACACTCCCAAACACGCAAGAAACTGGGGTGGCACAAGATGGATGATGTGTGGTCAACTATAAACTAATAGTCAAAAAATTTGGGGGTCTAGCCATAAAAACATGATACTAAATGCACCCCCAAATAGAATGAAGTGGTATAATTGGAATAAATCATGTAGAAGAATGAATGAAAACTTATGCAACCTATCAAAGAGCATATACAAACTGATCATTCTAATTAGATGTGAAAACAGTAGTTCTAACATGCTAAAATCATCTTAATCAAGTTATAATTATACTATCCAAACATGTGTTGAAGAGGAGAGTAGCCGTGTTCGAACCACTCTTGCTTGTATGTATTTAACACGAATCTAGACTAAACAACTATTTCATTAATGAGAGATTAATATATGATTTGAAAACAATAGATAAGATTGCAAAAATTGTAGATTTAAATATTGGAAGATATAGAGAGGGGTAATTGATAAGAGTCTAAAATTGTAGTTTTAATCCACTAACAATAATACTTTTAGACCAATTATGCGAGTAATAAATAAGAGTTAATGCTAATTATGTGATTTTATGTATTTCAGGTATTGGAGTCGATTATGTATAGAAATGTGTCACTTTTGCGAGATAAAGGAGCAAAGGTTGGTTGCTAAAAAGTTCTATGACTAAATGCTAAGATTCAAGAAAAAAAAAGCCTTTTTAAAGCCTGGTCAAAGCTGAAAAGTCAAAGTCAACGCGGACAGAAATAGAACATAAAAGTCAATAGAACTTCCGCAGGCCGTATCTTTGGACTCAGACCTCGGAATTAGGCCTATTATATATCAAAACGATTGGCTTGGAAAGAGCTTTCTAATAGTCTTGTCTTTGATCCAATCAGATGAGTAAAAGTAGATGAAACGGCTATTGCAGTAATTTCCAATAGAGAAACCCTTTTTGGACTTAAGTAATTAGGTTTTGGGCTTGATTTAAAGGACCAAAACATGGCTCCAAAGCCCATGCACGAAATTGTAAACCAAGCCCTCTCCTATATAAAAAGGACTAAGGCATAACTCTCAAGTACTTAGGTTTTAACTCATATAACCCTTCCATAAGTTTTAAGTTAGTTAATTATTCACTATTTAGTTTTTCATTCTTAGACTCTCTTCTATTAGATTAATAAATCCAAGTTATTATTATTAAGATGTCCTCTTCTTATTCTTATTTTAATGATAGTCTAATGAATCTTAGCTAAACCTCCATTAAAGTGGTTTGATGAAGTTTTGATGAAGACTTGATGTGCTAGTGTAGAAATAGTTGTAGTAATCTATTCCACTCTAGAAGGTAGTTAATTTACCATGAGAATGGGTTTCAATTGCATCACATGCTAATTATTAGTTGTTAAAGATTACCATGAATAATTAGGGATTAAAAATACCCAACCTTCATGTGAATGCATAAAAATTAGGATTACAACAATTCTATATTACCATATTAAGAATAAATCAAGGTGGAATCAAATCTCCCTAATATCTCTATTCTTATTCACACTTTACAAACAATATGCCATAGTATAGTTTAGAACACTTCTATTAGTTATTTCTACATATTAGTTTAATTCAATTATTGCTCTCGCAGATATTGTAGGATTGTTAATCTAGAGAAATTATTACATCTACGAACTAGGAGTGGAACGAATTCTTTACTCCACCATATCGCAAGATAATCGAGAGTAGAAAACTTTGATCTAGAATAAATCACTTTTAGTTTAATTATTCTTAGCATAATTAGTTAAGAGTAAGTAAAACATTAGTTTTTATATTTATCAAATGGCGCTGCTGCCATCTTCGTTTTGTTATACTAGTTTCCCATAATGTTTATAATTCTACAAATATCCCATTTCACCCACCCACCCAACTGTTGGTTCTAACTGTGTTGGTTTTTTTTTTAGAAAATATTTTCACGACTTTGCACATAGAGCGCACCCGCGACCTTTTTACTCTTTCTTTAGAGCGCGCCCGCACCCGTGTTACTAGATTTTTTTTTTCGAACAGTACATAGAGCGCGCTCGCGCCCTTACTTACTCTACACTAGAGCATGCACGCGTCCCTCTAGAGAATAGCCCAATTTCACAGATTAGTCGCCGACTCTCGTTTTGTTCAAATTATTTTTACTATATAGTGTTTTCAACCTCTTAAATACATTGGGATTGCGTATACAAGACGCTATTAATAAGCAAAGCAAGGAGGCCTTTAGGTAATCTTTCTTTCACTCATCGTCTTTTCTGTTAGAGGATTTTTCATTCTAGCATATCAGGTTTGTTTGACTGCTATTAGTGGTTTGTATTCATATTGGCCTTAGCCTTGCATAAGATTAAGGTCCGGTAAGAGTAAACCATCTTCTGTTATTTATCGTAAACGTCAATGCACACGCCTATCTAGAATATCACACAATACACCTGCATTAATGGCTGAAGCAATAGAGACTCCTCTCTCTGACTTTTACAATGCCTTTAATAATAGCCCTAAGTCTTGCATCGTTCTTTCAGACCCAGTGGGGGATTTTCAAATTCTCCCGAATATATTTAATTTGTTACCGGTTTTTCATGGGTTAGACCATGAGAAACCTTATTAGCATATGCGTAGGATTGAACAAGTTCTTATCACATTTCATCATCCTACCATAGGTTCAGAACAAATTAAACTTAGGGTGTTTCCTTTCACCCTAGCCGATAAGGCAGCATCTTGGTTAACTGCCCAATCGCCTAATTCTGTGGACTCATGGGCCAACCTCGTTCAATTGTTTATGGAACAATTTTACCCACCGCTGAAGACAGATGAAATACTTCAAAAGATTCATTTCTTCCGCCAGAATCCTCATGAATCCTTTTCAGAGGCCTGGAATCATTTCACTTATCTTCTCATCGAGTGTCCATATCATAACCTTGCGAAAGACACGCTTGTTTGTACCTTTTTCAAAGAGCTTTTACATCACTGTAAAGAGGTTCTTGATATAAGGACTGGGGGTAGTTTCCTTAGTAAAGGTGCCTTCGAGGCTTATAGGTTTTTAGAAGATCAATCTAAGCATCAAAATAACTTGGGGTAATGACATTCCCTACTCCAATAATGTTTCTTCCACAGTTAAGGCTGCCAGTTTTTTTTAGGTTAAATGTCATCCCGAGCTTAAAACTCTAATTGAATCTCTCACTGAAATGGTAGAAGCCATTTCTATTCAACATAAGCCTACTCCTGTCATAAACATAAACACTCTTCCATGTAATTTTTGTTACAACCTTAAGCATACCGACTCCTATTGTCCTCTCCTCTATGAACAACCACCCGCACAGCTGGTTAATGTTTACTCCATAAATAGTGAACCTAACCTACCTTGGAGATCTCTCCAACTTCAGTTGGCGAAATAATCAACAAGTTATACCTCCGGGGTTTAATAATCAAAATGTTAGGCCAGTGAACAATTACAACCAAGCTCCACAGAGATAATGAAAAGGACAAGGTAATTATAATAATAATTATAATGCTAATAGGGGTATCGTTCCGGTTAATAACAACTATCGCAACCCACCCGTTAATAATCAACGTGAGATAGTTCTAGTCACACCACCTGTGGCCACTGCACCTTCACAACCGGATCATTTCGAAGCCTACATGCAGGCTAACCAACAGATTTTACAATCCATTAATCATTCTATACAACAGTTAACCCAAGAGAAAAACCAACCGAAAGGTGTGTTTCCAGGTCAAGCTATACCTAATCCTAAAATGCTAAACACAGTCTTCGAAGTAACCGGTAATACTAGTACTGAAAATATAAATGTAGGTCAGTTAAATGCCATCACTACTCTCCATTCGGGCAGAATGGTTGATAACGCTGTAACTATGCCAGTTATTACCCCACCAGTGGTCATTACACCTGATAATTTACTAGATACCAAAGTAGTAACTGAAGATCCTATTCCTGTACAGGTACCAGTTAAACCTTAACCATAGAGGAAAGCAGCTAAGGTTAAAACTCCTATTGATCCATATGCTAAATATAGAGAGAGCCCACCATTTCTCCAGAGACTAGCCATGTTATACATTGATACAAATTTTGGTGAGATTAGGGAAGCTTTTAAAAATATAACGATAAACCTACCTTTTCTTGATGCTATTAAAAAGTTACCACAACATGCTAAGTTTCTAAAAGAGTTGTGCACTACTAGGAGGAAAACAAATATACCAAAAGATGCCTTTTTAATTGAACAGTTTCCAACTCTATCTGAACATAATGGAATTGTTAAGTACAAGGACCCTGGTCGTCCTACTATCCAATGCACCTTGGGGGATACCCATACGGCGACTGCGTTATTAGACCTGGGGGTGAGTGTTAACTTACTCCCTTATTATCTATATAAACAAATAGGTATACAAGATATGCAACCAACTAAAATGATATTGCAATTAACTGACTGTTCTATTAAGTATCCTAAGGGTGTTGTTGAAAATGTGCTTGTTAAAGTTCCGGATTTTTACTACCTAGCAGACTTCGTTATCCTAGACACAGAAGTCGCTAACGACTCTGTTCCTATCATTTTAAGGCATCCTTTCTTGGCAACTACCAACACGCTCATTAACTGTCACGATGGTTCGATGTCCATGTCTTTTGGCCATCTTTCTGTTGAGGTTAATGTTTTCAAAATGATGAAAAAGTTATCCAATACGACTATAGATGAAGAAGTTAGCATGATCGAGAGCTTAGCTCAAGATTATTTCAACACAATGTTTCTTGAGAATCAGATGCACTTATTCCTTTCCTTCAGAACTTTCAATTTCAACGATGACTCCCTCAACGTAGATGAAATCGAGGAAGATTTCCTTCAACTATTTTGCAACTCTTCCTTGCCACCTTGCGAGTCCCCCCCTATCAACATCCATTCCCCACCTCATATCCTAATGTCACTCATTCACCTTCTATCACCAATATTCCCCACCTTCCACTTTTTCAAAGGAACCTTGAGTTTGTACTTGACCCTTTTGCTTCCCCTGAGCTTCATGACTATTTAAACCCTCCTGGTAAGGACATAATACCCAAGAAAGAGCCACCTGACATTTTCATTTTCAGATGTGTAATTATACCAACCCATGCCACCAATGAGTTTTGTGCTAAACCCACATTCTCATTTTTTCCATTCTTTCCTTTTAAAACTTATCCATATCCCACATATCTTCCATAACCATCCATTTTTTCACGATCATTCACTTGGCCACCCTTTCGTTGGAGAAAAAAGAGAAATTGCATACTAGGTTAGGTTCTAGATCTATCAGTATTCACTCTCATTTCGCTATGCCAAGTCATAGGAGATCTTGGTGCCTAATTCTATTTGGGGTTACAGTCCGTGTTAATTATTTATGGACAGACCCGCAACTCTTTAGATTGTTAACATATGGTAAACTGCATGTTAATACATGTTTTAAATAAAGTCTCGGGAATCTGACTTTAAAATACCCACATTTTAAAACCAATTTTCTAAACCCTGTTTTCAAAAATTTGTTTGGGGGTGGGGTGTTTGGTCTTTCCATTCTTAATCACTTAACTTCCTATGTTTATCCCTTCCTCATCTCATGGCTAGTTGTTTATTAGATTATTGTTGTTAGGACATTTCCTTATTTTTAGTAGAATAATTTTTATTCCGAGTTGTTAGTTAAGTAGTTAATATTGAATTCTGTATTTGGTTGTTATTTGAATTTCGAGTTAATTTAATTTTTGTCCGAGAATGCTTTCTATTTTTCATGAATCCCACCTTCCCGACTTGTTTGGGGGTGGTATTATTTGTTTAGCATTGTATTTTTCCATATCCACCTGTTTTTGGAAGTTAAAATTGCAAGGTTGTGAGAATATGGGTTATGTGAGCATGTTGCTAATGTGGTATAACTTTAATGAGCTACTCTTGGGTTGCGCAACCTCAAGAGTTAGAAATTGGATGATTGCTGTTTTTATTTCTAGCCTAAAGCTATTGGTTTGATTTTGGAGTCTGCACCTTACCTGTTTCTATTTTGGATTTAGAAATTTTCTTTTTCCATCACCCTGCCTTAACAATTTGGGCAACTTGTGGAACTTAGATTAAGAAACTAGTCCTCTATAAATACATGGTTAGCTTTAATCTTCTCACTTTCACCTCTAAACTTCTCACTTTCACCTCTAAACTTTCACCTCTAAGTTTCATAACACAGCTAACACTCAGAGCATGCCCGCGCCCTCTTTGGTCTATACTCAGAGCGCGCACGCGCCCATCCAAAGGCAATTCTGAGCGCTTTGCCCCTTTACCTTAATAAGCCCTCTAGTTTTTGATTTTTTCTTGGGTGTTTCGAGGATGCTTCCAGGAGTTCAAGAGTGTGTTTGGTTGCTATGAAATCACCTAGAATCATACCAGAGCAGTCCTTTGAAGATTTGTTCGTGAGTGACACCTATGGGTCTTAGTTCCATGACTTGATTATACAGGCAGGATGGCAGCCTCTAATGGCATGTTTTGATGAACTATATTCTCCTGCACTTACAGCTGATCATTGTTAGTTCCTTTATCGAATGGATGGAGAACAAGTGTTCTCTGTCACCATTAGTGATGAAACAATGGACTTAACCAAGTTTTTGTTAGCCTTTGCTATTGGATTTTCTATACCTGTTGAAATCCAAAACTCATGGGGGTATTTGGTTGATAATATGTATGTCTACAACTATGAGTTTTTGCATGAGACCTATGGGGTAGGAATTTTTTCATGTCGAGGACCAAGGGCAATATAACGTAGCCCTTTGTAGCTTGTCCCTTAATGTGGGCACTGTTATGTTCTTTATAATGCTAAATACCTTATAGGAATGACGTTTTTCTTCTGCGAATGACGCCACTTGTGACATTTTCCTTGCTCTAGCCGAGGGACGTATGCTCTATGACTTTCCCCAGACCTTAGTGTTTAGTTTAGCACGAGCCCACCGTATGAGGCATAAATACCTTCTTATGCCTGTCTTGGTTTGCCGCATAATGCTATGTTTCTTTCTTGAGTTCTGTGCCCATTTCACGGACTGGGTTGGGGTTGACATTGTGAGACCCACCAATTGCATTATACGCTCATTTTGTGCAATGACTTAGCTGGGGTGCAGGCTACAACCTAATTGAGTTGCCCCTTACACCCCATCCGACCAAGTGGTGCTTAACATGTTAGCAAAGGTCGATGATAAATGGCGTAAGGCCTTGCAAATTGTCATGGTGTGGTAGGATACAAAGGAACCTCACTTCTTCATAGAAGAGGATGACAATGCTTAAATGAGGGATATGAGGTAAGTTTTACTTTTTGTTAGTGTCTGCTTATGTCCCAAGCAATTTAATTTTTGTTATTCCCATAATGAGTGAAACTCATATAGAGCTGCGTCTGTTTTTATTTTATCTATATTAGGATGTTCTAAATTTGTTTTGCAGGTGTTCTTAACTTTTCACGCGTTTCCATGGTATTTCCTATCCTTCTTATTTCAATACTTTGAGGACAAAACATGTTTTTGTTTGGGGGTGGCATAGAAACACTCGTAATTTAATGCACCTATTAGGATATATATATGTATAATATGCACTTGTTTTCTAGTAAAAAAATATAAATATATAATAAGTATTTATACTATGCACTTAGGAATATTGGTATGGTTTCTTTCTCCATGATGATATTAATCTAGAAGTTTCACGTTAGCTCTTAAATTAGAATAGTTTTTAGAAATTTAGGTTAATATGTAGGTAATAATCATTGCATCTTTCCATAAATATATTGCATGAACATCTATGTTTGTATTGGCAGTAAGTTTCTGAAATCTAGGCTAGAGTACTTATTCTACAAATCCTGTGAGAATATAGCCTAAAGCCTTGTATGAGTGAAATATTTGAGAAATGACACAAGGGAGAAGTAAATTCCGAATAGAGAAATCACACGTCTACTTGCTTGATCACTATACCATATCCTAACCGAGAATTTAGGCCATTTTTGGATCGATATTAGCCAGAAATTCAAACATATATGAAATAATTTTCCGCTAGTCGCCCGTCTGAGCTTTTTTTTAGCCTTTTCATAAAATGCAAATCCTTTACCCTTTTACAAAAACAAAATAAAAAAATAAAAATCAGCCTACCCATTTTTGAATGAGTCGTTGAATGAGTCTGAGAATATAGATGAAATGAAGAAAAGAAAAGGGAAATACATGTGGATCACCAAGAATTTGTTAGTTGCTTCAAATAAGAAAAGAAAAGAAAGTTTTCATCCAAAGAAAAGAAAAAAACATAAATAAATAAAATAAAAAGTTCGAACTCCAAAAACATAATCAAAGGAGTCAAAAGCCAAAAGAAAAAGAAAAAAATGGCTAAGGATAGGAACAAAGTGTAGAAGCAAGGTAAAACAAGGTTGTCTCTAGTTACATATTTTGAAGACTCTATTATCTCAGACTTGTCCTTTTTGAATATCCATTTCCTTCATTCTTAAACCATCACCTAATCCCCGTAACACCAAATAAAGACATCTAGCTCAATTAGGAATAGGTTAGTGTGATAGTAAGTGGCAGATATGTTTGATCAACTTTGGCTTCCTTGTATGTCTTTGTGATTCTAAGGTAAAGTGTGTCCAATACGCACTGGAGTGAGGGAAACTTGAGTGGAAAAATCAGAGTGTTTTGTCTTGACATATATGTGAGGACGTACTTAAGGATGTTATTCTAAAGTTTCATAAACGGACCTATTATTGCATTTCATAGCATAGTTCATTATATATATGTTTATTCATAGATGATTGATTATTATGCACATATTAGCTTAGATTTTAAATTGATTATTCTGTATTCATTGCTACTAAGATGTATAGATATCTGAGAATAAATAAGGAAACTGATAAACGGGAAAACGATAGTTTTACCTACGAATAAGTGACAAGACTTAAACGCAAGTAAAACTAAAGCTATTTTTTGCTAAAAGTTTTATCCAAGTTTTCTACTCTTGATGTTATCGCAATAGAGTTGGAGTAAAATATTCGTTCCACTCCTAGTTCTTTAGAATTTACGTTTTCAACGACTATCGGTCTATCCAAAGTTAATGAGAGTATGATGGAAATTATACTACGATGGGAAAGTAGAAAACAATATGCAAATAACGAAATGATGGAATTCAAATACTAACTTTACAATTGAGAATGAATTAGGGGAATTCGATTCCACCTTGATTCGACTTAATCAACTAACAAAGAAATGTCGTAATCCAAATGTCAATGCTTTCGCATAACAAATGGTATTCTAATCCCTAATTATTGATGGCAATCTCTCCGAAATAATAACTAGCATGTGAAGCAATCAAACCCATTCTCATGGTGAACTAATTACTTTCTAGGATTGAATAGATTATCACGATGATTTCTAAGCTAATAAATCAAGTTTTCATCAAGGCATCCTCAAACCCCTCTAATGGAGGTTTAGCCTAAAGTCATCAAACTATCATTTCTATACGAAATTACACAAGACATGATATAAAGATTGTAATTTTACTATATTGATCTAAACAAGAATTCGAAACTAAATTAACAGTAAGAAATGATCCTAATTTATGAATTTAAAAATACTAAAACTAATAAGAATTTAATCACTAAACTAATTGGAATTAAAATACTTTATTGTAAAACTAAAATTGATTCTCAAATAATAATCTACTTGTTCTAACACTAATTAATTGAAAGGTATAACTAGATCTAAAACAAGATATGAAAAACTAATTAATTGAGTCTAAAACTAGATCTAAATTTTTTGCTAATGATTACCTAAAACTAGAATCCTTAATAGTTAAGTCTTGTGTCTTGAAATGGAGGAGACCAGATCCACATTTTCGTGCATGAGCTGAGGAACCATGTTTTGGGCCGGAAAATCGAGCCCAAAACCCAATTTCTTTAGTCCATAGAGGCCTTTTCAGCTAGATTTTGCTTCAATAGTCTTTTTGTCCACTTATTCTCTTCTGATTGGGTCAAGTTTTGAACCATTGGAAAGCTATTTCTGAGCCGGTCGTTTTGACATAACGTAAGTCCAATTCCAAGGTCTGAGTCCAAAGATATGGCATTCAAAAGTTATGCTGACTTTTGTGCGCTGTTTCTGCCCGCGTTGACTTTGACTTTTCAACTTTGACCAGGCTTTAAAAAGGCTTTTTCTCCTTGAATCTTGGACTTTCATCACAGAACTTCTTAGCAACCAACCTTTACTCATTTATCTCACAAAAGTGACACATTTCTACATATAATCGACTCAAATGCCTGAAATACATAAAAGCACGTAATCAACATTAGCTCTTATTTATTACTCGCATAATTGGTCTAAAAGTATTATTGTTAGGGGATTAAAACTATAGTTTTGGGCTCTTATCAAACCACCCCCAAATATTATTTTGCTTGTCCTCAAGCAAATATGAGAAATTAAAATAAGTGACCAAAAATGGAGTTCTAACTACTTTTATTTCGCCAAGTCCGATTGCATTGACCATATGCAACAATGCCTTAAACCACTAGGAATTCCCTAGTGGACGAGTTATAGCCTCGTGAGTGTTTTCCAGTGAAGGTACTCACAATATTTATCTGTACTACAACGACTAAGAAATAAAATAATTGTTTCCTTATTTATGTCTCAACTATCTATACATCTCACTTAGCAATGAATACAAAATAATCAAGTCGAAACCTAAGCTAATATATGCATAATAATCAATTATCTACGAATAAACATATATATAATGAGTAATACTATGAAATGCACTAGCAGGTCCGTTTATGAAAACTTGGAATAACGTCCTAAAGTAGGTCCTTACATAAATGTCAAGACAAAAACCACTCTGATTTTTCCACTCAAGTTTCGCTACTCCAGTGTGTAGTGGGCACACTTTACCTTACAATCTCAATGATACACAAGGAAGTCAGAGTCGATCAAACACATCTGTCACTTACTATCACACTAACCTATTCCTAATTGAGCTAGAGGTCTTTATTAGTTGTTTCGGGGATTAGGAGATGGTTTAAGAATGAAGGAAATGGATATTCAAAAAGAACAAGTCTGAGATAATAGAGTCTTCATATTATGTAACTAGAGAAAACCTTGTTATTTACTTTTGCTTCTACACTTTGTTTCCATCCTTAGCCATATTTTTCTTTTTCTTTGACTTTTGACTCATTTGATTCTATTTTTGGAGTTCTAACTCTTTATTTTCTTTTATTTGTTTATTATTATTATTATTTTTTATTTGGATGGAAACTTTTTTTTCTTATTTGAAGCAACTAATAGATTCTTGATTTCAAAGGTCTTTCTCTTTCATATTCTTCATCTCTATTCTCAGACTCATTCAAAGAATGGGTAGGCTGATTTTTTTCATTTTTATTTGTTTTGTAAAAGGTTAAAGGATTTGCGGTTTATGAAAGGCTAAAGAAAGACTCAGAGGGGCGACTAGCGGAAAATAATTTCATAAGATTTGAATTTCTGGCTATATTGATCCAAAGAGGGCCTAAATTCTCACTTAGGATATGATATAGTGATCAAGCAAGTGGACGTGTGATATACTGCCAAACAATCATAGATACTCATGTAATATATTTATAGATAGATGCAAAGATTATTACCTACATATTAACCTAAGTTTCTAAAAACTATTCTAATGCAAAAGCTACGTGAAACTTCTAGATTATTAAGAGCATAGAGAAAGAAAATAATACCAATATTCTTAAGTGTATAGCATAAACTTTTTATTTATATTTTTGAATTTTTACTAGAAAATAAGTGCATATTATACATATCTATATCCTAACAGATGCATTAATTACACGTGTTTCTATGCCACCCCCAAACAAGAAGCATGCTTTGTCCTCAAAGTATTGAAATAAAAAGGGTAGAAAAATACCATGGAAACGCGTGAAATTCTAGAACATCTGCAAAACAAGGTTAAAACATACTAATAAAGAAAAAGAAAAACAGACGCAAACTCTATATGAGTTCCACCCGTTATGGGGTTAACAAGAATCAAATTGCTTGGGACATAAGCAGACACTAACTGAAATAAAAACTTACCTCCTCTCCTCCTTAAGTGTCATCTTTATCCTCATTTATAAAGAAATGAGGTCCCTTCGCATCCTACCATGCCATGATGATTTGCCAGGCTTCACGCCACTTATCATCTATTATAGCTAACTTGTCAAGCGCCACTTGGTCGTATGGGGTGTAGGGTGAAACCTGATGAGGTTGTACCCTCCACCCTTGCCAAGTCATTACACGGAAAGATCGAATAATACAATTGGTGGATCTCACAATGTCAACCCAACCCAATCCGTGAAATGGGCACAAAAACAAGGGAAGAAACATAGCATAATACGACAAACTAAAACAGGCATAAGAAGGTACTTTTGCCTTATACTCTTTGCTCGTGCTAAACTGGACATTAATGTCTTGGGAAGGTCATATAGCAGGCGTCCCTTAGCTAGAGCAAGGAAAACGTCGCAAGTGGCATCATTCGCAGAAGAAAACCGCTACTCCCCTAATATGTTTAGCATGATAAAAAACATGTATTAAGGGAAAAGCTACCAAGGGATACATTATATTTCCCTTGGTCCTCTATACGGAAAATGCCGGCCCATTAATTCTCATGCAAAAGCGCATAGTTGCAGGCAGAGAAATTATAAACTATGTAGCCCTATGGGTCTTGAATCTCAGCAAGCATAGGAAGCTCAACAACAAAAGCCAACAAGAACTTGGTTATTTCCATTGTTTCATCATCAATGTTGATGGAGAACAAGTGTTCTCCATCCATCCTATAAAAGAATTTACAATGGTCATAAAAATACGAGGTAAGTGCAGGAGAGTAAAGTTCATCAGAACTTACCATTAAAAATTGCCATCATGCTTGTATGATTACTTTGCGAAACCACGCACCATAGGTGTCACTTTGGAACAAGTCTTCAAAAGACTGTTTCTGTATGATACGAGGGTATGTCATCACCAGACTACTCTCTAGAACAGCTGGAAACTATCCTAGAACAACCCACAAAAAATCGGAATTTTTCGTGCCTACGGATGTCGAGGCCGAGGATTTCGATTTGGTTCTGGGTAGGTAGCAGTCGCCTTCAGTGAATTTTGAGTTACAGTGTTTTAGGCGCGGGGTACGCTCCGATTTGGTCTGGGTAGGGCGCGGGTCGTGCTCAGGTGAATTTTAAGTTACAGGTGGTTCAAGCGCAGGTGGTGCTCAACTGAGGCGCAGGCGCGCTCAGTGCAGCTTAAGTGCTGAAGTGAAGAAAAAAAGAGGAAAAATTGGGAGTGAAAGATGAGATATGTGGGTTTGTGGGGAGAATGAAGGAAGTTTATATAGGGTTTAAGTTTCCAAAACGAATCGGCAAGTTGCCAAAAAGCTTTAAGGTAATTGCCGGAAACAACCCATATTCTTTATTCCAAAACAAACCTAATATCATTTAGGTTAAATTTAGGATAGTAACTGCCTAACTCATTGAGATTTCATCCTACCACAATATCTACTCATAGCCATGCCAATATCAGCAACATTCCTAACAATCATCGCAAAATTACATAATAAATTGTGGATCATATAAAAACCATGCTAAAAGAAATAATACCACCCCCAAACAATTCGGGAAGGTGGGATTAACACAAGAATCAACGCATAATTTGAAAAGAAGCACATTATATTAAAATCAAAATTAAAATTAAAATTAACTACCGAATTCAAATTTAGCTACTGAATTCAACCACTTAACATCCAAACTAATAAAAACAATAAAACAACTAAATAACATCAAAACAACAAATTTTTCTAAACAACTAGCCACGTGATGAAGATGGACCCTGAGATAGAGATTGGGCCTGGATTGAAGATAGGGCCTGAGATGAAGAAGGGCGCGAGCCATCCGTCCTTTGGCGACGATGCTCATGCCTCTCAGACTCATCTAAAACATAACCCCCCCAGGGGTGGCATGCGTCGTAGAATCTCTACTCAAAATAGGAGATGTGCTTCCATCTCTGCCTTTATCTCTATATAATGTGCATCCTGACACTGAACGAGAGTCTCCATGTTACACAAGAGATCCTCCTAACCCTTGTCGAGCAATTCAAAACTCGTCTGAAGGTTCTTTTATTTATTTTGAATTATAAACTGCCTATCCCGTACATCTTCACAAATACCATAAACGTAACGCAAGCCAGTATGCAACACTGACATACGTTCTAAATCAGAAGTACACCTCTCCAAGGCATCTTCATCCAAACATGTCATATCCTCCATTTCCTCATCCGAATCAACCACCCTATCCTCCGGCAACTTCCAAGTCTTTTGGATACACTCCGTATAAATAATTGCATTTGAATGCAATTTTATCATAATACGAACATATTTTGTATTAGCTCTAAAAGACAGCATGATCTTAGTGATCAATACTGGAAAGGGCATGACACTCTTTCCAACGCCTCTAATCATAGTTAAAATAAACTCGAGGATGCAGAAGTTATACCTCTTCTCTTGCAATATCCAAAGAATGTGAAGACAGTTCAGACTGATGCCACTGACCTTCTCTTTTCCTGTGACATTCCTACCAATCCACTGAGCTACAGCTAGTTGGTTGGTTCGCAGAGATGACTGTTGAACACAATCAGAATTCGAATTGTATTGACCCTCCATGACAGTGTCTTTCATCAATGCAGGAACTCCCGTATATTAGGATTCCTGCAAAGTGGCTTCGAGGTGGTGTTCAGGCGTAATGCCTAAAATCTCAGCCAACAACTCTCTCTATACTTCTCTCCTAGTCCCAGCCACTTTCACAAAAATTTTCTGATTCTCCAACTCTCTCTTCTTATAGAATTGTTCGACCAAATTGGAGTGGTAGAAATCATCTGTCGAGTACCACAACCTATTCCAATTCCTCCTAATCATCTCGTCACGAAAAAACGGCGTAAAGCGAGTGGCAGCAAAAGCTTGTTCCGCCAAAATTCTTCGTCTGAGAGCCATTGAAGTTTTGAAACGATTTGTGGGTTTGAATAAGGTAGAGGAGTCGATTTTGAAGCAAACTCACTAAATATTTGGGAGGAGGCGCGGTGGTGGTCGTGGTGGTTCAAATTTTTTTGTGAATTTTTGTATGTTTTGCTGGTGCAAAAGGATGGAATTGGTGGTGGGGATGTTTGGAGAAGGTTTTGGTGTGGGTTTAAACTTTTGGCGTGGTTGTATTTTTTTTTTTTTTGGTTAGGGTTTAAAATTTGGTAATGGTGGAAGTAAGAATAAAACTCGCGATCTGTTTGTTCGAAGGAAGGAGACGTACGTGCGTAATTTGGGCCCAAGCCCAATTCGATTTCCGAAATTTTCTGATTTTTCCACGCAACTTCAAACTAAAATTCCCAATTCGTTACCGGTCCGATTTTTGCGAATGAGATATAGAAACGATCAGGAGAGAATTTTCAATCCAATGATCTGAAAAGCACTCTATTCTAACTGTGGGTGACATATAAGAAGATGGAAGATACCTCAAAGTGCGTGTTTGACGTAAGTTATGCGAACGAATGAAATCTAAATTCATAGATAATGTCAACCCTAATCAAAATACGATTAAATGGCCTAAGTAACAAACATAGAAAGTTTAGCAATCAAGGACGGAAAACCAACACCCCACCTCCAAACAAATTTTTGGCAACGAAGATTAGGAAATTTGTTTTAAACGTTGGTCTTTTAAAGTCAGATTCCCAAGACTTCCTAGGTTACTATTTTTATGGTTTTTGATAGTTTTTACTTTTTATGAATAATATTTAATATAAGAAAAACAAAAAGCAATAAAGACATAATTCACACCATAGAGACACGTGACTCAAAAATTGAGAAAACATGCAAGAGTGGAAAACGTGAATTCTGTTAAACGTGGACTTAGGATCCGGTACTTATAGCCACACACTCCATAGGGAGGGCTCGGTTACCTGAATGGTGCACTTACCAATCTATGTAAGTGTAAGGAAGTACACCATACAACAAATCGAGTCTTTTATAATCAGATACTCAAGACTATATTTAAAACATATGTATATAATGAACATGCAGTTTACCATATATCGACAACCTAAAGAGTTGTGGGTCTGTCCATAAATAAATAACATGGAATGCACCCAAACAGAATCAAGCACCAAGATTTTCTACGACGCAGCTTAGTGAAATGAAAGCGAAGTCTGATAGATCTAGAACATAATCAAGCATGTACCTTCTTCTTCATCTTTGAATGAGAGGGTGTCCAAGTGAATGATCGTGAGAAACTGGATGTTTGTGGAAGATATGTTGGGTATGGATAAGTTTTAGAAGTAAGGAATGGAAGAAATGAGATTGTAGGTTTAGCACAAAACTCATTCATGGTGTAGGTAGGAACTGTCTCAATTTTGAAAATGAAGGTGTCAAGTGCTTTTCCCTTAGGATTTATTTCTATATTAGGAGGATTTAGAAAATCATTAAGCGCAGAAGAAGCACGAGCGCAAACTCAAGGTTCCTTTGAAAAGGTGGAGGGCGGGGAACATTGATAGAAGGTGAATGAGTGACTGGATGATATGAAGTAGGTAAATGGCGCTCACCTAATGCTCTCAGTTCTAGATCATCAGAATCTTTAAGATATGCAAGACATTCCTCAATAGGTGGGCTAGAAGAATCACTGGGATAGAGGGTGAAAAATTCTTCTTCTGTCATGGCGTCGAGGGATGAATGGATGTTGATAAGTAGGAACTTGTGAGGTGGCAAAGAAGAGTTGCAAAAGAGTTTAAGGAAATCTTCCTCAATTTCATCTACGTCCAGGGAGTCTTTATCAAAATTAGAACTTCCGAAAGAAATGAATTGGTGAATATGATTCTCAGGAAATGTGTTGTTAAAATACTCTTGAGCTAAGCTCTCTATCATGCTAACTTCTCCATCGATATTCGTATAAAAAAACTATTTCATCATTTTAAAAACATTGACCTCAACAGAAAAATGGCCAAAGGACAAGGACATCGAACCATCACGACAATTTATAAGCACGTTGGCAGTTGCCAAGAAAGGGTGCCCTAAAATGATCAGAACAGAGTCATTAGCGACTTCTGTATCAAGGATAACAAAATCCGCAGGATAGTAGAAATCCTGAACCTTAACAAGCACGTTTTCAACTACACCCTTAGGATACTTGATAGACCGATCAACTAATTGCAACGTCATTTTTGTAGGTTGCATCTCCTGTAGACCTATTTGTTTATATAAATAATAAGTGAGTAAGTTAACACTCGCCCCCAGGTCTAATAAAGCAGTGGTCATGTGAGTATCCCCTAAGGTGCATTGTACACTAGGACGACCAGGGTCCTTGTACTTAACGATTCCATTGTGTTCAATTAAAGTTGGAAACTATTCAGTTAAAAAGGCTTCTTTAGGAATATTTGTCATACGCCTAGTAGTGCACAACTCTTTGAGAAACTTAGCATGGTGAGGTAACTTTTTAATTACTTCAAGAAAAGGTAAGTTTATCGTTAGATTTTTAAAAACTTCCCTAATCTCATCAAAATTTGTATCCTTGTTTAACATAGCGAATCTTTGAGGAAATGGTGGTTTCTCTCTATATTTAGCATATGGATCAACAAGATTTTTAACCTTGGCTTTCTGTTTCATAGGTTGTGGTTTAACTGGTACATCTATAGTGGTAGGATCTTCAGTTTCTACGTCAGTATCTAGTACAATATCTGGTGTAGGGACCACTGGTGGGGTAACTATAGGCATAGTTACATTGTTATCAACCACCCTGCCAGAACGGAGAGTGGTGATAGAATTTAGCTCACCTACATTTGCATTTTCTGTACTAGTATTACCGTTTACTTCAAAGGCTGTGTTTGTTGTTTTAGGGTTAGGTATCGCTTGACCTGGAAACACACCTTTGGGTTGTACTTTCTCTTGTGCTAATTGCTATAAGGAAAGTTGGATAGCTTGTAAAATCTGTTGTTGGGTTTGCATAAATGCGTCAAAACGATCCGGTTGTGGAGGAGTGTTAGTTATAGGTTGTGTGACAGGAACTATGTCACGTTGATTATTAATGGGTGGATTTTGATAGTTATTATTTACCGGAACGATACCTCTATTAGCATTATAATTATTATAATTCCCTTGTCCTTGTCTTTGCCTCGGTGGAGCTTGGTTATAATTGTTTGTTGGCCTAACATTTTGTTTATTAAACCTTGGAGGTTGTTGATTATTTCGCCAACCGAAGATGGGGTTTTGTCGCCAAGGTGTGTTAGGTTCGCTATTAATGGAACAAACATTATCTTGTTGTGATTGTTGTTGTTCATAGGCGAGATGACAATAGGAGTCGGGATGCTCTGGACTCAAACATAAATTATATGGATTGGAGTTGACATTCATGATGGGGATAGGTTTTTGTTGAATATTAATAGCCTCTACCTTTTTAGTGAGATATTCGATTAAATTTTTAAGCTCAGGATCATATTTCATCTTAAACATACCGGCGGCCTTAACTGTTGTAGAATAACTAGCGAAGCGGGAGATATCATCACTACCCCTCCAGTTATTATTACGCTTTGTTAAATCTTCTAAAAGTTTATAAGCCTCTGAGGCTCCCTTACTTAGAAAACTACCCCCATTCATTATGTCAAGGACTTCTTTATGGTGGTGTAAAAGTCCTTTGAAAAAGACACGAACTAACGTGTCTTTCGTGAGGTTATGGTGTGGACACTCTATAAGAAGATCGGTGAAATGATTTCAAGCCTCTGAAAATGATTCATGAGGATTCTGTCGAAAGAAATGAATCTTGGAAAGCATTTCATTTGTCTTCAGTGGTGGGTAAAAATGTTCCATAAATAGTTGAACAAGTTTGGCCCATGAGTCCACAGAATTAGGCGCTTGGGCAGTTAACCAAGACGCCGCCTTATTGGCTAAGGTGAAAGGAAACACCCTCAGTTTCATTTGTTCAGCACCAATCATAGGATGGTGGAATATAGTAAGTACTTGGTCAATCCTACGCATGTGCTTATAAGGTTTTTCATGGTCTAACCCATGAAAAACAGGTAACAAATTAAATATATTTAGGGGGATTTGGAAATCCCCCACTGGGTCTGATAGAATGATGCAAGATTTTGGGCTATCGTTCAAGGCTTTATAAAAGTCAGAGAGAGGAGACTCTCTTGCTTCAGCCATTATTTCAGGTAGAGTGTGTGGTATATTAGCTAGAGGTGTAGTGAGTGGTATACTAGAAAGGCGTGTTTGTTGACGTTGTCGGTTGATTACGTTAGGCGTTTTTCTTCTGTCTGACCTTAACCTCATGCAAGGCTAAGACCAATCTTAACTAAACACGAAAACACTCAAAATAATCCTGATATGCTAGTATAAACCTCTAACAGGAGATGCCAGGAGTGGAAGAAAGAAGTACCTGAATGCCTCCTTGCTTCGCTTATGAATAACGTCTTGTATACGCGAGCTCAATGTGTGTAACAAGTTAGAAACACTGAATAACTTGAAGTAATGAAAATTTGAACTAACTAGTGAAAATCGAGCTTTTCCAGAAGAGGGCGCGGGTCGCGCTCGAATTTAGCCTTGTATGGGCGCGGGTTACGCTCAGGCTTGTTCTTTGAAATTTTTTTTAGTTCTGAACCAAACAATCACTGTTGTAAAAACAAACAAGGGTGGGTGGGTTTAATGGGACTTTGGGAAGACTAACAATACTAAAGAAAACAATATTAAAGGGAACTAAGATGGCAGCGACGCCATTTGATAGACGGGAAGACGATAGTTTTACCTACGAATAAGTGACGAAACTCGAACGCAAGTAAAACTAAAGCTATTTTCTGCTAAGGGTCTTATCCAAGTTTTCTACTCTCGATGTTATCGCAATAGAGTTGGAGTAGAATATTCGTTCCACTTCTAGTTCTTTAGAATTTACGTTTTCAACGACTATCGGTCTATCCAAAGTTAATGAGAGTATGATGGAAATTATACTACGATGGGAAAGTAGAAAACAATATGCAAATAACGAAATGATGGAATTCAAATACTAACTTGACAATAGAGAACGAATTAGGGGAATTCGATTCCACCTTGATTCGACTTAATCAACTAACAAAGAAATGTCGTAATCCAAATGTTAATGCTTTCGCATAACAAATGGTATTCTAATCCCTAATTATTCATGACAATCTCTACGAAATAATAATTAGCATGTGAAGCAATCAAGCCCATTCTCATGGTGAACTAATGACTTTCTAGAATTGAATAGATTATGACGACGATTTCTAAGCTAACAAATCAAGTTTTCATCAAGGCTTCCTCAAACCCCTCTAATGGAGGTTTAGCCTAGAGTCATCAAACTATCATTTCTATACAAAATTACACAAGACATGATATAAATATTGTAATTTTACTATATTGATCTAAACAAAAATTTGAAACTAAATTAACACTAAGAAATTATCCTAATTTATGAATTTAAAAATACTAAAACTAATAAGAATTTAATCACTAAACTAATTGGAATTAAAAACTAATACTTTATTCTAAAACTAAAATTGATTCTCAAATAATAACCTACTTGTTCTAACACTAATTAATTGAAAGGTATAACTAGATCTAAAACAAGATATGAAAAACTAATTAATTGAGTCTAAAACTATATCTAAATTTTTTGCTAATGGCTACGTAAAATTAGAATCCTTAAGAGTTAAGTCTTGTGTCTTGAAATGGAGAAGACTAGATCCATATTTTCGTGCATGGGTTGAGGAGCCATGTTTTGGGCCGGAAAATCGAGCCCAAAACCCAATTTCTTTAGTCCATAGAGGCCTTTTCAGCTGGATTTTGCTGCAACAGACTTTTTGTCTACTTTTACTCCTTTGATTGGGTTAAGGTTTAAACCATTAGAAAGCTCTTTCTGAGTCGGTCATTTTGACATAAGGTAGGCTCAATTTCGAGTTCTGAGTTCAAAGATATTGCCTTCGGAAGTTCTGTTGACTTTTGTGCGCTGTTTCTGCCAGCGTTGACTTTGACTTTTCAGCTTTGACCGGGCTTTAAAAAAGCTTTTTTCTCCTTGAATCTTGGCCTTTAATCACAGAACTTCTTAGCAACCAACATTTGCTCCTTTATCTCGCAAAAGTGACACATTTATGTACATAATCGACTCCAATGCCTGAAATACATAAAAGCACATAATCAGCATTAACTCTTATTTATTACTCGCATAATTGGTCTAAAAATATTATTGTTAGGGGGTTAAAACTACAATTTTGGGCTCTTATCAGAAATAGTAATTTTTTTTTCTTAGTCGTTGTAGTATAGATGAAGTTTGTGAGTACCTTCTTTGATAAACTCTCACGAGGCTATAACTCATCCACTAGGGAATTCCTAGTGGTTTAAGGCATTATTGCATATGGTAAATGCAATCGTACTCAGAGAAACGAGATTAGTTAGAACTCTATTTTTGGTCACTTATTTTAATTTCTCATATTTGCTTGAGAACAAGCAAAATGTTGTTTGGGGGTGGTTTGATAAGAGCCTAAAACTGTAGTTTTAACCCCTTAATAATATTACATTTAGACCAATTATGTGTATAATAAATAAGAGTCAGTACTATTTACGTGTTTTTGTGTATTTCAGGTCTTGGAGTCAAATATGTGAAGAAACATGTCACTTTTGCAAGAAAAATGAGCAAAGGTTGGTTGCTAAGAAGATCTATGACTAAAAGCCAAGATTCAATGAGAAAAAACATTTTTAAAGCCCGGTCAAAGATGAAAAGTCAAAGTCAACGCGGGCAGAAATAGAGTATAAAGGTCAATATAACTTTCGTAAGTTGTATCTTTGGACTCAGACCTCAGAATTGGGTCTATTATATGTTAAAACGACTGGCTCAGATAGAGATTTCTATTGGTCCATGCCTTGATCCAATCAGAGGAGTAAAAGTGGACAAAAAGGCTATTGCAGTAATTTCCAGTATAGAAACCCTTTTTGGACTTAAGTAATTAGGTTTTAGGCTTGATTTAAGGGCCTAAAACATGGCTCAAAAGCCCATGCACGAAATTGTAAACCTAGCATTCTCCTATATAAAAAGGACTAAGGCATAACTCTCAAGTACTTAGGTTTTAATTCATATAACCCTTCCATTAGTTTTAAGTTAGTTAATTATTCACTATTTAGTTTTTAATATAGCTTTTCATTCTTAGACTCTCTTCTATTAGATTAATAAAGCCAAGTTATTGTTATTAAGATGTCTTTTTCTTATTCTTCTTTTAATGATAGTCTAATGAATCTTAGCTAAACCTCCATTAGAGGGGTTTGATGAAGATTTGATGAAGACTTGATGTGCTAGTGCAAAAATAGTTGTAGTAATCTATTCCACTTTAGAAGGTAGTTAATTCACCATGAGAATGGGTTTAAATTGCCTCATATGCTAATTATTAGTTGGTAGAGATTACCATGAATAATTAGGGATTAAAAATACCCAACTTTCATGTGAAAGCATAAAGATTAGGATTACAACAATTCTATACTAGTATATTAAGAATAAATCAAGGTGGAATCAAATCCCCCTAATACCTCTCTTCTTATTCACACCTTATAAACAATTTGCCATAGTATAGTTTAGAACACTTCCATTAGTTATTTCTACATATTAGTTTAATTCAATTATTGCTCTCGTGGATATTGTAGGATTGTTAATCAAGAGAAATTATTACATATATGAACTAGGAGTGGAACAAATTCTGTACTCCACCATATCGCAAGATAATCGAGAGTAGAAAACTTTGATCTAGAATAAATCACTTTTAGTTTTACTTATTCTTAGCATAATTAGTTAAGATTAGGTAAAACATTAGTTTTTACTTTTATCAGTAATCCACCATGCGATTCGATTGCCTATTAGTTAGTCATTGAATCGATTGTTTGATCCCTAGTGAAAACCAAGACGTCTCGGATCAAGGTTCCACTAGCATGAGAGTTTAACTCTACCACAAATCTCTTTGATGGTGGCTCTAAACCCTAGTTCAACTCTTATAACTTTTATCTCTAAACAATCATAAGAATTGAACTTAAAACTCTATACTAAACAATAACCAAACTACTAACAATCATCCTCACATGACTTCCTAAATCCCCTCTAATGGAGGTTTAACCTTGTGTCATCGGAATTATTATACTAAAGCAATAAAAGAAATACATAATAAAGTAGAGACAAGAATTGAATTGAAGAACTAAAGCTTTTTATTGATGGTTTTAATGGAGGCTACAATGCTAACCTAATTCTAACCCTAAACTAAACTACAACTACACTAAACTAAGTATTAACTAAGAAGGGGAAGGAGAGAATAAGTTTAGCCTTAACCCTTTTTATATAGGAGAGGGTTAGGGTTACATTTTCGTGCATAGGCCAAAAAGGGAGACTTTGGGCCTCTAATGTGAGCCCAAAGTCCATTAGGTTAAGTCTAAAGAGGCCACAACTACTGCAAATTAATTTAGTGCCTTTTTCATCCACTTTTGCAACTCTGATTAGGTCAAAACCAGGTCCATTGGAAAGCTTATTTTGAACAGGTCATTTTGATGAAAAGTTGGCCCAATTCCGAGACCTAAGTCCAAAAATACGCCGATTTGAAGTTCTATTGACTTTTCAGTTTTTTTTCTACCCGGATTGACTTTGACTTTCTAGCTTTGATTGGGCTTGAACAAGGGTTTTTTCTTCATGATTCTTAGGCTTTAAGCGTAGAACTTCCTCGGCAATCATCTTGACTTATTTTCCATACAAAATAGCGTCTTTAAGCACATAAACAGCTTCAAGACATGGAATTCACAAAAACACATAAACATTACTAACTCTTATTTATTATAAACATAATTGGCCTAAATAGAATACTATTATGGGGTTTAAACTATACTTTTGGGCGCTTATCACAAACCATCATGTTGTAGCTGTTTTAAAAAGTTAGAATGACCTAAAAGATGAACTACTGATACTTTAGGTGAGAAAGAAATGAAGTATGGATCTAGATGTCTATCATGAGGCTCAGATGATGAAAAATAAGACAAACTAGATTTCTTACTACACTCAGTCAAAACTTGGCTCTCATCTACAGGAATGATGTACTCATGGGATTGTGTGCTAGGCAAAAACTCTTCACCGTGAGGGTTGAAAAAATTAGGCAAAAAGGCAGTTTTCACCCTCGAACTTGTCAAGTTTTACCACTTACCCCCCTGAACTTCACTTCAGGCAATTTTAACCCTGGACTTGTAAAACGTATCCAGCTCCATTTTTCCAGTTCATTTCCGGCACCTGAAAAGTGACGTGGAATTATATTTTCTGACGTGGCAAAATTAGAATTTGACACGTGGCAAAAAAAATAGAAATTCCACATCATAAAATATAATTCCACATCACTCCACGTCACTCTTCAGGTGTCGGAAATGTACCAGAAATATGAAGGTGGATACGTTTTACAAGTACAGGGTTAAAATTGCCTAAACTGAACTTTAGGGGGGTAAGTGGTAAAACTTGACAAGTTCGAGGGTGAAATATGCCAATTTGCCAAAAAATTATAAAAGATCTCTGAGGCAAAAGGTTCAAGTGTAAATTTGAGGTTCTTTCAAATGCCGGAGGAATGGATGGCTTAGTTATGGTAGATGGTTGGATTTCAGGAGGTTGTAACTCAGGTGGATGGTGGTTGGTTGGTGGTGGATCCTCATGATAGGGTTATATACTAAAACCATTACTTTTGTATTAACTATAATTCTTTATATTTTGAATGAGAATCATATGGGCAAATGTTATGCATATTATATATGTTTTTAGTTATATGCATGCGTCTAATACTTTATGTTGTAGATGATATGGTATGTGGTGACACGTAAGATCATATCATATCATCGATTCTTTAGAAAGTATAAGTAAACGTTCACAACCTAGATGGATTTGGACAAACCATTGGTACAGTTGTAGTATAATCTGGTATTAGTCTATCTTGATTACATGATTACACTAATACACTTTGTGTGTATTGAACAGGACCAAGTGAGGTTGTTTCTCTTTATACTGACTATATAAGAGAACAAACACCTATGTTATTATGGATGCTTGTTCTCTTAATCCGGATATAATAACGGACACTTACGTGCATTGTACATTGCTTTAAATCATCAATGAGTGAGATTCATTTGTGAATCAACAAACTCGATGGATTGGGTAATAACATTGTATGTAAGGTGTGTTGTTGATTATAGAAGGAATCCGTAACCCGCAGGAAGTCGGGTTCATAATGTCCCCTTGAGGAGCTCATAAGGATTGTCATGTAAACTCTGCAGGTGGATTTAATCCGACATGACAATGAGGAAGAGTGGTGCTACTCAAGGACATAAGAAGTTGATTAATGTAGTTGTCAGTAACTTAACTTAATCAACGGGCATTCGATATCTTAAATACGGGGAGATCAACAAGCATATAATATGGAGCCCATAAACGTAACACGTAATTTGGGATTAGGGCGGTAGTGCAACAATGGCCTTTAGTGGAATAAGCCATTTGTTGACGGAGTTGGGTCGTGTGTTCTGGGCGAACATGGGAAGCCCAAGCCCGTCAGGAGACCTAACCCTGATTTCTCCTCATGGTTCTTGTTGTAGCTTATAAATAGAAGCCCTCTTCCTCTGGCAGTTTTTACTAAGGTTTTGCTCAAGAAAAGTGAGATCCAAATTCGGTTCCAACTTTGTGAGTGACAGAGGCCAAAAGAGAAAGAAGAGGCTGGAAGATCGTTGCCCACACAACGTCCATTCTAAGGATAGGAATACAATAGAAGATCAAGAGGTTGCTGATTCATAGATATTGGATTCTCAGAGTTATCACAGCTGATCTAAAGGTATGATTCTAACCAAAATCGTGAGAACCTTTATTCCATTGCGCATGGTTTTCACGGTTTGTAAATCATTCGATGCAACCATAACGGTTCCTACACCTCACACGCTCTTGAGAACTCATAGAATTCTTCATCTAGCTTAGCTGAATCTATAAAGTGTTGGTTCTTGACTTCATCTTTAAGAAATTCATCTATTATTTCCTCATTTGCCAAACTAAATTGAGATTCACATTACGCTAAAGAAGTTACTTCCTTTAATTCTTGTACATTAACTTGTTCATGCCTTAGATTATAATTTTTGATTTCTATTTACTAACTCTCATCTTCTAAAACAATATAAGGTTCCTCAATGGCATCGTTTGAATTTATTGAGTGGTCATCCAAAACAAGTCCTAAAGAGTCATCTTCAAGAGTTTCCTCATCCAGGTAGGGTGTGGAGTCAATACAATGGTTAATGGGAGGTCATGGGAAGGTAATAATTCATGAAATTTAGGGTAGGTCTCAACTAGGGCGAATGGTTTGCTTATGGGAATAGGTTGTTCTACTTGTATGTCAAGCTCTGGCAAGGTTGAAAGGTCTGTGTTAGGTGAAGGGATCATGGAAATCATCTGGGCTATGCTATGAAGCATTTTGTTTTTATGGGCCATTTGTTCCCTAATTTTTTTTTCATTGTTTTCTATTTGTTCCCTAAATGTTTGTTCATTGTTGGCCATTTACTTTGCTGAGTCGGCTACTAGTTGGGAAATTTAGTCTGAGTAGGGTGGTTCTAGTTAGTATAGTGTTTGATAGTCATAGTTATTGGTGAATGGATACGATATGAGTCCTTCTTGGGATATGGCGTTTGGGTGACTCTGGTTGATCTTGTACAGTGATGGGTTAGGTTGAGGCTGAATGGCTGGTTGATTGTTTTTGGTGGAACTCCATGAATAGTTTGGATGACTAGAAAACTCTTGATTGTATAGGTTATTATGAAAGTTTGAAAAATGAGGCTCATAATTATAATTATATCCTATAGTAGGCCCAAACTCTTGGTATGATAGGCAATGAGAAGCCCAATGGTAAGGAGTACCACAACATGAACATAGTGAAGGGTTTGCATAATAACAACATGATTGTTGATCTACATATTGATAAGCCATATTGGTTTTAAAGATATATTCTATTTTAATTAATATACAAAGACTAACTATAAAATTTATGAGAAAAACTATGCCCAAAAACTCCTCTAGCTGGGGATTCGAGGATGTATAAAGGTGTTACCTGGAGCTTCCTTGCTACGCATATAAATAACGCCTTCAACAGCCTTGAAGCACGTCTAGTGTTACTTGAACAATTATACGGGTACTGGTCCAGGTTCATAGGGTAGATTGTGAAGTACTGTAAAAAGATTAACCTTATTAGTCTAAAAGTTTTAAGAATTAGGGTAAAACTTTTTACTATGGGCTTCGTGTTAGGCTGGATGTCAGGCTTGTGAATCAGGCTTTGGTAGTGGGTGATAAGCACCCAAAACTGTAATATTAAACCCCGTAAAGGCATAACAATATGGTTAATTATGTGTCTAATAATCATGAAATAATTATATTTTCGTACTTTTGCAGGTTTTCATAGTTAGTGTAAAAATGATGATAAAACCTATATAAAAGCACGGGAATAGTGTATATATTTGAAGTCTTCCTATTCAGCCCCTGTGAAGCCTAACAAAGCCGAACTAAAGCTCGGAGACTCGAACAAGACAGAATCAAATTAGAACGGGATTACGTGCACAGAAGCATCAAACTTTTGAAGCTTATATCTCTTGAACCGGGACTCTGATTTTGGCGAGTGAGCTGTTCAGACGATTAGTGCAACGAACTTTATGCAAAGGTGGGAAGTTGTAAAAATACCAAAATCTCAGCCTGCCACTGGACGCAGCACGTGGACTTACTCTGCGGCCCCACAAGATTGGATGAGTCATCAATTATGAAGCAAGTCAAGACAAAATGTGCAAATTATCGGCACATAAATTGACACCTTGCATGATATTAATTAAGTTGACTAGACATTAGGTGCTAATAGTGTTAATTTTTGTCTTGGTTTGTTTTAGAGATAAGATGGAATTGAATGTGGGAGGTGGTTTCACATGGGAAAAATGAGGGAAGGCTCTAATATGTATTAAATGGAGAATGGGAGTATTCACTCTCATTCATGCATGTTTTATTTGTTAGCAAGAGTAAGTTCTTGTAATAGTGTTAGTGGAAGCCATTTTAGTTTTCTAAATAAAATATTTTGTCTTCTAGTTTAAATTCAGCTCTTTACATTCTTTTTATTATTTTTCTTTTTATTTTAACTTAGCATGCATACATCAAACATCTTGCATAATCATTCCTAGGATCATGAGCTAAAACCTTCCCAAGGGGAGGGTTAATGATAATTGATAAGCACCCAAAAGTGTAGTTTAAACCCTTTAATTGTATTACGTTTAGGCCAATTATGTTTATAATAAATAAGAGTTAGTAATGTTTACATGTTTTTGTGTATTTCAGGTCTTGAAGCTGTTTATGCGCTTAAAGATGTCATTTTGCATGGAAAACAAGTCAAGATGATTGCCAAGGAAGTTCTACATTTAAAGCCCAAGAATCATGAAGAAAAAACCTTTTCAAGCCCAGTCAAAGCTGGGAAGTCAAAGTCAATTCGGGTAGAAAAAGAACAGAAAAGTCAACAAAACTTCAAATGGGTGTATCTTTAGACTCGGGCCTTGAAATTGGACCTACTTTATGTCAAAACAACCAGCTCGGAATAATTTTTCCAATGGACCTAACCTTGCCCCAATCAGACCTGTAAAATTAGATAAAAAAGCAATAGAGTAATTTCTAGCAGTTGTGGCCTCTTTAGACAACCTAATGGACTTTGGGCTCACATTAGAGGCCCAAAGTCCTCCTTTTTGGCCCATTAACAAAACTGTAACCCTAACCCTCTCTTATATAAAGAGGGTTAAGGCTAAACTTTTTTTTTTTTTTTTTTTTAAAATGGGTAGGGGTTAAGGATACCCCAACCTTTTATTAATTCAAATCAAGAGCACAAGTATATTGTTCTTTCTTTATCCCTTTTAACCAAATAAAACATTTTTTGGTCCATTGGGGGGATATAAAACAAAATATCATTACATAAGGACTTGCTTAGTTTAGACAGATAGTTAGCTACTTGATTTCCTTCTCTAAATACATGCTTAAAAGAGATTTCCTCAAACTTCAAAGTATCGGCCCATATCTGTGCTACTAGATTCCTACAATACCATGGAGGTGCCTCTTTCTTCTTCAGTATTTCGATAACTCTCATAGAGTCGGATTGAACTTGGAATCTTCGTAAGTTCATATCTATCGCACCTTCCAACCCTTTTTGTACCCTTAGTAGTTCCTGGTGCAGCACCAAAAGTCTATTGGAGCTTCCACTGTATGCGATAATCACATCACCATTGCAGTCTCTTATAACTCCTCCAAACCCCGCTCTCCCACCTTGAAGAGATCTGTTAGAGTTAAGAGTGGGAATGGCTGTACCTGACTTCTCCCATCGAACCCATTTTTCTTCATTGTTTTTGAACTTAGCTCCAACACCAAGTCTGGACAAGAGAGTTCTTAGTAATCCATCCTCTTTAACTAATTCCAACATCTTCCCTATGTATATCTTCATACTATTAAGTACTCGGAGACTGACTACATCGGTAGTTCTGAAATGTTGTTTCTTGAGTCTCCAATTCCTTTTATTCCAAATGGCTTGGACAGTAACACTTGTCATCGCCTTTATCACATCAACTGTCGTCGAATTTGATATGCAAATACGCATGATATGATATCACTCATCATGCGAGTTGCGAACCACTTATGTTATCCCCATTGCCTTTTTGATGCTTTGCCAGACTAATTTCGAAAAGGAATAATCAAAAAATAAATAGGTCGAGCTTTCCTCATGCAAGTCACATAAACAACATCTTGATTGCCCAATCACCTTCTTCATTCGTAATCTACTCTGTGTGGGAAGGGCTCCTGAGAATAACTGCCACATAGTGAAGGCATGTTTAGGGATTGAGAGCTTACCCCAGACTATCTTGTACCACTTCACTTTACTGAGGACATTTTTTAGAGAGGCATATGCTGAAGAGATAGAAAACTCTCCATAACTTGACGGTGTCCATACCACTTGATCAGTAGCCAGAAATGTATTAATATCCATTTCCATGATCCATTTCTTGACTTCACACTCCGACAGATCAGTAATGGTCCTCGACCATCCTCCATTTGAGATAACTGCAACTACTTTAGCATCCTGGGGTACAGAGTTGAGAAGAAGAGTTTTTGCTTGAACATTAAGAATGAGTAGTCCTGAGCACCAAGGTTCATGCCAAAAACTCGTGTTATTTTCATTTGCTATGTTGTACCTCACAAGCTTCCATGAAACTTTTCTATGTTCCAAAATGCCTCTCCAAACCCAGGAGCAGTCTTTTGGAGAATTCATTGTCCAAAACTACTTTTGCTTGATATGATGGTCCCATGACCATTTAACCCACAAGCTCTCTGATTTCTGAGCCAATTTAAACACTAGGTCGTAGTATGCTGCTTGGTTCCACACCCTTGGGTCAATCAATCCTAGTCCACCTTATTCTTTATCCAATCTCAGAGTAGCGTGACTCAAGTAGTGCATCTTTCTTGCCATAGTCGGGCCTGCCCATATGAATCTATTACATAACTTGCTCACCTTGTCCAAGACAATTTTTGGTAAAACAAAAGTCTTGGCCCAATATGTTTGAAAAGATGATAGGACTGATTTGACTAGCTGTACTCTTCCTGCTTTATTCAAGTCTTTATTCTTCCAATCTGAGATACGTCTTGTTATCTTTTCAATGAGAGGGAGGCAGTCTCTAATACCCAACATTGTTGTAGTAAGAGGCAAACCAAGGTATGTGATTGGAGGAGTAACAATCGAGATGTTCATCGCAGCTGGTAAAGCTAATCTTTCTTCTTCAGACATGCTTCCTGTTAAGGCTAAACTTAATACTCCTCTTCCAGCACCCCTTTCTTTAGTATAGAGTAGTTTAGTTTAGTTTTAGGGTTAATTAAATTATGGTTCTTAGTGTAGCCTCCATAATTTCTCAATTCAAATCAAGTTCTTTACTTTTATGTCTCTTTGTTATTACTCTTATGCAAGTTACTCTTTTTCTAGCATAATCATTACTCTCTCATCCAGTTAATAGTCTTTTCCATATTTATTCATTAAGTATTTGAGAAACAAGAGTGGTACGGACATGATTACTCCCGAGATTGCATGATTTAAGAGAGTAGAATATAAAATCTTGAGAGCATAAGAATAGTGTTAGAGATAGCATTGTTTTTATTCAATCAAATGGTGCCGCTACCATCTTGTTTCCTCTACCATGATTAAACCTAGAATGGTTCACTGCCTATTTTTCGTTTTTTTAACTATTTTCGTACTGTTCAAAATTTCTCGATTTTTTCTGATTGCCGGTTGGGCTATACGACTAAGGAAAAGTTGCCCAGACATCTCTGTGAGTCATCTGTAAAAAGTTGAATTCACGGTTTTAAACTTAAGGGGTGCCCCACTCTCACATTTGCCTTTTAAGAGCGCTACCCACGCTCTTCACTACACTGCGGACTACCAGTAAGAACATTCCGATAAACTTATTTCTAAATTTTGAATAATTCTAAAATTTTGTACGCACACTCTGTGATGTGTCCGTGATTTACCGGAATATTTTCACAATTTTCTTAGCTGTTTTACCTACTAAAATAACACTATCTTTCAGGTGCTGCATTTCAGCTTTCAACCTGTGAGGTTCTAAACAAGCAGACGAGTATTGTTACTTAGGAAGTTCCAAAAATTCTAAGATTTTTACAGGAGTATCTACCATAAGTCAGAAGTTGGAAGTAAAACTTTGAATAGTGTTTGACTTGTTTTGACCACCTAACAAGTTAATTGTTTCCAGTGTGTTTCTGCAGTTTTGCAACACTTAATATCTGGAACAACAGCCAATAAGGAGGGTCTGTAGAATTCTAATTTCTCTAAAATTTTTATAGAAACACACATGATCTGTCAGGAGTCTCCACTAAAAGTTTGGCGATTTTTGACTCTGTTTTGATTGGTTAACCATTCGTTTGTTTGTATTGCGTACCAAAAACTGTTTCACAAACTTTGTAGTGCGGTAGAAGAACTTTCCTAACTCTGATTGTTCTGAAATTTTACAGGCTACTTCCTAGATACCTCAGAATACTACTGTAAAATTTTCATATTTTTTTGACAAAGCACGACACGCGCCTCAGTTTTGTCCCCTTAGAGAGCGCGCACCGCACTCTACGTTCACTCGCGCACCGCGCCCAATATACATTATTTCTAAGCGCGCGCGCACCCTAGTTTAATTAGCTTAGATTAATTTTTTAATATTAATTACAATATTATCCCATGAGTAAAGTACAGTACTCGTATCTAAAAATTACAAAATTAAAAAAAAAATCATTCTAAACTGTGCCTAGCAAACTGAAAGAATTTGGAGTTCTCTAATTAAGAAACATGCATGCAAGGACAATCTCCCTCAAATTCCCAAGTGACCTGGCCATTAGTTTGATACAAAAATACAAAAAAATTAATTAATATTAGTTAGTAAGCCCACTAACTACCAAAGCCCCTTTCATAGGCCTAACATCAAGGCCCAACACGAAGCCCATAGTAAAAAACCTTAACCTAATTCTTAAAACTCTTGAACTAATAAGGTTAATCTTTTTATAGGACTTCACAATCCACACCGTGTACCAGGACCAATACTCGTATAATTGTTCAAGTACCATAGACGTGCTTCAAGGCTGTTGAAGACGTTATTTATACGTGTAGCAAGGACGCTCCAGGTAACACCTCTATACATCCTCGAATCTACTGTCAGAGGATTCTATTTATAGTAATAATCAGGCTATTTTTGCATGCTCATTAGGAATTGCATATTAGACTTAAAACTTGCATGAGATTAAGATCTGGTACGTATAAACCTGCCATATTAGTTTATCATAGACGCAAAAATCAATGCTTATCTAGAAATTCACACATCACCACACACACACCATCTACACCCACATCAATTATATCAGTAGTAATGGGTGAAGAAATAGTAGAGAAACCCCTCTCTAATTTTTATAAGGCTTTGAACAATGGACCTGACTCCTGCATAGTTCTTCCAGATACAACGGGAGATTTTAGAATCCCCCATAATATCTTTAACTTACTACCTATTTTTCATAGGTTAGACCATGAGAAGCCCTATCACCACCTACGTAGGATACAACTAGTACTAACTACATTTCATCATCCTAACGTAAGACCTTAACAAATAAAGCTAAGGGTATTTCCTTTCACCCTAGCTGACAAAGCAGTAGCTTGGCTAGCAGCACAAAAGCCAAACTCTATCGACACATGGGAAAAACTAATTGAATTATTTATGGAACAATTTTATGCACCACAGAAGACTGATGAGATGCTATCACATATTCATTTTTTTCGCCAAAAGCCTCAACAATCTTTCTCTGAGGCTTGGAATTGTTTCACTGATCTTCTAGTAGAATGTCCCCATCATAATCTTGGTAAAGACATACTAGTTCGTGCCTTCTTTAAAGGCCTATCCCAACACCATAAGGAGACTTTAGACATAATGAATGGAGGAAATTTCTTAAGTAAAGGAGCCACAGATGCATATAACTTCTTAGATAATCAATCCAAGAAAAGTAACAACTGGGGAGGTAACGATTACTCCCACTCCAATACTTCATCTTCAACACTTAAGGCAACCAATATGTTTGAGGCTACACCCAACCCTGAGTTAATATCTTTAATTGAATCCCTCACTCGAAAGGTCGATGCCCTCTCTGTCAATAACCAAGAAGAAAAACCCACTCCATCCATGAATATAAACTTTCCTCATTGTAATTTATGTTTTAGTCCTGAGCATTCTGACTTCTATTGTCCTCTTGTTCATGAACATCCACCACCACAGCCAGACAATGTCTGCACTTTTAATAACAACCCTAACACACAATGGAGGCAAAACACTAATTATAATACACAACAACAAGCTACACTTCCAAGTTTTAATAATCAAAATGTTAGGCCCACTACAAACTTCCACCAATTTAACCAACATCTAGGACAAGGAGATTTAGGTGACAAGAATAAAGGTCTAGTGCCCATGACCCAAAACCATCAACATCAATACATGACCACGCAACAAGCCTTAGTTCCAGTCAATAGTCCTCCTATAGTTAAACCATCTATAGAGGACATAGTAGTAACTTTGATGTAACATCAAAATCAAATTATGCAACAGAACTCTAACTTGATAAAGGAACAAAATGAACAAAATTGCAAATTTATGAAAGATCAGCATGATCAAAACTCTAACATGTTATAACAAACGATGCAAATAATGTAGTCTTTGTGCCAAAAGGTTATTGATCTGCCTCCTGACCAAAATAACAACCAACAAGGAGTGTTTTCAGGTCAAGTTGTGTCTAATCCTAAGTTAACAAACACTGCCTTTGAAGTAAATAGTATTCAGTGTAATGGTAATATAAACTAAGGAAGACTACATGCCATCACTACCCTTCATTCAGGAAGAGTAGTTGATAACAAAGTGGCTATGCCTGAAGATTGCCCACAAAAGGAAGTTGAAAATGAAACCATACCTAATACTGTCATAGAAACTGAAGACCCTACAACTGTAGAAGTACCAGTGAAACCACAACTAAAAGGGAATCCACCGAAAAATAAAAATCATAAATATGTTCACCCTTATGCTAGGTATAAAGACAAGGTTAATATTAATGTTGATTCATATGCGAAGTATAGAGAAAAACCACCATTTCTCCAAATACTAGTTGTGTCTAAAAAAGATGAGAATTTGGATGAGATTAGGGAAGTGTTTAAGAATCTGACTATAAACCTACCTTTTCTAGATGCTATAAAAAGTCTACCTGGACACGCTAAGTTTCTAAGAGAGTTGTGCACCATAAAGAGGAAAACCAACATATCCCAACAAACCTTCTAAACTGAACATTATCCTTCCTTATCTAAACATAATGGAATTGTTAAGTATAAGGACCCTGGTCGTCCTACTATACAATGCACCTTGGGCGATAACTTCATAACAACTGCACTATTAGATCTAGGGGTGAGTGTTAACTTATTCCCATTTTACCTTTATAAACAACTAAGTATACATGATCTTAAACCGACCAAAATGACTTTGTAGTTAGCCAATCGCTATATTAAGTATCCCAAGGGTGTAGTTGAAACTATTCTCATTAAAGTTCAAGATTTTTACTACCTGGCCGACTTCATTATTCTTGACACAGAAGTTGATCATGATTCTATTCCCATCATCTTATGGCGTCTTTTCTTGGCAATCGCCAATGCCCAAATCAATTGTCAGGATGGATCAATGACTCTTTCCTTTGGAAATCAATCTGTGGAGGTTAACATGTTTATACTGAAGCAGGCACAACTAGGTTTACATGTAGAAGGAGAAGTGAAGTCCATTGAGAGTTTTATAACTCACATTAGTGCGGCCAATTTTGTCCCCATCCTAGTAGATACCCCTCTTATGGAAGAAGACAAAGAACACAATTTCGACTCCCTAAATATAACTAAAATAGAGAAAGAATTTTCCACCCTGCCTTCCGACCCTATGGGAGATGTAGTCAATCTTACAATGGACGAGACAGATGAATTTCTAAAAGATAGAGATAAATACCTTAATTATGTAGATGTGAACAATCTAGATGAAGAATTCGACGAGTTTCTAAGAGCCTGTGATGATCCACCCTCTCAAGAACTACCTAAAGCACCACCCAACCATCCTCCTCCTGAGCTAATCCCTCATAAATGTCAATCATTTACCACCACCAATATTCTCTACCCACCACCTTTTTAAAGGAACCTTGAGTTTGCACTAAACTTTCTTGTTTCTCCTATGCTTCATGATTTTCTAAACCCATCTGGTAAAGAATTAATACTTAAGGACAACTATAACACCTAGCTATTTTTATTTATTTTTTTACAATATATGATAAATACTTATATTAGAAAAAATAAAATAACACAAAAGAAGATAAAGATTAGTGGAGATTGAAAACGTGGGAAAAAGAGGATAAACCTTATTCCCTGTTTTCATGGGTTTTAAAACACCGAGAGAAAAAAGAGAGTTTTACAGAGAGAGAAATGGGAAGATTATGGGGATTGCTTTCTGATGATTGTTATGGGGCGTTTTTCATTCTCAAGTTTTTATTCCTTCACGCCACTAGTAAACACAACAGAGGTGAGTAGATTTTATCTTTCACTAATTTTTATTTTATCGAAAATTTTCTCTCGGAATAAAATATTTCCTCTCGAAACAAAAAGTATATTGTTTATATAAATTATAAATATACTGTGTAAATATTAGAATGCTTAAACTACTGTAAAGAAGTTAAATTCAGTTATGTGATGTTTTATGGTTCTTTTTTCCTCTATCAAATTGTCTGCGTACTGTTGAACAAAGGTCTAGTTATAAAAATTCAAAATACTTGTTATGTGCTATTTTATGGTTCTTTTTTTTCTCTATCAAAATTGTGCACTGTTGAACAAAGGTCTAGTTATAAAAATTCGAACTACTTGTCTAAGCTAAGAGTTATATATTGTCGAAAAATGTTTATGCGAAATAAATTGAGTTTCACAGGTTATTATGTTGTATTTTGGTTTGGTTGGTTGAATTGGTTGTCGTTTGATGTCGGGTTGATTTTGGGGAAAATGTATATGTGTGGTTGTTGTTTGGGTACTGTTGAAGTTGCCCATATGGTGTTAATGGAGGTTGAGATTGATTTTAGGGTAAGCGATGGAATTGAAATTTGTTAATGGCAAAGAGTTGGGTTTTTTAGGGGGAGAATAACCGGATGGTTTTGGTATGGTGGGAAGTGAGATTGGTGGTGGTTGTTTCGGTGGTAGTGTGGGCTATTGAGGGAGATGAAGGAGACTACGATCTAGTGCTCCATGGGTTATGCTTTGTTTCAGTTGGGCTTGGGCCTAATTAGAATTGTGGGCTTGAGCTAGTTTAGAAACATGTGGGCTTAAGTTTAGTTTATGCTTTTGGGCCTTGAGTTGTTGGGCTAGTTTCTATTAATTTTGTGGGTTAGGTCCTTTTTATTTTAAGTGGACCGGATTCTATTAATTTAGATGGGCTTTGGTTAGAGTTTGGTTTTGGGCCGAATCTGTTCTAGTTAGGCTTGGTCTAGTTATAAGGGCCAGTTATTAACTTTGTGTGGGCTGGGCCTTTATCATATTAAGTGTTTTTATGTGGATCTATTTTAGTTGTCATGGGCTGGGCATTTTCATTTAGACTTTTGGGCTTTAGTCTTTAGTTATCTTTTGGGTTTTAGTGTTTGGTTTTGGTTAGTTGGGTCTAGTCCAAGAACCATGACCTTAACCATGAACCATGGCTATAACCATGAGCCATGGCCTTAACTATGAACCATGGCTATGACCATGAGTCTGTTGACCATAAAAATGATCTGTTGACCCCGACTAGGACTGTTGACCGTCGACTTTAACTGTTGAATTTGACTGTTAACCGTTGGATTTGACTATTGACCTTTGGCTTTGTCTGTTGACCGTTGACTTTTTGAATGTTGACTTTTTAGACTTTTGACATATTGAACTTTGTGGACAAATGCAATAATAGGATGTTGTTGAAACTTGTATAAACATGTTTGTAATTATCTAATAAAGATTTAACGTGGTATTATGCAAATATATATATTGTCATTAATGGATTTGGAATTTGACAATGTGGCTGATAAGAACTACGAAGGCTTGATTCCAATCTTGAAAGATTTGAATACGTAGATAGCTTTGAGCAAAAGTGCAGCCAATATATTATATATTATATAGTAGTTATTATGATAATTATATATGTACAATGTTATTACTTAATTGTGTACGTGTTTGTGGTGGTTTAAAAGGTATTCACGAGGCATTTAATTAATGTGTTAATCATAATTGAGAATCAGGATATCTATGATTTATATAATGGATAATAAGGTGAGTTGATTGGTTATTGTGTTTATAATCTTTATTAATGATTCTACTGTGTGAGAAGATATTTATTTTATGATGAAAATATTATAATAAATGATAACTCTTGGGTGTTCACAAGTGTTGTAAAAAGTCTTGTGAAAATTTAATGTGTCACTCACATCTTTAGATCTCTCCACGCCTCTTCGATGAAAAGAAAAGAAATAAAATGTTTATGACTAATGATGTCATGTGAAAAGCCGCCTTAGAGAGGAACTAAGGCATTCACCTTGCGGGTGGGATAGATTCTTTGAGTGTACGAGAATGTAGGTCTGGATTCCTTGAATATGGCGGGAATGACCTAAGGTATTCATTGAATGTGCCATGAATGACCTAGTAGTGTTATGATGGGTATTCCTTGAATGTGGCGAGAGTGCCCCAAGGTATTCATTGAATGTGCCATGAATGACCTGTTAGTGTTATGATGGGTATTCCTTGAATATGGCGGGATTGACCCAAGGTATTTATTGAATGTGCCATGAATGATCTGTTAGTGTTATGATGGGTATTCCTTGAATGTGGCGGGAATGACCCAAGGTATTCATTGAATGTGCCATGAATGACCTGTTAGTATTATAATGGGTATTCCTGGAATGTGACAGAAATGACACAAGGTATTCATTGAATATGCCATGAATGAATAGTTATATTTTTATGCCCAAAAGAGGTTTTGTTTATGTCTATGGAAAGCCTAGAGATGGCTGTGACTGTGACTCACAAGTTAAGAGTTTACAAGATTGAAATATGTTTTCTAGAGGTGATATCCCCGCTTTGGACATATGTCTTGTAGTGGTACTCGGTGTGAGTGAGGCACATGGGTATGTGTGATTTGGCAAATCTGTGAAGTGCAAATCGTGGATTAGAAATTAAAGGTTGGGCAGTGTTTATTAATAAATGAGTCAATGAGATAATTAATAAACAAAGTAAAAGATTGATTTTTCGTTTGACTGAGTTATTACAATTGAATATTTATGTATTATGATGTACATGATTTCTTACAAAAAATATATACGTCGTAGGTGTGAGTTGATACTCACGAGGGATGAATGTACTCTCTGGTTGTGATTTCCTTGTTCTCATAAGTAGATAAGTGGATGTATATAATTTCTTATGAAGGAATGTACGTGAATGTGGTTAGCGTGATATGATGGATAGGGTGGTGTGAAATGAATGTTAATATTGGCGATATATTATGCCAGATTATGTATACCCATGATGGTTGCAGTGAGAGTGAAATAAATATAGATTTTTAAGGATTACGTTTGGGAAATCTAACTTTGCTTTGTAGGCGGGTAGGACTTATTAACTCTTTATGTAAAGACGTTGTCCTACCCTAACACGTAAGCGGTTATTGGTAAGATTTTAATGAAATTAATTTACAAGATAATGGGATTGAAATCTTACTTGGAAAGAAACTACACGCCGTTTTGGAAAACGGAACTATCTTGTCTTGCAAGTTGAAATGGTTGGTAATGTTATATTTATTTATTTCGAAGATTGAATATAGTAGTGTATATTTTATTTTAGTTTTACTCATACAAGCAAATTCAATTTGCTGACCCATATTTGCTTTGTTTTGCAACGTGTGTGTGTTCTTGGAAACATAGATGGTAGAATGCATTGGATGACAACATTTGATTTGGATTCGCTTTTGGAGCCTCACTAGCTTAAGTTTTATGAAGTGGAAAGTTTTGATTTGAAGCAAATGTAATAGTGTTGGTTAGTATTTTTTTTATTTGTGAATTAAGAGTTGTTCTTTTGGTTTTAATTTGATCTCATTTTTCTATATCGTGTTTAGTAATAGGTAATTAGGGTTTTGTTTCATCCTGGGTTTCCAGAAAATGGAATAGGGTGTGGACAATTCCCTATTTTTAATTTTCTAGAAATTTGGGGTGCGACAGTTTGGTATCAGAGCTTAGGTTAGCCTATAATGAGAATGTCTAGATGGTCCTCGGATTGTGGTAATGGGTTGTAGGAGTGCTTCTTTATGGTGATAAGTTCTTTGTTGTTTTCAAGTTTGTTTTGTTCTCGTTTTGGTCTTCTTTTTTTTTTTTGGTATAAAGTGATGCATCTCATTACGTGGTTTTAATTTACGTATGTCCACATGTAAGGTTATACATTATTGTATGTGTATTCCTTTTAAGGTGTGTATACTTGGGTATACACCTATATTTCATTTCTTTTATATGCTTATCACGAATTTTAGATGCAAGTTGAAAATGACATATTTAATTAATCTTCTTGATATGTTTTAGATTATTTCTTGTAGTTGAGTTGTTGAGATTATATATGTTAACTTTAACTCTACCAAACTTTATTGTTTAGCATAATGTTTGTTCTGTTCATCTACATTCTTTCCTTGAATCTCGGAACGAGATTCCTTTAAGGTGTGTATATTATAATACCCGACTATTTTTATTTAGTTTTTTTACAATATATGATAAATATTTATATTAGAAAAAATAAAATAACACAAAAGAAGATAAAGATTAGTAGAGATAGAAAACGTGGGAAAAAGAGGATAAACCTTCTTCCCTGTTTTTGGGGGTTTTAAAACACTTAGAGAAAAAGGAGAGTTTGATAGAGAGAGAAAAGGGAAGATTATGGGGATTGATTTCTGACAATTGTTACGGGGAGTTTTTCGTTCTCAAGTTTTTATTCCTTCACGCCTCTCGTAAACACAACAGAGGTGAGTAGATTTTATCTTTCACTAATTTTTATTTTATCGAAAGTTTTCTCTCGGAATAAAATATTTCCTCTCGAAACAAAAAGTTTATTGTTTATATAAATTATATACATATTGTGTAAGGATTAGAATGCTTAAACTACTGTAGAGAAGTTATATTCACTTTGTGCCATTTTATGGTTCTTTTTTTTTCTCTATCAAATTGTCTGTGTACTGTTGAACAAAGGTCTAGTTATAAAAATTCGAACTACTTGTCTAAGATAAGAGTTATATACTGCTGAAAAATGTTTATGTGAAATAAATTGAGTTTCGCAGGTTATTATGTTGCAGTTTGGTTTGGTTGGTTGAATTGGTTGTTGTTTGATGTTGGGTTGATGTCGGGGAAAATGTATATGTGTGGTTGTTTGCGTATTGTTGAAGTCACCCATATGGTGTTAATGGAGGTCGAGATTGATTTTAGGGTAAGCGATGGAATTGAAATTTGTTAATGGCAAAGAGTTTGGTTTTTGAGGGGGAGAAAAACTGAACGGTTTTGGTATGGTGGGAAATGAGATTGGTGGTGGTTGTTTCGGTGGTGGTGTGGGCTATTGAGGGAGATGAAGGAGACTACGATCTAGTGCTCCAAGGGTTATGTTTTGTTTCAGTTGGGCTTGGGCCTAATTATAATTGTGGGATTGTGTTGTTTTAGAAACATGTGGGCTTAAGTTGGGCTTGGGTTGAATAAGACTTGTGGGCTTGAGTTATTTTAGAAACATGTGGGCTTAAGTTTAGTTTATGCTTTTGGGCCTTGAGTTGTTGGGTTGGTTTCTATTATTTTTGTGGGTTCGGTCCTTTTTATTTTAAGTGGACCGGATTCTATTAATATAGATGGGCTTTGGTTAGAGTTTGTTTTTGGGCCGAATCTGTTATAGTTAGGCTTAGTCTAGTTATAAGGGTCGGTTATTAACTTTGTGTGGGCTGGGCCTTTATCATATTAAGTGTTTTTATCTGGATCTATTTTAGTTGTCATGGGCCGGGGTTTTTGTTTTAGACTTTTGGGATTTAGTCTTTAGTTATCTTTTGGGTTTTAGTGTTTGGTTTTGGTTAGTTGGGTCTGCTCCATGAACCATGACCTTAGCCATGAACCATGGCTATGACCATGAGCCATGACCTTAATTATGAACCATGGCTATGACCATGAAAATGATCTGTTGACCGCGACTAGGACTGTTGACTATTGACCGTCGACTTTAACTACTGAATTTGACTGTTGACTGTTGGATTTGATTGTTGACCATTGACTTTTTGAATGTTGACTTTTCAAACTTTTGACATATTAAACTTTGTGGACAAATGCAATAATAGGATGTTGTTGAAACTTGTATAAACATGTTTGTAATTATCTAATAAAGATTTGACGTGGTATTATGCAAATATATATATTGTCATTGATGGATTTGGACTTTGACAATGTGGCTGATAAGAACTACGAAAGCTTGATTCCAATCTTGAAAGATTCGGATACGTAGGCAACTTTGAGCAAAAGTGCAGCCAATATATTATATATTAGATATTAGTTATTGTGATAATTATATATGTACAATGTTAGTACTTAATTTTGTACATGCTTGTGGTGATTTAAAAGGTATTCACGAGGCATTTAATTAATGTGTTAATCATAATTGAGAATCAGGATATCTATGATTTATTTAATGGATAATGAGGTGAGTTGATTGGTTAATGTGTTTAGAATCTTTATTAATGATTCTACTGTGTGAGAAGATGTTTATTTTATAATGAAAATATTATAATAAATGATAATACTCTTGGGTGTTAACAAGTGTTGTAAAAAGTCTTGTGAAAATTTAATGTGTCACCCACATCTTTAGATCTCTCCACGCCTCTTTGATGAAAAGAAATGAAATGAAATGTTTATGACTAATGATGTCATGTGAAAAGCCGCCTTAGAGAGGAACTAAGGCATTCCCCTTGCGGGTGGGATGGATTCCTTGAGTGTATGAGAATGTAGGTCTGGATTCCTTGAATATGGTGGGAATGACCTAAGGTATTCATTGAATGTGCCATGAATGATCTGGTAGTGTTATGATGGGTATTCCTTAAATGTGACGAGAATGACTCATGGTATTCATTGAATGTGCCATGAATGACCTATTAGTGTTATAATGGGTATTCCTTGAATGTGGCGGGAATGACCCAAGGTATTCATTGAATGTGCTATAAATGCCCTGTTAGTGTTATGATGGGTATTTCCTTGAATGTGACGCAAATGACCCAAGGTATTCATTGAATGTGCCATAAATGACCAGTTATAATTTTTATGCCTAAAATATGCTTTTTTTATGTGTATGGAAAGCCTAGAGATGGCTGTGACTCACAAGTTACGAGTTTAGAAGATTGAAATATGTTTTCTAGAGGCGATATCCCCCTTTAGAGATATGTCTTGTAGTGGTACTTGGTGTGAGTGAGGCACATGGGTATGTGTGATTTGGCAAATGTGTGAATTGGAAATCGTGAAGTAGGAATTAAAGGTTGGGCAGTGTCTATTATTAAATAAGTCAACGAGATAATTAATAAACAAAGTAAAAGATTGATTTTTTGTATGACTGAGTTATTGCATATGAAAATTTATGTATTATGATGTACATGATTTCTTACAAGAAATATATACGTCATTGGTGAATGTACTCTCACTACGTCAAAATGGTGGATTTAGGACATGCATGATGTCCCAGAATAGGACGACTTCTAAGTGTCTAAAACTAAACCACGGCTAATTCCTGGTATTAGACGGCTTCTATCAGTCTATGTATATTCGTCCGTCTTCCGCTTTCTGCTTCCATCTTCAGCGTGTTGTCGAGCTACTCCCCTCTCCTTTGAGCGCAGAGAAACCATTTCCCCCCAAAAGAATTGACCCAATTTGTTTTCCCCCTTAAATTTTCAGGTTCCCCAAATACCAATCTCTCACTCCCTCTTTCTCTCATTGCTTTGTTTCTACGAAAAGAAGGTACCCACTTCTTTCTTTCGTTTTTTTTTTCACTGAAATTAGTTTCGCAATTAAATCCCCAAATTCAACATCACAACATTCACGAAATTAAGTTACACTCTTGATGGGGTTTGCTTGTTCTTCACTAACAAGTTTGTGATGTTTTGATTTAATAGGTTCTTCTCCCCGTTGGAATTTTTCTTCAAGTAAAGGCTGAATCTTTCTCACTGCTTCTTCAAGGCAAGGTATAAAATGGTTTAACTTTATTTATTCTTTTTTTCTATGTTTTAACTTTAAAACTAGGAAGTGTTGAATGTGTTGAAAATGGCGATGGTCTTGAAACAAATGATTGTTCTCTACCTCTTCCCCATTCGTTGTGAAGATGGGCATACCAGTATTTTAAGTGGAATAGGGAAAGGAGTTGAAACCCATGTTAAGAAACTTGAAATTGAGATTGGGGACTTTCAAAAACTGATTGTTACTCGTACACTTGGGTTTAAGAAGCTTGGCATTCCTTGCAAACATAGAGAATTAATATTGAAGCACACCCACAAGTAAATCTTGAACTTTAGGTACTAACATATGCCTTGATTATTCTAAATATGCTGCTATTTGATTGAGGGAGGCCTCTGTCCACCCTGGAATCTACATGAAGTTGTAAACCTACTTCTGTTCTTTGTTTATGTTTATGTTATTTGTATTTTTTTTTTTTTGCTATCTGTTATTTAGTTATGAGTTGTATTTTTTTTTTATACCATATTATTTTTTTGTTTGTCTTTCAGAACATCAGGTGCATGGTCGATTGAGTTAGCTATTTTTCATTGTTTGGATATTCAGCCTCTACTGATTTAGAATATATATACAGATTTTAGTTTGAGTTTGATTAGTTTATTTGAAACTTTATATTTTCAAGTAACCTAATTTCTTGTTTGTAAATGATATAACTTCTTTGGCATTAATTGGTCTTGGCCATAAAGAATAAGGAAGTTGCTATTAACATGAAATCACCAAGTGTCCTACATATATATATTGTTTGCATTGTTATTGTAATTGTTCTAATCTTTAGCATCCCAAACCATTTAGACTTGGTAGGTGGGTTGTTGGGGTGCTAAGTGTGTTAGGAGCCAAAAAGGAATTTTAGTACCATTTTCAATGGTATATACTTTTCCTAGGTTTCAAGTTGAATACTCTTTTTGAAATCGTACTAATATTATATATGTTGATGTATTTATCTAGAAAATGTCTTCAATGCTTCCAAGCAAGAACTAGATGAAAGCATCGACTTCGTCTACTAAATACCTTTAAGGTGTTAAATCATTCATCCAGTTCACACAAGAGAAATTATGAAAGGAACTTGACTGGTATTGTTGTCCTTGTGCTAATTGTCATAATTTATGGGGGAAGTCAACAACAAAAGATATTGCTGAGCATCTTATCTGTGATGGTATAGACGAGACATATACATCATGGAGAGCCATCTTCTAGAAGTAGTAACTATGTTGAAGCTCCCACTAGTTCTTCTACTAAGGGTCCTGAAAATATGTTGCCAAGGATGGAAGAGATGGTCAATGACACATTTGAACAAAGTCATCCTGTTGACTTAGATGCGTGTCTTAACGAAGTTGATGATGGCGATTCACCGAACGCCATACCGCAAGATGCTCAATACGACAAGTTGATGGAAGATGCTTTAAAACCAATATATCCATCATGTCAGGGTGAAGATTCGAAATTATCGACGACGATTGAGTTGTTGAGCATGAAGGCTAGACACGAGTGGTCTAATAGTACCTTCATAGAGTTTCTGCAATTCCTTAAAATGACTCTACCAGAAGAGAATACACTACCTAAGAAGACCTATTGATATTTGCCTTTTGCTACGTTAGAGATTTGAATCTCTTCTTTGGCAAAAGTGCAAATTCAAAGATATTTTCCCTTACTCACGATCTTCGTGTTCATATAAAATTAGAGTAGGGATTCGAACCAACCTAAATTTCTAGGAGCACTTACAACTTGGTTTTTACTCTTTTAGGGAACTAGTGAGTAAGTTTAGCTATGATTATATTAATATTACATACTTGGTTTCTTTACTACATACAAATTAAAAAACATTAAGTTACGTAATCATGCAAGTAAGACACAATAAAATTTTACTAAAACAAAAGTAGAGAGTTAATTCTCCTCATGTGAAGATAACTTTTGTTATTTGATTTTTGTAAGTGTATTTTTATCTTCCTATAACTCATAGACAAGTCCTACTAAAAGAATACTTGATCCCTAACATATATGACTCATCTCTAAGCTCATACATGCTAGCATGTGGAACCAAAACAATGACTTATCTCTAAGCTTATCACTTTATCCCTAACTAGACTCTACACCAACTATCATTTTGGGATAGGATGTAGGTCTAGTTGTTCTTCCTAAACAACTTACTAAACCAAAATAACAAGAATTTTCCCTCACATGAGTATTATTAACTCTCCACAAAGGGAAGGTTTAGCTCATGATCCTTGGCACTACTAAAAAAATGACTTGTGATGACGGCTTTTAGCCGTCATGAAACAGGTTTAATGACGTTTTTTCATTAAAAAAACTACTGTCATTATAAAGCCCGTCATAAAAGTTAATCAAAAGCGTCATAATTTTGATGATGGTTCTGAAGAAGCTGACATAAATGCTCGAACTTAATAGGACAAAAATTCATTTAAAATTGGATCTTTTTACAGTACATGTTTTACTTAACCGTCATAGTTTTACTAGAAAAAACATCAAGAAATAAACCTTCTTTATGACTATTTTTATTTAAGCGTCACCATGGGAAACAAAAGCGTCGATAAATTAAAATTAAAAACTATCAAGAATTGGTATGTAACATGACAGTTGTTTGGAAGCCGTCATAACTTCTTCATTTTTTTTTCCTGTAAATCTGAAAATTCCTGTAAACCAATGCATTCATACACCCTGACAACTCAAGTTCATTACGAAAAAAAATCATTCCAAGAACCTGTTCATATTACATGATTTATTCACGGAGAAAAAAATTAAATAACTCGAACACTTAATTCAAAATCAAGTCTCATATATAATCCAACAACAATACAATTTACATAACTCATCCAACAAATTGCTAATTAACCGATCCATCTCAAATAAACATAATTGAGTTACCATGTTATCTCACTTTTAACCTAAAAAACAATATGAAGAAGAATGTGTTAGTTTGTTTAATAAGTAAACTAAAAATATAATAATATAACGACTAGTTTCTACATAGTATTAAAAAAAAATACACAAACAATGTGTTAGCATAATAAGTCAATAACTACTAAACGAAAGATATACGATCAACTATGACAACTATGACAGAGAATCATGTTGGTTAAGCCCCAAATAACGTACACCACTATAGGATATATCTTATCCGTATATCTACCACAAGTATACAAATAAACCTTTAGCTAATAGGCATATTTCTCAATTCATCTATGGATTAGACAGATTCAAATAGATACAAGTGTTGGTCGGAAACTTTCACAAACTGACAACCTCGGCCAATTAGATTTCGAATTGTTTACAACAAGACAAAATGTTTAAGAATATTATTTGAGGTACGACTACAAAGATCATCTCATGGAAGGCTAGTTGCTCCTGGGTTACTTAGAGTGTACAAACTTACTGGGTAGAAGCCAAGAACCTTTATACTCAGAAAACTAGCTCGTACAATTTTTTCCTTTAACTAAAAAGATGAAAATAATTTCAATAACTTTTACCTTCTGTGGTATAAGTCTTGCACTCATTCATTTAAAACCTATAAAAACCAAAGCACAGACAGCACAATTTAATAATTTTTGTGAAAGAAAAATTCCATAAAGTGAAAACAATAAATTATTGGAAGGCCAACCACTAACAGCAACAAAACTAGGTGTTAAGGATTTCTAATACCTTACTATGTATGCCAAAGAAAATTTTGCTATTGTAAGCAACAACTTCCATGATCACCAGATGAAGAGAGCTAGGTTCCTTTCACATGCAAAAAGGGTGCTACTTACAATAACTCCAACTTAAGTTTGCAAATCCACATGCCCTTTAAATGGAACACCTGAAGAAAAAGAATAATTTTTTTTAATTCAGAAGCTATTAACACCATGCAAGGAAAACCAACTCCTAGTCCAGGGTAGCTAATCAAGGTAAACAATAATATATATATGAATGACAATAATCAGAAACTTATTGTAATATAACTAAGACTAATATACCACCCAAACCATCTTTCCTTTTCTTGTATCTGACATCTATCTCCAATCATTAATGAGAAAATCCACAAAGTTCTAACAACATGCAATGCAAGATAAGAAACATATACCAGCACATACTTACCAAGCATGTCTTGAGCTGTTCTTAGGCTGAAACATGGCTAAGGCTAAGCTTCACACGATACACATATCTGTATATTACATTCACAACAATTAGAGTAACCAAAAGGACAAATAAAATACTACAAACACTCATTAATAGGGAACTATTTGAACAGTATACCTACCATATGTTGGGATTTAATTCTTAAACAAGAATGCAATTTTTTTTTTTGAAACTATATTAATTAAGTAAAACCAAGGTAAGATGTTTTACATGAAACACTATTTTAACCGGGCCAACAAACATGCTCATTATCCAAAATACCAAATATGGAAAAGACAATAAAGATTTTGACATTCAAACAACAGCCATATCCTTTTCAACTAAAATGGATCTACAAAACCTTGGACAAAGGATAAAATGTAGAAGCAAGAGAGATTCCAATCATGGATCGGAGCAGCAGCAGGAACTACTATACGTCCAGCAACCTGATCAAGATCTCGTCGACCATTAGATGTGATTACCCTTCCACTGTTACAAAACAAGAAATTTAACATCTACAATTAGATAATGAGAACACGAAATTATTTTACTTAATGTCTTCATGTATGCTATTGAATACGTGTCAAACTCATACATGAAAAGCTTTTTCTGTCGTTTGTCATCATAGATATCTCAGTCCTATAAATGGTCGAAGCTAAGCCCTAGACCGAAGCCAATTCAACATTTCATGGCCAAAGGTGGAGTTCAGGCTTAACCATCACCAAGACACAGACAGCAACAAAGACTCAACATCTAGTGTTTCAACATTCTTTCCTTTTCAAAAATTAGAAGTCTTTTAATCTTTCACAGTACAGGCAAATAGGGGGTAATTAAGTTCTCTAAGCTAGCCTTATTACGTTGGCAAATCACCGAAACTTCTAGTAATCCCATTTATATACTAATCAGTACCAATCTGATTTAAACACTAATCCCTCCCCTATATATAGGGACTCTATAGGAAGGACATCTCAAGAAAAACTCCAATCAAGAACGGAAGAGAAACATGTAATGGCCATTGGAGGCGGATTTTTGAAAGATTTGATGGGTGGTGGAAAGAGAGACAAGCTTCAGTAGCTGAATCTTCCTCCCTAATCATCCACCCAAAGCACAAAACCCGTACTATGAATCCAACTTTCAGAATAAATTCATGAAATTGATGTCAAGGACTGGAAGGATGGGCACCCTGCAGAGAACCTACAGGTATTTCAGAGCTACAAAGCTCTTCCCATTTTGCATCCAGACCTTTCCTTCCACAGTTCTTACCTTCTTTCCATAAAAGCAAAACCATGCAAGAATAAAGAAGAATTCAAACTTATGAACACATGAAACCTTAGTTATATACTTGAACCAAAAAGCTTTAAGACCGTACATCTATGTTACAACCATTCTACTAAACAATGTAAGAAATGCAAAACTAATTTCAGCAGAGGGAGCAGTTTGTGTATTCCATAATTTGTAACAGTTAGGCATATATCATGTACAATTTGTGCAGCATATAAGCTATTTCAACAGTATTAAAATTAAAAAACATGGGAATCACAAACTCACCCCTTAGGATCAACATCAACAATTTTCATGTCGTCTAGCTGGTGTAGAATATTACGAGCAATAGCACCACTGCTCTTGCAGAAATGTGGTGGACGACTTCCGTTCCTCTTGCACCCACCATAGATCTTGCGGAATCCTCCCACTCCAATACCTGCCTCAAGTAAATCTTCCTAGCCATGGAAGCAGCTCTAACATAGTACCAATCGGGGTCATACGGAGCAAGCTCCTTGAAAGTAACAGTCTTCACAATATCAGTCCAATGAGGAAGCTCCATCTTGCCGGAGCATTGGAGATGAGCAGAGTAAGCCTTGATGAACTCATGAGGAGATACGTCTTTCACTATTGTTGCGGTTTCGACGGCCACCATCGTTTTTTTAAGGGTTTTGTTTCAAGACTGTCCCCTTTATTTCTTTCTCTCTCTCTCCAAATTTTATGTCAAATACATGTTTCTAAAATGAGATAACCAAGTAAAATTGGAATCTGTAAGAAAAGGAGGCGCCTTTTTCTCCATGGCCAGATGAGAGGCAAATAAAGATTCAGTTAGATGTCGATTTCAGAGAAGGAAATGGAGAGGTACATGTGCTAATGTGTGTTCCAATTGGAGAGGATGAAGAAGATGATCTGGGTTTCCAGGAAGAAAATGCACTTTTGTGTTTTTTCTTTTTTATCTAATAAAAATTAAAAAACTGAAAAATTAAGAAGATGGGCGAGGAAACCCTGGAGTGTATTGACGGTTCAATTTTTATTAGTGAGTTACTTGATTTTGTTATGTATTTTTTTTGTTAAGTTGTTTACGGTTTAATTGAAAGCAAAAATGGTCCGACCTAGTGCCCAAAAAATTGTGAGAAAGTTGACGGTTTATTCTATTGCTAATTTCACTGTTTTAGGAAACACTATCATATTTTTTCGACGTTTGTGTCATACACGACATAATGTTGCAATAGCCGTCATAAAATTATTATATTTTCTTGATGCTTGGGTCATACACGGCATAATGTTGCAATAGCCGTCATAAAATTATTATATTTTCTTGACGTTTGGGTCATACACGACATAATGTTGCAATAGTCGTCATAAAATTATTATATTTTCTTGACGCTTGACATAATGTTGCAATAGTCATTATAAAATTATTATATTTTCTTAACGCCTGTGTCATACATAATATAATGTTGCAATAGCCATCATAAAAATATTACTAAAATACCTATCTTGACGGTTTTTAACAAAGCCGTCAAGATAGATAAAAAACAAGCGTCATAATATGTCATTTTTTTAGTAGTGTGGGCTAAAACTAAAACAAGTGTGGAATGTAAAAAGAGAGAGAGCAAAAAGAAGAAACTATCTATTTATAAACTCACTTGCATGAAGAAGTGAGAATTTTTCAAGAGGAACACAAGGTTTCCTCCATTAAAACTATTACAAGCTATTTTTTTTCAAAACTAAAAACTAAGGCTAAGGAACTAAAGTAATACATGGTAAAGGAAAAGAAGTCAAGGAAGTAAATGGATTGTCCACCCCTGTTTTGTTTTCTTCTCCATTTGAGAGAAATCTCATTTCCTCCCACGTTAAACACCAAACCACATTTACTTCATTTTTATCCACCACATTAAAATAAAGTGACACCTTGCCTTTTTTTCACTATTAACACCTAATCTAATTAATAACATGCAAGGTGTCAACTTTGCGCCAATAATTTGGCATTTTTGTCTTGACATGCTCCATGATTGATGACTCATCAAATCTTGCGGGCCCACATAGTGGGTCCACGTGCAGTCCAGTGGCAGTCCTGTCTTTCAGCAATTTCACAACTTCCCGCCTATGCGTAGAGTTCATCGCCCTGATTGTTTGAGCAGCTCACTTGTCGCATTCGGAGTCCTGGTTCAAGAGGTAGGAGCTTCGAAAGTTTGATGGTTATGTGCGGATTTGTTGGGCTTTACATGGCTGATTTGGAAGAATTCATATATACGTCGTTCCCCGTGCTTTAACACAGGTTTAACCAATATTTTCATGTTTACTGCGAATACCTGTAAAAGTACAAAAATATATTTATTTCATCATTATTAAACACATAATTAACCAAATTTATATGTCTCAATAGGGTTTCATATTACAATTTTGGGTGCTTATCACACTACCCCCAAACAACACTTTGTTTGTCCTCAAGCAAAGAAGAGACAGTAAAATAGGTAAGTGGCCAAAATGTGTAGTCCTAACTAATTCTCGTTTTGCAGAGTGCGGTTGCATTGACCATATGCAATAAGGCCTTAAACCACTAGGAATTCCTTAGTGGACGAGTTATAGCCTCGTGAGAGTTTTCCAGAGAAGATACTCACAAACTTCATTTATACTATAACGACTCAGTGACAAAAACTTGTTTCCTAAATTAATCTCAGATATCCATACATCTCCTTAGCAGGGAACGAGGATTGATTTCTTTGAAACTCAAGTTAATATGCATCCAATAATTAAAACATCTACATATGATAATGCATACAGTGAACTTTGCATTGAAATGTACTAGCAGGGTCGTTTCTGGATCCTTTGGAGAGCGTACCTAAATGGGTTCTCACAGGTATGTGTCGAAACACAATTCCACTCAAATTTTACCACTCAGGTTTTGTTAACTTCAGTGTGCAGTGGGAACACGTTTCCTCACATCTCAATGACAGTTAGAGGAGCCGATCTCGATCAATCACGTCTACTACTTATTATCACACCACCCTACTCCTAATTGAGCTAAAGGTCTTTATTAGGTATTGTGGGGCTTAGGTGATAGTGTACAAGAAAATGGAAATGGATAATCAAAATTTATGAGTATGAGAGAATAGGGTCTTTAAGATATTTATCCTAGAGAATTCCTTGTTTTCTTTCCTTCTTCTAACTGAGTTTTCCAACCTTGTTCTTAAGCCTCTGGATACTGATGATTTTTTTTTTTTTTTTTATTGCTTAAGAACATGATTCTATTTTTCTTTCCTGAAGCAAGTAACTGACTTTTATTTGGGACAAGTCTTTCTCTTTATTTTTCCATATTTCATCCTATTTCTCATACTCCTCACTTAGGTAGATTCTTTTATTTGGTTTAATAGATGGGTAAGGAATTTTTGGTGAAAGTGAAAGGTTTGATGAAAGGTTCAGTGGAGTGACTAGCGGTAAAATTTGTAATAGGTAAGAATTTTTAGCTATGTCGATCCAAAGAAGGCCTAAATTCTTGCCTAGGGTCTGGGTGGTGATCAAGTAAGTAGACGCGTGATTTTCTCTAATCGGAAAAACTACTCCTCTGTCTCATCACACACAAATCACTCATGTCAAAGCTTTTGGTTAGATTCTCACAGGATTTATAGTTTAAGTAACTAATCGTTGGTTCCAGAAACTTACTGCTATGTACAATCAATGATACTCAGTGCATGAATGTTCATGAAAAGATGTATAAACTATTGCATATATATTATCTTAAGTTTCTTAAAACAAATCCTAATTCGGATACTAATGTGAGATTTCTAGACAATTTTCATCATTGAAAAGGAAACCAGACTTTGTCACTAAGTACAATTATTAACAAGAAAATAAAAACTATATACATGCTACAATTTGCCTAATATTTGCTACCGGTTAAAAGCACCCCCAAACAGAATGATGCTTAGTCCTTGAAGTATTAATAAATAAAGAGAGAAATTACCTGAGAACCGTGAGCAAAATTAGGGCTAGATTGCTAGAACAGAAAGGTTGGATAACATAATATATTATTCAGAAAGAAACAATAAAATGTTCAATAGCACACGGAATAATGGAAGACAATAGCACACGAAACATAATTTTTAGCTAGATATATGTACAATAACAAGCTCAAATTTACCATCCAGCAGGATGTGTAGGTCTAGCGTCCTCAATAAGGAAATGCATTTCCTTAGCATCGCGCTAAAAGATAATAGTCTGCCAAATTTATGCCCATTCTTTGTCTCCGGATTTCCTCAAATGTTTCTTCATATTTTCATCCGTCGGGTAACAACGAACATGCCTCAGGTACCGAGCGGGACGCTTCCATTTCCTAAACCTTAATGAACGAATGATTTTGTTTGTTGGGCACATAGAATCTACCTTGACCCAGTCATGAAAAGTAGCTGCAAACTGTGGGAAATGTGTCTTCATGATTCGGCAAGCGGTTACAGGTAAAAGAATATACTAATCCTGAAAAGTGTGAGCTCATTTCAGGTTGGAGATAACACAACCTAAGATGTTAAATAATGTATGACCTTGAGCCAGTGCACTGAATACTACGCAGGCAGCCTCATTGGTAGTAGAAAAATGCCAATCTCCCATGATGCTCAAGAGTACAAACAACATCGCAGTCCCCATGTTCATAGTCATGCTTGCTAAGGGAATGGTGATGTCGCACCATGGTACATGGCTGTCTCCTTCTCGTTTAATCTCAAGACCATCACCGTAAGTTTTGCAAAACACTTGCCACTGAAAGGAATGGTAAGAATTATGATAGATGTAGTGCCATGATGCGGCCGGTTCGTGATATGGAAGATCCAAAGTTATGGCAAGTTGTTGTTCAGAAAAAATATGATGTGTGTCACCAACTAGGATTGTGAACCCGTCTAAGTAGAAGCCATGCGCATGATTAAATGCTGGTGTGTCCTCCATATTAGCATAAAAGTATCCGGCTAAACTCGGAGAATAAGTTTGGTCAGGTTGAAGAACTAGGAAAGACCACCCAATGTTACTGATGTAGTCACGGAAGAGATGGCCATAAGTATTGGAATCCATCATAGACTGAAAGGATTGCTCAGGAATGAGTTTTGGAGGTCTCATGTTTGATGAAGATGCAATGTTTGATGAAGATGCCATGGTGGATGAAGTAAAGAAATGGGCAATGAGAAAGGCAACTGGATGGATAAATGAGTATGGAAGAAAATAAACCCTCCTGAAATGACATTGAAAATCACATGTTAAAATTAGTTAGTCACAACGTAAATGATTCTAGCAAGCATTTCTTACAAAAGAAGACACAAAGATAAGAACAAAATTAATAATACGATGAAAAACGTAATAATATATAAGACTATTTATTTATTCACTTAGTATTATTATTCCATTTTTATTCAATAAGAAAATCATGGATTATTATGATGCTACTGGAGACGGATATCGTGCACCATAGTGTTTAGTTCTTCAATTTGTTGTCTGAGCTGCATCTGAATGTCCCCTTGGCTGGCAGAGAGTGTAGTTTCATTTTCCATTAGGAGAGCGTGATTTTGCAAGGACTGAGAATGATTTTCCAAGATTTCCTCTGGTTCAACATCATGCATTGCTTCACGTTCTTGGAATTCCTTAAGAGCTGTAATGATGATATTCTGATGAGCGTATAGTTTCCGCATGCCGTGTTGAAGAAATTGAATGCCTTCCATGGGATTAAAAATGTTTATCATGGCATTTTCATCAAAGAAAATTTAAGAGTTTGAGCTTGGGTCATTCTGTTCATCTGTCAGAGTGTCAGGAGTCCAAAAACCAACGGAGTAGTCTGTTTGGAGCACACTAATATTTGCTCTTTGAAGGGGTGTCTCTGGAGAAATTATTGGATAACCCCAACGCATCATAATTTGCATGACTAAAGTAGGTAAAGGTGCTGACCTTTTTGTTTTCCTGGTGATCGCGTTCCAGAGGTGTTGGATTAGACAAAAGTCATCCCTTTGAGTTTGCAAAACCCAAAGTAGGTGAAGTTGAGACTTTGTGACTTCTGATTGGTATGATGTACCTACCACATTGTGTCCCAACCAGTGGAGCACAACTCGTTGATTCTGTTTCAAAGAGCGTCGAAGAACAACGTGGTGTCTATTTTCGACTTTGCCATGGGATACGATAGCTCGTAGTAAAGTTTTGACGGAATCAAATGATGACTCTAGTAAAAGGAACTCCTGGGTATTCATTGGGATTTGAAGTATGTCGGAGATAATTTCCCTAGTCAATTCCAATCGTCGTCCATAGGCATTGAAATAGCATTTTCCATTTTCAGTTCCGCTAAATTGGTAGAACATCATAACCATTTCTTGGGAATAACTAGCTGCTGAATGATATAGAAGAGGCGTCCATCCTCGACGTACAATTTCAGTGTCAAAATAAGGAGAAAACCGACCATCTTCAAAAAAATTCAAGTAGTCTTTCTCAGGCATTATTTTTCTTGGTTGATCCATTTGGAAGTATTACGGAGGGAAGTATAGTGAAGAATGCTTGAAAGAGAATGGCTTAAAAGAAAAGATTTATAGGCAATCTATGAGTCTGTACCAATCAGGATTCCAAGTTTAGGTAAATCCAAAATTAATATATGAAAACACAAGTGACTCATGTGTTGTTGGGACCATAGTACAAAATATCCCGATATATCGCGATATATGGGGATATCTATCCAAATTTCAGAGAAAGATATATAAATATCACGATATGTTCAGAGATATATACAACTGCAAATATCGATGATATTTTGACGATATTTACGATATTTTGCGATATTTTGTGATATTTTGTGTATATAACAATTTTATTTAATATTTACCATTATATTTCAAATAAATATAAATAATGTATCATGATATATCAAGAAATATCCACAATATCTACGATATTTGTCGATATTTTGGATATATCTACGATATTTGCATGTGGAATAATATCAAATATCCCCAAAGAGAGAGATATATCCACGATACATATCCAGAAATTGAGTATCGATAAATACCCATATCCTAATATTTTGTACTATGGTTGTGACACCGACCTTTATGAACAGAAACAATGGGTATCCATAGTAACTCTTTTCATGTCAGATTTCCACAAACAATTAATGAGATATTAAAATGATAGAAAGTATGGGGGAAAGTTTCACATGGCAGTTAGACCTACCCATAATTTCAGAATTTATGATCATGCCTCAGTAATAAAATATGGATAGAATAATCGAGTTGTGTGTGTGACAAGTGTTATGCGTACCATGTAGCGTGCGCGATCTTCTCTGAACACCATGAGTAGAGAAAGAATTAGATGGTAATTTCTTTGTTATGGTTTTCTTAGTTGTTGTTGTTGTTTTTTTTTTTTTTTAATAGGTAAAAATACAACTAATACACACAAATATTTAATACGAACTTCTCCATTTAGTACGTAACCCGTATAAATGGTGGAGAATTATTTAACACACTATAGTAATATACAAAGCGACAAAGGGAAAGAAAGATGTCGGTTACATAGATCTAGATATTCTGGAGCATGTTATGCATGAGCGACAGTAGAACAATGATAAACACGGTTATCATGAATATTGTTACAGCCGATTCGCGTTGCTCCTTTTCCCATCGCTCAAGTTGATTCATTATGTTGAAGAAAATGAAAATTTGTGAAGAGGAATTTGTAAAGAGTGAGAGAAAGGGATGAGTGAAAGTGGAAGAGGAGAGTTGGATTTATAATTAGAAATCTTACCGTTGGGCATCTGACCATTTGGATCAGTCCGTTGGGTTTTGACCGTTGGGCTTTGAGAGTAGGCCCAGTGCATCAAGGAACAACTAAAATATTACGGAGTACAATAATTTCATATCATAAACAATTTCTCATTCAAACCGTCTGGAGATACAAAATTATGAGAAATCAAACAATATATAATAAATGACATAGTCATTTCTAAACTAAGGAAAATAAACAACTACTAGGAATCCTCAGGGTTAGCAGAGGATGAACCAGGGTTTCTACTTCGTTGGCTACGATGAACTCCTGGCTGAGCTGACTGGTCTGGAATGTGGCCCAAAGACTCTAGCAGTTGATCTTGGAATTGCTGTTAATTTGCCATCATCATTCTCTGGAAACGGCCTTGGCGATTACGCATTTCTTGCTGGAAGTCATTTTGGGAAGTAAACATCTCTTTCTGACGAAGAAACATCCTGCGCATGCTAGTGTTCATGTGTCTCAAAGCTTACATGGGAGTGCTGATTCGGTGCATGATATCCTCATTAAAACAGTTGGGTGGTAAATGAGGAGGAGGAGGTATGTTATCACGCTCAATATCATCTCTAGCTATTGGGTCCCAGTGGTCCAGAACACAAGTCTCGAAAATTCCAAAATTCTCAAAAGACCTTATTGGAATGAAAGGAGTAGCAGACTGGAATCCTAAGTTAAGCATAAAGCCGAAAGTAACAAGTACAACAAGAGGAGTCGACCTGTTTGACACGGTCGAAGAACATGGCCGAGGAAATGGACCATACAGAAAGTATTCTTCTTCTCCTTGAAGATCCACAGCAGGTGCAAGAATGTCTTGTTCACGTTAGACGTCTTAGAAGTTCCAATGACGTTGTAAGCCAGCCACTGAGTGACGGCTAGTTGGTTTTCGTCGAGCAAGTCTTTGGTACACATGATTCGAGCCATTATTGTACTCTCCCTCGAGAAGCATGTCAAACATTAAGTCCATCGTAGTCGGATACTCTGACAACAACAGGGTCGGACTATCTGAGTTTATCGGAATCTGTGTTGTATTCGATATTAACTCCAGTGTGAGTTCACGTTCCAACCCATCCGCCGTAATCCAAAATTCATCACCCCGGAAACCACCATTGTTGTAAAACTTTAAAACTAAATCTTTCGAGTAATTAGCCGACACTTTGTGCAACAGATACTCCTACTCCCTATTTGCAATTTCTTCATCGAAAAAGGGATGAAACATGCCCAAATCGAATAGATTTTGAAAATTCCTCTCAACTGTGATTCGGCGACATGCTGCCATAGAGAGGTCTAGCTGTTTTTTTTAGGGGGGAAATTGGTTTGAGTGATGGAGGAGATGGTGCTGGAGCGAGGAGGTTCGAATTGGGGGTGTTTAGCCCGCGTGCGCGCAGGTCCAAATAAAGGCTGTGTAGTCGCGTGCGTGAGTTGTTTGTGTGGGGGACCAAGATCCGTAATATAGGGGGGAAGAAAAGTGAGTGGCTGACGCGTGGTGTGGCCCGCGGGTTGTGGTTTGTGACCGGATCCGTGATTTTGGATCAGGTCCAATTTTTGGCCCAAACCCAAATGATTTCCAGAAATTCCCCTTATGTCCTGAAATTTCAAACATCGAATTTCGATTCGTTTTAACTCCAAATTGAACGAATGAGATATCAAAATGATCGGCATTAAAAATGTCATCCACTGGGAAATGACAAAATCACATACAAACCTTTTTTTTTTATTTGGGGGGTTTGAATCTTGTAAAACAGAGCAAAACCCCTTTTTTTAAAGGAAGTTTATTTATTTACAAATTATATATACAAATGTACAAAGGGAGATGAACGTGTTAACAACACCGGATTTCAAGAAGAAAATCATTACTGTAATATGAGGCAACTGTCATGTCGACTCTGGGGCGAACCTAATCCAGCCAGACTATGGCTTAACCTTTATGTTTTGGAGGCCTAGGGTTCAGGACGGTACCATCCCTGACCAATGTGTAATGGTCTAATAATAATATTACCCTTAGTACATATGGTATAGCCTCAAACCTCCCCGAACTGTAATCAAATAGAAAACTATTTGGGGTTGACCTAGTGAAATCCATTGCCCGTGCGAACGAGGGACCATCCGATGTTGCATATCATGACTCTCTTTGTGCACAACACTTAGTGCAAAGGTGAAAATAAAAGACACGAGTATAAACAAGTTGAGTCTTTTAACGTCAGATCCTCAAGACGAATGTGAGTCTTTTAACGTCAGATCCTCAAGACAAATCCCAACCTGTGGGAGCAACGGGACGTCGACGAAGTTTATCCTGCTGAGCTGGTGTTAGACAATAATATACCTTATACCGGCTCATATCGAATAGTAGATCAAGACCTGGACAGAAAGGTGTTTGACAATTCATACACCACCCATCCTTTTCGCCTGTCGCTTTTGAGCAAAAGTACTACGACCATTATCTATTCGAGATGGGTGAGATTTACATCAAATGATGAGTTGAAGTTCGTGAGGAAGAGAATAGAAAAGGGAAGAGAAAGAAGGAGTTGAAATTTTTGGTACCCGTTGTTTACCAGAAGGCACGTTTGCTCGATTAACAGAAGACATTTATATTCAGTTCTGAAGTAGAGTTTTTGTGGACTAAGGTTCTGGCGCTTGCAACCACACACACTAGGGATTTTTAGAAAAGAAAATATAAGAGGGCGCGGCTACCCTAATGGCATACTTTCCCTGTTTATATCACATAGAAAGAAGTACACCAGTGAATCTATTAGTCTGTGTAGACTGGATCTTTGAGAAGAGTCTCTTCGACATCTGGAGAGCGCAACTCATGATAATGTTTAACGCATTGGCCATTTACTTGAAATTCGCTGTCATCATTTACGTTTTCAAAGATCTGACCCCATAAGGGGTGTGGACAGAGACAATGAAAGGACCAGACCATCGAGTTTTTAATTTTCCTAGAAAAATGTGTAATCTTGAGTTGTACAACAAAACTTTTTGACTAACTTTGAAATCTTTTCTCAATATGTGCTTGACATGTACTCTTTTCATGTTGGCTTTATAAAATTTTGAGAGATCATAGGCATCACTCCGAATTTCCTTGATCTCATTTAACTGCAATTTTCTCTTTGCGCCTGCAGCATTAGTATTATAATTGAGGCTTTTGATGTCCCATATAGCACGATGCTCAAGTTCAACCGGCAGGTGACAAGGTTTTCCAAAAACGAGGCGATAAGGAGACATCCCTATAGGTATCTTAAAAGTTGTTCTGTATGCCCACAAGGCATCAGATAATCATAGAGACCAGTCTTTTCTAGATGGATTAACAGTTTTTTCCAAAATGGATTTGATCTCTCTATTAAAGACTTCTACTTGGCCACTGGTTTAAGGATGATACAGAGTTGCCACTTTGTGCGTGACTCCATATTTCTTTACTAATGATTCAAAAATTTTATTACAGAACTGTTTTCCCCCATCACTAATAATAGCTTTTGGAACGCCAAATCGAGAGAAAATATTTTTTTTTACGAAAAAAAACGACAGTTTTATGATCATTAGCACGACATGTTGATAAGAGCCCAAAACTGTAGTTTTAACCCCTTAATAATCATACTGTTAGACCAATTATGTGAATAATAAGTAAGAGTTAATACTGATTACGTGTTTTTATGCATTTCAGGCTTCAAAGTCCATTATGTGCAGAAATGTGCCACTTTAGCGAGATAAAGGAGCAAAAGTCAGTAGAACTTCCGAATGCCATATCTTTGGACTCAGACCTCGGAATTGGGTCTACCTTATGTCAAAACGACCGGCTCGAAAAGAGCTTTGCAATGGTCCAAGCCTTGACCCAATCAGAGGAGCAAAAGTGGACGAAAAGTCTATTGAAGCCGAATCTAGCTGAAGAGGCCTTTTTGGACTGAAAGAATTGGGTTTTGGGCCTGATTCTCTGGCCCAAAACATGGCTCCAAGCCCATGCACGATTTTTGGATCTAGATGTATAAAAACAAAAGCTTAGCTCATTGTTAATGGTAGATTTTTTAGTAGAGAATTAGGGTACATAGCTTAGAATAGAAAGTAGCCATTAGAATAGCTTCTAGATCTAGATTTGATTGTTTTAATTAAGTTTAATTTCAAATCCAATTCTTGTTTAGATTAAACTATTAGAATCATAGTTCTTCATTAGTATTAATAAATAAATAGCTATTGGTTAATTTCGATTTTTGTCATTTCCATTTCTAGATCTAATTTCAATTCTTATGTTTATTTCATTTTAGTCATTAAATTAGATTTCATTATTGTTTAATTCAGTAAATTTCAATGCTTTATATTATGTTGAGTTTTAATCTAAATGGAAATGATTGCATAATGACTCAAGGCTAAAACCTCCATTAGAGGGGGTTGATGAAGCCTTGATGAAAACTCAGTGGTTAGTATAGAATTGGTTGTAGAATCTATTCCACTCTAGAAGGTCGTGTTTCGCCATGAGAATGGGTGGACGACCTCACATGCTAGTTAGTATCCGGTAGGAATGCCATGAACACTAGGGATTAGAACTTCGAAATTCTCGCCAGAAGAACGTGAGAATTGAGATACAACATTCTACATAAGGTTGTTAAGTTGGATTCGAGGTGGATTCAATCCCCTCGATTTCTTTATCTAGATTCAACCAATCGTATTCCCGTAGCATTCGTAGTTTAAATTCAAATAATCAATTTCATATTGCATCGTAGTATAATTCCCCTTCGTAAAGCTCTCATTGACTTAAAAATGACTAATTAGATTAGAAAACAATCCATGCTAGGGAACTAGGAGTGGAACGAACTTCCTACTCCACTTAGTGCAATTCGCATCGAGAGTAGAAGCTTTGATAATTGAGATTTAAAAGAAAAGTTTTAGTTTACTTATGGATTGAATTCATCGTTCATTTCGTAGGTAAACTATACATTTTACATTTATCAAATGGCGCCGCTGCCATCTTAGTTGCACTTTAGCATTGTTTTCTTTGTAGAAGTAGTCATTTTTAAGTCCCATTAAACGCACCCACCCATGGTTGTTTCATACTGTGGTTGCCCATTTCAGCTTTGAAAAATTCCGGGTAAAAAATTACGAGCTTGTGGCCTCATCTTGAGCTTGACGACCGCTAAAAACACCTTGTAATTTGAAAATTACTCGGATGTGGCCCTTCTATCTGATCTTGTCTGGCGCATACGTGTTAAATTTTTCGGATTTCGACAGTTTTGATTCGAACTTTGATCTTTCATATTTTTTAGTGTTCTAACCTGCTCTATACACTGAACAAGCGTAAACAAGACGCTATTCATAAGCGAAGCAAGGACGCAATCAGGTATTCCTTTCTTCCACACCTCGCATCTCCTGTTAGAGGTTTATACTAGTATATCAGAATTATTTGGAGTGTTGCATGTTTAGTTAAGCTCGACTTAGTCTTGCATGAGATTAAGGTCTGGTCGAACAAAAACACCTAACGTAAATACACAACAACAGCAATAAACAAGTCTATCTAGTATACCACACACTACACCTCTAGCTACTATTTCACACACACCACCGATATAATGGGGAAGAAAAAGAGAGACTCCTCTCTCGGACTTCTACAAAGCCTTGAGCGATAGCCCCAAATCTTGCATCGTTCTAGCAGACCCAGCGGGGGATTTCAGAATCCCTCCAAATATTTTTAATTTGTTACCCGTTTTTCATGGTTTAGACCATGAAAAACCTTATCAAGACACGCGTCGTAGGATTGAACAAGTCCTAACAACATTCCACCATCCTACGGTTGGTGCGGAACAAATTAAATTAAGGGTATTCCCTTTCACCTTAGCCGATAAGGCGGCGTCTTGGTTAAGCCCGCCCAAAGCGCTTAATTTCGTGGACTCATGGGCTAAACTTGTTCAATTTGTTTATGGAACATTTTACCCACCCCTAAAGACGGATGAGATGCTTTCCAAGATTCATTTCTTTTCGACAAAATCCTCATGAATCATTTTCAGAGGCTTGGAATCGTTTCACCGATCTCCTTATAGAGTGTCCACATCATAACTTAGCTTAAAGACACGTTAGTTCGGTGCCTTTTTCAAAGGACTTCTACACCACCATAAAGAAGTCCTTGACATAATGAATGGGGGTAGTTTCTTAAGCAAAGGAGCCTCGGAGGCTTATAAATTTTAGAGGACCAAACTAAGTTTTAAATAATAATGGGGGTAGTGACGATTACTCTGCTCCGCTAGTTCTTCTTCAACAGTTAAGGCTACTAGTATGTTTGAGGTTAAATCAGATCCCGAGCTTAAAACTCTAATTGAATCCCTCACACAAAAAGGTAGAGGCCATTTTCTGTACAACAAAAGCCAATCCCGTCATGAATGTAAATTCAAACCCATGTAGTTTTCGGTTGAGTCCCGAGCATCCCGACTCCCATCGTCCCTATAGCCTATGAACAGGCTTGTTCCATTAATAGTGAACCTAGCGCCCTTGGAGACAAAATCCCAACTCCGGTTGGAGAAATAACCAACAAGTCACACCTCAAGGGTACAATAATCAATATGTTAGCCTCATTTACGGCTTTAACCAAGCTCCACCACGACAAGGGCGGGGTCAGGGTAATTTTAATAATTATAACAACCAAGTGCAACCTCGACAAGGTCAAGTACAAGGTCAAGGTAATTATAATAATTATAATGCTAATAGAGGTATCGTTCCGGTCAACAATAATTATCAAAATCCACCCATAAATAATTCACGTGAAATAGTTCCAGTCACACCACCCGTGACTACTACACCCACACAACCGGATCGCCTTGACACCTTCATACAAGTGAGCCAAAAACTTTTCCAAACCATGGCTCAATCTAACCAACAGCTTCTACAATCCATTAATAATTTAACCCAACAGGTTGGCTCAAGATAAAGCCCAAACCAAAGGTGTGTTGCCAGTCACGCAATACCTAATCCTAAAACAACAAACACAGCCTTTGAGGTAACCGATAATACTAGTAATGAATATGAAAATGTAGGTGAGATAAATGCCATCACCACTCTCCGTTCGGCAGTGAGTGGTTGATAACAAGGTAACTATGCCTATAGTTACCCCACCAATAAGCCCCTACACCCGCTATTTTACTAGATACGAAAAATAGAAACTGAAGAGCCTACCCTTTGTAGAGGTACCGATTACATAACACAACCTAAGAAACATAAAGCCACGGTTAAACATCCGGTGATACCATTGCTAAATATAGACGAAACCACCGTTTCCACAAAAATTAGCCATGTTAACTAGGGATACAAATTACGAGGAGATTAGGGACGCGTTTTCAAGAATCTAACTATAAACCTTCCCTTCCGAAGCTATTAAAAGCTACCACATCATGCTAAGTTTCTTAAGGAATTGTGTACTACTAGGAGTAAGACAAATATACCAAAAGGCGCCTTTTAACAGAACAATTCCCAACCTTATCGAACATAATGGAATTGTTAAGTACAAGGACCACGGTAGATCCCTATCTGTATAATGCACCTTAGGAGATTCCTATAACGACGACAGCGTTATTAGACACGGGGGCTAGTGTTAACTTACTCCCATTTTATTTGTATAGACAAATAGGTCTAGACAAGATGCAACCCACTAAAATGACGTTGCAATTAGTCGATCGGTCTATTAAGTATCCTAAGGGTGTAGTTGAAAATGTGCCGTAAAAGTTCGGGATTTCTACTATCCGGCTGATTTTGTAGTCCTCGATACGTAAGTCGCTAACGACTCTGTCCGATCATTTTAGGGCGCCCTTTCCGGCAACCGCCAACGCGCTCATTAATTGCCGTGATGGTTCAATGTCCATGTCTTTTGGCCATCTTGTTGTTGAAGTCAATGTTTTTTTAAAACAAAGACACATTTCCCCGATTCATCTATGGAGGAAGAGGTTAGCATGATCGAGAGCTTCGCTCGAGATTATTTCAACAACACGTTCCCTGATAGTCATATGCCCAAAATTCTTTCCTTTGGAAAGTCAGACTCCAACATTTTCATCCCTACACTAGTCGATACACATATTATTGATGAGGACGGGATAGATGACTTTCTCAAAGATGTAGAGGACTACCATAGTAATGTGGATATGACCAATCTAGATGAGGAATTCGATGAGTTTCTTCGAGTAGGTGATGATTCACCCTATCAAGATCTACCTTGTACAACATCCACCTCGATTCCCCTCCTTCCACCCTTTCAAAGGAATCTCGAGTTGCACTTTCGATCCTTTTGTTTCTCCCGTGGCTTCATAATTTTTTAAATCCTCCTAGCAAACAGATACTTGTAAGGACAAACTATTTGACACCTTCATTTTCAGAATTGAGGCAGTCCCTACACACACAATGAATGAGTTCGGTGCTAAAACCACATCCTCATTGGTAATGCCGCTGTCTTTCTACAACTTATCCATATCCACCATATTCTCCACAACCATTCACTTTTCCATACTTATTTACTAAAACACCCACGCATTCAAAAATTAAAAAGAAGGTGCATGATAGGTTACACAATAGGGTTATCCGACTTTGTTTGGATTCCACTAGGCTGCGTCGTAGGAAATCTTGGTGCTTGATTGTGTTTGGATATGTTTTCTGTGATATTTATTTATGGAATGATCCACAACTGTTTCGGTTGTTGATATATGATCAACTGCATATTCATACATATGTTTTAGATAAAGTCTCGAGTATCTGAGTATAAACGACTCAATTTCTGTGTTTGGTGCACTTCCTTTCACTTTAATATATTGGTGAGTGCACCATTAAGGTAACCGGGCCTTCCCTATGGAGTGTGTGGCTGTAAGTACCGGATCCTAAGTCCACGGTTCACATAGTTCACGTTTTCCACTCTTGCATGTTTTTCTCGGATTTTTGAGTCATGTTTCTCTATGGTGTGAATTATGTCTTTATTGCTTATTGTTTTTCCTTCTAAAAATAAAATAAAAAAAAAAAAAAAAAAAAAAAAAATACACATAGTAATCTAGGAAGTCTCGGGAATCTGACTTTAAAAGACCCACTGCTAAAAACAAATTTTCTAAGCTTCGTTGTAAAAAATTTGTTTGGGGGTGGGGTGTTCGTGTTTCCGTACTAAAATGTTTTATGTCCCATTAGAGTTGCTTAGGCCGTTTTATTGTATTACGATTCGGATTGACATAATCTATTAATTTAGAGTTCATTCGTTCGCATAACTTACGTCATGCACGCACTTCGAGGCGTTTTCCACTATCTCGTATGTCATCTGAAGTCGGAATAGAGTGTTTTATGGATCATTGGATAGGAAATTCTCTCCTGATCATTTCCATATCTCATTCGCAAAAATCGGACCGGTAACGAAGCGGCAATTTTGATTTCAAGTTCGCGAAAAAATCGAAAAAAAAAAATCAAAAATTTCGATTTTGGGCTTGGGCCCAACCCGCGCCCACGGACAGCGCGCACGCGCCCTTACCTCCACGAACAGTTGTGTTTCTTCTTCCTCCATTCCGCCATTAATGCCAAAATCAAATCCCAACCCAAATCGACTCCAAACTCCACCCACCACAAACACCACCAATTCAAACCACCAAAAACCACCGAAAATTCATAATTTTGGTGCTGCACCGCCACCACTCCACCACCACCACTGTTGCTTCAACCGGCCTATTAAAATCCCACCACCACATCACATTTCAACCCTCACTCCATTCCAAACACTAGATGGCTCAACAACGAATTTTACCGGAGCAAGTTTTCCTCGCCGACCACTTCGCTACCGTTTTAACGATGTGAAATGGCTAGTAGAGACTGGAGTAGTTTGTGGTACTTTCGACGAAGCCTTCTACCACGAAGACTTGGTCCGACGGTTCTACAACACCAGGGAGTTGGAGGGGAGTAGGATTTTGTGTTGGTAAAGAAGAAGAGGAAGGAGTTTACCATCGATCGTTGGTCGAGATTCTAGGCATTCGCCTAGAATCCATCCGATGCCACTTTACAGGAGCCCCGGTTTGACGGGTAGAGCCTTTGATGGGCGTGGTGTCATCAATGGGAGCTACAATACAAACTCCCATTGTGTTCGCGGGCATCCTCGGGACCAACCGGTGGCTACAGCTCGGTGGATTGGTCGGAATGTCCTAGGGAAGGACAAGGTCGGTGACATCGGTCCGACCGCCTCCACATCTTATGGGTACTCCGGGGAGCGTATGCGATTTCTGTATCTTGGAGTTTTTGCTGAAAGCATGATTAGGGGGTCGGAAAGTCTTTGGCACCTCTTCCCCGTGTTAATTACCAAGATCATGTTGAAGATGAAAGCAGCTCCGTCGATAGGATTTACATTACCTACCGCACCGTGAACCCGCGTATCTATAGGAGTGTGTCCAACAACGCTGGCAATTGCCCGAGGATAGGGAGCAGGGATGAGGTAGAGGAGGAGGATGAGGATGATTCGGAGGAGGATGAGGAGGGCGTGACTTGCTTTGATACGGATGCCTTCGAGGTGGTTGGTTACGATCGCGACGCATGGCTGTGCTTCATAGGGGCATCGTTCACTAAACACTATCTGCAGGCAGACCTCCGGACTCGACAGGCGACTATTCATCACAACCGAGATCCGCACGAGAGAGAGGATGATGAGAGATGGGAACAGCGAGGGCTGAGATGGAAGCCAGCGCCGGTTTAGAGTGGATATGCTTGCACGCTTCCCACCTCATACTGACTCTACGCTTCTCGAGGACACGCCTACGAGGCATGAGTGTCGCCGACGAAGGACGACTGCTGCTTGGGACCGAGCCCGGGAGCCACCACTAGAGAGTGTGTTGCCCGCCGCCACCAAATGGCGAGGTGTTTAGAGAGTGTGAGGATTGATAGTGGTTGTTGTTTTATTTATTTTTGTTGTTTTATTGTAATGTAACTTTTATTTTCGTAATTTGAATTTTGTAGTGAAAGGTACTCCGAATGAAAATTTTAATATAAGGGGTTATTTTCAGTATGTGTGGTTTTTTCATATTGATCCCACCTTCCCAACTTGTTTGGGGGTGGTTTTATCAATTCAAGCTTTATTTTTATATAACCATAGTGTTAGAATTTATTGCGGAGTAAGGTGAAAATATGGCCGTTTAGGCATATCTATGATTGAGAATCATTGTAGGATGTAATCTAGATTAAATAGGTACATTCAATCATAAAATCAACCTAAAAGATACTGGGTTTGAATTAGAATCAAGAAAATGAGTTGTTTCCATTGTCGGGTTTGGAAATTTTAGGATTTCCGGAAACTGCCGTAAATACTTTTTGGCAACTTCCCGATCCGTTTTAGCAACTTAAAACCTATATAAACTTCATACATTCTACACTCACAACTCACACTACATCTAACTTCCATCATGCACCCTTCACACCCGCGATTCCCACGTTTCGTCTCCATTTTCGCCAAATCGCAGCTTTCGGAGCCCTTCATGGCCGCTCTACACTTCGACGAAAAATTTTGCTCGAGGCGCCCGCGTTCCAAGTCAAAGCGTGACTTCGGCGGCTCAAACACTGGAATTCCAAAATACAAAGAGCGACTTCGCTTCTAGTTGAAGCGCCAGCGCGACGACCTTAGACCAGAAAAATTCCAGTTTTCGCGAAGTTGTGCCCGTTTGTTTTGCGGCTATTCCAGGCGTAGTTTTGAGATGACATCTCCTATAATAATACCGAACAGTCTTTTCGAAGATTTGTTCCAAAAGCACTACTTACGGTGCTTAGTTTTAGCGAGGTGATCACCTACGTTGGCGGGAACCTCTTATGGTAAGACCGGATGAACTTTATTCTCCAAAGACTTGCATCTTATTTTTATAATAACTGCATTTTCTTTGAGAGACCGGATGGAGAACAAGTGTTCTCCATCAACATTGACGATGAACCAATGGAAATTACCGTGTTCTTGCTAGCATTTGTTCTTGGACTTGCTATGCCCGGCCGAGATACAAGACCCATGGTGCTATTGGGTCGATAATATGCATGTCTACACTTATGAGTTTTTGCACGAGGCTTATGGGGCAGGCATTTTCCGTGTATTGAGGACCAAAGGGACTATAACGCGTTGCCCTTGGTAGCTTTGTCCATGAACATAGGAATTGTTATGTTTTGGATTATGCTAAACATTTTAGGGGAATGGCGTTTTTCTTACGTGAATGACACCACCACTTGCAGCGTTTTCCTTGCTTTAGCCACGGGACGCCGGTTCTATGACCTTCCCAGAACTTTGATGTCTAGTTTAGCACGAGCCCATACCATGAGGCATAAGTACCTTCTTATGCCTGTTCTAATTTCACGTATTATGCTATGTTTCTTTCCTGTTTTTTGTACACGTTTCACGGATTGGATTAGGGTAGACACGGTGCGACCCACCAATAGTATTATTCGATCTTTCCGTGCAATGACTTGGCATGGGGTGGCGGATACAACCTCACCAGGTTGCACCCTACACCCCATCAGACCAAGTGGCACTTAATAGGTTAGCAACCATAGATGATAAATGGCGTGAAGCCTGGCAAATTATCATAGCATGGCAGGACGCGAAGGAGCCTCACTTCTTTATAGAAGTAGAGGATGACGAAGATGACGAATAACAGCAAATGGAGTGGAGGTAAGTTTTAGTTTACGTTAGTGTGCGCTTATGTCCCAAGCAATTTAATTACGTTAACCCCATAATGGGTGGAACTCTTATAGAGTTCGTCGGTTTTATTTCCTATATTAGTACGTTCTAACCTTGTTTTGCGGATGTTTTCTGAATTTCACGCGCGTTTCAATGGTATTTTTCCTACCCTCTTTATTTAAATGCTTTGAGGACAAAGCATGCTTCTTGTGGGGGGGGGGCATAAAACACGCGTGTAATTAAGACATCTGCTAGGATATAAATATGTATAATATGCATTTGTTTTCTAGTTAAAATTTCAAAAATTCAAAAATATAAATAAATAAGTTATGCTATACACTTAGGAATATTGGTATTGTTTCTTTCTCCATGCTCTTAACAATCTAGAAGTCTCACGTAGGCACATTTGCATCGAATAATTGTTAGAAACTTAGGTTAATATATAGGTAATAATCTTTACATCTATCTATAAATATATTACATGAGTATCTATGATTGTTAGCGATAAGTTTCTGAAATCTAGGCTAGAGTACTTATTCTACAAATCTCGTGAGAATATAGCCTAAAGCCTTATATGAGCTTAAACATTTGAGAAATGACACAAGGGAGAAGTAAAACCGGATAGAGAAATCACACGCCCACTTGCTTGATCACTAAACCATATCCTAAAGCGAGAATTTAGGCCCTTTTTGGATCGATATAGCTAGAAATTCTGACCTAAGTATATTTTTCGCTAGTCGCCCCACTGAGCCTTTCATTAGCCCTTTCATAAACCACAAATTCTTTACCCTGTTACAAAAACAAAACAAAATAAAAAAAAAAATCAACCTACCCAATTTAGAATAAGTCTGAGACTAGAATGATGAAGAAAGAAGAAGAGAAAAACCTGTGTAAACAAAAATTTAGTTAGTTGCTTCAGAAAATAAAGAAAAGAAGTTTCCATCCAAAGAAAAGAAAAATAAAAATAGAAATAAAATAAAAACTCCAAAAATAGAATAAAAGGGAGTCAAAAGCCAAAGAAAAGAAAAAGAAAAATATGGCTAAGGATGGAAACAAAGTGTAGAAGCAAAAGTAAATAACAAGGTTTCTCTAGTTACGTAATATGAAGACTCTATTGTCTCAGACTTGTCCTTTTGAATATCCATTTCCTTCCTTCTTAAACCATCTCCTAATCCCCGTAACACCTAATAAAGACCTCTAGCTCAATTAGGAATAGGTTAGTGTGATAGTAAGTAGCAGATGTGTTTGATCGACTCCGGCTTCGTGTGTCATTGAGATTGTAAGGTAAAGTGTGCCCAATTGCATTAATTGGAGTAAATTAAACTTGAGTGGAAAAATCGAGTGTTGTTTCTTGACTATTATTGTGAGAACCTACTTAAGGACGCTTATTCGAGTTTCGAGAAACAAAACCCGCTAAACATTTTATAGTACTACTCATTGTGTATATGTTTATTGTAGATGATAGATTATTATGCAAATATTAACTTAGGTTTCTGACTTGGTTATTCTTGTTCAATTGCTAGAGAGATGTATAGATAGTTGAGCATGAATAAGGAAACAATAGTTTTATTTTCTTAGTCATTGTAGTATAGATGAAGTTTGTGAGTACCTTCACTGGAAAACTCTCACGAGGCTATAACTCGTCCACTAGGGAATTCCTAGTGGTTTAAGGCCTTGTTGCATATGGTCAATGCAATCGCACTCAGCGAAACGAGAGTAGTTAGAACTCTATTTTTGGTCACTTATTCTAATTTCTCATCTTTGCTTGAGGACAAGCAAAATTTGTTTGGGGGTGGTTTGATAAGAGCCCAAAACTGTAGTTTTAACCCCTTAATAATCATACTGTTAGACCAATTATGTGAATAATAAGTAAGAGTTAATACTGATTACGTGTTTTTATGCATTTCAGGCTTCAAAGTCCATTATGTGCAGAAATGTGCCACTTTAGCGAGATAAAGGAGCAAAAGTTAGCAGAACTTCCGAATGCCATATCTTTGGACTCAGACCTCGGAATTGGGCCTACCTTATGTCAAAACGACCGGCTCGAAAAGAGCTTTGCAATGGTCTAAGACTTGACCCAATCAGAGGAGCAGAAGTAGACGAAAAGTCTGTTGAAGCCGAATCTAGCTGAAGAGGCCTTTTTGGACTGAAAGAATTGGGTTTTGGGCCTGATTCTCTGGCCCAAAACATGGCTCCAAGCCCATGCACGATTTTTGGATCTGGATGTATAAAAACAAAAGCTTAGCTCATTGTTAATGGTAGATTTTTTAGTAGAGAATTAGGGTACATAGCTTAGAATAGAAAGTAGCCATTAGAATAGCTTCTAGATCTAGATTTGATTGTTTTAATTAAGTTTAATTTCAAATCCAATTCTTGTTTAGATTAAACTATTAGAATCATAGTTCTTCATTAGTATTAATAAATAAATAGCTATTGGTTAATTTCGATTTTTGTCATTTCCATTTCTAGATCTAATTTCAATTCTTGTGTTTATTTCATTTTAGTCATTAAATTAGATTTCATTATTGTTTAATTCAGTAAATTTCAATGCTTTATATTATGTTGAGTTTTAATCTAAATGGAAATGATTGCGTAATGACTCAAGGCTAAAACCTCCATTAGAGGGGGTTGATGAAGCCTTGATGAAAACTCAGTGGTTAGTATAGAATTGGTTGTAGAATCTATTCCACTCTAGAAGGTCGTGTTTCGCCATGAGAATGGGTGGACGACCTCACATGCTAGTTAGTATCTGGTAGGAATGCCATGAACACTAGGGATTAGAACTCGAAATTCTCGCCGTAAGAACGTGAGAATTGAGATACAACATTCTACGCTAGGTTGTTAAGTTGGATTCGAGGTGGATTCAATTCCCCTCGATTTCTTTATCTAGATTCAACCAATCGTATTCAGTAGCATTAAGTAGTTTAAATTCAAATAATCAATTTCATATTGCATCGTAGTATAATTCCCCTTCGTAAAGCTCTCATTGACTTAAAAATGGCTAATTAGATTAGAAAATAATCCATGCTAGGGAACTAGGAGTGGAACGAACTTCCTACTCCACTTAGTGCAATTCGCATCGAGAGTAGAAGCTTTGATAATTGAGATTTAAAAGAAAAGTTTTAGTTTACTTACGGATTGAATTCATCGTTCATTTCGTAGGTAAACTATTCATTTTACAATTATCACATGTCAATGCCTCAATCAATTTTGACATGTAGTCAACTGCTACCAGTATGTACAGGAAACCATGAGAATTTGGAAAGGGACTGATAAGAGCCCAAAACTGTAGTTTTAACCCTGTAACAGTCATACTTTTAGACCAATTATGTGAGTAATAATTAAGAGTTAATACTGATTATGTGTTTTTTTGCATTTCAGGCTTCAAAGTCCATTATGTGCAGAATTGTGCCACTTTAGCGAGATAAAGGAGCAAAGGTCGGTTGCTAAGGAGTTCGGTGATTAAAGGCCAAGATTCAAGAAGACAAAGCCTTTCTAAAGCCCGGTCAAAAGCTGAAAAGTCGACGCGGGCAGAAACAGCACACAAAGTCAGTAGAACTTCCGAAGGCCTTATCTTTGGACTCAGACCTCAGAATTGAGCCTACCTTATGTCAAAACGACTGGCTCGGAAAGAGCTTTCCAATGGTCTAAGCCTTGACCCAATCAGAGGAGCAGAAATGGACAAAAAGTCTATTGAAGCCAACTGCAGCTGAAGAGGCCTTTTTGGACTGAAAGAATTGGGTTTTGGGTCTGATTCTCTGTCCCAAAACATGGCTCCAAGCCCATGCACGATTTTTGGATCTAAAAGTATAAAAACAAGAGCTTGACTATTTATTAATGGTAGATAGTTAGACCTAGATTAGTTAGCCTCCATTAATTAGTTTTAGAACTTAGCTTTAGAATTTCAATTAGTTAATTAATTAGTGTTTCATATCTTGTTTTAGATCTAGTTTCATGTTTAATTAATTATTTTAGAACAAAGTAGATTATTAATTTAGTATTTGAATCATTGTTTTATTATTTATTAGATTAATATAATCGTGTTCTTGATAATCTAGTTTCATTTCCATTAATTGTTTAGTTTCAATTCTTAGATTCAATTACTTGTCATTATTAGTTTCCAATTAATTCTTGCATGATTAGTTTCCAATTGAGTTTAAATAAGCAAAGTTCAAATCTTGATATCATGTCTTGTTCGAATTCCATTGGGAATGATAGCGTGATGATTCTGGCTAAACCTCCATTAGAGGGGGGTTGAGAAGCCTTGATGAAAGCTTAATTCCAATTATCGTAGAGTCGTAGTAATTTCCTTTCCACTCTAGAAATGATTAGTTCACCATGAGAATGGGTGTAATCGTTCACATGCTAGTTATGAATTGGTAGAAATGCCATGTGTAATTAGGGATTAGGAGTAACTAGATTGTTTGGGCGATCAATTCAGATACTGACGATTCGTCGTTAGTAGGATTAAGTCGAGTTAAGGTGGAATCAATCCCCCTCTAACTCCTTATCATAGAATCGACGTAGCATTCCCATAGTTGTTTAAATAGTCGACTAGTTGCATCTTGTGGGTAGTTGCATCGTAGTCTAGTTGCCATTTCATAAATCTCTCATTAGACTTTAGTTAAGATTATTTATACGTAGAGAACACAGCATGCGGAAGGACTAGGAGTGGAACGAATCATCTACTCCACTATATCTCATAGGATTGAGAGTAGAAATCTTTGATAATATAGGCACGTAATTAAGTTTTAGTTTACTTACGTTTTGAGTTTCATCGTTCATTTCATAGGTAAACTATCATTTTTATGTTTTATCAGGGACCCATGAAGTCGATGCCCCATACATCAATGATTTCCACAATTAAAATGGGATTTAAGGGAATCATATTGCGTTGAGTAATGCGTCCTAGCTGCTGGCAGCGGTTGCATGCTTTGCAATGCTCATGTGCATCTCTAAACAATGTTGGCCAATAAAATCCACATTGTAGAACCTTGGCCGCTGTTTTCTTACCACTAAAATGACCACCACAAGATTGTTCATGGCAGAAGGATAACACGTCAGTGTGTTCCCAAATCGAATGGAACGCACGGATTAGTTGGTCGGAACAATACTTGAAGAGGTAGGGATCATCCCAGAAATAAAATTTCACAGTAGATAAGAACTTTTTTCGGTCATTACGAGACCAAGATGAAAGGACATCCTTGGTAACAAAGTAATTTACTATGTCAGCGTACCAGGGGGACGAAAAAATGGAATATAAGTGTTCATCCAGAAAGGAATCACAGATAGGTTCGGTATCAGTATCCATATCACTGACAAGTCTTGATAAATGGTCTGCAACCACATTTTCGCAACCTTTTTTATCTCTAATTTCTAGACCAATCAGGTTTAGACCAATCAGGTGGTTGAATTATGGGAGCGGTAGTTAAGGCGGATTTTAAAGTCTCAAAAGCTTGTTTGCAATTGAAACTGAAGTAAAAAAACGGAATCTTTAAGCAAGAGATTGGTTAAAGGTTGAGCAACCTTTAAGAAATCTTGAATAAATCTCCTATAGAAACTTGCGTGTCCTAAAAATGCGCGAATGTCGCAAACTGTTTTTGGTATAGGAAGTGAAGCAATTTTTTCTATCTTAGCTTTGTCGACTTCTATTCCGTCTTTTGAAACGATATGTCCTAAAACTATTCCTTTTTTAACCATGAAATGCCATTTTTCCCAATTAAGAACAAGGTTTTTCTCTTCACAACGTGTAAAGACCTTTTCAAGATTTGATAGACAGCTATCAAAAGAATCTCCATATATTGAGAAGTCGTCCATGAATACTTCCATAAAACGTTTAACCATATCACTGAAAATGTGAAGCATGCAGCGTTAGAAAGTACTAGGTGCATTGCAAAGGCCGAAAGGCATTCGTTTATATGCAAATGTACCAAAAAGACAGGTGAACGTAGTCTTTTCTTGATCAGCAGGATCTATGACTATCTGAAAATATCCTAAATAACCATCAAGAAAATAGTAATACATATGACCGACTAACCGTTCAAGCATCTGATCGATGAAGGGCAGTGTAAAGTGATCCTTACGAGTTACTGTATTAAGTTTGCGATAGTCAATGCATATTCGCCATTTCATTGGAATACGAGCGGAGATGCATTCATCTTTATCATTGCACACAACTGTAATGCCAAATTTCTTTGGAACAATGTGTACTGGACTCACCCAAATACTATCGGATATAGGGTAAATAATACCTGCATCGAGTAATCTTAAAACTTCCTCCCGTACCACATCTTCCATGGTTGGGTTTAGACGACACTGCGGTTCACGCGATGTCTTAGCATTTTCTTCAAGATGTATGCGATGGGTGCATACATTAGGGTCAATGCCCTTAATGTCATCGAGGGACCATCCAATAGCAGAACGGTGTTGTTGAATGACATCTATTAAATGGGATTCTTGATCATCAATCAATTGAGATGATATAATAATTGGATGACTACCATCTAGATCAAGATGTACGTATTTTAATTCCGAAAGAAGAGGTTTTAAGTCAGGGGCGGGTGGAGTGGATATTAAAGATTCTTGAGGAAAATCATTTTCCATAGAGTAAACAGATTGATGTTCCTCTAAATCGCTGGACATCACGGTCGTAGGGTCAAATAATGGTATTGACTCTAATAATTCGTTTACTTCTTGTGTATAATCATCGTCCTCAAATTCAGAATCTCTAAAGGAAAGAAATTGGTATACTTCATCTTCAGGAAAAGTGTTTGTGAAATACTCTTGCACAATGCTATCAACCCTGTTCACCTCACCATCAATGTTAGGTTCTGGAATTTGTTTCATCATCTTGAACACATTTACCTCGATCGAAAGATTTCCGAAAGACATGGTCATGGAACTATCCCTACAGTTAATAAGAGCATTAGCAGTTGCTAGGAACGGACGTCCTAAGATGATAGGAATGGAATTACATGCAACTTCAGTATCTAAAATAACAAAGTCGACAGGATAGAAAAAGTCTTGGACTTTTACAAGGACGTTTTCCACAATTCCTTTTGGATACTTAATGGAACGATCGGCTAACTGTAGAGTCATGGTGGTGGGTTTCAGCTCATGAAGACCTAGTTGCTTAAATAAGTAATATGGAAGTAAGTTCACACTAGCTCCTAGGTCTAGTAGTGCAGTAGCCGTATATTTGTCACCTAAGGTGCATGGAACCGTTGGTCTACCAGGGTCCTTGTATTTGATTATATCATTGTGTTCGGTGATAGATGGAAACTGTTCAGTGAGGAACGCTTGTTAAGGAACATTAGTTCTCCTTTTTGTGGTGCACATATCTTTCAGAAATTTTGCATGTTTTGGCAATAGCTTTAAGGCGTCGAGAAAAGGTAAGTTGATTGTCAAATTCTGAAAAGTTTCTCGAATTTCAGCAAAATTCTCATCAGGTTTATTCTTTGCCAAGCGTGCAGGAAACGGTGCCTTAGGGCGGAATTTGGCAAAGGGGTTTGCTTGCTTGTTTCCTAAATTCTGAGATGTTGACTTTGTTGTATTTGGTGAATCCTCCGTAGGTTCATTATTGGAAATAGATTCATTTGAACCATCAGATTCCTTTGGTTGATCATCTGGCATACGTATTTGATTGTCTACAGTTTTTCCAGATCGAATAGTAGTGATTGCGTGCACCTCACCTTGGTTAGGAGTACTTGTACCAGGTGTATTGGTGAGTTCAAAGGCAGTGTTTGCTGGCTTAGGGTTTGGAACTGCTTGTCCAGGAAACACGCCTTTTTTACTTATTTCTTGCGCCAATTGTTGAAGTGATTGTTGGATAGACGTTAAAATTTGAGATTGTTGGTTCATGTAAGCTAAGAAAGTCTCACTTGTCCAATCCGTAACGAGTGGCGCAGGTTGTGCAACAGGTACTAGATCACGATTATTATTGAGAAGTTGTTGATTATAGTTGGGATTTGGATTGGCTGGAACAAGGCTACGGTTGGTTTGATAGTTAGCATCCGAAGTATTTTTAAATTGATTCTGACTTTGTTGGTATTGTTGATTATTTCCTTAGTGGTATGGAATAAAGTTGTTGGTTGGTCGAACAGGTGGATTAGCGAAACCTGGAGGAGCCCCCAGCTATTAGTTATTCTGGCGCCAAGCGAAATTCGGATGATGTCACCAAGGTGCATTAGGAATGTTGAATGCACATGCCTCTTCTGATGGTTGAGAAGGGGAGGTATATAACAAGGGACAATAAGCATCAGGATGGTCAGGACTGAGACAAAGAACACATGGGGATGTGTCAACGTTCATGACCTATTTTGGGAGTTTATTGTTTACTTGAACTGCATGGGCATCTACTTTTTTAGTTAGGGATTCTATCAAATTTTTTAATTCGGGATCGGGTTTTACCTCAAAAATATATGTAGCCTTTGTTACAGTATCCTTTGATGATCTAGACGGCTCAGTGTTACCCCAGTGTGTACCTTTTTTCGCTTGTTTTTCAAGAAAAGTTTATGCTTCAGTAGCTCCTTTGTCCATGAAGCAACCGCCGTTCATTATATCAAGAGTTTCTTTTTGATGATCAAAAAGTCCATTAAAGAAGGAACGAACAAGGACGGCTTTGTCTAGTTGGTGATGAGGACATTCTAAAAGAAGATCAGTAAAGCGACTCCATGCTTCCGTAAACGATTCATGAGGATTTTGACGAAAGAATTGAATTTTCGAAGCATTTGATGTGATTTTTCTTTTGAGTGTAAAATTGAAGCATGAAAGCTTGAACAAGTTTATTCCATGTGTCTATGGATTGTGGCTGTTGTCCTGCAAGCCAAATTGACGCTTTTTTTGCTAAGGTGAATGGAAATAGCCGAAGCAAGAGTTGTTCCTTAGAGACAGCTGGATGGTGAAATGTTGTGGCCACTTGTTGAAGCCTACGAAGATGATTGTACGGTTTTTCGTGATCAAAACCATGATACACAGGTAACAAACAAAAAACATTTGGTGGGATACGAAAATCACCGACAATGTCCTCATGTTTGATGCAGGAAGAAGGTCCTTCCTGTAATGCAATATAGAAGTCCGACAGGGGCTTCTTAGCTGGTGGAGGATCGTCAGCCATAACTGCAGAAGTTAATGGCGACGAAGGAACTTGATGAAGGTAATTAACAGAAGGAGAACAATTTTTAGGTGGGAACTTACGCAGTTGCTTATCGTATTTTTTTCGACGATAGGTATGTTCAAATTCTTTAGTGGAACCAGACCTTAATCGCATGCAAGCATAAAATTAGATCTAATTGACAGAAGGAACTTATTATTACTTGAATTTTATGATTCTCTTAAAGATTTTGGAGTTGAACAATGTAGGCATATGCTGCTGCTAATGTAGCAGTGAAGAGAGAAATACGTGTATAAACCAACGGCCAGGTTACAAGAGAGATATGAGGGAGGCTTTCGTGCAAGCACGGTTCTAATTAAGTAACCTCAATCTTTCAAGTTTCCTAGACACCGTTGGAATATGAATAAGATTTATGGAATTAAAATTTATGCAAGGTCGTTATTAATTTTTTTTTTATTATTATTAATTTTTTTTTAAAGATTTATGCAAGGGTGAAATTACAAGCATGCAAATACGATCTACTCATACGATACTAGATGCAGTAGCATGTGAAGATACTCTACTCATACGTATAGCTATACGAATAAGCAATGTTGTATCATCAATAAATACTTCCATACATACAGGCAAATATACATCAGTAATACGTATATGTACGCTAATTTGTAGATCGATATTACGTAGACGTATATCAACAGTAACAGGCAAATTTGAATCACTCATACGTATCTAAATACAGTAGCATGCGAATATAGTATACGTACGCATATAAATACGACAATGCTAAAACTAAACATTCAATGTATTATATATAAACTAAAATACGACTCTTGTATTGCATAATAAATCGATTTCGAAAATAATCATTGAGATTGCGAGTGTCATATAGAGAGCAGCTTCACCCCGTAGGGTTTAGAAACAACTTACCCAACTCAGATTTTAACCCTCGTTGGAATGTTCTCCTCTTTCTTGAAAAAATTGAAGTATAATACAAGACGTGTACTTATGTAGAGAAATACTAAACATGCAACAATAGACACTTATACGTAGAAAGACAGATAACCATGCAAAATAGTACCATTTATATGTATATATACATTAAGATGCAATTCATGCCCAGTTAATCGTATATAAATATTTACAGGTATATGAACATGATTCATGCATATTTCTAGGTTAACACGTAAATAATAATCCATAAACTAGCACATAATAACTACGTACATGGCATTCATGCAAAAACAGTAAAAATTTGGAACTTGTTGCTTCCCGCAAGTCCGCCAAAGAAATGAAATAGACGTTTCAATCCGTCGACGTAATTAATCCCAGAAGATATTCAAATTTTATGGATCAGGATTTATCAATGGATGCTGGAGGTAAAACAGGAGCAGCAAAAGAGAAAATACACCCACGGATGCGGGTTACACCTGCGGACGCTAGTCTAGTACCGCGCACGCGTGTCGATTATGCCACAATGAGTTCAAATTTTCACATAAACCTTAGAATCTTGTGTAGTTTACTTTCCCGGTCCTAAATTTTTGTCCCTGGAAGTACAACAAAAAATTTGAGAGAGATCAGGTCTTTTTCGCAGCAAAAATCAAGAAATAAAACCAAAACATAGAAACCGCAAAAATGAAAGAAAAATAAGAGTGGGGGTTCCCTTTTTTAGCAATTTCCAATATGTAGCACCAGTCCTTGGTCTTTAGAATGGCAGCGGTGCCATTTTGATATTTGCCTTTTGCTACGTTAGAGATTTGAATCTCTTCTTTGGCGAAAGTGCGGATTCAAAGATATTTTTCCTTACTCATGATCTTCGTGTTCATATAAAATTGGAGTAGGGATTCGAACCAACCTAAATTTCTAGGACCACTTGCAACTTGGTTTTTACTCTTTTAGAAAACTAGTGAGTAAGTTTAGCTATGATTATATTAATACTACATACTTGGTTTCTTTACTACACACAAATTAAAAAATATTAAGTTACGTAATCATGCAACTAAGACACAATAAAATTTTACTAAAACAAAAGTGGAGAGTTAATTCTCCTCATGTGAAGATAACTTTTGTTATTTGATTTTTGTAAGTGTATTTTTATCTTCCTAGAACTCATAGACAAGTCCTACTAAAAGAAAACTTGATCCCTAACATATATGACTCATCTCTAAGCTCATGCATGCTAGCATGTGGAACCAAAACAATGGCTTATCTCTAAGCTCATCACTTGATCCCTAACTAGACTCTACACCAACTATCATTTTGAGATAGGATGTAGGTCTAGTTGTTTTCCTAAACAACTTACTAAACCAAAATAACAAGAATTTTCCCTCCACATGAGTATTATTAACTCCCCACAAAGGGAAGGTTTAGCTCATGATCCTTGGGCTAAAACTAAAACAAGTGTGAAATGTAAAAAGAGAGAGAGCAAAAAGAAGAAACTATCTATTTATAAACTCACTTGCATGAAGAAGTGAGAATTTTTCAAGAGGAACACAAGGTTTCCTCCATTAAAACTATTACAAGCTATTTTTTTTCAAAACTAAAAACTAAATAAAATCTAAGGCTAAGGAACTAAAATAATACATGGTAGAGGAAAAAAAGTCAAGTGAGTAAATGGATTGTCCCCCCCTTGTTTTGTTTTCTTCTCTATTGGAGAGAAATCTCATTTCCTCCCACGTGAAACACCAAACCACATTTACTTCATTTTTATCCACCACATTAAAACAAAGTGACACCTTGCCTTTTTTCATTATTAACACCTAATCTAATTAATTACATACAAGGTGTCAACTTTGCATCAATAATTTGGCATTTTTGTCTTGACATGCTCCATAATTGATGACTCATCAAATCTTGCGAGCCTGCATAGTGGGTCCACGTGCAGTCTAGTGGCGGTCCGGTCTTTTGGCAATTTTACAACTTCCCACCTATACGTAGAGTTCATCACCCTGATTGTCTGAGCAGCTCACTTGTCACATTCGGAGTTCTAGTTCAAGAGGTAGGAGCTTCGGAAGTTTGATGGTTCTGTGCGGATTTGTTGGGCTTTACATGGCTGATTTGGAAGAATTCATATATACGTCGTTCCCCGTGCTTTAACGCAGGTTTAACCAATATTTTCATATTTATTGCGAATACCTGCAAAAGTACGAAAATATATTTATTTCATGATTATTAAACACATAATTGACCAAATTTATATGTCTCAATGGGGTTTCATATTACAGTTTTAGGTGCTTATCACCTATGGTGCTAAGAACTTGATGAAACCTCTTCGTATGAAGTGCGAAATTATTGATGCATGCCCAAATGACTGTATTATATACTTGGGTGACAAATATACAGATTTGATTAGTTGTCCCACTTGTGGTAAAAACAGATGGCAACCAGTGAACCCGTTAAAATCGAAAGCTAAGATTAAACCATGGATGAAGCTAAGGTATTTTTCTTTGACTAAGAGATTGCAAAAGATGTATAGCATATCATGGATTGTAGAGAATATGAAATGGCATGCAAATGCAGTTTCTGACTAACGCTATATGCGTCATCCTGTTGATTCTTCCATTTGGAACTCAATTAATCTTAAATGGCCTGAGTTCGTTGCGGAGCCATGTAATGTTAGATTAGGGATTGCAACTTAACATATGGATTTAATCCATTTGGGAATAAAAGCAACACTTATAGTTGCTGGCCTATTATGATTACTCCATACAATCTGCCTCCATCATTGTTCATGCGGAAATAGTTTACTATGTTGACACTTTTAATTCCTGGTTCAAGTAGCCCAAGGGATAACATCGACGTCTTCTTGCAGCCTTTAATCGAAGAGCTATAACATTTATGGGGTGCTGGAGTTGAATCATATGACTCCCATGTAATGTTAGATTAGGGATTGCAACTTAACATATGGATTTAATCCATTTGGGAATAAAAGCAACACTTATAGTTGCTAGCCTATTATGATTACTCCATACAATCTGCCTCCATCATTGTTCATGCAGAAATAGTTTACTATTTTGACACTTTTAATTCCTGGTTCAAGTAGCTCAGGGGATAACATTGACGTCTTCTTGCAGCCTTTAATCGAAGAGCTATAACATTTATGGGGTGCTGGAGTTGAATCATATGACTCCCATGCTAAATAGACATTTACTATGAAGGCAATTTGCTTGTGAGCGATACACGATTTTCCTGTGTTTCACCATCTTTCTGGACGATAAATGGCGGGAAGGTATGCATGTCCTATTTGTAGTGAAGATATAGATTCTACTTGGCTGAAGCATGGAAAAAAGTTTATGGGTCATCAAAAGTTCCTAGCAGACCCGAATCATCGCTTTAGAGTCCAGAAGGCACAATTTAGTGGCAAAGTAGAACATGGTAAATGCCCTATTTGTTTAAAGGGTTCTCAAGTAAAAATTAAAATGAGTCAAATTCAGAACAAGTTTGGTAAGGTGCCGGACACACCGGAAGGAAGGAAGAAGAAGAGAAAAAGGACTAAAGAACTAGAAAATTCAGCATTTTCAAAGGATTCTATCTTCTTTACATTGCCGTATTGGGAGGTATTTTTAACATTTGTGTAGTAGTATATCATGTAACTTTATGTATACATATCCATATATTTATTTATATATTTAATTCCTATAGCATATGCCTATTTGTCACAATCTAGATGTGATGCAAATGGAAAAAAATGTTGCAAAAATTCTGTTTGCAACAATCATGGGTACAGGTAAGAGTAAGGATGGACTCGAAGCCCATTTGGACCTTAAGGCTAGGAATATAAAGAAACACTTGTGTCCGGTAATGAAGAATGACAAGTGGTATTATCCAATAGGTGCTTTTTCTCTTTCTCATGCAGAGAAAGTTTTGATTTGTAGAACTTTGCACCAATTGAAGGTTCCTATTGGATATATTGGAAATTGGAAACATAATGTGGACTTGGAGGACTTTCAACTAAAGAACCTAAAATCGCATGACTATCACATCCTTTTATGGCATTTATTACCTGTGTTATTGATGCATCTATTCAAAAAGCACAAGCCATTGTGTGAAGCTATTCACCAATTGTCTTTATTCTTTAACATCCTATGCTCCAAAGTTATTTGCCTTGCAAAGCTTTCAACCATGAGAATATGCATCATGGAAACTTTGTGTGTCTTTCAAAAATACTTCCCGCCTTCATTTTTTGTTTCAATGATACACCTTGTTGTGCACTTAGCGAAAGAGGCACAAATTTGTGGACATGTTAGATATAGGTGGATGTATTCGTTTGAGAGGTAAGTAAAGTTCACAATATTATTTTCTTGTGATTAGTATGTCATTTTGTATTAATTAATCACACATGCATAGGATGATGAAGACTTATAAAAGGTATGTGACCAATCAGACTTTTGTAGAGGGTTGTATTCAAGAGCAATACCTTTGTGGAAAAGGAAATGATGTACTGCATGGAGTACATTCATGATGGCAACTTGGGAAGCCATAAGAATGGGAGAAGGGTGATCATGAATGAAGATATCGAAAGTGCACACCCTATGGATAAAAAAGGAAAGCAGTACGTTCTTCCAAATGTAAAGTATCAACAAGTTCGCAAGTGGGTTTTAACGCATTCTCCAAAAAATGTTAAGTGGGGAGAGTAAGTCATGCATTTACCACTATTTTGGTAGTCAATACTTGAGTTCTACATGTCAATTGTCCTGAATTTTTATTATTTTCACAGAAAGTACCAAGTATACCTCCAAAGTCATAAATCAAGGGATAAAAATTGTAGGGGCAGTCAAGCAAAAAAGTTGGATTACATTCATTGCTTAAGACTACAACTACAAAATGAAAAAGTATCTATTTTCAAGAAGATTGTTGATGGTCCATCTTTTACAGCGATGTCATATAATAGATACACAGCGAACGGGTATCTATAGTGGAGTCTCAATGAGGGCTGTGACTAGTTTTAGGGCAAGTACCAAGGATAGGAATCTTGTTGATGATGAAGTCACTTACTATGGAGTTGTCAAAAGAATTCTTGGACTTGATTATGTAGAATTCAAAAAAATTGTGTTCTACTGTGATTGGATGCGAATTGAGGATAAAACAAATGGTTGCATAGTTGATTCGGATACAAACTTGGTATTTGTAAATCTTGGGAGGTTCATGAGGAATACAAGTGAAGTTGACGAGCCCTTTATTCTCACTTCTAAAGCTAAACAAGTCTTTTATTGTAGGGATTTGAGTAGAGATAATTGGCATGATGTTGTCTTGGATGCTCCAAAGAGGCTAAGTCAAGAGATAGAGGCTTACGAAGACCCACTAGTCTTTGAGGCTAGAACAAGAGCTAATGATTCTTCGTCAACAACATTACTTGAGGACGTTCTAGAAGTTGTCGAAGACTAATTTTAATCTTAAAACATCAAGTTAAAAGTGTAATCCTCTGTGTTAGGAAACTTATCAATGTATTATTGACTTGGTCATTTTTCAACCTTTTTTTTTCTTCTTCTTCTTTAAATGCTAGACAAGGGGTCTGTTTATGATCAAGGAATAATCTCTTTTTTGAATTAGGTATCTTTTGTTTCTCTTCATATTTCAAATTCTCAACATGGTACAGGTGAGTTACAGAGTGGGTTTTTTTTTTTTTTTTTCTGATTTTTTTTTCTTTGAATGGTGCAATATATGATGAGTTTAATTCCGTGCTTTGTATTACTTTCATACAGTGAGTACGATGAGTTTAATTCCGTCACCTTAAATGTATGATGCAGATGTTTAATTATGTTGCCTTAGATTTTAACCATTTTGTTGAACTCCATATTTAGGTAAAAAGAAGTCATGTCAGAAGCATCTGAAGCAAGTGGATTTGAGGCAAATGAATCTGAAGCAAGTGGCTCTGAAGCAAGTGAGACAAGGACGAAACCAAATTAAAGGTAAAGTAATAAGTTTGATTTGATTATTGGTTACTTAATTGGCGTTGTAAACCTTTCGTATTCTATGCTCTTAGCCTCTTAGTGACCTTTAAACCTCCCCTATTTGCTGCTCTTGACATTAATTAATATTAGCTTCATGGGATTGTGATCTTCATTTACTGCGGTAAAAGCCACAGATTATTTGGTGTTGCCTTTAGATTTTGGGACAGCAAGTATAGAATTAAAAGAGACTAGGAGAAGATCTACATGAAGCAACCTCATGCTGCTAGTACATCTTTAAAGAGAAGGAATTGTACCATTTCCTTAGCCTATAGATATGGGAGGAACTTATTCTTTATTTGAGATATTTTGTTGCAGTTCAGTGTTGAACAATTGCAAAGCAGTGTTAATGTTACTTGACAGAATACATGAGAGAAGATGAACAGCTACCATGATTGTCACATATGCATGGCAAGGTACCTTGTACTAAGTGGCCAAGTGTGTTTTGGAATAAATTTGTCAATACTGATCACACTTTCTAATGTGTCAGTAAAAAGTTGAATTTGGGAGGGATTTCATGCCCTTGTCGAATTCTCCTCGACATGCCAAAATACTTCGTCTAATTTTTTTTTGGAATTGGACGCACTGGACAGGCGGACACCTTTGGTAAGTATAACAATATTGCAAGTATGTGGAGTGATGTTAAGCGCAACGCCATATCCACTTAATCACAAGACATGCCTTTAACACTTTTTCCTCTTACCTAATGATCCTGTTTTCTTGGATTAACTTAGGGGTTACTTATTGGCATTGTAAACCTTCTTTCACAACAGATTAAATCATCTTATCACCCAGTGTTCACTTAGGTCCAAGATTCTTACCTTCTTTTACTTATTGGTGTTGTAATATGTATATGTATATTCATTCACTTAGGTCCAAGATTCCAAGTGGAGTTCACTGCTGATGGACAAGGTACTGGACAATATCAAGCAAAGTATGCCACAATAGTCGGGCAGGTGGCTAGGACACACTTACCACCTATGTACAAGGACTGGGCAGAAGTTCCAGTATTAACGAAGGATGAATTGTGGAAGGATGTCTTGGTAAGTGCAAATCACTCCAGTATTATTTCAGTAGACATTTGAATTTAATTTGTTTTGCATCTAAATTTGTTTACTAATGACTTTGACATGTCCAATTTACAAGAAGAAATTGATCTTCCACTCATCCGAAAAGAATGCACTCTTCGTAAGCTTAATATAACTTGGAAACAAAAAAAGTATGAACTTCGTAAGGTTTATGACATGCATCCAACAGATGCAGAGCAAAAAAGAAATGGTCCTAAAAAGGTGAAAAAGGAATAATGGGAGGCATTTGTCAACATATGCTCAACTGAAGAGGATAAAATCAAGCGATGCAATGGCAAGTTGGCAAGGGAAAGTGGTAGAATGGGAGCAGCTCCAGTTATTGAGCAGTTGGTAAAAATCTATTTAGTGCTTAAAAATTTATCGTATGCACTAAACTATTAGCCTTTATCTATGTACTTGTTTAATATGTTACAGAAAAAGGATAGCCCTACTGGTGAGGTTTCAAGAACACAAGGATATGTGGCCACCCATACTAGGATAGATGGGAGCTTCATCAACACTGAAATGAGGCAATCTCTTGTAAGAGACAATAAGACATATTTGTATAGCTATTGCTTATGTTTGTATGACCAGCTATTATGTACTTAAGAAATGGTGACTTTGATTTCTTTTGTATGAGGAAATTAACAGACTTGTTAGCATAGAGTCTGACATAATGGAAAGGGATCTAGACAATGACCCCGTTGCAATGGTGTGATGCTTCTCCTCATCTTGTTTTGGTTTTTCAAATGGGTTTTATTCAAAGTTCTACCTAAACTTTTGTTTGCTTAATAGGTTATTGGTCATGATGGAATGGGACGTGTTCGCGCACTACACCAGAAACGGCATTTACTAACGGTTATATCCGTTACTAAAATTCTTTGTAATAGATAGCCAACTGTTGTTAGGCCCAATTAAATTTGTAATTACTAACGGATATAAGTGTTAGTCAAGTTTTGCGCGCTTCAGCTTCTAGCGGGAAAAGAATTTTGTATGTAACGGATATATCCGTTAGTAATGGATGTGTCACTTGCCATTTACTAACTATTGTTTGTAATGGAAATATCCGTTAGTAAAGTGTAGCCACTAAAAAAAAAATCCTGGGTCAAATAATATCCACCCTGCATATCTAAATCTAGCAAATATGGTATAAATATCACATTTCACAAACTTAATCAACAAATGAATAACAAAAAACAAAACCACCAATCAATTAAATATTATTATAAAAATACAGCCATCAATCTAAATCCTAATTTACAAATCAAACTTACATAGAACAGATCAAATTCACCTAACCTAATTTTGGGATGTCTAATATCTTGTCATAGAAGATCGCATTTATGACCTAACTAATGTCTGTGCATGCTCACATCAAAGTTGGTCAGAACATTAATCCCTCTATTCAATTGCTAAAATGTCGTAAACACGAGCAACAACCTTTTCTTGAGTACATGCAACAAATAAGAAATCGAGTAAGGCACATGCAATTAAAGGAATAGAGCTAAGCAATTAACAAGTGAATAACAAGTAAATTGCCAACTTCCATGCACTAATACAAAGCTAATAACCCGCTAGGTAAGTCAACAAGTAAAAGGGATACTACAAAATTCTTGGGAGCTCCTTCCGGTCAGGGGTGCATTATGTGGTGACCCGTAATTCCTATTTCCATGTCTCTCAAAGTCAAAGGCATTGTTAAAATTTCCAATTCATTGAGTGAAATGACCCGTAACCAATATTTATTACAAAAGTAGAAGAGGAACACCAAAAAATAACTAAATACTAATATTGGTGAATTCTTGGCATTTTTTTAACTAAAGATATTATGAATGGAAAGCACAGTACCTCATTAAATTCTTTGAACATCCATTTTGACAAGTTGGACCACCTTCTTGATGATGCTATGCTCGGATGATTATAGAACTGTTCGGCATGCCTTAGAAAGAGATATACCAGCACGAATATGAAAATAAACGGTGATAGTAGGAGCATCCCCAGGCCTACTGCCATAAGCCTCTTCTTTAACAAAGAAGGATTAGAAATAAAGCTCACCTTGACAAAAAAGTTTTTGAAATAAAAACATAAGCACACAAAATCAGAAATAGTAACAAGTCTTCACCTAAGAACTGAATACCCAGATAAATAAGATACATTCAAGCCTATATTTCTAAGGACTGAAATTTAAGTATACATGTCAAACATGCTTTGCAATATGCACCAATTCAAAATCCATTCAAGAGTCTTGTTTAGCAATAAATGATTTTTTCCTATTTGAACCAGAATTAACTGCAGGATTAGTACCCGGGACCCATTTAGAGATGGAAAAAGAAAGCATGCCCTTGTTAAGCATTCCGATCAAGTAATTCTCTTTACGCATTATGACCTTTGTGTGGTTAAACAACTTTGTTTTACAGCATTATTGCGCATTAACTTTGTCACTTAAATCTAAAATGAACTAATAAATCTTTTACTTATAGGAAATATAATCAAACACAAATTGGTACCTGATCTTTAAAGGCTCTCGAGCATGTTCATCATATATATCCTTCACAAAGATGTTATTAGAAACTACCCACCAGTTACCACCATGAGAACAATTTTAAGTATTTGACTGTTATTGTAGCTTTTGAAGCTTCTTTATATGTAGAGGTTGTTGCTTATGAAAAACTCAAGTATGTTTAAAAACACCCAAGGGATCCATTAAACTAAACTATGACAGGAAACCAGGAACAAGCATACCAATAATTCAGCAACAAACTACTATTCTGGTTGAAGACATCAAGAAGTCACTTAAGCGATTCTCGTTCAATATGTAGCCTTTCATCGCTGTTAACTAAGAGGGGCAGAAGTTTACTAAATTTACCAAATATAAATATTGCAAGAAAATGTACTCTTGTCTATCAAAAAGCCTAGAAATCTCCTCACAGAAAACCTCGTCTCCTAGTACAGTAAGTCAGAACAATCTTCTTCGATCTTCTAATGTGAATGATGCAATAACATCGAAGCCCGTATAACATCATTCTTTGTCATCATACTTTTCTTTTCATCCTTTGGTGTCTTTTCTGGATCTTTCCCTTGGATGCTAGTGGGAGTATGGGACTCAACTCTAGTTAGACTCGTATAATTTGTCCAACTGTAGTTTCCTAATCGCTTCTTCCCATGTGCTCTCCTTTGTTACTCTCTCATGCTCTGTATATTCAGAAGCTTCTCCTTCAGGACAGCTTGAAACTTCCAAGTCCGATCCCTTTGTTGCTGTGAAATATTGCTCTACATCTTGCTGCAATTTCGCAAGCGTATTTTGGCTGCTTGTGGCTACTTCCAGTGCTACTGTGTCTACGGCCTTCCTTTCATTACCATCGATTCCCAAAGCAATATCAAGTGCTTGACCTCAATCTTGCATTCTTATCGATTTTCAAATCAGAAGTTTTCTTGATCTGAGCTTTTTGCGAATCTCTCCAATGAACTAGCTCCCACTACCTCATTTCGTACAAGTCTTCTAACTTCCACTTCACTTCATCCTTAAAACTAAACTCAAATACAACCCGTAGAAATCTTGGGTTTCTTTTTTACATTCAGTCCAACTCATTCCTTGATATAAAATGCAGCAATGCCATATTGTAAGTTGTATAGCATAGGTGACATGTTGCCGAAGGTGGCAATAGAACTATATGCAAAAATGTGTCCATGTCTTCTTATTTACTAGTCATTGTGAGGGAGGTTATACCATAAGTCAATCCAGTTCTGTACCTGCACATGCTGAAATGCCGGTAGTTTTAGATTACATGAAGTATTTAAAATATAATGCTTAAAATGAACAAGTGAATGAACAGAATATTGGATATATTACTCATTGCAGCATACCAGAACGAAAAGGACTTTGCTCTAATTCCATCGAAAAGTTTGGAAAGTGAATTGATGCAACATATCCCCAAGTTTGAAAAGTTTACTTTGTTCTAATTTTTTTTTTCTTTTTTTTCCTTCTTTCGCTATGCATTTTGAATGTCGATTTAGGTTCTTGTTTTCAGATGCTAAATGTGATTTTTGTACTTATGTGTTTTTACTTTGATAATTTTATGCTTAAGCCTTAAGCTTATTCAAATTTTAATTCTATAAAAATTTACACTTCTAATTTCAAAGGTTGCCGCAGTAAAAGTTAATGAAATTGGATACCATGGTTGTTGGATTTGAAGATATAGATTGGGTTAAGTTTTAAAGGAGGAAGATGAAGGTTTAATTGAGGTGTTATTTCCATAAGTACACTTTTTAATGTTAATCACGGTTAAACTGACGGAGTCAATTAAACTCAGTTAATTGGGTTGTTAAATTGGACAAGTGTCTCTATTTTTGTAACAGTTATAGAGATCCAATCTCTATACCCGGTTATAGAGGAGTTGGACTCATCAGATATATTTATTGGAATATTATCCTTTGACCTTGAAATAACATAAAAGAGTAGCCCTTCGTCTGAGTCATTCCATGTGATGTAAAGGTGGAGCCTTGCTCATCCTCCACTGCTACCATCTCTAACACTGCTGTAAAGGAGTCTTGCATGTCCTCCACTGCTGAAAGTTCATTACCTTCAGCATAGTGTAGAACAATATCCAAAGCCTCCTCCTTGATGTTGCGGCCTTCTTGGTTGGTTGCCCCCCTTCTCATCAGCTCCGGCTTCTTTAATGATGTTTTCATCCTATTAGTATAATCGATTGGTTCACTCTCTTTATTTGGAATGTAGTCTTATTTATTGGGAAAAAATAAACGTCGCTTTCTTGAAAATCTTGCTTTCAGTAGATTGTTATTAGGTTGATACGCTAGTCAAGTTCAAAGAAGGTAACTATCTTGGCTTCTATTGTTATTAGGTGTTAAGAAAACTGGAATACCTGGACATGTACGGAAGTAAAATATCAAATAATTGAGCTGCTTTACTTAAAATGTTCCTTATGTTAAAATTCTTGAATATTGCTTGGACCAATGCAAGTAAGGTGCCTTATCTGCCTTCTCTTACATCTTTGAACATTAGTAACTGCAGCGTCGAGTCCATATTTGAACAAGGATATTATGGAGTTAAAGCTCCGCTTCTTTATCTATTTTTCTTTTCTTTTCTAGTATCTAATTTATTTGTTTGATCTGTTCAAACTTTTCTTATATTGGCCCATATTGGAAGTGCAGAACATTGAAACTTTTCTTACTAGATTTAACTCCATTGCTAGCTGAACTTATTGGAAGTGCATAACTTTTACCATTGCTAGCTGAACTTATTTTTTTTTTTCTTATTTCTTTAGGAAATACAGCAATCACCAGTTCGTGGCAACTCACGCGATATCCGACCTCAATCTACAACTTGTCATTTGAAGAGTTACATAACAAAAACTGTGGTTGCACTTGGAGAAGTTTGCACCTATTTACCGACACCTCCAAGTTCGTATAATGTACAAATCGATGAGATACTTGATGATTTTGCACCGTTGTATGAAGGAGATGGAAGACTTTGAGATATTGTGCTTGGTGACGTCATTGCTTGGCCAAAGAATTACGTGGTTTTTCATTGATGGAGATAGATATGATATGAATTGACAAGAATGCATCTTCCTTTGGCATGACTTGTAACCTTGTAAATCCAAGTACATGGTCTATTATTTTGGTCTATGGATAGTGTTTACTTAGTTGTTGAATGCTTGTCTTGTAACAAGAGTTCAAATATTTTGGTACTGTGTCAGACATTTTTTTTGTTGTGTCAGACTTGATCTAAGGGTTATTGTATAGATTTTGGAATGATATAAAAATGTTTTGTACTTCATTATTCTTATGGTTTCAGAATAGTTTGAATTTAAATTATTTTGGTACCGAATCAAATTGAAACTGCAGGTGGATCCATCTATTTTCTACTAACATGAACCGTCTGTAATGAGAAATTGATCGAAGCACTTTTGATGGACCTGGACACAGCACTAGACGGTTTCGAGCTGTTGTTTAAATCACTAGACCACGGCTTATAGCAGTCCACAAAACACATTTCTCAACGGCTTATAGTTGTCCACAAAACAAATTTCTAGACGGCTTATAGCTATCCATTTAATTTAAATACTAGACAGCCACTAACCGTCGAGAACAAAATCAACAACATTTTTTACAACAGCCTATGAGACAGTCAGTAATCGTCGATATTTAACAATCTCGACAGATATCAGCCGTCCTAAATACACTATTATGACATAGTGTCTCTGGTTGTGATTTCCTTGTTCTTATAAGTAGATGAGTGGATGCATATAATTTCTTATGAAGGAATGTACGTGAATGTGGTTAGCGTGATATGATGGATAGGTTGGTGTGACATGAATGTTAGTATTGGCGATATATTATGTCGGATTATGTATACCCATGATGGTTGCAGTGAGAGTGAAATAAATATAGATTTTTAAAGATTACGTTTGGGAAACCTAACTTTGTTTTGTAGGCGGGTAAGACTTATTAACTTTTTATGCAGAGACGTTGTCCTACCTTAACACGTAAGCGGTTATAGGTAAGATTTTAATTAAATTAATTTATGAGATAATGGGATTGAAATCTTACTTGGAAAGAAAACTACACGTCGTTTTGGAAAACGGAACTATCTTGTCTTCCAAGTTGAAATGGTTGGTAATGGTATATTTATTTATTTGGAAGATTGAATGTAGTAGTGTATATTTTATTTTAGTCTTACTCATACCAGCAAATTTAATTTGTTGACCCATGTTTGCTTTCCTTTGTAACGTGGGTGTGTTCTTGGAAACATAGATGGTAGAATGCAGTAAATGACAACCTTTGATTTGGATTTGCTTTTGGAACCCTACTGGCTTAAGTTTTCTGAAGTGGAAAGTTTTGATTTAAAACAGATGTAATAGAGTTGGTTAGTATTTTTTTTATTTGTGAATTAAGAGTTGTTCTTTTGGTTTTAATTTGATTTCATTTTTCTATATAGTGTTTAGTAATGGGTTATTAGGGTTTCGTTTCATCCTGGGTTTCTAGAAGATGAAATAGGGTGTGGATAATTCCTTATTTTTTATTTTTTGGAAATTTGGGGTGTGACAACAACCCACTTGATCCCATCATTTTCCGATGTGAGACCGAACAACCATACCATTTCAAAACTTATCCATATTCCAAGTATCTGCCTCAACCATCCATTTTCTCACACTCATTTACTTGGGGACCCTTTCGTTGGAGGAAAAAGAAGAAATTACATGATAAGTTACATTCTAGGTCCATTAGACTCCCATTCCGCTAAGCCACGTCGTAGAAAATCTTGGTGCTTAATTCTGTTTGGGGGTGCATTCCTTGTTAATTATTTATGGAAAGACCCGCAACTTTTTAGGTTGTTGATATATGGTAAACTGCATGTTAATACATATATTTTAGATAAAGTCTCGAGTATCTGACTATAAAAGACTCATTGTATTCTCTGGTGTACTCCATTTTATTTCATATTTTATGGGAATGCACCTTTCATGTAACTCACGCATTCATCTATTGCACTTTTTCTCGTTATTTGAGTAGTGTTTCTCTATGGAGTGAGTTTCATTCTCATTTTATTTTGTCATAATTTTGTTTTTCATAAATCAAACATATAAAAATTAAAAAATATTAAAATCATAAAAATATGTTCGTAAGTCTAGGGAATGTGACTTTAAAATACCCAAGTTTTTTTACAATACCACCTTTCTAGAGTAAAGACCAAATAAAAATTTTCAAACTTAAAAAGTGTTTTCAAATTTTGTTTGGGGGTGGAGTATTTTGGTCTTTAATTTCAAAACTTTTTGCTACCTTTGCCTTTCATGTTTACTCCAGTCGAGTCTATTAAATTATGCTATTGAATTCTAGGTTAATTAGTTAAGTAATTTAATTGTGCTATTTCATGAACCCCATTCTCCCAAATTGTTTGGGGGTGGTATATTTCATTTTAGCACAGTGCATGTTCTGTAGGAACCGTTATTTCAGAATGAATATTTCTAGAAACCGTGAAAACCATGCGCAGCAGAATTAATGGTTCTCATGATTTTGGATTAGAAAACATACCTGTAAATCCGGTTAAGATAACTCTGAGAATCTAATAGCTATGAAATCAGCAACCTCTAGTTCTTCTGTTGTATTCCAATCTTTAGATTGGACATTGTGTGGGCAACGATCTACCAACCTCTCCTTTCTCACTAGGCCTCTACCACTCACAAAATTGGATCCGATTTCTGGATCTATTTTTCTTGAGCAAAACCTTGATTTTTCTTGTGTAGAAAACGGCAACAGAAAGAGGTTTCTTTTTATAGGCTACAACAGGGACCATGAGGAGAAATTAGGGTTGGGCCTCCTGACGGGCTTGGGCTTCCCATGTTCGCCCAGAACACTCGGCCCAAGTTCGTCAACAAATGGCTTATTCCACTAAAGGCCATTGTTGCACTACCGCCCTAACCTAAATTACGTGTCAGCGTTTATGGGCTCCATATTATATGCCCGTTGATCTCCCCATGTTTAAGATATCGAATGTCCTTTGATTAAGTCAAGTTACTGACAACTACATTAATCAACTTCTTATGTCCTTGAGTAGTACCACTCAACCTCATTGTCATGTCAGATCAAATCCACCTGCAGGGTTTACATGACAATCCTTATGAGCTCCTCAAGGGGACATCATCAGCCAGACTTCTTGCGGGACACGGATTCCTTCTATAATCAACAACACACCTTACATACAATGTCATTACCCAATCCATCGAGTTTGTTGATTCACAAATGAATCTCACTCATTGATGATTTAAAGCAATGTACAATGCACGTAAGTGCTCGTTATTATATCTGGATTAAGAGGACAAGCATCCATAATAACATAGGTGTTTGTTCTCTTATATAGTTAGTATAATGGGAAACAACCTCACTTGGTCATGTTCAATACACACAAAGTGTACTAGTGTAATCCTACAGTTAAGATAGACTAATACCAGATTATACTATAACCATACCAATGGTTTGTCCAAATCCATTTAGGTTGTGAACGTTTACTTATACTTTATAAGGTAGTGATGATATGACCTTCTGTGTGTCCACACCATATCATCTACAACATAAAGTATTAGACACATACATATAACTAATAATATATATAATATGCATAACATTTGCCCATATGATTCTCATTCAAAATATAAAGAATTAGAGTTATTACAAAAGTAATGTTTTTAGTATAGAACCCAATCACGTTCACATATTAAAATTGCATGTATAAATATCGGAATATCGAACCCATGGGCCTTGTCCATACATAATGTAATTAGGTACCTTAATTTCAAAAAAATTCTTTATTTCGTGGAATTTCAGAAGCTAATCCTATAGGAGCTACGATATGTGCATGCTTGAATTGTGAACGTATGACAATATTATTTACTTTATGTTATAGTTTGCTTATGTCCCCAATGTTATTTATTATTTCAAAGAACTCATATAGGAATTGTGTATGTTTTTATTTCTGTATATTATTATAGATTAACCTTCTTTTTCAGGTGCTCTCATTTATAAGCACGTTTCTATGGTACTCTCTATCATTTATTTTCATTCCATACTTTGGGGACAAAGCATGATTCTATTTTGGGGTGGTATAGAAACATGTTGTACATGTTTCGGCACATATTAGGCTGTATACTACGTATTATTTATCGTATAAAAAGTATAAAATCATAAAAATAGTTTATACTTTGTACTTAGTGATAATGGTATTGTTTTCTTCTCCATGATGATATTAGTCTAGAAATCTCACGTAGTACTTTAATTAGGATTTAATTTTTGAAACTTAAATTATTATGTAGGTAATAGTCATTGCATCTTTTCTTGAACATCTTGAATGAGTATCTTTGATTGTACTTGGCAGTATTTTTCTGAGACCTAGGTTAGAGTAGAGTACTTAATACATATCCTGTGAGCATCTAGCCTAAAAAGCCTGATATGAGTGAAATATCTGAGTAATGACACAAGGGAGAAGTAAAATCTGAGTAGAGAAATCACGCATCCACTTGTTTGATCACCATACCATATCCTAAGCGAGAATTTAGGCCCTCTTTGGATCGATATAGCTAAATATTCATACCTATAAGTAATTATCCGCTAGTCGCCCCACTGAGCCTTTTCATTAGTCTTTTCGCAACCACAAATCCTTTAACCATCTTTAAAACCAATAAAAATAAAAATAAGCCTACCCATCTTGAATGAGTAAAGAGAATAAAGAGAAAGACCTGTGGAAAACCAAAAATTTAGTCAGTTGCTTCAAAAAAAAAAAAAAAGAAGTTTCCATCCAAATAAAAGAAAATAAAATAAAATAAATATATAATAAAAGGAGTCAAAAGCCAAAACTAAAAGGGTTAGGGATGGAAACTAAGTGTTGAAGCAAAGTAAGAATAAGGTTTTCTCTAGTTACATAATATGAAGACCCTATTATCTCAGCCTTTTTTATTTGAATATCCATTCCGTTTCTTCTTAAACCATCACCTTAGCCCCGTATCACCTAATAAAGGCCTCTAGCTTAATTAGGAATAGGTTGGTGTGATAATAAGTGGTAAATGTGTTTGATCGACCTCAGCTTCCTTGGATTGTCATTGAGATTGTGAGGAAATGTGTGCCCACTGCACACTGGAGTTAGCAAACTTGAGTGAAAAAATCAGAGTGTTATATCTTGACACATTCCTTGTGAGAACCTACTTAGGCATGCTACCCAAAAGTTTCAAAAACAGACTTGCCATTGCATTTCATAACATAATTCATTGTATAGTTCTTTATCTTAAGATGATTTGATTATTATGCATATATTAATGTAGGAGTTAGATTACTGATCCTTGTTTAACTGCTAGTGAGATGTATAGGCACTACAAGAAAGCAGACTTTTAGCCACGGCCCAAGTCCGTGGGTAAAGGTCTTTTGCCATGGATATTGACTGACACAAGTCCGTGGGGTTTTAACTTGTTGATAAAGGTTTAGCAACAGCATAAGACCATGGGTACATGCGACGGTCCACCCGACAGCTCAAGCCGTTGCAACTTGCCATTAATAAGGTCCGTGGGAATAGTCGTAGCAGTTGCTAGTGCTAATGGTCGTGGGAACAGCCGTAGCAATTTCTACAGTGGGCAACCATGGAATAAGCCGTCGCAAGTTCCACTGATGAGGGTTGTGCTAGAAGCCGTAGCATTCAAATTTTACGAGGGATAAAAGCCGTGGCATAGGCCGTAGCAAAACTTGCTTTGCTACGCACATTTTAGTCCTATAGCTACGGATATTGGCCGTGGCTAAAACATTTCAGATTTAAAATAAAAATAAAAATATATAATTATTGTTTTCTCCTATGTCCACTTTTGTTTTCAATCCAACTAATAATTCATTCATCCTAATAACAATACCACAAGGAAGACACATATTCCCAATCAGTATTCCTTTACCGAAAAACAGATGATAAAAAGATTAATATTCATACAAGTAAAAAAAAAAAAAAAAAAATTGTAGCATTTACTATCCAAGCTCAATATAAATATGAATTTCCAAATATTTCCCAATAAAAATTCACCTCGTGCATGTTTCTCCGTTACATTTTATCATTGCCATGCACTCGAATACTTACGGAAATGATTTGAAGTCCTAGCTTTTTAGAACCCTAGCCTTAGCCTTTTCATGAGCATCCACCAAAACTTTAATAAACTGGGTCAGGACTTGTGACTATATTTATGGTCTCCAAGTGTGGCATTCTCGATATCTTCTCTACTTGGAGCATAATTGAATCTCCTCTCAACATCTTTTTCAAGAGTCCGAAGCCTACTCTTCAAGTACCTGCATCTCAAATAAGGCACACAAATTCGTATCACCAATTAGTACATCATATATAAATTGTTGCTCACAATCCAGTTTCAAATCCCGAAGACTAAGTATGCTTGCTAAGTTGCTAAGTCACAATCTGAATGCCTTAAAAGAAAAAAAAAACTAGGATTAATTAAAAACAACTAAGTTAGAACTAGTTCAAACAAACTAATCTTGTGTGAGTGAAACAATGCTCCCTAAGCAAAAAGAACATCTAAAAGTCACACATACTAATAAAAGAGTAGTATTTGCAGATGCATAACAGAATAAACATACAAATAATATTTCCGATATGCAACAGACAAAAGATTTTAGAACAAACCCAGCCAAAACATTCAAAAACCCCTTGGATTCAGATGGTACAAAAGCTTGAACAGCCATGCACATCCCTGCCATAACATCACAAGGTAAAGTCAACTAATGCAAAAAAAAAGTAGCAAAACACAATTATAAACTCATAAGCTTATAAAGACAATAATTGACGGATGGGTTGGAGACTCTAGCATGATATGGAAATGATCAAACTCTGCAATTTAATTTAAAAAATAAATAAACAATAATAATAATAATAATAATAATAATAGTCTTACCGAATCCCATTCCTGATTTAGAACCACAGATGTCGCAATGCCATGCATCCTGAAACAAACATGATATAGTTGTAGGAACCGTTATGGTCGCATCGAATGACTACGAACTGCGAAACACCATGCGCAGCAGAATGAAGGTGTTCACGGTTTGGTTTAGGAATTCATACCTTTAGATCGGCTAAGATAACTCTGAGAATCCAAGATCTATGAATCAGCAACCTCTTGATCTTTTGTTGTATTCCTATCCTTAGAATGGACATTGTGTGGGCAACGATCTTCCAACCTCTTCTTTCTCTCTTGGCCTCTCTCACTCACAAAGTTAGAACCAATTTTGGATCTATCTTTCCTTGAGAAAAACCTGAGTTTTTTTTTGGGTAAAAAATGGCCAGAGAAAGAGGTTTCTATTTATAGGCTACAACAGGGACCATGAGGAGAAATTAGGGTTGGGCCGCCTGACGGGCTAGGGCTTTCCATGTTCGCCCAGAACACATAGCCCAAGTCTGTCAACAAATGACTTATTCCACTAAAGGCCATTGTTGCACTACCGCCCTAATCCCAAATTACGTGTTACGTTTATGGGCTCCATATTATATGCTTGTTGATCTCCCCGTGTTTAAGATATCGAATGCCTGTTGATTAACTCAAGTTACTGACAACTACATTAATCAACTTCTTATGTTCTTGAGTAGTACCACTCAACCTCATTGTCATGTCAGATTAAATCCATCTGCAGGGTTTATATGACAATCCTTATGAGCTCCTCAAGGGGACATCATCAACCCGAGTTTCTGCGGGTCACGGATTCCTTCTATAATCAACAGTACACCTTACATACAATGTCATTACCCAATCCATCGAGTTTGTTGATTCACAAATGGATCTCACTCATTGATGATTTAAAGCAATGTACAATGCACGTAAGTACCCGTTATTATATCCGGATTAAAAGGACAAGCATCCATAATAACAGAGGTGTTTGTTCTCTTATATAGTCAGTATAAAGAGAAACAACCTCGCTTGGTCCTGTTCAATACACACAAAGTGTACTAGTGTAATCCTATAGTCAAGATAGACTAATACCAGATTATGCTACAACCGTACCAATGGTTTGTCCAAATCCATCTAGGTTGTGAACATTTACTTATACTTTATAAGGTACTAATGATATGATCTTTTGTGTGTCACCACACACCATGTCATCTACAACATAAAGTATTAGACGCATGCATATAACTAATAACATATATAATATGCATAACATTTGCCCATATGATTCTCATTCAAAATATAAAAAATTACAGTTAATACAAAAGTAATGCTTTTATGATGTAACACGAAATAGAATGATTAAGATAAGATACTGATAATCGAAAAAAGATAATCTTACTCACAAATAGGGCAATGAAACTCTAAATGAAAGTAAAACTATAGCTTGTTGCTTATACTAGACTTATCAAAGATATTTCTTTTCTACTCTCAAATCTATTGACTTAGAGTTGGAATAGAAGATTTGTTCCACTCCTAGTCCTTTAGCATTCAAGTTTTCTATAATTGATAGTCTATCCAAGGTCAATGAGAGATTTACGAAGGGAATTTATACTACGATGTGAATTCAAATAACAAGATACAAATAACGGAATGACATAATGCTAAGAGTTGAATCTAGATAGAGAATTAGGGGAATTTGATTCCACCTTGAATACCAACTTAATAAACTAGCATAGATTTGTTATAAACCAATTCTTACGTTCTTACGGTAAGAATTGGTCGTTCTAATCCCTAATTATACATGGCATTTCTACCAATTCATAACTAGCATGTGAGGTCGTCCACCCATTCTCATGGCGAATCAACGACCTTCTAGAGTGGAATAGATTCTTACAACGATTCTATACTACACAATCAAGTTTTCATCAAGGTTTCATCAAACCGCTCTAATGGAGGTTTAGCCTTGATTCATCAAACTATCATTTCCAATTGACTTAAAACTAGACATAATATAAAGATTTGAACTTTACTAATTTAACTACTCAAGAATTGAAATCCAAATTAATAACTAGGAAATGAATAACAAACAATAATTGAAAGTAGATCTAAACAAAGTTAAATGACTAAATCGAATTTAACAAGAACTACTATTTTATTTATCTAATGAATGAAGAACAATGATTCAAATAATTAATCTAAAACAAGGAATGAAACTAATTAATTATTCATTGAAATTCAAAAACTAGATCTACAAGCTATTCTAATGGCTACTTTCTATTCTAAGCCATCTAACTATCTCTTTCTTAAGAGCTAAGTCTTGTTTTATGTAAAGGAGGAGACCAGATCCACAATTTCGTGCATGGGCTGAGGAGCCATGTTTTGGGCCAGAAAATCGAGCCCAAAGCCCACTTTCTTCAGTCCACAGAACCCGTTTCAGCTGGCTTTGACTTCAATAGACTTTTCGTCCACTTTTACTCCTCTGATTGGGTCAATGCTTGAACCACTGGAAAGCTGTTTCCGAGCCAGTCGTTTTGACATAAGGTAGGCCCAAATCTGAGGCCTAAGTCCAAAGATATTGTCTTTGGAAGTTCTATTGAATTGTGCACTGTTTCTGCCCGTGTTGACTTTTCAGCTTTTGACCGGGCTTCATAAAGGCCTTGTCTCCTTGAATCTTGGCCTTTATCACAAAACTTCTTAGCAACCAACCCTTTGCTCCTTTATATCACCAAAGTAGTCTATTTATGCACATAATTGAGTTCCATGCCTAAAATACATAAAGCACGTAATTAGCATTAACTCTTATTTATTACTCGCATAATTGGTCTAAAAGTAGTATTATTAAGGGGTTAAAACTATAGTTTTAGGCTCTTATCAAACCACCCCCAAACAGCATTTTGCTTGTCCTCAATCAAATATGAGAAATTAGCATAAGTGACCAAAAATGGAGTTCTAACTAATCTCATTTCGCCGAGTGTGATTGCATTGACCATATGCAACAAGGCCTTAAACCACTAGGAATTCCCTGATGGATGAGTTATAGCCCCGTGAGAGTTTTCCAGTGAAAGTACTCACAAACTTCATCTATACTACAACGACTCAGAAATAACTATTGTTTCCTTATCTATGTCTCAATTATCTATACATCTCACTAGCAATGAATACAGAATAATCAAGTCAAAACCTAAGCTAATATATGCATAATAATCTATCATCTACGAATAAACATATATACAATGAGTAATACTATGAGATGAACTAGCAGGTCCGTTTATGAAAACTCGGAATAGCTACCTTAAATAGGTCCTCATATAAATGTCAAGACAAAAACCACTCTGATTTTTCCGCTCAAGTTTCGCTACTCCAGTGTGCAGTGGGCACACTTTACCTTACAAACTCAATGACACACAAGGAAGCCGGAGTCGATCAAACACATCTGCAACTTACTATCACACTAACCTATTCCTAATTGAGCTAGAGGTCTTATTAGGTGTTGCGGGGATTAGGAGATGGTTTAAGAAAGAAGGAAATGGATATTCAAAGAGAACAAGTCTGAGATAATAGAGTCTTCATATTATGTATCTAGAGAAAACCTTATTTTTTACTTTTGCTTCTTCACTTTGTTTCCTTCCTTTGCCATATTTTTTTTCTTCTTTTTCTTTGGCTTTTGACTCCTTGATTCTATTTTTGGAGTTCTAACTCTTTATTTCCTTTTATTTTATTTATTTATTTTTTATTTGGATGGAAACTTACTTTTCTCTTCTGAAGCGACTAACGAATTCTTAATTTCAAAGGTTCTTCTCTTTTCTATTCTTCATCTCTATTTTCAGACTTATTCAAAGAATTGGGTAGGTTGTTTTTTTTTTTTTTGTAACAGGGTAAAGGATTTGTGGTTTATGAAAGGCTAAAGAAAGGCTCAGAGGGGCGACTATCGAAAAATAATCCATAGGTTTGAATTTTTGTCTATATTGATCCAAAGAGGGCCTAAATTCTCGCTTAGGATATGGTATAGTAATCAACCAAGTGGACGTGTGATTTCTCTATCCGGATTTTACTTCTCCCTTGTGTCATTTCTCAAATGTTTCACTCATATAAGGCTTTAGGCTATATTCTCACAGGATTTGTAGAATAAGTACTCTAGCCTAGGTTTCAGAAACTTACTGCCAACAATCATAGATACTCATGTAACATATTTATAGATAGATGCAAGGATTATTACCTGCATATTAGCCTAAGTTTCTAAAAACTATTCTAATGCAAAAGCTATGTAAGACTTCTAGATTATTGAGAGCATAGAGAAAGAAAACAATACCAATATTCCTAAGTGTATAGCATATTTTTTATTTATATTTTTAAAATTTTTGAATTTTTTTAGCTAGAAAACAAATACATATTATACATATCTATATCCTAACAGATGCCTTAATTACACGTGTTTCTATGCCCCACCCCCCAAACAAGAAGCATGCTTTGTCCTCAAAGTATTTTAAATAAAGAGGGTAGGAAAATACCATTGAAACGCGTGAAATTCCAGAACATCTACAAAACAAGGTTATAACATACTAATATAAAAAAGAAAACTGACGCAACTATATAAGAGTTCCACCCGTAATGAGGTTAATGAGAAATAGATTGCTTGGGACATAAGCAGACACTAACTGAAACTAACACTTACCTGCACTCCAGTTTAAACATTTTCCTCCTCATCCTTAATGAAGAAATGAGGTTCCTTCGCATCCTGCCATGCCATGGTGATTTGCTAGGCTTCACGCCACTTAGTCGGATGGGGTGTAAGGCGCAACCTGATGAGGTTGTATCCTCCACCCTTGCCAATTCATTACACGGAACAATCGTATAATACAATTGGTGGGTCTCACAATATCGACCCCAACCCAATCCGTGAAACGGGCATAAAAAATAGGAAAGAAACATAGCATTATACGGCAAATTAAAACAGACATAAGAAGGTACTCATACCTCTTGGCATGGGCTCGGGCTAAACTAGACATTAAGGTCTAGGGAATATCATAGAGTGTACGTCCCCCAGCTAAAGCAAGGAAAATATCACAAGTTTCTTCATTCACAGAAGAATAACGCCATTCCCCTCTAATGTTTAGCATAATCCATAACATAACAGTGCCCACGTTCATAGACAAGCTACCAAGGGCGACGTTATAATCCCCTTGGTCCTCTATCCTAAAGATTCCTACCCCGTAATGCTCATGCAAATCATCATAGTTATACATGTACATATTATCTACGAAATAGGCCCATAAGTCTTGTATTTCGGCCGGCATAGCAAGTCTAAGCACAAAGGCTATCAGGAACCTGGAAATTTCCATTGGTTCATCCCCGATGGTGATGGAGAACACTTGTTCTCCATCTGGTCTATCAAAAAACTTACAATTATCATAAAAATAAGATGTAAGTGTGGGAGAATAAAGTTTATCAGGACTTACTAATAGTGGCTCCCATCCTGCTAGAATGATCACTTCGCGAAACCACGCACCATAGGTGTCACTTTGGAATAAGTCTTCAAAAGACTGTTCCCGTATGATACAAGGGAAAGTCATCCCCAATAAACTTACTGGAATAGCTGCGAAGGATCCTAGAACAATCCTCGAAAAACTGGAAATTTTTGGTGCCCACAGGGGTCAGGGCGCAAGGTGCGCTCAAGGTATGCCTAGGATGGGCGCGGGTTGCGCTCTGTTCAATTTCGAGTTCTAGGCACTTGGGCGCAGGGTGCGCTCAATTTTAGCCTGGGATGGGCACGGGTTGCGCTCTAGATGAAAACTGGAATTCTAGTGTTTTGGGTGCAGGTCGCTACCAGAGGTTCGGGTTTGGAGAGGGAGCAGTCGGCTTCGGGTAGAATTTCTCCGGACAGAGGGGTAGGCGGAGGTGGCGCTCCACTAGGGCGCAGGTGTGCTAGGGGAGCTATTAGGCCAAAGTGTGAAGGAAAAATAAGGTAAAGTGGGAATGAAACGTGAGAGATGAATGTGAGATGTAGTCAGGGTTGTGAGTGTAGAATGAATGCAGTTTTTATAGGATTTAAGTTGCTAAAACGAATCGGGAAGTTACCAAAAAGTTTTAAGGCAATTACCGGAAGCAAAAAATTTCCAAAACCGAAAACGGAAACAACCCATATTCTCTATTCCAAAACAAACCTAATATCTTTTAGGTTAAATTTAGGTTAGATACTGCCTAATTCATCGAGATTTCATTCTATCACAATATCTATTCATAGCGATGCCCATATCGGCAATATTCTCACCCCTTACTCCAACACAACTACTAAAATAGAGGATCTTATAACAAATCATGCTAGAATAAATAAAACCACCCCTAAACAATTCGAGAAGGTGGAATTAACGATAAACAATGCACACTTTGAAAAGAACCAAAGTATATTAAAATTGAAATTCAAATACAATTAACTACCGAATTTAAATTTAACTACTGAATTTAAACAACTTAATATCCGGACTAAGAAAAACAATAAAAACAACTAAATAACAACGAAACCACATATTTTTAGAAAACCTAGCCACGTGATGAAGATGGATCCTGAGATGGAGACTGGGCCTGGGATGAAGAAGGACCCGAGCCATCCGTTCTTTGGTGACGACGCTCATGCCGCTCAGACTCATCTGAGACAGAACCCTCCAAGGGTGGCATGTATCGTAGAATCTCTACTCGAAACAAGTGATGTGCTTCCATCTCAGCCTTTATTACTGTATACTGGGCCTGGTGACGCTGGTGGATAGTCTCCATGTTACACAAGATATCTTCCTGACCCTTTTCGAGCACTTCTAAACTCGTCTGAAGGTTCGTTTGTTTATTTCGAACTATAATTTGATTATCTCGTATATCTTCACAAATAGCGTAAATGCAACGCACGCTAGTGTGCAACAATGACATGCGTTCTGAATCAGACGTACACCTCTCCAAGGCATCTTCATCCAAACATGTCATGTCCTCCATTTCCTCATCTAAATCCACCACCCTATCCTTCCAGCAACATCCAAGTCTTTTGGATACACTCCTTATAACTAATTTCATTTGCATGCAATTTCAACATCCTCCGCTTAGTTTTTGGTTTATTCCCCTAAAACAACATTATCTTCGTAATTAAAATAGGAAATAGTGCGATACTCTTCCCAACTCTTCTAATCATATTTAGCAAAAACTCGAGGATACAGAATTCATACCTCTTCTCTTGCAATATCCAGAGAACGTTCAAACATGTGAACCCGATGTCGCTCACTTTCTCCTTCCCAATGACGTTCTTACCAATCCACTGAGCTACAGCCAGTTGGTTGGTTCACAGAGATGACTGTCGAGCACAATGAGAAGTCGTATTATATTGACCCTCCATGAGGGTGTCGTTCATCAATGCAGGAACTCCAGTATACTGGGATTCCTGCACGGTGGTTTCTAGGTTGTGTCCAGGCGTAATGCCTAAAATTTCAACCAACTTCTCTCTCGATAATTCTCTCCTAGTCCCAGCCACTTTCATGAAAATTTTCTGACCGTCCAACTCTCTCTTCTTATAGAACTGTTCGACCAAATCGGAGTGGTAGAAATCATCTGTGGAGTACCACAACCGATTCTAACCCTTTCTAATCATCTCGTCATCGTAAAACGGCGCAAAGCGGTCGGCAGTAAACGCTTGTTCCGGCAACAACCTTCGTCTTTAAGCCAGTGATATTTTAGAACAATTTAGGGTTTAAAAGGACTGTGGGAATGGAGTTTGAGACTCCCTTACTAAGCAAAACAATAGTGTTGGCGCGGGGGTGGCGCGGCAGTTTGAGTTTCTTTGAGTTTTCGGTGGTGGATATTTTTGGGATTGGTAGAGGAGTGTTTTGGAGAAGATTTGAAGTTAGAATTGTATTGTGGGCGTGGGCGTATTGAGGTTTATTTTTATTTTTATTTTTGGTTAGGTTTTTGAATTTGGTAATGGCAGAATTGGAAAGAAATCGCAATTCTATTAGTTTTGGAGGAAGAAGACGCACGCGCGTGCATTAGGCCCAAGCCCAAAATGATTTTTCGATTTTTGTCGATTTTTAGCGCAACTTCAAACTAAAATTCCTACTTCGTTACCGGTCCGATTTTTACAAATGAGGTATGGAAATGATCAAGAGAGAATTTCCAATCTAATGATCCATAAAACGCTCTAGTCCAACCGTTAGTGACATGTAAGAAGATGGAAAATGCCTCGAAGTGCATGCATGATGTAAGTTATGCGAACGAATGAAATCTAATTTCATAGATAATGTCAACCCGGATCGGAATACAATTAAACAGCCTAAACAACACAAATGGACAGTTGAACAATCCAAGATGGAAACCGAACACCCCACCCCCAAACAAATATTTGACAACAGAATTTAGAAAATTTGTTTTTTAAAAGTGGGTCTTTTAAAATCAGATTCCAGAAACCTTTAACAATTAATTGGATATATTAATATATATATCATGCAGTTTTCCATATATTAACAACCTAAAGAGTTGTGGGTCTTTCCATAAATAATTACCATGAAATGCACCCCCAAACAGAATCAAGCACCAAGATTCTTTACGACGCAACTTATTGAAATGAAAGCGAAGTCTGATGGATCTAGAATGTAACCGCGCATGCACCTTCTTTCTCTCCTTTAAACAAGAGGGTTTCCAAGTGAATGATCGTGAGAAAATGGATGTTTGTGGAAGATATGGTGGATATGGATGAATTTTAGATGTAAGGAATGGAAGAAATGAGAATGTAGGTTTGGCACAAAACTCATTCATGGTGTTGGTGGGAACTGTCTCAATTCTGAAAATGAAGGTGTTAAGTGCCTTTCCCTTGGGAATTATTTCTGTATTAAGAGGATTTAGAAAATCATTAAGTACAGAAGAAACAAAAGGGTCAAGTGCAAACTCTAGGTTCCTTTGAAAGGGTGGAAGGTGGGTAATATTAGTGAGGGAAGATGAATGAGTGTCAGCTAGAGCTCTCAGGTCTAGATCATTAGAAGCCTTGAGATATGCCAGACATTCCTCAATAGGTGGGTCAAAAGAATCACTGGGATAGAGGGTGAAAAATTCATCTTCCGTCATAGCGTCAAGGGATAAAGGGATGTTGGCAGGGAGGGACTCGCGAGGTGGCAGGGAAGAGTTGCAAAAGAGTTGAAGAAAATCTTCTTCACTTTTCTCTACGTCCAAGGAGTATTTGTTGAAGTTAGAACTTCCGAAGGAAAGGAATTTGTGCCTCTAGTCATTCGGAAACGTGGTTTTGAAATAATCATGAGTTAAGCTCTCGATCATGCTAACTTCTCCATCAATATTTGTATAAGGCAACTGTTTGATTGTCTTAAAAACGTTAACCACAACGGAAAGATGGCCAAAAGACAAGGACATCGAACCATCGCGGCAGTTTATAAGTGCGTTGGCAGTTGCCAAGAAAGGGCGTCCTAAAATGATTGGAACAGAATCGTTAGCGACTTCTGTATTGAGGATAACAAAATCCGCAGGATAGTAGAAATCCTGAACCTTAACCATCACATTGTAACATCATGATACTTTATAGACCTGTCAGCTAGTTGCAACATCATTGTTGTAGGTTGCATTTCATGTGGACCTATTTGTTTATATAAATAATAAGGGAGTAAATTAACACTCACCTCGAGGTCTAATAAGGCATTGGTCGTGTGAGTATCCCCTAAGGTGCATTGTACAGTAGGACGACCAGGGTCCTTGTACTTAACTATTCCATTGTGTTATGTTAAAGTTAGAAGTTGTTCCATTAAAAAGGCGTCTTTAGGAATCTTTATCTTATGCCTAGTAGTGCACAACTCTTTAAGAAACTTAGCATGGTAAGGTAACTTTTTAATCGCTTCAAGAAAAGGTAAGTTTATTGTTAGATTTTTAAAAATTTCCCTAATCTCGTCAAAATTTGTATCCTTGTTTAACATAGCTAATTTCTGAGCAAACGATGGTTTCTCTCTATATTTAGCGTCTGAATCAACTGGATGTCTAACCTTTGTTTTCTATTTCTTAGGTTGTTGTTTAACTGGTACCTCTACAGGGGTAGGATCTTCAGTTCCTATTTCGGTATCTAGTATAATATCTAGTGTAGGGACTACTGGTGGCATAACTATAAACATAGTTACTTTGTTATCCACCACTCTACCTGAACGGAGAGTGGTGATGGAATTTATCTCCCCTACGTTTGCATTTTTGTTACTAGTATTACCGTTTACCTCAAAGGCTGTGTTTGGTGTTTTCGGATTAGGTATCGCTTGTCCTGGAAACACACCTTTGGGTTGCACTTTCTCTTAAGCTAACTGTTATAAGGAAAGTTAGATGGCTTGTAAAATCTATTGTTGAGATTGCATAAAGGTATCAAAACGATCCGGTTGTGGAGTAGTATTTGCTACTGGTTGTGTGACAAGAACTATGTCACGTTAATTATTAATGGGTGAATTTTGGTAGTTATTATTTATCAGAACGATACCTCTATTAGTATTATAATTATTATTGTTATAATTATTATAATTACCCTAGCCTTGTCCTTGTCGTGGTTGAGCTTGGTTGTTATAATTATAATTACCCTGACCTTGTCCTTACCTTGGTGGACCTTGGTTGTAATTGTTTGTTTGCCTAACATTTGGGTTAAACAACCTTAGAGGTTGTTGATTATTCTACCAACGGAAGTTGGGGTTTTGTCGCCAAGCTGCGTTAGGTTCTCTATTAATGGAACAAATGTTATCTTGTTGTGATTGTTGTTGCTCATAGGCGAAAGGACAATAGGAGTCGGGATGCTCTGGACTCAAACAGAAATTACATGGATTGGAGTTGACATTCATGACGGGGATGGGTGTTTGTTGAACAAAAATAGCCTCTACCTTTTTAGTTAGAGATTCGATTAAATTTTTAAGTTTCGGATCGGGTTTCATCTCAAACATACCGGTGGCCTTTACTGTTGTAGAAGAACTAGCGTTGCGGGAGATATCGTCACTACCCCCGTTATTATTACGCCGTCGATCTTCTAAAATTTATAAGCCTCGAGGCTTCTTTACTTAAGAAACTACCCCATTCATTATGTCAAGGACTTCTTTATGGTGGTGTAGAAGTCCCTGAAAAAAGGCACTAACTAATGTGTCTTCCGCGAGGTTATGATGTGGACACTCTATAAGTAGATCGGTGAAACGATTCCAAGCCCTTGAAAATTATTCATGAGGATTCTGTCGAAAGAAATGAATCTTGGAAAGCATTTCATCTGTCTTCAGTGGTGGATAAAAATGTTCCATGAATAGTTGAACAAGTTTAGCCCACGAGTCCACGAATTTGGCGGCAGGCAGTTAACCAAAAGACGCCTTTATCGGCTAAAGTGAAGGGAAATACCCTTAGTTTAATTTGTTCAACACCAACCGTAGGATGGTGAAATGTAGTAAGGACTTGGTCAATCCTACGCATGTGCTGATAAGGCTTTTCATGGTCTAACCCATGAAAAATGGGTAACAAATTAAATATATTCGGGGGAATTTGGAAATCCCCCACTAGGTCTGATAGAACGATGCAAGATTTAGGGGTATCGTTCAAGGCTTTGTAAAAGTCAGAGAGAGGAGACTCTCTTTCTTCAGCCATTGCTTCAGGTAGTGTGTGTGGTATATTAGTTAGAGGTGTAGTCGATGGCATACTAGAATGGCGTGTTTGTTTCCGTTGTCGGTTAATTACGTTAGGCGTTTTTCTTCGGCTTGACCTTAATCTCATGCAAGGCTAAAACCAATCTTAATTAAACACAACAACACTCCAAACAATCCTGATATGCTAGTATGAACCTCTAACAGAAGATGCAAGGTGTTGAAGAAAAGAGTACCTGAAAGCCTCCTTGCTTCACTTATGAATAGCATCTTGTTTACGTGTGCTCAGTGTATATAACAAGTTTAAACACTGAAAATCTTGAAGAAATAGAAGTTTGAATCAAACCTGTGGAAATCGGGCAGTTTCGGGAAGACGCAGTCCACTTCGAGAATAGGCCTAAGCCGGGCGCAGTCACTTCCAGTCAAGCCGAGTTCCAGCGTGTGAAGGGCGCAGGTCGCGCTCCAAGTTAGCCTTGGTAGGGTGCAGGTTGCGCTCAGGCTTGGAGTGGAATTCCAGGTGTGTAGGCACAGGGTGCGCTCCAATTTGGCTTGTCCAGGGCGCGGGTCGCGCTCTGAGTAATTTTTCGAGGAAAATTTTAGTCCTGAAATGGACAACCACAGTGAGAATCAAACAAGGGTGGGTGGGTTATGGGACTTTGAAAAACTGTCAATTCTAAAGAAAACAATACTAAAGAGTACTAAGATGGCAGCGGCGCCATTTGATAATCGTAAAAGATAGTCTTACATCACAAATAGAGCGATGAAACTCTAAATGAAAGTAAAACTATAGACTGTTGCTTATACTAGACTTATCAAAGATATTTGTTTTCTACTCTCAAATCTATTGATGTAGAGTTGGAATAGAAGATTCGTTCCACTCCTAGTCCTTTAGCATTCAAGTTTTCTATAATTGATGGTCTATCCAAGGTCAATGAGAGATTTACGAAGGGAATTTATACTACAATGTGAATTCAAATAACAAGATAAAAATAACGGAATGATAGAATGCTAGGAGTTGAATCTAAATAAAGAATTAGGGGAATTTGATTCCACCTTAATTACCAACTTAAAAAACTAGCATAGATTTGTTGTAAATCAATTCTTACGTTCTTACGGTAAGAATTGGTCATTCTAATCCTTAATTATACATTGCATTTCTACCAATTCATAACTAGCATGTGAGGTCGTCCACCCATTCTCATGGCGAATCAACGACCTTCTAGAGTGGAATAGATTCTTACAACGATTCTATACTACACAATCAAGTTTTCATCAAGGTTTCATCAAACCCTTCTAATGGAGATTTAGCCTTGATTCATCAAACTATCATTTCCAATTGAATTAAAACTAGACATAATATAAAGATTTGAACTTTATTAATTTAACTACTCAAGAATTGAAATCCAAATTAATAACTAGGAAATGAATAACAAATAATAATTGAAAGTAGATCTAAACAAATTTAAATGACAAAATCGAATTTAACAAGAACTACTATTTTATTTATCTAATGAATGAAGAACAACGATTCAAATAATTAATCTAAAACAAGGAATGAAACTAATTAATTATTCATTGAAATTCAAAAACTAGATCTACAAGCTATTCTAATGGCTACTTTCTATTCTAAGCTATCTAACTATCTCTTTCTTAAGAGCTAAGTCTTGTTTTATGTAAAGGAGGAGACCAGATCCACAATTTCGTGCATGGGCTGAGGAGCCATGTTTTGGGCCAAAAAATCGAGCCCAAAGCTCACTTTCTTCAGTCCACAGAGCCCGTTTCAGCTAGCTTTGACTTCAACAAACTTTTCATCTACTTTTACTCCTCTGATTGGGTCAAGTCTTGGACCATTGGAAAGCTCTTTCCGAGCTGGTCGTTTTGATGTAAGGTAGGCCCAAATCCAAGGCCTGAGTTCAAAGATATGGTCTTCGGAAGTTCTGCTAACTTGTGCACTGTTTCTGCCCGTGTTGACTTTTCAACTTTTAACCGGGCTTCATAAAGGCCTTGTCTCCTTGAATCTTGGCCTTTATCACAGAACTTCTTAGCAACCAACCCTTTTCTCCTTTATATCGCTAAAGTGGCACATTTCTGCACATAATTGAGTTTCATGTCTGGAATATATAAAAGCACGTAATTGGCATTAACTCTTATTTATTACTCGCATAATTGGTCTAAAAGTAGTATTATTAAGGGGTTAAAACTACAGTTTTGGGCTCTTATCAGATACCAAAGAGAGAAAAAAAATCGGTATTGTGATTGTCTATACATTGAAGATATTCGCATGAAAATTTACACATTCAAATGATTTTTATTGAACACATGACCAGAAGTTCTTATGTCATTAACTTCAATGATAAGACACTGGCCAATAAAACTAACCTTCATTGCCTAAGGGAATACCCCTAGCACATGTTGTCCAAAATTATCATATAAAGATAGACACCACCTTTTCTTGGCACGAGGGGAGAAATATTCTGCTACAAATTTCCTCCAATAAACAATTGTATTCTCCTAAAAAACGAAAAAGCACATAATTAGAGATTACTTGTGTAACTGAATGAAGAATTTTTTACGTGAATTCACCGAGCAACATATATAAAAAAAACACCATATAAAAAGTTTTGACTTGGCAAAGATTGAAAAGTTGGTAATGGAGCAGAGAAACGATATGCTTAAGATCAATGTACAGGTAGCTTATAGGAGGGCGATGGCATTGATGATAAATGTACTGCATTAATCGGCGAGCACATACACCACTCTCATAGAGGCGCTTAACTCCATATATAGATTGCAGACCTTGTTGTTGCATTTGTTGCCTCAGTTGTTGCTACTGCTGTTGTTGTTGCTACTGCTGTTGCAATTGTACTCGCTGCATCTATGGCATAGATTGTAAAATCTGTTGCGGCTGCTGTTGATGCCACTGTAAAACTCTCTGCTGCTGAATTAAGGCTTGAATTTGGGGATTGTGTCCTTGTAATTGGATAGGGTCCTATCTCTGAAGCAGCTGCTGCATGACTTGCTACTGGAAAATATCTTCCTGCTTGATGTCTAATCTAGGCTTTTTGTATCTAAGTCAAATAGTTAAGCCTCTAGATTTAAGGAATTTTGGGGACACGCCATTTGGAAATGAAACTTGGCCTGTTAGTGATGCCAGCTGAGACGAAGCAGTTGAAGCCCCATGTGTCCTCTTCTGACCTTACTGAGGACTCTGATCCTGATGAGAGCCTTGTGCACTATAGAAAATCCATCCATCACTGAAGAACCTGAAATGCTGATGTTATTGGACAAGAATGACATAGGTAAAGCAGGTAATCGCATGTAAGATTCAGTATCATAATTATGCATAGAAAATAACTAATCACTGAATAGCAAATATTTACTTAAATAAAGATGCACTACTAGATATGGACACTAGAATGAAGTCAACCAATGTTTATCATTTAAAACAAGATGCGGACTGGTAATCAAAAGGCAATGTTGTTTTTCTTTTCTTTTTTTCTTCTCATTATTTCTGTTAATGAAAACAGCGTTTTAGATACAATTAAGCTGCAAGTACTAAAATGCAAAGAGAAATTATGCGACAAAGGCACAAACCCATTACAGATAATTCACTACAATGGCAAGGCATATTATCCAAACATAATACTTACAAAACCACCAACGAAGAACATAATAGAATCATCAAAATGTAGTTTAGATCAGTTAAACTACTGCTCCATGGCCAATACTAAGTATCAAAATGAACATATGCCAAAATCTACTCTACGTTGAATGTGGTTTACATGTCTACCATGATTCAATGACATACGCAAATGGGAAAAGCAAATTCATCATGTGTATAAATGGAAGGAGTTGAATGTTCAATATGCAACATAACTGTTGAGTATATGGCTAACCTATTGTGAGAAGGGCTACATAAACAGTAAAAAATGGTATAAGCATAAACACAAACGTCTTGCCTTTATACCATGATCCAAGGAGCTTCCATTGCAAAACTGAGGTAATCGTGCTAGCTGCTCTGCACTATTGAGATCCCAAATCTCAACCTTTGGATATCCATCAAATAGCAAGATAAGGCAATAATACGAGTAATCAAAATGCCCAAATCATTAGATTTATGTACTCACCCCAGAAGATTTCTCTCCAGCTATAACTATATATTGTGTTCCTTCAGTAGGCACAAAGTCTGAAAAGTAGTTTAAGAAGATGGACAAATCAATAAGGAAAAAAAATGTACTAATTGGCAATTTACTACAGGCATAACATTGACCAAAAAAAAAATTATATGATATAACATACCAAGGATCGCAAACATTTTGTACATTCATCTGCAATATTTGCTTATAGTTTAGGGTTCCTTGATTGTAAAAAGAATACGAAAATGATTATTTGATAAAAAAAATGTGTCAAGGGAAATATAATGTAATACCATGAGAACAATATATGTCAATAATTATAACGTCTAGCTTTAGTTTCTGTTGAAAACCACTTTACTCCAAAGCAAGTAAACAACCTCTAGGAGGAATATGTAATAAGGCATTTTAAAGGTATCATAGGTCTGACCCATACTACCAAACACAAACCCTCCCTCATCTGAACTACAGTCACAATATGGCAACATAGTTGCATTCATTCTATAGAGCATTTCACTGAAGTGTTGCCGTACTAAATGATCATTTATATGTTGTGTACCGGTGTAGAGTACCAACTAATGTAGCACATGCAAACCCAATACTACAAAGACCAAATAAAAATGAAAAAGGCAGTGGAAGTCAACCTAATTTAGAAATAAGAATGGTACCTGATAAGAGCCCAAAACTGTAGTTTTAACCCCTTAACAATATTACTTTTAGACCAATTATGTGATTAATAAGTAAGAGTTAGTACTATTATTGTGTTCTTATATATTTCAGGCATTGGAGTCGAATATGTTCAGAAATGCGCCCTTTTTGCGATATAATGGAGCAAAGGTTGGTTGCTAAAAAGTTCTATGATCAAATACCAAGATTCAAGGAGAAAAAGCCTTTTTAAAACCCGGTCAAAGCTGAAAAGTCAAAGTCAACACGGGCAGAAACAACGTACAAAAGTCAACAGAACTTCTGAAGGCCGTATCTTTGGACTCAGACCTTAGAATTGGACCTACCTTACATCAAAACGACCGGCTCAGAAAGATCTTTCTAATGGTCCAAGCCTTGACCCAATCAGAGGAGCAGAAGTAGATAAAAAGTATGTTGAAGTCATTTCCAGCTGAAAACTCCTTCGTGCACTGAAGTAATGAGGTTTTGGGCTCGATTTTCCGGCCCAAAACATGGCTCCTCAGCCCATGCATGAATTTGTAGATCTTGTCTCCTCCATATGAGAGACAAAGACTTAGCTCTTAAGCTATCTTTTTTTTTACTTAGTCAATTAGTTTTTAGTTAGTTTTTTAAGGAGTGAATGATCAAAATACTTAGTTTTAATTCATTAAATTAGTTTTTATAGATGAATCTTGTTAGTTGTCAATTTTATTAGTTGTTAGAACAAGTTTTGAATTTTAGAATAAAATACTTAGTTTATATTTCAATATTTAATTTCGAATTCAATTCTTCATTCATAGATTTAGTTGTTTTAAATTGATAATTAGTATTCATAATCTGAGTTCTAAATTAGTTTTAAATTCAGTTTTAATCCATTTTGAATCTTAGACTATTGTTAAATTAGATTAATAAAGTTAAGTAGTTATTCAATAATGACTTGTTTTGATTGTTCTTGTTTTAGAAATGATAGTATAATGATTCAAGACTAAAACCTCCATTAGAGGGGTTTGATGAAACTTGATTGTTGTTAGCGTAGAATTGTTTGTAATAATCTATTCCATTCTATAAAATAATTAGTTCACCATGAGAATGGGTTTGATTGCTTCACATGCTAGTTATTAGTTGGTAGAGATTACCATGAACAATTAGGGATTAGAAAGACCCAATTGCTATGTGAAAGCATTACAATTCGGATTACGACAATTCCTCGCTAGTTGATTAATTCAAATTAAGGTGGAATCAAATCCCCCTAATTCCTCCTCATATTGTCAATTTAGTATTTTAGTAGTTTGAATTATCGTATCTTGATTAGTTGAATTACCATCGTAGTATAATTTCCATCGTTACTCTCATTGATTTTGATAGACTAATTATCGTAGTTAACTTGAATTCTAAAGAACTAGGAGTGGAACGAATTCTCTACTCAAAATATTGCATTGATAACAAGAGTAGAAAACTTTGATATTAAGCACGGATTAGTTCTAGTTTTACTTACATTTGAGTTTCATCACTTATTCGTAGGTAAAACTAGCGTTTTACCTTTTATTAGTACCTTCAAGACAGATGGGTAAATCCTCTTCTTCTGTTACGGACAATGACTCACTCAACTTCGAGGGTTCAACTTTTTTCCTCTGACGATGGAAGCACATAATCCACTTGACCAATCTGACTCCTTAAGTTCATCACCTGAAGCAGGAGTTCAAACCACACAACCAATAATTATCCCTTCCATAGACTGTTAAATCATCGACATTGTCATGTGAAAGGATCCCAACAACTTACTAACCAAGCTAGCCATGTGAGAGAAGCTTAGCAGTTCTCAAGACTAGTTGCAGAGGGCACCAGTAATGAAATAGTTTCCTTAGCACCTATTCTTTCCTCTGCAATCACAAGATTTTCGTCAACCCTTGAGTTCAAAGTCCCTGGGTTCATTTTCTGTTCTTCCTTTGTGTAAATGCAACTTTTTCTTTAATTTCGTAGTTAAATGCAACTTTTGCTTTAATTTCGAAGTTAAAAATATAAAGAAAAAAAATTAGTACTTACTGCCAAGGGTCATCTCCCACGAGCATCATATCTCCTTCATTATCAGTGTAGATAACTTGCCAATTTTTGCCATGAGCAATCAACTCCCCATTAAAATCAAACATATGGTCTAATTCAGTGAGCATCATACCCATTGAACTTCAAAAGGTCCATAGACCTTCCAAGAGCAATCCTCTATTTGAGAACCCGAAATCAGTAAAAGTTAGAAACTAGCATCAATACTGGCAGACATTTCTATTAAGTCCTTAAAATTCTGAAACTGGTATAGATACATTGGTACAACTTCTGGTTGAACCACTCTGAAGCTTGCTTTTGGATTTTGACGCCTCGAATACCCATTTACTGCTGGAGGATTAGCGGTTGTAACTTTTGTTGAGCCTACATACCAAAAAATATAAGGGTTTACCTTAAAATGTCATAAAGTAGGAAATGCATGTAAGGCTCTACCTTCCTTTGTGAGAACGGGGGAATCAAGGCATGTAAGGCTCTACCTTCCTAATGATTGTTCTTCCAAGAAGAACCTCCAGAAAACTCAAACCTCTCAGGCTACAAACAATTCTCACCTTCAAGAAATTATCAAGAGATTCAATGTTCGTTGGAAGAAAAAAAAAAGGATAAGTATCAAAGTAACACGACTATACACAATGACTTACCAATAACACTTGAATTGCAGACAGTATATTATTCAACTCGGGAACTAAATATGCATATTCTTTTGCTTCAAGGGACAGGTGAGGTTGCTCTCACTTTATAACCTGCAAAAACTAATCAGTTCTTCCTTTTCCCTCCTCCTTTATTTGAGCTTGGGACCAACAACATAAATATCTAGTTTACGTTGGCGGAGCTAAAAAGGGGTTAGATTAATACAATGAATCCCACCACCTGAAAAAGTAAACAAACAACCACACAATTACAAGTACCGCATATAGCACAATCAAAATATCTATAAAACAAGCTCATCTAACATATAACACAACCAAAATATCCATAAAACAAAATAACACATCAGAACTATCCATAACAAAACAACATATCCAAAAAGTAAAGTAACACATCCAAAATCCTGACTTGACTAATACAAAATAAAATACTTCCAAGTCCAAGATGAAAATGACACTATGTGTCTACTAAAAGAGGAGTAATGGCCTTTAACAATGTGGGGGAAGTGATTATAGGGCTCGGGCAATTCAAGTAAGAACCTACAAGATGTCGCCTCAATGTAAACCAAGAATTTTCCATCCCCCAAAGTTCTATCTCCAATCTTAAATGTTGGATCAACTTGTTTCACCCTCCCAGATGCAACCTTTCTCAAGCGACAAAAGGCTCTCACATTGACTTCAGCATTCATGTAAACGGGTCCCTTCAAAAATAGATAAAAAATAAAATAAAATAACATTAGTTAAAAGTTCAAATACACAAACCTTTAAATTTTACTATTACTATGAGAATAAAATAAAGTCATACGTATTCATACCTAAGAGAATATATCATGTGATCCAGAAGAAGAGGGTCCAGCAGGGGAATTACATGTGGGTGGCATATGGCGGACAAGATTCTGCACCGTTTCATTAATCTGATTTACTTTTCCATCAAATGAGTCCTTCAGCTCATCAATTTTCTTTTCAAACTAATTTTTTAACTCCTCAGTGATACATTGACTAAGCATCCAAGAAAAAAGCATATAAAATAAAGACTTATTGCCAAACTTTGTCATTTGGGGTGTACGACTTTTTTTAAGTGTGTTCATTTCTACGTACATATCACCCCGATCAACTTCTTCCACCGACACACCTTGTTCATTTAGTGATAAACTTGTGCTGGTGTCCTCCCCCCACATTTTGGTTCAATTTGCATTGCACGGTTCTGAATATTTCTCGCACTTAATGCCTACATAACATACACAAATTAAGTTACAGTTTACTTTGCATCTTATAAGCTAGTAAGGACAGGGCATATCATACAGTATATCATTAGAATGTCTAAGACAGTACCTTAAATTCATTTGAATTACAATGATTCACAAAAGCTTTCCAAAATTCCAAAGGGATTCCGTCTGGTGCCTTCATTTTCACAATTTATGGATCCTTACCAGCAACATATTTCTTTCTCAGTTCACCCTTATGGCTCGTCCAAGCAGCCATGACTTTATCCCGAACATACTTACAGTCTACCCCCTTGTCTTCATCACCATTAACAAATACAAAAGTGTCGTTCAAGCTTTTAATGATGTTGGTATAGTGAGTTCCTTTACTAAGTTTCATCATAGTTGGTCAATCCTTATAGAAGCATGGGATCTCACGGTCCGCAAGGCGAGCAGCTTCACTAGATAGTCTATTGACACCTTCTTTATGAAAATCAGGCTGGTTATAGATATTAAGCCAAAGTTCAATTCTCTGCCCTCTTCCAAATGATCAGATATAGGTAGAGTACGACCTCTAGTGTTATCTGAGCGCGGTCATAAAGTAGCAGACCCACCTGATAATGCAAAAACTGATGATGTTATACAAGGATGAAATGGAAATAATTAACTTAATTAGATAATCATGAATTATGAACTAATTACCAGTGTTAATGTTGGGGGAGTCCTCTAGTGGGTGAGCTGAATCTGGGGATGTGCTACTAGCCATAGTACAGAGCGACAACTAAACTCTGCAAATTAAACAAGCACTTGCATATACAGATAAGTTAATGATCAATACAATAAGGATCAACGTACAAATAACAAAAAATTAATTCAGAAATTAGTCAAAATGTGAAAAAGTAATTTAAAAACATGAACCACTCATTTAAATATGAATTCATAACAAGCAGCAAAATAGGTTTAAATATGTAATTCTCGGAACAAAAGACTTCATATAATAATATAGCATCTCATTTCTTTCTAGGTCTTTTTCTTCGGTTGATAACCTCAACAGCAGCAACCATATTCTCTTCATTAAAGATCAACTCATCCTCCATACGTTCTAGAACGATAGGCCTCGCGAACGATTCATCCACAACTATATTTTCTGACACTACTCTTGTTGATTCCAGATCAGAATAAACCTTTCTTGGAACCTCAATAACCACATGCCAATCAAGATTCACTGGGTCTTTAAAGTAAAAGACCTGGGATACATCTTTCGAGAAGAATGAATGGCTCGTCATTCATTTGAGATGAACCAAGCATATTGGATAGATTGACCAACAACAGTTTTGACTCGTTATCCACCTTCACACCGTTTGGGAGCTTAACCCAATCGCACTTGAATAACACTGGTTTGTAATCAGTATTTCGGTACTCCAATTGAACAATTTTCCTAAGAACACCATAGTATTCAGCAGATGCTTCTATAGGATTTTTATCCTTAGCACTCGAGCGAAAGGTAGTTGGGCACTTGGTACAAACTCCACTATTTTGGTTTCTTTTAGTCAACTCATAATCTTTGGTGACAAATAAAAATCCATTGACTGTATACTTCTCATATGTTATGGCAAAACATGTTGGTCCCCTTGCTATTTCTATAAGCTCGTCATCTTCCGGGTTTTGAACATCAAGTTGTCTCCTTAACCATGGCATGAACTCGTCTTTTTCAAGTACTTTGAACTAGCCAGACTTTTTTCTTGTGTTTCTCTTGCAGACCTCGAGGAAGTTATTGTACTCTCTGTTCAATATCATTAATAAAAGCACAATAAATAATAAAAAAATGTCTATTTGGTAATTGAAAAATACATACACGTAAACTACAATAGACTTACTTCTCCCACATTTCATACTTTGGATGACTTTTCAATATCCACTTACGTGCTTGCTCCCACTCAACACCCTCTAAAAGGTAACGTTTACTTGGACCAAGAGGACCTACTTCGTCAACTTCAACGAGCAAAACCGGTAGGCATTGTTACCTCAAAACCCCGATTGCACTTTTTCTAGCATTTGAAGGAGGACACCCCTCCTTCAGATCTTCCACAAGATATATCATTGTCTCCTCTTTCAAGTATCGCCAAAGAATGCAACCTTACGGGCGTGCTTTATTAAATATAATAATAATCCTTATTTGCTTCATTAACCTTTAAATAACAAAACTAAAATAGAAAGTACGAGAAACAAAACCAAATAGTCATGTGAGTTTTTTTTTATCTAAGTATACCTTTCAAAGACATATATCCACAGATAGAACATTGGTCCTAACACACGGGCCTCATAGGCTAAATGAATGGGAAGATGCATCATTATGATAAAAAGCGATGAAGGACACATCTTCTAAAGCTCACATAAGGTTCTGGCCATACCCATCTCAAGTATAACCAACGTATCAACTTCAATTCTCCTCGAGCATAGAGCACGAAAAAAAGTACAAAAACTCAATATAATAGCCCAGGCCTCCTTCCGATCTTTATATGTGTGCTCGATCAATACAGGAAGCAAATGTTGCATTAGAATGTGATAGTCATGAGACTTCATCTCTTTGAGTTCCATGGACCCCTCCTTGATGATAATCCTCCAATTGCTACTAAAACCAATAGGTACGTGCATGTTTCTTAAGGTGGTAAAAAACAAAGACTTCTCGGCAGGTGTAAGACAAAACACTCCAAGCTTTTTACGATTATTGTCTGTCACCCAATACTTCTTCTTTATCCCCAAAAGTTTCAAGTCTTTGCGTGCATTGAGATCATCTTTGGTTTTTTTCGTGTCCAACATCAAAGCAATAAGAATTTCACATACGTTCTTCTCAGTGTGCATCACATCAATGTTATGAGGAACGGGGAGTTCTTCCCAATATGGAAAAAGTTTAGAAAATATTGATTGCTTCATAAAACTAGAATCACTGTCCACATCTTCCCTATCCGCATCTTCCTCATCCTCGGAGTCACCACCTCCCCGTTTCCTTTTCTTGCACTTTCCCTATTTCACTTTGAGATTCTGAGTTAACTCTTTTAACCTTCTCCCCAGACAAACGCAGGGGTTGTAACCTGAGCTCTTCTTCCTTGTTGAAAGTAGATTCTCTCACATCAAGTCTATTTGGATCTAATTGCAGCAAAAATCATCTATGACCAAGGTAAACCTTTTTTCTCCCATGAACAAGTCTCAGAGTAGATGTATTTAGACCACAGGGGGGACAAGCACATCTCCCCTTAGTCCTACATCCAGAGATGTTCCCAAAAGCTGGGAAGTCGTGAATTGTCCATAAGAGAACTGCATGCATATTGAACACATCACCCCTATTAGCATCTTTGACTAGTACTCCTTTATCCCTCAAGGATTGCAATTCATGAACCAACGGCTGTAAATAAATATCTATATCATTCCCAGGTTGTCGTTGTCCGTCAATGAGTAGTGCTAGCATAGTGAATTGTGGTTTCATACATAGCCAGGGCGGGAGGTTATATGTGACACACATCACTGGCCAAGAACTATACAATGTGCTTTGCATTCAATAGGGGTTGAACCCATCAATGGCAAGGCCCAATCAAACGTTACGTGGCTCGGAAGAAAAGCTTGGGTATGTCCTATCAATGTGTTTCCAAGATTATAAGTCAACTGGGTGACCCAACTCACCATCCCCCAATCTATTTGTGGAATGCCAACAAATAGCTTTGGCTACCCAACCGACACTGTACATTCTCTTTAACCTATCCCCAATTGGAAAATACCGCAACTGCTTCGCAGGTAGTCTTACACGATTTTTTCTCTCCTCAATTGTTGCAATTTTATATCTCGACACCTTATAAGCTAAGTAGGACATTCTTGCAACAATTCATTTTTCTTCCCCCAATATAAAATCAATCATTTGGGCATGCATCAATATTCTCATAAGTTAGCCCCGACTCCTTAACTAATTTTTCAAATCGATACGTGTCTTCCGGAACTTTATTATCTACCGGTAATGCTGCCTTAAGTAATTGAAGCAACTCGGTAAAACTTATGTCAGACCACCCACGTGTAACTTTGATTCTAAACAGTTTTATGACAAACCTTAAGACAGTAAAATTCTTGCAACCAAGGTACAAAGCACTCATGGCCTGTTCAAAATTCTTATCTGACAATATCAATTCAGCATCATCAATGCCCGGTGCCTCTCCATTATAAACTCTGAGACCTCCAAGAAATGAATCTAACTTTTCACCACCAAATTCTTCAACCACGGTAGTAAATGCATCATTTATATTCATCTCATGCAGATTAGAGTTCCCATGGGACTCCACATTCGGATCATGTCTTTCTTCACCATGAAATATCCAGTTTAAATATGTTGGGTCAAATCGGTTTTTATAGATGTGATACCTCACGAGTTCGTAGGTTTTTGCTTTCCCTCCATTTTTACACACACGACAAGGACACAGCATGAAAAGCTTGTTACGGTAGTTTTTTACCACAAAGTCCATAAAATAGTTTACCCCATTTATAAAGCGGGTGTCATGGCAGTCTAAATTTACCCAACTACTTCTGTCATTTGGAGAAAAAGCCTCCATGACGTATCTACAAATAAACAAGAATCACACAAGTTCAAACTATATACAAGATAAATATCATGATCCATTCATGAATACACCTATCCCAAGCCCTCATCTCAAGCAAAAATGTCTAACCAAATTAACAAAATCTCTAAACATGAATTATTTTACTGGACATAAATCTATATTTAAAACCTAAGCAATAATTGTAATGAAAAAGAAAAATATTTGTAAATGATAAAGCAAAGGAGACAATAACAAAACAAATTAAAGATCAATGTAAATCCATTTTTTTAAAAGGATTATGTGTGCAATATATATGCTCCAACTAAGAAAACTAAAACTCAACCATCCATGGAGGTCACATTGATTGAAAACAAATATATATTAAGAGAGCATATCCAAATGAGCTATATTGAAATGAAATAAATCCATTTTACATAGTTGTTTTATTCACACATACAACCAATAACAAAATACATTTAATAATTTGGCAACTCACCTCCGTAGTAAGTAAAACAGCTACAAGAGAACCTTATGAGCACTGAGGCGTCACCTTCTTGAGCTGAAAAAAGCGTAACAAATAAATATGTTTTTAGCAATATATTTCAAAGCAACAAAGAATCTGTATTTTAATAGTTATATATTATGACTATACAATTCAAAGTTCAAACCAAAAAAGTAAGTGGCAAACCAAGCAAAATTTGTATTTTGGCATATACAAATTCACTAATGACAACAATACAAACACAATATAAATATTGTGGATACTCCCAATTTCGAAAACACACAAATTAAACCTCCAATTGAATTCATAGTGAAACTCATCCCCTCAAACCCAGCAAATAATGTTTTGTAAAGCATATACAACTATTAAAAATTGATTTTTCCAAAATAGAAAAATAATAAAATTAAAGGACAATAGGTTAAAACCAAAGAGAAAGAAGCAACAGTGCAATTAGGAGATGAAAAACAACGAAACCATTTTTAAACTACTCAAAAAACAATATTTTATAATTGCATCTCTTCTGTAAGGAAATTGTAGCATAAACACCTACCAAAAAACCTAAAAAACAACCTATTCTACTTCAAAATAATACCCTATTCTAGCTCAATTTCACTTGAATAACGTTACAGACAAACAATCACACCCATTAACAAAAATCTTATCATTCTAATAATTTGGTTTGGTGAATATTAACTTGTTGATAGTTTGGCGATGGAAAATCCTATTTAAAGTTGAGATAGAAAATTAATGTTATTTAAAGTTCTAATAATAGTTTGTTGTGTTTTGGAAATGGCATCCTCCTTAGATATTTTATAATACTCAAGCATAACTATCAACAAACACTTTGTCAGAACCTTCAGGGAGTATTAAAAATTAAAAATTGTCACATGTTAAAGATAAGCCATGCCAATTCTTCAAGTGAAACCAGACTATTGACCAGGTTTAAGCTCTCACATGAGCACCATTTGTAACACACTAACACTTAAAAGTTGAAGCCTACTTTAAACTTGTAGTTTCTTCTTTTTGTTATCTATACAGTATTATTTAATAAATGGAGAGGAGAAATAGTAAAGATAGTATATGGATGGAACTAATATCCTAAATTCCAGACAAGGTCGACCACTCTTGGCCAGTCTTTATTACCTCTTAAGGCGCTAAGGTGAGCAGTACATAGCAAAATAACTCTACAAAGTTACAGTACAAAAGAATCCTAGTTGGAATCTACATTTTGTCACTTGGAAGAAAAATTATTAAATTTCACAGAAAGGGGTTGGAGAGTGAATTTGATTTTGATTACCGATAGTTTGGCAATGAAGATGATCGAAGTCAACGAAGACCAAAAGTTCAGTGGCTACGCAGACGTCTTTTGAGTTGCCAAGAATTCTGAAACAACAAAAAAAGGAACACCATTTACTCAATTTCCATCCAAAACAAAAAAAGGACCAACCTTTAATAAAACCAAAACTTTAAACATTACCTTTGATGAGAGAGAGCGATTGAGAGAGAGATGATGGTGACGAGCTGTTAGAAAAGTGGTGGTGGTGCTGGTGGACGAATTGTTAGAGAAGCCGATAAGAGAGATGGTGAGATAGGCGGTGGAAGAGGTTTGTTAGAGTAGTTTCTCTTTATTATTTTTTTCCTTATCTGATTTTTCTAGGAGAGGGAAATTTTAGAGCACCGCGCCCAAACTTTTGGACCAATTTTCCAGCTATCCTGTCGAATTATTTCCATGGTTTAAAATCCACGCCTTTCACATACCATCAAGATCAGATCCTATGGTCCAAACCATGGGAATACCAACAGCTATGACTGTGGAGAAAGGTAGCCAAATAGTGGCACGTTATTCTACAACTATTATAAGTATACCAACAACTACCAACCGTATGAAATGATTCTACAGCTTGGAGCCGTGGCAAAAGTTCCGGGTCATCCGTGGCTAAAGGCCCATTTTCTTGTAGTGAGGTATCTGAGATAAAATTAGGGAACATTACTTTTATTTCTTAGTCGTTGTAGTATAAATAAAGTTTGTGAGTATCTTCTCTGTAAAACTCTCACGAGGCTATAACTCGTCCACTAGGGAATTCCTAGTGGTTTAAGGCCTTATTGCATATGGTCAATGCAATCACACTCTGCGAAACGAGATTAGTTACGACTATATTTTTGGCTACTTATCTGTTTTTATGAGAACAAGCAAAATGCTCTTTGGGGGTGGTTGATAAGCACCCAAAAGTGTAGTTTAAGCCCCTTAATAGTATTACATTTAGGCAAATTATGTTTATAATAAATAAAAGTTAGTATTGTTTACGCGTTTTTGTGTATTTCAGGTCTTGAAGCTGTTTATGCGCTTAAAGATGTCATTTTGCATGGAATACGAGTCAAGATGATTGCTGAGGAAGTTCTACATTTAAAGCTAAAGAATAATGAAGAAAAACCTTTTTCAATCCCAGTCAAAGCTGGAAAGTCAAAGTCAATTCAGGTAGAAAAAGAACAGAAAAGTCAATAGAATTTCAAATGGGCGTATCTTTGGACTCGGGCTTTGAATTGGGCCTACTTTATATCAAAACAACTGGCTCGGAATAAGCTTTCCAATGGACATAGTGTTACCCTAATCAGAGCTGTAAAAGTGGACGAAAAAGACAATGAAGTAATTTCCAGTAGTTGTGGCATCTTTAGACTTAACCTAATGAACTTTGGGCTCACATTAGAGGCCCAAAGTCCTCCTTTTTGGCCCATGTATGAAAATGTAACCCTAACCCTCTCCTATAAAAAGAGGGTTAAGGCTAAACTTAATACTCCTCTTCTAGCACCTCTTTATTTAGTATAGAGTAGTTTAGTTTAATTTTAGGGTTAATTAAATTAGGGTTCTTAGTGTAGCCTCCATAATTTCTCAATTCAAATCAAGTTCTTTACTTTTATGTCTATTTGTTATTACTCTTATACAAGTTACTGTTTTTCTAACATAATCATTACTCTCACATCCAGTTAATAGTCTTTTCCATGTTTATTCATTAAGTGTTTGAGAAGCAAGAATGGTACGAACACAATTACTCCCTAGATTGCATGATTTAAGAGAGTAGAATATAAAATCTTGAGAACATAAGAATAGTGTTAGAGATAGCATTATTTTTATTCTTATCAATGCTCATGTGAGGATCAGGTTACGAATTAGGATTCCAGTTTCAATGCTCAGATACTTAGGTTTTCTTTGACATCCCATCACAAAATGACGGAGACCGACCAAATTTGGAGCCTAAAGCTTTAGATTAGCTCACGCACATGACCCATTGGCACTGGGATGACTCGCATAGGCAAGTTTCTGGGGAAATAAACCCTTGAATTTGGCCGGCTGGTGGAAAATAAAACCAGGAGTTGAAGGGATATTTCAGAGATGAAATATCAATTTAACTCCTCATGTTAGCAAGGGATCGAGACTTAAGTTTATTTTCGGGTTTGTCTATAAACCCAAAACGGATTAGAGATGTAGTGATCTTGTTTCCTAAAAGCTATTTAACTAATTCTTGCATGATGATATAATCTAAATTACCCTTTTACCTATCTTAGCTAATTATGCTAGGAAGAAGTGAACTATAATTTGCATCTTTTGATATCAAAGTTCTACTCTCAATTATCATGCAATAAAACTAGAGTAAGAATTCGTTCCACTCAGCTCCTAGTTGCTTAGAAAATACTAATTCCACTAGTGATTAACAATCAAACAACATGAGAGTAATGATTCTAATATGGTGAAAACTAATATTGAATATATTCTAAATTAAACTATGGCAATTAAATAATAAGGTGTGAATATGAAGAAGGAATTAGGGAGATTTGAAATCCACCTTGATTAATCCCGAACATGCTAGTATAGAGTTTGTTACTACCCTAATCTTTATGTTTTCACACAAGGTTCAACATAAAGGTTAGGTCTTTTTATCCCTAATTATTCATGGTATCTCTAGCCAACTAATAATTAGCATGGGAGGAAGTTGAAACCCAATCTCATGGTGAATGAACTACCCACTAGTTTAGGTTTATTTTACTTATTGCTAAATAGAAAACTCTAAACTTGAAGCTCTTTAATACAACTATTCTATACTAACATATCAAGTCTTCATCAAAGCTTCAATCAAACCCCTCTAATGGAGGTTTAGTTATGGTTCATTAGACTATCATGATTAAAAGAATAAGAATAAAACATAATGAAGAACTAATTTATTAAAGATAACTAGAATTGAATTAATGGTGATTAGGCTAATAAAACAATAACTAGGGTTTAACTGAAGAAGAAAACTAAATTATTATCTAATTTCTTAACTGAAGAGTGTCTTTTAAGTTTTTCCTTAGTCCTCTTTATATAGGAGAGGGTTAGGTTTACAATTTCGTGCATGGGCTTTGGAGCTATGTTTTGGGCCATTAAATCAAGCCCAAAACCTAATTACTTTAGTCCAAAAAGGGTTTATCTACTGAAAATTATTGAAATAGCCTTTTTGTCCACTTTTAATACTCTGATTGGATCAAGGCTTAAACCATTAGAAATCTCTTTCCGAGCCGGTCATTTTGATATATCGTAGGCCCAATTCCGAGGTCTAAGTCTAAAGATACGGCCTGCGGAAGTTCTGTTAATATTTATGCTCTATTTTTACCCGCGTTGACTTTAACTTTTCAACTTTGACTGGACTTTAAAAAGGGTTTTTCTCCTTGAATCTTGGCCTTTAATCAGAGAACTTCTTAGCAGCCAACCTTTGCTCCTTTCTCTTGGAAAAGTGACATATTTCTTCACATATTTGACTCCAATACCTAAAATACACAAAAGCATATAAACAGTACTAACTCTTATTTATTATAAGCATAATTGGTCTAAATGTAGTATTATTAAGGGTTAAAACTACAATTTTGGGCTCTTATCATGTATCAATGGGCATAGTGACGGTGTTATCAACCACTCTGCCAGAACGAAGAGTGGTGATAACATTTACCTCATCGACATTTAAATTCCCGTTACTAGTATTACCGGTTACTTGAAAGGCTGTGTTTTGCATTTTAGGATTAGGTATAGCTTAACCTGGAAACACACCATTTGGATGAGCTTTATCTTGGGTTAACTGTTGTATGGATTGTTGAATGGATTGTAGAATCTGTTGTTGAGCTTGCATGTAGGCATCGAAATGATCCGATTGTGATGGTGTAGGGGCCACAGGTGGTGTGACAGGAACTATCTCGCGTTGATTATTAACGGGTGGGTTGTGATAGTTGTGATTAATCGAGATGATACCTCTATTATTATTATTATTATTATTATATTTACCTGGTCCTTGTACTTGTCTTTATGGAGCTGGGTTATAGTTGTTTGCTGGTCTAACATTTTGATTATTAAACCCCGGTGGTGTAACTGGTTGATTATTTTGCCAACTGGCGTTGGGGTTTTATCTCTAAGATGAGTTAGGAAGGCTACTTATGGAGCAAACATTATCCGGCTGTGCGGGTGGTTGTTCATAGACGAGAGGACAATAGGAGTCGGTATGCTCAAGACTAAAACATAAATTACATGGAAAAGAATTGATGCTCATGACAGGAGTTGGCTTATGTTGAATAGAAATGGCTTCTACCTTTTTTGTGAGGGATTCAATTAGAGTTCTAAGCTCGAGATCAGATTTAACCTCAAGCATAGTTTCAGCCTTGGTTGTGGAAGAAGAAGAAGTAGCAGAGCGGGGGATGTCGTTACCCCCCCCCTTATTATTACGCTTGGATTGATCTTCTAAAAACCTATAAGCCTGTGAGGCTCCTTTACTAAGGAAACTACCCCCATTCATTATATCAAGAACCTCCTTATGATGATGTGAAAGCCCCTTGAAAAAGGAACGAACAAGCGTGTCTTTCGCAAGGTTATGATGTGGACACTCTATAAGAAGATCAGTGTACCGGTTTTAGGCCTCTGAAAAGGATTCATGAAGGTTCTGGTAGAAGAAATGAATCTTTTGAATCATTTCATCTGTCTTTAGTGGTGGGTAAAACTGTTCCATGAACAATTGAACAAGTTTGGCCCATGAGTCCACGGAATTAGGCGTTTGGGCAGTTAACCAAGAACCTGCCTTATTGGCTAGGGTGAAAGGAAACACCCTTAGTTTAATTTGTTCAGATTCTACGTTAGGATGATGGAATGTAGTGAGAACTTGTTCTATCCTACGCATATGCTTATAAGACTTTTTTTGGTCTAAACTATGAAAAACGGGTACCAAATTAAAAATATTTAGGGGAATTTTAAAATCCCCCACGGGGTCTACAACAACGATGCATAACTTAGGGCCATTGTTTAGGGCTTTATAAAAATCAAAGAGAGGAGTCTCTGCTTCTTCAGCCATTGATGCAGGTGTAATGTGTGATATTCTAGATAGGCGTGTGCCATGATGTTTACGATATACAACATTAGATGGTTTGCTCTTACCAGACCTTAATCTCATGCAAGGCTAAGTCTAATATGAAAGAAACACCACAACAATCAAACAACAACCTCATATACTAGAATTAAACTCCTCTGATAGAAGAGACGAGTGATAAGGTTATATACTAAAAGCATTACTTTTGTATTAACTCTAACTCTTTTTATTTTGAATGAGAATCATATGGGCGAATGTTATGCTTATTATATATGTTATTAGTTATATGCATGTGTCTAATACTTTATGTTGTAGATGATATGGTGTGAACACACAGAAGATCATATCATCAGTACCTTATAAAGTATAAGTAATCGTTCACAACCTAGATGGATTTGGACAAACCATTGGTACCACTACTAAAAGAAGGGTTTTTTGTGTCACTTATTTTTTTTGTCTCGTGTCACTTACTATAAAAAAGTGACACACAGAGTTTTGATGTGTCACTTTTTTATGGAATGAGAGCTGATGTGTTGCTTCTAGGAAAAGTGACACAAGTAATTTTATTTTTTGTGTCTCATTATTTGAACGTGACACTAGTGGTTTGACTTGTTGTGTCACTTCTGGGTGTAAAAAAATCGAAAACAAAATTAACAAATTATCTAAATAAATAAGTGACACTAGCAATTGCTTATGCCATGAAATTGAAAGTCGTGATTTGGGCCAAAAAGAATTAACTTACTAAAACTAAAAGGAAAAGAAAAGAACACTAGGAGGAAAAAAAAAAAAAACTCGTCTCTCATAAAAGCGTGAAGAGACCTCACCGTTATTCCGCCCAAGAGATTATGACATTTGAAAGCATGTCAAAGCATGGGCAGGGGCCTCGTCTTTTGGGACGATTCCCAACTGGCCGTGTTGAGGAATTCATACATGCTCGGGTAATATGCTATTTTGATTTCTAATTTTGAGTCGTTTTCAGGAGGAAATTGTAGAATGTTTATAGCCATTCTTAAATTGACATCATTACGATTATGTGTTCTATTGGAATTTCAGACATTATTAGCCACTGACTTGTGTGATGCAGAAATATCTGCTTTGATAGCAACCAAACTTAGGGAGTTCCATGATCTTCACATGCCCAGTCCAAAAAATGTAATGCTTTGGAACAGATTGAGGTACACATTTGTTCCCCTGAAGCTTAAGCTCCTGTCAGTATTAAATTTTTTAAGTTGAATGATCCGTTTCTTGTTTCCTCCAGAAATTGGTTGTGCGCATCTAAGCGGTTATGTTCCCTTGACGAAGTGAAAGCATTTAAGTTGGATGTCATAGGGATGGAAATTTCTAGATTGGAAAAGGAGTTATCAAGGGAAAATCAAAGCATAGGATTTTGTCATAACGACTTGCAATATGGGAATATCATGATGGACGAAGAGACCAAAGTAGTAACTATCATTGTAAGTTCATATACTCAAATTGTTAATTGTGCACACAAACACGTTATCTCATAGTCAACATTGTTCAACCATGGTTTTTCTTATGATGGTTTTGTGAAAGTAAGATTTTTTTTATATTTGTTATATAGTTTTGTATTAAAAAGGAGCTATAAGAGAATAATCAAGGTCGCTTTACCATGAGCATGTCTGTTGGACATGAGAAAGTTCAAATGTTCCTATTGGACTCTGTAGAGTCTCTTATCTCTAGAACTCTATAAATATATAAACTACTAGATATTCCACATGCCATAAACCTAGATATATTGTAGAAAGCTTCCACAACATATCTATAAAGAAACTCTCGGTAGAAAACATCTAAGGAACAATCTAGTTCTTGGGTCAAATTATGGGCCTATATCTAGGGAATTTATGGTTAAACCATTGGGCTGTAACATATCCCCTCCCCCCCCCGGTTTTCTATTTGCAGTTACAAAGGGAAGATAAATCAATTTAAAGTTCAATATGTTACTGATTCTTTATTCTTTACAGGACTACGAATATTTGTGTTACAATCCCATAGCGTTTGATCTTGCAAATCACTTCTGTGAAATGGCGGCAGATTTTCATTCAAACACCTCATGTTCTTGATTATGATAAATACCCAGGTCAGTTGAGAAAAATCTGTTATTTAGATGCTTCCTTTCTAAAATGCTAAAGCTATATTATGCATGCATGCACCATAAAACGTTCCACTCCAACCATAACTAATTACTTCCAGTCGTTATGGGTTGCTTATGCAACAGGTTTAGAGGAGCGTGAAATATTTGTGCGTGCATATCTGAATTCTTCAGGTTAGTCGACTATGTTCTGCTATTGCATGTCGCTACCAGATATACAAGTAAGCTCTGAACCGTGTCGGACTTGATTTAAAACACGAACAATAGGAAGGGCACATTACAATTTTATTTAAAACATGGTTATTCACTTGTGGGAATTCTTGCCTAAGGATATGTTGGAAGTATTGTTGCAATTATTAGCTGTTAATCCCAAGCCTGAGCTCAAACTATCTCGAAATCAAGTCAAAGGCCTTATTTTTCTCTGCATTATTTTTCAAACTTTCACCATTTATATTTGAAAACTGATTATTATATGGAGAAATGCTAAGGAGCCACCCCCCTTTAAAAAGTTATGTCTAATGCTCGGCCCTAGATGGCGTTGTTTTCTTTGCTTGGGAATCCAGTCAACCACAGAACCTTTTCTTTTGAATGTTTACCAAAGTTCCTCATAGAAAAGTGCACTCTCATGTTGGTACTATCTCAAAATTCTCCTGATCTCAAAAGAGGTAGCACTTGGAAGTTAGGAGTCTATCTCCAACTTTTCAGTAACTTATTTTCCTCCCCTTGGCGGGGTGCATGTTTTTATTTACATCAGCTGCTCCTAAAGGACTCTTATTAATACATTGTATTCGTCATTAGGACCTACTAGCCAGTGGGACTGATACCACAGCAATCACAATAGAATGGGTAATGTCAGAAGTATTGAAACAACCACAAATTTATAAACAAGTAACTGCAGAGCTGGATAGGGTGATTGGTAGAAATAGATGGGTGGAGGAGAAAGACATCCCAAACCTTCCGTATTTAAAATGTATAGTAAAAGAGACGATGAGAATGCACCCACTGGCACCAATCTTGGTGAGAATCTTGGTTTATTTATGGACTTGCAAACATTTGGGGACAGAGTTTTGAGGAAACTGTGTTTCTCTCATGTTGTTCATAGTATTTGGCGTATGAATATGAAACATAAAAATGATGCTAAGAATCGTGCACTTCATAATATAATATTTTCCATGCTACAGGTTTGTATTGTAATGCCTTTTTGTGAATTTATATGGAGTTTAATACTTGCTTCTTAGGACTAAATTTTGGTAATTGTGTTTCAATAATCAGAATAAGGTTGAAGGGAAAGCTAAAAGAGCACTTGTTGTACTTTGTGATCTTCACCATAGAAGGGTTTGGTTTGATGAGAGAACTGCAAATGCAATATCCACAGCGTGTTTTCACTCATCTTCCAGGTTTAGTTTTCTTAATGTCTTATAAAGGTATAGCTGTATAATGAATAATTTGGACATAAGTTTGATATCTGAATTGCTCAAGACTATGATTTATGGTTTGTCTTTCCTTCTCGGATTTGAACGGATTGAAGAAGGAGATGGTAGTGATGACTCAGGTGATGAAGACGATATGACTCCTCAAAACCCTCAAGTTATTATCAGTAGGGAGGCTGGGTACAAGGTATTCTATTAGTCTTCAATGCTCTAGATTCTTCTTTGTGTTTTTCTTTACTTCACTATGCTATTCTATTTGTGAGATAGCTTCGACATTTCAGATTTTGGGACCCCCCTCTCTCTTTCAAATTTCATTTGTGGTTGTATATACGACATTTTCATCCTTGAATCAATTACTTTTGGGCTCATTTCACCATTTCAGTAGATTCATTATTACTTGATGTGTGGCATATTTTAGTTCCTTATTTCACCTTTTGCTTTCCTCCGGGGGCTTAGTGAAAAATTATGTTATTTTGACCATTGTCAATCGAGTGCATAAATTGAAGATTTACTGTCAGATGCTACTATAAGGTAAACGGTAAAGTTACAAAAATATCCTAGTACAATTGCACAACTCTTTGTACCTATTTACCTTTTTAAACTTTATAAATATAGTTAATAACACATAAGCATAAGTTGGCAACCATGATTCTAAACTTTTATGCATTACTCCAAAATTTTACTTAAAATATTTAGTTTGTAGATTTCTTAACTTAGAACTGGCCACTGGGTATTAGGGATTGTAGTTACAGAGATAGTTTCTGCAGTTATTTTTTGTTGGAATTTGAAGTCGGTATGATTGGCTGAAACCATGTAGAATCCTGCATTCCTTTTTATGTACTCTATAGGCTCTTTACCCTTATTTCATATCTGTTTACATCCTATATTACTTTTTCAGATATCATTCCTTTCAAGTTTAATATTCAGTAAGAGAAGCAAAAGGTTGGTTTAAAAGTAAGTCGCAAGTTGTATGTTGTGTCTTGTTTTTGTTTAACCAAACCTATCAATGCTTTTGCCTGACTACTATCAATGTTTTCATCTATATATGTCCATGAGAGACTGTTATCCTTCGAAAAACAAGCATTAATTTGCGTTTGGATAGATTGTGTTTGTTTGCAGCCCGATCTTTCTGATTTTCATGTGGGTCCTGGTTGGAAGGGGTCCAAAAAGAAGTTACCGATATCATTTTGGCATGCTAACAAAGAAGACTTTTTATAAGATTCATATCGAGTTAGTTACTTATAGCTACAAAATTAATCAAATTATTTTTGTTGTGTTATCAAGTGAAGCAATTTATGGCATTTTCTCTTCAAGTCTCTAAATCCCCATTAGTTCCTTAACCTTTGTTCTTGTCTTGGATTTTAAGCACATCACAAGGACACAAGTGCCAGCAAGAAGAAAAAGCAAGCTAAATTACAGTGTGCAGTTCGCACCATGAAAAGGCGTCGTGTAGTTTTTTATTATTTTTTTTTAATTTATTTTGATTATTTTGGTATTGGAATGACTTACTTTGTTGGGAGTCAAACTGGATAATAGATACTAGATTTGATCAAAGAAATCAATAGAAGTTAATTGTTTTGAATGTTGTTTCTTTTTTCTTGAGTGGATGTTGTTTCCATATCATAAAGCAGGTTAAAGTGATTTTGGTTGTGATATTTTGATAAATGCATATGGATGTTGTTTATGTCATAAAGCAGGTTAATGGGATTTTGGTTATGACGTATATGATGCAGGTTGAGAAATGAATACGATCGATTACAAAAATGGGAAAATGTTTTAAAAAAACAATTATTTTCATTTGTCTCACTTTTGGAAAAAGTGACACAACTGACCACTCTTATGTGTCACTTTTGACGTACTTGTGTCTCGCTCTAGTCCAAAAGTGACACAACTGACCACTCTTATGTGTCGCTTTTGATGTATTTGTGTTTCGCTCTGGTCCAAAAGTGACACAACTAGTATACTTAATGTGTCACTTTTGACGTACTTATGTCTCGCTCTGGTCCAAAAGTGACACAACTAGTATACTTAATGTGTCACTTTTGACGTACTTATGTCTCGCTCTGGTCCAAAAGTGACACAACTAGTATACTTAATGTGTCACTTTTGACGTACTTATGTCTCGCTCTGGTCCAAAAGTGACACAACTAGTATACTTAATGTGTCACTTTTGACTTACTTATGTCTCGCTCTAGGCCAAAAGTGACACAACTAGTGTACGTAATGTGTCACTTTTAACGTACTTATGTCTCGGTCTGGTCCACAAGTGACACAACTAGTGTACTTAATGTGTCACTTTTGATGTACTTATGTCTCGCTCCGGTCCAAAAGTGACACAACTAGTGTACTTAATGTGTCACTTTTGACGTACTTATGTCTCGCTCTGGTCCAAAAGTGACACAACTAGTATACTTAATGTGTCACTTTTGACGTACTTATGTCTCGCTCTGGTCCAAAATTGACACAAATAGTATACTTAATGTGTCACTTTTGAAGAAATGATATCTCACTCTAGTCCAAAACGGATACAACTAGTGTCACTTTTGACAAGCACTGTGGCACTCTTTCTTAAAAGTGACACAAGAGGCTATTCTTAAGTGTCACTTTTATTTAAAAAAAAGTGACACATTTAGTAAGGCTTTTGTGTCACTTTTGGTAGAACTTTATGTGTCAGGGGCTTATAGGTCACTTCAAAATTAGTTTCAAAAGTGACACAAAAAGCCCTTCTTTTAGTAGTGTACGGTTGTAGTATAATCTGGTATTAGTCTATCTTGACTATAGGATTACACTAGTACACTTTGTGTGTATTGAACAGGACCAAGTGAGGTTGTTTCTCCTTATACTGACTATATAAGAGAACAAATGCCTCTGTTATTATGGATGCTTGTCCTCCTAATCTGGATATAATAACGGGCACTTACATGTATTGTACATTGCTTTAAATCATCAATGAGTGAGATTCATTTGTGAATCAACAAACTCGATGGATTGGGTAATGACATTGTATGTAAGGTGTGATGTTGATTATAGAAGGAATCTGTGTGTCCCGCAAGAAGTCGGTTTGATGATGTCCCCTTGAGGAGCTCAAAAAGATTGTCATGTAAACCCTGCAGGTGGATTTATTTCGACATGACAATGAGGTTGAATGGTACTACTCAAGGATAAAAGAAGTTAATTAATGTAGTTGTCAGTAACTTGACTTAATCAACGGACATTCGATATCTTAAACACGGGGAGATCAACGAGTATATAATATGGAGCCCATAAACGCTGACACGTAATTTGGGATTAGGGCGGTAGTGCAACAATGGCCTTTAGTGAAATAAGCCATTTGTTGACGGACTTGGGCTGTGTGTTTGGGGCGAACATGGGAAGCCCAAGCCCATCAGGAGGCCCAACCCTAATTTCTCCTCATGGTCCCTGTTGTAGCCTATAAATAGAATACTCTCTCTCTCTGGTTGAAATTTACTATTCATTGTTCTGAAAAAGAGGCAAGAAAAGTAGATCTGAATTCGTTCATGATCTTGAGAGAAAGAAGGGGATTGGTAGATCGTTTCCCACACAACGTCCAATCTGTTCTAAAGGAATACAATAGAAGATAAAGGGGTTGATTTCGGATTTGATAAAGCTTGGATTCTCAGAGTTATCTAAATCGGATTTAAATGTATGTTTTCTATTCAAAATCTTGAGAACCCCATTGATTTCGCTGTGCGTGGGTTCTCGTGGTTTGTTGAAATATTCGTTCTGAAATAACGGTTCCTACAATGAGGAGTGAAAGAATGAGAACCTGAGTGCCTCCTTGCTACGCTTATAAATAATGTCTTTAATGCGAACCTCAGTGTCCTGTAGAAGCTTGGAACACTGAATCAACAATTATTTTCATTGAAAAGATGTTCTGTAACTAACCTGTGTATATCGGGCTTTCTTTAGAGGGGTGCGGGCACGCTCAATTATAAAGCAACAAGGGCGTGTGTGCGCTCTATGAATTTTATTTAGAAACTGACTTTTGCGCAGTTTCTTAATGGCTTGGGCCTGAAAATTAGAAAGAAACAAGAAATAAGCTTACTGGAAGGAAGGGCGCTTGCGCGTTCAAGTATAGTGTAAATAAGGCGCGGGCGCGCTCCGAGTACAACTACGAAAAATTCCAGTAGACTTCCAAGAGCAAAATTCTATTTTCAAGAAACAGAAAACACAGTTAGAACACAACACTTTTGAACAATAGGGTGGGTGGGTGAGTTGGGCTATTTGTAGAATGAAAAAAATTAAGAGAATAAAATTCTGAAGACAACTAAGATGGCAGCGGCGCCATTTGATTAAATCTAAATTACCCTTTTACCTATCTTAGATAATTATGCTAGGAAGAAGTAAACTATAATTTGCATCTTTTGATATCAAAGTTCTACTCTCAATTATCATGCAATAAAACTAAAGTAAAAAATTCATTCCACTTCTAGTTTCTTAGAAAATACTAGTTTCAGTAGTGATTAACAATCAAACTGCATGAGAGTAATGATTCTAATATGGTGAAAATTAATATTGAATATAATCTAAATTAAATTATGACAATTAAATAATAAGATGTGAATATGAAGAAGGAATTAAGGAGATTTGAAATCCACCTTGATTAATCCCTAACATGCTAGTATAGAGTTTGTTGCAACCCTCATCTTTATGTTTTTACACAAGGTTTAACATAAAGGTTAGGTCTTTTTATCCCTAATTATTCATGGTATCTCTAGCTAACTAATAATTAGCATGAGAGGAAGTTGAAACCCATTCTCATGGTGAATGAACTACCCTCTAGTCTAGGTTTATTTTGCATATTGCTAAATAGAAAATCCTAGACTTGAAGCTCTTTAATAAAATTATTCTATGCTAACACATCAAGTCTTCATCAAAGCTTCAATCAAACCACTCTAATAGAGGTTTAGCTATGGTTCATTAGACTATCATGAAATAAATCATAAGAAGAAGAAGACATAATTAAAGTACTACTTGATTAAAAATAACTTAAATTGTATTAATGGTGGCTAGGCTAATAAAACATAAACTAGGTTAAACTAAAGAGAAGATGTAAGATATCTTTAGAGTTTTACCTTAGTCCTCTTTATATAGGAGAGGGCTAGGTTTACAATTTTGTGCATGGGCTTTGGAGCTATGTTTTGGGCCACTAAATCAAGCCCTAAACCTAATTACTTAAGTCTAAAAAGGGCTTTACTATTGGAAATTACTACAACAGCTTTTTTGTCCTCTTTTACTCCTCTGATTGGATCATGGCTCTGACTATTAGAAAGTTCTTTCCGAGCCAGTCGTTTAGACATATAATAGGCCCAATTCCAAGGTCTAAGTCCAAAGATACGGCCTACGGAAGTTCTGTTAACTTTTATGCTCTATTTATGCCCACGTTGACTTTGACTTTTCAGCTTTGACTGGGCTTTAAAAAGGTTTTTTCTCCTTGAAACTTGGGCTTTAACCATAGAACTTCTTAGCAACCAACCTTTGCTCATTTCTTTTGCAAAAGTGTCATATTTCTTCACATAATTGACTCCAAGACCTGAAATACACAAAAGTACGTAAACAGTACTAACTCTTATTTATTATAAACATAATTGGTCTACATATAATATTATTAAGGGTTTAAAACTACAGTTTTGGGCTCTTATCACATGAGTAAGCTAATCCTTTCCCTATCTTTCTCTCTCTATCTCATTTAAGAAAACAACTTGTAATCTCTAGATAATTTGTTTAGTAAGTCATCTTTATGAAGTAGAAATCTATCTATCAAATCCTTCTCACTAGTTCCCTGTAAAAGATAAATTTCAGTTGTGATAATTGGCCTAACCCAAAGGTTTGGACGAACACCATTACTCTAATTATACACACGAATCACGTGAGTAAGGTGAAATTGAATATTAGTACCTTTTGAGGATTCGAGTCACAAATACATTAAACTACCAAAAGACCAAACATCAAATGGTGTCGCTACCATCCTAAAGACGCACGGACCATATGTTACAAGCTGGAATAGCTTCAAGGGAAACCCCCCCCCCCCCTCTCCTACCCTTTCATTCGTTTCGATTGTCTTCTTTTCCTTAGTTTTTGTTGTTTTTCTTCACGTTTTGCTCCTGATCCATCTCCTGTCATTTTGTTATGCTTACAAGTACCACAAACTAACACCTGGAATAGAATCTATAGCACTATCTAAGACTACTGTGCAAATTTCATAACACTAAAACTTAATTGGATCGCATGCGCTAGCTAATTAAGTTGCCCACGCGAGTCATACAATTCGTGCACACCTCTAATTCAATCGTGTGCGCTGGCTGAAAGTGCGGGACTGTAATCATTTTTCAACGATAGGACCTCCTGTTATGTCACATTCCAGTGTTGTTCTGAGTTATTTGCAGTTGTTTTGGATTCCTGAAGTATTTCCAGGAGTTCAGGACATTCACGGGTTAAAACGATGGTTTCATTTCTTTGGCGGACTTGCGGGACGCTTACATGTTCTAATTTTCAAAATAATTTTGCATGATTCACATGTTCTATCTGTTATATATGTCATAGGTAATAGACTATTATTTGCGTATTAGGATTGAAATATGTATGGATCATGTGTGTATGCCTGTTAATGTATATATATGTTTGAGTGATTATGAATTGTATGTTAATGTATATATACATGCTCATGATTATATTTTGCATGGTTTTATATATATATATATACATATGAGTGGACATTGTTGCATGCTTAGTATCTATCTACATATGAGTAAACTGTTTTGTTCAATAATTTGATTTTATCATGAAAGAGGAGAACATTCCAACTAGGGTTAAAATCTAAGTTGGATAAGTTATTTTTATGCCCTCACTACACCAGAAACGGCAATTACTAACGGTTATATCCATTACTTATATTTTTACTAACGGTTATATCCGTTAGTTCTGGGGTGTCACTGTCACTTAGGCCAAATTTAGCCGTTACTGATATTAATTTTAGTAACGGTTATATCCGTTACTAAAATTCTTTGTAACAGATAGCCAACTGGTGCTAGGCCCAATTAAATTTGTAATTACTAACGGATATAAGTGTTAGTCAAGTTTTGTGCGCTTCAGCTTATAGCGGGAAAAGAATTTTGTATGTAACGGATATATCCATTAGTAATGGATGTGTCACTTGCTATTTACTAACTATTGTTTGTAACGGAAATATCAGTTAGTAATGTGTAGCCACTAAAAAAAAATCCTTGGTCAAATAATGTCCACCCTGCATATCTAATTCCAGCAAATATGATATAAATATCACATTCCACAAACTTAATCAACAAATGAATAACAAAAACCAAAACCACCAATCGATTAAATATTATTAAAAAAAATATAGCCATCAATCTAAATCCCAATTTACAAATCAAACTTGCATAGAATAGATCGAATTCACCTAACCTAATTTTGGGATGTCTAATATCTTGTCATAGAAGATCGCATTTATGACCCAACTCATTTATGTGCATGCTCATGTCAAAGTTGGTCAGAACATTAATCCCTCTATTCAATTGCTAAAATGTCGTAAACAAAAGCAACAACCTTTTCTTGAGTACCTGCAACAAATAAGAAATTGATTAAGGCACATGCAATTAAAGGAATAGAGCTAAGCAATTAACAAGTGAATAACAAGTAAATTGCCAACTTCCATGCACTAATACAAACCTAACCCCCTAGGTAAGTCAACAAGTAAAAAGGATACTACAAAATTCTTGGGAGCTCCTCCGGGTCTGGGGTGCATTATGTGGTGACCCGTAGTTCCTATTTCCATGTCTCTCAAAGTCAAAGACATCATTAAAATTTCCAATTCATTGAGTGAAATGACCCGTAACCATATTTATTACAAAAGTAGAAGCGGAACACCAAAAAATAACTAAATACTAATATTGGTGAATTCTTGGCATTTTTTTAACTAAAGATATTATGAATGGAAAAGCACAGTACCTCGTTGAATTCTCTGAACATCCATTTTGACAAGTTGGACCACCTTCTTGATGATGCTGTGCTCGGATGATTATAGAACTGTTCGGCATGCCTTAGAAAGAGATATACCAACACGAATATGAAAATAAACGGTGATAGTAGGAGCATCCCAAGGCCTACTGCAATAAGCCTCTTATTTAACAAATAAGGATTAGAAATAAAGCTCGCCTTGACAAAAAAAGTTTCTAAAATAAAAACATAAGCACACAAAATCAGAAACATTAACAAGTCTTCACCTAAGAACTGAATACCCAGATAAATAACACACATTCAAGCCTATATTTCTAAGGACTAAAATGTAAGTATACCTGTCAAACATGCTTTGCAATATGAACCAATTCAAAGTCCACTCAAGAGTCTTGTTTAGCAATAAATGATTTTTTCCCATTTGAACCAAAATTAACTGCAGGACCAGTACCCGGGACCCATTTAGAGATGGAAAAAGAAAGCACGCCCTTGTTAAGCATTCCGATCAAGTAATTCTCTTTGCGCATTATTCGCATGACTACATCATGTGTAGAGAGATCTTTTAGCACACAAAGTTGTTGTGACCTTTGTACCTGAACAACCTTTTCAAGAATGGATGCCCATGGGGTGGTTCGAACTTCACTATCCGTAACGTGAAGACTGCAGTAAAACAAAGGCAAATAATCATAAAATTGTCCAAATATTTTCTGAAGGATCAAGGAATTAGATCAGAGGAAGTTCAAGATTACTGTTATAATAGAAATGACGAATCTCCAAGGTGTCCTTCAATTGCACAAAAAACCTCAAAAAGCAGAAGACCCAATACACGGAAAATAATCCAAGATACCCAATAATGATACATTTAGCAGGTGTTAAAAGAGTGAATGGGTGAAGATGTAGTGCCTCCTTTTCCAGATCACATGGCTTAGTCCCCGACTCAACTGGTTCATGAATGATGAGAAACTGCATGTTGAAGGGGAAGTAGCATGAACATTATTGCTTAAGATCTTATCCAGCCTTTGCTTTTTTCTTAGCTCCTTTTCCTCCCCATTGGAAGATCTTCTTTTCAATTTATGTGTCGATTTTTCTGTTTTGTCATCTACAGCAGAATTTTCAAGCTTACTTCGGGATGGGGGACTATAGCCTTCATCGTCATCGTAATCATCATCATCATAGTCTACCAATCTGCCAAGTATTGGTCTAAAAAGAGAGGTAAAAGCTTATGAATATTCCGAACGACCCATGAAGAGGAACACTGAATACTAGTTTTTTTATGAAGTTATAATACCTTAAGCTGAATCTGGTTCCGTTAGATACGGGTTGAGCTTCTTGCTTTCTGATGTGTTATGACTGAGCAGACGTACTGTCCTCTACATCACTAACAAAATAACCAAGTTCAACACATCAGTGAGAGGTAAACGCTTTATCACAACACTCATCATACATTTAGGTACAAACCTGTTCTCATTAAAGTAATCTTCCTCTTCTTTCTCAAGAGCACGTTCATCAATTCACTTTCTTGGGTCCACGGCATTGACAGAGCCTCTTACTTCGCTGTTTTCACGGTACTGATGAAAGGAAAACTTCTCAAAACTTCTAGTATTAAAGAGTTTCCGAGAGAGAGAGAGACCTGCTCATATTTAGCTTTTAATGCATTAATACTTGTGAAGTTATCAAATTTAACTAATTGATTCCAAAATGTATCAATTAAATATGCAACGAAGGTTTTGAGATTCTCCTGCAAAATAATAAAAAGAAAAATATTAAGTATGCATCAAAAAATACTTGTACTGAAGGATAAGAATGGTATAAGTGAGATAAGCACCTTTCAGATATATTCAAAAAGTTCCAAAACTGCAGAATTGAGCAAATTGTATCTATTACCATTACGAACAAAAGCATCCACTAACAGTTTAAGAAGATTGTTCTTAACAATGTGAAGCAAAAGCTGCTCATCCTGAAAATCAATAATGCAATTATTCTTCAGTTACACACTTGAAACCTGTTTTAGTTCCATAAATAAAGAAAGGCAGGGTTAAATCAACATGTAATCTTTAATTGATATCACAACAAACAAAATCATTATGAATAGCTAACATCTTATGAATAAATGGTAATCATCAATATAATGATAGTGGGTCAGGATAATGCGGTAATAATGAGAAAGCATGATGTGTCAGACCTACAAGCACCAGCAAGATTTACATCCACTTCTCAAATATGGAAATTAGATATCAAGAAATACAAAGACTGTGATTGTCAGAAAACAAATGGTTTTCAGATTCTTTAAGGTCAAAACAAAAACACTCACGTGTTGAGAAAGCATAGCAGTTCACAGATAATAATAAAAAGAAAAATAGTTAGAAGGATAGTATGTACTAGTTGCGCATAATACAGTAATTCAACCAAACTAAATATTCAAGTGTGCACAATAATGATATATCTTTCTCGACAGCATTGCAGAGAGAAAAAAACTGGAGAAAGAAAACTACTTCAACAACTATATCTAAGATAACATCCATTACTTAAGATTCCAAAAGATTTTAAATTTCAACACTTGACAATGTGTAACTCAATACACTGAGTACAATACCAGAAATTGTTTGTGTAACATAGAGTTACCATCATCATAAAATGTAACAGGAACAAAACATGTAACTTATTCTAAAAAAACAAAAACATAAACCGTCAATTAAACCCCTAATATGCCCCTCTCTAACAACAGCATGAAAATTGTCATAATCAAATCGAAACATATCTTTTAACAACATGTTTCCCAGTAGCAACAGCACCAGCAGCCAAACCACCAATAACAACCGCAGTTCTAGGACCCGACGCAACTTAATAAAAAGCCCCAGTACCCAAACTAGCTAAAACATTATTCAACAACTATATCTAGATTCATTAAACAAGGCAGACTCAAAAGTAGAGTGAACACCGATTGGAAGCTTACCGAATTTTAAACTTCCACTTTTTATCAATCTACTTCGTTACCAACAGTCCACTGGAATTCTACAAATAATTAAACCAGGAGAATGAGAGAGAGAAAGAAAGAGTTGATTTTTCAATCGTTAAAAAAAAACAATCTGGTACAAATCAATTTGACGAATCGGTAAACAAATTGACTCGAAGTCGAAATCGAGAAAGTCAACTCACTAACCTAGGGTTTTAGAAAGTTGGAAAAGAGAAACCGCAAGACCGTTTCACAAGATTAGGGTTCTTAAGAGAGTTTTTTCTTTTGTTTCCTTCCCGAAATTCGAATTGGCTAATTAAGTATTAGCCGTAAAGGGGATGAAAGTTAAGCGCGTGACCAAAACTGACCTGCTTTCGGTTTTTCTTTTCTTTTTCAAATTATTTTAATTTTGTTGCCTAATTTTCTACTTTTCTCATGGATATAAGTGTTAGCATATCCAAGATAATTGTGAAAATATTATTATATTATAATTCAAGATTTTAAGTACACTTGTGGTCAATAAGTAACAGTTATTTCTGTTACTTACTGAAAATTTGTCCTGTTACAAAATAGCAGTTATGGTGTAGTGCTTCAAGGTGAAGCTGCTCTCTATATGACAATCGCAATCTCACTGAGTATTGACAAAATCAAATTATTATGCAAAACACAGGTAGTTTAGAGTAGTATATTATTCTATATATAATATGATAAGAGCCCAAAACTATAGTTTTAACCCTTTAACAATTTTACTTTTAGACTAATTATGTGATTAATAAGTAAGAGCTAGTGTTGTTATCGTGCTCTCGTGTATTTCAGGCATTGGAGTCAAATATGTGAAGAAATACGTCCCTTTTGCGAGATAAAGGAGAAAAGGTTGGTTGCTAAGAAGTTCTATGATTAAAGGCCAAGATTCAAGGAGAAAAAACATTTTCAAAGCCTGGTCAAAGCTGAAAAGTCAAAGTTAACGCGGGCATAAATAGCGCATAAAAGTCAACAGAACTTTCGCAGGCTGCATCTTTGGACTCAGACCTCGAAATTTGACCTACCATATGTCAAAACGACCGGCTCAGAATGAGATTTCTAATGATCAAAGCCTTGACCCAATCAGAAGAGAAAAAGTGAACGAAAAGACTATTTAAGTCATTTCCAGCTAAAAACCCCTTTGTGGACTGAAGTAATGAGGTTTTGGGCTCAATTTTCCGGCCCAAAACATGGCTCCTAAGCCCATACACGAAATTGTGGATCTAGCCTCTTCTATATAAAGAGGACTCAGGCTTAACTCTTAAGTTACTTAGTTTTATAATTCAGTACTTAGTTTATAACTTAGATTTTATTACATTAATTAGTTAGTTATTCATAAATTTAGTTTTTAATTAATTTGAATATAGTTTGAATTCTTAGACTTTTTCAATTAGATTAATAAAGCAATTATTTTTCTTTCAATAATGTCTTATTCTTATTGTTCTTATTTTATAAATGATAGTTTAATGACTCAAGGCTAAACCTCCATTAGAGGGGTTTGAGGAAGCCTTGATGAAAACTTGATTGTGTTAGTATAGATATAGTTGTGATAATCTATTCTACTCTAGAAAGTAATTAGTTCACCATGAGAATGGGTATGATTGCTTCACATGCTAATTATTAGTTGGTAGAGATTGTCATGAATAATTAGGGATTAGAAATACCCAATCTTTACATGAAAACATAAAGATTAGGATTACAATAAATTATATGCTAGTTTATTAAGTCGAATCAAGGTGGAATCAAATTCCCCTAATTCATTCTCATATTGTCATTGTAGTATTGAATTGTCATAGTTTGATTTATAACATCTTGAATAGTTAATTCACCGTCTTAGTTAAATTTCAAATATATTACTCTCATCGTTTTGTTAGAATACATGAACTAGGAAACGTTACATTCTAAACGAGCTAGGAATGGAACGAATTCTCTACTCCAAATATTGCATTGATAACGAGAGTAGAACTTTGATACATTAGTGTAAAATTCATTTAGTTTTACTTATTCTTGAGTTTAATTAATTAAGTCTAGGTAAAACTATACTTCTTACGTTTATCATAATACGATGCATGTTTAGTTTATACGTATATGTTACGTCTTTGCCTATCAGTATATATATATATATATATACGCGTACATAGAATATCTTCGCCTGCTACCATATCTAGATATGTATGAGCAATTTCAATTTGCCTGTTTGCATAGATATACGTATACATAATATATATTTGTCTATTAGCCTCCATATACATATTACTGAAGTGTATTTGCCTATTCGTATAGAAATATTTATAGATGATATATCTTTGCCTATTAGTATTTATATACATCCGAGTAGAATATCTTCACATGCTACCGTCTCTCGCTACGTCTGAGTATATTATGTTTGCATGATTAGATTTTATATGCCAATTTAGTAATTTTAATTAACTTACCTTAAAATAATAATAATAATAATAAATATTTTGTGTCTTTATTCTATGCATAAATTTTAAATAACTTAAATAAAAAAATAAAAACAAAATATCATCTAAAATAACTTTTATTTTTAAAAAAAATCACATAAATCTTAAACATATTCCAACGGTGTATAGGAAACTTGAAAGAATGAGGTTCCTTAATTAGGACCGTACTTGCATGTAAAACCTCCCTCATATCTTTCCTATGACCTAGCTATTGGTTTATGTGCACATATTCCTAGCTTCACTACTATGTTAGCACCAGCTTAGGTCTACGTTGTTCACTTCTAATGTTTAGGAAAATAATAAAATCCAAGTAATAATAACTTCCTTTTGTGCATTAGACTAATTTAATATTTGCATGAGATTAAGGTCTGGTAAATAATAAATAATTTGAACATACTTATCATCGGAGAAAATACGATAGACAATTGCATAAGTTCTCACCTCAACAAAGTGCTTCATCTGTTAATAAAAATCATCAAATTCCTTTGTTGCCATTACCTCCATTCGTTATAGCCGACGAAACTCTACCAGCTGAGAAGCCCTTTCCAAACTTCTATACTGCCTTATAGGAAGGACCTTCTTCGTGCATCAAACTCGAGGATATTGCGGGTGATTTTCAAATCTCGCCTAATGTTTTTGGATTGTTACATGTTTATCATGATTTAGACCATGAGAAACCGTACAATCACTTTCGTAGGATTCAGCAAGTAGCCACCACATTTCACCATCCATCTGTCTCTAACGAACAAGTCTTCCTAAGGTTGTTTCCTTTCACTTTAGCTGATAAAGCGTCAGTTTGGCTAGCAAGACAACAAGCATAGTCCATAGGAACATGGAACAAACTTGTGCAAGCTTTCATGGTACAATTTTACACTCAAAAGAAAATTACTAAAATGCTTCAGAAAATCTAATTCTTTTGCCAAAATCTTCATGAATCCTTTATGGAAGCATGGAGTCGATTTACTGATATTCTTTTAGAATGTCCTCATCATCAGCTCGACACCGCTGTCCTTGTTCATTCATTCTTTAACGGACTTTCCGATCATCAAAAAGAAAGACTTGATATAATGAACGGCAGTTTCTTCATGGATAAAGGAGCTACTGAGGCATACAATTTTATTGAAAAACAAACAACGAGAGGTACACATTAGGGTAATACTGATTCTTCTAGATTATCTAAGGACATTGTTACAAAAGCTACATCTATCTTTGAGGTAAAACCCGGTCCTGAATTAAAAAAAATTGATAGAATCCCTGACTAAAAACGTAGATGCCCTCGTAGTTCAAGTGAACGATCAACTCCCAAAATAGGTCATAAACGTTAACACCTCCCCATGTATTCCCCATGTATTCTTTGTCTAAGTCCTGACCATCCTGATGCTTATTGTCCCTTGTTATATGCATCCTCTTCCCAACCATCAGAAGAGGCTTGTGCATTCAACATTCCTAATGCACCTTGGAGATAGAATCCGAATTTCACTTGGCACCCAAACACCCAACAAATGGCTCCTCCAGGTTTTGCCAATCCACCTGTTCGACCATCCACCAACTATATTCCATACCGTCAAGGAAATAATCAGCAGTACCAACAATGTCAAAATCAGTTTCCAAGTAATTCCAATTCTAACTATCAAAACAATCGCAGCCTTGTTCCACGGACAAGGATGGTACCGTCCTGCACCCTAGGCCCCCAAAACATAAAGGTTAAGCCACAGTCTGGATTGGGTTCGCTCCAGCGCCAACATGACAGATGCCTGGATTTTACGTGGAAAGTCTTCTGGCCATCCATTATTGCAAACATGTTACTCTTCCCTTGTACATTTTTATATAGGTCGTTCAAAAAAAAATAAAAAAGGTTGAGTTCTGTTTCTACAGGACTCTGCCCCTTCACGTTTTGTACATTCTCCTTCCACCTTTTTCCTTTTTCAAAAACAATTTCGAATGTGAGTTGTATATATACCATTGGATGACATTTTTACATTTTGGTAGCTAATTTGTCCCATTTGGAGTTTAAACGAATCGAGAATCCACGTTTGAAGTTTTCGGAACAAATTCAGGACATAATGGGCTTGGGCCAAAAATTCCACCCCGACCCAAGTCACGTGCCCGATTCATAAACCCACCACACGACCCATCACACGCATCATTGCATTCACTTTCTTCCCTCACAAAAACCGAATCTGGTTCCCCTCTCTTTCACTCGCGTGTGGTGGATGTGAGGTGAGGAATGGGGGAGGAACTTGCTGTAAGAACGGAATTTGATTTGGCTTCATTTAGATCGCGTGCGCGAGTTGAATTATAGGGATCAAAGAATAACAGTTGAGCGAAATTTCCACACCCTCTATAATGGTGGCATGTTTAACCCCTTTTTCGATGAGGAGATTGAAAGTAGAGGGTGGGAGTATCTATTGCACCAAAATGTGGAATCCTACTCCGAAGATTTGGTTTTGAAGTTTTACAATAATGGTGGTTTTCGAGGGAGTGAATTTTGGATTACGGTAGATGCATTGGAACGTGAACTCACATTGGAATTGATGTCCGATATCACTGGTATTCCAATCAACGATTATAATCCGACACTGCAGATATCGGAGTACCCAACCACGTTGGACTTGATGTTCGACACACTAATTGAGGGAGAATATAATGATGGCTCGGGATGCGCGTACCAACACTCACTGCGACAGAACCTACTGGCGGTTACTCAATGGGTGGCCTATAATGTGATTGGCACGTCAAAGACTTCAAACATTAATAGGACATTCCTTCACCTACTATGGATCCTACAGGAGAGGAAGCAAAATTTATGCATGGTGCAGTTCCTCGGCGATATCATTACTCATGCCACTAATAGGTCAGTCCCTCTTGCTGTTCTTGTTACACAGATAATGATTCATTTAAGGTTCCAGTCTGCTACTCTGTTAATTCCCACAATGCCCTTTGAAAATTTTAGGATTTTCGAAACATGTGTCATGGATCATTAGGACTCTACAACAAAAGTAGCGGCCGAGCATGATCACGTGCATGTTCCTCCTACATCTCCCCCAAATTATTATAATGAGGTTGGCATGCGAGCAATGAGTAACCCAATGGAAGCATTACGTTAGATCAACACTGGAATGCGTAACATGTTCACGCACCAAGTGAATATGGAAACTTCCATGGGCGAATTCCAGCAGAACATGCGTACTCGTCAGAACGAGTTTCACCGCATGATCATGGCAAACCAGCACCAATTTCAGGAACAGGTGATGCAGTTTCAAGGTCAGGTGCTGCAGTCTATGGAGAATATTCAGGATTAGCTAGACGCCTTTGGAGCTCGTCGGCAACGTCGTCGCCATAACCCTAGTTCATCTTCAGCTAACCCTAAAGATTCACAGTAGCATATTTACTCTTTTTAGTTTAATAATGACTTTTGTCATTTGTTTCCTTTACGTATTGAATTTTATTTTTTCTATTATTGTAAAACGGTGTATTGAATAATTTCTCAAAATTTTGTATCTGGAGACGACTTCAATGAGAAATTATCTATGTTATAAGATTATTGTCTTCCTTCTATAAATATATCTTAGTCTGTTGCCTTATGCATTAGGCCTAATGAGTAAGTCCGACAGACTGGTCCGAAAGTATGCCCCAACGGACTGATCCAAAAGTATGCCAACGGACTGATCCAAAAGTGTGCTCAACAATTTGATCCACCACTAGGCCCAACAACTTTATACACACTTATCCATAAATGGTCAAATTTTTTGCTATAAAATTCGACCCTCCTCACTATACTTCATTCATCCTATTTTCTCACTCTCCATAAATTAATCATCACAAACTCTCATTTTCTTCAACATAATGGAGCTTATTGAAAATTTTGAAAAGCAGCAATGTGATGATGCATTCAAGGTCTTCCTGCTAATAGAATTTATCGTTGTAATGCTGTTAATTATGTATAACATCCTCTTGAATATCTAAATCTATATAATGTACATCTCTCTTTTCCTTTGTCGCTTTGTATATTAGTGTGGTGTGTTAAATAATTCTAAAAAATTTGTACGGTTTACGTATTAAATAGAGAAGTTCCCTATTTAATATTCGTGTGTAGTAATTGTATTTTTACCTTCTCATAAACATAAAAAAAAAAAAAAAAAATATATATATATATATATATATATATCAGATAAAACCCATAAAAAAATAAAAAAAATATCAATAAATCACAAAATTAAATCAATCTCGACTCATTGTGTTCAAAGCAAGTCGTGCACGCTACTTAGGGACGCCTAACAAATGTCGCGCACGCAACTTTATAAAATGTAACCATCTTCCTTTTTTGAGGTTTGTTGCATAAATTCCGAATTTACATGTAGGTCTAACTATATTATGACGCCTTTCTCCGCACGTTCTATCTCTTTGCATACCTCTGTAACAGTGTTAGGGATGTGACTTTAAATGCCCTATTTGACAAATCAAGATAGAAAATACGTGTTAGGCAAATTTGAAGTGCGCCCCGCGCTAAAGTGCTTGGACTTTGAGTCAGGCAAGAGTGCGACCCGCGCCGTTGTTAAGCAAATTTCGAGCGCACCACACGCCCTCTTCTGAATAAGCCCGATTTCACAGGTTAGTTCAAACTTTCATTTTTTTCAAAGTGATTCAGTGTTTCTTTCTGCTTAAATACACTGAAATCGTGTATAGAAGATGTTATTCAAATGCATATCAAGGAGACATTCAGGTACTCCTTCTTCCACTCTTCGCCTCTCCTGTTAGATTATTTATTCTAGCATATCAGGGTTGTTTTGACTGTTGTCATGTTTCTTTAATATTGAACTTAGCCTTGCATGAGATTAAGGTTAGGTAGAGAAAAAACGACTAACGTAATCTATCGTGAACGTCAACACACACACACCTATCTAGTATACCACACACTACACCAGAAATAATGGCTAAAGAAAGAGAGACTCCTCTCTCTGACATTTACAAAGCTCTGAATGATAGCCCTAAGATTTCTGAACCCCCCCCCCCCCCGAATATATTTAATTTGTTACCAGTTTTTTATGGGTTAGACCATGAGAAGCCTTATCAGCATATACGTAGGATTGAACAAGTTCTTACCACATTTCATCATCCTATGGTAGGTTCTAAACAAATTAAACTGAGGGTGTTTCATTTCACCCTAGCCGATAAGGCGGTGTCTTGGTTAACTGCCCAAGCGCCTAATTCTGTGGATTCATGGGCCAAACTTGTTCAATTGTTTATGGAATATTTTTACCCACCACTTAAGACAGATGAAATGCTTTCCAAGATTCATTTTTTCCACCAGAATCCTCATGAATCCTTGACAAAGGCCTGGAATCATTTTACTGATCCTCTTATAGAGTGTCCACATCATAACCTTGCGAAAGACACGTTAGTTCATGCCTTTTTCAAGGGGCTTATCACAAAGAGGTCCTTGATATAATGAATGGGGGTAATTTCCTCAGTAAATGAGCCTCATAGGCTTATAGGTTTTTAGAAGATCAAACAAAGTGTAATAATAACTAGGGGGTTAGTGACGATATCTCCCACTCCGCTAGTTCTTCTTCAACAGTTAAGGCTGCCGGTATGTTTGAGATTAAACCTGATCCTGAGCTTAAAACTTTAATCGAATCTCTCACTAAAAAGGTAGAAGCTATTTATGTTCAACAAAAGCCTACCCCTATCATGAATGTCAACTCTATTCCATGTAATTTCTGTTTGAGTCCTGAGCATCCCGACTCCTATTGTCCTCCCGTGTACGAACAACAACCATCACAACCAGATAATATTTGCTCCATCAATAGCTATCCTATTCCTAATACCCCTTGGAGACAAAATCCTAACTTCAGTTGGAGAAATAATGGACAAGTTACACCTCCAGGGTATAATAATCAAAATGTTAGGCCAGCAAACAATTACAACAAAGATCCACCAAGACAAGGACAAGGACAAGGTAATTATAATAATTATAACAATAATAATTATAATGTTAATAGAGGAATCGTTCCGGTAAATAATAACTATCACAATCCACCCATTAATAATCAACGTGACATAGTTCTTGTCACACAATATGTAACAACCACTCATCCACAACCGGATCATTTCGGCGCCTTTATTCAAACCCAACAATAGATTTTACAGTCCATCCAACTTTCCTTACAACAGTTAACCCAAGAGAAAGTACCACCAAAAGGTGTGTTTCCAGGTCAAGCGATACCTAATCCAAAGACAACAAACACAATCTTTGAGATAAACGGTAATACTAGTAATGAAAATGGAAATGTAGGTGAGCTAAATGCCATCACCACTCTCCGTTCTGGCAGACTGGTTGATAACGCCATAACTATACCTGTAGTTACCCCACCAGTAGTCCCTACACCTGATATTTTACTAGATACCAAAGTAGTAACTGAAGATCCTACCCCTGTAGAGTTACCAGTTAAACCACAACCTAAGAAACAAAAGGCTAAGGTTAAACATCTTGTTGATCCATATGCTAAATATAGAGAGAAACCACGTTTCCCCAGAGATTAGTCATGTTAACAAAGGATACAAATTTTGATGAGATTAGGGAAGTTTTCAAAAATCTAACGATAAACCTACCCTTTCTTGAAGCAATTAAAAAGTTACCTCACCATGCTAAGTTTCTCAAAGAGTTGTCCACTACTAGGCGTAAGACAAATATTCCTAAAAACGCCTTTTTAACTAAACAATTTCCAAGCTTATCCGAACATAATGGAATCGTTAAGTACAAGAACCCTGGTCATCCTACTATACAATGCACCTGGGGGTGAGTGTTAACTTACTCCCTTATTATTTATATAAACAAATAGGTCTACAGGAGATGCAACCTACTAAAATGACGTTCCAACTAGCTTATCGGTTTATTAAGTATCCTAAGGGTGTGGTTAAAAACGTGCTTGTTAATGTTCAGGATTTCTACTATCCCGCTGATTTTGTTATTCTTGATAAAGAAGTCGCTAACGACTATGTTCCTATTATTTTAGAACATCCTTTCTTGGCAACTGCCAATGCATTTATAAATTGCCGCAATGGTTCGATGTCCATGTCTTTTGGCCATCTTTCTGTTAAGGTAAATGTTTTTGAAATGATGAAACAGTTACCAGATTCGTCTATAGATGGGGAGGTTAACACGATCGAGAGCTTAGCTCAAGACTATTTTAATAACACGTTTCTAGAAAACCATATGCATAAATTCCTTTCTTTTGAAAGTTCAAATTTTGACGATGATCTTAGATCCTTCTGTAGCTCCATCTACCTAGTATGAAAATTTTATACATAAATAAGTTTTCACTATTCACAATGAGGAACCTCCAGAAGCCTTTATCGACATTCCTCCCACCCCTATGCTTAAACCTCTTCCTTCTAAGTTGAAATATGTTCAACTTGATCCGGATGGTAGTCATTCGGTAATTATATCTTCTCTGTTGTCTGCGGATGAAGAGGCACGTTTGATTAGGGTGATTAGGGAACATCGATCCGCGATTGGTTGGTCCCTAGACGACATTAAGGGGATTGACCCTAATGTATGCACGCATCGTATCCATTTGGAGGATAATGTAAAGACTTCTCATGAACCTCAGCGTCGCTTGAACCCTGCCATAAAAGAGGTGGTCAGGGAAGAAGTCTTACGGTTACTCAATGCGGGTATCATATATCCCATTTCTGATTGTGAATAGGTAAGTCCCATTCATGTACTTCCTAAGAAATCGGGGGTTACCATGGTGCGTAACACTAAGGGAAAATATGTTTCCACACGAGTCCCTATAAAATGGAGGATATGTATTGACTACAAACGTTTAAATGCCATGACATGAAAGGATCATTTTCCTTTACCCTTTATCGATCAGATACTCGAACGTCTTGCTGATCATGCTTATTATTATTTTTTAAAGGGATACTCTGGCTATTTTCAAATTATTATCGATATTGATGACCAAGAAAAGACTACCTTCACATGTCATTTTGGAACATATGCCTATAAACGAATGTCTTTTGGCCTTTGTAATGCTCTTGGTACCTTCCAGCGGTGTATGCTTCATATATTTAGTAACATGGTAGAGCGCTTCATGGAAGTTTTCATAGATAATTTTTCTATCTATGGAGACTCTTTCACTGACTGCCTGTCTAACATGTCTAAGGTTTTGACACGGTGTGAAGAAAAGAGTCTGGTTTTAAATTGGGAAAAATTTAATTTTATGGTTAAAAAAGGAATAGTGCTAGGGCATATTGTATCTAGTAATGGCATCGAAGTAGATAAGGCCAAATTAGATAAGATAGCGTCTCTACCTATACCACGGACTGTCCGTGACATTAGAGCATTTCTAGGCCATGCAGGTTTTTATAGGCGTTTTATCAAGGATTTTTCAAAAATACCTAGGCCTTTAACTAATCTGCTTTTAAGGGATGCCATCTTTGATTTCAATTATAACTGCAAACAGGCTTTTGAAACTTTAAAAATCGTTTTAACATCTACACCAATTATACAGCCTCCTGATTGGTCTAAACCTTTTGAATTAATGTGTGATGCTAGTGATTATGTTGTTGGTGCTGTGTTGGGACAGAAACTAGATAATAAGTCCACTGTTATTTCTTATGCTAGTAAAACTCTAAGTGATGCTTAACGAAACTATATAACTATGGAAAAAGAATTTTAAGTTGTAGTTTATGCTTTAGATAAGTTTCATCCTTATTTGGTTGGTACTAAGACTTTAGTTTACACGGATCATGCAGCCCTTAGATACCTTTTTGCAAAGAAGGATGCTAAATAGAGATTGATCTGATGGATTCTTCTCCTGCAAGAGTTCACCTTAGAAATTATAGACAAAAAAGGAGTCAAAAATATAGTTGCCGACCACTTATCTAGACTAACAAATAACGATGATAGTGATTTTGAGTTCATACCTAACTCTTTTCCCGATGAGCATTTGTATGCTATTTTTTCTGTACCATGGTATGCTGACATTGTGAATTATTTAGCTTCTGATATTATTCATGATGTTTGGTCAAGAAATGAACGTAAGAAGTTCTTGGCCAGAGTTAAGTTATACTACTGAGATGAGCCCTACTTTTTTAAGTATTGTGCGGATCAGATTATTTGTCGTTGTATTCCCCAGTGGGAATATAATGAGGTTATATCATTCTGCCATGACTAAGAGTGTGGTGGCCATTTTAGTGGTATGAAAACAACTGCTAAAGTTCTTCAATGTGGGTTTTATTGGCCTACCTTTTTAATGATGCCCAAGTGCATTGCAAGATGTGTGTTCATTGCCAACAACTTGGGAGAATCACTAAGCGTAATATGATGCCATTAAATCCCATCATGGTAGTAGAAATTTTTGATGTATGGGGCATTGATTTCATGGGTCCTTTTCCTGTTTCACACAGTTTTATTTATATTCTTGTTGCCATGGACTACGTGTCTAAATGGATAGAGGTCATGGCTTGCCGTAGCAATGACCATAAGATAATTGTGTTTTTTGTTAAGGAATACATTTTGCTGTCAGTTTGGCATTCCTAAAGCCATCATTAGTGATGGCGGAACACATTTTTGCAACAGAGTTATTGCGTCTCTAGTTAAAAAGAATGGAGTTACCTATAAGGTGGCAACTCCTTATCATCCACAAACTAGTGGCCAGGTAGAAATCTCTAATAGGGAAATTGAAAAAATATTACAAACAACTGTAAATCCTGATAGGAAAGATTGGTCTAAGCGTCTAACTGATGCCTTATGGGCGTATAGGACTGCTTTTAAAACTCCTATAGGTATGTCTCCCTTTAGACTTGTATTTGGAAAACCTTGTCACGTGCCCGTTGAATTGGAGCACCGTGCTATATGGGCTATAAAAAGCCTTAACTTCAATTTTGATAAGGTGGGTGTCAAGCGCAAATTGCAATTAAATGAGCTTGAAGAAATCCATAGCGATTCTTATGATCTCGCAAAGGATTATAAAGCTAACATGAAACGTGTTCATGATAAACAAATTTTGAGCAAAGATTCTGTGGTTGGTCAAAAGGTCTAGCTTTACAACTCCCATTTGCATATTTTCCCAAGAAAATTAAAAACCCGTTGGTCTGGTCCTTTTCTGGTTACTGAAGTCACCCCTTACGGGGCAATCACCTTGGTAAATCCTAAGGACAACAGTACCTTTCAAGTCAATGGCTAATGGTTAAAACAATTTCACGAGCTAATGTCCCCTGATGTGGAAGATGTCCTTTTACATGACCCTGTCTATGAGGGCTGACCTTTGTTGTTTAATGTACTTTCTTTCACTTCCATATTTTGGTAAGTGCACCATTCAGGTAACCGGGCCCTCCCTATGGAGTGTGTGGCTGTAAGTACCAAATTCTAAGTCCACGTTTAACATAATTCATGTTTTCCACTTTTACATGTTTTCTTGGTTTTTGAGTCATGTTTCTCTATGGTGTGAATTATGTCTTTATTACTTTATTGTTTTTCTTTATATTAAATCTTATTCATAAAAGTAAAAAAATATTAAAACCATAAAAATAGTAATCTAGGAAGTCTCGGGAATCTGACTTTAAAAGACCCACGTTTAAAACAAATTTTCTAAACTTTGTTCTATAAAATTTGTTTTGGGGGTGTTGGTCTTTCCATCATTAATTGCTCAACTTTCTATATTTTGTTGCTTATGCCATTTAATCGTATTTTGATTCGCGTTGACATTATCTATGAATTTAGATTTCATTTGTTCGCATAACTTACGTCATTCACACACTTCGAGGTATTTTCTACTTTTTTATATGTCAACCACAGTTAGAATAGAGTGTTTTGTGGATCATTGGATTGTAAATTCTCTGCTGATCGTTTTCATAGCTCATTCGAAAAAAACGGACCGTTAACAAATCGAGAATTTCAGTTTTAAGTTCGTGCGCATAAGGACAGAATGGGCATTTTTCAAATTGTTTGGGCTTGGGCCAAAAACCTTGTGCGAACGCGTATCGCACGTGACTCCATAAACACAAACCAAAAACCCTTCGCGTTCGTCTCCTTCTTCTTCATGCCTCCATTAACGAAATTCCAAAAAAATAAAAAATAAAAAATAAAAAATAAAATAAACAAAGCTACACCGATTCCCCCACTCCCAAAACACAAAGGTTTAAACAATCCCCTCGCGTTCATCTTCCCATCCTCCATCAGTTCGAACGAACCAAATAAATAAATAAAAAATATATTTTCGAATTCCAATCAATCTGCCCACTCCACTCAACCCACATTTCGTCCCTTGATAAATTTTACTCTCCCCCACCTTCAACTAACACCAATTTCGAAATCAAAAACATTCATGGCCCAAAAACGAAAAATCCTTCCAGAACAAGCTTTCAGAGCGGAACATTTTGCGCCCTTTTACAATGATGAGATGCGAAGTAGGAGGTGGCAAGAGTTGTGGTATAGGGAGAGTGATTTTTACCATCCGGATTTGGTTTTGAATTTTTACAAGAAGCGGGAAATTGAGGGTATGAAGGTTTTTGTGGAAGTGAATGGGACGAGGAGAGAAGTGTGTATGTGGCATTGAGCCAAACCGCCGCCCCGAAGTTACATTGCAGGAATCGCAGTGGGGCGGGAGAAAGGCATCGATGAGAGAGATTGTCTTGGAAGGACAGTACAATACGAAATCGTATTGTGTTTGACAGTCGTCTCTGATAACCAACCAACTGGTTGTAGCTCAGTAGATTGGTAAGAACATCATCGGCACCTCGAAGGTCAGTGACATCGGCTCGTCTTGTCAACACGTTCTTTGGATTCTTCAGAAGAAGAGGTATCAGTTCTGTATCCTCGACTTTTTGATTTCTGAGCTTAGAACCGTTGGAGTACATTTTGCACCATTCCCTGTTTTGATCACTAAAATCATGTTGCATTTTGGTGAGAAACTGAAAACTGAGCGGATTATGATAAAATTGCACTCAAATGCAAAGATTTATTCGAAATGTATCCAGAAACCGTGGAGGTTGCCTGAGGATAGGATTGTTGATGATGAGGATGATACCGCATGTTTCGAAGCTGATGCCTTAGAAAAGGCTACCTCTGATATAGAACACATGGCATTGATTCATCTTGGACATCATTCTATTAATACCATTTGTGAAGACATCCGGACTACGCAAGTTAGCATCCATCAAAATTATGAGGAGCTCAGGACTATCGTGGAGACCCTAGTCTAGCGTGATAAGGAGCGCGAGGAATCCATGAACGCATATCTAGAGAGTCAGCGGAAGTTCCAAGTGGAAGTGCTACGACGCTTGCCACCCTATCAGAGTTCTACTTACGACGAAGTCCGAGAGGCATGGCGTCGTCAGCGCAAAGGCCGATGACTTCGGAACCATCCCAAAATCTCATGGCTCGTAGTTTAGTTGTGATGTGTTTAGGAAATTTCCCTGTTTTCAGTAGAATTTTATTTCGAGTTGTTTAGTTTATTAGTTAGATTTGGATTATGTAATTGTTTCGAATATTTGATTGTTAGTTGAAATTTTAATTTCATTTGGTTTTTTTCCAAGCATGCGATGATTTTTCCATAAATCCCACCTTCCCGAATTGTTTGGGGGTGGTATTATTATTTTTAGCATTGCTTTTATCCTTCTCCACCGTTTTAGAAGTTAATTTTGCAAACTATGAAAATATGAATTGTGTGAGAATGTTGCCAATTTGGTGTGGCTAAGATTATATTATGTTGTAGTGATGGAATTTCAATGAATAGAATTAGGAAGCTGCTATTTTAATTTCAAACTAAAAAGCTATTGGTTTATATTTGGAATATGCATCTGGTCTATTTCTGTTTTGGTTTTAGAAATATTCTGTTTCCGTCAATTACCTTAACAATTTGGGAAACTTGTAGAATTCATTTTAGAAATTAAACCTTTATAAAATCCTTGATTCACTTTACACTTACAAACCACACCTCTCACTTTGCATCTCTTACCTTGAACCTCTTAATTTTTTCTCTTTTGTTTTTTCACTTCAGAGCACTCAAAGTATACAGAGCACGCCACACCCTCAAGTTAGGCAAATTTGAAGTGCGCCCCGCGCTAAAGTGTCTGGACTTCGAGTTAGGCAAGAGCGCTGCCCGCGCCCTTCACAGGCAAATTCTGAGCGCGCCATGAGCCTTACACCTCCACAGCCACTTCTGATATTTTCAATTTGGTTGATTCTTCTGAGCTTGATTTCAGGACTTCTAAAGTGTATTTGTTGTGATGACATCCCCTCATATCATACCAGAGCAGTCTTTTGAAGATTTATTCCAAAGTGACACCTATGGAGGATGGTTCCATAATAGAATCGTGCAGTCAAGATGGCAGCATCTATTGGCAAGTCCTGATGACTCGTATTTACCTCAACTTACTGAATATTTCTATAATAATTCAAAGTTCTTTTGTTAACCAAATGGAGAACAAATGTTATCTGTCGTAGTTAATGATACGACAATGGATTTTAGCAATTTCTTAGTTGCTTTTGTTGTGGGGATGCCTATGCCTGTTCCTACAAACTCATGGGGATATCTGACTAATAATGTGTACCTTTATAACTATGAGTATTTTCATGAGACTTATGGGGGAGGGGTTTTTTGTGTAATGGATCGAGGGCAGTATAACATAGCCCTTGGTAGCCTGTCCCTGAACATGGCCTTACCATGTTCTTAATTATGATGAATATTTTAGGGGATTGGCAATTTACTTCTGTGCATAGTACCGCTGGTGACGTTTTCCTTGCTTTAGCTGAGGGACGTTTCCTATATGACATTCCCAAGGTTTTAGTGGCTAGTCTAGCTAGAAGCCATAGTATGAGGCATAAGTACCTTCTTATGTCTGTTTTGGTTTGTCGTATCATGTGCTGTTTTTTCCCTGATTTCTGTACCCACTACACGGATTGGGTTGGCGTTGAACTTATGAGACCCACCAATTGCGTTGTTCATTCGTTTCGTGTTATGACTTGGCCAGGATGGAGAGTGCAACCTCAATGGGTTGCTCCTTACACCCAATCAGACCAAGTAACACTTAATAGGTTAGCACGGGTTGATGATACATGGAGAGAGGCTTGGCAAGTTATCATGGCGTGGCAGGACGCAAAAGAACCTTGCTTCTATGTAGAAGAGGAGGATGATGCCTAAATGTTGGATGGGAGGTAAGTTTTATTTTTGTTCGAAGCTGCTTATGTCCCAAGCAATTTACTTTTTTGTAACCCCATAATGGGTGGAACTCATATAGAATTGTGTCTATTTTTATTTATCTATATTAGGATGCTTTAACTTTGTTTTGCAGATGTTCCAAAATTTCACGCATTTCCATAGTATTTTTCTACCCTTCTTATTTCTATACTTTGAGGACAAAGCATGCTTTTGTTTGGGGGTGGCATAGAAACACGCGTAATTTAAAGCACCTATTAGAATATACATCTGTACAATATGCACTAGTTTTCTAGTAAAAAACTAAAAAATATAAATAAAAAGTTTATGTTATGCACTTAGGAATATTGGTGTTGTTTCTTTCTCTATGTTCTTAATAATCTAGAAGTTTCACGTTAACTTTTGTATTAGAATAGTCTTTAGAAACTTAGGTTAATATGTAGGTAATAATCTTTGCATCTTTCTATAAATATATTGCATGAGCATCTATATTTGTATTAGCAGTAAGTTTCTGAAATCTAGGCTAGTATACTTATTCTACAAATCCTGTGAGAATATAGCCTAAAGCATTATATGAGTGAAATGCTTGAGAAATGACACAAGGGAGAAGTATATTCCAAATAGAGAAAACACACGTCCACTTGATTGATCACTATACTATATCCTAAGCGAGAATTTAGGCCCTCTTTAGATCGATATAGCCAGAAATTCAAACCTATATGAATTTATTTCCGCTAGTCGCCCCTCTAAGTCTTTCTTTAGCTTTTTATAAACCGCAAATCCTTTACCCTTTTACAAAACAAAACAAAATTAAAAAATAATAATAATCAGCCTACCCATCTTTGAATGAGTCTGAGAATAGAGATGAATTGAAGAATAAAAAAGAGAAAGACTTGTGAAACCAAAAATTTGTTAGTTGCTTCAAATAAGAAAAGAAAGTTTTCATCCAAAGAAATAAATAAATAAAGAGTTAGAACTCCAAAAACAGAATCAAATGAGTCAAAAGCCAAAAGGAAAAAGAAAAAAATAGGTAAGGATGGAAACAAAGTGTAGAAACAAAGTAAGAACAAGGTTTTCTCTAGTTACATAATATGAAGACTCTATTATCTCAGACTGGTTCTTTTCGAATATCCATTTCCTTCCTTCTTAAGTCATTTCCTAATCCTCGCAACACCTAATAAAGACCTCTAACTCAATTAGGAATAGGTTAGTGTGATAGTAAGTGGCAGATGTGTTTAATCGACTTCAGCTTCCTTATGTGTCATTGAGATTGTAAGGTAAAGTGTGCCCACTGCACACTGGAGTAGCGAAACTTGAGCAGAAAAATCAGAGTGTTTTTGTCTTGACATTTATGTGAGGACCTACTTAAGGACGCTATTCCAAGGTTTCATAAACGGACCTGTTATTGTATTTCATAGCATAGTTCATTATATATATGTTTATTCATAGATGATTGATTATTATGCATATATTAGCTTAGGTTTCGACTTGATTATTCTGTATTCATTGCTAGTGAGATGGATAGATATCTGAGAATAAGTAAGGAAACAAAAGTTTTATTTCTTAGTCGTTGTAGTATAGATGAAGTTTGTGAGTACCTTCACTGAAAAACTCTCATAAGGCTATAACTCGTCTACTGGGGAATTCCTAGTGGTTTAAGGCCATGTTGCATATAGTCAATGCAATCGCACTCGGCGAAACGAGATTAGATTGAACACCAGTTTTGATCACTTATTCTAAATTCTCATATTAGCTTGAGGACAACCAAAATGCTGTTTGCGGGTGGTTTGATAAGAGCCCAAAACTGTAGTTTTAACATTTTAACAATATTACTTTTAGACCAATTATGTGATTAATAAGTAAGAGTTAGTTTTGTTATCGTGCTCTCGTGTATTTCAGGCATTAGAGTCGAATATGTGAAGAAATGCATCCCTTTTGCGAGATAAAGGAGCAAAAGTTGGTTGCTAAGAAGTTCTATTATTAAAGGCCAAGATTCAAGGAGAAAAAGCCTTTTCAAAGCTGAAAAGTCAAAGTCAACGCGGGCAGACATTGTGCACAAAAGTCAACAGAACTTCCGCAGGCCGTATCTTTGGACTCAGACCTCGGAATTGGACCTACCATATGTCAAAAATGACTGGCTCGGAACGTGATTTCTAATGGTCTAAGTCTTGACCCAATTAGAGGAGCATAAGTGGAAGAAAAGGCTGTTGAAGTCATTTCCAGCTAAAAACCCCTTTGTGGATTGAAGTAATGAGGTTTTAGGCTCGATTTTCCGGCCCAAAACATGGCTCCTAAACCCATGCATGAAATTGTGGATCTAGCCTCTTCTATATAAAGAGGACTAAGGTTTAACTCTTAAGTTACTTAGTTTTATAATTCAGTACTTAGTTTATAACTTAGATTTTATTCCATTAATTAGTTAGTTATTCATAAATTTAGTTTTGAATTAATTTGAATACAGTTTGAATTCTTGACTTTTTCAATTAGATTAATAAAGCAATTATTTTTCTTTCAATAATGACTTATTCTTATTGTTCTTATTTTATAAATGATAGTTTAATAACTCAAGGCTAAACCTCCATTAGAGGGGTTTGAGGAAGTTTTGATGAAAACTTGATTGTGTTAGTATAGATATAGTTGTGATAATCTATTCCACTCTAGAAAGTAATTAGTTCACCATGAGAATGGGTATGATTGCTTCATATGCTAATTATTAGTTAGTAGAGATTGTCATGAATAATTAGGGATTAGAAATACCCAATCTTTACGTGAAAATATAAATATTAGGATTCCAACAAATTTTATGCTAGTTTATTAAGTCGAATCAAGGTAGAATCAAATTCTCCTAATTCATTCTCATATTGTCATCGTAGTATTGAATTGTCATAGTTTGATTTATAACATCTTGAATGTTAATTCACCATCTTAGTTAAATTTCAAATCCATTACTCTCATCGTTTTGTTAGAATACATGAACTAGGAAACATTACATTCTAAACGAGCTAGGAGTGGAACGAATTCTCTACTCCAAATATTGCATTGATATGTATGAGTAATTTCAATTTGCATGTTTACGTAGATATACGTATATGTAATATATATTTGCCTATTAGCCTCCATATACGTATTACTGATGTGTATTTGCCTATTCGTATAGAAATATTTATAGATGATATAACTTTGCCTATTAGTATTTATATACGTCCGAGTAGAATATCTTCACATGTTACCGTCTCTCGCTACGTCTGAGTATATTATGTTTGCATGATTAGATTTTATATGCCAATTTAGTAATTTTAATTAACTTAACTTAAAATAATAATAATAATAAATATTTTGTGCTTTTATCCTATGCATAAATTTTAAATAAATTAAAAAACAAAATAAAAATAAAATATCATATAAAATAACTTTTTTTAAAAAAACACATAAATCTTAAACATATTCCAACGGTGTCTAGGAAACTTGAAAGATTGAGGTTCCTTAATTAGGACCGTTGATAAACGTAAAATGAATAGTTTACCTACGAAATGAACGATGAATTCACAACGTAAGTAAACTAAACTATCTTTTGTTGCTTGTTTATCAAAGTTTTCTTCTTCTACTCTCAATCCTATGAGATATAGTGGAGTAGAGTGATTCGTTCCACTCTTAGTCCTTCCGTATGCTTGTTTTCTAGTCTCAATACTCTACTTAAAGTCAATGAGAGCTTTACGAAAAGGGGACTAGACTACGATGCAACTACCCACCTAAATGCAACTAGTCGGTTATCGAATATTAAGGGAATGCTACGTTGATTCGATGTTAAGGAGTTAGGGGATTGATTCCACCTTAACTCAACTTAATCCACTAGCTTAACGAAGTCGTCAGTAATCGAATTGAACTGCTTCACGCAGAACAATCGGTTCTTCCTAATCCCTAATTACACATGGCATTTCTACCAATTTATAACTAGCATGTGAACAATTAAACCCATTCTCATGGTGAACTAATTATTTCGGGGAATGGAATAGAAATTACGACGACTCTACGATAAACGGAATCAAGCTTTCATCAAGGCTTCTCAACCCCTCTAATGGAGGTTTAGCCTTGAATCATTCATAATCATTTCCATTTAGATTAAAACTAAACATAATATAAAGCATTAAAATTTACTTAATTAAACAATAATGAAATCTAAATTAATGACTAAAATGAAATAAGAACAAGAATTGAAATTAGATCTAGAAATGGAAATGACAAAAATCGAAATTGATAAAGAATACTACTTTATTGATCTAATCAAATTGAAGAGCAAGATTCCAAGGTTTAATCTAATACGTGAGATTTGAAACTAATTAAATAAAACAATTAAATCTAGATCTAGAAGTGATTCTAATGGCTACTTTCTATTCTAAGCTATCTACCTAACCTAACTGCCATTAACAATGAGTTAAGCTTTTGTTCTTATACATTCAGATCCAAAAATCGTGCATGGGCTTGGAGCCATGTTTTGGGCCAGAGAATCAGGCCCAAAACCCAATTCTTTCAAATCAAAAGGCCTCTTCAGCTGCAGTTGGCTTCCATAGACTTTTCGTCCACTTCTGCTCCTCTGATTGGGTCAAGGCTTGGACCATTACAAAGCTCTTTCCGAGCCGGTCGTTTTGACATAAGGTAGGCCTCAATCCGAGGTCGGAGTCCAAAGATATGGCATTCGGAAGTTCTCACGACTTTTGCTCCTTTATCTCGCTAAAAGTGGCACATTTCTCGCACATAATGGACTTTGAAGCACGAAATGCATAAAAACACGTAATCAGTATTAACTCTTACTTATTATTCACATAATTGGTCTAACGGTATGATTATTAAGGGGGTTAAAACTATAGTTTTGGGCTCTTATCAAACCACCCCAAACAAAGATTTTGCTTGTCCTCAAGCAAAGATGAGAAATTAGAATAAGTGACAAAAATGGAGTTCTACCTAATCTCGTTTGCTGAGTGCGATTGCATTGACCATATGCAACAAGGCCTTAAACCACTAGGAATTCCCTAGTGGACGAGTTATAACCCTCGTGAGAGTTTTTCGGTGAAGGTACTCACAAACTTCATCTATACTACAACGACTAAGAAAATAAAACTATTGTTTCCTTATTCATGCTCCAAATTATCTATCGTCTCACTAGCTATGAACAAGAATAACCAAGTCAAAACCTAAGCTAATATATGCATAATAATCTATCATCTACAATAAACATATACACAATGAGTAGTACTATAAAATGTTTAGCGAGGTTTGTTTCGAGAACTTCGGAATAAGCCCTTAAGTAGGTTCTCACAATAATAGTCAAGAAACAACACTCTGATTTTTCCACTCAAGTTTATTTACTCCGATTAATACGATTGGGCACACTTTACCTTACAATCTCAATGACACACAGGAAGCCGGAGTCGATCAAACACATCTGCCACTTACTATCACACTAACCTATTCCTAATTGAGCTAGAGGTCTTTATTAGGTGTTACGGGGATTAGGAGATGGTTTAAGAAGGAAGGAAATGGATATTCTAAAGGACAAGTCTGAGATAATAGAGTCTTCATATTATGTAACTAGAGAAAACCTTGTTATTTACTTTTGCTTCTACACTTTGTTTCCATCCTTAGCCATATTTTTCTTTTTCTTTTCTTTGGCTTTTGACTCCCTTTTATTCTATTTTTGGAGTTTTTATTTTATTTCTATTTTTTTTTCTTTTCCTTGGATGGAAACTTATTTTCTTTATTTTCTGAAGCACTAACTAATTTTTGTTTACACAGGTTTTTCTCTTCTTCTTTCTTCATTCATTCTATTCTCAGACTTATTCTAAATTGGGTAGGTTGATTTATTATATATATATATATTTTTTATTTTGTTTTTGTTTTTGTAACAGGGTAAAGGAATTGTGGTTTATGGAAGGGCTAATGAAAGGCTCAGTGGGGCGACTAGCGGAAAATAATTCATAGGTTTGAATTTCTGGCTATATCGATCCAAAAAGGGCCTAAATTCTCGCTTAGGATATGGTTTAGTGATCAAGCAAGTGGACGTGTGATTTCTCTATCCGGATTTTACTTCTCCCTTGTGTCATTTCTCAATTGTTTCACTCATATAAGGCTTTAGGCTATATTCTCACAGGATTTGTAGAATAAGTACTCTAGCCTAGATTTCAAAACTTTCGCCAAACAATCATAGATACTCATGTAATATATTTATAGATAGATGCAAAGATTATTACCTACATATTAACCTAAGTTTCTAACAATTATTCTGATGCAAAAGCTATGTGAGACTTCTAGATTGTTAAGAGCATAGAGAAAGAAACAATACCAATATTCCTAAGTGTATAGCATAACTTATTTATTTATATTTTTAAATTTTTGAAATTTTAACTAGAAAACAAATGCATATTATACATATTTATATCCTAGCAGATGTCTTAATTACACGTGTTTTATGCCCCCAAAACAAGAAGCATGCTTTGTCCTCAAAGCATTTAAATAAAATGGGTAGGAAAAATACCATTGAAGCGGCGCGGAAATTCGGGAACATCTGTAAAAGAAGGTTAGAACGCGTACTAATATAGGAAATAAACTGACTCAACTTTATAACGAAGTTCTACCCATTATGGGGTTAAAAGAATGAAATTGCTTGGGACATAAGCGGACACTCAACAGAAAATAAAACTTACCTCCACTCCATTTGTTATTCGTCATCTTCGTCATCCTCCACTTCTATAAAGAAGTGAGGCTCCTTCGATCCCCGCCATGCTATGATAATTTGCCGGGCTTCACGCCATTTATCATCTATGGTTGCTAACCTATTAAGTGCCACTTGGTGCGATGGGGTGTAGGGTGCAACCTGGTGAGGTTGTATCCGCCACCCTTGCCAAGTCATTGCACGGAAAGATCGAATAAGACTATTGGTGGGTCGCGACCGCGGTCTACCCTAATCCAATCCGTGAAACGTGTACAAAAACAGGAAAGAAACATAGCATAATACATTGAAATTAGAACAGGCATAAGAAGGTACTTATGCCGCATGGTATAGGCTCGTGCTAAACTAGACATCAAAGTTCGGGAAGGTCATAGAACCGGCGCCCCGTGGCTAAAGCAAGGAAAACGCGCAAGTGGCGCCATTCACGTAAGAAAACGCCATTCCCCTAAAATGTTTAGCATAATCCAAAACATAACAATTCCTATGTTCATGGACCGGGCTACCAAGGGCAACGTTATAGTCCCCTTGGTCCTCAATACGGAAAATGCACGCCCCATAAGCCTCGTGCAAAACTCATAAGTGTAGACATGCATATTATCGACCCAATAGCACCATGGGTCTTGTATCTCGTGGGCATAGCAAGTCCAAGAACAAATGCTAGCAAGAACACGGTAATTTCCATTGGTTCTTTCGTTAATGTTGATGGAGAACACTTGTTCTCCATCCGGTCTCTCAAAGAAAATGCAGTTAGTATAAAAATAAGATGCAAGTTTGGAGAATAAAGTTCAGCCGGTCTTACCATAAGAGGTTCCAGCCAACGATGTGATCACCTCATGAAACCAAGCAACCGTAAGTAGTGCTTTGGAACAAATCTTCAAAGACTGTTCCGGTATCATTGTTGGAGATGTCATCTCAAAATTACGCTTTGGAATAGCTGCGAAAGATCCGGATACTACGCGAAAAAACTGGAAAATTTCTGGTCCACGGAAGTCAGGGCGCGAGCGCGCTCAACTAGGGCGCGAGTCGCGCTCTTTGTATTTTGGAATTCCAAGAACTAGGGTGGTCGCTTTTGACTTTAAGCAGGCGCTCTTAGTATTTTGGAATTCCAGTGTTTTAGCGAAGTCGCGCTATAAGGCGCGCCGCTCGAGTAAAATTTTTCTGTCGGAAGTGTAGAGCGCCGCTACGCTTACTGCTGGCGCCCGAAGTTGCAGATTTGCAAAAATAAAGTCGAAACGGGAATCGCGGGTGTGAAGGGGTGAGTGATGGAGTTTAGGTGTAGTGTGAGTTGTGAGAATAGTTTGTATCAAGTTTATATAGGTTTAAAGTTGCTAAAAAGGATCGGAAAGTTGCCAAAACTAATTACGGCAGTTTCCGGAAATCCTAAAATTTCCAAACTCGAAAACGGAAACAACTCATAACCTGGATTCTAATTCAAACCCAGTATCTTTTAGGTTGATTTTATGATAGAATGTACCTATTTAATCTAGATTTCATCCTACAATGATACTTGATCATATTTCTGCCTAAACAACCATATTTTCACCTTGACTCCATAATTAATTCTAATAATGAGGGTTATACAAAAATCATGCTTGAATTGATAAAACCACCCCCAAACAAGTTGGGAAGGTGGGGTCAATATGAAATGACCATGCATAATGAAAATAAGCCCTTATATTAAAATTTCATTCGGAGTACCACTACAAAATTCAAATTACGGAAATAAAAGTTACATTACAATAAAACAACAAAAATAAATAAAACAACAACCACTATCAATCCTCGGACTCTCTAAACACCTCGCCATCGGGTGGCGGAGGGCACACTCTCTAGTGGTGGCTCCGGGCTCCGGAAGGTCCAGCCAGCGTCGCCGACGCCGCGGCGCTCATGCCCTCGAAAATTTGTGTCCTCGGCGAGTGCGTATGAGGAGGGGAAGCGTGCAAGCATATCCACTCTAAACCGGCTACTGGCTTCCATCTCACCGCCGCTGCTCCCATCTCTCATCCTCTCTCCGGGTGCGGATCTCGGTTGTGATGAATAGTCGCCGTCGAGTCCGGAGGTGTCTGGCAGATAGTGTTTAGTGAACGATGCCCTATGAAGCATAGCCATCGCTCGTGATCAGACCAACACCTCTCGGAAGGCATCTGATCAAAGCAGTCACGCCCTCCTCATCCCGGAGGCATCCCGATATCCCCGGCCTCCTCTTCATTCCCAGCTCCACCATCCTCTTCTTCTTCTTCTCTATCCTCAGCCCTCCTCCAAACTTGTTGGACACACTCCTATAGATCGGCGTGTTACGGTGCGAGGGGTAATGTAAATCCTCCGGACACCGGAGTCGCTTTCATCTTGGCAAAGATGATCTTGGTGATTAACACGAGGAAGAGGTGCCAAAGACCTTCCGACCCCCCTAATCATGCTCGGCCAAAACTCCGGGATACGTAAATCGCATTTCGCCCTCGGAGTACCCATAGGGCGATGGAGGAGGTCGGACCGATGTCGCCGACCTTGTCCTTCCCTAGGACATTCCGACCTAATCCACTAGGTCAGAATTTGGTTGGTCCCGAAAGTGATGCTGGCTAACACAATGGGAGTTTGTATTGTAGCTCCCATTGATGGCAAGAACGCCCATCAATGGCTCTACCCCGTCCAAACTGGGGCTCCTGTAGAGTGGCACCCGGATGGATTCTAGGCTTAAATGCCTAGAATCTCAACCAACGATCCATAGTCAACTCCCTCCTCTTCTTCCTTACCATCACAAAAATCCTACTCCCTCCAACTCCCCGGTGTTGTAGAACCGTCGGACCAAGTCTTCGCGGGTAGAAGGCTCGGGTCGAAGTACCGAGACTATTCCAGTTTCTACTAGCCATTTTCGTCACCGTAAAACGCGGCATGAAATGGTCGGCAGTGAAAACTTGCTCCGGTATAATTCGGCATTGTTGAGCCATCTAGTGTTTGAATACGGTTTGGGGTTTGTAGAGGGTGTAGGAATAATGAGGAAAGACCTTAGTGATAAAAAAAAACGATGGTGGTGGTGATGTGGTGGCGTGGCAGCACCAATTTTTGATTTTTTCGGTGGTTTTTGTTGGGTTAAATTGGTGGAGGTGGTTTGGTTTTAGTTTTAGAGGAGATTTGAATTGGAATTTTGATGGTTGGCGTGAGTTATTTTGGTTTTCTTTTTAATTTTATTTTGTTAGGGTTTTGAGCTTTGTTAATGGCGGTGGAAGATGAAAAACGATGAACTGTTGCTAAAGAAGTTAAGGGCGCGAGCGCGCTGGTCGTGGGCGCGGGTTGGGCCTAAGCCCAAAATCGAAATTTTTGATTTTTTCGATTTTTTTCGCGAACTTCAAATCAAAATTCCCGCTTCGTTACCGGTCCGATTTTTGCGAATGAGATATGGAAATGATCAGGAGAGAATTTCCTATCCAATGATCCATAAAACACTCTATTCTGACTTCAGATGACATACGAGATAGTGGAAAACGCCTCGAAGTGCGTGCATGACGTAAGTTATGCGAACGAATGAACTCTAAATTAATAGATTATGTCAATCCGAGTCGTAATACAATAAAACGGCCTAAGCAACTGTAATGGGACATAAACATTTAGTACGGAAACATTTAACCCCACCCCAAACAAATTTTTACAACGGCTTAGAAAATTTGTTTTTAGTAAATGGTCTTTTAAAGTCGATTCGAGACTTCCTAGATTACTATGTTTATTTTTATTTTTTATTTTTTATTTTTATTTTATTTTTAGAAGGAAAACGATAAGCAATAAAGACATAATTCACACCATAGAGAAACATGACTCAAAAATCCGAGAAAAACATGCAAGAGTGGAAAACGTGAACTATGTGAACCGTGGACTTAGGATCCGGTACTTACAGCCACACACTCCATAGGGAGGGCCCGGTTACCTTAATGGTGCACTCACCAATATATTAAAGTGAAAGGAAGTGCACCAAACACAGAAATTGAGTCGTTTATAGTCAGATACTCGAGACTTTATCTAAAACATATGTATGAACATGAAGTTGATCATATATCAACAACCGAAATAGTTGTGGATCATTCCATAAATAAATATCACATAAAATATATCCAAACACAATGAAACACCAATTTTCCCAATGACTCAACCTAGTGAAATGAAAGCGAAGTCGGATTACCCTATTGTGTAACCTATCTTGCACCTTATTTTTCATTTTTGAATGAGTGGGTGTTCTAGTAAATAAGTGTGGAAAAGTGAATGGTTGTGGAGAATATGGTAGATATGGATAAATTCTAGAAAGACAGCTTGTACACAATGAGGATGTGGTTTTAGCACCGAACTCATTCATTGTGTGTGTAGGGACTGTCTCAATTCTGAAAATGAAGGTGTCAAATAGTTTGTCCTTCTGAAGTATCTGTTTGTTAGGAGGATTTAAAAAATTATGAAGCACAGGAGAAACAAAAGGATCGAGTGCAAACTCGAGATTCCTTTGAAAGGGTGGAAGGAGGGGAATCGAGGTGGATGTTGTGCAAGTTAGTTCTTGATAGGGTGAATTGTCACCTACTCGAAAAAACTCATCGAATTCCTCATCTAGATTGGTCATATCCACATTACTATGGTAGTCCTCTACATCTTTGAGAAAATCCTCTATCCCTTCCTCATCAATAATACGTGTATCGACTAGTGTAGGAATGAAAATGTTGGAGTCTGACTTTCCAAAGGAAAGAATTTTGGGCATATGACTATCAGGGAACGTGTTGTTGAAATAATCTCGAGCAAAGCTCTCGATCATGCTAATCTCTCCATCCATAGGCTAATCGGGGATGTGTGTCCTTGTTTTAAAAACATTGACTTCAACAAACAAGATGGCCAAAAGACATGGACATTGAACCATCACGGCAATTAATGAGCGATTGGCGGTTGCTGCAGGAAAGGGCGCCCTAGAATGATCGACAGAGTCGTTAGCGACTTTTTGTATCGAGGACTACAAAATCAGCCGGATAGTAGAAATCTGAACTTTTACCAAACACATTTTCGACTACACCCTTAGGATACTTAATAGACCGATCAGCTAATTGCAACGCGTCATTTTAGTGGGTTGCATCTTGTCTAGACCTATTTGTCTATACAAATAAAATGGGAGTAAGATAACACTAGCCCCGTGTCTAATAACGCGGTCGTCGATAGGAATCTCCTAAGGTGCATTTCTGAAGGGGATCGACCGTGGTCCTTGTACTTAACAATTCCATTATGTTCAGATAAGGTTGGGAATTGTTCGTTAAAAGCGTCTTTTGGTATATTTGTCTTACGCCTAGTAGTACACAATTCCTTAAGAAACTTAGCATGATGTGGTAGCTTTTTAATAGCTTCGAGGAAGGGAAGGTTTATAGTTAGATTCTTGAAAACGTCCCTAATCTCCTCGTAATTTGTATCCCTAGTTAACATGGCTAATTTTTGTGGAAACGGTGGTTTTTGTCTATATTTAGCTATGGTATCAGCTGGATGTTTAACCGTGGCTTTCTATTTCTTAGGTTGTGTTGTAACTGGTACCTCTACAGTGGTAGGCTCTTCAGTTTCTATTTCGGTATCTAGTAAAATAGTAGGTGTAGGGGCTACTGGTGGGGTAACTATAGGCATAGTTACCTTGTTATCAACCACTCTGCCAGAACGGAGAGTGGTGATGGCATTTATCTCCCCTACATTTTCAAATTCATTACTAGTATTATCCGTTACCTCAAAGGCTGTGTTTGTTGTTTTAGGATTAGGTATTGCGTGACCTGGCAACACACCTTTGGTTTGGGCTTTATCTTGAGCCAATTGTTGGGTTAAATTATTAACGGATTGTAGAAGCTGTTGGTTAGATTGAGCCATAGTTTGGAAAAGTTTTTGGCTCACTTGTATGAAAGTGTCAAGGCGATCCGGTTGTGTGGGTGTAGTAGTCACGGGTGGTGTGACTGGAACTATTTCACGTGAATTATTTATAGGTGGATTCTGATAATTATTATTTACCGGAACGATACCTCTATTAGCATTATAATTATTATAATTACCTTGACCTTGTGCTTGACCTTGTCGAGGTTGCACTTGGTTGTTATAATTATTAAAATTACCCCCGACCTCGCCCTTGTCGTAGTGGAGCTTGGTTAAAGCCGTGCGTTGGCCTAACATATTGATTATTGTACCCGAGGTGTGACTTGTTGGTTATTTCTCCAACCGAAGTTGGGATTTTGTCTCCAAGGGCGTTAGGTTCACTATTAATGGAAGAAGCCCTGTTCATAGGCTATAAGGCGATGGGAGTCGGGATGTCAGGATTCCAACGAAACTACATGGGTTTGAATTTACATTCATGACGGGGATAGGCTTTTTGTTGTACAGAAATGGCCTCTACCTTTTTAGTGAGTGATTCGATTAGAGTTTTAAGCTCGGGATCGTGTTTAATTTCAAACATACCCGTGCCTTAACTGTATTAGTAGAACTAGCGGAGCGGGGATATCATCACTACCCCCAATTATTATTTCGCTTTAGTTTGGTCCTCTAAAAATTTATAAGCCTCAGGAGGCTCCTTTACTTAAGAAACTACCCCATTCATTATGTCAAGGACTTCTTTATGGTGATGTTGAAGTCCTTTGAAAAGGCAACGAACTAACGTGTCTTTTGCTAGGTTATGGTGTGGACACTCTATAAAGCAGATCGGTGAAACGATTCCAAGCCTCGAAAATGATTCATGAGGATTTTGTCGAAAGAAATGAATCTTGGAAAGCATCTCATCCGTCTTTAGGGGTGGGTAAAATGTTCCATAAACAGGTGAACAAGTTTAGCCCAGTCCAGTCCACGTAATTAAAGGCTTTGGTAAGTTAACCAAGGCGCCTTTATCAACTAAGGTGAAAGGGAATACCCTTAATTTAATTTGTTCCGCATCAACCGTAGGATGGTGGAATGTTGTTAAGACTTGTTCAATCCTAAGCGTAAAAGCCGATAAGGTTTTTCATGGTCTAAACCATGAAAAACGGGTAACAAATTAAAAATATTTGGAGGGATTCTGAAATCCCCACTGGTCTGCTAGAACGATGCAAGATTTGGGGCTATCGCTCAAGGCTTTGTAGAAGTCCGAGAGAGGAGTCTCTCTTTCTTCCCCATTATATCGGTGGTGTGTGTAAAATAGTAGCTAGAGGTGTAGTGTGTGGTATACTAGATAGATTTGTTTGTTGGTGTTGTTTGTGTATTTACGTTAGGTGTTTTGTTCTACCGGACCTTAATCTCATGCAAGACTAAGTCGAGCTTAACTAAATATGCAACACTCCAAACAATTCGATATACTAGTATAAAACCTCTAAAGAGGAGATGAGAAGTTTGGAAGAAAGGAATACCGACAAGTCCTTGCTTCGCGTTTATGAATAGCGTCTTGTTTACGCTTGTTAGGTGTATATAGCGAGGTTAGAACACTGAAAAATATGAAAGATCAAAGTTTGAATCAAAACCGCCGAATCGAAAAATCCGAAAAATTTAACCAGATAGTAGGGCAAGGCCTCGAGGTATTTTCAAATTACAGTGTTTTAGGCGGGGCTCCATATCGATAACATAAGAACATAGGCTGGTCTCATTTCAGTGTAAATTTTGCTCGAATTTTTCAACTCTAAAATGGACGACCACGGTATGATTCAAACAAAGGGTGGGTGGGGTGAAATGGGACTTTAAAAACAGTACTAACACTATGAAAACAATACGAAAGTGAAACTAAGATGGCAGTTAAAGCCATTTGATAAGAGTGAAATGAATAGTTTACCTCTGAAATGAGCGATGAATTCACAACGTAAAGTAAACTAAACTATCTTTTGTTGTTGCTTGTTTATCAAAGTTTTCTTCTTCTACTCTCAATCCTATGAGATATAGTGGAGTAGAGTGATTCGTTCCACTCTTAGTCCTTCCGTATGCTTGTTTTCTAGTCTCAATACTCTACTTAAAGTCAATGAGAGCTTTACTTTAAAAGGGGACTAGACTACGATGCAACTACCCACGAAAATGCAACTAGTCGGTTATCGAATATTAAGGGAATGCTACGTTGATTCGATGTTAAGGAGTTAGAGGGGATTGATTCCACCTTAACTCAACTTAATCCACTAGCGACGGAGTCGTCGTAATCCGAATTGAACGCCACGTGAGAACAATCGGTTCTTCCTAATCCCTAATTACACATGGCATTTCTACCAATTTATAACTAGCATGTGAACAATTAAACCCATTCTCATGGTGAACTAATTATTTTCGGCGTGGAATAGAAATTACGATGACTCTAACGATAAACGGAATCAAGCTTTCATCAAGGCTTCTCAACCCCTCTAATGGAGGTTTAGCCTTGAATCATTCATAATCATTTCCATTTAGATTAAAACTAAACATAATATAAAGCATTAAAATTTACTTAATTAAACAATAATGAAATCTAAATTAATGACTAAAATGAAATAAGAACAAGAATTGAAATTAGATCTAGAAATGGAAATGACAAAAATCGAAATTGATAAAGAATACTACTTTATTGATCTAATCAAATTGAAGAGCAAGATTCCAAGGTTTAATCTAATACGAGGATTTGAAACTAATTAAATAAAACAATTAAATCTAGATCTAGAAGCGATTCTAATGGCTACTTTCTATTCTAAGCTATCTACCTAACCTAACTGCCATTAACAATGAGTTAAGCTTTTGTTCTTATACATTCAGATCCAAAAATCGTGCATGGGCTTGGAGCCATGTTTTGGGCCAGAGAATCAGGCCCAAAACCCAATTCTTTCAGTCCAAAAAGGCCTCTTCAGCTGCAGTTGGCTTCCACAGACTTTTCGTCCACTTCTGCTCCTCTGATTGGGTCAAGGCTTAGACCATTGCAAAGCTCTTTCCGATCCGGTCGTTTTGACATAAGGTAGGCCTCAATCCGAGGTCGAAGTCCAAAGATATGGTATTCGGAAGTTCTGCTGACTTTTGCTCCTTTATCTCGCTAAAGTGGCACATTTCTGCACATAATGGACTTTGAAGCCTGAAATGCATAAAAACACGTAATCAGTATTAACTCTTACTTATTATTCACATAATTGGTCTAACAGTATGATTATTAAGGGGTTAAAACTACAGTTTTGGGCTCTTATCAACCGTGCTTGCACGGAAAACCTCCCTCATATCTTTCCTGTGACCTGGCTATTGGTTTAAGCACACGTATTCCTAGCTTCACTGCTATGTTAGCACCAGCTTAGGTCTACATTGTTCACTTCTAATGTTTAAGAAAATAATAAAATACAAGTAATAATAACTTCCTTTTGTGCATCAGATCCAATTTAATGTTTGCATGAGATTAAGGTCTGGTAAATAATAAAGACTTTGCACATACTTATCATCAGAGAAAATACGATAGATAATTGCGTAAGTTCTCACCTCACCAAAGTGCTTCATCTGTTAATAAAAATCATCAAATTCCTTTGTTGCCATTACCTCCATTCGTTATGGCCAACAAAACTCCACCAGCTGAGAAGCCCATTTCGAACTTCTATACTGCCTTATAGAAAGGGCCTTCTTCCTGCATCAAACTCGAGGATATTGCGGGTGATTTTCAAATCTCGCCTAATGTTTTTGGATTGTTACATGTTTATCATGATTTAGACCATAAGAAACCGTACAATCACCTTCATAGGATTCAGCAAGTAGCCACCACATTTCACCATCCATCTGTCTCTAACGAACAAGTCTTCCTAAGGTTGTTTCCTTTCACTTTAGCTGATAAAGCGTCAGTTTGGCTAGCAAGACAACAAGCACAATCCATAGGAACATGGAACAAACTTGTGCAAGCATTCATGGTACAATTTTACACTCTAAAGAAAATTACTAAAATGCTTTAGAAAATCCAATTCTTTCGCCAAAATCTCCATTAATCCTTTACGGAAGCATTGAGTCGATTTACTGATCTTCTTTTAGAATGTCCTCACCATCAACTCGACACTGCTGTCCTTGTTCATTCATTCTTTAATGGACTTTCCAATCATCAAAAAGAAACACTTGATATAATGAACGGCAGTTGCTTTATGGACAAAGGAGCTACGGAGGCATATAATTGTATTGAAAAACAAACAATGGAAGGTACATATTAGGGTAATACTGATTCTTCTAGATTATCTAAGGACATTGTTACAAAAGCTACATCTATCTTTCAGGTAAAACCCGATCCTGAATTAAAAAGTCTGATAGAATCCCTGACTAAAAAAGTAGATGCCCTAGTAGTTCAAGTGAACGATCAACTCCCAAAACAAGTCATAAACGTTAACACCTCCCCATGTATTCCCCATGTATTCTTTGTCTAAGTTCTGACCATCCTAATGCTTATTGTCTCTTGTTATATGTCTCATCTTCCAAACCATCAGAAGAAGCTTGTTCATTCAACATTCCTAATGCACCTTGGAGACAGAATCTGAATTTCGCTTGGCGCCCAAACACCCAACAAATGGCTCCTCTAGGTTTTGCCAATCCGCATGTTCAACCATCCACCAACTATATTCCATAACGTCAAGGAAATAATCAGCAGTACAAACAAAGTCAAAATCAGTTTCCAAGTATTTCCAATTCTAACTACCAAAACAATCACAGTCTTGTTCCACGGACAAGGATGGTACCGTCCTGCACCCTAGGCCCCCAAAACATAAAGGTTAAGCTACAGTCTTGATTGGGTTCGCTCCAACGCCAACATGACAGTTGCCTAGATTTTACGTGGAGAGTCTTCTGGCCATCCAGTGTTGCAAACATGTTACTCTTCCCTTGTACATTTTTATATAGGTCGTTCAAAAAAAATAATAAAAAAGGTTGAGTTCTGTTTCTTCAGGACTCGGCCCCTTCACGTTTTGTACATTCTTCTTCCACCTTTTTTCTTTTTCAAGAACAAGTTTGAATGTGAGCTGTATATATACCATTGGATGACATTTTTAATGCTGATCATTTTGGTAGCTAATTTGTCCCATTTGGAGTTTAAACGAATCAAGAATCTACGTTTGAAGTTTTCAGAACAAATTCAGGACATAATGGGCATTTCCGGATTTCATATGGGCTTGGGCCAAAAATTCAACCCCAACCCAAGTCACGTGCCCGATTCATAAACCAACCACATGACCCATCACACATGTCATTGCATTCACTTTCTTCCCACACAAAACCGAATCTGGCTCCCCTCTCTTTCACTCGCGTAAGGTGGATGTGAGGTGAGGAATGGGGGAGGAACTTCCTGTAAGAACGGAATTTGATTTGGCTTCATTCAGATCGCGTGCGCGAGTTGAATTATAGGGATCGAAGAATAACAGTTGAGCAAAATTTCCACACCCTCTATAATGGTGGCATGTTTAACCCCTTTTTCAATGAGGAGATTGAAAGTAGAGGGCGGGAGTATATATTGCACCAAAATGTGGAATCCTACTCCGAAGATTTGATTTTGAAGTTTTACAATAATGGTGGTTTTCAAGGGAGTGAGTTTTGGATTATGGTGGATGCATTGGAACGTGAACTCACATTGGAATTGATGTCCGATATCACTGGTATTCCAATCAACGATTATAATCCGACACTGCAGATATCGGAGTACCCAACCACGTTGGACTTGATGTTCGACACACTAATTGAGGGAGAATACAATGACGGCTCGGGATGCGCATACCAACACTCACTGCGACAGAACCAATTGGCGGTTACTCAATGGGTGGCCTATAATGTGATTGGCACGTCAAAGACTTCAAATGTTAACAGGACATTCCTTTACCTACTGTGGATCATACAAGAGAGGAAGCAAAATTTCTACATGGTGTAGTTCCTCAGCGATATCATTACTCATGCCACTAATAGGTCAACCCCTCTTGCTGTTCTTGTTACACTGATAATTATTCATTTAGAGTTCCAATCTGCTACTCTGTTAATTCCCACAAGGCCCTTTGAAAATTTTAGGATTTTCGAAACATGTGTCATGGATCATTAGGACTCTACAGAGAAAGTAGCGGCCGAGCACAATCACGTGCCTGTTCCTCCTACATCTCCCCCAAATTATTTTAATGAGGTTGCCATGCAAGCAATGAGTAACCCAATGGAAGCATTACGCTCGATCAACACTGGAATGTGTAACATGTTCACGCGCCAAGTGAATAAGGAAACTTCCATTGGCGAATTCCAGCAGAACATGTGTACTTGTCAGAACGAGTTTCAACGCGTGATCATGGCAAACCAGCACCAATTTTAGGAACAGGTGATGCAGTTTCAAGGTCAAACCAGCACCAGTTTCAGGAACAGGTGATGCAGTTTCAAGGTCAGGTGCTACAGTCTATGGAGGATATTCAAGATCAACTAGCCACCTAGGGAGCTCGTCGGCAACTTCGTCGTCGTAACCCTAGTTCATCTTCAGCTAACCCTGAAGAGTCACAGTAGCAGCTTTACTCTTTCTAGTTTAATGATGGCTTTTGTCATTTGTTTCCTTTACGTATTGAATTTTATTTTTTCTATTATTGTAAAACAGTGTGTTGAGTAATTTCTCAAAATTTTGTATCTGGAAACGACTTCAATTAGAAATTATCTACGTTATAAGATTATTGTCTTCCTTCTATAAATATATCTTAGTCTGTTGCAGCATTGGGCCTAATGAGTAAGTCCGGCAGACTGATCCAAAAGTATGCCCCAACGGACTGATCCAAAAGTGTGCTCAACGGTTTGATCCACCACTAGGCCCAACGACTTTATACACACTTATCCACAAGCGGTCAGATTTTTGGCTATAAAATTTGACCCTCCTCGATCACTATACTTCACTCATCCTATTCTCTCACTCTCCACAAATTAATCTTCACAAACTCTCATCTTCTTCAACATAATGGATCCGATTGAAAATTTTGAAAAGCAGCAACGTGATGATGCATTCAAGGTCTTCCTGCTAATAGTATTTATCATTGTAATATTGTTAATTATGTATAACATCCTCCAGAATATCTAGATCTATGTAACATACATCTCTCTTTTCCTTTGTCGCTTTGTATATTAGTGTGGTGTGTTAAATAATTCTCAAAAATTTGTACGATTTACGTATTAAATGGAGAAGTTTCCTATTTAATATTCGTGTGCAGTAATTGTATTTTTACCTTCTCATAAACATAAAAAAAAAATCACAAAAACCCATAAAAAATCAAAAATATTAATAAATCACAAAATTAAATCAATCTCAACTCATTATGTTCAAAGCAAGTCACGCACGCTACTTAGGGACGCCTAACAAATGTCGCGCACGCAACTATATAAAATGTAACCATCTTCCTTTGTTGAGGTTTGCTCCATAAATTCCGAATTTACATGTAGGTCTAACTATAACGTGGCGCCTTTCTCCGCACGTTCTATCTCTTTGCATACCTCTGTAACAGTGTTAGGGACGTGACTTTAAATGCCCTATTTGACAGCTCAAGATAGAAAATACTTGTTGGTCTAACTGGCATGTGAAACCTTCCTCCATATTTTCTAATATTGTTAACACCTCATTAATTGTCTTGGGAATCTGACATTAAAAAACCTACCATGGCTACACATACTTGCTACGTACTGTTACATAATTATATGCGCCAACAACACATGTTTCACTTGTGTCTTGTCCATACATTAATTCCGGATCTAACCATTCATTCCATCCTGATTTGTGAATTATTATAAGATTGAAATCTTTTTCCATATACATTTCACTCAAACTTCTCCATTCTTCCCTAAATTCATATAACAATGAATCCACACCAAGGTATAGTAGCCAAGCAAAAAAATTTAAATTTTTTTCATGAAGCCATGTTTCATCCATACTTTGACATGGAAATTGTACGAAAAGGATGGATGCCTCTTTTACATCATTCAGAAGCGTTTTATTCAGAGATTTGGTTATGAAGTTCTACAGACATGGCAATTTCGAAAATGGTAAATTCTTCTTCTGAGCCAATGGACGGCAGTTTGAATTGATTCCGAAAATTATCTCCGAGATCCTTCAAATACCAATGACGTACCCTGACCTGCATCTTCAGATACCGATATTCGATACCGTCAAGCAGTTAATACTTGCCACTATCTCTTATGGCGAACTTAGCCCCCAAAACTATGTTGTTCTCCAGCGATCGTTGTAGCAAAATCAATGATTTGTACTCCACTGGTTAGCCCATATTGTGGTTAGAACTTCAAAAATATCTAAAATCTCTAAACCCCTCCTCCATCTACTTTGGGTACTACAAACTAAAAGGGGAGATTTTTGCATCATCCTATTTTTATGGAACTCGATTGTCAAAACCAGGAGAACATTATCCCCTTTGCCCACCATAGTGACTCAAATCATGTTGCATTGGGAGTTCCAATCTATATACCCAACCATTCCCCTCAAAATAGCGGGCCTAATTACACTTAACCACGATTCAAGGCCCCAGGTTTTGGACTCGGAGAGGCTCACATGAACTCCGGGGGCCTTCAAGACACCGAAGAACACGTACCCTCCTCTGACAACTTCTTTGATGAAGATGCTCTGCACAATATTTTTAATCCATTGGCAGGACTTCGATTTCTTCACCAAGGCATGCAGGAATTGCACGCACGCCAGGAAATCATCATCAAAAGTCTTCTGGAATTCCAAGAACGTCAAGCAATACATGACATTGAACAAGAGGAAATCTTGGAAAATCACTCTTAGTTCTTGGAAAATCACGCTCTCCTAATGGAGAACCAAACCATGCTCTCTGCCAACCAGGGGAACATTCAGCTTCAGCTCAGCCAACAAATTGATCAACTAAACAGTCTTGTGCACAATCTACGTCCCCATAACCATCATCATCATCATCCTAGTCCATGTTGAGATAAAGATTGTTCCAGTTGATTTCAATAGTAAAATCTGGATTCTTTTTACCAAAATTTGTTCCAAGCAAAAGCAAAATATTATTAACATTTGATCTCAAGATTTTGAAAGCCAAATTTCCAAAATCAATAGCCATTAATGATGAACTCTGCAATCAAGACGTCAAATACCATTCAAGCTTGTTTATTGAAAACATAAACCCAATTAAAATCATAAGTATTTAATTGTCTCTCAGTCACAAAAGAAGAATTTATTAATTTCATCCTAAACTTCAAATGTCACAAATACGCTCTCTATATATCGGTTGTATACTTGAAGAGTTGTAGGTTCATCACACAAACAGATGGGTTCGGGTAGGAGTAGGACTGTGGGAGTGAACTTAGAGATTGGAGACGAACCTATTAGGGTATGTTTAGTATTAACTTGACTTTTGGGGGTCATTTTGGTAACTTCAAATGTTGACAAAAGCCGTCAAAAGCTTCATAAACGGGTCGCGTGGCGTGATCTCATTCGACCAGAGAATCAAACTCAGCAGCAAAAATGGGCTCCTATATGAGGTGTCTAAATTAACCTAGGTGTAAAACAAAACTTGAGGTGGCAAAATGTGTTTTTGATGTGTCAAAAAACAAGGGTGATCTTGGACATACCCATAAAAATACTCCCGTACCCCATAACTAACCTAACTTTTTGTTATACCCCAATAACGGACTAAATCCAATAATATCTCCCAAATAATTTGGAGTATTTCCAATAAGGGCAGGGGGTAAAAAAATAAAAAAATAACATACATCTATTTGGTACCCGTTTTTTAGTAAAAGCAATAGAGGTGACAGTGTTACGCTTCTTCATACCAACTTTTATTTGGAAGGCAATGAGATATCTCAACGTGAGTATTGAGAGAAAGCTCAAGTATTCAATAACGCAAGTACACGAGTTCGCAAACCGGGTAATTACGACAAGGAAAAAAGAGCTTTCGTTAGAGTTACCTAACAAGAAATTAAAATCAGATCTCTTAACGATCTTCATAAGATTGAAAGATGATGAAGGGAAGCCATTTTCTGATACGTTCTTGCGAAACATTTGTGTAAACTTCATCCTTGCAGGAAGAGATACTTCATCAGTAGCATTAAGTTGGTTCTTCTGGTTGCTTGTAAAACATCCTGAAGTTGAAAAGCGGATACTAGAAGAGATCCAGAACATACTTTGCCAAAGGGCCAGGACAACTGATATGGAAGACTTGGCAGATATTAAAGGTTTTAGTATTCAAGCCACATGACGTGAAAAAAATGGATTACTTACAAGCAGCTCTATCAGAAGCTCTAAGGTTGTATCCTTCAGTACCTCTTGACCACATGGAGGTAATGTTTCTAAAACTTGTCAACCAATATTCATCTGCATATAAGCATATTATTTATAGGTATCATGCATTATCTGTATGCCTTGTCCAAGAAAATTATCTCTATTATTAGTAGAATTGAAACAGGGGATTCTATTTTTTAAGCTACCTTTTATTTTTCTCCTAACGTTTACTTAAGTCCAGCAGAAGTTAATGATTTTGAACAGTTCGCACATCTTTTCCCACGTCGCCCTAGGATTAATCAAGTACATAAACCGCAGAAATTGTTCTTAAGAAAAATAATGAAGCGTGTCCTATGCATATTACATTTGCAAGTTCTCGAAGATGATGTGTTCCCTGATGGTACAATACTTAAGAAAGGAACTAAGGTGATCTATGCAATATACGCAATAGGGAGAACATACACCATATGGGGAAAAGATTGCAGAGAATATAAGTACAGGCAAAAGAAGAATGAAAACTAAGAGGTGTGCTTGTTTTACACGTCACTATATGTATGTCGAAGATGATAGCTGTAATAATGGCAATGATAATACAACGGCCGTCTGTCTAATAACACAGTGAGAAGAGTGCTTATATTCAGGTCATCTGTCTAATAACATAGTGAGAAGAGTGCTTATATTCATGTCATGACATTGAGATTTGTCAATTATGGCAAAAAGAGTAATTATGGCAATCAGTAAACAAGAAGGGTAATTTAGGAAACTAAATATATCTAAAATCGTTTTATTTATTTATTTTAAAGTTGGGGTACGGAAGTGTTTTGTTGGGTATATCCAAGATCACCCAAAAACAATTGAATTAAAATATTTAAAAATGATTTAAAATTGTAACTAACTGCGATTTCAGACGACAATTTGATGAATTTGACAAATTCACTAAGTTTGTTACCCCAATGAACAAGAAAAAACGTTTGTTACCCCAATTGAATTTTCAGGATAAGTTCATTATCCTTTTTGGCTGTTTTTCAAATAACATTGAATTGCAAGTGGATTTGACATGCTTCACTACTGAGTACACTGGAATCGATCTCCAATTCAATCTCCAAGACATAATTTCATATTTTCATATAACTTTTATGGGCCATCATCTCTCAGTGCCAAATCCAAGCTAATGGGTCAAGCTATGGGTGGGCTAAAGCCTATATATTATAATCACCATGTTCATCCTAAGCAATGTTATCAAACCCAGCCCAGACACGGACCTGGCAAAGGGACTGGGTAACTGGAAAAGTTGTTAAAACCTCTACCACCACACCACAAGCACATGTTTTGCCAATATATGCTATATATTATTATATTTCATAGTAAGATGTCATTAATAAGAATTAAAATAAACCTTGGTTTTATGACCATTATCTAACTTTTGTAATTTTGTAACATTATCTAATCAATTTAATAATATGTCTATAGCATTTGTGGTCCAACTAACAACCCACTGATTGAACCAATGACCCACTGGTTGAATTGGTGACCCAGTCCCTTTGTCGGGTCAGTGTCCGGGCTGGGTCTGACAACATTGCTTAGGATGAACATGGTGATTATAATATATAGGCTTTATCCCACCCATAGCTTGACCCATTACCTTGGATTTGGCACTAAGAGATGATGGCCCATAAAGGTTATATGAAATTATGTCTTGGAGATTGATCGAATTGGATATTCCAGTGTACTCAGTAGTGAAGCATGTCGAATCCACTTGCAATTCAATGATATTTGAAAAACAACCAAAAAGAATAATAAACTTATTCCGAAAATTCAATTGGGATAATAAACTTTTTTTCTCATCAATTGGGGTAACAAACTTGGTGAATTTGTCAAATTCATCAAACTATTGTCTGAAATCGCAATTAGTTATAACTTTAAATCATTTATAAATATTTTAATTCAATTGTTTTTTGACACATCAAAAACACATTTTGCCACCTCAAGTTTTGTTTGACACCTCGGTTAATTTAGTCACCTTAGATAGGAGCCCATTTTTGCTGCAATATTTGTATGCTGAGTTTGCTTCTAGCCATCTATGAAGTTTTTGATGGTTGTCTGGGTTTGAAGAAAATCCGGAGGAGTCAACCGGGTCCAACATGGGTTAAATGCAAAAACGATATGCTGAATGACCCAACCTGGTTTGGTGACTGGGTCACCGGGTCAAACCGCCAGGCCAGACCAGGTTTGATAACACTGATCCTACGCTCCTAACATCGATCTCGACTTTGTAGTCCATCATCCATACAAATTTATAATCATCATCATTAAGTATATAAGTACGCTAAAAATCTTTGTGTTGATTGTAACACAGAAGAAGAGTCGAGACCAATTCTTCACATATCCACCAACCTCAATTCTTTAATTAATTTCACAAAGTCTTCCAACATGAGAACTGACATTTTGAATCAAACCAAAAAGGCTTCACGTCTTCTTCAATCAAAACAAACAAACAGACATCCCGAACGTTCCTTTCGCCTACAATAATGCTACACCACTTTATACTCGGTTTTATATTAGTGCATTACAACTCCAGGTCTCCAGGTACAACAACGTGGAGGCATGCCACCTGTGGGCCCTTCGTACCACTTGTTTCAATGTCTTTTTATGCTAACTTGGATGCATTATTCTAATCGTCTGAAGGTTTTTCTTATTTGGCTATTTCCTTCCCCATGTGGTTCCAGCTTAATTACCCGCCATTTTACATTATCTATCTGCATATCCCATAATAATAGATTACTCAACCGCGGCCGAAGTTTTCCTCCTAGACTAATATGTCAAATTAAGTATGCTGATCGTGTATTCTGTGAAGTTCAATAGAAACTTGACATTTTGAAGAATCTACATATAGCCATCAAATGGTATTTCTCGGTTTCTCGTAATGGCCCAAGTAAGCAAGCTTTTGGTACCATAACAATCTAACGTCGTAGTGTTCTGAACCTAGTGTGTGTTGACGAGCCCATTGCTGGTGGTAGTCTTTGGCACTCTGCAGATTACTAGTTAGGACAAAATGCAGAAGGACATAGGGATTGAGTGATCATGTCCGGATTATTAAAAGAAGATTTATAGCATAATTCAACGAGGTTGGCCATGTTATTGAATAAGTTAAATAATGACTTTGTATTTGTATTAATTTGTCTCTTTTGGATAGACGTACATATTCCCCTAATTAACATAGGTATAGAACATAACTATTTGTTGGAGTCATCCCTCACATGAGGACGAAAAGGAGTTCAGTTTGCGTAGAGAAGCTTGAGCACGCACGCGCTCCTATTAGTCTTGCTCCAGGCGCGCCCGCGCCCATGCCGTGAACAACCTCTGGTGTTTTTATGGCGTGCGCGCTCGACTTTGGCCTTGCCGAGAGCGCGCCTATGCCCATGCCTAATTTCAGCAGAATTCTATTTTTGTGGAACCGCGAGTAGAGGAGTGATCTAGTAAGGTAATAGACTGAAAATGAGTGATTATAATCGTTCTTCCTATTTTATAAAAGGATTAGCTCTTGTGGAAGTAGGCACCATTAGCCGAATTACGGTATATCTTTGTGTTGTGGTTTGCGTTTTACTTCTTTATATTATAATCTGTTGTTAATAGTTGTTTAGAGAGTTGGGCATGTTAGTTTGGTTGTAAGGAATATTTAGAATTGTCTAGAGATTGTTGTTGGTTCAAATACAAGCTATATGTGTAGTGGGGAATCGATTGGTATTGGTGTTAACCCCAACAAGTGGTATCAGAGCCAGATTGGATTAACCTAGGGTGTTATCCAAATCTTGGTCGGAAGGTGTTTGACAAAATTCCTGAGAGAAAATTTGAGTTTAAATAACTTGTAGAGATGGACCATTCCGTAAACACTCACATGACGAGTCTAAATATATAGGAATAACTACACCATTTGGAAAGCCAAGATGGAAGACTTGCTTTACTGCAAGGACTTGGCACAACCCGTTGAGAATGGAGGAGAAAAACCAGAATCGGTTGCTGCGGCTGAGTGGAGCAAGCTTGACAGAAAAGCAATTAGATACATTCGACAGTGGATTGATGACAGTGTCTTTCGCCATGTATCCCAAGAGACTACAACTTTTGGCTTGTGGAAGAAACTCGAAGACCTCTATGAGAGGAAGTCTGGCGAAAACAAAGTGTTGCTCGTTAAGAAGTTTGCCAACACGAAGTACCAAGAAGGTTCTTCAATGTCTGAGCATCTTAACGAAGTACAGAATACCATCAATCAATTGCATTTGATGAAGATTAAGATAGGAGACAAAGTTGAGGTTTTTTTTCTATCAGGCTCTCTACACGGATCAGCTAAGGATGGAATCATTTCCATGGAAATGTCTACCGTGTCTTTGTTGAATGAGGAGACTAGAAGGAGTTCAAGAAGCAGCTCCTCTCACTTATATATCCTTGTCGCAGAGAAACGGGGGAGAGGTAGACGTAGAAAACCATCTCATTCTAGAGGTGACGACAGAAGTAAATCTAGGGGTGAAGCTAGAACTCCTAAGGCAGAGAAGCAATGTTACTATTGTACCACCAATGGTCACTTCAGGTATGAGTGCAGAACACTGAAGAGAGATGAGAAGAATAACTGTGTACATGAAGACATGGTAAAGAGGAACGGAAACACAGGCAGAGATACTACCGCACTAGTCGGCAATCTAATGGGAATTGTGTCAGATTGTGGTGTGTGCTATCTTAGTACCTCATGTCAGGATACAGAGTGGGTGATAGATATAGGAGCATACTATCACGTCACACCGTACAAGAGATTCTTCACTACCTACAGCTGTGGTGAATATGGTGAAGTGAAGATAGGTAACAGTGGCATCTCAAAGATTATAGGCATTGGTAATCTTCATGTAGAAACCAATGTTGGCTACACCTTGACACTCAAGGATGTAAGACATGTCCCTGACATTCGACTAAGCCTAATTTCGGCTGGGAAGTTAGATGATGATGGCTTTGTAAACTCGTTTGGTAACAGGGTATGGAAGTGAAGCGAGGTTCCATCAGAAGCCGGAGGAAGAAAACTTGCTCTCTTTACAAAACACAGGCTAGTTTGTGTAAAGCAGAAGTGAATGCGGCAGAAGAAGAAACTTCCTCCGAACTGTGGCACAAGAGACTATGTCATATGGGCGAAAAAGGGATGGAAGTTTTTGCTAAGCAAAAAGCATTACCAGACATAAAAAGTACACATTTAAATAGATGTACTCACTGTTTGGTAGGAAAGCAACACAGGGTGTCTTTCCAAAGATTCTCGTCTCATAGAAAGGACAATGTCCTTGAACTAGTGCACACAGATTTATGTGGTCCTACAAAAGTAAAGTCCCACGGGGGAGCTTTATACTTCATGACCTTCATTGCTGATGCGTCAAGAAAGGTATGGACATATAGTTTAAAGATCAAGAATGAAGTACTTGGCGTGTTTGAGAATTTCCATAGAATGGTGGAAAGAGAGACAGGGAAGCTTTTGAAGTGTATTCGCTCAGATAATGGGGGTGAGTATATTGGGCCGTTTGAAGAGTATTGCAAGAGTCATGGGATTCATCATGAGCAGACCGTTCCCAAGACACTGCAATAGAATGGAATATCAGAAAGAATGAATTGTACCATTATAGAGAGGATGAGATGCATGATGTCTCACTCTAAGCTACCTAGAAGCAACTGGGTAGAAGCAATGTGTACAGCTGTACATGTGATCAACATATCCCTGTCAAAGTTTTTGAATAGTAATTATCCAGAGAGAGTATGGTCATGCAGAGATGTTTATTATGGATACTTGAGGGTATTTGGGTGTAGGGCATTTATGCATATTCCAAAAGATGAGAGATCCAAGCTTGATGACAAAGCTAGCCAAGCAGTGTATTTTTCTAGGTTATGGGGATGAGAAGTTTGGCTACAAACTCTATGATCCGATTAACAAGAAGGTAATCCGAAGTCGAGATGTTGTGTTCTTGGAAGACCAAACCATAGTAGACTTTGAGGAGGGTGAAAAGCTACAGGCTTTCACTAATGATCTTGTTGATTCATAACTAGAAGTTCCTACTGTGGAACGTGCAGAAGGCATTGAGAGTGCAAATAACCATGAGTTTGAAGCTCATGATGAGAATCCTATTGCTCATGATGGGATAGAACCTATTGGTATAGAAGATACAGATGAAGTGCATGAACCACCACCTAAGCAAGCAAAAGTGCATCCTCCTGAGCCCACCAGTAGATGGGGTAAGGAGATCTGATAGAGAGAGACTAGCTTCAACCAGGTATCCACCACATACGTATGTTTTACTATCTGATGGTGGAGAACCTATGTACTATCAAGAGGCTCTTAAAGGTACAGACAAAGAGAAGTGGTTGAAGGTCATGCATGATAAGATAGATTATTTGTACAAGAATCACACTTATGAGTTAGTTGAGAAACCGAAAAGAAGAAAAATTCTCAAAAATAAGTGGATCTATAAAGTCAAGCATTAGGAGAATAATTCTCATCCAAGGCACAAAGCTCGCCTTGTATTGAAGGGATTTGGTCAAAGGAAATGTATTGACTTTGATGAGATTTTCTCTCCTGTAGTGAAAATGACTTCTATCCGGGTGGTATTGGGTATGACCGCAAGTATGAACCTAGAAGTTGAGCAGCTAGATGTTAAGACGACTTTTCTTTATGGAGACCTTGAAGAAGATGTCTACATGGACCAGCCATAGGGGTTTAAGGTCAAAGGCAAGAAGCACCTAGTATGCAAGCTGATAAAGAGCTTGTATGGGTTGAAGTAGGCACCAAGACAGTGGTACATAAAGTTTGATTCATTTATGGCGAAGCAAGGATACAAGAAGTCTGCTTTCGATCATTGTGTGTTTGTTCAAAAATTTCAGACGGGGATTTCATAGTCTCTTGTTGTATGTGGATGATATGTTGATAGTTGGCCCTAACATCAACAAGATATCCAAGCTGAAGAAAGACTTGAGTAAGTCCTTTGAAATGAAGGATTTGGGTCAAGCAAAAAAGATACTTGGGATGCGGATCACTCATGACAGAAAGAGTAGGAAGTTGTGGCTTTCTCAAGAAAGCTACATTGAGAAGGTGTTGAAGAGATTCAACATGGATCAAGCGAAGCCAATAAGTTGTCTGCTTGGTGGCCAGTTCCACATGACCAAAGAGATGTGTCCAAAGGGTGAGCATGAGCAGAGTCAAATGGAAAAGATTCATTATGCATCCGCAGGGGGCAGCTTGATGTATGCAATGGTGTGTACAAGACCAGATATTGCTTTCGCCGTTGGTATTGTAAGCCGATTTCTATCAAATCTGGATAAGGAGCATTGGGAAGGTGTTAAGTGGATATTGAGATATCTCAAGGGCACTTCCAAATCGTGTTTGTGTTTTGGTGGAAGTAAGCCCTTACTTAAAGGCTACACCGATGCAGACATGGCAGGTGATGTTGACTCGATGAAGTCCACCTCCGATTATCTGGTTACTTTTGCAGGGGGAGCAGTTTCTTGGCAATCGAAGTTACAAAAGTGTGTTGCCCTCTCCACTATAGAAGCCGAGTATATTGCAGCCACTGTGTGTTGCAAATAGATGTTATAGATGAAAAGGTTCTTCGATAAACTAGGGCTAAAGCATAAACAGTTTGTAGTTCTATGTGATAGTCAGAGTGCTATCCACTTAAGTAAAAATCTGAGTTTCCATTCTAGATCCAAGCATATACATGTGCGTTATCATTGGATTAGAGAAGTACTCGAAGACAAGCATTTATGTATTAAGAAGATCCATACCAACAAGAACGGGTTGGATATGATGATCAAAGTCTCACCGAAAGGTAAGTTTGATGTTTGTTGTGCTACCGCCGGAATGGTAGCACACTCCTCCTGTTGATTTGGAAATTGCATGGAGGTATCCCCCCTCACTGTTTAGGAGGGGGAGATTGTTGGAGTTATCCCTCACATGAGGAGGAAAAATAGTTCAGTTTGTGTGAGAAGCTTGGTAGCGCGTTTCGTCGAAGCCAAGACGCAGCTCCTATTAGTCTTGCTCCAGGCGCACCCTCGCACATGCCGTGAACAACCTCCAGTGTTTTTAGGGCGCGCGCGCTCGACTTTGGCCTTGCCGAGAGCACGCCCACGCCCATGGCTAATTTTGGCATAATTCTATTTTTGTGGAACCGCGAGTTTGCAATATAAGTTGTGGTTTTTGGCCAAACCTAACACACAGAACACACGAACCAAGATAACACAAGAGAGAGAAAACCCAATATTGAAAGCAATCAAGATTGAGAGATAACCTTTACAGAGAGACAAGCTTGTAAAGAGAAAGGAGTGATCTAGTAAGGTGAAAGACTAAAAATGAGTGATTGTAATCGTCCTTCCCACTTTATAAAAGGATTAGCTCTTGTGGAAGTAGGCACTATTGGCCGAACCACGGTATATCTTTGTGTTGTGGTATGCGTTTTACTTCTTTACATTATTATCTGTTGTTAATAGTTGTTTAGAGAGTTTGGCATGTTAGTTTGGCTGTAAGGAATATTTAGAATTGTCTTTAGATTGTTGTTGGTTCAAATACAAGTTATCTGTATAGTGAGGAATCGATTGGTATCGGTGTTAACCCCAACACTATTAACCTGGAGAAGATCTTCATTATCGCTAAAGAATTCAATCTATAAAATAAAACAAAAGCATAGTGGTTAAATATTTTGACTGGGTAGTAATTGTCAATTGATTATCTTTTTTTCTTCTTTTACTAGCTCGATAACTCTTGTGTAGGGCTGTCAATGGGTTTCGATAACCCGATAACCGACCCGAACCAAATCGATAAAAAATGGTTTGGGTTTTGGTAATTTGGTTTGTCCTCCACCGACCCAAAACGGAACCAAACCAATAAGATATGAACCCGAACCGATAAGATGACATTTTAGTAATATTTATGATTAATTTTGTATATGTTTATCAATTGTGTGGCTGAAATTAATTGATTTAATTTAGTATTTAATTGATTTTATAGTTTTCGGTTCGAGTTGGTTTGGTTTCAATTTGTAATATATTTTCTCAGTTTGGTTCAGTTTCGGGTTCTCAATTTTCTTATCGGTTCGGTTCAGTTTTGGGTTCCCAATTTTCTTATCGGTTTGGATTCGGATTTTCCATAATCCGACCCAAACCAATCCATTGACAGCCCTACTCCTGTGGATGGCAGCTTGGTCCATTGCTAACACAAGACACAACCATAATAATAATAATAATAATAATAATATTAACAAGAGTAATAAAAAAAAAGTCAAGAGAAAAATTAATCAAAACATAGACTTTGAATCTCTAACTCAAACAACATCAACCAAAGCATATATCAAACTGTACCCGAGTGAGTAGTGAGTATTTTATTATGAACTGAAAGCAACAAGCTAGATGTAGTCATTTGGAATTATTGTTGGATATGTTGAGATTGTTTAAGAAGAATTTTTTTTGTAAAGTGGTTTACTAGAAAGTAGCTAGGCCCATGCATACCTATTGACTCTTTTGAAAATTTGTTCAATAACATATACAAATTTTATAAAAAAATCTTATGTCGTAATTGTGAAAAGGATTTTTGTTTTAGTTGAAAACCCACCGGTTTTAGTTTTCTAACCAATTGTTTTAATTGTGGTTTAAAAACCCGTTTTTAATTAGAGGAGGGATCCTATTATAATAGTTTACTTAATTTAGAAGTGTAATTTTTCCTTTAACACTATAGTTCTTCTTTTATATATTTTTTCAGAGAAATTAAAAGGAGGGAGAGGGAATTCCCATTTTAATAGGATATAGTGCGAAATTTTAATAAAGCTCAAAAAATACATATTGGTGTGAGCTTTAGTATTAAGATATGGATACGTAGAGCATTATTATTGCATGCTATAATGATATTTGCTACTATGAACAATATTTGGAATAAGGGCAAAAGCAAGAAGTCATAAGCTTTAAAATGAATCATAGTCATGAAGAAAATCACTGAGGAAGTGATTATTAGATAAAGGTTTATTTACATGCTCTACAAAGCTAGCACGATTGCCGGACTTGCAAGAAGTCATAAGCTTTAAAATGAATCATAGTCACGAAGAAAATCACTGAGGAAGTGATTATTAGATAAAGGTTTATTTACATGCTCTACAAAGCTAGCACGATTGCCGGACTTGCGATTTGTTAACTTTCTTTCATGCTAAAATTCAATATAGGTGCAAGTGGGCGTCTCCACTGGTAGGAATTATTAAGCAAATTTCATATTGGCCTCTATAAACACAATTAAACACAAAGCAAAGTGTATCAGCCTAATTCATGACCATCAAGATGACATGTCTTCGGGACCGAGATAGCGTAAGGTAGGAGAAAGAGGGAGCACGTGATCCAGTCCGCGAATCATGTAAGGGGCGCAGAATCTGGAGGGACGCGGAATCTGGAGGGGCATAGGGACCAGTGTGGTTTCAGTGACCCAAAGGGAGGCATAATAGTGAAGGGGCATACGGGGAGCACGATAGCAAAAAGCGATATATCAAGAGATAGTTGGACAATTAGTGGTCGTGGGACTAGAAAGAAGATGATGGGATAAGGGAGCGGTTAGCGGTTAGAGAGAGAGAAAGAGGTGGTTAGAAGAGATATAAGAGAGAGAGAGAGAGGTGGTTAGAGAAGGGGAAAAAAAGGAGAGAGAGAAGGAGAAGAAGGAAAACTACGGCACAGCTTGATCCTCCCTGGAGGAGGTACGTAGGCAACCCAATGGGTTCAGCTGATCCATGAAAACCATGAGTATTTATCATCATCAAGACGAAATCGAGGAGAGAGACGTGTAAGGTGTGAGGGTAACAACTGGGTTCATACAAATGGCGCCGTCTGTGGGGACGATGAGTAGAGAGATTGGGGTGAAAAAAAAAAAAAAAAAAAAAAAATATATATATATATATATATATATATATATATATATGGCCACGAGCACTATTTGGTGGTGGGACCTTTCTAGAGAACAGGAGAGAGAACTAATCGTTTTATGGAACTGCCCACTGTTCCCTTCGAGGGAGTTGGACTCTTGGGCGCATCGGATGAATATTTGCATTACGCAGAGAGTAAACTGACTCTTTTCTATATTTGGGCTCTTGTTTACGATGATGAATGGTCTTTGAGACATTTATCAGCTTCGAGAACTTGATCAATGAGTTCCAAGAGACATTTATATATGATCTGATCATTTGTTTATCTGCTGGTTTTTTGTCCATCAATTCCCCATCTGCTTTTGGTGAGGTGGCAGGGTAAGAAGTTTGGTTCCTATCACATTGAGAGGAGAAGGGTTGAAGTCATGAACATCGATATAAGTATTCACTTCCCAATCATCCACTATTCGCTTCCAGCGTAACCTCTTTGCATAAGTAATGACCAGGATCAACAAGTTTGTCAAAGGAATAGACTGACGACTGTCGGTCAGGGGGAGGGCAAACAAGGCCCGGTCAGCAGCCGACATTTATGGTTCCCGAGGAACGGCCAGCAGTCTATTGGCTTGAGGCCAGAAGTAGTTCAAGTTCGGTAGCACCAGAGCTATGGCCAGAGTTGGATCAATGCAGAATTCATGGTGAGATGTTGCGTAATCTTTGCTGAGAAATAACTCAAATAATTGTTGATGTTGATAAAGGTGAGAGAGATTGAGATCTTTGTATCTCTGATCTACAACTAGAGGAATTGCGCGAAGAGGTGAATGCTTTGAAGGCTATGGTAAATGCATTGAGGGAAGAGTCTGAGAAAGTGATGAATGAGAGGGCGGCATTGGAGGAGTTAGCAGCAGCAAGGAAGAAGAAGAAGGATAATGAGTATGCTGGTAGCTGCTTGTCTTGACTTTGGGCAAGAGCTGAAGAGCGGCTTACGGGGTTGAGAAGCTGCATGTCATTGGAAACGAAACCATGTTATTTGTGTTTGGTGCTGCTGGGGGAATGATTTTCTTAGGGGAATTTTGATATTTTAGATTTTAATTTAAGGATGGGTATAGATTGGAACGTATATGCATTGTGTCATAGCCTCAGTATGTTCTTTAGAGTGTGAATTTAGCATTGGACCTGGCATTGGTGGCAGAAGCACCATTTGTGTTGTATTATACTCTTGTGAAACTTCCATGACCACCCTGTCTCTAGCCTATCAGAGCTTTGGTGTTGTTGTTGGCGACTTGAGCATTTCACCAATCTATGTATTCACAAGCACATTCTCAAGGAGGACATGCCTTTAGGACAACGATGATGAGATCCTTGGGTTACTTTCTTTGGTTTTCTGGACTTTGACTCTAATTACTCTCTGCAAGTATATAATAGTTGTTCTAGGAGCAGTTGACAATGGCAAAGGTGGAATCTTTGCTTTGTACTCACTACTCTGCCGAGACTCCCAGAAGGGCCTTCTGAACTCTTCCGGTGCCTTGAAGATAACTTATCCTTACATTCTGAAAAATGCGTGAAAGAAGCAAGAACAAGCTTATTAGTAAAACAGCACTTCAGGAATCATCGCAGTTTACTACTCCTAGCTGTGCTCTTGGGTACTAGTATGCTTATCAGTGATGGTATTTTGGCCCCATCAATCTCTGTCCTTTCTGCAGCTGATATTATATGGAACAGATAGACGTCAAATTGATTTTTGCGATAGTGTTGATGGTGCCTACCCTACTTTCAGAAATAAGGTTTACTCCAGCAAGAAGTGATTGCCGAGTATGCATTGTTTCGAGGCAGAGGAACAAGGAGATCCATAGTTTGAGAGATGAGATCGCCGTGATTGGAGCCGTCCGAATCTGAATGGTAAAATAAATGGTAAGATAAGTATAGGAGATATGCATAGACACACCCTTGGCGGGTAACTTGTTTATTTGACCGTCATGTACATAATAGATAGGCAGTAATGGCTTCGCCAACAGCCGAGTTACATTGGGGGCAAGCAAGCCTTGTCCCCATCCTTGGCGAGAGATGTATGTAGGGACATGCTAAGGGTCCCTGAACATCGTGATATTCCGTGGAGCTATTAAGCTCTAGGAGTTCGCAGAAATCACGAGTGGGAGAAACGGGATTGTACACCTCGGGGAGTAAAGACGGATTGTACATAATCTTGAGCACGTTATCGCCATTAGTCTTGTATGCAAATGCTTATGTGGAATATCCTTGATGATTGAATCATGTGTTATTTGTACAATACTTTCGAACATGAAAGTTTCAGGTTACAGATAAAGAGAAAGACCTGCGATACCGTGGAACCGAGCGGAGTTTGAGCTGGTATTGGGAGATGGATCCATCTCACCTCATTTACTACCTTATTTGTATACACTATATTATCATCAAAGAGTTTAGTGTCTGCATTAAATGTATATTGCATGATATAACATTGAGTAAGACCAGAGTCGAGCCCCGTACTAGCTATACGGGGAGCCTCAGAGTTTTTGTTTAGTTTTTCAATTAAAAGAGAGGAAGCTTGCTTTTAGATATTGCTAAGTGAGCTGAGGAATGATAGTTTGTGTTAAATGTGGTATCAATGAAATAGAGATTATACTTCTTCCAATTGTTTCAGGAGTATTGGGCTATGAACGAAAATAACTTGGGGGCAAACTGAGCTGCCCCCATCAGGGCTTCTGGTGGTGACCAAAGGCAGCGGGGGATGAGAGCCCCTTCGCGGACTAGATGTCCGAATCAAACTTAAGGGGGCAAATTGAGCTGCCTCTAAGCCGAGAGAGGGGGATGAGCCCCCGTGGACTAGATGTCGAATCAAACTTAGGGGCAAATTGAGCTGCCTCCTAAGCCCGAGAGCCGGAGGGATGAGCCCTTCGTGGACCGCAGTGTCCGAATCAAGCTTGGGGCAAAATGAGCTGCCTCTAAGCCAAAGAGTGGGGGGATGAGCTCTTCGTGGACTAGATGTCCGAATCAAACTTGGGGGCAAATTGAGCTGCCTCTAAGCCAGAGAGCGGAGGGGATGAGCCCTTCGTGGACCCATGATGTCGAATCAAGCTTGGGGCAAAATGAGCTGCCTCTAAGCCGAGAGGGGGGATGAGCTCTTCATGGACTAGATGTCCGAATCAAACTTGGGGGAAAATTGAGCTGCCTCTAAGCCAGAGAGCGGAGGGGATGAGCCCTTCGTGGACCGCAGTGTCCGAATCAAGCTTGGGGCAAAATAAGCTGCCTATAAGCCAGAGTGCGGGGGGGATGAGCCCTTCGTGGACTAGATGACCAAATCAATCTTGGGGGCAACCCCAACAAGCTTCACAGCTGATCAAAGAAAGCGGGGGGGATGAGCCATTCGCGGACTGTATGTCTGAATCAACTTATGCAATGAGTTCTTTGAAGGAGAGTTGATGGCGGGGATGAGACATATCACGGACATAGTAGTAAGTTATGTGAAGGAGAGTTGATGGCTGTGTTGAGACACATCGCGGACATACTAGTGAGTTCAATGAAGGAGAGCAGGGGCAAGTAACGGTAACACGAGAGCAAACCGAGTCACTGTTGATGACACCGCCTAGTTCAAGGCCGTGGAAAAACAAATTGGGGGCAAGCTATTTGAATATATTCCGTGCTATCTGAGTGGAGTAGGTGGGAGGAGCCATCCGTGGACTCTCTTGTCCAAAACAAGTGTTGGTTGGACACTCCCTTAAACTTGTAGGGGCGAAAAACTTCAAGAGATGAACTAAGCAAATATCAATATGAGCCAGAATGATATAAATGGAGACATATTCAAACTATTAGATAATTCGAGATGGCACAGAGCTAGTGTTAGAGGAGTACACAAAATTATGAGATCACGTCATGATACTGCAAAGATTTAGAATTCAAGTACGTATACAGGGGATGTCAAGGTCTTCTCGGGTCCACCGTCTTCGTCGACGGACCCGAGAGGGGGCATCTGTATCAGCCTAATTCATGACCATCAAGATGACATGTCTTCGGGACCGAGATAGCGTAAGGTAGGAGAAAGAGGGAGCACGTGATCCAGTCCGCGAATCATGTAAGGGGCGAGGAATCACGGAGGGGCTGAATCACGGAGGGGGCATAGGGACCGTGTGGTTTCAAAGTGACCCAAGGGAGGCATAATAGTGAAGGGTCATGCGGAGATAACGATAGCAAAGCCGCGATATATCAAGAGATAGTTGGACAATTAGTGGTCGTGGGACTAGAAAGAAGATGATGGGATAAGGGAGCGGTTAGCGGTTAGAGAGAGAGAAGGAGGTGGTTAGAAGAGATATAAGAGAGAGAGAGAGAGGTGGTTAGAGAAGGGGAAAAAGAGGAGAGAGAGAAGGAGAACTACGGCACAACTTGATCCTCCCTGGAGGAGGTACGTAGGCAACCCAATGGGTTCAGCTGATCCATGAAAACCACGAGTATTTATCGTCATCAAGACGAAATCGAGGAGAGAGACGTGTAAGGTGTGAGGGTAACAACTACACAAAGATTTGGCGATATTGGAGGGGATCACATAGGAGAAATTCTATTCTTATATTTTTTATATCAAGATGTAAAGGTTGAATTGCTGAGATATACCGTGAGTTGCAAGTATTTGAGAAATGAAGGGCGACAAAAAGAATGCATTGGACTATCTATCAACTTCTTCTTTTTTGATGAAATCTTCCAGTTCATTAATCCCAGATTCCCACTCATGAAATTGGAGATAAACTCCCCCATCATACAAGTAGTAGTCCCAAATGCCTTTTCCTTTTTCCCTTGCCTATAGCGCGCCCATATGGCTAATCCATTGGCTTTACTAACTATTACATAAACAAACTAAGTCAAAAAGGGCCGAAAAAACCATCAGACAGTACTCTAATATGTTCTCTACCATAGGTATTTGTAAAGGCTCGATTTGGTGTGAATCTTTACAGGCTTTGATTGGAGAGGGAAGTGTGAGTTGTATATGATTTTGACTGAGTTCGGTCAGATGCGAACTGCCTACGTATCAAGTTGTTTAGCCAAACTCGAATCAGGTCAGACGTAGTTCCTCATCCTCTTTTTATAGGCAAGATCCCCGCACCTCCTACTCTCCCGCGTCAGGTCAGGTTCTAGTCTTCATCCCACTCGCGAGTCATGATGGCGAGTTATGAGCTTTAATGAAGTGCGTACCTGACGATGCGGTATTGAAAGTGATAATTAAAATATACGTTACTGACCGTTGTGGAGTGGGGTGAGCAAGCACTATGGAGGTCGCTTCTGGGCGAGATTTTCTATTCGACTCGAGTCACTTTGAAGCGAGCTCGCAGGTCGAATGCTAGAGGTGGCATCAAACTGGTTGTGAATTGCTTAGGTCGCTTGCCTGACTTGAGTCACTATGAAGTGAACTCGAAAGACGAGGACTTCAGGTTTGTTGTTAATTATATTATGCTGGAAACGTGTTTGATATTCATTGGATGTGAATATTACTTCCTCACACAGTAGGTCACTTTGTGCAGGGGAGCGACCTGCTGAGAGAGATCGATAGCGCGTGTTTATCACATGTGGGGATGTGAACGGTTGTGAGCAAAAATAGTAACCGTCTCATTTTGTGGAATTTGAAAAGACATCGGTTAATGAGACGTGTCGATTAGGTTTTTAGTGTAATGATAATATGCGTTAGGAATTGAAGGGCTTTTCCACAAAATGTTGTTGGAGAACTGAAGGGATACTGCTTCGTCATTTTTCAGAACTTTGCGAAAGTTTTAGAGCACTCAAGTTAGTTGCAATCTTCTTTCGCCATTTTCCTTTCTTATTTTCTCTGCTAGGTAAGTTTTTTACACCTTTTGTTTTATAAAAAAGGGAGGTAAATGAACATAAACATGTCGGATTCCAATTATACCCGATCTGAGGAGGTGAGAGAGGAGTCGATAGGGTTTGAGAGTGGGGATGAAGATGTTAGAGCTCCGTCTGTAGTTGTTATAGATAGTAGTACAAACTCTGCTACTGTTTCTTCCTCTAGTGGTCTGCCTCCTAGGATTGTTGATAAAAACGTTGTAAACAACTTTGTAGAGTTTAGGAAAGCTTGTGGTATCACTATGAGCGAGCTGGCTATTTACGATCTGAGCTCTATACAGAACATTTTTAGTACTGAGTTTGTTCCAAAAGAGTATGGTGTTGTTGTTTGTGAGGGACAACTGAGAGCTAGCATGAGGTTACCGTTTTCGAGGTTAACCTGTGATTTTTTGAATTTTTGTGAGAAAGCGCCCTGCCAGTTCGTTGGTAATACGTGGCGTTTGTTAAGGGTTTTCTGATAAGAGCCCAAAACTGTAGTTTTAACCCCTTAACAATAATGCTTTTAGACCAATTATGTGAGTAATAAATAAGAGTTAATGTTGATTACGTGATTTTATGTATTTCAGGCATTGAAGTCAATTATGTGCAGAAATGTGTCACTTTGGCGAGATAAAGGAGCAAGGGTTGGTTGTTAAGAAGTTCTGTGATTAAAGGCCAAGATTCGGTCAAAGCTGAAAAGTCAAAGTCAATACGGGCAGAAACAGCACACAAAAGTCAATAAAATTTTCGAAGACCGTATCTTTGGGCTTAGATCTCGGAATTGGGCCTACCTTATGTCAAAACGACCGGCTTGGAATCAGCTTTCCAATGGTCCAAGCCTTGACCCAATCAGAGGAGCAGAAGTGGGCAAAAAGTCTGTGGAAGTCAAATCCAGCTGAAAAGGCCTATGTGGACTGAAGAATCTTTGGGCTTAGACCTCGGAATTGGGCCTACCTTATGTCAAAACGACCGGCTTGGAATCAGCTTTCCAATGGTCCAAGCCTTGACCCAATCAGAGGAGTAGAAGCGGGCAAAAAGTCTGTGGAAGTCAAATCCATGTTTTGGGCTCGATTTTCGGTCCAAAACATGGCTCCTCAGCCCATGCACGAAAATGTGGATCTTGTCTCCTCCATTTCTGAAAACGCCCGATTTCCACAGGTTAGCTCAAACTTCCATTTCTTCAAGTTATTTAGTGTTTCTAACTTGTTATATGATAAGAGCCCAAAACTGTAGTTTTAACCCCTTAATAATCATACTGTTAGACCAATTATGTGAATAATAAGTAAGAGTTAACATTCGACACGCGTTTTTATGCATTCGGGGCTTCAAAGTCCATTTATGCGTAAATGTACCACTTTAGCGAGATACAGAGCAAAAGTCGTGAGAACTTCCGAAGCCGATCTTTGGACTCAGACCTCGAATTGGGCATACCTTATGTCAAAACGACCGCCTCGAAAGAGCTTTCTAATGGTCCAAGCCTTGACCCAATCAGAGGAGCAGAAGTGGACGAAAAGTCTGTGGAAGTCAACTGCAGCTGAAGAGGCCTTTTGGATCGAAGAATTGGGTTTTGGGCCCGATTCTCTGGCCCAAACCCTGGCTCCAAGCCCATGCACGAATTTTGGATCTGAATGTATAAGAACAAAAGCTTAAGTCTTTGTTAATGGTAGATTAATTAGTAGAGAATTAGGGTTCATAGCTTAGAATGGTAGATTAATTAGTAGAGAATTAGGGTTCATAGCTTAGAATAGAAAGTAGCCATTAAAATAGCTTCTAGATCTAGATTTAATTGTTTTCTTTAATTAGTTTCAAATCCCTTATTAGATTAAACCTTTGAATCTTGTTCTTCATTTGATTAGATCAATAAAGTAGTATTCTTTATCCATTTCGATTTTTGTCAATTCCAATTCTAGATCTAATTTCAATTCATGTCCTTAGTTCAATTTAGTCATTAAATTAGATTTCATTATTGTTTAATTAAATAAATTTCAATGCTTTATATTATGTTTAGTTTTAATATAAATGGAAATGATTCTTGGAATGATTCAAGGCTAAACCTCCATTAGAGGGGGTTGTGAAGCCTTGATGAAAGCTTGGAGTCCGATTATCGTAGAGTCGCCGATTTTCTATTCCACTCTAGAAATGATTAGTTCACCATGAGAATGGGTTTAATTGTTCACATGCTAGTTATAATTGGTAGAAATGCCATGTATAATTAGGGATTAGGAATAACCAATTGTTCCGCTGGGCGATTCAATTCGGATTACTGACGATTCGTCGTTAGTGGATTAAGTTGAGTTATGGTGGAATCAATCCCCTCTAACTCCTTATCATAGAATCAACGTAGCATTCCCCTTAGTATTATTCGATAACCGACTAGTTGCATCTTGTGGGTAGTTGCATCGTAGTATAATTCCCGTAAAACTCTCATAGACTTAAAAACGACTAGTTAGATTAGAAAACATCCATGCTAGAGCACTAGAGTGGTGGAGCGAACTCTATCTACTCCCCTATATCTCAATTGGTTGAGAGTAGAATAATTCTTTGATAAACAAGATAGCATCATAATAATAAGTTTAGTTTACTTTACGTTTTTGAATTCATCGTTCATTTAAGTAGGTAAACTATTCATTTTACGCTTATCAAATGCCATGCCATCTTAGTTGCACTTTATCATTGTTTTCATAATAGAATTAGTAATTTTTAAGTCCCATTTCACCCACTCCACCCTTGTTTGATTCATATACCGGGTTGCCGTTTCAGATTTTGGAAAAATTCCGCGAGAAAACGCGACCGAAGGCCTTCAAGGCTTCAAAGAGAGCGCGACCCGCTTATCTTACCGACTTTCGTTTATACATCGAAGGCGCTTACTAAAGAAAGCGCCACCCGCTATCTTCATCGAGCTCGACTTTGCCTTGAAGCGCCACAATTAAGATAAGCCAGCCACTTCTCGAAATTCCGGGATTTCCGCGGTTTGATTTGAACTTCGAGTTGTCAAGTTTTCAGTGTTCTATTCTCTTATATACACGAACACGCGTAAACAAGACGCTATTCATAAGCGGAAGCAAGGACGAATCAGGTATTCCTTTCTTCCACACCTCGCGATCTCTCCGTTAGAGGTTTATACTAGTATATCGAGAATTGTTTGGAGTGTTGCATGTGTAGTTAAGCTCGACTTAGTCTTGCATGAGATTAAGGTCCGGGTCGCATAAAACACCGAACGTAAATACACAACAACATCAACAATCAAGTCTATCTAGTATACCACACACTACACCTCTAGCTACTATTCCACACACCATACCCGATATAACGGGGAAGAAAGAGAGACTCCTCTCGGACTTCTACAAAGCCTTCGAGCGATAGCCCCAAATCTTGCATCGTTCTAGCAAACCCAAATGGGGATTTTTAGAATCCCTCCAAATATTTTAATTTGTTACCCGTTTTTCATGGTTTAGACCATGAAAAACCTTTACCAAAGACGCGTAGGATTGAACAAGTCCTAACAACATTCCACCATCCTACGGTTGGTTGGAACAAATTAAATTAAAGGGTATTCCCTTTCACCTTAGCCCGATAAAGGGCGTCTTTGTTAAGCGCCCCTAATTACGTGGACTCGTGGGCTAAACTTGTTCATTTGTTTATGGAACATTTTACCCACCCCTAAAGACGGATGAGATGCTTTCTAAGATTCATTTCTTTTTTCGACAAAATCCTCATGAAACATTTTTGAGGCTTGGAATCGTTTTCACCGATCTGCTTATAGAGTGTCCACATCATAACTTGTTTAAAGACACGCGTTAGTTCGTGCCTTTTCAAAGGACTTCAACATCACCATAAAGAAGTCCTTGACATAATGAACGCGGGGTAGTTTCTTAAACAAAAGGAGCCTCCGGAGGCTTATAAATTTTAGAGGACCAAACTAAGCCGTAATAATAATTGGGGGTAGTGACGATTACTCCCCGCTAGTTCTTCTTCCACGATTAAGGCTACGGTATGTTTGAGGTTAAATCAGATCCCCGAGCTTAAAACTCTAATTGAATCCCTCACAAAAGGTAGATGCCATTTCAGTACAACAAAAGCCAATCCGTTATGAATGTAAATTCAAATCCATGTAGTTTCATTTGAGCCCCCGAGCATCCCGAATCCCACCTTTCTATAGCCTATGAACAGGCTTGTTCCATTAATAGTGAACCTAACGCCCCTTGAGACAAAATCCCAATTTGATTTGGAGAAATAACCAAACGCCACACCTCAAGCGGTACAATCATCAATATGTTAGCTAACGCAGAGCTTTAACCAAGCTCCACTACGACAAGGATTGTGGTCGGGGGTAATTTTAATAATTATAACAACCAAGTGCAACCTCGACAAGGTCAAGCACAAGGTCAAGGTAATTATAATAATTATAATGCTAATAGAGGTATCGTTAGGAAATAATAACTATCAAAATCAACCAATAAATAATTCACGGGAAATAGTTCCAGTAACACCACGTGACTACTACACCCAACAACCGGATCGTCTTTGACACCTTTATACAAGTGAGCCAAAAACTTTTCCAAACCATGGCTCAATCCAACCAACGGCCTTCTACAATCCGTGAACTAATTTAACCCAACAAATTGGCTCAAGATAAAGCCCAAACCAAAGGTGGTTTCCGTGTAACGCAATAATACCTAATCCTAAAACAACAAACACAGCCTTTGAGGTAACGGATAATACTAGTAATGAATTTGAAAATGTAGGTGAGATAAATGCCATCACCACTCCGCTCCGGGCAGAGTGGTTGATAACAAAGTAACTATGCCTATAGTTACCCCACCAAGAGCCCCTACACCTCGCTATATTACTAGATAATCAAATAGAAACTGAAGAGCCTACCACCGTAGAAGTACCGGTTACAACACAACCAAAGAAACGTAGTGTTACTTCAGATAACATCCGGAGATACCATTGCTAAATATAGACAGAAACCACCGCTTCCACAAAAATTAGCCATGTTAACTAAGGATACAAATTATGCAGGAGATTAGTGGATGTTTTAAGAATCTAACTATATACCAAAAGACGCTTTTTAACAGTAACAATTCCCAACCTTTATCCTAAACATAATGGAATTGTTAAGTACAAGGACCCCGGTCAGTCCCCATCGCATAATGCACCTTAGAGATTCTACACGACGCCCGCCAAGCGTTATTAGACCGGGGGCTGGTGTTAACTTACTCCCATTTTATTTGTATAGACAAATAGGTCTAGACAAGATGCAACCCACTAAAATGACGATTTGCAATTAGCTGATCGGTTCATTAAGCATCCTAAGGGTGTAGTCGAAAAAAATGTGTTGGTAAAAGTTCGTGATTTACCAACGGGCTGATTTTGTAGTAGCAATACGTAACCGAACGAAGCAATGGTCAAGCCTTGACCCAATCAGAGGAGCAGAAGTGGACGAAAAGTCTATTGAAGCCGAATCTATTTGAAGAGGCCTTTTTGAATTTGAAAGAATTGGGTTTTGGGCTGATTCTGCGGCCCAAAAAACATGGCTCAAGCCCATGCACGATTTTTGGAGCTGGATGTATAAAAACAAAAGCTTAGCTCATTGTTAATGGTAAATTATTTAGTAGAGAATTAGGGTACATAGCTTAGAATAGAAAGTAGCCATTAGAGTAGCTTCTAGATCTAGATTTGATTGTTTTAATTAAGTTTAATTTCAAATCCAATTCTTGTTTAGATTAAACTATTAGAATCATTACTCTTAATTAGTTTGATTAATAAAATAGCTAGTTGTTAAATTTAGATTCTTGTCATTTACATTTGTGTTAGATCTGATTTCATTTATTGCTTGTCATTCAATTATTAGTTAGAAATTAGATTTTAATTATTGTTTAAATTAGATTAGTAAATTTCAATTCTTTATATCATGTTTAGTTTAGATTCAATGGGAAATGTTAGTTTGATGAATCAGGCTAAAACCTCGTTAGAGGGGTTGATGAAGCCTTGATGAAAACTTAGTTGTTAGTATAGAATTGTTTGTAGATTCTATTCCACTCTAGAAGGTGGAGTGTTTTAGCCATGAGAATGGGTGGGCGACCTCACATGCTAGTTAGTACTTCGGTAGAAATTCCATGAACACTAGGGATTAGAACTCGAATTTCTTGCCGTAAGAGCGTGAGAATCGAGATACAAGAATCTATACTAGGATATTAAGTTGGATTCGAGGTGGATTCAATCCCCTCTAATCCTTTATCTAGATTCAAAAACAATCATATTTCCATAGCATTAAGTAGTTTAAATTCAAATAATCAATTTCATATTGCATCGTAGTATAATTCCCCTTAGTAAAGCTCTCATTGACTTAAGACCCGACTAATTAGATTAGAGAACATCCATGCTAGAGCACTAGGAGTGGAGCAATTAATTACTCTCCACTCTATTTGATAGACTTGAGAGTAGGAAACTTTGATAAAATAGACCGCGTAAGATTAGTTTTAGTTTACTTACGGATTGAATTCATCGTTCATTTCGTAGGTAAACTATTCATTTTACATTATCAAATGTATTTGCCATCTTAGTTGCACTTTAGCATTGTTTTCTTTGTAGAAGTAGTCATTTTTAAGTCCCATTAAACCCACCCACCCTTGGTTTGTTTCATCTTGTGGTTGCCCATTTCAAAGTTGAAAAATTCGGGTAAAAATTACCTTGTAGCAGCCCTCCTTGGCTTAATGCGACCCATACCTACTTTGGACATCTTTGGCCACCGGCCCCATGTGGGCGACCAGCGCTAAAAACACTTGTAATTTGAAAATTACTCGAGATGCCTTGGTGGCATACAATGTTAAATTTTACCGGTTCGGCGGTTTTGATTCAAACTTTGATCTTTCATATTTTCAGTGTTCTAACTTTGCTCTATACACTTTGAACAAGCGTAAACAAGGCGCTATTCATAAGCGAAGCAAGGGCCTTGTCAATCAGGTATTCATTTCTTCCACACCTCGCGTCTCTCGTTAGAGGTTTATACTAGTATATCAGAATTGTTTGGAGTGTTGCATGTTTAGTTAAGCTCGACTTAGTCTTGCATGAGATTAAAGGTGCGGTCGAACAAAACACCTAACGTAAATACACAACAATAGCAACAAACAAGTCTATCTAGTATACCCACGCTACACCTCTAGCTACTACTTCACACACACCTTTGATATAATGGGGAAGAAAGAGACTCCTCTCCGGACTTCTACAAAGCCTTGGCGATTGCCCCAAATCTTGCATCGTTCTAGCGGACCAGTGGGGGATTTGAGAATCCTCCAAATATTTTTAATTTGTTACCCATTTTTCATGGTTTAGACCATGAAAAACCTTATCTATCGTCGTGGGATTGAACAAGTCCTAACAACATTCCACCATCCTACGGTTGAGTGCGGAACAAATTAAATTAAGGGTATTCCCTTTCACCTTAGCCCGATAAAGGCGGCGTCTTGGTTAAGCCGCCCAGCCTAATTACGTGGACTCGTGGGCTAAACTTGTTAAATTTGTTTATGGAACATTTTACCCCCTAAAGACGGATGAGATGCTTTCCAAGATTCATTTCTTTTCGACAAAATCCTCATGAATCATTTTGAGGCTTGGAATCGTTTCACCCGATCTGCTTATAGAGTGTCCACACCATAACCTAGCAAAAGACCGTTAGTTAAATTGCCTTTTTCAAAGGACTTCAACATCACCATAAAGAAGTCCTTGACATAATGAATGGGGGTAGTTTCTTAAGTAAAGGAGCCTCGGAGGCTTATAAATTTTTAGAGGACCAAACTAAGCGAAATAATAATTGGGGGGGTAGTGACGATTACTCCTGCTCCGCTAGTTCTTCTTCAACAGTTAAGGCTACCAGTATGTTTGAGGTTAAATCAGATCCTGAGCTTAAAACTCTAATTGAATCCCTCACAAAAAAGGTAGAGGCCATTTCTGTACAACAAAAGCCAATCCCCGTCATGAATGTAAATTCAAACCCATGTAGTTTCTGTTGGAGTCCTGAGCATCCCGACTCCCACTGTCCTATAGCCTATGAACAGGCTTGTTCCATTAATAGTGAACCTAAGCCCGCGGAGACAAAATCCCAACTCGGTTGGAGAAATAACCAACAAGTCACACCTCAAGGGTACAATAATCAATATGTTAGGCCAACCCGCGGCTTTAACCAAGCTCACTACGACAAGGGCGGGGGTCGGGGTAATTTTAATAATTATAACAACCAAGTGCAACCTCGACAAGGTCAAGCACAAGGTCAAGGTAATTATAATAATTATAATGCTAATAGAGGTATCGTTCGGTCAATAATAATTATCAAAATCCACCCATAAATAATTCCGTGAAATAGTTCAGTCCACCACCCGTGACTACTACACCCACCTATTTGGATCGCTTTGACACCTTCATACAAGTGAGCCAAAAACTTTTCAAACCATGGCTCAATCTAACCAACAACTTCTACAATCCGTTAATAATTTAACCCAACGGTTGGCTCAAGATAAAGCCCAAACCAAAGGTGTGTTGCAGTCACGCAATACCTAATCCTAAAACAACAAACACAGCCTTTGAGGTAACCGATAATACTAGTAATGAATATGCAAATGTAGGTGAGATAAATGCCATCACCACTCTCCGGGCTGGCAGTGGTTGATAACAAAAGGTAACTATGCCTATAGTTACCCCGCGATAACCTACACCTCGCTATTTTACTAGATACCGAAATAGAAACTGAAGAGCCTACCCTTTGTAGAGGTACCCGGTTACAACACAACCTAAGAAACGAAAGCCGCGGTTAAACATCCGGTGATACCATTGCTAAATATAGGCGAAACCACCGTTTCCACAAAAATTAGCCATGTTCACTAGGGATACAAATTATGAGGAGATTAGGGACGTTTTTAAGAATCTAACTATAAACCTTCCCCTTCCTCGAAGCTATTAAAAGCTACCACATCATGCTAAGTTTCTTAAGGAATTGTGTACTACTAGGCGTAAGACAAATATACCAAAAGGCGCCTTTTTAATTGAACAATTCCCAACCTTATCTGAACATAATGGAATTGTTAAGTACAAGGACCACCGGTCGATCCCCATAGATAATGCACCTTAGGAGATTCTATCTGACGACAGCGTTATTAGACACGGGGGCTAGTGTTAACTTACTCCCATTTTATTTGTATAGACAAATAGGTCTAGACAAGATGCAACCCACTAAAATGGCGTTGCAATTAGGCGATCGGTCTATTAAGTATCCTAAGGGTGTAGTCGAAAACGTCTTTGGTAAAAGTTCAGGATTTCTACTATCCGGCTGATTTTGTAGTCCTCGATCTGAAGTTGCTAACGACTCTGTCGATCATTTTAGGGCGTCCTTTCGGCAACTGCCAATGCGCTCATTAATTGCCGTGATGGTTCAATGTCCATGTCTTTTGGCCATCTTGCTGTTGAAGTCAATGTTTTAAAACAAGGACACACGATTACCCGATTCGCCTATGGATGGAGAGGTTAGCATGATCGAGAGCTTAAACGCCGAGATTATTTCAACAACACGTTCCACGATAATCATATTCCCAAAATTCTTTCCTTTGGAAAGTCGGACTCAACATTTTCATTCCTACACTAGTCGATACACATATTATTGATGAGGGGCGGGATAGATGACTTTCTCAAAGATGTAGAGGACTACCATAGTAATGTGGATATGACCAATCTAGATGAGGAATTGATGAGTTTCTTCGGTAGGTGACGATTCACCCTATCAAGATCTACCTTGCACAACATCCACCTCGATTCCCTCCTTCCACCCTTTCAAAGGAATCTCGAGTTTGCACTTTTCGATCCTTTTTGTTTCTCCTATGCTTCATAATTTTTAAATCCTCCTAGCAAGCGGTACTTCAGGAAGGACAAACTATTTGACACCTTCATTTTCAGAATTGAGCCGGACCACTACACCACAATGAATGAGTTGATTGCTAAAACCACATCCTCATTGTGTACAGGCTGTCTTTCTACAACTTATCCATATCCACCATATTCTCCACAACCATTCACTTTTCCACACCTATTTACTAGAACACCCACTCATTCAAAAATTAAAAAGAAGGTGCATGATAAGTTACACAATAGGGTTATCCGACCCGTTTTCATTCCACTAGGTCGCGTCGTAGGAAATCTTGGTGTTTGATTGTGTTTGGATATGTTTTTTGTGATATTTATTTATGGAATGATCCACAACTATTTCGGTTGTTGATATATGATCAACTGCATATTCATACATATGTTTTAGATAAAGTCTCGAGTATCGACTATAAGCGACTCAATTTTTGTGTTTGGTGCACTTCCTTTCACTTTAATATATTGGTGAGTGCACCATTAAGGTAACGGGCCCTCCCTATGGAGTGTGTGGCTGTAAGTACGGATCCTAAGTCCACGGTTCACATAGTTCACGTTTTCCACTCTTGCATGTTTTTTCGGATTTTTTGAGTCATGTTTCTCTATGGTGTGAATTATGTCTTTATTGCTTATTGTTTTTCCTTCTAAAAATAAAAATAAAAAAAAAAAAAAAAAAATACACATAGTAATCTAGGAAGTCTCGGGAATCTGACTTTAAAAGACCCACTGCTAAAAACAAATTTTCTAAGCTTAGTTGTTGTAAAAATTTGTTTGGGGTGGGTGTTTAAATGTTCTGTACTAAAATGTTTTATGTCCCATTAGAGTTGCTTAGGCCGTTTTATTGTATTACGATTCAGATTGACATAATCTATTAATTTAGAGTTCATTCGTTCGCATAACTTACGTCATGCACGCACTTCGAGGCGTTTTCCACTATCTCGTATGTCATCTGAAGTCGGAATAGAGTGTTTTATAGATCATTGGATAGGAAATTCTCTCCTGATTATTTCCATATCTCATTCGCAAAAATCGGACCGGTAACGAAGCGGCAATTTTGATTTGAAGTTCGCGAAAAAATCGAAAAAAAAAAAAAAAAAAAAATTTCGATTTTGGGCTTGGGCCCAACCCGCGCTCGCGCCCTTACCTCCACGAACAGTTGCGTTTCTTCTTCCTCCATTCCGCCATTAACACCAAAGCTTAAACCAAAACCTAAAACAAAATAAAAATTAAAAAGAAAATACAATAAACCCACGCCCAAAATCAAATCCCAACCCAAATCGACTCCAAACTCCACCCACCACAAACACCACCAATTCAAACCACCAAAAACCACCGAAAAAATCAAAATTTGGTGCTGCGCCGCCACTACATCACCACCACCATCGTTTTTTATCAGTAAGGTCTTTCCTCATTACTCCTACACCTTCTACAAACCCCAAACCGTATTCAAACTTCAAATGGCTCAACAACGCCGAATTTTACCGGAGCAAGTTTTCACTGCCGACCACTTCGCGCCGTTTTACGGTGACGAAATGGCTAGTAGAGACTGGAGTAGTTTATGGTACTCGACCGAAGCCTTCTACCACGAAGACTTGGTCCGACGGTTCTACAACACCAGAGAGTTGGAGGGGAATAGGATTTTTGTGTTGGTAAGGAAGAAGAGGAAGGAGTTGACTCATCGATTGTTGGTCGAGATTCTAGGCATTCGCCTAGAATCCATCTGATGCCACTTTTCTGAGAGCCCCGGTTTGACGGGTAGAGCCTTTGATGGGGCGGATCATCAATGGGAGCTACAATACAAACTCCCATTGTGTTCGCCGGACATCCCCGGGACCAACCACCGGCTGCTATTTCGGTGGATCGGGTCGGAATGTCTAGGGAAGGACAAGGTCGGTGACATCGGTCCGACCTGCCTCCACATCTTATGGGTACTCCAGGAGCAGAAGTACGATTTCGTATCTTGGAGTTTTCTTTGAGCATGATTAGGGGGTCGGAAAGTCTTTGGCACCTCTTCCCGTGTTAATTACCAAGATCATTTGAAGATGAAAGCGACTCCGTCGATAGGATTTACATTACCCCGCACCGTAACCGTGTATCTATAGGAGTGTGTCCAACAACGCTGGATATTGCCCGCGGATAGGGAAACGAGGATGAGATAGAGGAGGAGGATGAGGATGATTGAGGAGGAGGATGAGGAGGGCGTGACTTGCTTTGATACGGATGCCTTCCGGAGGTGTTGGTCGATCTGTAACGCATGGCTGTGCTTCATAGGGGCATCGTTCACTAAACACTATCTGTCTAGAGACCTCCGGACTCGACAGGCGACTATTCATCACAACCGAGATCCGCACCCGAGAGAGGATGAGAGATGGGAACAAAGCGAGGGGGGCTGAGATGGAAGCCCCGGTTTAGAGTGGATATGCTTGCACGCTTCCCACCTCATCTGGAGACTCGCCGAGGACACGCGCCTACGAGGCATGGCGTCGTCGACGAAGGACGGCTAGCTTCTTTGGACCTTCCGAGGAGCCAGGGAGCCACCACTAGAGAGTGCCCTCCGCCACCAGTGGCAAGGTGTTTAGAGAGTGTGAGGATTGATAGTGGTTGTTGTTTTATTTATTTTTGTTGTTTTTATTGTAATGTAACTTTTATTTTCGTAATTTGAATTTTGTAGTGAAAGGTACTCCGAATGAAAATTTTAATATAAGGGGTTATTTTCAGTATGTGTGGTTGTTTCACATTGATCCCACCTTCCCAACTTGTTTGGGGGTGGTTTTATCAATTCAAGCTTTATTTTTATATAACCCTAGTGTTAGAATTTATTGCGGAGTAAGGTGAAAATATGGCCGTTTAGGCATATCTATGATTGAGAATCATTGTAGGATGAAATCTAGATTAAATAGGTACATTCAATCATAAAATCAACCTAAAAGATACTGGGTTTGAATTAGAATCAAGAAAATGAGTTGTTTTCGGGTTTGGAAATTTTAGGGTTTGGAAACTTTTTTGGCAACTTCCCGATCCGTTTTAGCAACTTAAAACCTATATAAACTTCATACATTCTACACTCACAAAATACATTTTCCATCAACTTCACCCGATTCCCCGTTTTAGCAACTTAAAACCTATATAAACTTCATACATTCTACACTCACAATTCAAAATACATCTAACTTCCAGTTCACGCACTGACTTTGGACCAGAAAAACCAGTTTTTCCCACGTTGTGCCGGTTGTTTTCTAGTTTTGAGATGACATCTTTAATAATACCGAAATCTTTCGAAGATTTGTTCCAAAGCACTACTTTCTACGGTGCTTGGTTTCGCGAGGTGATCACATCGTTGGCTGGGAACCTCTTATGGTAAGACCGGCTGAACTTTATTCTCAAGCACTTGCATCTTATTTTTATAATAACTGCATTTTCTTTGAGAGACCGGATGGAGAACAAGTGTTCTCCATCAACATTGACGATGAACCAATGGAAATTACCAGGTTCTTGCTAGCATTTGTTCTTGGACTTGCTATGCCCGCTGAGATACAAGACCCATGGTGCTATTGGGTCGATAATATGCATGTCTACACTTATGAGTTTTGCACGAGGCTTATGGGGCAGGCATTTTCCGTATTGAGGACCAAGGGGACTATAACGTTGCCCTTGGTAGCCTGTCCATGAACATAGGAACTGTTATGTTTTGGATTATGCTAAACATTTTAGGGGAATGGCGTTTTCTTCTGTGAATGACGCCACTTGCGGCGTTTTCCCGGCTTTAGCACGGGGGCCGGGTTCTATGACCTTCCCAGAATTTTGATGTCTAGTTTAGCACGAGCCCATACCATGAGGCATAAGTACCTTCTTATGCCCGTTTCTAATTCACGTATTATGCTATGTTTCTTTCCCTGTTTTTGTACACGTTTCACGGATTGGATTAGGGGTAGACACGGTGCGACCCACCAATAGTATTATTCGATCTTTCCGTGCAATGACTTGGCAAGGGTGGCGGATACAACCTCACCAGTTGCACCCTACACCCCATCGGACCAAGTGGCACTTAATAGGTTAGCAACCATAGATGATAAATGGCGTGAAGCCGGCAAATTATCATAGCATGGCAGGGGTGAAGGAGCCTCACTTCTTTATAGAAGTAGAGGATGGCCTAAGATGACGAATAACAGCGGAGTGGAGGTAAGTTTTAGTTTACGTTAGTGTGTCCGCTTATGTCCCAAGCAATTTAATTACATTAACTCCATAATGGGTGGAACTCTTGTAGAGTTGCGTCAATTTTATTTCCTATATTAGTATGCGTTCTAACCTTGTTTTGCAGATGTTTTGAATTTCACGCAGCGTTTCAATGGTATTTTTCCTACCCTCTTTATTTAAATGCTTTGAGGACAAAGCATGCTTCTTGGGGGGGGCATAGAAACACGTGTAATTAAGACATCTGCTAGGATATAAATATGTATAATATGCATTTGTTTTCTAGTTAAAATTTCAAAAATTCAAAATATAAATAAATAAAAGTTATGCTATACACTTAGGAATATTGGTATTGTTTCTTTCTCCATGCTCTTAACAATCTAGAAGTCTCACGTGAATTTGCAGAGAATAATTGTTAGAAACTTAGGTTAATATATAGGTAATAATCTTTACATCTATCTATAAATATATTACATGAGTATCTATGATTGTTAGCGATAAGTTTTGAAATCTAGGCTAGAGTACTTATTCTACAAATCCTGTGAGAATATAGCCTAAAGCCTTATATGAGCGAAACATTTGAGAAATGACACAAGGGAGAAGTAAAATCCGGATAGAGATATCACACACGTCCACTTGCTTGATCACTAAACCATATCCTAAGCGAGAATCTAGGCCTTTTGGATCGATATAGCTAGAAATTCTGACCTAAGTATATTTTTAAGCTAGTAAGCCTAATCGAGCCTTTCATTAGCCCTTCCATAAACCACAATTCCTTTACCCTGTTACAAAAACAAAACAAAATAAAAAAAAAAATCAACCTACCAAATTTAGAATAAGTCTGAGAATAGAATGATGAAGAAAGAAGAAGAGAAAAACCTGTGTAAACAAAAATTAGTTAGTGCTTCAGAAAATAAAGAAAATAAGTTTCCATCCAAAGAAAAGAAAAATAAAAATAGAAATAAAATAAAAACTCCAAAAATAGAATAAAAGGGAGTCAAAAGCCAAAGAAAAGAAAAAAAAAAAAAAAATGGCTAAGGATGGAAACAAAGTGTAGAAGAAAAAGTAAATAACAAGGTTTCTCTAGTTACGTAATATGAAAACTCTATTATCTCAGACTTGTCCTTTAGAATATCCATTTCCTTCCTTCTTAAACCATCTCCTAATCCCCGTAACACCTAATAAAGACCTCTAGCTCAATTAGGAATAGGTTAGTGTGATAGTAAGTGGCAGATGTGTTTGATCGACTCCTGCTTCTTGTGTGTCATTGAGAGTGTAAGGTAAAGTGTGCCCTTGCATTAATGGAGTAGCTTAAACTTGAGTGGAAAAATCAGAGTGTTGTTTCTTGACTATTATTGTGAGAACCTACTTAAGGACGCTATTCCGAAGTTCTCGAAAACAAACCTCGCTAAACATTTTATAGTACTACTCATTGTGTATATGTTTATTGTAGATGATAGATTATTATGCATATATTAACTTAGGTTTTGACTTGGTTATTCTTATTCAATTGCTAGAAAGATGTATAGATAGTTGAGCATGAATAAGGAAACAATAGTTTTATTTTCTTAGTCGTTGTAGTATAGATGAAGTTTGTGAGTACCTTCATTGGAAAACTCTCACGAGGCTATAACTTCGTCCACTAGGGAATTCCTAGTGGTTTAAGGCCTTGTTGCATATGGTCAATGCAATCGCGACTCAATGAAATGAGAGTAGTTAGAACTCCATTTTTGGTCACTTATTCTAATTTCTCATCTTTGCTTGAGGACAAGCAAAATGCTGTTTGGGGGTAGTTTGATAAGAGCCCAAAACTGTAGTTTTAACCCCTTAATAATTATACTATTAGACCAATTATGTGAATAATAAGTAAGAGTTAATAATCGATTACGTGTTTTTATGCATTTCAAGGCTTCAAAGTCCATTATGTGCGAGAGAAATGTGCCACTTTAGCGAGATAAAGGAGCAAAAGTCAACAGAACTTCCGAATGCCATATCTTTGGACTCAGACCTCGGAATTGGGCCTACCTTATGTCAAAACGACCGGCTCGGAAAGAGCTTTGCAATGATCCAAGCCTTGACCCAATCAGAGGAGCAGAAGTGGACGAAAAGTCTGTTGAAGCCGAATCTAGCTGAAGAGGCCTTTTTGGACTGAAAGAATTGGGTTTTGGGCCTGATTCTCTGGCCCAAAACATGGCTCCAAGCCCATGTACGATTTTTGGATCTGGATGTATAAAAACAAAAGCTTAGCTCATTGTTAATGGTAGATTATTTAGTAGAGAATTAGGGTACATAGCTTAGAATAGAAAGTAGCCATTAGAATAGCTTCTAGATCTAGATTTGATTGTTTTAATTAAGTTTAATTTCAAATCCAATTCTTGTTTAGCTTAAACTATTAGAATCATTACTCTTAATTAGTTTGATTAATAAAATAGCTAGTTGTTAAATTTAGATTCTTGTCATTTACATTTGTGTTAGATCTGATTTCATTTATTGCTTGTCATTCAATTATTAGTTAGAAATTAGATTTTAATTATTGTTTAAATTAGATTAGTAAATTTTAATTCTTTATATCATGTTTAGTTTAGATTCAATGGGAAATGTTAGTTTGATGAATCAAGGCTAAAACCTCTGTTAGAGGGGTTGATGAAGCCTTGATGAAAACTTAGTTGTTAGTATAGAATTGTTTGTAGATTCTATTCCACTCTAGAAGGTCGTGTTTCTCCATGAGAATGGGTGGACGACCTCACATGCTAGTTAGTACTCGGTAGAAATGCCATGAACACTAGGGATTAGAACTCGAATTTCTTGCCGTAAGAACGTGAGAATCGAGATACAAGAATCTATACTAGGATATTAAGTTGGATTCGAGGTGGATTCAATTCCCCTCTAATCCTTTATCTAGATTAAAAAACAATCATATTTCCATAGCATTCGTAGTTTAAATTCAAATAATCAATTTTATATTGCATCATAGTATAATTCCCCTTCGTAAAGCTCTCATTGACTTAAGACTGATTTCTTAGACTAAGAAAACAATCCATGCTAGAGAACTAGGAGTGGAACGAACTTCCTACTCCACTTAGTGCAATTCGCATCGAGAGTAGAAGCTTTGATAATTGAGACTCGTAAAACAACAGTTTTAGTTTACTTTACGATTGAATTCATCGTTCATTTCGTAGGTAAACTATTCATTTTACAGTTATCAGCTGGCTTCTAGTAATTTTTAAATGGAGGTGCGTGCGTCCAATCGTCACAAGCTGAAGAGAGCTGATTCTACTTCTGATATTGCCCTATCTGGTAAGAAAATGAGATTTCCTCCTCTTATCGTGTATGAAGAAACACCTTTTAAGGTTCCTGCTACTATTCCCCCACCTGTTAAGTCTTGTAAGAACATAGCTGTACCCCTTCGAGTTTCGGATCCTACTACGTGTTCTCGTCAAACCGGGTGAGAATGTCCCCAGAATCATTGACCATTCCCTCCCTGATAATCGCAAGGGGCAGGGTATTGCTGTGACCACTGCTGTAACTGTTGCTCTCCCTCCTCCTCAATCTAGTGATAGGAGGGGGGTGAGTGACGACATTCCTTTCTCGCCAAGATCTCCAGATTTCCCTGAAAGGGAGATGATTGTGGAGATGCGGCATTGGGGACGAACTGATAAACTACCTGTTACCAACAAGCACTCTGTTAAAGATGTTGATATCGCGCTTGGAGTTCTGGAAGCTGTGCGTCTTCCTGTTGACAAAGTTGAAGCCAACATAGCTGGGACCTTGGACCAGTCCTATTGTCAATCTGCTGTTCACCTTGCCAAGGTAAGACTTTTCTTCTCTATTCAATGTTCGGTTTCTCTTATTGTGTTACTTACACATCCTATATTCTTTTCCAGTTAGTGAATAACTTCTTGGCCATGAAAGATCCCATCTTTGCGGCCACCGCTGATACATCCACTGATGCCATGGCTACCGGTGAGCTGTTCTGGGCAAAAGAAACTGGCGAGAAGAAGAGCTGCTGGAGAGCAGATCCAGTTGACCGACTCGCGAAAAAGAAGAAATCTGATACTGGCTTCAAGAAAATGAAAGATACTATCTCCAACCTTCGGAGCTCTCTGGAGAAAGCCCACAGAGGAGTTGCTGATGCTAGCACTTGGAAAGTGAAGTTCATGGAACTGAGCGCCCAGTTCACTACCCTGCAAGCAAAACTTGACTAGGTCCAAATGGAGCTTCACCGGAGGGACACCGAGATGAAGACCCTTGGTCAAGCCATTGCCCATTCAAATGAGGTCATGTCAGACTATGAGGCCATTGCCCATTCAAATGTGGCCATGTACATGAAGTTGAGGGATATGGCAACCATCTCTGACCAGTACAAAAAGGAGCTGGATGCCACCAAAGAGGCCTATGACAAGCTGGTGGCTCTGTAAAAGTTGGAGAGGGCTGAGGTTGTTGGGCTGAGGGCTCAGGTGAATGATCTGGCTGGGGATGTGGCCTTGTTGCGACCTGCTCTCGATGCTTCAAAGCTAAATACTCAGCACTGGGCTAGTGAGTTCAGAAAGGCATGAGCCATTCTTTGGAAAAAGGTCAGCCGAAAGTACAACGACGGGTTGATTTTTGGAGAGTGGGGATGAGTACGCGTTCGATAGATGATTTTATGGAGCTGGATCGTAAAGTACAATACGAAAAGATCTGTCGAAAGTGGAGTTGCAGTGGTTTAAGTTTGTGTTTGCAGGTTTTTTGAAGTTTGAACAATATTTAAACATTTGTGTTTTGAGCCTTGTGTTTTTGCTACTGATGGGGAAACTGAGGTCGGTTTCCCAAAATAATCTGGGGGCCTCTAGTATCCATCCTAATTTGTATTTAAGTAGCAATATTTAAATTACTTACTTGCTGAGATTGTGCTTGATGTTTGCATGTAGATGATCGCTTTTGCTGTTTTTGATTTGTTGTATGACGACCTGTGTTCTGAATTTGATGAACTGTTGGACTTTGCTAGGTCGTGTATTTGTAACAGGTTGTGGAGCATTCGTGTATGACCTGATATATTTGCGTAGTTGACACCTAGGCTTTCTAATGCCCTCAGGTGTTTAATTTGTGCTGAGTCGTTCCTTCTTGGGGGAACTTCTTATCTAAATTCTAAAATACTTTAATTCTCGCGACCCTCAGCTACAGTAGGCAATAGTGATTTGATAAATGTAAAATGAATAGTTTACCTACGAAATGAACGATGAATCCACAACGTAAGTAAACTAAAACTTAAATTTTACGAGTCTATTATCAAATCTTCTACTCTCGATGCGAATTGCACTAAGTGGAGTACGAAGTTCGTTCCACTCCTAGTTCCCTAACATGGATTGTTTTCTAAGTCTAACTAGTCGCTCTTAAGTCAATGAGAGCTTTACGAAGGGTGTTATACTACGATGAAACTAAAATGAGTCTACGTTGAATTTAACTACTTAATACTATGGAAATATGCTTGTTTTGAATCTAGATAAAGGATTAGAGGGAATTGAATCCACCTCGAATCCAACTTAATAACTTAGTATAGATTCTTGTATCTCGATTCTCACGTTCTTACGGCAAGAAATTCGAAGTTCTAATCCCTAGTGTTCATGGCATTTCTACCGAGTACTAACTAGCATGTGAAGTCGCCCACCCATTCTCATGGCTAAAACACGACTTTCTAGAGTGGAATAGATTCTACAACCAATTCTATACTAACCACTAAGTTTTCATCAAGGCTTCATCAAACCCTCTAATGGAGGATTTAGCCTTGATTCATCAAACTAACAATTCCCATTAAATCTAAACTAAACATAATGAAAAGATTCTAACTTTATGCGATTTCACTAAACAATAATCGAAATCTAATTAATAACTATGAAATGATAACAAACAATAATGGAATTTAGTTCTATAAATCGAAATTGACAAAATAACTATTTTTATTATCTAATCAATCAAGAACAATAATTTGAGAGTTTAATCTAAAACAAGAATTGAAATGAAATTAAACTTAATTAATCTAATGAAAACTAGATCTAGAATTAAGGTTTAATGGAGGCTAACTAATCTAATTTATTTTCTAACCTAACTATCTACCATTAATGAAGAGCTAAGCTTTTGTTTTTATACATTCAGATCCAAAAATCGTGCATGGGCTTGGAGCCATGTTTTGGGCCAGAGAATCAGGCCCAAAACCCAATTCTTTCAGTCCAAAAAGGCCTCTTCAGCTGCAGTTGGCTTCAACAGACTTTTCGTCCACTTCTGCTCCTCTGATTGGGTCAAGGCTTAGACCATTGCAAAGCTCTTTCCGAGCCGGTCGTTTTGACATAAAGTAGGCCCAATTCCGAGGTCTGAGTCCAAAGATATGGCATTCGAAGTTCTCACGACTTTTGCTCCTTTATCTCGCTAAAGTGGCACATTTCCGCACATAATGGACTTTGAAGCCTGAAATGCATAAAAACGCGTAATCAGTGTTAACTCTTACTTATTATTCACATAATTGGTCTAACAGTATGATTATTAAGGGGTTAAAACTACAGTTTTGGGCTCTTATCAAACCACCCCAAACAAAGATTTTGCTTGTCCTCAAGCAAAGATGAGAAATTAGAATAAGTGACCAAAAATGGAGTTCTAACTACTCTCAAGCCGTTTGAGTGCGATTGCATTGACCATATGCAACAAGGCCTTAAACCACTAGGAATTCCCTAGTGGACGAAGTTATAGCCTCGTGAGAGTTTTCGATGAAGGTACTCACAAACTTCATCTATACTACAACGACTAAGAAAATAAAACTATTGTTTCCTTATTCATGCTCAACTATCTATACATCTCTCTAGCAATTACATAAGAATAACCAAGTCAGAAACCTAAGTTAATATATGCATAATAATCTATCATCTACAATAAAACATATACACAATGAGTAGTACTATAAAATGTTTAGCGTGTTTGTTTTTCGAGAACTTCGGAATAGCGTCCTTAAGTAGGTTCTCACAATAATAGTCAAGAAACAACACTCTGATTTTTTTCCACTCAAGTTTTGCTACTCCAAAGATTGTACAAGTGGGCACACTTTACCTTACAATCTCAATGACAACAAGGAAGAATCTGGGGTCGATCAAACACATCGCCACTTACTATCACACTAACCTATTCCTAATTGAGCTAGAGGTCTTTATTAGGTGTTACGGAGATTAGGAGATGGTTTAAGAAGGAAGGAAATGGATATTCAAAAGGACAAGTCCGAGATAATAGAGTCTTCAGTATTATGTAACTTAGAGAAAACCTTGTTATTTTCTTTTTGCTTCTATACTTTGTTTCCATCCTTAGCCATATTTTTCTTTTTTCTTTTCTTTGGCTTTTGACTCCCTTTTATTCTATTTTTTGGAGTTTTTATTTTATTTCTATTTTTCTTTTCTTTGGATGGAAACTTCTTTTCTTTATTTTTCAAGCAACTAACAATTTTTGTTTTTACGGGTTTTCTCTTCTTCTTTCTTCACTCATTCTATTCGGACTTATTCTAAATTGGGTAGGTTGATTTATTCTTTTTTTTTTTTTTATTTTGTTTTTGTTTTTGTAACAGGGTAAAGGAATTGTGGTGTATGGAAGGCTAAAGAAGAGGCTCAGAGTGGCGACTAGCGGAAAATAATTCATAGGTTTGAATTTCTGGCTATATCGATCCAAAGAGCGGCCTAAATTCTCACTTAGGATATGGTTTAGTGATCAAGCAAGTGGACGTGTGATTTCTCTATCCGTATTTTACTTCTCCCTTGTGTCATTTCTCAAATGTTTCGCTCATATAAGGCCTTAGGCTATATTCTCACAGGATTTGTAGAATAAGTACTCTAGCCTAGATTTCAGAAACTTACTGCCAAACAATCATAGATACTCATGTAATATATTTATAGATAGATGCAAAGATTATTACGTACATATTAACCTAAGTTTCTAACTATTATTCTGATGCAAAAGCTACGTGAGACTTCTAGATCGTTAAGAGCATGGAGAAAGAAAACAATACCAATATTCCTAAGTGTATAGCATACTTTTTATTTATATTTTTGAGTTTTTGAAATTTTAACTAGAAAACAAGTGCATATTATACATATCTATATCCTAACAGATGACTTAATTACACGTGTTTCTATGCCCCCCAAACAAAAAGCATGCTTTGTCCTCAAAGCATTTAAATAAAGAGGGTAGGAAAATACCATGGAAACGCGCGAAATTGTGGAACATCTGCAAAACAAGGTTAGAACATACTAATATAGGAAATACAAAACTGACGCAACTCTATAAGAGTTCCACCCATTATGGGGTTAACAGAATGAAATTGCTTGGGACATAAGCAGACACTAACAGAAACTAAAACTTACCTCCACTCCCGGACATGCATATTATCTACCCAATAGCATCATGGGTCTTGTATTTCAGCGGGCATGGCAAGTCCAAGAACAATTGCTAGCAAGACCCATTAGCGGTTTCTAGCCTACGTGTGTGATCACCTCGCGAAACCAAGCACCATAAGTAGTTCTTTGGAACAAATCTTTGAAAGACTGTTCTGGTATTATTATAGGAGATGTCATCTCAAAACTACGCTCTGGAACAGCTGCAAAACAACCGGGCACAACTCGCGGAAAACTGGAATTTTTCTGGTCCACGGAGTCAGGGCGCGAGCGCGCTCTTAGCAAAATTCAGAACAAAAATATACAGAGCGCGAAAGCGCTCTCCTCAGAGGGCTTGAAAAGCGCTTCGGAGTTGCTGAAAATTGAAAAATGAGACGCTAAACGTGGGAGTGAAAGGTGAGTGATGGAAGTTAGGTGTAGTGTGGGTTGTGAGTGTAGAATGAATGAAGTTTATATAAAATCATTTGGAATAGATAACACCACCCCCAAACAGTTTGGGAAGGTGGGATCAACATTAACTAATCACGACAATGAAAATAACGACATTATATTCATATTGTCATTCAAACAACATTTCACTACAAAAGTCAAAATTAACTACGGAATTTAACAACGTAACATCCTATCTACTAAAAATAATAAAAGACAACATCAAAACAACAAACAAGTAGAAATCTAGCTACTCTTCAGGGAGCGAGGTGGGGGGTAAGAATAGGAATTTGAGTGATCAAGAATGGAAAAACCAAACACCCCCAAACAAATTTTTGAAAAACGGGTTTGTAAAAATTTGTTTTAAAACGGGTCTTTTAAAGTCGATTCGAGACTTGCTAGATTACTATTTTTTTTATATATCTTTAAACTTTTTACTTTTTATGAATTAGGTTTAATATAAAGGAAAACAATAAGCAGTAAGACATAATTCACACCATAGAGAAACATGACTCAAAACCGAGAAAACATGCAAGAGTGGAAAACGTGAATTATGTGAAGCGTGGACTTAGGATCCGGTACTTACAGCCACACACTCCATAGGGAGGGCCCGGTTACCTGAATGGTGCACTCAATAATATATTGAAATGAAAGGAAGTGCACCAAACACAGAAATTGAGTCGTTTATAGTCAGATACTCGAGACTTTATCTAAACATATGTATGAACATGCAGTTTATCATATATCAACAACCGAAATAGTTGTGGATCGTTCCATAAATAAATATCACAGAAAACATATCCAAACACAATCAAGCACCAAGATTTCCTACGACGCAGCCTAGTGGAATGAAAGCGAAGTCGGATAGACCTATAACATAACCGAGCATGCACCTTATGTTTCATCTTTGAACGAGAGGGTGTCCTAGTGAATAAGTGTGGAAAAGTGAATGGTTGTGGAAGATATGGTGGATTGGGATAAGTTTTAGAGGGAGAGCATGGAAAAAATGAGGATGTGGGTTTAGCACAAAACTCATTCATGGTGTAGTTAGGGACTGTCTCAAGTCTGAAAATGAAGGTGTCTAGTGGTTTATCCTTGGGAAGTATTTGTTTAATAGGTGGATTTAAAAAATCATGAAGCACAGGAGAAACTAAAGGATCGAGTGCAAACTCGAGGTTCCTTTGAAAAGGTGGAGGGTGGGGAATATTGGTGAGGGAAGGTGAATGATTCTCAGCTAGAGCTCTCAAGTCCATATCATCAGAAATCTTGATATGTGCAAGACATTCCTCAATAGTTGGGTCAAAAGGATCACTGGGATAGAGATTGAAAAATTCATCTTCCGTCATAGCATCAAGGGATGAATGGTTGTTGGCAAGGGGACTCTGAAGTGGTAAAAAGCGGTGCAAAAGAGTTGCAGGAATTCTTCTTCGATTTCGCCTACTACCGTGGAGTCATTGTTAAAGTCGGAATTTCCGGAAGGAAAGGAATTTGTTAATCTGTTTCTCCGAAACATGTTTTTGAAGTAATCTTGAGCTAAGCTCTCGATCATGCTAACCTCTCCATTTGCAGGTGAATCGGGATACTGTGTCCTCGTTTTGAAAACATTTACCTCAACGTAAAGATGGCCAAAAGGACAAGGACATCGAACCATCGCGGCAGTTTTTATAAGCCGCGTTGGCGTAGCCAAGAAGGGACGCCCCTAAAATAATAGGTACAGAGTCGTTAGTGACTTCGCGGTCGAGGATAACGAAGTAAATTTTGGGTAGTAAAAATTTTGGACTTTAACCAGCACGTTCTCAACCACACCCTTAGGATACTTAATAGACCGGTCAGCTAATTGCAACGTCATTTTAGTAGGTTGCATCTCCTCTAGACCTATTTGTTTATACAAATAAAATGGGAGTAAGTTAACACTAGCCCCCAGGTCTAATAGCGCGGTCGTCGTGTGAGAATCTCCTAAGGTGCATTGTACAGTAGGACGACCAGGGTCCTTGTACTTAACAATTCCATTATTTTCAGATAAAGTTGGGAACTGTTCAGTTAGAAAGGCGTCTTTAGGTATGTTGGTCTTACGCCTAGTAGTGCACAACTCCTTAAGAAACTTAGCATGGTTAGGTAGCTTTTTTATAGCTTCGAGAAAAGGAAGGTTTATCGTTAGATTTTTAAAAACGTTCCTAATCTCCTCAAAGTTAGTATCCCTGGTTAGCATGGCTAATTTCTGAGGGAACGGTGGTTTCGCTCTATACTTAGCGTATGGCTCGACTTGATGTGTAACCTTGGCTTTCTGTTTCTTAGGTTGTGGTTTAACTGGTACCTCTACAGTGGTAGGTTCTTCAGTTTCTATTTCGGTATCTAGTTCAATATCCGGTGTAGGGAGTACTGATGGGGTAACTATAGGCATAGTTACTTTGTTATCAACCACTCTTCCGAGCGGAGAGTGGTGATGGCATTTAGCTTCACCTACGGTTGTAGTTTCCGTACTAATATTACCGTTTACCTCAAAGGCGTGGTTTGCCGTTCTAGGGTTGGGTATCGCTTGGCCCGGAAACGCCTTTTGGTTGGGCTTTCTCTTGGGCTAACTGTTGGTTTAAATTATTAACAGATTGTAGAATGTGTTGGTTAGATTGAGCCATGGTTTGGAAAAGTTGTTGGCTCACTTGTATGAAGGTGTCAAGACGATCCGGTTGTGTGGGTGTAATAGTCACGGGTGGTGTGACTGGAACTATCTCGCGTTGATTATTTATAGGCGGATTGTGATAGTTATTATTTCCCGGAACGATACCTCTATTAGCATTATAATTATTATAATTATATTGACCTTGTGCTTGACCTTGTCGAGGTTGTGCTTGGTTGTTATAATTATTATAATTACCCTGACCCTGTCCTTGTCTTGGAGGAGCTTGGTTATAACTTTGTGTTGGCCTAACATATTGATTATTGTACCCTGAAGGTGTGACTTGTTGGTTATTTCTCCAACCGAAGTTGGGATTTTGTCTCCAAGGGGCGTTAGGTTCACTATTAATGGAACAAGAATGTTCATAGGCTATAGGGACGTTGGGAGTCGGGATGCTCGTGGACTCCAACGAAACTACATGGATTTGAATTTACATTCATGACGGGGATAGGCTTTTGTTGTACAGAAATGGCCTCAACCTTTTTAGTTAGAGATTCGATTAAATTTTTAAGTTCTAGATCGGGTTTCATCTCAAACATACCGGCCGGCCTTAATCTGTTGAAGAAGAACTAATGTAGAGCGGGGATATCATGACTACCCCCAATTGTTATTACGTTTAGTTTGATCTTCTAAAAATTTGTAAGCCTCCGAGGCTCCTTTACTTAGGAAACTACCCCATTCATTATGTCAAGGACTTCTTTATGGTGATGTTGAAGTCCTTTGAAAAAGGCACCTAACTAACGGTCTTTTGCTAGGTTATGGTGTGGACACTCTATAAGCGATCGGTGAAACGATTCCAAGCCTTTAAAATGATTCATGAGGATTTTGTCGGAAAAATGAATCTTGGAAAGCATCTCATCCGCCTTTAGGGGTGGGTAAAAATGTTCCATAAACATTTGAACAAGTTTGGCCCACGAGTCCATTTAATTAGGCTTTGGGCGTTAACCAAGACGCCTTTATCGATTAAGGTGAAGGGAAATACCCTCAGTTTAATCTGTTCCGTACCAACGGTAGGATGATGGAATGTTGTAAGGACTTGTTCAATCCTACGCATGTGTTGGTAAGGTTTTTCATGGTCTAGACCATGGAAAACGGGTAACAGATTAAATATGTTTGGGGGAATTCGAAAATCCCCCGTTGGGTCTGCTAGAACGATGCAAGATTTAGGGCTATCGCTCAAAGCTTTATAAAAGTCAGAGAGAGGGGTCTCTCTTTCTTCAGCCATAATATCAGGTGTAGTGTGTGAAATTCTAGATAGGCGTGTTGTATTTATTTCTACGAAAAACAAGCCTGATTATACTAGAATTAAAACTCCTCTGACAGAAGATGCGAGGAGTGGAAGAAGGAGTACCTGAATGCCTCCTTGCTACGCGTTTGAATAGCGTCTTGTTTACGCGTGTTCAGTGTATATAAGAGATTAGAACACTGGAAAACTTGACAACTCGAAGTTCGAATCAAACCTGTGGAAATCCGGAATTTTCAGCTAAGGGGGCGGGTGGCTTCTGTCTTTCTTGGCTGGCGCCGCGGTAAATTTGAAATTCCAAGAACTTAGCGGTGGTCGCTCTTTCTTTGAAGCTGGCTTCATTGTTAGATGAAAATTCCAGTAACATAGCTGGTCGCTCTTCTTTGAAGCGCTGGCGCTTCAGTGTTAGACGAAAATTCCAAGAATATAGCGCTGGGTCGCTCTCTTTGAAGCTGGCGCCCCGTATTTTTCGCGAATTTTTCCAACTGAAACGGCAACCACAGTATGAATCAAACAAGGGTGGGTGGGTGAAATGGGACTTAAAAATGACTAATTCTATTATGAAAACAATGCTAAAGTGCAACTAAGATGGCAGCGGCGCCATTTGATAACAATAAAATGAATAGTTTACCTACGAAATGAACGATGAATCCAAACGTAAGTAAACTAAACTTATCCTTTTACGTGTCTATTATCAAATCTTCTACTCTCGATGCGAATTGCACTAAGTGGAGTACGAAGTTCGTTCCACTCCTAGTTCCCTAGCATGGATTGTTTTCTAAGTCTAACTAGTAAGCTCTTAAGTCAATGAGAGCTTTAACGAAGGGTGTTATACTACGATGAAACTAAAATGAGTCTACGTTGAATTTAACTACTTTAATACTATGGAAATATGCTTGTTTTGAATCTAGATAAAGGATTAGGGAATTGAATCCACCTCGAATCCAACTTAATAACCTAGTATAGATTCTTGTATCTCGATTCTCACGTTCTTCTTCACGGCAAGAAATTCGAAGTTCTAATCCCTAGTGTTCATGGCATTTCTACCGAAAGTACTAACTAGCATGTGAAGTCGCCCACCCATTCTCATGGCTAAACACGACTTTCTAGAGTGGAATAGATTCTACAACCAATTCTATACTAACCACTAAGTTTTCATCAAGGCTTCATCAAACCCTCTAATGGAGGATTTAGCCTTGATTCATCAAACTAACAATTCCCATTAAATCTAAACTAAACATAATGAAAAGATTCTAACTTTATGCGATTTCACTAAACAATAATCGAAATCTAATTAATAACTATGAAATGATAACAAACAATAATGGAATTTAGATCTATAAATCGAAATTGACAAAATAACTATTTTTATTATCTAATCAATCAAGAACAATAATTTGAGAGTTTAATCTAAAACAAGAATTGAAATGAAATTAAACTTAATTAATCTAATGAAAACTAGATCTAGAATTAAGGTTTAATGGAGGCTAACTAATCTAATTTATTTTCTAACCTAACTATCTACCATTAATGAAGAGCTAAGCTTTTGTTTTTATACATTCAGATCCAAAAATCGTGCATGGGCTTGGAGCCATGTTTTGGGCCAGAGAATCAGGCCCAAAACCCAATTCTTTCAGTCCAAAAAGGCCTCTTCAGCTGCAGTTGGCTTCAACAGACTTTTCTTCCACTTCTGCTCCTCTGATTGGGTCAAGGCTTAGACCATTGCAAAGCTCTTTCCGAGCTGGTCGTTTTGACATAAAGTAGGCCCAATTCCGAGGTCTGAGTCCAAAGATATGGCATTCGGAAGTTCTGCTGACTTTTGCTCCTTTATCTCGCTAAAGTGGCACATTTCCGCACATAATGGACTTTGAAGCCTGAAATGCATAAAAACGCGTAATCAGTGTTAACTCTTACTTATTATTCACATAATTGGTCTAACAGTATGATTATTAAGGGGTTAAAACTACAGTTTTGGGCTCTTATCATGATTTAATATTTTTTAATGTATCTCTAAAACTCATTGTCTTTTTGTATGGCAAAAATTGTTAATATCGTCGACTACAGGGGCAATCACTTCGTCCTTTTGTCTTTTGGTATGGCAAAATCGTTAATATCATCCACCACAGGGGCAATCACTTCGTCCTTTTGTCTTTTTGTTTCCAATGTCAACAAGAGTCGCAGAAAGTAAAGAGAGGCGGAGAGAGAAAAAAAAAGAAAGACCGTAAAACAGAGAGAGAAAGAGAGACACGTGCATAGCACGTGCCATTGACTAGTTGATATAATTAGCCTTTGACCGACCATTATACTTGAGTCTAAACTTAAACCATGACGAGGTCCTAAGCTGGCTTGGGGTCCTTTTGGAGGACCCCTGGATTGTATTTGTCCGATAATTGGCATTTGAGTGGCAATTACGGATGAATCACGCTTTAACCCAAAGCGTTGGTGTTAAGTTGATTTAGGGTCCTTTTGGGGACCTTGGGTTGAATTGTTTGATAACTAACCACCGCGCGTGGTTGTTGTAGTTGAGTCGATTCTTGACTCCTCCTTTGATGTCTAACGACATTGTGATATTCTTTGTTCATACCACAATTGGACTATGAACAATGATTGTTCATAAAAGACGTTCATCACGGACTATGAACACTTATTGTTCAAGATGGACTATGAACACTCATCAATTTATGATGAAGGGTGGGTGGTTTATTGTGTTGAAGGATTCTATCTACTTTTGTCTTAAATATTGACAAGTTATGCGAAGTGTAAATTCAATTGTTTTGACCTCAACTGTTGTAAGCTCAAATGTTGATTTTGTAGAATGCGCACATGGATCGCTAACGATTCGATGCGGACGGTCGAGTGCTCATTACAAAATTGGCTTAAGCCGAAAGTGTGGGTAGAGATAGTATGTCTTGTTAGATCAATTTCGATCTTTGCAATAAACAGTGTAAGAGTATGCAGGTGAACTTTTAAACATGTGAGGAATGAATCCATAACTAAAAGTAGGCTTTACACCGCTTTGCACATTGCAGGGGTAAGAGTATAAAGGAAAAATAACCGATGTTCCCCGTGGAAAAGAAAGGGTTATGTATGCAGCAATGATTGGCTAAAGAAAGTGAGTCTGAAGCATTGGCTAACGAAAGTTCTAGATTGACATAAGGTTACTTGTTTGAAACTTTCCACTATTTAGAGTGTGTAGTGTTGACTCACGCACTTATTTGTACTAATTGTATCCTTATTTTCTTCATCTATTAATAGGACGGAGAAGCTGAAAAGGTTGATGATGGTGACAACCGTGATGATGCTGACAACGAAAATATTTGTTTAAAAGTGGAGCACTTTTAAGTTTTAAGTATGCGTATAATGTACTTCCCAAATGCAATTATAATTACGGATCCTTATATTTAAGAGTAAACATTACATTATAAATAGAGAGATCGCTTAATTGTGGAGAAAAAGATGGACTAATTTTAAACTTTTTAAATTGAATAAGCGTTTAATTATTAATTAGAAAATAATGAGAATGCTCTAATTGCTGGTTAACGCCCAAAAATCATCGTAACTCCGGGCCTAGGCCCACCTAACCCCACCCCAACGGTTCCGCGACATTCCCTAAATCCTAAATTCAAAACAAAACAAATTTGCCGACACCGTGTTTTCAAACTTTACTTTTTAAACCGTTCTTGTTCCACGCAACAGCTGTTCAAAGAACAGACATAAAAGGGGGCTGTGTAAGTACCCTCCGTTCTACACTACAGAGCACGTGTCCACAAAGCAGGACGTCTCACTCCAGCTCGTCCCACAACATCAGATCGTACCAACGATCCAATCCTGGAGCTCAGTCAACGCAACAATCAAGGAGACATTTACTTTGTAACATCATAGTCGTAGTCCCAAAATAAGCAACATCTACAGTCATTAGCATATATCGTACCACTCTCTTCATTGATTGCTCCCCGACCGATATTCGTGCTCGACTAGTTAGGGAGTCCAGAATGACAACCCTCCTCTATTCAGGTGCAAAGACGTATGAACACTGAATGTTCATAGTCCACTATGTCTCAAACGACATATAATTTAGGGTCTTTTAACTAAATGACCGTTGAGCTATGAACAATGAGTGTTCATAGTCTATACTATACGTACTATGAACAATGATTGTTCATAGTCCATAATGTACCTACTAGAGTATGAACAAAGCGTGTTCATCCCTATTGGAGCTATGAACAATGGATGTTCATATCTCATGACTACGAACAATCATTGTTCATAGTCCAATTGTGCTATGAACATAGAATATTCATAGTTCATGACTATGAACATTGATTGTTCATAGTACAGTATGGACTATGAACAATCACTGTTCATAGTCCAATTGTGATATGAACAAAGAATGTTCATAGCTGATGACTATGAACAATCATTGTTCAGAGTCCAATTGTTTAAATTTTGGAACAACGTGATTTCAATTTTCCAAAATTTAAATCCGATTTAAACGACATAAATTTGGGTTGAAATGTTGGTTGAAAAGATGACTTCAATTTTCATTTGGAAAAGCAACTGTTTTCCACATTCGACAAAGATGAAACCAAACATTTCAAAAAGTTTCCATTTGGTTTTCTCCTTGATATGAATTCAGTTGATTTGGAAGGCGGTGAGAAAACTCATTTGGTTACCCACCTAAATTTGATTGTTGAGGTTTTGGAAAAGAATATTTTGGCAATGACTTTCAACATTGGAAACCGATATTTTTCTTGTGGAGTGAGTGAGTCGCCAAGATTCTCAGATATATATCGGTTGTTATGAAAGACAAATAAAAAATCCGTATATTTGTATATCAGTTGTCATGAAAGTGTACTATCTATAATACAAAACAGCTCAGTTTTTAAGCAAAATTATAAGGCTTAAGTGGTGGTTCTGATTTCCTCGAGATCCGTGCTAATGTTTGAAGAGTCCTATTTACCTAATACTAAAGAGTCTGCTTAAAGGCTTAAGTGATGGTCCTCATTTTCTCGGGATCCGTACTAATGTTTGAAGAGTCCTATTTATCTAATACTCTAAAATAGACAAAAACCTCCAAAATCTATTTACCTAATACTAAAGTGTCTACTTGAAGAGTCATATTTACCTAATACTCTAAAATAGACAAAACCCTCCAAAACATACTGAACCTCTAAAATCCCGACTAAAAACCTCCAAAACCTTTTCTTCATGCAAATTCCCATTTTCTTCACGCAAACAGGTGTAGTTATTTCACATATTAAATTATATAATTGTTTCATTATTTAAATACCCATATAGCTTCTCCTACCGTTTGAAAAACGTGTATAAATTGAGTTATAAGGGCTTAAGTAGTGGTCCTGATTTCCTCGGGATCTGTGCTAATGCTTGAAGAGTCCTATTTACCTAATACTAAAGAGTATGCTTAAAGAGTCCTATTTACCTAATACTCTAAAATAGACAAAAACCTCCAAAATCTATTTACCTAATACTAAAGTGTTTGCTTGAAGAGTTCTATTTACCTAATACTCTAAAATAGACAAAAACCTCCAAAACTTACTAAACCTCCAAAACCCCGACTAAAAACCTCCAAAACCCCTTTTCTTCACGTAAACAGGTGTAGTTATTTCACATATTAAATTATATAATTATTTCATTGTTTAAATACCCCTATAGCTTCTCCTACCGTTTGAGAAACATGTATAAATTGAATATGGATTACACAATGAATAAACAGTTAAAGTTGTCTCACATTACTCCAAACGGATGAACAAATTGTTCTCAATACATATACTCGGCTAAGATGATTTTCTAAGGCATATTCAATTAAGGGTATCACAATGACACTAACAAGTTCAATTTAAATGTCAAAGAAAAAAAAATGGTAATTCTACTATTAAAGTTAAATTTACGTGTATTCATTTAATTATGACTCGAGTGGCGTAGCCACGGGTTAAATTCTAGTTATTGATGTTTATCATCTGTTCTCACTCATGTCTTACAAGTGTGAACACTGAAATTAAGTTCATACTCTTGTTGGACTATGAACATTCAGTGTTCATATAATGGAACTACTAACACTGAATGTTCATACTCCTGTTGGACTATGAATATTCAGTGTTCATACAATGGATCTACGAACACTGAATGTTCATACTCTTGTTGAATTACTACATTGCGGGTAGTACTGTCCTTCTTAGGAACTTTTGTCGAACCTAAATTATTGTGTGTTAACTATGGTGATAAGTTTTTGTAAGTTTTTCTCGTTAGAAATAAGTTGTTGAAGTAGGTAATAAGCATTACCACTGACACAGAAACCAGCATAAACCTACAAAGAATAAATTCCGAAGGTAACATGAACATCAACGCTTGCATAAACTAGAAAGATTGATGTCACCCTAAATATATGTAGTACATTACAAGATATTACTTAATTTTAAATAAAAATATAAGCTCTGATAAATATAACATGAATGGTGGCATCAACTATGGGTTAAACGGAGTTGCAGTGAAGTCTGACATGAATGGGAGAATGGAGTGATTGCCGAAGGTTGGGATTTTTTTGACAAATACCAACTTCTCTAGACTGAAATCGTACCAAAGGATCCTGCCATTACATTAAAAAACTGCAATATTTTCTGTGAGTAGGTCGATGAAATACGGGTGACGGCAATGTAGTGAATACAATTTCTCCAACGAATACGTCCTCGGTTCACTCCACAACCTGTTGTGGTAATCATGTAAAACCCTAAGTTCTAATTTCTCAGTAGCATTGTTCTCCTCACCCCAGAACCTGAACATAATAGCAATAGTACCACTAAACTGAAACAGTTTATACGACTTTGGTGGGGATTTAGTCTGCGGTAGCCCAATCCTCGTCCAAGAATGAAGGGCAATGTTAAATACCAATATACCTGCATAAAAAAGAGACCAGCCGTTCATATTCCTACACGTGCCACGCACGTACGAAACGTACTAACGTCCCCTCAGCTCTAAAATAGAGGACACTTCATACGTTCTAAAATAGAGGACCCTTCAGCTTATAGACGCTCACTCAGGCTTACATATTACTTAGCCTCACCCACTCTTATCAAGGGTCGCATACAAGGCCAGACAATTACAGCAAGATAAGGAATGTCATATTCAAAGCATCAGGAAACCAAGCAAAAAGAAGAAACATACATTTAGCAAAAACAAAGGAACGAACTGACGGCCAAGCTCAAGCCCCAGTTTGTCTATTAACCGAGATGCTAAGTCTACTCAGGAAATCCAAATCGAACAATTCAGCATACATGATGATTGATTGATTATAGGTTTTCATGGATTTTCATGGCTTAGGCTGTGCAGATGTCTCAATAGTAACAGAATTGAATTTCGATTGGGACATATAGTTGCCATGGAATCTATTTGATTATGCATTGATTAAACATCTTTCTTTAGTTTCCAAGTCTTGAAGAAGCTTACAATCTTCTGGATTTCCATTGGCTACTTCAAACTCAGATTGTAACTTTGTCACCTGATTATTTACATTGCCAAAATACTTGATGAAGAGAAACACTCGTCTGTTTATGAAGAGAAACACTACGCCAATGTAACATTGCTCTGGCGTAAAACTCCACAAATGTCAGCCTTCCAGACGCTTCATCGATCTTGTAATCCTGGCAACTTTAGGAGTGGAATTTGACTCTTCAACACCAAGCTTCCGCTTATTCTCCTTCTTTTGTTTGTCAACGTCAAATACATCTCTTTGTAGTTGCTGCATCGAGGGTCCTTCTTGCTGAAAATTTGATGCCCCTTGCACTGTCGTTGCACCTGCTTGTGTTTCCTTGACAATTGTGGAATTAGGCAATGGAGCTGGATGCCTCAGAACATCAGTATATGTGAAAAACAATAAAATACAATTAAGAACACTATATTGTCTTTAGCTATATTGTCAAATATATCAGATGTTCTCTAATATACCGAAATAACAAATTTAACTATTTAAGTAAAGAACAAATTCACAGTCAACTGACTCTCAAACGGCCGAAGAAATATAAATATAGGGAAGGGATCGGTTTACTCACTTTCGTACTCTAAATAGCGTGTCGGATCAACTAATCTAATGGCCAGTTTTTTGCTTAGGTGGACAGCCATGTACTTTGTTCAGAGGAATATAGCTTTGAGCTTGAGTCGAGAACTCAAGAGCCGAAACTAGTAATGAGTTAAGGACAATCATGGGTCCCATTTCTTCTCTCTCCTTCATTTCCTTTGTTGTTCATACTCAGTGTTCATAGTCCACTAGGAGTTTGAACACTGAATGTTCATACTATTGTTGGACTATGAACATTCAGTGTTCATACTCTTAGCGGACTATGAACATTGAATGTTCATACTCTTGTTGGACTATGAACAATCAGTGTTCATACTCCTAGTCGACTAAGAACATAGAATGTTCATACTCTTGTTGGACTATGAACAATCAGTGTTCATACTCCTAGTGGACTATGAACACTGAATGTTCATACTCTTAGTCTTTCAGTCCTTCTTCTCGGTTTCCCAACTGAACTTAGGAAAAATCATGTGACAATGACAAGTGAAGATGGAAAAGGAATACTCACCATCTTGGCTGGTTGGTTGAATTCTTGGTAGCACCGTCTCGTCCGATCTTGCACAAAGTCCACATAAATATGAACGAGCCCGCCTTTCGTGAGGAGCCGAATTGGCAAAGAAAGAACTCTATCACCGCCGTTGGGTCTCTCTACTGTAATTTTCATGCCCCTAACCAGCCAACAAACAATAACATTTTCATCAGAGGGACATTCAATAACTTCTCGTATCCAATTAAACAACTTCGCTCTTGTCATTTCATTAAGCTGCATCTCTGGAGAATCAACAACTTGACCACCATTGTACACCCACACTTTCATCCCTCTCATCTTTTTACCAGCCCAAATCCCTCCATAATGGGCCCTAATGGATTTGTTATAAAGATGAGTGGCTAAAGTGCCACCGGTTGGAGCATCATCATCATCGCTATCATCATCTTCAGACCTCCGTCCGTGTATCCTTTGCCACTATCTGAGCTTGTATAAGTTGATACCAATCGGGATCGATTGCAGTCAGTCACATTGCTCGCTACTCGTACGTGGGTTTTGCTGTATTGAGGAATCTTTTAATATCTCCGCAAGCATCGAACGCAACTGTGGAGGGATTTCTTGATCACGAGTATTTAGCAGATTGGTTCAACCAACTTTGCAAACTGAACAGAGCTCTCCCTCTGCAAGAAAGACGAAACTTACAATAACCTGTTATAGAGGTTACATCAATTATAGAACTAACCATAAGTAAACAAAAATAACGAGACTATTGTAATGACAAGTCCATCATAGATTGACAACAATAGGGCATGGGTAGGTCACCATCGGACTATTTATTTGAACACCAATTTTAATTTTTTTTTCAAGTGATTCGTCACATCATAGTAGAAGTTGGGGTATAGAGCAAACTAATAGATTCACAAAAAATCACCTCTCGATGCCATCTATCCATGAACAACAACTCGCCAGAAGCCAGTGGTGTAACTCGAAGTCAAACAGGTGATCCGGTACCAATCCAGATACACTTCACTGTGATTATCCTGAGGGTAGTCTACTACGTGTTCACAAAGACCCATCCACCAATCATTCCACTCCCTAACACATCTTTCCATGAATTCCGATTTCGCTTCACGGTCCCATCTATCTGGCGAGGCTGGTATATGTTGTTGAAACCCAAATTGCCTCATACAACGATCAGGCATATACTTCACTACATAATCGAAGTGGATCAGCCAGGTAGGTGTCGGGACCAAGAGTGAAGACAAAAAGGCAAAATCGGGGAGTATTCAACCACTTATCCCATGGGCTGCGGACAACCTAAGAAACAAATTAATATTAGTAAAAATTATGCCGGACATAATGTGTTTTATAAATTGTTGGTACCGATAAGACGCTAACCCGATCCTCGCGAGTGTGTTCAACTCATCTCTCGATAACTTGATAACGATTGCTTTTCGTGAGGTCGATCCTTGATATATTTCCATCTGCAAGCCGCAGGGAATACAACTTTTGGTTCACGAGTCAATGGATACAAGCGGAACCTCTCATAAAACCAAGTTTACAGTCAAAATTTTAAAAGTTACATCAATTCCACAATATACAATTAAGGCTAAATCTAAAGGCCTATACATCTTGCGCACCATACACGACATGACTTGAAGACATGCTCTACAATTAATCCAAAAAAGTTCAACTATACCCAACAATACGTACCAACAACAATGTAGAAAAACCATACAAGTTGAGTCGAAAATTTGATTTTGTTCCTCTCTTGCACTCATTTGGTGTACGGCGGATTGATGCTCCCTTTAGGGCCTTAAATAAATACGCAAGAGCAGCACTAGCCCAAGCATACATGGCACAAGACTCAATATTGTTAAGAAATTGTAGGTACTTGGTATGGACACGGTTGCCCCCTCCTTCAGAAAATATGGTGCTTCCAATGAGGTATAGGACATATGCAATTGTGGCCCTTGTCTGATGTTCAGATCCAAGATTGGAAAAGGTATCTGTCAACCATCGGATATCAACGCTTTTCCCTCTTACTTTGTCTTTAGGGGGTGAAACGCCCAAAATTTTTGAGCAAGCCTTTTTCGCACTCCGGTCAAGTTGTCAACAAGGGCATTCCCGAAGATGTTCAAGCCTAATATATGACCTACATCCTGAAGAGTAATTGTAAGTTCAAACGACGGGAAGTGGAAAGAATTGGTTTCAGGTCTCCATCGGTCAATCAGAGCAGATATCAACTCTCTGTCCCCTTGGAAATGTTGAATTTTTCTAAGGTATTGAAACCCCATTTTTGAAACCATCTTCTTTTGGTTTCCAGATAACTTCCACTGATGTAAATTTTTAGTGTGCTCATGGGTACGAACCACTGGACGATCATGTTTATCATTTACACGAGTTATTGGTTATGAATCGATATGTGCAATAAAATTAAAGCGAGTAGAAATCGAAATAAATTTACGACTCCTCCACAAGTAACGACGATATATGGTCATCTTGCATATACAAGTGATTTCTTTGGTCCGCCTCGGTATGACCGTTCCCATTTCGTCTGAGACTACTTTTTGGTTCTAGTAGAAGCGTTACAACGGAATCATTTAGATGTCAGCTGTAACCAAGTGAGGATCATCTCCCATCACTAGAACGTTTACAATAATTTTGTGATGCATAAATATTTGTAGGTGTTTCTTGTTTATATTAAAACATAGTTTAAACTGTGCAACCACCTCAAATAAATAATAATTACAAGATTGAGTATACTCCAATGAAACTATCTTAAAATGAACGATCAGTTTGGATGCTTATATGTAACAAAAAACACATTAACAGGGGCAAACAATAAGAGGAAAAATAATAAACCAAATAAGTTAATAAGTTAATGCCCTCGTATGTTAATAAAAACAATGCAACAAAAGAAAAAAATAAAATAAAAAAGGAGTTCGGAATGGTCGCAGGTGATATCTCCAAATCCCTAATTCCAAGTATATATGTTTAGAAACAAGAAGAGTGAAAAATAATTAAGAGACTAAACAGAATACTTGTTACCTTTTGAAAGCCGGTAGAGTTTGGAGAAGAGTTTCTGGCGCATAAATGAGAGACCGAGTGAAATAATCACTCCCAAACCCAAGCTTATTTCATAATCACTCTCAAGGACAGGGATGGGAAAAGTTCAAGTTTGCCCTTGAATACGTGTACACAATAAAAAACCCCCGCAAACCCCCGCAAAAAAAACGCTCCACAAACTCCCGCAAAAAACTCTCCACAAACCGAAAACCTAAGCAAAATCTCAAATTTCCATCAAAACAAAACAAAATGTCAAAATCACCGTTGCGGACTGAAGAGAACACATGCAACACTGAAAATTGCACAAATCTAAGTCTTCAAAATCAAATTTATTGTGAAGAACACCAAGATAAATTAGACCAGCAAATTGTGTTATTTTCATAACTTGAGAACGGGGAAGAAGGCGAACTACCATTACGGGTACATTTCAATGATGTTGAATTATATTTTTCATGTTATAATTATTGAAATTCGTGATTTTTTTGCTAGAAAAATATATGAACATTATTTGTTCATATCACTATTTGGATTTTCATGGTAACTTGCACAGTTTACATGTTAGGATATGGATGTTAGGAAATATATGTATGAACATTCATTGTTGATAAGAGCCCAAAACTGTAGTTTTAACCCCTTAATAATCATACTATTAGACCAATTATGTGAATAATAAGTAAGAGTTAATACTGATTACGTGTTTTTATGCATTTCAGGCTTCAAAGTCCATTATGTGCAGAAATGTGCCACTTTAGCGAGATAAAGGAGCAAAAGTCAGCAGAACTTCCGAATGCCATATCTTTGGACTCATACCTCGGATTGAGGCCTACCTTATGTCAAAACGACCGGCTCGGAAAGAGCTTCGCAATGGTCCAAGCCTTGACCCAATCAGAGGAGCAGAAGTGGACGAAAAGTCTGTGGAAACCAACTGCAGCTGAAGAGGCCTTCTTGGACTGAAAGAATTGGGTTTTGGGCCTGATTCTCTGGCCCAAAACATGGCTCCAAGCCCATGCACGATTTTTGGATCTGGATGTATAAAAACAAAAGCTTGACTCATTGTTAATGGCAGTTAGGTTAGGTAGATAGTTAGACCTAGATTAGTTAGCCTCCATTAATTAGTTTTAGAACTTAGTTTAATTAATTTCAATTCATTGTATTAGATTAAACCTTTGAATCTTGTTCTTCATTTGATTAGATCAGTAAAGTAGTATTCTTTATCAATTTCGATTTTGTCATTTCCAATTCTAGATCTAATTTCAATTCCTGTCCTTATTTCATTTTAGTCATTAAATTAGATTTCATTATTGTTTAATTAAGTAAATTTCGAATCTTGATAGTATGTTTAGTTATAATAATATGGGAAATGATGTTTTGATGACTCAAGGCTAAAACCTCCATTAGAGGGGTTGATGAAGCCTTGATGAAGACTTAGTTGTTTAGTATAGAATTGGTTGTAGAATCTATTCCACTCTAGAAGGTCGTGTTTAAGCCATGAGAATGGGTGGGCGACCTCACATGCTAGTTAGTATCCGGTAGGAATGCCATGAACACTAGGGATTAGAACTCGAAATTCTCGCCAGAAGAACATTGAGAATTGAGATACAACATTCTACGCTAGGTTGTTAAGTTGGAGTCGAGGTGGATTCAATTCCCCTCTAATCCTTATCTAGATTCAAACAATCGTATTTCCGTAGCTTCGTAGATTAACTTTAGTTTATATTTTATCTTGTTATTTATTATATCGAGTAATTTAAAATAACGCGTCTTGTTAGCATAACATTTCGTAAAGCTCTCATTGACTTAAGACCGATTTCTTAGACTTAGAAAACAATCCATGCTAGGGAACTAGGAGTGGAACGAACTTCTTACTCCACTTAGTGCAATTCGCATTGAGAGTAGAAGCTTTGATAAGTGAGACTCGTAAAAGTCCAGTTTTAGTTTACTTACGGATTGAATTCATCGTTCATTTCGTAGGTAGACTAAACATTTAGCAGTTATCAAATGGCGCCGCTGCCAGGGATCTCGATTCCCCTCCTTCCACCCTTTCAAAGGAATCTCGAGTTTGCACTCGATCCTTTTGTTTCTCCTGTGCTTCATAATTTTTTAAATCCTCCTAGCAAACAGATACTTCAGAAGGACAAACTATTTGACACCTTCATTTTCAGAATTGAGACAGCCCCTACACACACAATGAATGAGTTCGGTGCTAAAACCACATCCTCATTGTGTACAGGATGTCTTTCTACAACTTATCCATATCCACCATATTCTCCACAACCATTCACTTTTCCACACTTATTTACTAAAACACCCACTCATTCAAAAATTAAAAAGAAGGTGCATGATAGGTTACACAATAGCGTAATCCGACTTCGTTTTCATTCCACTAGGCTGCGTCGTAGAAAATCTTGGTGCTTGATTGTGTTTGGATATGTTTTTTGTGATATTTATTTATGGAATGATCCACAACTATTTCGGTTGTTGATATATGATCAACTGCATGTTCATACATATATTTTAGATAAAGTCTCGAGTATCTGACTATAAACGACTCAATTTCTGTGTTTGGTGCACTTCCTTTCACTTTAATATATTGGTGAGTGCACCATTAAGGTAACCGGGCCCTCCCTATAGAGTGTGTGGCTGTAAGTACCGGATCCTAAGTCCACGGTTCACATAGTTCATGTTTTCCACTCTTGCATGTTTTTCTCGGAATTTTGAGTCATGTTTCTCTATGGTGTGAATTATGTCTTTATTGCTTATTGTTTTTCCTTCTAAAAAATAAAAAAATAAAAAAATAAATAAATAAATAAATAAATAAAAAAATAAAAAATAAAAATAAACATAGTAATCTAGAAAGTCTCGGGAATCTGACTGTAAAAGACCCACTGCTAAAAACAAATTTTCTAAGCTTCGTTGTAAAAATTTGTTTGGGGGTGGGGTGTTCGTGTTTCTGTACTAAAATGTTTTATGTCCCATTAGAGTTGCTTAGGCCGTTTAATTGTATTACGATTCGGATTGACATAATCTATTAATTTAGAGTTCATTCATTCGCATAACTTACGTCATGCACGCACTTCGAGGCGTTTTCCACTATCTTGTATGTCACCTGAAGTCGGAATAGAGTGTTTTATGGATCATTGGATAGGAAATTCTCTCCTGATCATTTCCATATCTCATTCGCAAAAATCGGACCGGTAACGAAGCGGGAATTTTGAATTGAAGTTCGCAAAAAAATCGAAAAAAATCAAAAATTTCGATTTTGGGCTTGGCCCAACCAACATCACGACCACGAGCGCAAGGCGCTTTACCTTTAGCAACAGTTCATCGTTTTTTTTCTTCCATTCCGCCATTAACAAAGCTCCAAACCTAAACAAAATAAAAATTAAAAAGAAAATACAATAAACCCACGCCCAAAATCAAATCCTAACCCCAAATCTTCTCTAAAACCAAACCACCACAACCCCCACCGATTTAAATCACTAAAACCACGAAATTTACAAATTTTGGTGCTGCGCCGCCACCACTCCACCACCACCACTGCTCTTTCTGTCGGTCAATTTAAACCACCACCACCACATCATATTTAAACCCTCACTCCATTCCAAACACTAGATGGCTCAACAACGCCGAATTATACCGGAGCAAGTTTTCACTGCCGACCACTTCGCGCCGTTTTACGGTGACGAAATGGCTAGTAGAGACTGGGGTAGTTTGTGGTACTCGACCGAAGCCTTCTACCATGAAGACTTGGTCCGACGGTTCTACAACACCAGGGAGTTGGAGGGGAGTAGGATTTTTGTGATGGTAAGGAAGAAGAGGAAGGAGTGGACTACGGGACTGTTGGCTGAGATTCTAGGCATTCCTAGAATCCAAATTGATGCCACTTTACAGGAGCCCCAGTTTGACGGGGTAGAGCCTTTGATGGGCGTGACTGTCATCAATGGGAGCTACAATACAAACTCCCATTGTGTTCGCCAAGCATCCCTCAGGACCAACCAGCTGGCTACAGCCCAGTGGATTGGTCGGAATGTCCTAGGGAAGGACAAGGTCAGTGACATCGGTCTGACCTGCCTCCATGTCTTATGGGTACTCCAGGAGCAGAAGTACGATTTCTGTATCTTGGAGTTTTTGCTGAGCATGATTAGGGGGGTCGAAAAGTCTTTGGCACCTCTTCCGGTGTTAATCACCAAGATCATGCTGAAGATGAAAGCAGCTCCGGCGTCTGATAGGATTTACATTACCCTGCACCGTAACACGCGTATCTATAGGGAGTGTGTCCAACAAGTTTGGAGGTGTGCTGAGGATAGAGAAGAAGAAGAAGAGGATGGTGGAGCTGAGAATGAAGAGGAGGCTGGGGGACATCAGGATGCCTCCGAGGATGAGGAAGACTTGACCTGCTTTGATGCAGATGCCTTCCAGAGGTGTTGGTCTGATGCGGAACGCATGGCTGTGCTTCATAGGGGCATGCGTTCACTAAACACTATCTGTACAGACCTCCGGACTCGACAGGCGACTATTCATCACAACTTCGAGATCCGCACCCGTGAGAGAGGATGAGAGATGGGGGAAGCGAGGGTCTGAGATGGAAGCCCAGCCGGTTTAGAGTGGATATGCTTGCACGCTTCCCACCTCATACGACTCGCTTCGAGGACACAGCCTACGAGGCATGAGTGTCGCCGACGAAGGGCGACTGCTCTTTGGACCTTCGAGCCCGGGGAGCCACCACTAGAGAGTGTGCCCTCGCCGCGATGGCGAGGGTATTTAGAGAGTGTGAGGATTGATAGTGGTTGTTGTTTTATTTATTTTTGTTGTTTTTATTGTAATGTAACTTTTATTTTCGTATTTTGAATTTTGTAGGAAAGGTACTCCGAATGAAAATTTTAATATAAGGGGTTATTTTCAGTATGTGTGGTTGTTTCATATTGATCCCACCTTCCCAACTTGTTTGGGGGTGGTTTTATAAATTCGAGCTTTATTTTTATATAACCATAGTGTTAGAATTCATTGCGGAGTAAGGTGAAAATATGGCCGTTTAGGCATATCTATGAGTGAGAATCATTGTAGGATGAAATCTAGATTAAATAGGTACATTCAATCATAAAATCAACCTAAAAGATACTGAGTTTGAATTAGAATCAAGAAAATGAGTTGTTTCCGTTTTCGGGTTTGGAAATTTTAGGATCTCCGGAAACTGTTGTAATTAGTTTTGGCAACTTTCCGACCCATTTTAGCAACTTAAAACCTATATAAACTTGATACAATCTATCCTCACAACTCACACTACACCTAAACTCCATCACGCACCTTTCACACCCGCGATTCCCACGTTTCGTCTCCATTTTTGCAAATCACCTTTCGAGAGCGCCAGCGCCCCAGAGGGAAGGGCTCTACACTTCGACGACGAAAATTTTACTCAGAGGCCAGCTGCAAAGCAAAAGCGACTTCGGCTTAAAACACTGGAATTCCAAAATACAAAATGACTTCGCGCTCTAGTTTGGCCTTTCAGCATACCACTGACTTCGTGGACCAGAAATTTTCCAGTTTTTAGCAGAGTAGTACCGGTTGTTTTGCAGCTGTTCCAGAGCATAGTTTTGAGATGACATCTCCTATAATAATACCGAACAGTCTTTTGAAGATTTGTTCCAAAGCACTACTTACGGTGCTTGGTTTTGAGGTGATCACATCGTTGGGGAACCTCTTATGGTAAGACCGGCTGAACTTTATTCTCCAAAGACTTGCATCTTATTTTTATAATAACTGCATTTTCTTTGAGAGACCGGACGGAGAACAAGTGTTCTCCATCAACATTGACGATGAACCAATGGAAATTACCGTGTTCTTGCTAGCATTTGTTCTTGGACTTGCTATGCCATTTGAGATACAAGACCCATGGTGCTATTAGGGTCGATAATATGCATGTCTACACTTATGAGTCTTTGCACGAGGCTTATGGGGCGGGCATTTTTCCAGATTGAGGACCAAGGGGACTATAACGTTGCCCTTGGTAGCCCGGGTCCATGAACATAGGAACTGTTATGTTTTGGATTATGCTAAACATTTTAGGGGAATGGCGCTTTTTTCTTCTATGAATGGCGCCACTTGCGGCGTTTTCTGGCTTTAGCCATGCGGGGGGGCCGGTTTCTGACCTTCCCAGAACTTTGATGTCTAGTTTAGCCCGCGCCCATACCAAGCGCGACCCGTGCTCAAACACTGGAACTCGACTTCACACTGAGCGCGACCCGCCCCATTTGGAGCGCGACCCGCCCTAAAAACACTGTAATTTGACAATTACTCGGAGCGCGACCGCGCCCTGTGTTAAATTTTTCGGATTTCAACAGTTTTGATTCGAACTTTGATCTTTCATATTTTTCAGTGTTCTAACCTGCTCTATACACTGAACAACCGTAAACAAGACGCTATTCATAAGCGAGCAAGGGCCTTAATCGTATTCCTTTCTTCCACACCTCGCGATCTCCGCCTAGAGGTTTCTACTAGTATATCGTAATTGTTTGGAATGTTGCATGTTTAGTTAAGTTCGACTTAGTCTTGCATGAGATTAAGGTCCGGCGAACAAAACACCGAACGTAAATACACAACAACATCAACAATCAAATCTATCTAGTATACCACCCACTACACCTCTAACTACTATTTCACACACACCACCGATATAATGGGGAAGAAAGAGAGACTCCTCTCGGACTTCTACAAAGCCCTGAGCGATAGCCCCAAATCTTGCATCGTTCTAGCAGAGACCAATGGGGATTTCAGAATCCCTCCAAATATTTTTAATTTATTACCCGTTTTTCATGGTTTAGACCATGAAAAACCTTATCAGCACATGCGTACGATTGAACAAGTCTTAACAACATTCCACCATCCTACGGTTGGTACGGAACAAATTAAATTAAGGCCCTTTCACCTTAGCCCGATAAGGCGTCTTGGTTAACGCTTGGCGCCTAATTTCGTGGACTCGTGGGCTAAACTTGTTCAAATTTTGTTTATGGAACATTTTTACCCACCCCTAAAGATGGATGAGATGCTTTCCAAGATTCATTTCTTTCGACAAAATCCTCATGAATCATTTTCAGAGGCTTGGAATCGTTTCACCGATCTGCTTATAGAGTGTCCACACCATAACTTAGCGAAAGACACGTTAGTTCGTGCCTTTTTCAAAGGACTTCTACACCACCATAAAGAAGTCCTTGACATAATGAATGGGGGTAGTTTCTTAAGCAAAGGAGCCTCGGAGGCTTATAAATTTTAGATGACCAAACTAAGCTTAAATAATAATTGGGGGTAGTGACGATTACTCCCGCTCCGCTAGTTCTTCTTCAACAGTTAAGGCCGCCGGTATGTTTGAAATTAAACACGATTCCGAGCTTAAAACTCTAATCGAATCACTCACTAAAAAGGTAGAGGCCATTTCTGTACAACAAAAGCCTATCCCCGTCATGAATGTAAATTCAAACCCATGTAGTTTCGTTGGAGTCCCGAGCATCCCGACTCCATCGTCTCTATAGCCTATGAACAGGCTTGTTCCATTAATAGTGAACCTAAGCCCTTTGAGACAAAATCCCAACTCCGGTTGGAGAAATAACCAACAAGTCACACCTCAAGGGTACAATAATCAATATGTTAGGCCAACGAGCGGCTTTAACCAAGCTCCACTACGACAAGGGCGAGGTGGTCGGGTAATTTTAATAATTATAACAACCAAGTGCAACCTCGACAAGGTCAAGCACAAGGTCAAGGTAATTATAATAATTATAATGCTAATAGGGTATCGTTCGGTCATTAATAATTATCAAAATCCACCCATAAATAATTCGTAAAATAGTTCGGTCACACCACGTGACTACTACACCCACACAACCGGATCGCCTTTGACACCTTCATACAAGTGAGCCAAAACTTTTCCAAACCATGGCTCAATCTAACCAGCGGCTTCTACAATCCGTTAATAATTTAACCCAACAGTTGGCTCAAGATAAAGCCCAAACCAAAGGTGTGTTGCCATGTCACGCAATACCTAATCCTAAAACAACAAACACAGCCTTTGAGGTAACCGATAATACTAGTAATGAATATGAAAATGTAGGTGAGATAAATGCCATCACCACTCTCCGTTCTGGCAGAGTGGTTGATAACAAGGTAACTATGCCTATAGTTACCCCACCAAGAGTAACCCTACACCTACTATTTTACTAGATACCCGAAATAGAAACTGAAGAGCCTACCATCGTAGAGGTACGGTTACAACACAACCTAAGAAACAAAAGCCACGGTTAAACATCCGGGTGATACCATTGCTAAATATAGACGTAAACCACCGTTTCCACAAAAATTAGCCATGTTAACTAGGGATACAAATTACGAGGAGATTAGGGACGTTTTTAAAAATCTAACTATAAACCTTCCCTTCCTCGAAGCTATTAAAAGCTACCACATCATGCTAAGTTTCTTAAGGAATTGTGTACTACTAGGCGAAGACAAATATACCAAAAGGCGCTTTTAATGTAACAATTCCCAACCTTATCTGAAAATAATGGAATTGTTAAGTACAAGGACCCTGGTCGTCCTACTGTACAATGCACCTTAGGAGATTCCTATACGACGACCGCGTTATTAGACCTGGGGGCTAGTGTTAACTTACTCCCATTTTATTTTTATAGACAAATAGGTCTAGACAAGATGCAACCCACTAAAATGACGTTGCAATTAGCTGATCGGTCTATTAAGTATCCTAAGGGTGTAGTCGAAAATGTGCTGGTAAAAGTTCAGGATTTCTACTATCCGGCTGATTTTGTAGTCCTCGATACGTAAGTCGCTAACGACTGGGTCCGATCATTTTAGGGCCCTCCTTTCCGGCAACCGCCAATGCGCTCATTAATTGCCGTGATGGTTCAATGTCCATGTCTTTTGGCCATCTTGCTGTTGAAGTCAATGTTTTTAAAACAAGGAGACAATTACCCGATTCGTCTATGGATGGAGAGGTTAGCATGATCGAAAGCGTTGTTCGAGATTATTTCAACAACACGTTCCCTGATAGTCATATGCCCAAAATTCTTTCCTTATGAAAGTCAGACTCCAACATTTTCATCCCTACACTAGTCGATACACATATTATTGATGAGGAAGGGATAGATGATTTTCTCAAAGATGTAGAGGACTACCATAGTAATGTGGATATGACCAATCTAGATGAGGAATTCGATGAGTTTTTTCGAGTAGGTGACAATTCACCCTATCAAGAACTAACTTGCATAACATCCACCTCGATTCCCCTCCTTCCTACCCTCTTTATTTAAATGCTTTGAGGACAAAACATGCTCCTTGTTTGGGGGGGGGGGCATAGAAACACGTGTAATTAAGACATCTGCTAGGATATAAATATGTATAATATGCATTAGAGGAAAAGAAAAATAGAAATAAAATAAAAACTCCAAAAAATAGAATAAAAGGGAGTCAAAAGCCAAAGAAAAGAAAAAGAAAAATATGGCTAAGGATGGAAACAAAGTATAGAAGCAAAAGAAAATAACAAGGTTTTTCTAAGTTACATAATCTGAAGACTCTATTATCTCGACTTGTCCTTTTGAATATCCATTTCCTTCCTTCTTAAACCATCTCCTAATCTCCGTAACATAACACCTAATAAAGACCTCTAGCTCAATTAGGAATAGGTTAGTGTGATAGTAAGTGGCGATGTGTTTGATCGACCCCGGCTTCCTTGTTGTCATTGAGATTGTAAGGTAAAAGTGTGCCCCATCGCATTAATCGAGTAGCTTAAACTTGAGTGGAAAAATCAGAGTGTTGTTTCTTGACTATTATTGTGAGAACCTACTTTAAGGACGCTTATTCCGAAGTTCTCGAAACAAACCCGCTAAACATTTTATAGTACTACTCATTGTGTATATGTTTATTGTAGATGATAGATTATTATGCATATATTAACTTAGGTTTCTGACTTGGTTATTCTTATGTAATTGCTAGAGAGATGTATAGATAGTTGAGCATGAATAAGGAAACAATAGTTTTATTTTCTTAGTCGTTGTAGTATAGATGAAGTTTGTGAGTACCTTCACTGGAAAACTCTCACGAGGCTATAACTCGTCCACTAGGGAATTCCTAGTGGTTTAAGGCCTTGTTGCATATGGTCAATGCAATCGCACTCAGTGAAACGAGAGTAGTTAGAACTCCATTTTTGGTCACTTATTCTAATTTCTCATCTTTGCTTGAGGACAAGCAAAATGCTGTTTGGGGGTGGTTTGATAAGAGCCCAAAACTGTAGTTTTAACCCCTTAATAATCATACTGTTAGACCAATTATGTGAATAATAACTAAGAGTTAATACTGATTACGTGTTTTTATGCATTTCAGGCTTCAAAGTCCATTATGTGCAGAAATGTGCCACTTTAGCGAGATAAAGGAGCAAAAGTCAGCAAAACTTCCGAATGTCATATCTTTGGACTCATACCTCGGATTGAGGCCTACCTTATGTCAAAACGACCGGCTCGGAAAGAGCTTCGCAATGGTCCAAGCCTTGACCCAATCAGAGGAGCAGAAGTGGACGAAAAGTCTGTGGAAGATAACTGCAGCTGAAGAGGCCTTCTTGGACTGAAAGAATTGGGTTTTGGGCCTGATTCTCTGGCCCAAAACATGGCTCCAAGCCCATGCACGATTTTTGGATCTGGATGTATAAAAACAAAAGCTTGACTCATTGTTAATGCCAGTTAGGTTAGGTAGATAGTTAGACCTAGATTAGTTAGCCTCCATTAATTAGTTTTAGAACTTAGTTTAATTAGTTTCAATTCATTGTATTAGATTAAACCTTTGAATCTTGTTCTTCATTTGATTAGATCAATAAAGTAGTATTCTTTATCAATTTTGATTTTGTCATTTCCAATTCTAGATCTAATTTCAATTCCTGTCCTTATTTCATTTTAGTCATTAAATTAGATTTTATTATTGTTTAATTAAGTAAATTTCGAATCTTGATAGTATGTTTAGTTATAATAATATGGGAAATGATGTTTTGATGACTCAAGGCTAAAACCTCCATTAGAGGGGTTGATGAAGCCTTGATGAAGACTTAGTTGTTTAGTATAGAATTGGTTGTAGAATCTATTCCACTCTAGAAGGTCGTGTTTCGCCATGAGAATGGGTGGACGGCCTCACATGCTAGTTAGTATCCGGTAGGAATGCCATGAACACTAGGGATTAAAACTCGAAATTCTCGCCGTAAGAACGTGAGAATTGAGATACAACATTCTACGCTAGGTTGTTAAGTTGGAGTCGAGGTGGATTCAATTCCCCTCTAATCCTTATCTAGATTCAAACAATCGTATTTCCGTAGCTTCGTAGATTAACTTTAGTTTATATTTTATCTTGTTATTTATTATATCGAGTAATTTAAAATAACGCGTCTTGTTAGCATAACATTTCGTAAAGCTCTCATTGACTTAAGACCGATTTCTTAGACTTAGAAAACAATCCATGCTAGGGAACTAGGAGTGGAACGAACTTCTTACTCCACTTAGTGCAATTCGCATCGAGAGTAGAAGATTTGATAATTGAGATAGTAAAAGATAGTTTTAGTTTACTTACGTTTTGAATTCATCGTTCATTTCGTAGGTAGACTAAACATTTAGCAGTTATCAATTGTTCATACTCTTGTTGGACTATGAGCATTCAGTGTTCATATAATGGAGTGGACTATGAACATTGAATGATCATACTCTTGTTGGACTATGAACATTTAGTGTTCATACCATTGAACTATAAACAGTGAATGTTCATACCTGACCATACATCAATAGACTAATGTTTGTAGGGTACTTTGCTATTTTTTAATGTCGATATCTGACGTTCATTTATTTGTTCATTTATTTGTAGGAATTACTCCAAGGGATGAAAAGCAAATCAAAGAGGAAGAACAAATCAAAGAAAAATAAGTCCCCAGGGAAAAGAGCATGTTCGAAATCTGCAACTAAGCAACAGAAGCCAGAATCGAGTAGCACTCCTACCAAGAAAAGGAAGAAAGAGTCAAGCAGCAAAGTAGTTCCTAAAAAGAAGAGTAGGAAAGCAGTTTCTAAAAAGAAGGTAGAAGAGGAGAGTGAAAAGGAGAATGAAGAGGAGGAGAAGGAAGATCATGGAAAGGAACTAGTATCGACCAAGGCACAGGCACCTCAGTTGTGAAGCAGCCTCTCCTGTATGATAAAACTAGTAAAACTTCTAAAGGAAAAGAAAATTCCAGAAAATTATGTTGAGGCAATGAAAAAGACACCATTCTGGTTGTTGTTTAAAGCATTGTTGGAAGGGGAGATTGTAGAAGGTAACGTAAACAAGCCCAACAAAGAAATATTTAATCTCTTGGACAAATATGATTTCAACTCTAATGAATTTCAGATGAATGGAAAAAGTTTAAAGCTGACTTATGAGGAGATAAGTCTAATGTTTGAAACGCTTGTAATGTAAATGTTTTTAATCCAACGGAGACTATTGGTTCTAAAGATAAACAAACAAGATTCATATCAAAGTACTTGGGTGGTGGGGAGAAATCAATAATCAACAAGGCTGATATAAGGGGTGCAATATTGCAGACCTTGAATGAGACAAATGATGAACATGCGGTGAAGATTTCTCGCCGATGTCGCTTTTACATGTTCACCACTTGCTTATTTTCTAATGCCAATTCAGAGTAACTTGGCCCTTAATCAAGGCTGTAGAAGACTTGGAATCATTGAGAAAGTTGTCTTGGCCCAATGCCATACACTAATTTAATTGATTGCTGCACCCAAAAACAAAAAGACGAAGATAAAGACGATCAGTGGATGCACAATAATCTTTATGGTATAGTATTTCAACCCGCATCTCCTTAATATATATGTTTGTATGTTTGTATAACAATTGGTGGAGTATGAACAATGATTGTTCATATATGAAATCTTTGTAAATGCCCTGTTTGTATAACATTTTTAGCACTAAATATGGGTTTCATCACACACATTGCAGTTTTGGATATGTGAGCACACCACACTCATTAAAAGGTGAAAAATCATGAAAGAAAATTCCCAAGGTGTGCGAGATGGAATCTGAAGAAATTGATTGGACAATTCGAAGCAACGGACTCAACATGTTAAAAGTCGATCGTAGATTTCAACCTATATGATGTGTATAAATACATACTATAGTATTAGTGTATAACTAGAATAACTGCATATGAGATGGTTGGGTGATTAGTAGCAAGGGAGGAGATAAGAGGAGGAAGATGAAGGAGGGAGATGAAGAGAAGATCAGCCAGATGAGAGGAGGAAGATGAAGGAGGGAGGAGATGAAGGAGGAGGGAGATGAATGAGGAGAAGAGAGAGAGACTATTAGAGAGGGGGTATGGTATGCATGACACCAACAAAGTGGATTTTAGGGGGCTTTTGAAAACGACCTCAAGAGTTCGCTACGCCTCCACGGATGAACACTGAATGTTAATAGTCCAATAAGAGTATGAACATTGATTGTTCATGGTCCAAATTTCAAACACTAATTGTTGATGCTGAACTTTATCAGGTAATTGTTGATGCCGAAGCTATAATAGATGAGGAAAGAACATTGCTGCAGAACATATCCAGTGACGTTGCACCCTCTGATCAGGTAGATTTCAACCTATATGAAGTGTATAAATACACACTATAGTATTCTTGTATAAATATACTATAGTATTAGTATTATTAATATCCAATAGCAGTTATGAACAAATATTGTTCATACCCCCAAATAGGCATGAACACCAATGTTCATAGTCGATAAGAGTATGAACATTGGTTGTTCATGGTGCAAATTCGAACACTAATTGTTGATCTTTGAACTTTATCGGGTAATTGTTGATGCCGGCTATAACAAATGAGAAAATAGCATTCTGCGCTAACATATCCATAGGATGGCGTTGTACCCTACTCCGGGTAGATTTCAACCTATATGAAGTGTATAAATACACACTATAGTATTAGTGTATAAATATACTATAGTATTAGTATTATTAATATCCAAAAACAGTTATGAACAAATATTGTTCATACCACTAACCGGTTATGAACAATCATTGTTCATACCCCCAAATAGGAATGAACACCTGAATGTTCATAGTCCAATAAGAGTATGAACATTGATTGTTCATGGTCCAAATTTCAAACACTAATTGTTGATCTTTGAACTTTATCAGGTAATTGTTGATGTCCAAGGTATAACAGATGATGAAATAGCATTGCCGCAGAACATATCCAGTGGCGTTGTACCTTCTGATCAAGAAATGATTGTCTAGCCTATGTGAAAGAAGATGATGAGGCCATGTTAATAAAGATCTGGAGAACCAAATTTTGAGGGGAGAAGGTCAACGACTTTCGAACAAGACCTTCATTTGTGCAAAGAAGAAAATGAACAATTGAAGAAAGAGTTGAGGGAGAAGGTCAACACACTTGAACAAGAACTTCTTTTGTGCAAAGAAGAAAATGAAAAGTTGAAGGAAGAGTTGGAAAAGAAGGTCAACACACTCGAACAAGACCTTCATTTGTTGCAAAAGAAGAAAATGAAAAGTTGAAGGAAGAGTTGAGGGAGAAGGTCAACACACTCGAACAAGACCTTCTGTTGTGCAAAGAAGAAAATGAAAAGTTTAAGGAAGAGTTGAGGGAGAAGGTCAACACACTCGAACAAGAACTTCTGTTGTGCAAAGAAGAAAATGAAAAGTTCAAGGAAGAGTTGAAAAAAGAAGGACCAGCAAAAGAGTGGGAAAAGCAAACCATTGACATCAAGAATGTAAGTCCTCCTCACATTGCTCCTACTATATAAGTTTTAATTAATACATTTAATTATAGAGCCCTAATTATATAGCTTAATTATATACCTATCTTTTTCACCTAATATTAACAGGGCCAACAAAAGTGATATTGTAACGGTTAAGGGAATGGATGTGGATGAAAAGGGTGATGATCTTTGACAAAGCGTGATCTTGATTGTGGAATTACCGAGAGACAATTTCTCACCAAAAAGAAAGAGCTCGAATCAGAGAATATGGAAGGCTTGCTCATTGAAAGACCACTGATCAGTAAAACAAAGCGAAAACTTCTCATTCTTGATGTCAATGGTTTGCTTCTTCACATAGGTAACAAGTTTGACCTTCCTTCAAATTGTATTGCCGACAAGTTCATTTCTGGAAAGGCAATATGTAAGAGGTCGTCCTGTGTTGATTTCCTGAAGTTTTGTTTTCAAAGGTTCAATGTTGGTGTTTGGTCATCAAGGACAAAACGAAATTTGGACGGTGTGCTCAATATTGCCATGGGCGATATGAAGTCCCAATTGTTGTTTTGTTGGGACCAATCCCATTGCTCTACTACTGGGTTTTACACTATTGAGAACAATGAGAAGCCTTTGATGTTGAAAGAACTTGTCAAACTTTGGGATAAGGATGACCCAAATCTTCCTTGGGAGAAGAGAGAGTACAATGAATCGAACAGTCTCCTCGTCGATGATTCTCCTTATAAAGCATTGCTTAATCCTGCACACACTGCCATCTTCCCTACTTCATACGACATCCGTGATAAGAACGACAATTCGTTAGGACATGGGGGTGATATTAGGATGTATTTGGATGGAGTAGCGACATCAGAGAATGTTCAAAAGTATATTCAGCAACACCCTTTTAGGCAGCCTGCAATTACAAAGAGCCATCCATGTTGGCAACATTATTCGCAGGTCATCAATTCTTGTTCGCAGGCTCCTTCAGTACGTGGATTGTGAAAATTGTTCTTGATTTCGAGGAATGCTTAAACTTCAGAATACTTCTATGAGCAGTTTGTTTTCTAGTTTGATTACAGAATGGTTTGTAGTTTGTGTTGTATTACTGAAACATACCCCACAAACATTGTACTTTTCTGTATGTCTATGAATTAAAATGAATAATTTGGTACATAAGGTGGACGATATTAAATTGAAACCTAAACCAACATATTGACCAGAAATTGATTGGGTCAAGAGCATAAAAAACGTACTTCATTGATTAGGCTATTTCATTTAGGACTGCTAAAAACAAAGAAATTGATTATGTTCTCATTTCATTGCAGTATAACGACACTACATTGTCGTATGATCCGATTTAAAGAACATGCATAAGAAACTGGAATCCAAAATAAACTGTTATTTGAAAAACCTTTTCTATCACTCAACTTTTACATTAACAGTGACAAACAAGTTCTTAAGCTTCTCTACCAGCGGCCCAACCATCTCACTCTGCCCACACAGTTCACATTTAAGCATGGTGAGCCCTTTTCCAACCAAGTTTGGCAACATCTCGGTAAATTCCCTCTCCCCTTGACAACCACTTGGACAGGGGATGTCTTTGTAAGGACATACGCCTATCCAGTGATCTGTTTCACCACAATAACAAGCATCCAATTGACCGGGTAGTTGTTGGAATACATTGCAGCGAGGGTTGGAGCATACCAAAAACTTGTGCACTCCACCATATTCATAAACTCCATAATGTGGTATCATAAAACAATTGCAATGTTGTTTGTGGCAACGGGTATTAAGGCATTTGCAATCAAGTGCAGTATGTTTCCTTGATTCACAGATCTGACATGTGACCTGTAAGCCGAATGTAATCAACGGTTATTTGAAAATTAAAAGGGAGCAGAAAATAAAATGTGCTCTAAAGAATATTGTATTTGGCCATCACAAAGAAATAGAAGGTAATAGAGAAATTAAATGAGGTTTTAGACCCTCTTACCACACCAACCGGTAAGAATCGATTGGGAATTGCATGATCTTGAGCTTCACCATCTTGGTAGCTTTGAACGCCCAAGCGAAGCCATCGTGAAAATATATGATGTTGTTGCTAATCGAGTGAGCTGGCTTTAACGATTTTTAGCGAGGGCCCTATCGCGAGACAAAACCAACTGGTTGGTTTTCGTCATGCATCTGTCCTCATCTTCTCTCTTATTTTTTTTCGCCCAAATACCTTTCTCCTTCACCCATCTCTCTCTCTCTCCACTCATCTCCAACTCTCTCTCGGCCACTCCCCCTCCCCGCCACGCAATATGATAGTAATTGTTTTTCTTTTGGGACCAATGGCACACTTGTAATAATTGTTTTTTTTGGGGTCTGTCCAACACAATATGGGGTCCGTCAGTAACAGGACCTGAATGCATTACAACCCGCGTTCTCAAACTCAGAATTCCCCTCGCTCGACTCAACTTTCCAAGAACTCCTCCCTCAACTACTCTATCCCTAAACTATTCCAAGGTAACCCACAATTCTTTTCGTTCTCCCTCAATAATGATCCGCGACGACGGTTGAAGTGCATTTTGACAAAGACAACTACCTTATCTCCACACTTCACTCCTCTCTTCTCTTCAATCTCACTAGATAAAAGCGTCTGTTGAAGAAGAGCCTGAGGTTCCTCCTCAAATGGTTGAATACCCCAGGATTGAAACTCCCCAAGGTATATATGCAATTTTAAAGTGAAAGTTTTAGTTTTTAGATTTTTTTGGTGATTTGAGATGATATGTACAGATAATTTTGATTGTTAGCATTTCTGACGTGTCATTTGTCTAGGATCAGTAATTAGTAATCCGTTGGTCATCAAATGTGAAAGGTAAAGAAAACTTGAATGGATTAATTTTCTGAGCATGTCTTCAGTGCGCAGGTCGTATGGTGCGCAGGTCATATGGGCTGTTGGATCAGTACTTTTGCCATTAAATACACACGCACCCCTTGGTATGAGTGGCCGAGATGTCAGGGCGTACCCTACATCTCGCGCACCATAGATTTAGCCTAATTTTCCAACATATGGTTAAAAACAAGCATGTTTTGAATTTACTGGACAAAACCAACTTGGCGGAGCTTTAACGTTCGGGCGGACAGGGGGTTATGTGGCCCAAAAGTAATTTTTGCTTTTGCATGTCGTCCTCATTCACGAACAATTTCTCCTCTCCCTCTCCCTCTCCCTCTTTCCTTCTCAACCAAACCCAACTCTCTCTCTTCTCCACTTTCGGCTCCATGCCCCGCTGCTTGGTAGGTTATCTAGTCTTGATTTAGTTTTTCATATAGTGTTTTATCAATTTTTGTTCTCGCCCTACCGCGGAGAGTTCTACTTAAGAATACTCTTTATGAATTGTTCTCCTTACTACCAATTTTGTCATATTTTTGTTTGCTAATGAGGTTTAACTGTATACATATGGTGGACTAAATCTCCTGGTTTATTGTAGATTGCCTAAATTTTTATTCGTTGTTTATATTTGCTCTCTTCTAGGATGAAGAAAAAAGAGCAAAAAAGTACATTTGCCCTAAGAAGAAGGGCCGGACAAAAGGAGGATAAAAATACTGAGGGGAAGGCGTAGGGGAAACTCAGATTATTATGGGCACGTTGCAGTTTGTCAAAGTTGCAAAGCGGATTTCTTTGATACATTAGAACCGCAAGAAGCAACTGAATTGAAGTTCGTCTCCTTTTGGGTTTTGGTGAATGCGATATCCATTTTGCAGTTCCTTGTCGTTGGTTCTGCAGATGAGGAACCAAGGATGTCCGAACTTGTTACCCATGAGAGACTGATTTTGGAAGTGTTGAAGAAGAGGGTTTCAAGCCGGGCTTATAGAATTAAGGATGAATATTTGACTTTTAAGAAGTCTGATGTTGCTTACGGGGTTGTTGTTTACCCGATCAGCCTACGACATATACTACGAGGATGTGTAAGAAGAAACCCGAAGTTTAGGGAAAAGTATTTTGATGTTGCTCCCTAAGTAAGAGAAAAAGTCGCGATTTCTCTCGGGTTGAAATTTTAGAAGCTAGGGCGATGGCAAAGAAAAATACCATCAATGATGCAGAGTGTTGGAATGATGTCTATAGACTAAACAGTCGTGTATGTTCTAGGCTCTTTTCTGATACCCATGAGCCATCGTGGGGTCGGCTGCTCAAAATGTGGATGTTCTTGATGATTTGTAGCCTTTGATAGGTTTCCTTGGGGCTATTTTGTATTTGAAGTTATTAAGGATAGTTTGGAGGCTCTTAACAAGAAAATGGAACTTCTGGACCAACCCAATTTTAGTTCAGCCCTCCATGGTGTTTAATAATTTTAGTCTTTGGATTTTCCTCCGTGTGTCACTTCTTTGGGTCCACATCATTTGGATGAAAATGTTTTCCCTTGGTTGTTAGGGTGGGTGGATATTCGAGGGGAAAACAACAAAGGGGTAGTACGGGAAGGGAAATTGAAGAATCCATAGGTAAATGCATATTTTTATTCCTTAAAGTTATTAAGTGTTTCTAACTTGTTAAATACACTTAAATCGCAGATACAAGACGCTTATTCAAACGCTGTGAGTAGCAAGGAGGCATTCAGTACTCCTTCTTCCACTCCTCGCCTCTTACGAGGAGTTTTAATTCTAGTATAATCAGGCTTGTTTTTCATAGAAATAAATACAACACGCCTATCTAAAATTTCACACACTACACTTGCATCAATGGCTAAAAGAACAAGAGACTCCTCTCCGATTTTTATAAAGCCCTAAACGATGGGCCCTAAGTAGGCGCATCGATTTCTTTGCAGACCTAGTGGGGATTTTGAATCCCCTAATATATTTAACTTGTTACCGGTTTTTCATGGTTTAGACCATGAGAAGCTTTTACCAAAGACATGCATCGTAGGATAGACCAAGTTCTCACTACATTCCATCATCCTAGCATAAGTCCAGAACAAGTTAAACTTAGGTGTTTCCTTTCACCACTAGCCGACAAGGCGGCGTCTTGGTTAACTGCCCAAACGCCAAACTCTGTGGACTCATGGGCTCAACTTGTTCAATTATTCATGGAACAGTTTTACCCACCACTAAAGGCAGATGAAATGCTTCACAAGATTCATTTCTTCCACCATAATCCTCATGAATCCTTTTGAGGAGGCACGGAATCGTTTCATCGATCTTCTCTATTGAATGCCAGATCATAATCTTCGCGAAAGACACGCTTTGTTCGTGCTTTCTTCAAGGGGCTTTCACATTATCATAAGGAGGTTCTAGATATCATGGTAGGGGTAGTTTTCTTAGTAAAGGAGCTTGGAGCTTATACATTCTTAGAAGATCAATCTAAGAGGAACAACAATTGGGGAGGTAACGATTCCTCCCGCTCCTCTCCTTCTTCTCTTGAGGTTAAACATGATCCCGAAGCTTAAAACTCTTATCGATGCCCTCACTAAAAGGTAGATGCCATCTCGTTCAACAACAACCCACCTCCGTCATGAACATTAACTCTACTCGTTGTAAATGCATTTGTAGTCTTGAGCATTCCGACTTCTATTGTCCTCTTGTCTATACACAAACACCACCACAACCATCACACTTCAACCAGTTAACTCAACACCAAGGACAAGGGAACTTAGGTGACCAGAATAGAGGTTTAGTACCCATAACCCATAACTATCAACATCAAGACATGAACGCTCAACAAGCTTTAATTCCAATACAACCATCTACAGACAAAGTAGTAGTGACCTTGTTGGAGAAACAAAATCAAATTATGCAACAAAACTCCAACTTAATGAAAGATCAGCATGATCAAAACTCTAATATGATGAAACAAACGATGCAAATGATCTTTTTCTTTGTGCCAAAAGGTTATTGACATGTCTTCTAACCAAAATAATAACCAAACCGGCGTGTTTCCAAGTCAAGCAATGCCTAATCCTAAGTCAACAAACACCGCCTTCGAAATAAAAAGTATTCAGTGTAATGGTAATATAAACCAAGGGGACCTACAGGCAGTCACTACCCTTCGCTCGTAGTAGTAGTTGATAACCAAGTGACTATGCCTAAAGATTACCCACAAACTAAAAATGATACCATACCACATACTATAATAGAAACTCAAGACCTACAACCGTAAGTACCCGGTTAAAACCACAACCAAAAGTGGAAAACATTACAAGATCCAATAATAGAAAGTGAAGACCTACACCTGTAGAGGTTCCAATATGGACACCTAGTTGGAAACGGCTAGAGATAAAGCAAAGACTAATAAAACTTTTATCCCTTTCGCTAAAAATAGCGATAAAGCACCATATCCCCAAAGACTAGTTGTGTTTAAAAGGGGCGAGAATTTTGATGAGATTAGGGAAGTGTTTAAAAATTTGACTATAAACCTACCTTTTCTAGAAGCTATAAAAAGTCTACCACGGACACTTAAGTTTCTAAAAGAGTTCAGGCACCAAGAAGAGGAAAACCAACATACCCCACGAAGCATTCTTAATCAACAATATCCCTCTTTATCCCAACATAACGGAATTGTTAAGTACAAGGACCCTAGGTCCCTCCTATAGACAATGCACCTTAGGTGATACCTTCATAACAACTGCTTTATTAGACACGGGGCGAAAGTGTTAACTTACTCCCTTTTATTTATATAAACAATTAGGTCTAACAAAACTTCAACCAACCAAAATGACTTTTGCAGTTAGGCGATCGTTCTATTAAGTATCCCAAGGGGTAGTTGAAAATATTCTCGTTAAAGTTCAGGATTTTACTATCCAACAGACTTTGTTATTCTTGACCTGAGAAGTTGCTCATGATTCCATTCCAATCATCTTAGGAATCGCCCTTTCTTGGCAACCGCCAATGCCCAAATCAATTGTCGGGATGGCTCAATGACTCTTTCTTTTGGAAATCTTTCTGTAGAAGTTAACATGTTTAGACAAAAATAAGGACAACTAGGTTTTCCTGTAGAAAGGGAAGTGAAGTCCATTGAGAGTGTTGTACCTTACATTAGTGCGGCTGACACTTTAGTCCCCACACTAGTAGATACCCCTCTTATGGAAGAAGACAAGGATCACAATTTCTACTCCCTAGACGTAGATAACATCAAGGAGGATTTCCTTCGACTCTTTTGCAACCCTTCTTTGCCGCCTCTCATGAAGTTCTCTCCTCTCGACATCCATCCATCTCTTGGCGCCATGACGGAAGAAGAATTTTTAAGCCTCTATCCCGGTGATTCTTCTTACCTACCTATTGAGGAATGTCTTGCATATCTTAATGCCTCGATGATATAGACTTAAGAACACTAGTTGAACACCATTCACCCACCTCACATCCTCATGTCACTCATTCACCTTCCATCACGAATGTTCTTCGCCTTTTACCTTTTCAAAGAACCATTGAGTTTGTACTTGACCTTGGCGTTTCTCCTATGCTTCATAACTATCTAAAACCAATGGTGAAGAAGTAACACCCAAGGATAAGCCACCGACACTTTTTCATTTTTTCCATTTTCCCCATTTTTTCCTTCTCACACTTATCCACATTCCAAGTATTTTCCAAAACCATTCATTTACTCAACGATCATTCACTTGACACCTTCTCATTCCACTAAGCTACATCATAGGAAATCTTGGTGCTTAATTACGTTTGATGGTGCATTCCATGTTAATTATTTGTGGAAAGACCCACAACTTTTAGATTATTGATATATGGAAACTGCATGTAAATACATATATATCACTTTAAGTCTAGGGAATCAATTTTTAAAAGACTATCGCTTTTTAAAACAAATTTTTACAAACCCGTTTTCAAAAATTTGTTTGGGGTGGGTGTTTGGTTTTTCCATGCTTGATCACTAAACTTCCTATTCTTACCCCCACCTCGGCTCCCTTTGTAAAAAAAAAAACGTTTTCCACTCCAAGTTGTACCTTCTTTTCATCTAAACTCGGTTTCAGTTCTTCAGAGCGGCGCTGCGCTCTTCACATTCTTGGAAAATTTAGTTAGAAATGCCGGCCACGTACAAGCCGAAAGCGACCACTCGCCTCATCTACGGGACCTAGAGCGCGGCGCCAAGCGGGAGTTAGCGCGACCAAGGCTCAAACACCGGAATTCTAAAATTTCGTGAGCGCCCAAGAAGTTAAGGCGAGCGACCAGCCAAACACTGGAATTCTAAAACTTCAGAGCGCGCCAGCCCTTCAAGTCAAAAGCGCGACCAAGGCCAAACACGGAATTCCAAAATACAAAGAGCTGACTCGGCGCCCTAGTTGAGCTTTCGCGCCGACCTCGACCTCCTTCGACGAGAAAAATTCCAGTTTTCCGCGGGTTGTTCCGGTTCATTCGCAGATCTGTTCTAGAGCGTAGTTCGAGATGACATCTCCTATAATAATACCGTAACAGTCTTTCAAAGATTTGTTTCAAAGCACTACTTATGGTGCTTGGTTTCGCGAGGTGATCACACACGAGGGCGGGAACCGCTTTTATGGTTCTTGCTAGCATTTGTTCTTGGACTTGCCATGCCCGGCTGAAATACAAGACCCATGGTGCTATTGGGTAGATAATATGTATGTCTACACTTATGAGTTTTGCATGAGTGGTATGGGGCGGGGCATTTTCCAGATCGAGGACCAAGGGAATATAACGTCGCCTCCTTGGTAGCCCGGCCCATGAACATAGGAACTGTTATGTTTTGGATCATGCTAAACATTTTGTGGGGAATGACATTTTTCTTAGTGAATGATGCCACTTGCGTCTTCCTTGCTTTAGCCAGGGACGTATGTGCCATGACCTTCCTTAACTTTGATGTCTAGTTTAGCACGAGCCCATAGCATGAGGCATAAGTATCTTCTTATTCCTATATTAGTTTGTCGATTATACTATGTTTCTTCCCTATTTTTTGTGCCGCTTTACCGGACCGGGTCAGTCGACATTGTGAGATCCACCAATTCTATTATTCGATCTTTCCGTGTAATGACTTGGCAAGGGTGGAGGATACAACCTCATCGGGTTGCACCTTACACCCCATCCGACCAAGTGGCTTTTAACAGGTTAGCATCCGTAGATGATAAATGGGCGCAAGCTTGGCAAATTATAATGGCATGGCAAGACGAAGGAACCTCACTTCTTTATAGAAGAGGAAGATGACGAAGTTAAATGAAGTGGAGGTATGTTTTAGTTTCAGTTAGTGTCCGCTATGTCCCAAACAATTTAATTACATAACCCCATAATGGGTGGAACTCTTATAGAGTTGCGTCAGCTTTTTTATTTCCTATATTAGTATGTTCTAACCTTGTTTTGCAGATGTTCCAGAATTTCACGCATTTCCATGGTATTTTTCTACCCTCTTTATTTAAATGCTTTGAGGACAAAGCATGTTTCTTGTTTGGGGGGGCATAGAAACACGTGTAATTAAGACATCTGTTAGGATATAGATATGTATAATGTGCACTTGTTTTCTAGTTAAAATTTCAAAAATTCAAAAATATAAATAAAAAGTATGCTATACACTTAGGAATATTGGTATTGTTTTCTTTCTCCATGCTCTTAACAATCTAGAAGTCTCAACGTAGTACATTTGCATCGTAATAATTGTTAGAAACTTAGGTTAATATGTAGGTAATAATCTTTGCATCTATCTATAAATTTATTACATGAGTATCTATGATTGTTAGTAGTAAGTTTCTGAAATCTAGGCTAGAGTACTTATTCTACAAATCCTGTGAGAATATAGCCTAAAGCCTTATATGAGCGAAACATTTGAGAAATGACACAAGGGAGAAGTAAAATCCGGATAGAAATCACACGCCCACTTGCTTGATCACTAAACCATATCCTAAGCGAGAATTTAGGCCCTCTTTGGATCGATATAGCCAGAAATTCAAACCTATGAATTATTTTCCGCTAGCCCCTCCGAGCCTTTCTTTAGCCTTCCATAAACCACAATTCCTTTACCCCCCTGTTACAAAACAAAACAAAATAAAAAATCAACCTACCCAATTTAGAATAAGTCCGAGAATAGAATGAGGAAGAAAGAAGAAGAGAAAAACCACGTGTAAACAAAAATTAGTTAGTTGTTTTAAAAATAAAGAAAAGAAGTTTCCATCCAAAAGAAAAGAAAAAAAAAAAAAAAAAAAAAAAAAAAAATAGAAATAAATAAAAACTCCAAAAAAAATAGAATAAAAGGAGTCAAAGCGCCAAAGAAAAGAAAAATATGGCTAAGGATGGAAACAAAGTGTAGAAGCAAAAGTAAATAACAAGGTTTTCTCTAGTTACATAATATGAAGACTCTATTATCTCAGACTTGTCCTCTAGAATATCCATTTCCTTCCTTCTTAAACCATCTCCTAATCCCCGAACACCTAATAAAGACCTCTAGCTCAATTAGGAATAGGTTAGTGTGATAGTAAGTGGCAGATGTGTTTGATCGACCCCGGCTTCCTTGTTGTCATTGAGATTGTAAGGTAAAGTGTGCCCACTGCACTTTGGAGTAAATGAAACTTGAGTGGAAAAATCAGAGTGGTTTTGTCTTGACATTTATGTGAGGACCTACTTAAGGACGCTTATTCCGAAGTTTTTAAACGGACTCGCTATTACATTTTATAGTATTACTCATTGTTATATGTTTATTTTAGATGATTGATTATTATGCATATATTAGCTTAGGGTTATTTGGGTTATTCTTATGTAATTGCTAGAGAGATGTATAGATAGTTGAGCATGAATAAGGAAACAATAGTTTTATTTTCTTAGTCGATTTGTAGTATAGATGAAGTTTGTGAGTACCTTCATCTGAAAAACTCTCACGAGGTTATAACTCGGCCCACTAGGGAATTCCTAGTGGTTTAAGGCCTTGTTGCATATGGTCAATGCAATCGCGACTCAAATAAACGAGAGTAGTTAGAACTCCATTTTGGTCACTTATTCTAATTTCTCATCTTTGCTGGAGGACAAGCAAAATGTTTGTTTGGGGTGGTTTGATAAGAGCCCAAAACTGTAGTTTTAACCCCTTAATAATCATCTTTGTTAGACCAATTATGTGAATAATAAGTAAGAGTTAATACTCGATTACGTGTTTTTATACATTTCGGCTTCAAAGTCCATTATATGCGAAAAATGTGCTACTTTAGCGAGATAAAGGAGCAAAAGTCGTGAGAACTTCCAAGTGCCATATCTTTGGACTCGGACCTCGGAATTGGGCCTACCTTACGTCAAAACGACCGGCTCAGAAAGAGCTTTGCAATGGTCCAAGCCTTGACCCAATCAGAGGAGCAGAAGTGGATGAAACATCTGTCGAAGCCAACTGCAGCTGAAGAGCCCATTTTGGACTAAAGAAATTGGGTTTTGGGCCCGATTTTCCGGCCCTAAACATGGCTCCAAGCCCATGCACGATTTTTGGATCTGGAAGTATAAAAACAAAAGCTTGAATCTTTGTTAATGGCAGTTAGGTTAGGAAGCTAATGTTAATGGAGTTTAGGGTTAGAAAAAGATAGATCTAGATTAGTTTTTAGATCTAGAATTAAATCTCCATTTTAATTAGTTTTCATTTCCCTTGTTTTAATTTAAAGTATTAAAATATTGTTATTGCTTCATTAGATAAATCAAGTAGTTTATTATTGATCAAATTCGATTTTGTCATTTATCTATTGCTTAGATCTAATTTCATTTCTTGGTTGTTAGTCATTTCGCAGTTATTGATGTTGGGTTGGATTATTGTTCATTAAATTCATAAATTAGATTGTCTTCATTTTGATTCTTAGACTATTGTTAAATTTAGATTTATAAAGTTTTAATTTCAGTTTAATTTAATTATGTCTTATTGTTATTATTGTTCTTGTGTTGGGAATGGTAGTATAGAAATTTCACACCAAACACATCACTCTCACCATTGTTCCTTGTGTTTGAATAATTGAATTCTATTTAAGTCTTGAGGGTTTAAGAGTGGAACGAATCCTTACTCATTATATTGCATGATTATGTTTTGAGAGTAAGAAGAATTGATTTAAACGTAAGAACGGTAGGATTACGTATTAGTGTTCTTGTAGCATTAATATTAGTCTTTTACTATTATTTTTACGGTTATCACTTCGCTTATGAATAGCGTCTTGTTTACGCTTTGTTCAGTGTATAGAGCAGGTTAGAACACTGAAAAATATGAAAGATCAAAGTTGAATCAAAACTGTCGAAATCCGAAAAATTTAACATGGATGGTCGCGCGCAAGATAGTATGTGGGCGCTCCGAGTAATTGTCAAATTACAGTGTTTTTAGCGCGGGTCGCGCTCCAAATGGGGCGGGTCGCGCTCAGTGTAAATTCGAATTACAGTGTTTGAGCGCGGGTCGCGCTTGGTATGGGCGCGGGCGCGCTCTTTGGTAGACGAAATTCCAGTAACTTAGCGCGGGTCGCGCTCTCCTTGGGCGCGGGCGCGCTCCGTGTATTTTCTCGCGGAATTTGTCACGCTGAAATGGGCAACCACAGTATGAAACAAACAAGGGTGGGTGGGTTTAATGGGACTTAAAAATGACTACTTCTACTATGAAAACAATGCTAAAGTGTAACTAAGATATATAGCCATTTGATAACTATAAAATGTATAGTTTACCTACGAAATGAACGATGAATTCAATCCGTAAGTAAACTAAAACTGGACTTTTACGAGTCTCAATTATCAAAGCTTCTACTCTCGATGCGAATTGCACTAAGTGGAGTAAGAAGTTCGTTCCACTCCTAGTTCCCTAGCATGGATTGTCTTCTAAGTCTAAGAAATCAGTCTTAAGTCAATGAGAGCTTTACGAAATGTTATGCTAACAAGACGCGTTAATTTAACTAACGAGATATAATAAGTAACAAGATAAAATATAAACTAAAGTTAATCTAAGCTACGGAAATACGATTGTTTGAATCTAGATAAAGGATTAGAGGGGAATTGAATCCACCTCGAATCCAACTTAATAACCTAGTATAGATTGTCGTATCTCGATTCTTATGTTTTCACGGCAAGAATTTCGAGTCTAATCCCTAGTGTTCATGGCATTTCTACCGGATACTAACTAGCATGTGAGGTCGTCCACCCATTCTCATGGCGAAACACGACCTTCTAGAGTGGAATAGATTCTACAACCAATTCTGTACTAAACAACTAAGTCTTCATCAAGGCTTCATCAACCCCCTCTAATGGAGGTTTAGCCTTGAATCATTCCGCAATCATTTCCATTTAGATTAAAACTAAACATAATATAAAGCATTGAAATTTACTAATTTAAACAATAATGAAATCTAAATTAATGACTAAAATGAAATAAGAACAAGAATTGAAATTAGATCTAGAAATGGAAATGACAAAATCGAAATTGATAAAGAATACTACTTTATTGATCTAATCAAATGAAGAACAAGATTCAAAGGTTTAATCTAATACAATGAATTGAAACTAATTAAACTAAGTTCTAAAACTAATTAATGGAGGCTAACTAATCTAGGTCTAACTATCTACCTAACCTAACTGCCATTAACAAAGAGCTAAGCTTTTGTTTTTATACATCCAGATCCAAAAATCGTGCATGGGCTTGGAGCCATGTTTTGGGCCAGAGAATCAGGCCCAAAACCCAATTCTTTCAGTCCAAAAAGGCCTCTTCAGCTGCAGTTGGCTTCCACAGACTTTTCGTCCACTTTTGCTCCTCTGATTGGGTCAAGGCTTGGACCATTGCAAAGCTCTTTCTGAGCCGGTCGTTTTGACATAAGGTAGGCCTCAATCCGAGGTCTGAGTCCAAAGATATGGCATTCGAAAGTTCTGCTGACTTTTGCTCCTTTATCTCGCTAAAGTAGCACATTTTCGCACATAATGGACTTTGAAGCCTGAAATGCATAAAAACACGTAATCAGTATTAACTCTTACTTATTATTCACATAATTGGTCTAACAGTATGATTATTAAAGGGTTAAAACTACAGTTTTGGGCTCTTATCATTAAACACAGAATGATAATAGGGTACTGATAAATGATAAAATGATAGTTTACCTACGAAATGAACGATGAAACTCAAAATGTAAGTAAACTAAAACTTAATACGAGTCTATATTTATCAAGTTTTCTACTCTCAATTCTATCGAAATAGAGTAGAGTAACAAATTCGTTCCACTCCTAGTTCTCTAGCATGGAATGATTTCATAGTTAACTAATCGGTCTTAAGTCTAATGAGAGTTTTACGAGGGGGAATTATACTACGATGCAACTACCCACAAGATACAAACTATAATTGATTCAACTACGGAAATACTACGTTGATTCTATAATAAGGAGGAATTGGGGATTGATTCCACCTTAACTCAACTTAACTCACTAACGAATCGTAATCAGAATGAATTGAATCGCACGCGAGAACAATTGGTTCTTCCTAATCCCTAATTACACATGACATTTCTACCAATTCATAACTAGCATGTGAACGATTAAACCCATTCTCATGGCGAATTAATCGTTTCTAGAGTGGAATAGAAATTACGACGACTCTATGATAATCGGAATCAAGCTTTCATCAAGGCTTCTCAACCCCCTCTAATGGAGGTTTAGCCAAGAATCATTCCGCAATCATTTCCATATGAATCTAAACTAAACATAATATCAAGATTCGAAATTTACTAATCTAAATTAAACAATAATTAAAATCTAATTAACAACTAAGAAATGGTAACCAACAATAATTAAAACTAGATCTAATAGATTGAAATAACAAAAATCGAAATGACAAGAATAATAACTATTTTATTTATCTAATGAATGATATTCAATGATTCAAGAAATTAATCTAAACAAGAAATGAAATTCTAAAACTAAATTCTAAAACTCATTAATGGAGGCTAACTAATCTAATTCTAATCTAGGTCTAACTATCTACCATTAACAAAGAGTCAAGCTTTTGTTTTTATATTTTCAGATCCAAAAATTGTGCATGGGCTTGGAGCCATGTTTTGGGCCAGAGAATCAGGCCCAAAACCCAATTTCTTTAGTCTAAAATGGGCTCTTCAGCTGCAGTTGGCTTCGACAGATGTTTCGTCCACTTTTGCTCCTCTGATTGGGTCAAGGCTTGGACCATTGGAAAGCTCTTTCCGAGCTGGTCGTTCTGTCATATGGTAGGCCCAATTCTGAGGTCTGAGTCCAAAGATATGGTCTTCGGAAGTTCCGCTGACTTTGTGTGCTGTTTCTGCCCACTTTGACTTTTCAACTTTGACCGGGCTTTAGAAAGGCTTTGTCTTCTTGAATCTTGGCCTTTAATCACAGAACTCCTTAGCAACCAACCATTGCTCCTTTATCTCGCTAAAGTGGCACATTTCTGCACATAATAGACTTTGAAGCCTGAAATGCATAAAAACACGTAATCAGTATTAACTCTTACTTATTATTCACATAATTGGTCTAAAAGTATGATTATTAGGGGGTTAAAACTACAGTTTTGGGCTCTTATCAGGTACCCATGATAATATATGGGTAACCAGTTTGACATGGGTACCCTTTTGACATTTGAAGTACTCATATAATCTTATTTAAAAGTTATAGAAAGTTTTAATATGATATGGATTCCCTATTATATAGTCTTGAATTAGAATTACAAATGTTGTTAGGACCCATGTTCTTATATGAAGCACTTAGAATGTGTTGTTCTGGAACCGCATGTTGCAGCATTGTTTCATATATGAGTGAGCTATTGGGAAACATGATATGTCAGCCACTATAATGTATCTGTAGTGGTTTACAAATAGTGAAGTGGGATCTTGCATGTTGATCCCAGAATGATAATAGGGTACCCATGATATGGGTAACCAGTTTTTGACATTTGAAGTACTCATATAATCTTATTTAAAATGTTATAGAAAGTTGTAATGTGATATGGGTACCCTATTATATAGTCTTGAATTGAAATTGCAAATGTTATTAGGACCCATGTTGTTATATGAAGCACTGATAATGTGTTGTTATGGAACTGCATGTTACAGCATTGTTTCATATATGAGGTAGTAATATGTTAATGTACCATGAGTGAGCTATTGGTAAACATGATATGTCAGCCACTACAATGTACCTGTAGTGGTTTACAAATATTGAAGTGGGATCTTACTTATTTTCTTTGTTATGTGCTTTGATTAATCTAAAACAGGTCAGTAAGGAGGTTAGGGTTGTTGGGGATATACTCTCCAGAGTGAAATAAGGACTGGCATGGAAATAATAATTCAAGAGATTACTCATGGTGGGTTGAAAGGTGGTATGGAAAGTTCAGAGATTAAGGTTGTGAAAGGGCCTAGAACAAGGAGTAGGAGTAGAACAAGGAGCAGAAGTTTAGAGGTTAAGGTTATAAAAGGTGTTGATGCTAGAACAAGGAGTAGAACTAGAAGCCCAATCCCAAAGAAGCCAAGCAATGTAGGCTCTGATACTAAATTGAAAACACCAACAAGGTCTTCCCAGAAGAAGTCTACCCCGAAGAAGTCTTCCCAAAAGAAGGTTCACTCAGAACTTAAGAAAAGGAGTTCATCTGTTTCTAAGAAAGTTACCTTTGATGTTTCTCCTAGTTCCTCAAATAAAAGAAAAAGAACATTGGACAAGGATCAAAGCCTTGAAGTTGTGGGAGATACTTCAATACTTGCTCAATATGAAAGAAAGAAAAGGAAAGTGGTCAAAGTTTGTGGTACTCGAGTTCAGCCATCTAGGGCAAGCAAAAATAAGGCTATAAAGGCTAGTGAGAGGCAAAATTTGAAGAAAAAATATCAAATCAGTGAGAGAACAAGGGAAAGGGAGCTGAAGCTTAAGGAAGCTGAGACACCCAAACAAAGAAAGAAGTTGATCCAGGCTGAGTTAGACGAAGATGAAGATGTTGCACAACAACAAAGAGGGAAAATGATTTAGAGTCAGTTGTTGCAAGTGCTTTGCAAAAGATTAGTGAGGTCATACCTAGAGGGACATACCAAGAACATAGTGTGGAGCTGGAGGAGGACCTGGTGGGGGTACAGACTGCTATAGTACCTTATGCTGAATCTTCAATGCTTGATCATGTTCCCTTTTACTCTTCTTTGTCATCTGGGGATCTTGATGGGGTATTATATCCTTTGGCATCTGTTTTAGTCCTTCCACCTGGTGATCTTGATGGGGAAGCAGTCCTGAATAGATAAATGGAAAAATTCAGTTTTGTTTCTCTATTGGCTGGAAGTGCATAGCACTCTGACATAACTGAATTGCCAGCCCTATAACCATCAGAAGGAGTAAGCACTGAACATGATGTGGCAGCTGTAGATGATGATCAGAACACTGATGGTCAGCATGATGTTGGTGATGTGGAGGACCCTGATGTGGTACTCATTCACACTCAGATGGAGAAGGAAATGGATAAGAAAAGTGCAGAGAGTGGTCGTAGAAGAAGGAGGAGGGAGAAAAAACTGGGAAAAGAAAGTACTAGTTTATGGGAAGAGAAAATAGGAAAGGACTGTGACTCATTAATCAAGGTTGCTCTGTCATTAACCTTTTACAAGAAAACAACTACCACAGGTGAGGTAAATGTTGTCAATTATTATTGGAGAAAGTGCAGTAGGAAGAAGAATCAACAGAACTCTCTAGATATGAGAGTTTTTAGGTATGATCAAGTTATTTCAGTGCATAATTTTCATTCGTTACATGGAAGACAATGGGTGGATGGTGAGGTAATGAATTTACCATTAGTAATTTGCTCTAAAACTATCAGCAACTTGGTATTAATGTGCAAAGTAAACTACTATAGAAAGTTAATTGTTACTAATTCCTATTTGATTATTTTATAGGTTCTCAGCTTATATGTCAAGCTATTGATAAGGTGGTATAAGTAGCACTGTAAGGAACATGCCATTCTGGAAGATGAAGTGTATACTGTTGTGGAGGATGTTTACTTTGATGTGAGTTCTCTATACTTTAATACTAAGTTTTTGTTTAAGCTTACTCACTAATCTTACTTAAGTTTGATAAGCTTAATCATCACTTTGTGGATGTAGAAATTCATGATAAGAGAATATAGGATATTTAATAATAAGCTACAAGACCCAAGTTTTCCAGCTACAAGCCCAGAGGAAAAAGTGGTTAATGGTTTGTACCATACAGATGAAATTGTGAAAGAGTATTTGGACACCGTTGACGGAAGGATTAGAAATCAACCGCACCCAGTACAGGGTAAGGGAGTAATTGTACCTCTTCAAGTTCATGGTAGTCACTAGGTTGTTGATGTCTTTAACTTTAAAGAGATGAAAGTGTGCACCTATGATTCTCTTGGTGGAAAGCAAATTTCTGATGAACAACTAGCTTTGGAGATAATGATTCCTTATGTGCTTAGGTGTGTTGATCCAAGCTCCACTATTGATTTGAACACACCATGGGCTCGTGAATTTGTTAGTGTCACACAACAACCAGATTCCAACAGTTGTAAGTTATATTGCCTTACCTTTATTGATAGTCTTCTTAGAGGTGTTCCTGAGAAGGTAAACAATATTGACATGCAACCATTTAGAATGCAGCTGAGGATTGGAATGGACATTATATCCTATGGATTAAATCCATATGAAGTGGCTAAGAAGAGAACAAAATTTGAAAAGAGGTTGACAGAAGAAAGTCAGCAAGTAGATAACCAAGTGTCCAAGTATGTAGCAGCTACTGGGACAGAGGTACTGAAGCAAGTTGACATTGGCATAGAGCTAGAAAGTGAAGCAGATTCAGCTGGAATTGACAAAGAGCCCAAGGATGCTGAAGCAGCTACTGAGATAAAGGATGATGAAGCTGGAAGTGAGCAAGTGGACAAAGATGTTGAACCTGCTACTCTTAATCAAGTGGAGAAGGAGCAATGCCAACAAAGTGAAGCAGATGCAACTACAAGTGAGGAAGTGCAGGAGGATGTTGAACCTGCTACTGAGTGGGTCCAAGTGGGGACAGAGCAATGCCCACAAAGTGAAGCAGATGCAGCTGTATGTGAGAAGGAGGATATTGAACCTGCTGCTGAGGAGGATGTTGAACCTGTTGTTGAGGAGGATGTTGAACCTGCTACTAAGGAGGCTGTTGAACCTGCTGCTGAGTTGGTCCAAGTGGAGGCTAACCAATGCCAACAGAATGAAGCAGATGCAACAGTTGGAATTGAGCAAGTGAAGGAGGATGCAAAAGCTGCTACTGAGGACCAACTCAACATTGAACCTGATGAAGTGAATCATGATGAAACAGCTGGAAGACAGGTACAACTGCAGGATGTAGAAAACAACAAAGGTAAAGATGCTGAAGATGAGTCTGCTGACTAGCAGGAGAACATAGCTAAAGATAAGAACTAGGGGACATCGAAATGCTCTCATTTTCAGATGTTTGTTATTATTCCGTTATTATTTTGGAACTTATGTGTCTAATTTCGCAGTGCTCCATTCTGATAAACATAATATTTTGAAGTTAGTGGTTTGTTAAGATAACGTATCTAAACAATAGACAAAACACCTGAAATTAGTATTTGTTTAGATAATTTTCAAGTTACAATCATAAGTGTTTCAATTAAGGCGTTAATTTTATAGTATTTGTTTTTTTGCTACCTTACATATTGATAACTTCAATAGACAAAACACCTGCAAGTATAAACAACAAAATACCATTGCATTGATTCCCAAATAACTTACATACTCATTGAAAGGCAAAAGAAAATCCAAATAATATTATTTTGAAGGGGTTTGAACTCAGTGGTTTGTTTAGATAACGGCCCTAGATAACGTCTCTAATTTTCAAGTTACAATCCTAAGTGTTTCAATTATAGTGTTAATTTTAACCCTTAATTTTATAGTATTTTTTATAGTATTTGTTTTTTTTTTTGCCTACATATTGATAACTTCAATAGACAGAACACCTGCAAGTATACCTAACAACAAAATACCATTATATTGATTCCCAAATAACTTACATAGTCATTGAAAGGCCCAAGAAAATCCAAATAACATTACAAGATTAGTTGCTGATAGTACTTATATTCATCGCTGATGGTTAACTCAAATGTTGTCTTCATTGGTAAAATCAGCCGGAACCCCAGCTGAAAAGTCAATCCAAGCAGCATCATCTGTCGCATTAAGGCAAGTTGCTCTGTTGTGTCCAAGGGCACCACAACGGGTGCACCTTCTCCTTTGCACTGGCACACCCTCCCCTTTAGAATGTTTCCTCTTCTTTTGGGGCCTGCCAGGCATTACCTCATCTGTGGGAGGACGAACCATGATGTTGTAACTTCCCCAATGCCACTGTTCTTTGCCCTTCATCGGTGTCCAATTCTCTTGATAGGTATCCATCATCATTTCCTTTGAGTAGCACGGCAGGCAGAAGTCATATACACAAAACTGACCATCGCCAATGGCCTACATTGCATGGCTGCAAGGAATACCAACTTGTTAAAAAAAAACCACATGTACAACATTTTTTAGTAGGTCAACTGTATCCATGTGCCCTACGCTGGTAACCGAGTATACGTACTCACTAACCCTTATTGTAGTGAACGGCCAACTAACATAATGAGAGGAAATTATTACATCCTCAGCTAATTTCGTCAGCTTTGTCTTCATCTTCGAAGTCATGACCCGATAGTCATAAAAGTGCCTCATAATGTTCATTCGAATACCATTTAGCAAAGATATAATTGGCATAGCTCGCTCAGGCATAATCATCTTATTCCAACTCTCGATATGATTTGTATAACAAATTCCATACCTTCTCATTTCAGCATAGGCAAATGACCACTGTTCCTTCAGAATCTTTATTATTTTTGCGTGACCTTCACTATCACTACACCAAATGCAACACATGATTCTCACAAAGTCAGCTTTATCATAAGTTTCTGCAGCGGCCTTAACTCTCCCTTTGGTGTCTTCTTTGCTAACATTGTTGGAGATATGTTGTGCACAAAAGCAATGGTACGCATTTGGAAGAATTTTTGGCACTGCCTGGAGAATGCTTGTATGCCTATCTGATAATAGAACAAACTTATCTATAGGACCAACAACAACATCTCTGAGTTTTTGAAGAAACCAATCCCAATGTTCATTATTCTCTTTTGGGACTACACCAACTGCAATTGGAAAGCAATGACTATCTCCATCAACAGAAAGAGCAGTTAGGATGACAGACTTGTATCTGCCCTTCATGAAAGTTCTATCGATCATAATCAACGGACGAAGGCACCTTCGGTAGGCACGAACAGTTACGTAGTAGCTCACAAACAAACGCTCAAACCTATGCTCGCTTGTTGTTATTATATCAGTGTGGCAATCTGGATCAATTTTCTTCAGTTCTTTAAAATAAACCGGCAAAGATCGGTATGATTGAAAGTCGCCCTTTATCTACATCGAAACAAAATACCATTCAAAAGTTACATATGCCTAATAGTTACACACCATGACGGATACAAGTTAATCGAAAAGATGATACATGTTCTTCATAGCATACTATAAAGAATAATTTTGTGTACATAGTATACCCTAAACATAAAATTGTACTAAGACTTTATATATTGCTACTAGTTATCCTCATAGTTGCTGACAATTACAATAGTACTCTGACCTTTTCTAACGCAATTTCTCTGGCCCTCTACGTAACTTTATATGTCACATCAGTTAGTCAGGATGAAGGTTCTTTTGTACGGGTTATTCATTGTCCTTAAGCTTGGACATAACAATTTTTGAAACCCACTTTGCGTTTGCTTGTGAATTTTTAGAAACATCCTTATCTTGCGCACAAGTGTGTGCTTCTCTAAAAGTTATAACCACCCACATATCAGACCCAGTTGCAGGTTTTGCATACAAATGAAATGGACAGTTAGTTGCCTTACACTTGATTACCAACTTTTGGGAGGTAGTATTGCAACGACGTAAATCAAACATGTGTGCAATTGCATAAGATTTCATGTCTTTCACAAGATCATCTCGAAGTGGCGAAGGTTAACTCCACTTTAGGGGTACAAACTTCAACCCTCATTACAAGGATTTACAATCTCACTTTGGTTCGTAGTGGTTTTGGACTATGAGAACCACACAAAGGATCATATCCTTGACGTAGGTCTTGTAATTCAGATCTTTAGCACCAATAACCCTAGCATCAACCATTCCCTCCAATTCGAAATCAATCTCACCTTCCTCATCGCCATCATTCACAGCTGTCATAGGTGTGTCCCCCCACAAATACTCTTGACTTCGATTCGGAGTCGACCATATATCGCCATCATCACGATTGTATTCTTCAACTTCATCATCTTCAACTACCACAACTTCACCCGCAGCAGCATCTTCATATTCATTTTGAAATTCAACATCCTCATTACTTCGAGAACTGCCGATTATGTTTTCTTGAGGAATGTCAGATGTATCAACTAAATCATTTAGTATTTGAACTTCATTTTCATATTCATTTTGAAATTCAACCTCCTTATTACTTTGAGAACTATCGATTATGTTTTCTTTAGGAATGTCAGCTGTATCAGCTAAATCATTTAGTATTTGAACTTCATCTTCATCTTCATTTTGAAATTCAACCTCCTCATTACTTCGAGGACTGGCAATTATGTATTCTTCAGGAATGTCAGCACGCGTTGTATCTCCATATGGATTTTGATAATCAAACTCTTCATAGTCTGGTTGATCAACATCTTCAATACCAGTGGGATCATCCTCTGCATTATAATAAGTCAACCATTAGTGCACAGACTATTAGCGACTCAAACTATAATTATCCCCTGTAATGTTTATACTGCTCACCTTTAATGACAATTGGAAGAGGTATCATTTCTTCTATTGATTTGCAACTACCAACTGCACTTGAGCTTCCCTTTGGGAACAAATCTAAAATGGTTACTAAATGTGAGTAATTGAACAGACATTTATGCGTAACTAACATATTTATAGGTGTACTACTTGTTCCCTATCCTTCACTTGTCATGACCTTTTCGAACGTCTCCAAGCTGTGTAGGACATTTTCAACGACATTTTCATTTTGCACATCTTGCAATTGACGAGTTGCAGTTGAAGGTTGTTCTAGCGGACTGTCTAGAGAACACAGCGTTTATAATCATCAACAACCAACCATTTACTAGAACTAATAATAACTAAAATAAAATTAGTGATTTACTTATTGGTTCATCCACAAGTTTAAATTGATTGAAAGAATATTTCTGTCGAGCTAGCACTTTTTCTTTCAAAAAAGATTGTTTCCTTGGAGAATCAGTAATTAGAATTTCTTCATTGAGTTTCTTTTTAATACAATGTTCTCCACCACTTGATCCAGGATAAGCACTTTTTGGCAGCAGAGAAGGTTTAAACGGCTCACTACAAACTTGTTTCTTTTTCGTACTAGGAATTCCATAACTTGATCCAGGACTTGCACTTCTAACCATTTCTTGTTTAAATAACTCACTACTAACCGGTTTATTCTCCACTCTAGGTTGTGCACCATCTTTTCCAGGAGTAACACTGTAAGACCCCTATTTTATATTTACATTATCTGCGTAACAATATTTAATATTTTTGTATTTGACTGTATTTTTCTGGTCAACGTGCTAGCGTGTGAAATACCAAATAGTAATTTCGAATAATGTTAATAAATGAAACTAGTATTTGAATTTTGAATGTGGGTAATTTATCTTTAATTTTTGGAAAGCTTTAAATAAAAAGGAAACAAGTTATTAACCTAAGTAACATATATATAATCCTTTTAATAGAAATAATATTTCCATAGTTAGGATATAAGAATATTTAGTAATTTGGAAGTTAAGGAGAATATAGGTTGTCTCCGGAGAAACTAGTTTTCTGGAAAAACACAAACAACACACACAAGCCTAAAACGGAGAAGAACACGGATTTCGCGAGCTAGGTGGGATTGGTTCTATCATTTTTCTTCGATATTTTTCTGTTGCCGATAACACAGGAGGTGAGTGGTTATTCGTTATTTTTTTTCTCGTATCTAGACACAGACATAGACCACGTTTCATTTACTTTTCATGCGGTTTTTTTTTGTTCTGTTCAACCATGGTTCTTCCTGTACCTGATTTATACTCTGTAGATTTGGTAGGACTAGGAACACCATTAGGTGGTGGTGAAGGGAGGCGCGAGCCCCTAACCTCCTCCTCTGAAAAAAAAACGCCATTACTGCCATTACTGTGAAAATGAGGAATTTGTTTCTTTGCATTTATTTTCTGTGTTTGAACTGTTTTGTGGTATTGTGGGTTGGTGTTTGATGTATGGTGGTAGTGGGGAGTTTGTGGGGGGTTGGAAAAGCTCCAAGAACACTAATGGCGGTCGGATCTAAGAATTTGGAAGTGATTTGTTTTTAATGGAAATCGGGGTTGCTTCAAAGTGAGTTAAAGTCGTGGGGTTTTTCACCCACATAAATTTGGGTTATTGATGGGTGGTGTGAAGGTTTTGGGGTGGCCTGGAAGGAGCGGCCGGTCAGAGCTCGGGAAGGGGATGACCGTGAGGAGAGCGATCCAGTGCTCAGTTCATTTGTTTAGTTTTTGGACTTAGGACTAATTAGTTGGGCGGACCCTATTAGTTCCGGTTGGGCGGTTTACAAGGTTTATGTGGGGTCGGTCCTAAAATTTGTATTGGGTTGCATGGGATCTAGTTAGTTTTGAGATTTCTAGTTGGGCGGATCGGTTATGGGTAGGTTAAACCGGTCGGTTTAGCTAGTCGCTTAGGACCAAGGTTTGAACTCTTTTAAAATATGGGTTTGGGTGAGGACCGGTGGAATGACCACCGGTTAGGACCGCCATTGGGTTATTTGTTGACCCGTTATTTATTGACTTTTCTAAAAATGTTATAGATTGAATTTCGGACCAATCCGGATGATAGGATGTGGGTGACTCTTGTATAACTTGTTTGTCAAGATCTAATATAGATTTGACGCCGATCTTGTGTAAATTTTGTCCGCGTGAAGATAGAGAAATTTTAAGATGCATAAATATATACACCTGAATAAATTACGTAACGAAAATCCTAGAACCTAGCTACCACAACTCATGTGTTTTGGCCCTTCTGGCGTTTCAGTGAATCTGAATGGCCTTCGGGCGTAAGTAATGTGATTGGCCCTCCTGGCGTTTCAGTAAAGCTGAATGGCCCTTCTGGCGTAGCCGAATAGTGGCTTGATTATTCCGTTCACAAAATAGAACGAGACGCGCGATATTTTATGCCGAATAGGGGCATTACTTACATAATTGCTTCCGTGTGAGGATTTACCTGGTGTGCGGCATCCCGCTCAGGGTGGTTATGCACGGAGTGGTTCATTATGTAAGGGGAGGCATATGGATGTACATGTTCGGCGTTGGGTAGCGATTGTGGTAGCCAGGAAAACTAGGTAAAACATAGAGACGACGTATTATTAGGGACACTTGATAAATGTTACTGATATGTTACTTTTCCCTTTGGTGTGGTTAGCAAGTTAAGTTTCAATTTATGATATGATTATCACAAATTGCTTTGCAGGAGAGTGGGTTAAACTAATTATTCTTGCAGAGAGGACCCACTCTGCAATCGAGCAGGCATAAAGGTAAGTACTAGGATGCCATAAGTTATTTACTCATAGTTAGAAGCTAAGGCGCCTCGGTGGAGGAACTACCTGCCATATAAAGAATGAAATTTTAAGTATATCTAAATGTTTTTTCTAAAGCTACTCATACCAACATTATTTATAATGTTGACCCGATTTGCATGTTTGCTAATCGGGTGTGTTCTTATATGAACATAGTCGATCATTGCCCTGCGGGGTTAGCCGATGTTCGGAAGGTGGCGTCTTTGCTTTCGGATCGATGTTAGCTTTTATTTTTAATAAGATGTCGTTTCATTTTTCCTCAGAGATGTAGTGGAATTTGTTGGGGACATATGTTTAATTTATTTTTCCGAATTCTTAAGTAAAGAAGTTTGTAACTTAATTTTTTATCACAAGTTTTCTTAATGATGAGTGGATTGTTTGGAGTATTTTATTGTTTAGTTTTCCGCATGTGTTATTATTCATTAGGTTTATGATATAGATTGGGTTGTGAGGTTGTTGTCACATCTCGGATATCGAGGAGTCGGATATAATTATTATTATCTGATTTATCGAAATTCGGGGTGTGACAAACACTATCTGTTTGAAACAGCTCAATACGGACTTTTTTGTTCTTCACAGTAGGTTGTCTAGGACTTGATCTTCTAATTTGTCATGCTCCCATACCACATGGTGTGATGACGATTGCTTCATTGATAACCCAAACTTTCATTGCTTTCATTGGAGTCTTCTTCTGCTTCTTAATCATGTTCAAGTAGTCGGTTTCTTTTATTCGATTCTAAAGGGACTTGTTCATCAAATACCTAATGTAAAAAACCCAATCTTATGCTGCGATGATGACGGCTTCAACAAGACACATGAATCCTTCAAAGGGAGTATCCACATCAAACACTCTCAATTTCACCTCACCCCTAGATACTTCATCACACCATGCTTGTCGATTTCATCTCGCCATCATAATAAATAAGCATATCAAATGAACACGAAAAAATACAAAGTTAGCACAATAAAAAGTAGGAGCTTTTAATAAAACGACAGTAAAATTCTTTCATTTATTGTTCTACATTTATGACATTGTATAACCCTTGTATAAATACCATAACTATGACAACAAAATCAACTTGGAAAAGGTAAACCACCATGGAAACCTTATAAAAAAACACTCACACTTCTACGTAAAACTACAAAGAGGCAAACCGAAACATAAATCTATATAGAAACAAATCAACACTAAAGACAACTAAACAAACATCAAAATTGACCATTATCGAGGTTTGAGTTCTTTTCATCCATCACAATCCTTAGAAAAATCAAAAAGGAAAAAACAGAGTAGAAGATCAAAAAAGAAGAACCCAGAGAAAAAAGTGTAGCTTTGGAGTTTTGTAAAAACTTTTTGTGGTTGGCACAAAAAACGAGGTAAATATTGTCTCGTCTTTGAATTACAAAAACAACGTAAAAGTTGCTGATAGTATATCCATAAGTTGCTGGTTCGTGATCCGACAATAGCTAAAGTCTGTTTTTATTTTTGCTGGGTTGAAATCCAACGGTCATTAATCGTTGGTACGTATCGCTAAGAGAATCTAACGGATAGATATGACTGTGCATGTCAACATGTACAAAAAGAGATAAAGTGTGTTGTAGAGAAGAAAGAGTGGAGCAGGAGGAAAGAGCATATTATACGAAAGGGCAAAAGGGTTAAAAACCCGTTGAATTGGTCAAAATTGAAAGGCATGGCCGGTTGGAGAACAATTTCGATTTATTATGGCCGATTCAGCCAATTAACAAGGTATTTGTTATTGACATACCCCATATTGTGTTGGGCAGACTCCAACAAAAAAAACAATTATTACAAGTGTGCCATTGGTCCCAAAAAATCTTTAAAAAAACAATTATTACAAGTATGTCATTGGTCCCAAAAAAATTGAATTCGAAAACCCCAAACTTAAACGACCCGACCACACCGGTCAAGAGCCCAAAAAACATAACTTTAAATTTTTTTCAAAGTTCAAATCCCAAACGACATGGCCACACCGTCTGTACTGAGTCCAAAATGATGTAGCCATGTCGTTTGGGATTTGGACTTAGAAAAAAATGGTCACACCGTTTGGACTTAGAAAAATCCTTAACAATATGGCCACACCGTTTGGACTAAGTCTCCAACGATATGGTCACACTGTTTTGACTTAGTCCAAAACGATGTGGCCATGTCGTTTGGGATTTGAACTTTGAAAAAATATAAAATTCTGTTTTTTGGGCTCTTGACCGGTGTGGCCATGTCGTTTGGGATTTGAACTTTGAAAAAATATAAAGTTCTGTTTTTTGGGCTCTTGACCGGTGTGGTCGGGTTGTTTGGACTAAGTCACAAATTGTTTTTTCGTCGTTTTGGGACTTAGTCCAAACGACCACCCGGGTTGTTTGGACTAAGTCCCAAGCGGTGCCAAGAGAAGTCGTTTGGGACTTAGTTCAAACGACCTAGCCGGGTCATTTAAGTTTGGGGTTTCGAATTCAATTTTTTGAGAACCAATGGCATACTTGTAATAATTGTTTTTTTGAAACCAATAACATATTTGTAATAATTTTTTTTTTTTTTTTTTTTGGAATATGTACAACACAAATTGGGGTCCGGCAGTAATAGGACCATTAAGAATGTTCTTTTTCCTTTTTGTGGATAGAGGTTATTTCTTACCAAACACAAACGGACAGTAGGAAAATTTTAAAATTTGGAAAGTAGAGAAAATCCAAGAATCTAGCAACTCCGTCAATTAACTACTGTTCACCTTCCAGTCACCCTGCTCTACTGGAGAAACTTTCCATTTTCTTTATCTTCCGTAACTCCGTAAGTTAATTGTTGTGGGAATTTGTGTCCTACAAATTACCACAGTACCACTCACTTGGTCTACCTAATTCTTTTTTGGCGGGGTCCATTTTGCTTGCCTTCCTGCATGTCGTTGCTTACATGGTCCTTTATTCTCACCCACTATATGTCATTATGTCTATATCACTGTGATTTTACGAAGTGATTTCGCTTTTTGGTATTTTCGGTACAGACACATTTGCAATAGGCTTATTATAAGCCGCAGAAATAGAGGCAGTCTAAAATGTATTGCTCTTGTTTTTTTTCGAAAAATCTATAAAAAGTGCAAGAACTAACTGCAGCCCAGATATATCAAGTCGAGTAATTTACAAAGAAAATCATCCAACGAACTGCTGTGTGTTAGCAGTGTCTTCGTCAATCTGTTGAAAAAAATCCAATATGAGAAGAATGTTGACGCGTTGGATTAGTACTACCATCCAACAAACTCACATATCATAGCTGGAGCCTAGTCATTACAATGTGCTTCATATAAAATTCTCTAATTGAGACACAGAGGCCAGAAATTTAATAAAATTATAGAGCACACAAGGTAACTCCCCATCCGGCGTACACCAACAAAAAACACGAAGTAATATTGTTGTTTAAAAGGATTTTTGAGATTAAACTTGGTAATGAAATATCTTAATCATGACCGGGACTTGAACGAATTTTTATCCGGACTTAAATTTGTACTAGCTTTCGAATCCGTCCTACGAACGGGTGTCGTTATATTAAATTATTCTAAAAAATATTATCAACTATTCATAGCTATGAGATATGAAAATTATATTAATCACTTGTTTAAATTTTTTGCACCACTCTCTATCAAACGAAAGCACCAAATCTTGATAAAACCCGTCGATTTATTTTAGTTGTTATGTTTAATAATAGAAGTTTGATTGAAATTTTGTGAGAATGCTCAATATAGTGAAGATGATATTGAAGCTACTTAAATAACAAGACATTCTCAATCATAATAAAATAATTATAATAAGTACTACTTAAAATGCAAAACTATACTTGTCGAGATATTATATTCTTCCTATATATAATACAACTATATTTCGAGGTTAGTTCAATGCATTTGCATTAAGTTTCTAATTTTACGTTAATTATTCTTTGAGGCTAATTCAATGTATGTAGTTGGATCTAGTTTCCGATTTTCCATTAATTATTCTTTGAGGTTAATTCAATGTAGTTGTATCAAGTTTTTGATTTCCCGTTAATTATTATTTGAGCTTAGTTTAGTGCAGTTGCACCAAGTTTACGATTTTCCGTTAGTTATTCATTAAAATTAATTCAGTGCAGTTCCATCTAGTTTTCAATGTTTCGTTAATGACTCTTTGAGATTAGTTAATTGCATTTGCATTAAGGTTTCAATTTTCCGTTAATTACTCTTTGAGGTTAGTTTAATACATCTGCATCCAGTTTCTGATTTCCCATTAATTACTTTTCGAAGTTAGTTCGCATTTAGTTTCCAATCAATTTCCGATTATTTATGTTTTGAGGGTAGTTCGATGTAGTTACATCCGATTTTCGATTTCTAGTTAACTATTCTTTAAGGTTATTTTAATGGATTTGCATCCAATTTCTGATTTTCCATTAAATATTCATTAAGGATATTGCATCCAATTTCTGATTTCCCGGCATGTTAGTTAATATATGGTTTTAGTTTAATGCAGTTACATCCAGTTTTCTATTTTCCGTTAATTATTCTTTGAGGTTAGTTCAATGCAGTTGCATCCAATTTCTGATTTTCCATTAATTATTTTTCGAGGTTAGTTTAATGCATTTTGTGCGAAAGTTTTTGATTTCCGTTAATTATTTTTTTGAGGTTTGTTCAATGCAGTTGCATCAAATTTATGATTTCCCGTTAATTATTCATTGAGGTTAGTTCAGTGCATTTGCATCCATTTTTTTATGTTTCTATATTCGTTAATTAGTCTTTAGATTAGTTCATTATATTTGCATATAACTTTCGATTTTTCATTTATAACTCTTTAAAGTTAGTTCAATACATCTGCATCTAGTTTATGATTTATGATTATTTATGCTTTGAGATTTTAATTTGTTCGATGCAATTTCATCCGATTTCTGATTTTCCGTTAACTATTCTTTGAGGTTATTTTAATGTATTTGCATGTAGTTTCTGATTTCTCGGCAATTATTCTATGAGGTTAGTTCAATGCAGTTGCATTTGGTTTTTGATTTCCTATTAATTATATTTTGAAGTTAGTTCAATGCATTTGCATCCAGTTTCTGATTCATCGTTAATTATTATTTGAGGTTTGTTTGATGCATTTTTGCATACCGTTTCCGATTTACTGCTAAATATTTTTCAAGTATTTGCATCCAATTTCTAATTTCTCATTAGTTATTCTCTGACGTTAGTTTAATACAGTTGCATCCAGTTTCCGATTTCTAATTAATTACTTTTTGAGTTTAGTTTATTGCATTTGCATAAAATTTTTAATTTCCCATTAATTACTCTTTGAGCTCAGTTTAATGTATTTATATCCAGTTTTCGATTTCCTTTTAATTATCCAATGTGGTGTGTAATACCAACTTTCTACTTATCCATATGTAGTGTCCTTGCAAACATGACATAAAAATAAATTATGTTTGATTTACTATATTGGATCATCAAACATTATCCAGTTTCTGATTTTCTGTTAATTATTTTTTAAATTATATACCTGACTCACTATGTGGGATCTTCAAAGATTATCTACGAACGGGTCTTGTCATATTAATTATTCTGAAAAATATATTCAACTATATATGCATAACTATTATATACAGATATTATATTGCTTACTCATCCAAATTTCTTATAACATGAAAACCTCACGTACTCTTTATTAAAAAAAAATAACTCGTCATTGATAAAACCCTTCAACCTCATTTGTTGTTTAATAATAGAAGTTTGATTGAAATTTTATGAAATTGTCTAATAAGATAAAGTTCATATTGAAGCTACTTGAATAGCAAGGTGTTCCCAATTATACGAAAAAAGATTAGATAAACACCGTTTTAAATGCAAAACTATACTTATCGAGACATTCCCACAACATATAACACAACTATATTTTGAGGTTAGTTCAATGCATTTGCATCCAATTTCTAATTTTCTGTTATTTATTTTTTGAGGTTAGTTTAATGCAGTTGCATCAAGTTTCCGATTTCTTGTTAATTATTCTTTGATGTAGTTTAATGCATTTGCATCCAATTTCCAATTTACTGCTAATTATTCTTCGAGCTCAGTTAAATGCATTTGCATCTAGTTTCCGATTTTTCGTTAATCATTTTTTTAGATTAGTTTAATATATTTGCATCCGGCCAGTTTCCGATTTCTCGTTTATTATTCAATGAGGTTGTATTTGCATCTAGTTTCTGATTTCCTCTTAATTATTGTTTGAGGTTAGTTCAATGAATTTGCATCCAATTTCTGATTTTCCGTTAATTATTTCTTGAGGTTATTTCAATGCATTTGCATCAAATTTATTTTTTAAAATTAGTTTAGTGTAGTTGCATCCAGTTTCCGATTTCCCGTTAATTATTTGTAAAGATTAGTTTCACACATTTGCATCCTGTTTCCAATTTATAGTTATTTTTTTTAGGTTAGTTCAATACAGCTGCATCCAGTTTCCAATTTCCCGGTAATTTAATCTCTGAGGGTTAGTTCAATGCATTTGCATCCAGTTTCCGATTTCCCAATAATTATTTGTTGGTATTAGTTTGATGTATGTGCATTCAAGTTTTGATTTCCCGTTATTTATTCTTTGAGGTTAGTTTAATACAGTTGTATCAATATTCTAATTATCCATTAATTAATTTTTAAGATTAGTTTAATGTTTGTGCATCCAATTTCCGATTTCTCGTTAAATATTATTTGAGGTTAGTTCGATATATTTCCATCTAGTTTTCTGTTTCTCATTAATTGTTCTTTGACGTTAGTTTCATGCAGTATTATATATATTTGAAAATATTTGTTATTATTGGGGGGTTTTTTTCCAGTTGCTATTATATATTTTGTGATGTTATTTTTTGTATAATTTAATTTTCCATATGTAATTTATTTTGGTTTGGTTTGGTATATAATTTATTTAAGCCCAACGTCTACTTTAACTAAATAAATAGTTATATAAATTATTTAAGCCAACGTCCGTTTTAACTGAATCTCGTTATTCCGCTAAAATTGGAAATTATAAAATTCATAAATTTAATTATAATATATCATAATTATTGTGGTCTGTGGTTTTTGAAATCCGTAACTATGACTAAATTTTACACCTCAAATTGATTCAACTTTATTTGTTAGACTCATATATATAGTGCATACAATACAATTTTATTTGTTTTTGGTGTACACTATTACTTATTTTATGATTAGTTTACTTTTTTTTTCCTTTTTTCCCAGTCACATGTGTGGTTAACAAATGCATAAAGTAAATGTTCAAGTAACTCAATTCATCTTTTTCATTTGTTCTTTCGTAGTTTCATTATCATTTTCTAGAAAGAAACTTTGTTATGTTAAACTTCACCTGATATTAGTGTGGAAACTATTCTTTGTGGCGTAAGGGTTTTAGGAAAATCGTTTTTGGTTGAAAATATTGTTTTTTGCAATTTAGTTATTTTTTTTAGGTTAGTTCAATACAGTTGCATCCAATTTCCGATTTCCCGGTAATTTAATCTCTGAGGGTTAGTTTAATGCATTTGCATCCAGTTTTTTATTTCCCGACAATTATTTGTTGGTGTTAGTTTGATGTATTTGCATCCAAGTTTTGATTTTCCGTTAATTATTTTTTGAGGTTAGTTGAATGCAGTTGTATCAATATTCTAATTGTCCATTAATTAATTTTTAAGATTAGTTTATTAGTTTAATGTTTGCATGTGCATCCAATTTTTGATTTTCTGTTAAATATTATTTGAGGTTAGTTCAATACATTTGCATTTAGTTTTCTGTTTCTCGGTAATTGTTCTTTAACGTTAGTTTCATGCAGTATTATATTTGTTATTATTGGGTTTTTTTTTTTTCCAATTGCTATTATATATTTTGTGATGTTATTTTTTATATAATTTAATTTTCCACATGTAATTTGTTTTGTTTTGGTTTGGTTTGGTATATAATTTATTTAAGCCCAACGTCTATTTTAACTAAATCAATAGTTATATAATTTATTTAAGTCAACGTCCGTTTTAACTGAATCTCGTTATTCCGTTAAAATTGAAAATTATAAAATTTATAAATTTAATTAGAATATATCGTAATTATTGTGGCATGTAGTTTTTGAAATCCTTAACTATGACTAAATTTTACACCTCAAATTGATTCAACTTTATTTGTTATGCCCATATATATATTGCATACAATACAATTTTATTTGTTTTTGGTGTACACTATTACTTATTTTATTATTAATTTATTTTTTTTCCCTTTTTTCCAATTACATATGTGGTTAACAAATGCATAAAGTAAATGTTCAAGCAACTCAATTCATTTTTTCCTTTGTTCTTTCATTGTTTCATTATCATTTTCTAGAAAGAAACTTTGTTATGTTAAACTTCGTCTGAGATTAGTGTGGAAACTATTCTTTGTAGTGTAAGGATTTTAGGAAAATCGTTTTTGATTGAAAATATTATTTTTTGCAATTTAGTTTTTTTTTCCCGTAATTAGCTATATGTTTTAGAAAAAGTTGGACATTCTGTAAAACTCTATATGAGATTGTTTATTTATTTATATCCTACTTTTTTATAATTAGTAATAGAGTTTAGAAAAAATTAGAGTCTAGTGCTCTAAAAAATAGATTAGTGAGGGTATAACTATAATATATATCTAAAGATTTGGATTTTTTTTTCCGTAATTAGTATTAGAGTTTAGAAAAAGTTGGAGACTCCATAAAGCCTTGAAAAATAGAGCCAAGAGGATATAGCTATAACTAGATTTTGAACCCGGGCATACGCCCGGGATATATTAAATATTTTGTGTGTTGAAAAGGCTTTACAAAATGTCTCACACAAATTTTTGAACCAGAATATATTTGTATTGAAAATAAACCGAAATACGTTAATAAGCAGCAATTATGGTGCATAAGTACTTGAGAACTAATGGATCAAATTTAGATAGCCTCTTCACTTTGTGGTTTAGGATATTAATCCATAATTTTCAAATAAAATTATCTTAAACTCGATCTAGCTTGTATAATAGTTTTCTTATATTTATGGTGATTTAGCGGCAAATTTTCGAATCAGAATATATTTTTATTGAAAATAAACTGAAATCGTTAATGAGCAAGTGATTATGATGCATAAGTACTTGGAAAGTAAGAGATCAAATTGAGATAGTCTCTTCACTTTGTGGTTTAGGATATTAATCCGTAATTTTCAAATAGAATTATCTTAAACTCGATCTAGTTTGTATAATAGTTTTATTAGATTTATAGTGATTTAGCCGTAAATCATCACTGCTCGGCTTACGTACTAATGTGTACAAATCACTAAAACAGATTAATTGTTTCCATCTCAATTAGTAGAGTACACCATAATTAACATGGGCATTTAAATTGGACCAGCCTTTTTTCTACCACTAAATACCCTTAATCAAATATTAAAACAAATTATTCAATGCCCTTAAAATGGACTATTTCGTCATTTCAGTTTTTGCTTCTGTTTATACCCTTAAGTTTACATAATACCTTTAAGGATTTTTGTGTAAATTCAAGTCGGAAATAAAATGCACGCACCATTTCAATTGTACGCTTACCATTAATACCACTTTTATTAACATTTATACCGACTTCATTACTAGAAAACCGGTTACATCGTTCTAGCTTCTCTTTTTTTCTCCAATCTCCTCTCATTATTGAAAAATTAAAAGGTCATGGACAATAAAACCATCGACTATTTCTCTAAATTAGGTATGATTGTTACTTTCAATTCTCTAAATCATGAGAATTTCCTTTTATTCATCGATTTTTGATTTTTTTTGAGATTTCTATTTGGATTAATTCAACGCTAAAAAGATGATGTAGAGGATGAAGGGAAGGGTTTTGAATAGAGATGGGAAAGAGTTATCAGTGTCCCTAATACAGGTCTTTTTTGTTTCTTCTCCTTTATATTTTTTTTTAATACATTCATTATTTTTACTGCAACGAGTTTGGCTTATAATCACATAGTTTGGCAGGAAAAATATACATCCTCTTTCAATTTATTCAAGCATGTAAAATTCTTTCTATGTAAACCGCAGAGGCTGGCCGAGGTTGGAGAGATCTTGTCGAGTATGGACTTAAGCCCCACAGTATGCACCGGTCGTGAATGCTCTTGGAAGAACCCCATGCATGGCTTGATTTCATGATGAAGTAAGTTTATTATGATGCTAATCATGTTATCTACTTATCTATAACCACAAAGTTTATTGATTTGTTAATAAAAATCTCATACCCCTAGGTTTGGTGGTCATTAGAATATAACAAAAATATTATAAGTGCCTCAAAGGCTTGGAACCACAGCCTGAATGCTCCACTAAGGTTTGTGTTAAGTGCGCATCAAACCACAGCCTGTTGAATGTCTGGCATCTAAAGATGATCTCATCTTCATAGAACTAATCATGGCAAACTATGTGAACGTGTCAAAATTTCTAGCTGTAACTTCAAGTCATAATCAAAATCATAAAAGAGCACCTGTCTGCAACCACGATGAGGAGGCATTAAGAGCCATCGATCTTCTGTTCAACACTGCCCTAATATCTAGTGGCTTCACTGTGAGTGTTTTCTTAAGTTGAAATTATTAAATAATGCCTATCTCGCACATGTGGTTTTGGCAATGGATTTTAAATGGCATCGAGAACAAACTTGAAACCCACAAAACAATTATCTTGTGACCTTGAATGAGAGGTTTGTAGATTTCGGTGCACTGTCTCTTTCTCTATACCTTAAAGAGAAACCAAGATATGTTTAGTTGACTTGGTATTGTACCGTATTTTGGTGTTGTCTATTTTCTTCTTGTCTCTTATTGTCACACGGCCGAGAATCCGGTAGAACTTGGAGGGAAGATATATGAGATGATGGGCATGGCACTTTTCGGCAAGTGGCCAACCCCTGCAGTTGAAGTTAAAGGGAACCCGATAAGTCATATTGGAGGAAGTCGGAACCGAGAAGGCGGTTGAGGTTGCAGAAGTTGTTGAGCCGGTTGAAGCCGGTGTCGTGAAATGATTTAAGAAGAATGACATTCCATATTGCCAGATATGATGTGTATCAAACAGGGAGAAGTGTCATTGATAGTCTACATGATTTATTGGTGATGATATGTTTAGGTTGGCTTTAGTATGATCATTGGTAGCGATGAACTGTAATAGTTTCTTTCGAATCAAACTTATGTATTGAAAAAATTAAGGAGTATTTGTTAGATCGTACAAAAGATATGCCATGGAGTATCGAATTCGGTCCATCTCTAATCATTGTGATTATCCTATCTAATACGTCAAGCTTTTTATCTATTTAGCTTACTCTGTTAGTGGTGTACTTTGAAAAAAGTTCGTTTCTTTTGCTTCATTGATGATTTTGTAGATAGGTAACGGACTATATGCCCTTTCAGTCCATCTTACGGACTTATCTTAGATATGGATGGGTAAGTTTGAACGCAGAAAATCAAGTTTGCTAGCATTTGTTTCAGTCCACATCGTCAATCATCGTATTAAGGATAAATATCTGAAAGAGCATTGCAAGATTAAGCCACTAGGTCATTTTCAAAATTTACTATTATCAATACCACAAGACCATCAAAGAACTGAAAACAGTAGATTACCCTCTTGGTGGGCATTGACAAAAGCGTGAGTTAGTGGCTATGGTGATGATGGATACTTTTCACGAGTAGTACCTAATGATTTCACCTTAAGAGAGCAGAATGAGTTATTTCGAACTGGATAATGCGGTGACTCCATGGCATTTGATTGAAGAACTTGAGCAAATATTTGGTTTGACAATTTTCGCATTATTTACAAAGAAATCTCTTCTCCCTTGGTCAATTAAGCTAATAGTCCTGTTTGGGTAGCTAGAGGGTAGATACCCCAGTAGGGAGATGTACAATGTCATCAAGTAGAAGAGTTGTTGGAAGAGAATGACTAAGCAGGAACTCGGGGAAGGCGATGCGATCGATAACATAATTTGATAGTTCAAAGCATCACTTGGCATCAAGAAGGTCATATCTCCATCTTGTAGTAAAGTCGGATTGGTGTTAAGCATCTGCAGCAGGATGACAAATCCATGATAAGAATTTGTTCTCATGTCATCCGTCTTTTGTAGATCATTCCGGTTGGTTGGAGTTATAGGTTGTGATTCAAACAAAAAAAGAGTGCAAGGAAAATGAAGTATGAAGCCCATTTGGTTGCAACCAAATATTTCACAAATGTTCCGGGCAGAGTTGTGCAATTTGATACACCTGAAATAGTTATCTGCTTTGAAGGAATGAAAGCAGTATTCATAATATGGGATATGGATATTGTTAACCTCTTGACAGCCTATGGATGCTGGGGGCAAAGGTTACCGGTGAGTCATTGTTTCTTATTATTTCATACTTTTGATCATACGCTCGATTAGAATAAGTATTCTTATCTTCATCTTCTTACCTTCTCTATACCAAGGCAAACCCATGTATCCACTTCAACAGGGGAGGAAGCCTATTCACGCTTTTTTGCAAATCACAATGCAATAAAAATATTGAATGGTTCTCTCAACACATATTGATTTGCCCACATTCTCGAAAGCATGGCCCATGAGTTGCAGATCATGGTATCCATTAGTTTTAAAATGTTCATATGGAAGGGTAGGTTATGTATATACATTCCCATTGGAGGATGGTGTGTTCCGTTTGGACTCCAACAAAGCTATTTTAAGGAGATTATGTTAACCTTTTTAGTCATGGTCTATAACCCAACATTTTTATTCATTTTTGTTATTACTTCGACCTTGATCTTTAATTATGGTTTTGTTCTCTTTATATACCTCTGCTATCTTCAATGCAGGTGCAGTCTAAAGCCACCAGTTTACTCTAATGACTCATTTTACGGTGTACCAATGCCTGTGTGTTATCCATGTTTTGTGGAGATACCTTAAGTTGGAATAAGGGCTTTTTAAGGATCCTATTTTTCTGTATTTCTTTCATTTCGTTATTTCACACCAATAGGCACTCGCTATCTTTTTAACATGTACAGAAGATATAGTGTTAAACATTGGTGGGCTCTTTCAGAAGGTTTGAATAAAGCGTAAAACATGTTTGGACTATACAACATATCCTTCAACCCCCAACTATAGCATCTCTGTTACCACTAAAGGATCTATTTTTGAGATATGATGCTCCTCTATCCTTCTTCACATGTAGTCTAGAAATTTTGAGTGGTGCATCGTACCTTCAGTGTTCCTAATTCTTGCAAGCATGCTTGCTTAATGACCAAATGATTGTGGCTTCGAATAAAACAACAATTTGTATATCGGTTACAAGGCTTTTAGTGTTTTTATATTTGGGATTGGTGCCATTGCTTTGGCAAGTAAAATAGTTAACATAATGGATCGTGGTGATCAAATATACAAATTTGTGCTTCTACTGGTAGAACGCCTACTCCAAGTGCCATATTACTTGGTGGGAGCATTTGCCATCTTGAAGTGGTATGCAGTTTTTTAGGCTTCTTCCCTTCTCTTCTGACCAACTAACATATCTTTGTCATTTTTTCTCTTACCATGTATATCGCTATTTTCTTTAATTTGTTGTCATGTATTTAAGATACACAAGGAAGATTTTGTTTAAATATTCAAATTTTTGGTTATCTCTACGTTCTCCAGCAGATGTCATCATGTCAACATATCGATATTGCGAAATACCAGAGCAAACGTCTTCCGTCAAATACTCAAATAGAAGCAATAACTCAAAACCACCTTACCAGTTCACGCTCAACGAGCGTGCCTAAAAGGCTAGTATCATTAAAGAATACACTACTCCAACTTGAAAAAATTTATCACATGATCGAACGGGCGCCGTTATATTAAATTATTCTAAAAAATATTAGCAATTATGTATAGTTATGAGATATGAAAATTATATTAATTACTCATTTAAATTTCTTGCATCACTCACTATATAAAGAAAGCATCAAACCTTAATAAAACTCATCGACTTTTTTTTTTTATTGTTTAGGTTTAATAATTGAAGTTTAATTGAAGTTTTGTGAGAATGCCTAATATGGCGAAAATAATATTGAAGCTACTTGAATAGCAAGACATTCACAATCACAATAAAAGAATTATGATAAATACTACTTAAAATGCAAAACTATATTTGTCGAGACATTTATTCCCCCTACATATAATACAAATATGTTTTAGGGTTATTAGTTCAATGCATTTGCATCAAGTTTCTGATTTTCCATTAATTATTCTTTGATGTTAGTTTAATGTAGTACGTTGCATCCAGTTTCCAATTTCTCATTAATTATTCTTTGAGGTTAGTTCAATGCAGTTGCATTAAATTTCTGATTTTCCGTTAATTATTATTTGAGGCTAGTTCAATGCAATTGCATCCACTTTAAGATTTCCCATTAGTTATTCATTAAGGTTAATTCAGTACAGTTGCATCCAGTTTTCGATGTTTCGTTAATTAGTATTCAAGATTAGTTCATTACATTTGCATCCATATTTCAATCTCCCGTTAATTACTCTTTGAGGTTGGTTCAATACATCTGCATCCAGTTTCTGATTTTCCGTTAATTGTTTTTATAGGTTAGTTCGATAGTTTACAATTTCTATACAGTTTACATACATGTAAGAGTTTATTTTTATAAATTCACTTTCGTTTTGGGTTCCTAATTACTCGTAATTACTTATGTGAGAATGTCAAAAAAGCAGACATTTATGCTTTGAGGTCAGTGCGATGCAGTTACATCCGACTTTCGATTTCCAGTTAACTATTTTTTTAGGTTATTTCAATGCATTTGCATCTAATTTCTGATTTCCCGTTAGTTAATCTCTGATTTAAGTTTAAAGCAGTTGCATCTAGTGTTTGGTTTTCCGTTAATTATTCTTTGAGATTAGTTCAATGCAATTTCATCCAATTTCCGATTTTATTATGTTAATTGTTGTTTGAGGTTAGTTCAATGCATTTGCATCAAGTTTCTGATTTCATGTTAATTAGTTTTTTAGGTTAATTCAATGTAGCTACATCAAATTTATAATTTCCCATTAATTATTTATTTAGGTTAGTTCTTTAGTAATTTTTTTTATTTGATCAATTGTATAAGAATTGGAACACTAAAAGTGTTTGATTTGTAATAAGAATTACCTTTTACAAATCATCTATTTTTTAGCAATTTATTTTATTTGATCAAATATATAAGAATTAGAAATATACTCAAACTCTCCAAATGTATGTAGGATTGTATGCTATATATTAGAAAAGACTATCTTTCATATTAGAGGCACATAGGAGAAAGAAAAAACTAACTCTCATATTAGAGTGCCACATAGGAGGAGAGAGAGAAAATCCTCCATTAGAAGTCTCTGTTTTAGTATATAGATAGTAGATATATATCTAAGAATGAGTCCACAAATTATGATCGTAATTTATTTAAGTCCTCAACCGGCCAATACTAACCATTATGTTTTTTTAATTGTCCAGAATTGATCTCTAAATTGAAGTTCCCACCGAAAAAACACCAAAATCTCGAAATTTAACCAATTTTTGTGACTACATTATTGAAATATGTCAGCGTAATAATAACTAACCCTTGATTTTTTCCCAAAATATGATCTCAAAAGTGTACTCCTTCCACTTTTCTGTTTGATCATGTTGTCCATTTTGATTTTCAAGTTGTATCTTGTGACGACTGATGATGACGATGAACTTTGGTTGAGTGCTAAAAGTGTTGATAGACCCAAATGAGCTTTAGCTGGCTTGGTGCTAACCAGGGGGTCCACAAATTGAAGTCTTCCCCGTTTGTTAATATAAAGTGATGGTCCAGCCGTCGTTCATTCGGGGATGCAATGGATTGTTGCTAGCACGATACAAACAGATATGGTGTGGTCAATTCCGTGACTAAAGTAATATTGACAACGTGACCCAAGCCTCAATGAGCTGCACTAACCAGTGTGAAGAAAAATAAGTTTTACCTGTCCCTAGACGATAATTCTTTCTTCAAGCTCATGGAAACTTATCTAAATTTTTGTATGAATAGTTAGTTCCAACATCCAATATAAACATCAACTAGCATATTTTTTTTGGGTAACTATCAGCTAGCATTGTTATAGCATCATCAACACGTTGCTAAAAAAAATTATAACACATCAACTTTTTTCATCAGTCAAAATTGTTATAATCGTGTCATTTACTAACGCATTTTTTCAAAATTGTGGGTTTTTATTTCGGACAGCAAAACTTGTCCCATTTTTTTTTTTTTTTTAACGGCAAAACTTGTCCCGTCCATTATTTTTTCCATTTCCTTGGCGCTCATCATTTCCCTCTATTTTGTGCGCTATATGACAGTAAAGCATCCACATGCTTTTTTCATCTCCTCCTCCCATATATTTCTTCATCTCATCTCATCAGTTTAAGTTTGTAGTTATAATTTTTTTATATTTTGTCATGGATTCTAGTAGTAATAGTCACAATTGGTGCGAAAGAGTAAGTGAACTGATTTTCGACAATGATGATGAAATTGCCGCAATCGTTCAACAAATGCAAAGTGATACAGTTATAGTGACGTTAATGATTCTGGCTTTCAACGCTTTATCTGTATCAAAATGGGGTGGATTTGTTGATGGTAGAGAATACACTAACCGCGATCGTGTTGGTGTGCATGAACAGTTGGTTGCTGATTATTTTACTGTTATACCAAATTATAAAGCAGATAAGTTTCGTCGTAGGTTTCGTATGAGAAGACCACTTTTTCACCGTATATTGGAAGTTATAACTAATTTTGATCTATATTTTAAGCCTTATTGTAATGTTCTTGGTTTAATTTGTCTGGGGTTTCGGGTTTGGTGAAGATGACAGCTGCAATACAGATGCTTGTTTATGGCTACTCAGCTGATTCAATAGATCACTGGATAAAATTTCCTGAGAGTAGTATGGCTTGAGAATCACTTCATCATTTCTGCAATGCAGTTGTCAATTGTTTTGAAGAACAGTACCTGAGAAGTCCAACGAAAGAATATGTAACACGCTTTGCCTACAGTAGGTGAAGAACGTGATTGGGCGGTATGTTAGGTAGTTTAGACTATATGCATTGGGTATGGAAAAATTGTCCAACTGTGTGGCATGAAACTCATTTGAGCCATGCTAGAAAAGCGACTGTGATTTTGGAAGCAGTTGTAGACCAGGAGCTATGGTTTTGGCACGCATACTTTGGAATGGCTGGATCGTGTAATGATATTAATGTGTTAGATAATTCTCATTTATTTGATAATTTAGTCAAAGGAACAACTCCAGCTTGTGTTTATCAAGTTAATAACAATCCTTACAACATGGGCTATTATCTTGCTGATGGAATATATCGACCATAGGCTACACTGATTCAAACAATCTCATCTCCTACTAGTCCCATGGATATTAATTTTGCAAACGCGCAAGAATCAGCTCGTAAAGATGTGGAACGTGGTTTTGGTGTTTTACAGACTAGATTTGCAATTGTTAGCATGTCTATTCGTCAGTGGGCCGGATAAAGGAGCTCTATCTTGTATAATGAAGACATGTATTATACTTCACAACATGATTGTTGAGAATGAGCGTTATGAACAACTTCCAACGTGGAAATCACCTTCAGATGAACGATTGCGATATGAAGTTGAGATGTAGAGTAATGAACATGAGCTTGTGCAAAACATGGTAGTCATGACATTACGTATTCGTTGTAGAGCTACTAATGAACAATTAAAGAATGATCTAGTTGAACATCATTGGGCACATTATGGTGCACGCCGCAACTAAATGAACAACTAATAAGTTTGTTTAAGTTTGATTTGTTTTACCTGTCTTTTCTGTTAAGTGTGTTTTTATCAAGTTTGTTTTGTTTAAATAAGATTGTGTTTGTTTTGTTTAAATAAGATTGTTGTTAATTGGTAGAAATTTGCGCATTGTTTAAATTAAATTAAATTTAAATCAATACAACTTCAAATTAAAAACGTTACAACTTCAAATTAAAAATGTTACAGCTTACTTCAAATTAAAAACGTTACAACTAAAAATCATCAGCTTCATATTCTCATTTTCATCCCTCATAAATGGATTGGGAGAGTGTGTTCGCCTATCACGAGACTGACTAACATTGTTTGTTGATCCAGAAAAAGAAAATGACCAAAACTGTTGAGAAGTAGGAGTTGGAATGTATGTAATAGGAGGGGTTGGAATGCATGGAGTATGAGGTTGGAGTGTATGTACTAGGTAAAGTTGGAATGTATGGACTAGGAGAGGTTGGAAAATTTGGATAATGAGGAACAAAAGGAGCAGCATGAATACTTTGTTCTTGTTCAACCCACTTACGATAGATAGATTGTTGCTTAGCTTCCCAAAATGTAAGTTGAATACTACTAAACTTGTTTAGATCAAGCATCATGGTATCTTGTTCTTTATGTGCTTCAAGTCTCAATCTTTCCTCTTTTTTATCCCTTTTCATTGAGAGGAACATTTGTCGTTTTAAGTTTGTTTGTTCTTGCAGATATTTTGCAGTTGTAAGTTGATTATCTCTGACTTTCTCTAGAGTTTGTGTCATTTGGTGTGCAACTTCATCAACATCCATTTTCTTAAACTTCCTTCCCTTTGGGCATTTTTCTGATGTGGGCACTTCACTCGATGGTTAACTTTCAATTCTTTATTTAACGAAATATTGGCTATTCCAATATTGTTAGCGGTTGATCCACCACTGACGCCACCACTAACATCACTACTAAAAGTTGGTTTCTACTTTTTTTTTAACCAGTATCACTTCTAGCTTGATAGTAGTGATTCCATTTTGGTCTTAAAATTAAAACCCAATAACAATGCTCAAATTTAAATGGTTTATTTACAACAGTTAAATAAATAGTACGAGCTTGTGACATTGTAATATTTGCATTAGTACCACTAGCATTCACTCTCGATTGTTGATCATAATAACCTTGAAATAAACTTACCGCATGTTGGATTTGGTGAAAATGAGCTTGAACCGATCCACCAATTCGTGGTTGGCCTACATAACCAAGCTGACTCATACGCTTGTTCAGTTCTTCAGCAATTTTCTCAAAAAAAAAAACAAATCTATTTTGCCCCGTTTCAACAATTACATCTTCTTAAATAAAAATCCAACTATGACATAAATTTTCATCTTCTACGATTGTGAAATTTTTTGAACAACTTTGAACATGGGTATGTTGGCTATTTTCTTGGTTTTGGTTTAAGCTATTTCTATCTCCCCTATTTCCTTTATCTCTAAACCTCTGTGAAGATATTTTGTTGAAGAATGAAAGAAGAAAGATGAGTGAATTTAGGGATGTCCATCTTGCCCGACACCCGAACAAAAAACCCGCACCGAACCCTACCCGAACCCAAATCGAAATACATAGAGTAGGGTTTGATCACACTATTTAAACCAGAACCGACCCAAGCCTGACCCGATAATTTAGCCCTAAACCCATTAAAAGGGCTAAAAAACCCAAAATTGAATCCCAAATTCGGTTTCAATTGCATACTACTAATCTTATATAAAAGAATGAGTTAGATAAATATTTAGATATGATCTCATTCATGTTTACAATGATGAGTTATTTAATATATTGGATTATGGAAAAATTTATGTCAGGATTTCCAATTTTTTCAGTAATTGCACATGATCATGTGTCTATAGTTCCTTCCGAGTCCATCTATTTTTAAAGCATATGAAAGAATTATGTTCAAATATATGTGATAATTACTTCCAAGTTCATTAGAAGTTTTATTTTGTTAGAACTATTGGTGGATAGCTGAAGAAAGAATAAAATGTAGATATATATATCAAATGAGATTTCTTATTATTTTCTTTCTTCATTTATACCGAGTTTTATCCTACCTGAAATCCGAACCCGAGCCCGATGGGGACCCAAAATATAGGGTTAGGGTAGGGTTTGGTCACACTTTTCAACAAAATACCCAGCTCCGAACCTGACCCGCTGAAAACCAGGCCGGGTTTTGGGTAACCCGATACCCATTCAAAACCCGAAAAGTTGGGTTCGGGCCAGGTCGGGTACCTATTTGGACATCCCTAAGTGAATTGGTGAAAATTGAGTGAGTGCAATATATATAGGCTACAAACCCAACGGATCTAAATATATCTGTTGGGCCTAAAAAAAATCCAGCCGTTTTAATTTTTTATTAAAAAAAATTGAAAAACTTTTGAACGGCAAAACTTGACCCGTCCAACATCTTGGGTCCAACGGTACAAAATCCAACCATTTTAATTTTTTTATTAAAAAAAAATGAAAAACTTTTGGACGACAGAACTTGACCAGTCTAACATCTAGACAGCTAAAGTTGTCCCGTGCGAATGACTGCTAAATTTATGAGTATTTTGATCGTGAATTTAACAATTGCTGAGATAAAAACAAGTGTTTGGTAGTGCTTTGGTGAACAAAATTACTAAAAATATTGTTGTTTGTCATATTAGAAATGATTTTTAGCAGTGCGTTGCTGAACTAAAAACTATTTCTAATGTGCTCTTGAATGCCATTGCTAAAAACCATTTCTAATGTGACAAGAAACAATTTTTTTTTCGCAATTTGGGTCACCAATGCGCTTTTAAAACTTCATTTTTATCTCAGCAATTGTTAAATTCACAACCAAAATATTCACAATTTTAGCAGTGGGTCAGATGGGATAAGTTTTCCCGTCCGGGTCAAGTTTTGTCATCTAAAGTTTTTTTTATATATTTTTTTAATAAAAAATTGAAACGGATGGATTTTGTATCATTGGGGACCAAAATGAATTGGCGCTAAGAAAATGGAGAAAATAATAGACGGGACAAGTTTACCCGTGTAAAAAATAATTAAAATTGGAATGGGACAAGTATTCCCATCCGAAATAGAAACTAAAAATTTGGAAAAAATGTTTTAGTACGTAAAGTGATTTTAACAATTTTTAATGACACAAAAAACTGATGTGTCACAATTGTTTTTAACAGCGCCGATGATGCTCTTTAGTTATTTGATTTCTCTTGCAATTTGTACTTTGAACACTTGATATTACATCTTTTTTATTCTTCTTTTCACACCCACCTTTAATAATAAAATTAATAAATATAATAGAAATAAAAAGTCTGGCAAGGATTATAACAAATTAACTCGTCCACTAAATATCAATTACTTTATTTTTCTTGTATAAAATCAAAGAAAAAGACAGGAGACATTATACAGAAGATAAATGTAGAGCATAAGCACACATGAGCTGTTTCTAGTTTTGTATCGGCTAAACTCCACGACTATATGTTCAGACCAAAGCCGCCAAAACAAACCCTCCCCAAATATACAAAACATACGTGGCGACGCGTTAAAACAGCCGGCTCTTTTTTATTTATATTTAATTAATAATATTAATAAATGAATGATTTGTTATCAACTGAACTTTCAACCCTGCTGTCATTTGATCAGTCTAGTCTTCCCTTCTCTTCTTTCATCAGAAGTATTAATACTTAAAAACAACAACTCTACTCACCACTCTGCATCTTCATTATTAACTCACCACTCTCTTCTTTTCCAGGCTCTTCTCCTCTGTCTCGTTTTTTGAAAAACCATTTAGCTGGTTACCGGCAATGGCGAGCTTTAGAGTGTTTTTACTTGTTTCAGTTGTTGTTGAGTTTTTAGTTTTGGTTTCAGCTCAGAGATCTAACAGAACAGCTAGTTTATGGAAGACTTTAAATGGTGAAATAACTTTCTCTCTCTTCATCTTTCACTTGGTTTGGTTTGAACTAACTAACTGACTGATCTGTTTCTTGTTTGATCCAGGGGCTGCACCTTTAGTAATTGCTAGAGGTGGGTTTTCAGGGTTATTTCCGGATTCGAGTTCGAATGCCTACGAACTTGTTTCGTTAACTAGTTTACCCAACACCATACTTTGGTGCGATGTGCAATTAACTAAAGATGGAGTTGGAATTTGTTTATCAGCTCTAACGTTTGATGAAAGCACAACCTTTAATACTAGTGATACAAAGAAGGTCTATAATGTTAATGGAGTGCCTACAACAGGATGGTTTACTGTGGACTATGACTTGAATGCGTTGCAGCAGACCTATCGTAAGTTCACTATCAATAAGTTGTTCTGATATTTACAAATATTCCATCTTTTCTCTCCCTCATCCTCATCGTAACAACATTCTTCTTTTCCCCCCTTCTGATTGGTTAGATAGATACTCTATTAGTAAACTAATCCATAATCCATAGTTTTGCCTTTCATTCTGCATCATTGTGATGCTAATTCCACCGTGCTTTCAGTGAAGTATAGCTGAAATATGCATCTTCTTATTTGTTAAGGACTTAATATGTTGTGTATTATTAAAAATGTATAAGCATTTGAGGACCAGGAGCATAAATCCAGAATCGATCATTAATGTTTTTGATATAGATTTTCCCTATCTATTTGAACTCTGAAGCTGGTTAAATTGATAAATTGTGTTGGGTGCTTTTAGCATGACATGGTTGGATAATTATTGACATTTTCTCTGTGCAACAACAGTATTACGAACAGTTCCGTCTCGAACTCAGCGATTCGATGGTCTCTTCCCTATTCTCACCGTTGAAGAAGTCCCTCCAGGATTATGGTTAAATATTCAGGTGAGTTTTGTCTCGGAGGTTATATATATGTATGTAATTGGGTTTCTTGCGAAAGATGTCACTTCTCCACTATAATTTGGCTTCTGTTTTTCCCTTTGCTTCTCCCTTTCCTTGTATCTGAATTTCCATGTATAGACCAATCTTTATGTACTTCATGAGGAATTTGGATAAGTTTCGCTGCTGAATTTTTTTGGGTAAATCCTACTTCATATCTTATGTACGGTCATTGTCTTTTGGGAGTATTTTCTGAGATGCTACAAAATGGACGCCATTTTTGTGCTCAGTGTTCTTTAATGTCACTAGGTGGCGCACAAGGTGGCAAATACTTACCTTTTGATTGCTTTTATTTCAGCATGATGCTTTCTTCACACAACATAATTTGAGTATGAGGAGCTATGTGCTTTCTGTATCAAGACGTGTTATCGTCAGCTACGTCTCGTCACCAGAGGTGGGTTTTCTGAAAAGTATTGTAACACGATTTAATGGAACCAGGACGAAGTTGATTTTCTGCTTTCTAGAGGCAGACAAGACTGAGCCTTCCACCAACCAGACTTATGGTGCTCTTTTGAAGAATCTTACATTTGTCAAGACATTTTCTTCTGGAATTCTGGTTCCCAAAAAGTACATATGGCCTGTTGATGTTGGACAATATCTTCTACCTCATACATCTCTCGTTTCAGATGCTCATAGAGAAGGGCTGGAAGTTTTCGCTTCAGATTTTGCAAATGATTTTACTTTCAGTTATAATTACAGTTTCGATCCAATAGCTGAGTATCTGTCTTTCGTTGACAATGGTGACTTTTCTGTTGATGGCGTATTGTCGGACTTCCCAATAACACCATCAGAAGCCATAGGTAAGCTCTTAAGAATTTTGTATAACATTGACCAATCCCTGGAATAAACATTTAATGGCAAACTTTGGGAGAATGGGCAAGTAATGACCATGTTGAAACACATTTCAGAGAAAACCTGTCAAAAGACGCGGCCTTCATCTTGTAAAGAATGGGGACAATTTGCTAGTTTCAGCAAAAATGTCCAAGGACACGGACTAAACTACTAAAAGTCTCAAAAACACAGGATAAATATAAAATGTGGTCAAATGCTAGATCTGCAGGTACATCTTAAAATAGATCTAAAGAAGTCATTTGGCACCCAAGGGCAGAACCATATGAAAAATTATTTGACACAAGATACATAAGTGAAACAAATTGCATATGGTACCCTTACTCATGCACATTAGCAGAAGCTGCCATCTGGAATTTGCATCAAGTTTCCATAACATGGCAACGTATATTATTAAAAATAAATGTAGTACTTTTCATGTCATCATATTATACTTCTCTTTTGGCGATTACTAACTTCCGCTTTGCACTGCAGATTGCTTTTCTCACATAAGCAAAAATATTTCTGGACAAGGTATATCACTATCATATGTCTAGGCTTTGAGGTAGCTTTGTTTTCCATGTAGGGCAGGGAACAGGTCGGGTTTGGGTTGGATATGCAAATATCCGAATCCGATTTTTTTCATAGTATTCGAACCTGAACCTGAATCCAAACCCCAAACCCGATTGGATAACACTAACAATGTGAAAAATTACCCAAAACATGTATCTGAATCCGAACCCAAACCCGAATTATCCGTATCCGACCCGAATTTAAATACGGTTAGAGAAATGTATCCGAACCCAACATATTTGTTTTTTTTTTGATTGGCAAGTCTGTTTTAAACGAGATCAGTAACTCTTTGGTGCTGGCGGGGTTCGAGCCCCAGACCTCTGGTATCATCACCCAAAGGTTTTACCAACTTTGCTAGTTGGCACCTACACATATTTAGGTTCGGGTCGGGACGGGTTCAATTACCTGCCCTATTTCCATATCCATGTAGCTTATGGTGCCCATCTTTCATCAGTCAGGATAGTGTGAATCGGATCGACAAATGTATCTTACGCTGTTTACTTTGCTTGTTCTCAGCAGCTCCGAAAATTATTTCACACCATGGAGCTAGTGGAGTCTACCCTGATTGTACTGATCTTGCATATAATCAAGCTGTTGAAGATGGTGCTGATTATATTGACTGCTCTGTTCAGATGACCAGTGATGGGATCCCAATATGCTTAAGCTCAATAAATCTTATAGATACTACTACTGTGACTCAATCACCCTTCGGCAATCTTGCTGTTACCGTTCCAGAGATTCAGGCAAATCCCGGAATTTTTACTTTCAATCTCACTTGGAAAGATATTCAGACATTAAAGCGTAAGTTGAAACTTTTTCTTAATCACACAGCACACTGAAAATGGTTTTGAGTTGTATTTTACAAGTCCTGCATTATTCTTTTGAAAAGTTCTGATCTTGCATTGGTCTTTTGAAAAATTATGATGTGATTGTAGGTCTATTTCCTTTCTAGTTGGATCTTTTGATTTACTGTGGTGTGTTTAAAGGTGCAAAAGTACGTGGGAATATGGACATGCGTAAAAAATTGAGTCTTCTTGTTATTTGTTTTTCTGGATACCATTCTACTACACTGCCCTTATTTCTACTAAAATCATGAGATATTGATCTTCTTGTTAATCACTCTTAGTTATTTTTAAAAAGAGTTCTTGAACCAGTAAACATCGTGGCACACTTTTTCGGAAGCTAAGAGTTATGCACATTGCCGCCTGTGTGTACCCCATGAAGTCAAGACATTTGTTGATTTTAGTATGCATGTGGCTCACATGTTTTGAAGGGCATTTTTAGTCGGAGACATGCATCAGACTTAGATGGTCATTCCCGACCCACATGGACCACTTTTCAGGCTTAGTCCTAGGCCTGCCACGACTTCCTGAGACGTGCATGACTACTTTGTGGAACCATTCAGGCTATTCTCAGATGGTGTTTTGGATATGCCTGACCGGCATATGGGTCCGAAACTATCCTGGTAATGGTCTTGGCTGGACCAGAGAGAGTTCAAAACATCATTTGAGAATGTCCCAAATGGTTCCACAAAGTAGCCATGCATGTCTCAGAGTAGTCCTGGCATGCCTAGGACTAAGCCTGAAAAGTGGTCCATGTGGATCGGGCGTGACCATCTAAGCCTGATGCATGACTCCGACTAAAAATGCCTTTCACAACATATATGAACAATGTGCATACTAAAGTCAAGAATTGTCTAGACTTCTTTTGTTATATGGGGTAGACACACCACCTAATGAAAATTCTAATTCAAAGAGATACCTAGGCCTGAGGATTCATAAAATATGATGAAGTTTATGATTGCAAGAATAATACTAGATCTATCCCTGAAAATGTTATATTATGTGATTAAAACTTAAAGAAAAGTTAGACCACCATTGAAGAGATTAACAGAAACTGCACATAAACCCCATCAATAGTAATTATAAAAGTGCAATTGAGAGAAACTCTTTGTATTAAAAGCTTGTGTCTATTTTATGAACTTGTCATTTCTTGGTGTACTTTGGTTGTGTTCCCTTACTAGATGAAATTATTTTTTAAATAAAGAAATGGTATTTAGGACTCTTATCTTGAGCAATGTCTGATACATATCATGTGACAATCTCTGATACATACCGTGTGACAAAATTTCCTTTTCATAATTGTAGCGGCAATATCTCATCCATATAGTCAGCAGGGATACCAGTTGTCTCGGAATCCGGCATATAAAAATGCGGGGAGATTTCTTTCACTGGTTGACTTTTTGAACTTTGCAAAGATCAAGCGTCTTGCAGGCATCTTAATCAGCATTGAGGTGAGTGTATGTTAAACAAACAGTAAGATACTCATTTGTTTCTTCTTTATATAGTCTACACGTTAAGCGATGCTGTCAAAGGCGCCGCCCAAGTGGCCACTGGGGCAGGTTTTCAACAAGAAATTTACGCAAAGTATGCATGATATATCACTATGTAATTTGTTATTTGTAGGACACTTCAGCACTTTGTGTGTAAATGTGTTTATGAAATATGATTTACTACTATAAGTAATGTAATTTTTGAGACAGAGACATGTAGTATATGTGACTGGCTTACAGGAAAACATAACCTTATCAATTGGAGGGTGAGTGTTACCCACCTTTTCCTTGTTTTTTACTGTAAAGAGAGAATAAATTGATATTCAATCATAACAGTGTGAATGATGAGGTGGTTTACAATACAAAGATAAACAAAATAAAAAGATAAAAGATAAAAACATATGAGAAAAGAGCTCAAAAACTACCTCACTCGTCTCTGCCAATGAGAGCATCCTATCCAGATACAGAATAGAATGTCTGAATGATCTTTAAGCTTTTGACCAAAATAGGCCCTTTAATCAATTTGATCACCACTTTTGAGGGCAAAGCTGTATCCTCAAAGTGTTCTTTGTTGTTTCTTTTCCACTCGAGTCATACGTCAACGTGCTGGGGAATAATATAATAACTGTAGTCTATTGTAGGCATTGACCTCTGTTTTCTCTTTCATTCCGCAGAATGCAGCATACCTTGCAGAAGAGAAGGGTATGAGCGTAATTAATTCTGTCGTTAATGCCTTAAGCATATCAGGATATAACAACCACACAACCCAGGAAATTGTGATCCAGTCTACCAACAAATCTGTTTTGGCGGGTTTTAAGAAACAGACTGAATACAAGCTTATGTATATGGTAGACGAGGATATCCGCAGTGCTGATAATTCATCCATTCAGGATATCAAGAGCTTTGCTGATTATGTGGCTATAACCAAGAAATCAGTCTTTCCGGAAAATCTGGCCTTCATAACTGGCCTTACTAACATCGTGCCGAAGCTCCAGTCAGTCAACCTCACTGTCTATGTGTACACATTCATGAATGAGTTCGTAGAACAGGCATGGGACTTCTTCTCTGACCCAGTTGTTGAGATAAATAATTTTGTTATGCAAGCCGGAATTGATGGAGTCATAACTGATTTCCCAGGGACTGCTGCAGCATACAGAAGTAAGTTGTTAAAAAAAAGTTTGGGACAAACCCTTTTTTTAATACATTTATTGCTAAGCATATATAGTAGAAGAGTTCACTTCACAGACTTACATATATGAAGGACGAGTTGTGGTACACTTGTTTCGACATAAGACTGACATGCTCTGTTTTGCTTGTGCTACTTCTTTTAGATGTTTTTTTTTCATTTTTGCCAAGTAAGACTACTTACATTAAGGAAAGAAAAGAGGTTTCAAAGCATGAAAGGTCAGGCATGCCTGCCACCCTTCATGCAAACTAAATCAAGAAAAAGAGACTCCATTATAAATTAGAGTTTTTGACTCCATTATAAATTAGTTTTTGACATGCAAAATACAAGTCAAGAATTTAAAGAAATTGGCATAAGGTGCTTCCCAGTGAAACGACCAGGGTGGCCTTAATATATGACAATTATCCATTTGCAAAGCCGCTCCTGCCTTTGAAATTGCATCAGCTGCAATATTACCTTCAGATGGTATCAGAAGTTTTAATGTATGGATTAGTTAATATTTTGACCTTTTAATGTCTGGAATGTTATAGGTTAGTGATGTGGTATAGTTCTTTGGGTTATGCAGGGAATAAGTGTTTAAACATGGGAGCCAACACACCTGCATACATGAGTCCTGTTGAACCCGGCGGTCTACTTAAGCTACTTAAAGGTACTCCTTCCTTGCCACCAGCGCAAGCTCCAAACCCAGTCCTAACCGAGAATGATGTAACAGAGGCCCCTTTACCTCCTGTTTCAAATCAAGTGCCAACTACGGGTGGAGGTGGCTCTGCAGAAGCTCCAAGCACACCAACGCCAAGCAGTCATGCACGCTTAGCCGCTTGTATCTCACTGTCATCTTTTTCATTGCTCCTTGCTTCTCTTTTGGTACTTTGAAACAAGAACACTTTCTCCTGCCCTTGTTGCTGGAACTTTGGAGCTTTTGATGTGTGTTTATTACACACTAATCCATTCTTTTGTTATCCACGATAATGTAATGTAAATTTATTTCATATTGTAGTATTATCATTTTTTTTTTCACAATCTTTTGAGATCCATGAGATTCTGTAAACATCTACTGCATACTCTTCACCGTGATTCTTTACATGATGGCTACCCCTGAGGTTTTGTTTCAAGTCTCTCTTGCTCTTGACCTCTCTAAGAGAACTTAGCCTAGGGAGGACAAAACGTATCTATCTACATACAAATATATAAGGATATTGTAAGGATGAGAATGATATCTACTACAATGGAAACTTTTGATCATCAGTTAAACATAATAAAAGTAGTTTGCAAAGGGCAACTGCCATTGTGGTCTCATTATATCAAGCTCATAGTCACATTGTTATCTTATGCTGTAGTTGTTGATTAATGTGAAGCATCAAATTGACGTGTTAATACTTCCTCCCGGAATCAGCCCTACTTTGAAAGAAACGCATAATCCAATCTGTTCACTAATTTGGATCACAAGTCGTTAAGCCTTTAGGCCCAGTGGAACCGAATCAGATTTCCACTGGGCTCCATTCCTTCTGAGGCAGGACTGCAGGAGACTGCGTATGCTGATATTAGCTTTGTTTTCTGGCGTGCTCATTTTGTGTGGTTGGACGGTGGAAGTATTGCCATGCGTAAGGCCTTTGATACATCTCGGTCTTGTACCTGATACCTCACAGATCTCATCATCAGTCACTGGCTCAGAGCCTTCTACTATAGGTGATTTTGTCCTGCAAGTATGAATTGGACATAAGCATTTAAAAAAAACTTAAGTTAGTACTTACTGCTTACACCATTTTTTGCAGCAGTAAGACTTATCTAAGCAAAACCATTTTCATCAATGAAATAACTCACCGACCCAATTTCTTGATTTTAATAACCCTCACGGACAAAATAAGTTGGCCCGGTTTATTTTATATTTCTTAAATACCACTTTTATCATTTCCTGTTAATAAACAAAATTACGAGTGAGAAAACCCAAAACCCCTTTCTTCTCCAACTGACCTGACTTTTTGATTCATGATGCACCTCATCAAACTACAAATCGAATCTCTTCCCTGTTTTAATCAAACAAAATTACGAGAGAGAAAACCCAAAACACCTCCTCTGTTTTAATCAAACGAAATTACGAGAGAAAAAAACCTAAAACCAAAGTCGAGAAATAGACGAAGTTGTGCGAAGCTTCAGTTATTTTAAAGAAGTTGAACAAAGATGACAACCATTATCCAAAAAATCAAAAACATTGAAGATGAAGTATCACACCATTATCATTTTATCATTTTATTTTATTTTATTTTATTTTTTATTTTTTATTCTTTTTTTAATTAAACCCTAGTGGATCTTTAGCTCAAATGGGCGAGCACTTTGGAGATATCCAAAGGTGATGGTGGTTTGATTCTACCAAGATCCTCTAAAATTTTAATGTTAATCAAACAATGATTATTCATTTTTTACTGTTGAACACGTATTGTTCATACCTACTTTAAGTATGAACACGTATTGTTCATATCTGTTTTGAGTATAAACATTTATTGTTCATATCAGCTTTGGGTTTATGTTTTTTTGTTGGTATGAACACGTATTTTTCATATCTGTTTTGGGTATAAACAATCAATGTTCATATATGTTTTGGGTATGAACATTTATTATTCATATATGTTTTGGGTATGAACAATCAATGTTCATATCTGTTTTTGGTTCATGTCTTTTTTAAGTAGATATGAACAATCAACGTTCATATATGTTTTAGGTATGAACAATCAATGTCCATGCATGTCTGTTTTGGGTATGAACATTTATTGTTCATATATATTTTGGGTATGAAAAATCAATGTTCATATTTGTTTTGGGTTCATGTTTTTTTTTAGTATGAACATGGAACAATCAATGTTCATATCTGTTTTGGGTGTGAACATTTATTGTTCATATCTGTTTTGTTCATAGTTAATATTCATAATTTGGGGTATGAACATTTATTGTTCATAGCTAATGTTCATAATTTGGGGTATGAACAATCAATGTTCATATCTGTTTTTGGTTCATGTTTTTTTTTAAGTAGGTATGAACAATCAATGTTCATATATGTTTTGGGTATGAACATTTATTGTTCATATATGTTTTGGGTATAAACAATCAATGTTCATATCTGTTTTGGGTTCATATTTTTTTTGGGCATGAACACGGATTGTTCAAACCCACAGTAGGTATGAACAATCAATGTTCATATCTGTTTTGGGTGTGAACATTTATTGTTCATAACTAATGTTCATAATTTGGGGTATGAACAGTTATTGTTCATATCTGTTTTGGGTTCATGTTTTCATAGCCACAATCAATGTTCGTAGCTGATGTTCAGCATGGGTGGGTATCCATGTATGAACATTGATTGTCTATACCCACAATAGGTATGAACAATCATTGTTCATACCTATTGTGGGTATAGACAATCAATGTTCATACATGGATAGGTATGAACACTCATTGTTCATAGCTAATGTTCATAATTGGGGATATGAACAATCAATGTTCATAACTATTGTTCATACATGGATAGGTATGAACAATCATTGTTCATACTTATTGTGGGCATGAACAATCAATGTTCATAACCGGGTTGTTTCAGTTGGGTCGGGCCATTTTTTTTTCTTCAGGGGTATACTTGACTTTTCATCTACCCGAGCCGTTCTTATTTCGCGTCAAGGGTAAATTTGAACTTTCATCCACCCGGTCCTTGTGAGTGATTACAAAAATAACGTGTCCTCTAGAGTTCCTCTTTCGGCCGATTTGTCCTTTAGAGTCGCTCCCTGTCAAAACAATGACAAGTAGAAACAGTTAAGCTAATGATGTACAATTACAAAATTAAGTAGAAAATATCATCGGCAAAGGCATTTGTCCAGCTATCTATTGAGTGTTGAAATTGACGTCTCAAACATTTTTGGCTATCTGAAAGAATCAAATCAAAGACCATTAATATTGAGTAGTGGAAAATGCTCCCAGTGACCCACGCCAGTCCCATTTTTTTCTCTGAGACTGAGACTGACACATCAGATTTTACAATAATTCGGCATAAAAAAATGAATTCTACGCCCTTTTTTACGGATTTCAATTGTTAGTAACCCAAAATAGATAAAAACCTCTCTTTCCATATTCTTTTTTCAATTCTACAAAACACTTCCACAAAAAAAAAAATTCATCTCTTCAAACCCTCTCTCTTATTACTAATTAAACTAAGAAGTGTTGAGAAATAATCAGAAATTTAGAGGCAATGACACTGTCTTCTCTTCATCCAAAATTAAACTAATTAAACTACGAAGTGTTGAGAAATAATCAAAAATTTAGAGGCAATGAATGACACTGATAATTTCAATACTCGCAGGTTTGATCGCAAAGAAGTTAAAATGGCCGCCTTTCGAAGAAAAAGAAATTTGATCATTTTCTTTGACAATCCATTTTAGTTCTTCTCAGAGAGTAGAATGGAACATAACTCTACTTCAAGAGTTTTGGCTTCTGCTGGCGTGGGTTCTGCTTTTTCTAATACAAAGCACCACACCGATATTCAAGTCACTGATATTAATGGCTCGGCAGAGGTCGAATTTTGTAGTATCAAGCTTCCAGTTTTCGGTGAGTGTCTTTGAAAGGATCTGCTTCCGTCAATCAATTGGTTCCATGTATTTTCAGTTAGTTTAATTCTCTCGACAAACAATGCTTGAAAAATTCAGATTACGATAGACAAAAAGTTTTGAAATGATTTACCGCTCTAAAACCAAGCAATATGCTTTGTGCTTTGTTTTTGTGACTGTCCAGAACATCCATGTTTCTCCAAAATAAATTATAAGACAAATGCTATCTACAGCACACACCTTATTATTTCTCCTTTTTATTTTATGGGTTTGACCTTCGTGATTGCAGAGCAACAAGAATCCTCATATCTCTAAGATTAGCTTTGTGTTTTGATGAGATGATCTGAATCTGAGGTTTAACTGATACTTTTATGTTGTTGGAATGCAGTGGAAATACAGAGCAGTAAAAACCTTTCCCTCTCTCCTCACTTTCATTCATCAACAAACGCTTTCGAACCAACATCAGCAGCTTTATTTCTGATCATGCTTATTTAATTGTTTCGCCTCTCTCCCCACTTTCGTTCATCAACAAACGCTTTCTTTTATCAAGGAAGCAGGTTAGTTCTAATCATGCTTATTTAATTATTTCAGTTTATTTTTTAATGCTTGATTTTCCATTTTCTTTTTGTCTAATTGCAACTTCAGAGTCCATTCTCTTTGCGAAGGTAAACTCCCAATTGATTTCTAATGATTTTAGTTAGTTTGCAATCTAATTTAACAAAGCCATAGCTTATAAATGTTTCATTTGTGTAGCCAGTTATGGGAGTCAAAAGAACAGTCTTGTAAGAGCTGAAGGGCTTAAAGGAAGAGTTGCAAGCACGAAACCGCAAACTTGAGAAGAAATTGTTGGCGAATGAAGGGGCGAGAGCAGAGACGGCTATAATTAGATTAAAAAGGCAAATTTCATCTTCTGGTATTGATTCAATCTTGGGAGTTCTTAGATGTTTGAATAATATGGGACTGAAAGTAAGAACAATTCGATCAGAGTTCTCTGTTTCAGAGTTTTTAGCAGCTCTAGAAATTGAACCAAAGGTTAGTATCCATTGCTATACTTAAATATATTGACATTATCGCTTACTATTGATTCTGGTAAATGTATATATGTACTATCTATCTATTGTGCTTATATTGTTTTTCTAGCTAATTGGATATGATAATGTCTATGCCTTTAGACAGGTAATTATCTTCACTTAGAAAGTTATCACCGTGTACCCGATATGAACCTATAATGCTTTTAGATTTTAACCAATCTCTATTGCATTGAAGTTACTATCCTTGGTGAGTGATGTAAGAATTGCTTTTTACAAATTGCTCTGATTAAGTGACCAAGATATTTCTACTTTGTTCCCAGTCTTAATGGTCTTTGGAGTAATATTCTCAGTCATCTTGATAAAATAGATTTACTTGAGTAAAATCTCTCAACTACAAATGCATTGAGATTTATGTGCGTTTACTATTAAATATATATTTATATCAATTCACATTTGGATAGTGCTAAACTGTTATCATGTACTAAGGAGAGTTATCTCTATGTTTAAACAAAAGCATTTCAGATGTGATGTGGGGTGTTTTAGATGCTTTGTTCCATATGTACCTTTTATATCTTAAAGGAGGCTCAATTAGGGCTTTGCCATCAAGTAGTTGTTTTTTTTTTATCCAGATAATACTGAATTTTGTAATGGGTTTGTGTTGAAATTTCAAGGGTACCAATTAAGGCAGTTACCAAGTTTATTAGCTCTTGAATATGTTTTTGTGTTACACTTTGTTTCATTTATGGGTTTTGTTATGTTTTTCCAACTTAGAATTGTAGGAAATACTGTTGTCGATCCTTAGGTGTTATGCGGGTATTTTAATGCAATTCTTACTTTTTAGTGCCGATGAAAAATGTGGTGTTGTTTTGAATTTAAAAGCTATTGAAGAGTTCCAAGATCTTATCATTGACCTTAGACTTGCTGATTTGGGTTGTATTGGACTAAAGTTTACTTGGTCCAATAGTAGGTGGGGAGTATCTAATATCAAAGGGTGAATTATCGGTTGAGGTGGACATTGAGTCCGAATGAGGATTTGATTGATATAGGTCTTAAGGTAGCTGTAGGGTCGCAATATTATATGGCATTTGGGTGAGCGGATCCTAAAAAGTCAGATTCTGAGCTAATGTACAATGTTGATGTTGCTGTCAAGGGGTTTACTGAGGAAGGGATGCCTTTTGCCGATGATTACTATATAACCAAGTATAGTGAGTGTTTGATAAGCAAGGATGGAAAAGCTCGGGGTCTTTGCTGGATAGTATCTATGAAGGATCGATCCGGTTGGGTTGGTTAATAATCTGAGGTTGTTTTATGGACATAGGAAGGATGGTGTGTCCTTTATTCGGTATCAATGGCCTTTGGATACTGTTGATGAGAAGTATGACATACCAGTGAATCTTCTTGCTAATATGGATGTTATATGGGCTTTAGGGTCTATACGCCCCCTGACACCCTTCGCCCGTTTTACCTCCCTCAAAACCATGGCGGTCCTTTGTTTGAAGCTTATGGGCACCTGGTTCTCAATGTCTCGAAAGCATCATGATGTTGCTCGTACATAACTTCGATCCAATTGGTGGGAATGCGACTCTGAGAAACATGTCAGAGACCATATATGCCGGAGGTCCAGATACTGAAGGTGTTACTGCCAATCCCACATAGGTGATTTCTGAATACGCAGTAAGATGAGTATTGTACATCACTTGGAAACATGCCCCATAGGGAAATAGGAAGATATCCACTATCCAGAGGTGTATTATGAATGATTCACAATCAATATCAGGAACGCAATTCCCTGAACAGCCAAGAAGGTCCAAGATTGCTTAGTCTAATGGGCTCGAGAGTGGATCATCAATTAACAATACAAATCCAAAAAAGAAAAAAGAAAGCAAATTTTTTTTTTTGTATTCTTATTTCTGAACATGCCACAAAAAACGTGTGCCTTGACTTACTTTCTTTAGTTAATCAATTAACTTCTGAATTAGTAGATCAAATTAAGTTGGTTGAATTGCACAAAATCGTAGAATGATATTTTTTACTGTTCAATAGTATAGCCCATGTACCAATATATTATTCCCAATAAACATGTATTGTACATCGATTTTCCCCAACTCCCCAAGCATTCAACATGGAACATTCTCCTCAGTCTTCAGAGAGTCGGTGGCAAAACAATCAGCTTTGCATCGTAAGCCACAACACATAACAATGTGTAATATACAGACGAGATCGCAACTCCTTCATAGCTTAATTAAGTTGAACTGATGAACTCATCGATATGGATCGAAGATTATCAATTCAACTGCTTCCATTGCTCCTACTCTTTCTAATATGTGTCTCATCAGAATATTGGCAGGTACCAACCAAGGCTCAGTGTGTTCATGAAAATCGTTGAGATCAGCCCTTCAAAACTTGAATCCTCACTGGATTCAAAAATATACCTGTATACACTAATACACTGACACTCAATCATTTCAATTATGCCACCCTCCAGCAAAGATACAATATAAATTCTAAATACAGGCCAAGGGAAAAAAAGTGGTTATCTGGCAATTAGATTTGCCAGAAGTATTTCATTCCAGATATTAACATATTTTTCTCCTGATCGGAATACTCCGTACCAAGTTTATTATCAGTCACTCTATGGCGAAAATGGGCTGGAAAGTTCAGTGGTTGATGGGGGCTTTCGGACATAATACGTATGAACAAAGAACAATGTTTTCCTTGATGATCGCAAGTTACATTATTCGGACATTGTCGAGGATTCAATAACTATAGCTGCCCGAGGAGAGAAAAAAAGTGGTTATCTGGCAATTGGGCTTGCCAGAAGTATTTCATTCCAGATATTCACATATTTTTGCCAATATTTTGGTTAAACTTTGTTGTGCAGATTTTTTATTGATTGTCTTTGAAGGATCTTCTTCCTTCTTTTGTCGTGATTTGAGATTGATTTTAATGAGTGCAACTCTGAATGCGGAGTTGTTTTCTAACTATTTCGGAGGAGCATCAACAATTCACATTCCGGTAAGCCAAATGTAACTAGACGGATCTGAGCGGATTAAGTATACCATTCAATCACAGACACAAAATATCCCAGATGCTCGAACATATCTACTAACTTTAAAGGAGATAAGGATCAAGTATGTATTACTTGGAGTTCATGAAGTTTATTGTATTATTATTAGTTTCACTAATACCATTGATTTTGAATCCCCCCTCCCCCTTTAAATGTGACACTACAGTTGTATAATTCTTTAGATTTTGTATATGTTTAATGTTATTTGTTTGCATGAGAGGTCTGCCTGATGACCTTGGAGTAGAGGCTATGATGATGGATGCATTGGAGAAAGTTGAAAAGGAGCTCAAGAAGCCACTTTTGAGATTAGACAAGAAGGGAATGGCTCTTCTTACAGCAGAGTTTGATAAAATTAACAAGAAGTACTGCTCCAAACTTTATCTCTTTTTCTTATGATTTTTTGTATAGAAAAAACCTATATCAGGTGCTTTACTTAAGTAAGTAGCTTGGACAAGTTAACATGTTTAGGAACCAATTGCATAATTAATCATTGGATAAGAAGCATATTCGTTCTGTGTTTTTTTATGTATTACTCATTGAGCAAGAGTGAGAGGAAAAGGATTTGCAAACTGATGGACTGCAAAAAGTTAACAGCAGTTGCTTGCATGCATGCTGTGCAAAATGAGCGGCTTCCTCTCCGGGTGGTGATGCAAGTCCTCTTTTTTTAGCAGGTTAGGGCAGCCACTTCTCCTGGGAGTTCTACACCTGATATTCCTGGTAACCTCAGAGCCCTACTGCCCCGAGAAAATGGTGGTTCCCATGGGAGCTCACGGACTACAATGACCAACACAGAGGACGACTGGGATGCAGTTGCAACAGCAGAAGAACTCAAGGCACTCAAGGGAGAACTTGCTTCCCTTAGGTTGGGAAATGGACAAAGTGACAAGAATGGAGACGATAATAGAAGTATTAATAAAGCTGCAGCAACCAAGGTAAAAGGGCTACTCATTAAACTTGAACAACTGTCCTGCAATTCTGGAATTTCGTCAAGAAAAAGAGTTAAGTTCTTGCCGAGCATCAAAGAGAAGAAGAGAAAGGTTTGAACAGGTTTGCCCTTTTTTTTTTGTCTATTTGGCAGTTTGGTTGGTAATGTAGATTATATATTGGACAATATAATATAGTGGGATGGAATGGGCCAAGTGTGCAATTGCAAATACACCGAAAACATACTGTAGATAAGTGCCCCCAACTAATCAAATGGGAACCCTAAGCCTAAAAAAAGAAGAAGAATAACAAATCGGTTGAAATGAACTCCTAACAAAACACTAGATGCTCGGTTTCATTCTCTTTTTGTGCAAGACAAGTCAAGTTGTGGTGATTTCTCAATGTATTTCTCAAGAGGTAAAGGTGTTCGGTTTCCTTTTGCGTTGGTCCACCGAGTAGTTATCAAGGTATGTTGTTCAAATTTAAGTATGTATGCTTGCTTTGTCTTATAAAAGTTGACCTGTAGTAACTGAAAGAATTGGAAGCAGGGAAACAAGAGGACACCTCTACGCTTTGTGGAACGGAAAACTGTCGTAACAACACAATGTTTGAATGGATGGTTAGTTATTTTTTGCTTACATGTGTTTTAATTTCTACAGGCTTATATTTGTGTGCAACTGTGCATTCACAAATTCTTAATTTTGGTTTCTTGAGTCTTGCTCTCATCATCATGGTATCTTTATTAATAATATTTTTAAGGATGTCATCTAATGAACCACATATAGTTTGCTATACATCTGCTGAACTATGTAGAGCAACTCTCAACATTAAAATTTAGTGAGCCATGTCCTGGTATGGTATGTATACTAATGGACCCAGTTTCTATGCATGGCATGTTTTTGAGAACAAGGACCCTTTCTTTTTTCTTCAATATATTTAAAATGAAATTCTACTATTGTAGCCAAAGTAGCCATGTGGCCATGGCAAACTTTTTGTCTAAAATATTCAATCAAATAATTTTTTTATCATCCATGGAGTTTCTTATTATTTAAGCTCCTTATTCTTATAAGAATATAGCAATTCATTGAGTTTTTTTTTTTTTTTTTTTTTTCTAAACAGGTAATCTCTTATATCTTTAGCTCTAATAGACAGGAAGTCTCTGCAGCTCTAAATCGCTCAATTGGTGGGCTAGGTCTGTAATGATAAGCGAGTATTTATTTTATTTTTTTGTCCGAACTTTTATTTGCAAATATCCTACCTATATCTTAGAAAATGGTTTCTGAATTTTCTAATTGGTTACAGAGGTTGGTGTGGAGACATCAGAGGATAGATCTAAATGGGGTCATGTGAGAAAAGGGACATGTTATGTCTTGTGATAGTCATATTGATTCTTTGTTGTACAGTGCATTATCCTTACCCTTCTACCGCCTATATCTTTGTTGAGATTAAAATATAAGAGTAGATGAGTTCTGCCTCTATGTTAGATAACTTGATTAATTTTATTTTCTTTTTCTTTTTTTTAAATTACAGATGTGGGCATATGTGCACCTGTGCAAAATGTGCTAACAAGTTGGTTCGTAGTGGAGGGAAATGCCCATTGTGTCATGCACCGATCGTTGAGGTGATCCAAGCTTATTCTATATTGTAAAGAAGGAATAGGATAACAGAGTACATGAAAATAAAAAGAGAAAACGGAAAGGTGAATGTTGGAGCCTTCTCATTTCTGGGCTGCGGAATCTACTACATCTACTCCATGTATTTTTCAAGAGTTTGTTTGGTTCTTTACTGCTATTGTTCTGATTATTTTTGGAACATATGCAATGTATGATTTGAATCACAAATGGAATTACGATTCTTCATTCATTTGTCAATAATTATGCTGATGCTACATGCAGGATTTTTGGTCTTATTATGCAAGCTTCTTTCGAATTGCTTGAAAACTTGAGCATCTGTTGAATTAGGAGCCAAACCTAGAAGAGCTTGATCCACCAAATATATTATTATCCGTCCAGAAACAAGGTTCACAAGAATTATCAGCAATAATGTATGTGAATAACAATAAACATAAGTGCTGGAAACAATTAATAGTACTATTCTTGCTTTATAGAGATAGTTCTACTACACTAATTACCAAGCTAAGGTAAGTTAAACATACAATTTTGAGGAAGTTGAAAATTATGTTCACATTTTATTACATGGAACCGCAAAGGCTGTTCAAAGTTAATTTGAACACATCCCTGAGGGCCCCAAGCAATGTTCTCCAAATGATGGGATTGGGTTTGATTTCCATCTCTTCTACAAATGCTGCTCATGAGACCCACAAAGCACATATCCAGCAATCATCACATTCCACGTAACAACATCTCTCTCAGGAAAGCTGGCGAGCCATCACCAACTCACCTCTCCTTGCATACCCAGGCGTTAAAGCTGACCAAGCTACCACATCCCTCTCCACGGAACTCTCAAAGAGCATCCTTGTAACCTTCAACTCCCAACAATTTGTATGAAAATAAATAAGGGTATTCCTAACAAACGTATTCCACTCAAACCCAAACTTCAAAACCTTCCCATGAATCCCATTAGCCATATTCACCCAAGTATGAGCAAAAAGATTGCTGCTAGAATAGGATTCATGCATTGGCTGTCTTTGGAACTGAACATCTCTATACAGGGACTAGCTTATAATAAGCCAATTAAGGCATGGTCGCTGCTGACCATTTGTCTTTTGGAGAACAAAAAAAATTACGAAATTTATAAGAACAATCTCTACAAAACATAAAAAAATAATAATAAGAGAAATTAGTAATCATGACAAAAATAAACATTTAAACATAAAATAAAATTAACTCAACTTACACTTCCATTTTGATAAAATGGCAAGATAATCTGAAAAAAAAAAAATTCAATTTATCATGAATCAACATAAACCCATACATTTAGTTAGTTTTTTGAGAAATAACACAAAACACTAAAAAAACGAACTTTACCAAACAAAAAAAAAAGATAACAGAAAAGAAAATCCGAACTCCATTCAAGAACAGTACCTGAAATAGGTAAACCTTCTTTGGTCAAGGATATACTGACGATAAAAAAGAGACTCCCAACAATATTTGCATCAGACTACTAAAGTCAACTAAGAAAATAATTCTATCTAATGGGATTTAATTGGGTTTTTGTCCAAACGGTGTGGCCACACCGTTTGAGATTTGAATTTTGAAAAAATATAAAGTTATATTTTTTGGCGTTTGAGACTTAGTCCAAACGGTGTGGCCACACCGGTCAAGAGGCCCAAAAACAGAACTTTATATTTTTTTAAAGTTCAAATCCCAAATGGTGCACCGTTTGGACTAAGTCTCCAACGATATGGCTACACCGTTTGGACTAAGTCCCCAACGATGTGGATCGTTGGGGACTTAGTCCAAACGGTGTAGCCATATCGTTGGAGACTTAGTCCAAACGGTGGATCGTTGGGGACTTAGTCCAAACGGTGTATCCATATCGTTGGAGACTTAGTCCAAACGGTGTGGCCACACCGTTTGGGATTTGAACTTTGAAAAAATATAAAGTTCTGTTTTTTGACTTCTTGACCGGTGTGGCCACACCGTTTGGTCAAGTCGTTTGGGACTTAGTCCAAACGATGTGGCTACACCGTTTGAGAGTGGCCACATCGTTGGGGACTCAGTCCAAACGGTGTGACCACATCGTTGGGTTTGCACAATGAATGACCTAGCCAGGTCATTTAAGCTTGGGGTTTTCGAATTCAATTTTTTGAGACCAATGGCACACTTGTAATATTTTTTTTTTTTTTTTTAACTTTTAGGACCAATGGCACACTTGTAATAATTGTTTTTTTTTTAGTCTGCCCAACACAATATGGGGTCCGTCAGTAATAGGACTCAACAATATTTAGAAAGGAATCCAAATTAGCTATATTTAGTTAATGGCTTTCATAAAATACATACATACTTAGAAAATTTATTCAATCATATAGTTCTAAAATCATTAACATGTCATGCGACGTTTACTAGGCCCCCTATAGCCCAATTACTTGCCCCAAAATTGAAGCTTTAGTCCAAAAATAAAGACTGAAGCCCATTAGGCCAGACCCAAATTCAGGTTCCAAAAATCTAGGCCTAGTAATTTTTTTCGCTCCAAGTCCATCCTGAATTTTAATTACGGATTTAAGACAAAAACACGGATGACATTAGCCATGGAAATTTATATTTACACAAAACAACTATGTAAATATAATTTTATAGACTTATTCAATTACAAAAAATACTATGTAAATTTAAATTTCTATATATAAATGTATATTGTTATATGTAAAATATTGTGTAAATTTACATTTTCATATGCAAAATTTAAATTTACATAGGTAAATAAAATTGTGTAAATTTACATTGTCATATGTTAATATACAAATTTACATAGGATGACATCATCCCGGTTTGTCCTAAAACCAAAATTATTAATGAAGATTTGTCCTAAAACCGAAATTATTAATGAAAATTGTTTACCCAATTTTGTTCTTGAGTGCGAAACTATTGTTGGGCTTTTGTCCTTGGGCCATAATCCTCTCCTCTAGGCACACAATACAAAATCTGAACAAAGTAGGCTACCAGTATAACACTAGAAGTCTATAACTAACTGAATTCAACAACTCTGTTTTCAGTTACATTTTCTGAATTAGTTACATTTTCTGAATTGAAATAGAAAAGCACTTTCTTTTTTCGCCATATAATAAATTCTTTTCAATATATACGCTAGCGTCAAAAGTATATTGCTTTGAGGTACTTCGTTTATCCATGCAAATGGCATAGTCGCAGACTCGCAGGACAGTTTTTGATAATCCCTGAGAAAGTATTGTCTGCTAAAATAAGCCAAGGAGACGAACATAGCAAGCAAAGTCTGATATAAATAAAGTCCCTGTCTTCTGTTATTTCACCACGAAGACTCCTACAACTGTAACATTTTTATCTGACGATTAACAAATGGATAAACCACCAAGTGACATAAATATTACTTTCTTACATGCCAAATGGAACAGAGAGTTTTGATCCTATTATCTGTACAAGCTTATCCCAGACCTATGCAACAAACCTCACCCTCTGAAAGATCCAGAAGCATACCCCATTCACCAAGTACCGAAGCTGCAGCTTACATGTTCTTGGGTGATGACTTGCAGACAATTCCGCATGGAAGCTTTAGAAGTGTATGGCGGAAGACACAGTCTATAGAAGCATGTGTGTGATGAAGGCAGACGGTCATGGGAGTCTGATGCCTTGTAGATATGCAATCGAGATGCCAAACCACCAAAACCTCCTACGGGTAGGTACTTAACAGAGGTCCAAAAGAACAAAAGTACCCTTTGCTGGTCGGTCGACATACCCTCAACAACCTGCAAAACCAATCATTCTAAATCACAAAGCGAACACATTGCTTGTGGCATCAATTTGGAAAGAAATCCCCCTCAACTCCCACAGCTAGATTCGAAGTAAAACTTGGATTCTTAACTTCGAAATGGATTCTTTGGTGATGCAACACTTTCGATATATCATAAAATTTTGAGTTCTTTTCCTTTACTTTTTCTTTTAGTTATTATAAGAGATGCTTCTTCGGCTTAGTTGAAAGGTGGTTTGCTTTATAATGTTCTATACAAGCTGTAAGGTGGAGAATTTTCACAGAATCTTTGATCCAGCGGTTTAATATTATTAACCAAAGCTAGATGGGTTACTGAAGTACCTTACAGTTGCAATCTTATAGGACATTCAGAAACAAAGGATTGGCACATGAATACAAAGTGATTTTACCGATTACAAAAAAAAAAAAAAAAAGTCTTGAGCTGAAGAAGCATCTCAACTCATCTCTTTATCATGTTCTATACAGCCTGAAGGTGAGGAATATAAAAAGAATCTCTGATGCAGGGACTTGGTGTCCAGGATTGGATGAAAAAATCAGTCAAAGCAAGCTGAGTTATTGAAGTACCTTGCAGTTGCAATCTTATGGAGGATTCACAAAGATATGATTGGCACAATTTTCAGGACTGACATAAGATCTTCTACTTAATGTACAGTATCTTGAGGGCATAGGAACTGATATCTCAGGCAAGTAGCATGCAATAAGTAATGGGCTAATGGCTATATAGAAAAGACGTGTAATCTGATTCAGCTGAAGCTACTGAGGCTTTAAACAGTTTCAGCATTCATTTCAATCTTGTAGTCAGATGGTCAAAGGTCTAAATGAATTTATATACCTTGTGAGCCACAAGCTACTTAGTATGAAGTAAACTATGGGGTATCAAAATGTGCAAAAAAAAGGTAGTTATGAGCTTAAGCAGGGAGAGACGGTATCCGGACAAAAACAAGAGTCCTTTTCAAGTAAGAAATGGCCATTCCAGATTTATCACCTTTAAGGGAGATGTGCAAAGGATTATTAAGGCTAAGGCATAACTTAGTTATATGTAGCTCCTTAAGTAATTCAATCCTTGATGTACGCATGTATGTACAGGAATGCATGCACACACATACGTAAATATGTACGTAGCTTACTTGGCAGAAAGAAACAAACAAAAACAAAAAGGAAACTCAGATGACCACTCTAGCAAAAGAAAAAATTCATTAAGGGTGACATTACTATATGTCGATGGCAAGAAGAGCATTATTACCAACATAAGATCTTGTAAAAATAATAAAATAGTACTTACAAAACAATGAAAATATCAGGCTACAGTAACATAAGAATTGCTTTATAAGAAAACACAGCGCAATTGAAAAAAATGGAGTAAGTTACTCGTTGAATGGGCAAGAAAAAAGATGATTGTTGAATGTTGAGGACACAACCTCACAAACATGACATAGAACTAACATAAAGGTTTAGTTGAATTTTGAAATTAAGCTTCAAAAGCATGATGCAGAACAAACATAACCTCATAAAAGCTAGTTCAACACATAATGCTTGTGTATTTATTAAAAAAACAATACCTAGATGCCAATTTGACATTTAGTCATTGCGTTTTTATATTCCAAGAAAACCAAAACAGCAAAGCTGCTTCCAATGAGATGATATATAATGTTCGCTACGTTGAGCTGTAATTTTGATGTTAGTAAGTGAATAGATGGTTCGCCTTAAGAAATAATGCATCAAACCAGAAGAAGACATCACAAAACAAATCACAATACAGATGCTAAACGAAACTTCAACTCAATTCTAGAGTTCAAAAAGTAACCTCCAATCATAAAGGACAAAATATTAACAGTAAAACAGCACAGGAAAAACACAATGTACAATCCATCCAGAAGTATGAACAAGGACCTACAGATGCTTACCTTCCAGAACCAGCAAATTTGACGATCTGTTTCTCTGTAGCCATGGTAGTCAGTGTGAGCTTTCCAGTCTTTAACACAGATTGCAGTATCGCTTCCATGCAACATGCGATCAAGATCTTCAAGCTCTAAGCTTTGGAAAAATAACTTCTGGTGAATTGAATTAGAAAGGATATCACGAAAACCTTGTGCAAAACGGGATACCTGTTCAGAAATCGATGTGACAAAGCGATGCTGAACAAGTAAGTTGACATAATCCTCTCTATTTTGGCTATTGACAATGATGCCCTTTCCTCCAGGGCAGAGTTCAACTACTTTCCTTGACCCTAATTCTTCGATTTCTCGAACAAATGTTAGTCCAAGCGCATCTGAATCCAAAAATTCTGCATCCATCTCCAAAATCTTTTTTAAGCTCATGTACAGACATGGATCTGCATCGCGAACATCCTCCAAAGATACTGCCTTTTCGGCCAATTGCAAGAAAAACACACGATCAAACACAATGCCTACTTGCACTTTATGCATCAAGGATAATGCAATCATCCGACCACAAAAGCGAAAATAGTCGAGGTGCAGAGAATCCACTTTTGATGCTGCAATCAGAATACGCTGAAATCAGAAACCTACAATCTTTGTTTTCCGTTAAAGAGAAGGAAAAGTAAAACAAGTAAATAAAAGGCTGCATACCAAATAACAGTCAAAAATACAATTACACTGCCTGATAATTTGGATAAGTATATTATGTTGGTCAGAGCTGCCAAGGCAGTTATTGCAAAGTTATGGTGTTAAACCTTTGTATATTAGCCATTACACAATGCTATCCTGACTCAATTGCCTCTCAGACTTGGTAATTTAGACTTTTCGAATATGGAAGCTGAGTGTTCTGACAGTAGCAGTAGTTGCAACTAACTGACAATCATGATTGATGGGATTTAGCTTCTAGAGGTACTTTCATCCTAGAGGATCTCCGCAAGATGTCTTCAAAAGGAAAGACTGCCTCTTAGAGCTAAAGTGATCCCGGTCTAGTTCCTTGAATTCCCTTATCTAGATCTCTATTCACCACCAATGACAAGGTTAAGAAAGTAAAAAAATTTGGTGAAACCTAGTGGTTTGAATATCAAGTATAGAATATTTTTGGTACAGTTAGCTTGAAATAAGCACGCACTTGTAGGAAAATGAATTCTCTGATCGATATGATCACCTCTGCCGTAAAAGCCACACAACAGTCTAAGTGTATCCTATTCATCTTGAGCCACAAAGCCCACATAATAACAAAAGGTATACTACCCACAATCTACGTCCTTCAAGGGAATGGACCCTTGAAAGTTGAAACCCAGGAAATCGAACTGATCGAGGAACAACCCAAAACACCCCAGATTGATACACAAAATGACAATAGCTCCTACAGAAAAGGACAATGGAGGAATATGGAAGTAAGTGACTCCCTAAAGGGATAAAGTTGGTGATTATCTTCTTTGTCCTAATTGGTTTATCTAGGGTCGAAATATTATTAAAAGTTGGAGAAAGAAATGACAAGGTATTTTGCTGACCAGATTCAGGTGCTAAGAAAGAACAGAGACACAATGCCTCGTTTGCTACCAGAAAGGCAAGAGCACAAAGGAATATAGAAAGATTTCACTTATAATAGCCCAAAATTACGATATCATATTCCACTCTCATTCTTCGCAATAACCCAAACTGACGATCCCTACCCAGTCTCACAGCATAAGTAACCACTAGCATCAGTGTTTATGAAGGCACCAAAACTCGCAATATTCCGATCTGTCATAATACCATGAATGCCCCGAGGAATAGCCAAGATCTGGGCAGTTTAAGCGGATATCAGTTGGTAAAATCGGTCTAGGGGTAATTAGTGATTAGGCCTCATAATCGGGATTAGTCGGGAACTAACTGGAGGATTATCCCAAGAATATCTCCCCCCCCCCCTCGGTGACAGACACTAAGCATTGATAAAAGAAAGTGCAAACTTGAGTTGTATAAATAGAACATGCCAAATTCCAGTTACATTGACACAACACACGAGTACATGTTGCCAAGTCCGACACGGATACAAAGTGTTGATACGGTGAAGTATAAAAAACTGAGGTATATCACACATACAATATGTGTCTACACGGATTAATTTTAGAATATGGTGTCCATGTAGCATAGCCAAATTCCCAAAACACGAAACTCACAAGTCTCCAACATGCATGCTTACTTCTAAAGAGAAAAGAATAACTTGTCAAAATTTTCTTACATCTTAAGGAGGGGGAAAAAATGAAAATCTTAAACGAGTACTAATCTGCATATCAGTATTAATTGGAAAATTGGCTGATCAATCGGATTAATTGGGGATTTTTTGGCTGTGATTTTTTTTCGGATTAATTGGCAAAAGGGATCGGCTAAGTAGCGACTACCACCTAGTCGGAGGAGAATAATCACGTATTTAATAGCACAGACCAAGATTGCCGTTATCTAACTGCATAAAATCGTGAAATGAGGCGACGATGGCATAGTCTCGGGAAGTCCATATCCTTCCAAAATCTAATCTATCCTCGTGTCCTAGATTGTATCTGATCTCTCAATAACTCCTCAAATCCTCTCTAAATACCCTTCTATACCCCACACCCATACTGACTTGGCGCTTTGCCCTCTAGACTACCCTAAATTGGTCTGACCAATTCTCAGGCCACTCGCCTCCATAACCTGTTGCTCTCGTCCCTAAATCGGCATAGCCATCTCCCTATTAAGGCCAAACTAAATTCTCGTGGTCTACTCAAGCCCAAACCCATCTTTAAAGGACAAGCACGTGGTTTTCCAATCAACCAGGTGATACACTGATACCTGTAGTTCTCCTCAGAATAGTCCCTAGGACATTCCTAGTACTAACCCTCTCAACTCTCTTGACCACACTTGTGGAATCTAAAAAAAGTAGATGAGATACCCTGGAAGACACAAAAAGGTACTATTAATCAAGTTCTCTCTCCCTTTACCGACTTACCGATCTTGACACCCCGTCTGATTTTCCAACAGAGGTTTTGCTCGACCGGTTCCCACATGGTGACCAACCTACAGTGCCCACCAAGCAGAAGCCCCAACTAACCTGATGGCTCCTACCATCGTATCATTATCGCTCGTGTTAACCAGCCCAACCACTTTACTCTTGGCCATGTTAACCCCGATCAAATATCCTAATATACAGCAAGTGGAAAGAGATCCCTACCCAAGAACACTACTTGCGATTACATACTGCAGATGAAAGACAAGTACTTGCTTTTGCCCGACCCTGAAACCCCTGCTAAACCAAAATTCATTAGCTATAGCCTATAGTGATCATCCTGCCCGACACCTCCATCCCCAAAAGAAACAAAGGTGGAGATAGGACGTCACCCAGTCTAATTACCCTAGAACTCCTGAAGAAGCCCACAGGTAACACATTGATTAGAATGGGAAGAAAAAAGGGCAACTATATACAAGAACCACAACCCAATCTTCTCATCACAGTTGCGAAAAATCCAACCTAATATGGTCCACATAGTTAGTAACACAGTTCCCTTTGCCTGATTTACGAGATTTCATCAACCAAAGGTGGATTACCTATATACTGCATCGCAGTTAGACCTAGATTTCACGATTCTATTTGGACATTAGCTTTTTCTTTTCTTTTCTTTTCTTTTTCCTGATCAATAACCATTAATAAAACTCAATTAAATCTGTCCTGTTTTTTTAAACCAGTTCATGGAGCACAATATCTATTTCGATATTGAAGGAGCTGGTGCCAATGAAAAGCGCACAGTGGATGTCATCTAAACTCCAATGGATTATAAAGATCAGGCTTGGAGAGTTAGAGCTGTATGTCCTGTTGGCATGGGGTTCAACTTCAGCCTTATTTTTTTGGGTTAACTAGTATTACCCAATTTGTGTGTCCCTAATTTCCAATCTATGGGGGGGAGGTAATACTCGTTAATTTTTTTCCCTTCAAATTATCACTTAAGTAGGTTATTCATGTTGTGCTTGTCGTAACCGTTAGCAACAAGGATGCGCGATAGGGGCTCTTCACTAGGTTAATTACAAAGAAAATATAATATATATATATATATATATATATATATATATATATATATATATATATATATATATATATATATATATATATACACATCCCGCTCTTAAAAAGACCTTAAATAAGTACCAAATCTAAAACAACCCACAACTTCACCTACAAAATGATTTAAAACCTAATTTTTTGTGGATATGATCTACTAACCATAAAAAATATATCTACAAAAATTCAACTTGTTTGACAATTTTTAACATTGGCAAAAGATGATTTCAAAAACTCAACATTTCTGGACCGTTAGATATTTTTTCAAAAGTGGATAACAATTTTTATCTAAGTTAGAGGATATCAAACGAGTTGAATTTTTGTAGAGATGTTCTTTATGATTAGTAGATCATATCCACAAAATATTAGGTTTTAAATCATTTTGTAAGTGAAGTTGTGGGTTTTTTTAGATTTGGTACTTAGTTTGATACTTATTTTAAGGTCCTTTTAGGAGCCGGGCTAAAAGTAGTAATGACAAAATATAATCCTAGAGAGGCAATTCCTGCTAAAAAGAAGATTTGTACGTCTATATTTTGCCTCTTAAATGACAAGCTCAGAACAAACACCTATCCTAGATTATAACCAGGACCGTAAACAAATTTAAGTAGCTATCACAGAAAAAGGTAAATAAATTTTTTCATTTTTTATCAAAAAAAGAAATTGTGTTGATCCAAGTAATATTGACACGAGTACGCATGTCGGACACCGCAACCTATATAAAGTAGGACACTTAGACACAACTAAGTTAAAAACGAACTATTGCTATTCTCTAGTTACACAACTATATCTTTGGCTCTGGACTCACAACACACCTCCTTTCAAATAAATCACTTTGGAAGAGGCATATGATAGAGTTGACTAAGTCAATAGATTGTTTTCTTAGTCCTTTAGGGTGTGAGAACTCTTTGAAATTGTATGCATAATGTGTCTGTGCGCCCAACAAGGATTTTTTGAGAATATGTAATGTCCATGTTACTTAGGTTGATATATATAATTGGAGCTTACATCAACACTATAAAGTAGCAAGGGCTACTCTTCTAGGACCTGCCCAGTATCCATGTACCCCTCCCTACTATAACGAAAAGAAAAGCAAGAAAGAAAAAAAAAAAAACAATCAGGAAAGCACAAAATTACAAGACCAACGGACCCAAGCTGCTACAGAATAAGCGTCCTACACCCCTCCATGATCTCACAAAATCGCTCATCCACACCCACTCCTCTTCCCCACCAGAATACTAAACTTTGATTCCCACCTATTGCTTCTCATCTCCTTTGTTTTATAACTCATCGTAATACTTACCCTCATCCATCCAACCCCCCTTCTGATTTTTCTCCACATTCCTAGCCTCCCTCTCGTCCAGTGTCCTCAAGATTTTCCTTTTAGATGTCTCTACATTGGCTCCCCAAATCTTCCCGGAATCCAGATATTCTTCCTCACCCCCAAACACTAGCTCACTACTGCCGACTTCCCACCTCTAATAGGATCAGTCGGCATTAACTCCTTGTCTTTGCGAGGTAGTTTGATTTCCATATCCTTAACTCAAATGCTTGCTCACTACTTCCCAGTGGCGACTTCCCACTCTAATCAGCTCAGTCGGCATAATATACCTATCTTCAGTAAATTTTATATGTGGGAAGATATTGTATGTTGTGGGCTTGTGGGAAAAACTGGATATTGACACTGTCAATAGTTCTTAAACATTATCCCAACCATGGCTAAGGTTAAGAAAGGAAATCAGTTTTAATTGGAAACTAATTACATTTTTTTATCGATAATCTTTTTTAATGGGAAACTAATTATTACTATTATCAATTTAATTTATTTGTAACCTGAATTCAAGTAGTTGAAAATAATAAAATCGTATATTGGATTCTATAAAAAATAATTAGTTTCCAATTAAAACCAAGTTAACCAAGGTTAGAAATGACTAAGGATTAACAACAAGTGGCAATTTCCTATTTGACCCACAAGTCCACATACTATATCTTCCCACATAAAATTTACTCCAGGTAGTTTGAGTTCCATATCCTGAATACTTCCTAAGACTCAAAATTCACCCCCTCAAATACTTTCTACCTGATTAGATCTTCCTTTGCCACTCTCAGTGGTCTTCTTATAGATCCAATATTCTGGTAGCAAATTTACCTAGGGATCCTATGCAAATAACCCCAATATTAAACCCTTCCTACTGAATGACCTTCTTCTCAGTCATGGCCACACAGATATTTCTGACTTCCTTTATTATTGCCACTCTTTTCTGCGGTAAAAAGTCTCAATTTTGGTTCGACTGATAGTTGAAACAATTTTAGAAGACGATTGACGCAACTCCATCCTTTGATCAGTGAGGATATAAAACATACGATTGTTTTCTTCCATACGCTAGCTGACAAAGGACTATCCACCACCACTATCTCTTGCTGTTACGAAGCCTTCCCATTGTTCTCCCCAAGCTTGATTTTGTCCCCTTCCCTTTTCACAGGTCTCCAGCTGCTTCTTCCCTACTTGTAACACAACGCTAAAGCTCCTATAATCTACCAAGCTAGTTTTCTTCTCCTAGCCACTACCTCTCCACAAGACCTGGATCTAATGCTACATCCTGATCACCCCCTGCTATGAAGTCTTTCACCACTCTGCAAATGCGAGCCAACCCCTGACAAGGAATACAAATGCACATTGTGTTGCCTCCCACTACTATGATGTCCAACTTGATGTGTCGCCCTTGCTTGTTCTCCTTCAAAGAGTATCCAAAGAGAAGATGGCTGCTGACAATCAGAAATATTATCTCTGCATCTTGGTTTCCCATTGACCATAAATTCTCAGTACCCTTTTCTATCTGCTCAAATACTTGTCAATCACCCACAGACCACCTTCAACCAAAGTGTAACCTCTTCTCCACAGCCTTTTGTTATGAAGATCACAATTCTCTCACCAAAGCCACTACAGCAGAAATCGAACTCCTTTTTGCCTTCAATCGAAGTGCAACCTCTTCCCCACACACACAGCCTTCTGTTATGGAGATCACAATTCTCCCACCAAAGCCCCGACAGCAGAAATCAAACTCTTTTTCCCTGATAGAAATTTGGTGTGTGAACCAAAAGTTTCAGATCCAAAAAAGTAAGGAAACAAGCAACAATTACTTTCATTCCCACAGAAAGGTGCTAGAAAATGTGAAGCATTAATATTAGATACCCCGCCTCCTTTGTGGATCGACAAAATGTCATCTCTCAAAGAGTCTTCAAAACTTAAAAGGTACAAAAGAACGCATTGGAAAGCAAAGTGATCGAAATGTGCTGAAATTGTAGGATAAAAATCTCTTTATCTCAGATTTGTTAATCCGATAATACCAGCTTGATCTAATACTGACAACAATGGGATATGATCAAAATTTGAGGATTTTATTATAATTGATTATGGTGAATGATTCAACAATTACTCATTGAAGACTAAGGTTGCATCTGGTAATTTGCATTAGTTGTGGTCAAAATAAGAGTAAAAGTAAGGTGTTTTTTTCTTTTTTGTTTGATAAGTAAACTTAATTGATTTGGATGTAAATGGAGTACAAATGTGAGATAGAATCTCACTTACAGGGCGCAACCAGTACTAGACAACTCCTATGTCCTCATGCCATTCTCCAAAGCTCCTTAAATGTATCCCCCTATGACGAACCAATTTTGAACTCCAAAGTAATTTCATTCCGAAGATTAGACAAGAGGCCCCAAATTTCTACCCTATCAGTAGCAAATATTCCATCACTAGTGATACATTCGACTAAGGTGTTCCGAGGTTATTTGTCATCTTGGTTGGTGGTACTACAACACAAACCTCTATCAAAGATGACACAAGTAGAAACAACATTTTACCGCCATTTCAAACCTAACAAATCTCCTTGCATATGACACCATGGAATAGCCACTTCAAACCTAACAAATCTCTTCGGATATGACACCATGGCATGACTTTTAAGTAAGAGTCCAACCAGGAATTTGCTCCACAGCCTTTTGTTTTGTACCAACTCGGGCCTAAGTGTAATATGCAGCAAAGTACTTCACTAGTACCAATTTCATATGTATCAGGTCAGTTTAAGCAGATACATGTATCTCAGGTAAAAAGGTAGACATCCTAGGTCTGCTTAACAGTCAACACAATGAAGCTCTGTCCACAAATTATATGTTCTCTGATCTATAGCAACTTGAGTTTTCTGTAATAAGTTGCTTATTTCATATTGGAATAAAGGCTGAAAGTGAGATCCATGTGCCAACAAATTCAAATAGCATGTAGGTTCATCATCTCATTCACAAACCATTCGTTACATGTCTCGAGAAAAATTCAGAAACAGTACCAAACAAGACTATGAAGTCTAAGATGTTTTTACAATGGAACTAATTGGCTATAACTTAATATAAGAATCCAGTAATAAGAAAGCCTAGATCAGCATAAGTGCATAACTATATTCTAGTATTCTAGACGAGCTAGGAATCAAGGGGCAGAAGATTTTGGGACAACCTTATACTACAAGCTAATCTAACACTTCTTTTCTAATTGGTAAAACTGTAAGGACCATTCCACTACGCTACAAGGTCATCTGACCCTAACACAAAAAATAACAATAACAATAAAAACGATTACAAATAACAACTGAAAATAATACTGACAACAAATATTCCTGCCAGGAGTTCTTACGGATGTACAAGGAGACCAATGGAAACTAACAATAATATAAACACAGGAATAGTCAGAAAAGTGGAAATTTACCTGGATTGGGGAAGAACCTCCTATGGTCATTTGGACATGCTAGAAAAAGTGGATTCTGTGGATTAAATATCGCCTGGCACACCAAGTAAAACCATTCCCGTAGTACACCAGGACCTGTAGCTTCCTCATTTTTGAACTCCATAAAAAGGCCACCGTGGAATGACTCAGGATCTGCACGACCAATATACTCAAAAGACTCCTCTAACAATTGAGACCTGTCAATAAGCATCTCGTGTAGCTCCTCATACTCCTCTACTAAATCAGGGAACATCATCATCACCAGGTGCCTTCTAGCTTCAAAATCAGTCAAATCTTTATGCTCGAGAAGCCAATAATGGTCGTCGCTCCGCTTTAAGTACTTGATGAGAGCATTTAACGGGAACCTCCTCAACTTCATCACAGAATCTAGTATTTCTTCAGCGCCTTTATAAAGTTTACAAACGCTTTTCAATTCCTTCAAAACAGGAATATATTGATACCAACTGAACCGATTACTTTCACCCGCCACTTCTGCACCTTTTGAAACTAACATGTCCTCCACTCTAGCCAGGCACTGACTGATTGTTTCTAGCAACTTGCAGAAAATATCGTAAAGCTGTTCAATCTCAGCCATGTAACTTGGATGCTTATTATGCAGATGAATAGGGAGGATACTCACACCACCGACATGGTCTTCAATAGCTTTAAGTAGTGGGTTTAAAAACGCATTGAAATCACGGACATCGACCGCTAAAGCCGCCTCCGTGCATGGTGATGAATTCCAACTCGACTCGAAACCCACAGTCAGCTTACCCGCTAAGTCACGAACAAATGGCAAAAACTCTTGAATAATAACAGCAGGTTTCGCATTGTCAAAGGATTTACTCCCGTGAGCGCACTTAATCGTATCTAACAAAGACCCAAGAGTGCTCCGACACGCAACATAAAGACTCTCATTCTGAGGATTCCCATATAACAATTTACAAAACTCCAAAACAATAGAAGCACAATGGACTTGAATAGTTTTCGGTAAAAAGTCAAGATTTGGTGTAAGTAACAACCTAATCGACTCCTCAGCACACTCCTTATTCCCACTATAAGGAGACAAATACAACATAAACAGGGCCGTCGGAGCACCCGCAGCTTTAAAGATTTTAAGATGACCCGAAGCTCGTTCACTTTCTTCCTTGGGAGTCAATCTTAAAAACTCCTTAACTTTAAACTTAACATTTCTAATATCACTTTGCAAACCACCACCACCTCTACAAAGACTACAAATAGACGAAACTAAATCAATAACAACTTGCCAAGTCTGCGGATAATCCGTACTTCTCATCCTTCCAACCAATTGCAACCCAGCATCATTCTCAACTCCACACTGTTCCAATGTCTGTTCCCACTGTAACTGTCTCCCTTCATAAATCAACCTCTGTTCAAATATAGGTATCCCAGTCATATTCCGAATCTGTTCATGAACAGATTCAACAGAATCATCAGAATTTGCATGCACTACAATAGTATTTTTACCACTCATCATAATCCGTACAAAAAAATGTAAGCACTTAGTTGTGGACATCATAGAACCATCATCAGGGTAAATTGATGATGATGACGTGGATGACGAAGCGTGATTAGATGAAACCCTAGTTTTAGACCTAGTTCTAGATGAAATTCTATTATTGTTGTTAAAGGATGAGGAATTGACGGAATTGGACTCGTCTTTTTTCATTTTGACTGGGATTATTAAATCGGACAGGGTGTCTTCTTCTTCTTCTTCTTCGATTGGTCCATAATCATCTAGTTTACGTTTTGAGGAGGATGAGGAGATAATTCGATTATTGTCTTCTCTGAACGACATGAGAGAGAGAGAAATTGTTTACAAGGAAATAATCATGTCAAGAAAAGAGGAGGAGAAGAGAGAGAGGTGTGAATAGAGGAATGAATGAGGAAGGTGGTTTATGGGTTTTTTGTTTCTTTTTAATATTTTATTATAATAATAATTAATGGGAAATGAAATGGACTTGCGTTCTCCGTCAGCAGGAGAATTGATTTGTGGAATTTCTGGAAATGCCATTTTCTCACTAGTGAGTCGCATGGTTTTTTAACAGACCGGTTTCACGGGTGACTCAGCCACCAAATACGGGAGCTTTTATATTTGGGTTATTTAGCTTTTAGCCCCACTTTATATATGGATATTAGCGTTTGGCTCTCCTAAGTTGCTAAATTCGTTTTTGGCTTCAGTTCTGTTAGTTGAATCAGTCAACTTTAACTCTACCACATGTTTTCTGCTCATATTTTCGTAATGACATAAATACCCCTCACACTTGACACACGTACTGATTTTATTGAAAACAACTAAAATTTACACATGTCGAAATCTTGTGGTTTCCATCCAACGGTCACCTGATCGGCAACTATCTTCACTATCTCCGTTTCTTGGTAATTCCAAACTCCACCATTTGCATTTGGATCAAACTCTGGTGTCCCGCCCTTAAAGTTTGACACCCTAAGCATTGGCATCCGAATGGCTAAGGGTGGAATTTGAGCCGAGGGCTCGGAGCTCGGCTTGGGCTTGGCTCGTTTAAGCTCGGCTCGAGCTTCGCTTCGTTTATTATATGGTAGAGCTCGAGCTCAAATAAAAGCTCGTATAACAAATGAGCTTGATGAAGCTCGACTCGTTTAGTTCAAATAGCATATTTATAGTGTAAAATAACCGAGGGCTCGGAGCTCGGCTTGGGTTTGGCTCATTTAAGCTCGGCTCAAGCTCACTCGTTTAACTATATGAGCCGAGCTCGAACTCAATTTAAAGCTCGTGTAATTAGCAAGCCGAGCTTGAGCATGGTAAAGCTCGGCTTGTTTAGCTCGAATTCCACCCTTTACTTAATGGTCGCCACAAAGACCCAATTCATCGGCACCACCGCTTGCTTGCGGCTAAGGTGGAATCGGTCGGGTAGACCCGAATCCGACCTGACCCAATTACCGAATATATCGGGTTCGGGTTAATTTTTGTATCCGTTTATGTATTCGGGTCGGATTCGGATTCGGGTATGTCGGGTTTGGGTTCGGATTCGGATATAATTTTTGGGATTTTTTTGAATTTTTAGTGTTATCCGATCGGGTTAGTTGGATTCGGTCGGGTTCGGGTCGGATTCGGATATTAAATTTCGGATATAATCGGGTTCGGGTTCGGATTCGGATACTGTGAAATTATTCGGATTCGGATTCGGATATAGTCATATCCGACCCGAACCCTGCCCTACTTGCAGCTCCAAGAGCGGAATCCGTACTTAGTGTTTTCACTCCCTCACTTTTTTTTTATTTTCAATACATCTGGGTCATCATATGGGATTGAAACACGACTCCTGCCTTTCAATTCATGGATAAGATTCATCTCTGTCCTATCCTCATTTGGCATCCAAATTGCACAATTATGAAGATCCAAAGTATTGGTACAATAGAGAATGTTGGGTGTAATGATGAGTCAGAGAAGCCTCTTCCAGTGCTGCCCCCACATATGTGTTCATTTAGTGTTTGTGGCTCTTGTAATGGGTTGCTTTGTTTACGGGATTCCGGTTTGCGTCATCCTTTAATGGATCCAATAAAGATGGGTGAACTCTATGTTTGGAATCCATTTACTGGAGAAATCTTACAGCTACCAACTTCTAATACGATTGGAGTCAATACTTTTTCTTTTGGTAAGAATCCTATTCTTAATGAGTACGTGGTTTTGGCGATCACAAAGGTATTCCTGGACGATTTTGGAGATTTCTATGATAATAGCGAAGATTACGAGTGTGAACTAAAAATTGAGATGTGCACACTCGGATTGACTTCGTGGATAAGAATAAGAAATGTCCCATTCATCCCAGTAACTTCACACTTATCATATTACTTTCTCTTAGACCGCTCTTCACTGGCTGGCGCGGAAAGAAATCAATCGATATAGTGTTGGGATCAGTTCTTTGGATTTGGGGAATCAGACGTTTACAATTTACTCCATTACCTCTAGAGATCGCGCATAATGATAAAATAAGAACATATGGATAATATCAGTAACCGTTGGATGGAAACCACAAGATTTCGACACGTGTAAATTTTATTTGTTTTCAATAAAATCAGTACATATGTCAAGTGTGAGGGGTATTTATGCCATTGCAAAAATGTGAGTAGGAAAACATACGGTGGAGTTAAAGTTGACTGATTTAATTAACAGAACTGGGGCCAAAAACGAATTTAGCAACTTAGGAGAGCCAAACGCTAATATCCATATATAAAGTGGGGCCAAAAACTAAATAACCCTTTATATTTTAATGGTATTTGTTACTTACGGACCCAATTTGTGTTGGGCATACTCCCATAAAAAAACTATTATTACAAGTGTACCATTGGTCTCAAAAAATCTAAAAAAAACAATTATTACAAGTATGCCATTGGTCCCAAAAAAGTTGAATTCAAAAACCCCAAACTTAAACGACCCGGCTAGGTCGTTTGGAGTAAGTCCCAAACGACTTGGCCACACCGTTTGGGACTTAGTCCAAACGATCCGGCCACACCGGTCAAGAGCCCAAAAAATATAACTTTAAATTTTTTTCAAAGTTCAAATCCCAAACGACATGGCCACACCGTCTGGACTGAGTCCAAAACGATGTGGCCATGTCGTTTGGGATTTGGACTTAGAAAAAAATGGCCACACCGTTTGGACTTAGAAAAATCCCCAACGATATGGCCACACCGTTTGAATTAAGTCTCCAACGATATGGCCACACCGTTTGGACTAAGTCCAAATCCCAAACGACATGGCCACATCGTTTTGGACTTAGTCCAGACGGTGTGGCCATGTCGTTTGGGATTTGAACTTTGAAAAAATATAAAGTTATGTTTTTTGGGCTCTTGACCGGTGTGGCCGGGTCGTTTGGACTAAGTCCCAAACGGTGTGGCCAAGTCGTTTGGGACTTAGTCCAAATGACCTAGCCGGGTCGTTTAAATTTGGGGTTTCGAATTCATTTTTTTGAGGACCAATGGCATACTTATAATAATTATTTATTTTTAGATTTTTTGAGACCAATGGTACACTTGTAATAATTGTTTTTTTTGGAGTCTGCCAAACACAAATTGGGGTCCAACAGTAATATGACCCTATTTTAATTTTATAACGACTCGTTTTAATTTAGCTTTAAACTCCATCTTCAATTAGGGGAGAGATCCGTTTGTTTATAGTTGACTTAATTTAGAAGTGTGATTCTCGTTTTAGTTAGAGAATGATTCACGAAGTACATGAATTTTTCCTTTTCAATAGAGGAGGAATTACCGATGATTGGACTTTTTAAATAGAGCTTGAAAAATACATTGGGTGCAAGTTTTAATATTAAGACAAAAAAATAGACCCGTGCATATACTCTGGCTTTTTTAAAAACTTACTCAACAATCATAACTATACATATAAAATTTTTCTAATAAATCGTGATTACTGTTTTCGTTGCTAACTCTTTTTAATTTCTTAACAAATTGTTTTAATCAAGTCTTAAAAACCCGTTTTAATTTCTCAACAAATTGTTTTAATTAAGTTTAAAAAATCCGTCTTTTAATTGGGGGAAGGATCCTATTTTTAATAGGAGAAAGATTTCCGTTTTAATTAGAAGTTAGATTTTTTTTTTTCAATAATGAAGGAATTCTCAGTATAATAGGAGAAAGATTTCTGTTTTAATTAGAAGTGTTGGAATTACTCTTTTCAATATGAGAAAAATTTCCATTTTAATAAGAGTTGATGATGTGGAATTTTAAGAGAGCTAGAAAAATACTCCTTGTGGGAGCTTTAATATCAACAAAGTTTTTGACCTGGCTATATGGCTGGGCTCTTTTAGAAAATTTGGTGAAAACGCTGCCTACATTCCTGTTACACAAAATTTACAAATAATATAATGTGCGTGGCTATGAAAAGTTTTATTCTCTTACACAATTTTTCATAACATTATCTGAATTGAAAAATCCTCCATAGTAACACTTAGGAACCAAACAATGCAAGTCATCACTATGAGAAGACGAACTGCCTTTTATATAATATTTTCCATATCAAGAATCCATTACTACCCTGAAAAGACAAAAAAGGAATGACTTATTCAAGATTATATATCCTCATTTAAAATTATGATAATGGGTGAACAAAGAAAGGAATCACAACTTTAAATTAGGTATAATATATATATATATATATATATATATATATATATATATATATATATATATATATATATATATATATATATATATATATATATATATATATAATACCATTCTTTTAGATTGAATCAATCCATTTCCAAATTAAAGACACTCCATCAAATGATCAGAACCTAAGATCAAGATAGGAGATTGCACAATTATATTACAGGATAAAATCAATGAAAAATTGTTCATGGTGGAAAAAAAAATAACATTATGTGCCTTCTTCAACTTTAATTCAGATTCTTCTATGTTATAAGCAAAATCAGCAAGGCATGATATTAGTATGGACACGTAGAGAAAATATTATTATGCTATTAACAAAATCTCGAGAAAAAAAAAAAAAAAAAAAAAGAAATCCATAGCCAATATAAAGCCGTATTATGGCATGGTTTAGAAACAGTGTCATCAATATTAATAGATCTAATCACTACACCAGTCCTCAAACTTTTGCATTTTTAGTCCTGACCAATCCTTGCTTCCCACATTCCAGATTCAACATCAAGAGGAACACCCTCTTCACTCCAACATGAATCACCTCAATTGCAAAAACCACTTTTCGTTATCGAGCTTAATTAAACCATCTCCCTCTGTGGAAGAACTACTAATGGGTCTGCAGAAACCCTGTATGGGGGAATTGCTATATTCAACCCCAGTTCAATAGCTTTTTCCACAATCTCAATGTAGGTTCACTATAGTGCTGGGATCAAGTTTTAGGTGTCAAGCCAACCCGATGCTTCTTATCCGGACTTTAAAATCAAGAAAATTATTCATCATTAAGCACATGCCTAAATGTGAATTTTTTTGAATCAAATGCAATCTCAGAGGACTAAATTTGATTAACAATGAATTTCCAACTTATTGTGTAAATAGAAACTGTTCAATCCTTGATGGTATCAATAAATAGTCTCCTGATCTTTTTCTTTGTTCAATTTCCTCATCAAGAAAGTTAGAATGGTAAGAGAATGACATTTAAGATCGTTTTGTATTATTGTTATTTTAGAGGTGCCACAATGTTTAGCCAAGGGTCTAGTAAAAAACAACATACCATTATGGAGATTTCTGTAGCACGCAAAGTTGTTCGTGAAAGAGCACTTTTGAAACCATACAAGTCACCTTGCTGCCAAATTCAAGAGCCATATCCCTCCCCCTCTCATCTATAACAACAAAGCTCCCTACACATTGTATTAATTACAATTTATTGAAAAGGACAACATATTGCAGTTAATATCTCCTTTATATATTACCCACACTCTCTGACACCCACATTAAGATTGGCTATCGAAATGATGGATGTTGCAGAAAGGTAACTAATCCATAAAATAAGAAAGCAAATGACCAAACAACATAGAGTATTGATTCATTGGACATGGAGAGAAAATCATTCATTGGACAGCTAAAATCATCACAGAAGGATGCTTAAATGGTAACGGTCCATCCGTAAGCAATTCAACAATTGAACCCAACAACAAAATAAAAACTCCTTGCATGAACAAAGACCCTGCTAATAGTTCACACAAAATAATACATAGTTTCTCGCGGACAATTTGGCGCAACTTGAATTCTAAGAAGTACTTTATAACAAAAGTATATCAGAAGCGAATCAAAAGAGATGATTTGCATAAAAACAAGCAGAATTGAGTTCCCAAGTTAATTGAGTCCAACTGTGTATCTCAATGTCTTTTTAGAATAAATTGTTCACCAATCAATCAAGTATAGCTATCAGAATTTAGTATGTAGATTAGAAGTTTGCGGTCATATCGGTATACATTATAAAGTGCTAATTAAAGGATGGTACTAAATGGCTCGAACACATGAAAAATACACATCGCACATCATATTTACATGTCAGAATATAACTCAATCCTGCAGGTTTGGATGTATCAACCTCTTTAGCAATCTGATCCGATCAGGCCATGCCCAACAGTCCAACCAAAGAAAAAAAAACAATTCCAAAGCCAGAAAAAAAAATCACATTGCGCTCATTCAGTTGCATAATTAAGACGACTTTTGTTGCATATGCAACAAAAGTCGCCTTAATAGTTTCAACAATCATATTAATTGATCAATAAATAAAACTATAATAAAAACTCATCAAACCTATAACTTGACAACACTTGTTTTATGTGAATCAAATTGACTAGTTGTGTCCATATACCACATCAGTATAAAATAGACCTGTTGAGGTATAACTCAATAGAGTTGTTCTATTTCGCCGGGAGAGAGATAGTCTTCACAATAAATAGAGTAACCTAGAGATTCTATCGGTGTCTTCCTGAGAAGTTTTAGTCTTTTAGAAGAAGTGCGAAGGGTTTAATTGAGTTTTATTTGAGAGAGGGCCGCCCCAAAAAAACAAACTGGCCCATCCACGTGGCTTCACTCTCTCTTGGTCCCGAAAGAAACAAACTCATCCACGTGGCTTCACTATTTCTTAAGAGAGTGCCACCTAGGAGAGAGACTATCCACGTAGGATGTACTCTACTTTAATATAGAGAGAGGTGATACTAGAAAGTAAACATGTGCATACGCACAGACTCTTTTAAAAATTTGCTCAACAATTATAACTATACATATAAAAAATTTCTAATAAATCGTGATTTCTGCTTTTGTCACTAATGATAAGCACCCAAAACTGTAATATTAAACCTCGAGAGACATAGCATTTTGGTCAATTATGTGTTTAATAATCATGTAATAATTATATTTTCGTACTTTTGCAGGTTTCCGTAATTAAAATGAAGATAGCGATAAAACATGCATCAAAGTACAGGAATACGGGAATATTTGGAGTTTCCCACTCGACCCCGTAAAGCCGAAGTTTCCAAAAGAACAGAACCAGGGCAGAACGGGCCCACATATGAAGAAGCGAGGAAACTTCCGATGCTCGGATCCCGGATAAATCTAGGTGCCGGCGTTGGCTAGTGAAGCCGCCAAGTACAAGAATACGAATATATTGGAATTCCCGCCAATCCCCGTAAAGCCCAAACAAAGCCCGACTAGAGCGAAGTTTCCAAAAGAACGAACCGGTCGCAGAGCGGGCCCACATATAAAGAGGCGAGGAAACTTCCAAGCTCAAATCGGATAAATCTAGGTGCGGCGTGGGCTAGTGAAGCTGCCGCCATGATAATTCGACGAACTTTAACTCAAGAAGGACAAAAAGTCGTAAAACGCCAATTTTGGCCGCCAATCGACACACACTAAGTGGACACATTATGCGGGCCCGAAGACATGATGAGTCAAGATAGGCAGGTGGCAAATGATGGTTTCAAATTGATGCCACCTTGCAATGAGAGAAGAAGACACGCACTGCTCAATATGGAAATGAAATAAAGCAAAAGGACAATTATAAGGCTAGCGCATTTAAGCGATAAATAAGTTTTGTTTCGTAAACAAAACTTTGTCACGTGAAAACAAAACCTCGACATTCAAAGTTTTGAATGTCTCAATTGGAGTAAACAGCCAAAACCAAATTTAATGATCCTCCAGACATCCGCCTATATATATGAGGGCTTCGCCTTCATTAGAAGGTCTTCAGCATATTAATGCTTTAGCTACGTTTAGTTTTCTTTCTTCAGTACTTACCTTCTGCCATTTTTATTTCAGCAGCTTAATACAGTAAGTTATTTTACCCTTAATAACAGTCATTTCTTTTCTTGTTAATTTCTGTCCTGCATTTATTTACTTAATGTATACAGCAAATTTTATTATTCCTGCTATGATGATGAGCTAATTCCCCCCCGGGGAGGGTTATGCTGCTCGTGTGAAAATCCGGATTGACTCGTTAATATTCTAGAATCACTACTTAGGAATTAGGCATAGAATTAACATCCGGTCCCAAAAATCGAGACTGCACAAAGTTGGAGTGTCGATGCTCGAGAATCGCCATGTAGCGACCCAAAATGTCTCGCGTAGCGACTCTCTGCAGTGTCGCACCCACTGACTCTCCAATAGATCGGTGATGTGAACTTGTGCGGGAGCGGAGATAATATACCGAGATGTGGTATTATTAAAACTCCTTATGCTAGTGAAATGCGACCTAGAGATGTGGGCATGCACTAGGGATCAATACTTTCGACGCCGTCTCCAAACGGAGACGAACTAGAGATGTAGTGATTTGGTAATAAAACTGTTGAAAAATGATTCTTGCATGAGCATGATTAACTCTCTCCCTGTTTCTCTACATTTCGTTTACCTATATTTAATCACCGTAGTAATTTACATTACCGTTAATTTAATTAAAACCAACTAAAAAGAAACCTAAAATCCTACTCACTTAAAGTTGTAATTCCAGTTGTGAACCTATCCGAGCCCTAAGGTTTGAACGATCCCTTACTCGACCTATCCTACCAATCCCACGTGAGTAAGGTAACTTGACTAAAACGTACGACTATACGGACGTTGGACTTTGGACTTTGGACTTGGACTGTGGACCTCGGACTTTGGACTGTGGACCTCGGACTTAAGAAATAAGTAACTAAAAATCAATAAACGTGAGTAAAATAGCGTTTTATCAACTAACTCGTTTCAATTTCATAACAAATTGTTTTAATTAAGTCTTTAAACCCTGTTTTAATTTTTCAACAAATTATTTTAATTAAGTTTTAAAAACCCATTTTTTAATTGGAGGAGGGATCCCGTTTTAATTTAGAAGTGTGATTCCCATTTTTAATAGGAGAAAGATTTCCGTTTTAATTATAAGTGCTAGATTTTTCTTTTTCAATAGGAGAGAAATTCCCATTATAATAGGAGAATGATTCCCGTTTTAATTAGAAGTGCTAAATTTTTTTTCCAATAGGAAAGGAATTATTGTTTTAATATGAGTTGATGATGTGTAATTTTAATAGAGTTAGAAAAATACCCTTGTGGCCGTTTTAATTTCTCAACAAATTGTTTTAATTAAGTTTTTAAAACCCATTTTAATTTTTCAACAAATTATTATAATTAATTTTTAAAAACTCGTTTTTTAATTGGATGAGAGATCCCATTTTAATTTAAAAGTGTGATTCTCGTTTTTAACAGGAGAAGGATCCTCGTGTTAATTAGAAGTGCTAGATTTTTCTTTTTCAATAGGAGAGGAATTCCCATTATAATATGAGAATGATTACCGTTTTAATTACAAGTGTTAGAATTTTTTTTTTCAATAGGAGAGGAATTCCCGTTTTAATAGGAGTTGATACGTGGAATTTTAAGAGAGCTAGAAAAATACCCTTTGTGAGAGTTTTAATATTAACAAGGTTTTTGACCCGGCCATATGGCCAGACTCTTTTAGATATCAAAAAAAAAAAAAAAAAAAAAAAAAAAAAAAATCCTTCGAAAGTACTATAATGTGAACCTTTTACCATAGCAATAAGAAATAATTCGACAAAATTATGAAAGGACTATGGAATATTTAGAAGCAAGAATGCATGATAATGAGCTAAATGTTAAGTACCCAAATCTTAAGAGCTTTGCAACTTTAAAACAACATCAGTGGTCTTAGTTTTCAAAGTTCTAATAATTTCATAAGCATCTTTGTCCAAGGCCAGGCTATACGCAACGGTATATTCACCTACATTTGAGTGACTCCCCTACATATCCATTGCTAGTGGCCACCATAAATCAATCCAGTGTTCATATATGTTCCATTCGATTGTTAGGGATCAAAAGACCAAAGGAATGTTGAATGGAGACAATCAAAAGATAATTGCTAGGTAAGCTAAACAATTTCTCAACTCTCTCCAAGTTCAAACTAAAACTCGTTGAGACTTCTATGCTCGCAACTAAAATTAGGTATGCAATATACATCTATTAGATATTTTAAAGTAAAAATTTCCTTTGTATTGAAATTCTGATGTTGGAGAAGAAGCATATATGATGTTTTCAATCAAGAGTGTAACCAAGCAAGATGCCAAGATTATACATTGACATATATCATTTTCAGAACTAAGTTGCTACTTCAAATCCACTTTGCCTAGAACATGGTTCAGGTGTCATTCTCATTAAGGAATGAAGTTGATACTTGAAATGATATGCAAATAAAAATTGTCAAGTCCCTTCCAACCCTTCAATGTAAAGATCAGTAGTTTTTGGCAATTATTTGGCCAATATATTTCCTTATCCTAGCCTTGTTAACCTAGTAAACAAACAATTTAAGTAGACTACTCTAAATATTTTTATGAGAAGCATAAAACATTACTTAATAAGGTAGTGGCGTAGGGAAATATATTTCATTGATGCAATCTTTTCTATAGCCTTATCCTTAGTTCAAAGGCAATCGGATCGGACAACCATAAAGTAAATGAAGTAATTTTACAGTGCAAAAGCAACCATAGTCCCGACCCCTCTATCTACAATGCTTATTTGTTTCAATGTTCTATGGTCTCAATTAACCTTTTGAGTACTTAAAAATGGTTTGTTAGCTAGAGCTAGTGTTTATTTACCAAACGACAATAAAATTAGCAATATGATTAGTTTTAAGAGGTTTTGTACCATAGTACTATATATTTACTAAGAACGTACACCAAATCTTGCAAATGTTTTTTACCTCAAACTTTCAAATGATTCGCTCAACAACATCACATATATATTGATTTTTCAATTCACTTTCATTTGTACTAAAAGTAGCATGAAAGTATATATCAAAGTGAATCACGACACGCAAATAACTCGTAGCAATTTGAAAATAATACCAATGAACTCATAGCAATGAATATATATCTTTTCAACAAAACTTCCTTGCATATGCCAACCACAACTACATACATCAGACTATATGAAAACTACATGTTTTAGTTCCGTTAGAAAGAATTATTAATGAGAGTAAAACTCTCTTATCATATGAAAAACTCAACATCTATTCCTAGGCTGAGATTATTCCTACCATGCATCAACAAAATTTAAGAAAATATCACTAAATATAATTATGTATTCACATGACTTTATATAAAGGTACACACCTGTAGTTGGGCTCGGTGAATGGATGATACAGTTCAGGGCTGCATTCTATATACCTTTACTTATTGTTCATGCTCTCCTTTCTAGATTGCATACCTATTACCTAGCTAGCCTGATGATTGATGATTGGCACCTTAATACAAACGGTTTATCTACGTGTTAGTTCTTTAATTTTTCTTTCCTTCTCCTAAGTAGAAAGAGTTAGAATTGGATAAAAAAGATAAATTCCTACGGAAAGATTTTTGTAAATATGCCGTGGATTTCTTAATAGGAAGATTTTCGATTGTAAACTGGATAAGAGTGTAAGATTTTGCTAAAATAAGATTTCTTAATGGACAATTGCTTAAGGAAGTTAATCTCACTACGAACTGGTTTCCTATTAGTTTAAGTTATATTAGGAAACTTCTCATAAATTAAGTGATCCATATGCCAGAACCAAGTACTGGGAAAGTGCCACATAGGAAAGAAACTGTCCACCTCATATGTACTCTGCTTTAATATAGAGAGAGGTGATATATAGACTAGAAAGTAGACTCAGCAATCATAACTATACATATAGAAATTTTCTAACAAATTGTGATTCCTGTTTTCGTCGCTAACCCGTTTTAATTTCCTAACAAATTATTTTAATTAAGTCTTTAAAACATGTTTTAATTTCTCAATAAATTGTTTTAATTAAGTTTTAAAAACCTATTTTTAAATTGGAGGAGGGACCTCGTTTTAATTTAGAAGTGTGATTCTCGTTTTTAATAGGGGAATGATTCCCGTACGTTTTAATTAGGAGAGGAATTCTCATTATAATAGGAGAATGATTCCCATTTTTCAATTGGAGGAGGGATCCTATTTTAATTTAGAACTGTGATTCCCGTTTTTAATAGGAGAAGAATTCTAGTTTTAATTAGACGTGCTAAATTTTTCTTTTTCAATATGAGAGGAATTCCGATCCGTGCATACGCACCAACTCTTTTTAAAACTTGCTCAACAATCATAACAAATCGTGATTCTTGTTTTCGTCGTTAACCCATTTTAATTTCCTAACAAATTGTTTTAATCAAGTCTTAAAAACCCGTTTTAATTTCTCAACAAATTGTTTTAATTAAGTTTTAAAAACCCATTTTTTAATTGGGGGAGGGATCCCGTTTTAATTTAGATGTGTGATTTCCGTTTTTAATAGGAGAATGATTCACATTTTAATTAGAAGTGCTAGATTTTTCTTTTTCAATAGGGGAGAAATTTTCATTTTAATAAGAGAATGATTCCCATTTAAATTAGAATTGCTAAAATTTTCCTTTTCAATAGGAGAGGAATTCCCGTTTTAATAGGAGTTGATGGTGTGAAATTTTAAGAGAGTTAGAAAATACCCCTTGTGGGAGTTTTAATATTAATATATAGACTAGAAAGTAGACCCGTGCATACGCACCGCCTCTTTTGAAAACTTGCTCAACAATCATAATTATACATATAGAAATTTTCTAACAAATCGTGATTTATGTTTTCGTCGCTAACCCTTTTTAATTTCCTAACAAGTTATTTTAATCAAGTCTTAAAAACCCGTTTTAATTTATCAACAAATTGTTTTAATTAAGTTTAAAAAACCCATTTTTTAATTGGGGGAAGGATCCCGTTTTAATTTAGAAGTGTGATTCCCGTTTTTAATAGAAGAATGATTCTTGTTTTAATTAGAAGTACTAGATTTTTCTTTTTCAATAGAATAGGAATTTCCGTTATAATAGGAGAAGGATTTCCGTTTTAATTAGAAGTGCTAAAATTTCTCTTTTCAATAGGAGAGGAATTTTCGTTTTAATAGGAGTTGATGATGTGGAATTTTAAGAGAGCTCGAAAAATACCCTTTAATATATATATATATATATATATATATATATATATATATATATATATTGATTAAGATATATATTAGAACATAAGCCTGTGCATACGCCGACTCTTTTGAAAACCCCTAAAGAGTCATGACTAAAATATATAGAAATTTCCTAACAAATCATTTTAATTGTCCTCTAAAAAATTGTTTTTAATTGGGGGGAGGGATCTCGTTTTAGTAGTTGACTTAATTTAGAAATGTGATTATCATTTTAGTAGGAGAAGGATTCACGTTTTAATAGTGGAAAAAAAAAATACTCTTTTTTTATTTTGTTTTGTTTTTAATTTGTATTGTAAATAAAGTTGGACTCTCACGATTTATGTAGAATTTTAAAAAATACATTGGTGCAGTGAGAGCTTTGATATTTAATTAATACAAGCTAGGTTTTGGACTCATGTTATTTTAGATATTTTGACTGGAAAATGATTTCGCACGCAAAAGATACTCGTACAACCTTAGCTCTTTGAGTTGTATTGAAATAGAAAATTAATGACCTCACTACTAATTTTACTTTTGTATTAGTGTATATTTCAAACTTCGAGAGTTTGAGTTGTACTCAAATATGAAACTAACCATGCAATAGATATCCACATGATATCACTCTCTCTTTAGAGAGCACAACTTGGGAGAGAGATTGTCCACGTAAAAAGGTTCTGCTTTAATAGAGAGGGGGATGATTGGTAACAATTTGAGGGTAAATAAAAATAGACATTTAGTTCTTTGGTGGTAGTAGGGAAGTTTTGTTTTGTTTTGTTTTGTTTGACTTTTTGTTTTCAGATCATCTTTAGTACCGAATTTGGCAGTATAGGTAACAAAGCAGTGTACAAATGTACGTCCCAATATGTTCTTTGTTATGGATCTGGGTAACCTACAAATGTACCTGAACTAGATCATTTAACACTTATTATTATTATTATTATTATTATTATTATTATCATCGTTGTTGTTGTTATTGTTATTATTTTCTTCCAATAAACACACAACTAAAAATATAAATATATAACCATAACTAATTCAAGCACATTTCTGTCAAAAACAAATATCCAGAATCATAAACCTAACACCACCACTTTCTAGCCATCTGTCTCCTAATTTCTCATTTTCTTCTTCTCTCATTCTATTATTCAATTTTTATCTGCAAATTTCTTCTTCAACTGCTCACCATTTTCATTCTCATTTCCAACATTATTATACTCGCTTAAATGTCACGCCCCGAGACCTATCATGCATCCCGAGGACGAAGAGTGAATCTCGAGGCTGACACCATCCCAATTCTAACGAAATTTTGGCAGAGTTTCCTTTGTTTAATCGACGTTTCGTATACTCAAAACCTGTCATAAAACCTGGATATCGCATAATAAGTCCATCCAACACCCATATATATACAATCTTAACTTTCTAAACCACAGTGGTGTATCTACCTACATTTCCACAAAATGCTTAAGAGCAACTATTTCCAATACATCGAGTAAATACATCCAAAACGAGCTAGCTCTCCATATATATAACAAAAGAATGAATTAGACTATCTCTATACAACCCAAAATATGAACTTGACTCTGTCCCTTGTCAAGCATGGGGGAACCCACCCAAATCCCCATAACCATCATCCTCGGTAGTAGGGAAAGTCTCCTCCGCAATGGGCTCGGCTGAAATGTTAATATAGGATGAGCAAAACAACCATGCCCAGTAGAAACGCACATAACCAATAAATAGTCTACTTATAGAAAACATTTAAAACATGCAGGTTTCCATAATAATATCCAAATATCGTGACTATATAATACATCACTAACTAGTAGAAATCATTTCGACATGCTTCGTTAATATTCAAAATATAGTTTTTCACAATCATCATACAACTATTGTGGCCGCTGCATCCTATTAGAATGGTGAGGGTACGACTGGTACTCTGCCTGATCATGCAGGGCATATCTCGGTTCAAGACTTTCCAGGTGTGAACCATGCACCGTTGTTTTCCCGATTTTACCCGGCGGGAAGCTGAAATCTTTGTTGTTGTGTGTTAAATACACAAAATCCCCAAAGCTTTTAGGGCTCGGTGGGCCTGGATGACCTACCCCCCCATCTGGTGGCTGTCACCTAACTCACGGTGGTCAACCGTTCGACGACTGTAGACTACTCAGGATCCTGACACACATCCTGGAGTGGACTAAACTCTCACTCCTCGCGTCTAAACCTCATCGAGGTAACATGTAACCTCACACAAGCATGTAACCTCATCGAGGTAACATGCTTGTACTTTTATAGATAACCATATACTTAGTTTATATCAAGAAAAACTACAATGCAAAACATGAATATCATATATATACATGCATGGTTGATACGCAAACTATCTATTACCAATTTAAACAAATCAAATCATGTATGAAAATAAGCATGCTATATATATTGGTATGTAGGTTCCTACCTTAGCAAGCTCCGTTCTCCTCAAGCCCACTTAACCGAATCGAGCCCGCTTTACCAAATCCACTCTTATTTGACTCCTATAACATCATATACACGTAGGTTATTATAATTTATCGAACGAACGAGAACTTCTTATCTAACGTAAGTCGAGAAGAAATCTCGACGCTACGAATTTGGTTTCAGGTATCTTTTCCTATAACTACGGTCAACCGCGCTACAAGCCATTTCTGGCACTGATACTCTGACAGGGTTCGGTAGTCCGTTTATAGCCACTGTAGGACCTTATGCCCACACCACTCCTATCCATTCCGAATTCCAACTACGACGAATTCTACATCTCCCAATTCACATTAATTCTATTAATAAAATCGGTGGGTGTTCCTTATCCCTCGATCATTACTCAATCAAATCTTAAACAATTATAAACCGACATGAATTGCTCGAAATTAGAGTGAATAACCAAAAATTCTTACCAAGTCAGCAAAAATCGCTCCTTTAGCTTTCTTCTCCACCAATTCGCTGCGCCATATCCCTCCAATGAGCTACTGCCGACATGAAAACCACGCCATTTCAATTATTTTTCCTCAATACAACCCACTCCATCGAAATCAAGTTTAAACTATCGATTTGAGAAGAATTTAACTCACCTGTTGCTGCGATTTCACTTCGGTACGCTGGAAATTCGAACTCCCACACTAGAGTTTAGTGTTATTAAGGATGGGGAGGTGCGAATTGAGGTTTTAATCACTGAATTTTGGGTGAATTTGGGATTTCTCTCTCCTAGGTTTTGAAATTGGCGAATTGGGGGAAAATTTTGGGTGCGATTTGGTTCTGTGAGATTTTTGTTTTGTGCGATTTCTAATTTCTTTGCTAAATGACCGTCTTACCCCTTACCTTGTAATTTAGCCTCCAACAAGGTTTTGAATCCCCCGCTCTCGCGTGCAACGCCCAAGTTTGCGCATGCGATACCGAAATTACGACGCTGTCGTCGAATGACTTGTCCAGTTTTAAAGTTTCCGGTTTTGGTGACGGACTCTCTTATTGACTATGCAAGTATTTAATTATCATTACGCAATTTACCGGTATCGAATTATTTTATCACGTATTATTTATCTTCTTTTCGATTTTCGAATATTCTAAGTAGCCAGTTATATGAAACCTTAGAATTTTTCGAGAGGTTTTCCTGAACTAACTTGGTTTTCTTGGTCGGTGTTAAATAAATTTACGTTACATCAGGCTAACCGTCTATCCAACTGGCCAAGTACGTAATCGCCCCTAAGGTTTAAGTGTCTTTTACTAATTTACCCTTAATAATAATTCAGGACTTTACATTAAAGGAATATAAACTGTTCATCTAAAAATGCAGGAAATCCCATACTACGTGGTATCATAAACTCTCTCGTGATTGCTAGCCAAAGACACATTCAAATTCAAATGTGTGTCAAAATAGTGGCTTGGATTACTAACGGATCCCCGTTTTTTGAAGTTGCACCTCTGGCGTTCTATCTAAGCCAGCCGCTCTAGCCTTCTAGCATTTCAATGCATCAGTAACCAGACCCAAAATTACTGTGTGGAAATAGAAGTAGCAAATCGAAGTAAGGTGACAAAGATTCATCTCCCTGTTGGCCATTTGGATACCTTTATTAATATCTGTAATATCTGTAATGATTTAATATGTTTTGAAAAACTTGATTCGAGCATTTTTATTTTTAATCCTCTTACCAAAGAACATATTACAATTGGAAGTCCACCTAGTCCACCTGCTTATGGTTATGGTATGACATGCATATGGGTTTGGTTGTGATGGTGATAAGGTGGTTGTAGTATTTTCCCGTTACGTCGAAGTCCCCCCTCCTTCACTTGCCATTGTCTCACTCTACACTCTAGGAGGCGCAGCAGACTGGACTACTTTCCAAAAATTTCCATACAACCTTTTTACAGCCAAAGACTATACGATATTTGCCAATGGATCCCTTCATTGGTCTTTAATCGATAGATATAAGGATGGAGGACACTAACTAATAAGTTTACAAACCAAAATACACCGCCAACAAGCCATATTTTTATCTTACTCTATATTTTCACTCTCGGCTGTATGATGTGACTCATATAAAATATTCACTGGACAGTCCAATTGAACATTTCATGTGACAAAGAACATAGTCATAAAACTAGCCCTATAAAGCCCTTGTCACTCTATCACAAATTTCCAATACTTGTGCTAGTGTGCTACTCTGCTCTTTCTCCATTATCTATTTGTATCAGTGTTCATGATTTCGAACAAAATCTTGGAATTTCGCAAGATATTTTGGTTTTTGAAAAAAAAATAGTGTCGAAGTATCAATATAGGGTCGAAAAGTGTTAATTTTGAAATCTGGACAGAATATACGGAATTCTGGGTGGATTATGGTTTTTCAACAATTTGGAAATCCAAAAAATTTGAGATCTCAAACTATGATTTGAATTCCTTCTTTCTTCTGTCCTCTCAAGGTATTTTATGTTCTTTGTGTTATTGAATCCAAGGCCAAATATTTCGATGTCAGGCGATATATCTGAACCCTAAAAAATCGGAATATATATATCGGATATATCGGTAGATATATATTTTTTTGTTGACCGGTCAAAATTTTGTTTTGTATCTCGATATATAAAAAAATATCATAAATATCGTCGATTATATCGGAAATATCGTTAATATATTAATAAAAAGGTCAAAGATTGGTTAAAGTCAACAAAGTTAACGATCTATATCGGATATATCAGAAAATCAATATGTCAATATATCCATCCGATGTATAGCAATATATCCATATCGGGTACTACCTAAAAAACTGATATATATCGGTGATATTTCGGAAATATCGGCAATATTTTGGTCCTTGATTGAATCTTCATTGTAATTCAAGCTTTTTACTTGATAATTTTGTTAGAGTTCTTTTAGTCCGATTCAACTTATTATACTGATTGATTTTTTTTTGATGGTTGGGATGTGAGATTATCATAGACACCTAAATCATTCATTCATTACTTGATAACTGGTTTAAAAACCTATTACAGACCTCCTGCTCAATTAGTAATCTTTTACTTCTAGCCCACTTGGCCAAAGTATGAGCTGACATTATACAAACTCTGGGAGTAAACCTGAATAATATAGAATTGAAATTACTTAAAATACTGGAAATATAAAGTAATGGTGGTCTGTAAGTCCATGAAGTTGCTGCCTTAATGTTTCTACACGCTTGTATCACCATTTTGGCATCTCCTTCCAAAATGACCTCTTTCCATTACTTCTGAAGTGCGAAATCCACTGCCAATTCTGCTGCAAGGGCTTCTGCTTCACCAAACGTGTTGGTTTTGACTCTACCAACTTTTCCACCAAGAAATTCTCCTTCATTGTTCTTGCCAACAACAGCTATGTTTGCATGAGCACAATCACTATGAAAACTTGAATAGAAGTTAATTTTGCACCATCCAGGTGGTGGCCTTTTCCATCTTTGATCTGAAGAAAGAGAGACAAACCTTCCAATATCATAATCAACACTTTCGGTTGTAGTTTCAGAGAAGGCCAGTATCCAATACTGACAAGTTTTGTAAGTGATAGTAAACACCTTGATATTGCCAAAACAATGATGAGAAGAAAAGGAAAACAGTAGATTATGAAGATAAGAAACTTTCTAAATCATGTGATAAAGAGGAGAGTAGTCGTGTTCGTACCACTCTAGTCGTACCTTAGTTGAATGCAAGTTTAGATTAGAATTGTGCTTTTACTAGTGAGAGTAAGATGATGTGAAAACAGTAGATAAACAGTGGATTTAAAGTATAAGAGAAGATATAGAGAAGGTTTATTCTGCCACGTGATTCGATTAACTATTAGTTAGTTATCGAATCGTTTGTTTGATCCCTAGTGAACACCAAGTCCTCTCGGATTGAGGTTTCACTAGTATGAGAGTTTAGTTCCACCACAAATCTCTTTGGTGGTGGTTCTAAACTCTAGTTCTACGTTATGAGCTCTATCTCTAGACACTCGCAACGAAGAACTTGAAGTTCTTTGCAAAACAATAAAGAAATTAAATGCTAATTAACCATCCTCACGTGGCTTCATAAACCCTCTCTAATGGAGGTTTAACCTTGTGTCATTAGATTGGAATTAACTAAGACAATAATATATGACATAATATAAAAGAACAAGAATTGAAATAAATAAAGGCTTTTTATTAAATGGTTTAATGGTGGCTACAAACTAAAATTATTCTAACCTAAAGAAAGTAAACCTAATTTAAAACTAAACTAATAATGGAGAGGTTAAGAGAGATGAGTGTTTAGCCTTAACCCTCTTTATATAGGAGAGGGTTACGGTTACCTTTTCGTGTATGATCCAAAAAGGGGAGCTTTGGGCCTCTAAAGTGAGCCAAAAGTTCATTAGGTTAAGTCTAAAGAGGCTACAACTGCTGGAAGTTACTTCTGTGCCATTTTCATCCACGTTTACAATTCTGATTGGGGCAAGACTGGGTCCATTGGAAAGCTAGTTCTGAGCCGGTCGTTTTGACATAAAGTAGACTCACTTTTGAGGCCCGAGTCCAAAGATACAGCCTATTGAAGTTATATTGGCTTTTCTATTATTTTTCTATCCGAATTGACTTTGACTTGCTAGCTTTGATTGGGCTTGAAAAAGACTTTTTTTTCATGATTCTTGGGCTTTAAACATAGAACTTCCTTGGTAATCATCTTGACTCATTTTCCATGCAAAAGCGGTGCTTTTAGTCACCTTAATCAACTTCAAGTCTTGAAATGCACAAAAACACGTAAACAGTAATAACTTTTATTTATTATAAACATAATTGGCCTAAGTAGAATACTATAAGGGGTTTAAAATACACTTTTAGGTGCTTATGACACCACTCCTAAACAATATTTTGCTTGTCCTCAAGCAAATATGAGAAATAAAAACATATAAGTGGCAAAAAATGTGGTCATAAATAATCTCGTTTCGCAGAGTGCGATTGTATTAACCATATGCAATAAGGCCTTAAACCACTAGGAATTCCCTAGTGGACGAGTTATAGCCTCGTGAGAGTTTTCTAGAGAAGATACTCACAAACTTCATTTATATTACAACGACTAAAAGATAAAAATAAAATTTCTTAATTAATCTCAGATATCTATACATCTCAATAACAATATAATAAGAATAATACTTTTGAAACCTAAGCTAATGCACACATAATAATCAAATTATCTAAGGATACACATGCATGCTATGAACTATGTTATGAAATGCAATGGTAGGTCCGTTTCTGAAACTTTTGGAATAACATCCTTAAGTAGGTCTTCACAATTTGTCAAGAAAAAAATACTCTGATTTTTTCACTCAAGTTAGCTCACTCCAGTGTGTAGTGGGTACACATTTCCTCACAATCTCCATGACGTCCAAAGTAGCCGAGGTCGATCAATCACATCTACCACTTACTATCACACCAAATTAATCCTAATTGATCTATAAGTCTTTATTAGGTGGTACAGGGCTGAGGGAATGGTTTAAGAAGAAACGGAATGGATATTCAAATAAACAAGTCTGAGATAATAGGGTCTTCAATTACATGTAACTAGAGAAAACCTTCTTCTTACTTTGCTTCTATACTTAGTTTCCATCCTTAGCCTTTTTATTTTGGCTAAGGAAGACTAGAAAGACTAGAAAGACTAAAAAGACTAGAAAATGATTTTTCAACCATCAAACCATTCCTCCAAACAAAGGATTTAAGATGAACAACACAACCCTCAACACCACTATTTACACATATTCAAATGGCGCCGCCGTCATGGATCCAAATGGAAAGAGGAAGATAGAGAAAAAAAATCACTCTTTGAACTATTCTTCTCAATCTTATTTTAAAATTTTTCAAGTTTTTTTTTCTTTTATTTCGTTACTGATGTTTCTTTTCGCGTATTTCTAGTATACTTCTGAGCAAACGGAGCCCGAGAATAGCACGAGAAGATTCACCGGAGACTGCTAGAGAAAAACGAGCTCAAATAGAGAAAATTCACCCGCGCCGTGCCTGTCCCCCACGCACCCGCGCACGACACGAGTCTGCACCTGTCAAACACGCACCTGCGTAAGACATGCGCTTGCACATCATTCACCCGCGCCCGCGTGTGACACGCATCCTCACTTCATGCACCCGCGCCGCACCTCAATTTCTTCCAACGAAGATTTTGTTGGCTCAGAATCTTCATGTGTAAGTCACCTGTAATTCCCCCTAGTCTTTTTAATTCAACTGTGAGTAGATAAAAAGTAGTTAGATTTGCAAAGTTTTGAGTTTTCAAAACAAAAAATTCAATTAAAAAAATTAAAAATTTTATTAATTAAAATGAATTAGTAACCCATCAGTAAAGTTAAACATTAAAATTAGTTTAGTAGCATGTTTAGGCTTTATTTTCTATTACTTGTTGTTTATGCATGATTAGATTAAGATAATATCATATAGTTAAGTCAAAATACAAAAAAATTAATTAGGATAAATACAAAATAGTGTAAGTTTGAAAGTTTAGTTTTTTGGTTTAAGTTTACTTACCAAGAGTTGGGGATTCAACCAACTTGGACTGGTTGGATGTGCGAGGCGAGTAGTGTAACATCACTCTCGCAACCCAACTTGGGGGTTGAAGTTCCAATATTTGACGAACACTTTCCAAGCTTTTACATATTTTGTTTAATTAATTATTAGTGAATAGTTAATTATCTAAACGTAGTTAATTTTCGTGTTTACTGCTTTCATAGTTTTAAGCCCACGAAGACAACTTTGTTTTAGGCCTACAAAGGTAACCAATTATATCTTATTGGCTTTGCCACATTTTGACCCGACTTGATGGTCTTAGATAGATTAAACTTGTAACCATAAGGAAAAGCTCGAATGGTGGGTTGACACGCAAGACACCAAACACTTTGTCAACCCTACCACGTCACCTTCACCCTAAGGGTCGTGTACGCACACATTGGGCAATAATTTCTAAACCTCCTTGCTACAAAGTGTAAGAGGATACTTGTGTGTGCGCTACTAAGCATGCTTAGATGATTGTGTGATTTACATTTCAGTCTCGTCTTTACATTAACGCTAAGGCTAAACCCAAGCCCTAAAAGAACAAAAAGTAGGATTAAGCCCCACTTTAGAATGGACGTTGTGTGAACAATTTGTCACATAGACGAAACTAAAAAGATAAAATCAATCAAGCAGAGCCAATCTAGTCAAGTCCATCAGGACAAACATCTAGCACAAACAAAGAGAGTAGTGAACTACCAGATTCTAGTGGGCCAACCACCTTCCTCACTCCCCTCCCTCAGAAATACCGTGGGTGAGATTCTTGGTGGCACACCATCTGGTAAAGTAGCAATCTTCCCTCTTGATGTGTGTAGAGCCAAAATCCTAGATTTGCGCCCACTGTTCGATTTGAATAGGGCATAGTATCTAATCTACAGACATTGTATACAAACTTTTCAAAAACTTCAAGCTCACAAATGAATTTCTACAGATTGTGCATCATTCTTGTTTGAGCATTCATAGCTTATCAATGTGTAGAATAACCATCATGGAATTATAATGCAAACCCAGAACCATGTTCTTGTACGTTGTGGTAGTATGTATCATTGGGCGTCTCAATGCACATCATATACCGAGTTCGAGCCTCTTATGAAATATTCTTACGATTACGAACCTCAATTTTCAAATTTCCCTAGTACCCAATACATGCAAAAGTTTTCTAATCATGCAAACAATTCATGCAGTTCTATCACAGATAGTCAACCACCATTCATATATCCACCTGGTCAGTCAGAGTATGGCTTCACCCAAGGTCCATTACCATTCATATCACCATCCATTTCAAATTTATATTCCACTCCACCATTTATCACATACCAACTTTACCAAGCAATGGCCGAGCAAATAATTCAAATACAACAAATAGCAAAGACCTTCTATTCTCTCAAAATATTTCAATCGATACCACATCTGAGACTAATATTCTTCCCACCAGTCCAGAACCCAACCAACAAGAGAAACAAGGTGTTACTATAATAGAGCCAATTGCTAAAGCTCATCATGATATTTATGATCAATTAAAACCACATCACCATCCACCTGACTATCGTGTGAATTCCAGATTCTATGATAATGACTATATACATGAGAACATTTCGACAAAAGAAACTCTAGAACCTATGTTGGAAAGTAACTCGACAAACTTGGACGATGACATTGAGAAAATTTATGAAGTTTTAGATAAAGAGGACAAAGAAAATGAAGTGCCGGTAGAAGAAGATATAAATTCTATAGTGGAAAGTGGATCTAATTTTAGTTTGGTCATTAAAGACTTATCGATGAAACAAATTTGTGACATCCTTAATATTGCCAATATAAACCACAAATTTGTGGAAACACCAAAACTAGATGAAGACTTCCCTGAGTCCTCGAGATCATATGAAGAACCACCACCCGACCATTATTCCCCTGAGTTAACACCACTCGAAAGCCAACCTCCATTCATAAAAAATCCACCCAATTATGAGGACTGCACTACTAAACCTTTTCAAAGAAACCTCAAGCTCGCACTTAAGCCAATTGCCTTCGAAATCCTTTATAATTTTCTAAACCTTCCAAATAAAGAGACTTTGCCCAACATACAAATTCTCGAGACTATCATTCCAGTTGAGAAAAGCCTCGCATTGATTGAAGTGCCAGAAAAAGAAAAAATAGAATCTAAGGTGGAATATGAGTTCTTGAGAGCATACGATGATCCCTTTATTCAAGTGGTTAAGAAACCTAGTTTGCCATATGTCGCATCATCTAAGCCTTATGAAGAACAACTACTACCACACTCACACTCTTTTGGACAATTTAATGACGGGTTACTGCATAAATTCCATGATGAGTTACATAAGCTTTCTTTTATCATTCTGCATCTAACGCTCCCAATGCATCATTTCATTTTGTTTGGGGGTAAATGCTTTCATATATTTTTCTATAGAAATCCCTAACTGTTTAGACTATTAGTATATAGTTAATAGCATATCATCCATCTCATATGCATAGCCTTAAGGAATCTGACTTAAAACAACCCCACATATAGTCTTGCATATCTGACTATAAAAGATTCATGTTATGTTTTCTCGATGCATTCCATGAGAGTGCATCACAAAGGTAAACGAACCACTCCACTTGGAGTGTGTGGTTGTAAGTGCCGAAGTCCTGAGTCCACGTATACTTGCATATTCCTTGTTATCACTTTTACTCGTAGTTTGAGTAGTGTACCCCTATGGAGCAAGTATACAATTTTCTTTTTCTTTATTTTACATTTTTTTTTAGAAAAACTTTTCTATTCCTGTCTTTATTTTCATTTCCTTGTTTTCTATTTTTAAATAAGCATTTTTCTTTCAATCTTCACTTTTGATGTTTGAGTAGTCTTTCCTTATAAAGAAGAGATGTGAAACAAAGCAGAGGTGAGATGGTGATTGAATGGAGGTGTCTTATGGTTGTTTTTCATGGTGGTATTATATAGGCATGCCAAACCATGGGATGGTTGGCAATTGTAGCCATTTTAATTTATTTTTTTCCCTTTTGTGGGTGATTTCTAGTTGTTTCGAGTTTCGTCTTACAATCTAGTCGGAATGACTTTAACTAGGGCTAACTAGAGAGTATGAGAGGAGAGACTAGATTATCTAGAAATAGAGCTAGTCTTCCTCACTAGATTTGCCTACTTGCAAAACAAGAGGTGGAAGATCTAGGGAGGCCAAATCATGGGATGGTTCGCAATTTGAGTCACCTAAATTCAAAAATATTTTCCTTCTATTGGGTGGATCACTCTCCTCATAGTGATTTTTCTTAGTAGTTTTCTCTTTTTCTGTTATTGTTTTAAGTAATTTAGGAACAAAAACCCAAAAAAAAAAACCCTTCTCTCACCCTTTCATAAAAGTTCTTGTTTTTCCTATGCTTATAATAGATGATTCTCGATACAACAATAGTTATAGGATTTTCTAAAACACGGGCAATGGATTCCATATAGACCAACCCTTAGAAGTACGCAATCTCCATTCTTCTAAGGGTGGTTTGAGAATCAGTTATGTGTTACTAAGGGTCCGCCCATATCACCATAATATTCGTACAAGACATCTTACGTCTTGCATAGTAAATTCTCCAACACACATAACTGAAGCCACAGTCTGACTGGATTGGGTTCAATAAAGAGCCCGCACGAAAGTTGCCTAAGATCACCTGTTATGATTTGTTTTCAAACTTAGAATAGAAATCACATCTTTTGTACGAGTTATTTTTATAACATCTCTCCATAGTTTTTCAAAAACTTGAGGATATAAAAATTAAAATCTTACGCCCCAGAGTAACCAAAATGATACTAAATAAATGTATGATTTTATCTTCTTGTAAAAGCCCTCTATATTGTTAGAGATACCTTTTGAGAAAAACAAGATTCAAAAAAAAAAAAAAAAAACCCCAAATATTTCATGGTAGAATAATTACGTAGCTTACTATTTAGATAAACCATGTATTTTTTATTCTATATCTAGCAAAACATACTCCAAACTTATTTGGGGGTGGTATATTCTCATCACGAAGAACAGAGTATAGGTTACTGCCATTTTTGCTCATGTTCTTATGATAAGCTCTTTCATTTTCTTTATACTTTGAGGACAAAACATATTTCTATTTGGGGGTGGTATAGTAACATTCTGCAAAAATTAGGCATTTATTATATAGCAACATCTCACTACACCAGAAAAGACGTTTACTAACGGTTATATCCGTTACTAATATTTTTACTAACGGTTATATCCGTTAGTTCTGGGGCGTCACTCTCAGTTAGGCCAACTTTTGTAACGGATATAACCGTTACTGATAATAATATTAGTAACGGATATATCCGTTACTAAAATTATTTGTAACAGATAGCCAACAACCCATGGTCCGATAAATTTGGCATTTGTAACGGATATAAGTGTTAGTCAAGTTGGCGCGTTTCAATTTCTAGCGGGAAAATAATTTGTTTGTCACGGATATAACCGTTAGTAATGTATGTGGTCACTTGTTTACTAACTATTGTTTGTAACGGATATATCCGTTAGTAAATTGGAGCCACTAAAAAAAAAAATTCCTGGGTCAAATAATATCAAATACAAATTTGGTCAAATAATATCCAATACAAATTTGGTCAAATAATGTCAGATGAGTAGAAACAGAAATATGTGACTGACTTCTCATATTTACATGCAATGATATGATGAGTACAAAATTTTCACCAAGGCTGGGCAGAAAAAGGAGCTCCCAAAGCCTTCAAGAGTGGTAGACGTGAATGGACTAAGTCAGGAGACTATGGAGAAGCAAATTGATTATTGGACCCTCTCCTTCGCCATCGACGCTTCTTCCGAATTCTACATAGATCTGAAAAGCTCAAAGTCATCTGAATTTCAGCTCACCCTTTAACATTATAACCTTCACTATTAAAATTATTATAAATACCAACCTCATTACTCTCCATTCTCTACTAGATCTAAGTAAACACAAAACATTTAACAGAATGCAAACATAAAACAATTACCCATTCTCTTTGAGGAAATCTAGTATGGTCAATAGCAGTAGCTTCTTTGCACTAATTGAAGCTGCCCCTCCATTTCTAACATTCCCAATATTACTGCCATTCATTCCTCCATTTCCAGCCATACTCATCATCATATACTTGTTACTCTCTCACATTTTCATAAAGATCTCTTACAATGACAAAGATCTCAGAACTCAATAAATCATTTCCCATATCTGTTTTCCCATATCTCTTGCAATGAGTTTCTCACGGAAACAAGACAAAAGTGCATACCCTAGAAGCTACAAACATATGCAGCTTGAATCTTTGGTCATCCCCTTGAACGGTGTAAGATTAGTGAGCAGTTCCCTCAAAACTATGGAGAAGCTGTAGATGTCAACCTTATGATCATAGTGTTTCTTCTCTCCACGTAGAAGTGGGGTTGTGCTACACAACTGATTAAAATAGAGAAGGTTGAGCATAATATGCTTTGTGATTGACATATTTATTTCAATTTTCAAAAGCAAACAAGTAGTCGGCAGAGGAGATACCTCGGGGGCCATCCATCCTGTAAAGTACCAATCTCGATGAGACATTGCTTCAAGACATACCTCGAGGGGCCGGCCGACTTAACCTTTGTTTGGTCTTACATTATGACACATTACCGTAAAACAACAATCATTTAGCGGTAGAATTACTCACTTGCATAAACTTGAGCCATATTTGATTATTATATTTAAAATTCAAGTCGAAATAGAAGGCGAGCAATACACGGATAAACTATGAAAGTTTTAAATTTGTTAACCTCATAAAATCGAGGAAAGAACTTTACCAGGCTTCAGTTCACGGTGAATGATGCCATTAGAATGTAAGCATTCCATCACTCGAGCAATATCTAATGCAAAGTTTAGAGAGGGGCAAATCTGGACAGCTTGGACGCATGTCCCACAGATACTTTTTAAGTGAACCACCTTTCATCAGATCCGTGACTATTAGCATATATGGTTGCAGAGATGCACCAATAAACTGTCACACCACAAAAGCTTATGTCAGTATCAAGAATAATGAGCCACAAAAGCATTGGTCTTTTTTTTTTTAAGGTAGAACAAAGCACATTGGTCTTTGATTTAGTTGGTTAACACCTATCTCCCATTTAGGTGTTGAGGAATTCTACCAAACTATTCTGATTTCTGATTTGGATGTCACTAGTGCCATAGGCCATAGCCACCCCTAACCTCCTGACCTTAATAATTAAAAAAAAAAAAAAACTACGAAACCCTTAGAAGTGTATATATATAGAGCAAATCCTATACAACTTCTTGCATCATAGTATTTTAGGAGACAAACAACTTCTCATCTTCAAATAATGAATCCCTCCAAGAATATTCAGTCAATCATTCCCTTGTTGTTCCTTTTTCTCTTCTTGAATCCTCTTGTTATCTGCCAACTTGACTACAGTTTTTACGATAATAGTTGTCCTAATCTGTCAAATATTGTCAATAGAATGTCCATACTTAAATTCCAAAAGTATTCAGTTATATGTGTGGTATATCTGAAGAGTAAGATGCAATTTATATTTAATTACAAAGTTGTAGGCTGCATATATGAAATATAAGTCGTGAACTATTCATTTCTACTCAAAGAAAAACAGTTCCTGGACACTTAGAGATCAATAAATTACATGCATTGTTCATTTCTGCACGATTTTAGAAGAACATATAAGAGTCAAGTACTAGGATATGACAAACTCTCACATACATATCCACAAGGTGGTAACTATGACGAATTCAAACTGAACTATGGAGAAATGACTCATAAACAATATAAACATAAACATGACACAACCTGATCCAGTGTCCAACTTTTACAACGCCTCAGACATCTTTGACCCTCAAGGTAACCTAACACACTCCCATCCCGTGGTCCACATGGGTCTAAAATGCGAGGCACAACATGGTCAGCCCCGAGACATAAAGTCGAGACTAAATGTGAGCTCTAAGCAAGTAAAAGAATCTATAATTAAGATGTCCAACTCTTACCATGAACTGGAAAGAAGCATGAACTACTTAAAAACGGGCGGGATCAGACCATGTGAAGCTTGTGGGGAGCTGGTGCTGGAGGAGTGACTGAGACAGCAATTCCCAAGCAAGATGAACTTCCTAATATTGGAGAATGCAATAGCAAGATCTCTATAAGAAAACATACAGGCTGCTAGAGGTTAGGATGTTGCAATTGCATCACTGCCATCTGCTTCATATATATCTCGAACACCACGACTATCACAGATATACACAATGACTCCTTTCTTTAACCTGAATTTGTAAAACAAAAATGGAAAAGTACAAGAAAATGAAAATGAATATGAAAAAAAAAAAACTATGGTTCTAAGACATATCATGCATTAAAGTTCATGTATACATACACAACACATGCATGGAAGCTAAGATTTGTTTCTAAGGAATATATCATTAAGCTTACGGATCTTTGCAATGCCAGCCCTACTGGCAGGGGTTCCGGAGAAGAAGATATAACAACAAGCCCATGGACAACCCTACACACGATTAAGAGCACCTTGAGTACCGATTCGCCTTCAAAGAAAATACAAAGATACGCCGAGGGAATAAGGTAAACAATTGCCACACTAGATTTTCCTCGGCTTTTTGGGTTCCTTGATGAAAACAAAACTAGGTCTCCCATTAAATAAACACTATCCACCATTCCTTCATTCAACCAATGAATGCCGATTTCTTTTAACCCGGTATCACGATATATCTTGGCATTTTGTACTATACTTCGTGGTTAAGGATATCCCTGTCTTGCAAATGCACGGAACCTCGGCTCCTTCCCTTTTGCTCTTTCTAAGAAAACCTCCACAACAAACATGTTCGTTTCTGATTCCATTCTCCTCATTAGCTTGTTTAAATTTCAATGCAAGTATATAGTTGTAAGGTTGAAAAGTTTGTTTCTTCGATGTCATAGTGCGAACTAACAAAGAATTTTGCCTTATGTATCAACATTATATATTTTCCAGTGTCTAATTGCAACAAATAAAAACTAAACAAAATCAATCAAACCACAAAAAACATAGATACCTTTGATAGATCAATGTATTAAGTATCAGGAAGGAACATTTCTACGACTATTATGAGACGCACCTTTGCAAACCGTTTTCAAACTAGCGATACCGCTTCTCCCCAAGTGCAAATGCAACTTCGAAAACCTCTCCCCGCATATTCAATTCTACAGAATCACATTCGGCTTCGCAATAAGGTTTTATGATATACTGAATAACGGAATCAAACCTATCCATTTGGCAACATCCATTCCATCATGGCCTAGATATTGAGATTTAAGTTTAGGAGAGAAATTAAACCTTATCTAGTTTTTCTTTTTTTTTGGATAGTTTCAACTTTATTCTCTAATCCCTTAAATTCCCCATTTCCTGTGAAGGTGGGAAAGGAACCCAAACTCCCAAGTCTCGACCGGTGAGACCACGACACACTTTCACAGTAGACCTTAACTAGATTTATCTACAAATAACATATAATTTCCTGCATTTCACAACTGTATAATTATCACAGAAAGCAACGATTTGTTCCATATAAAGTGAATATTAACTCATTAACTAAGCATCACCTATATTTAGCAGAGTGAGGATCTTGATCAAGGTGGTATTGGAGGTAAGATAAATCTTGGACATCGGTATAGTAGTCGAGGTTAAAAGCTGAAACATAACAAACAAAAGAATTAACAGAGAGATGCAGTACTTAAAAGAATGAACGGCGCTTTAATTTGTCACTAATATTTAACTAATTAGAAGTGCTTTACCACACCTAGCTTCCCAAAACTCTCAATGAGATCGATCTTAGACAAGACATTTATGTGAGGGAGTTCAAGATGTAACATGATTGATAATGAGAGAAGCAATGCGCTAACATATTTCGGGGTCAAATAATGTAAATGTAAATGAGAAGCCAAATAAAGCTCTCCCTACTGAAAGAAGAGCCCACATTGCGAAAAGCCAATGTTGTGTTACTAATAACTAATAAGAGAACTAGAGACAAGCTCAAGAGCTAAAGAAGGTTACAAGTAATTGGCTTCTTTACGATACAACTTCTTTAGTCCTTTAGATCATATTTATATAAACACGAAGTGGTTAAGGAGTTAATAAAACAGGAGTTCTTTAAGTATAAAGGTGATGGGGTCCCATGTTTATTGTGTGCACCAATTTTCTAGTTCAGAAGACATTTTCTCCATAAATTGAAGGGGTATATAGCTGTCTTTGGAAATTTGGAGAACTAATCGTATAGCAATATACCATGCACAACAAAACTGACATAGAAAGTCTCCTATAAGTTGGTGGTTCCATTCATTTAAAGATTATAATCATCTCCAGATATGGTTACTGCGCCTTACTGGTAGTCTGGTACTCACTATTCACTAAGTCACTAATGCATCACTTACTATGCGTTCCTAATTACGGTTCATCAAACTTGTCTTGATTCTTGATCAGGATCTCGCGATACGAAACCAGGCGAGGAGGGTATGTACTAGTTACATACTGCTTTCATTAGTTTCATATACTAGAAAAGCCAAAATAATAATAAAAAGAAAAACAGATAGAAGGATAGTATGTACCCGGTATGTTGCATAATCGGAAGTAGCAACAATGGAGTTCCAACATTATGAACCTCGCATGCATCAAACAATTACACAATCATTAGTGGCAAATAAAAGTAAAAACTTCAAATTAAAATAGCTAATGGAAAGAAGAAGGAAAAAAAAACTAACGGGGGCTTACGATCCCCCCGGTGACTACTAATTGCTCCAAGCATCTCGTCATCTCTATCCATGTTGCCATCTGCTTTTTTAAACTTAAAATACGAAAAGGCCTTGATTTCTTTACAACAAGGCAAGTCAAGACATAAAACTAATAAAAAGAATTGACATCTATGTACAATTAAGATTCTAAGTCATGATAACACTAACAGGTTCCAAGTCCCGGCAACCACAACCACATCAAAGTTTAACGCCATATTTGTTTCTTAAGTTTCCAAACTAAAGCACAAAACCAAAAAGTAGAGCAATCCAAAAAGATCTAAAACCTACAAACATCAATCATACTTCAATCGCCCATCAAGCCAAGCTATATACCCTCCTTCAACCCACGCGTTCAAAGTTGCATTACCATCTTGTGGACCGTCATAACAAAATAAACATCGGGAACCAATACTTCATCAATATACACTCTTCTCTCTCCACCAACCAGAATTCTGCCATGACAAATTGTTGCACCAACATCAATGGACCCTTAGCAACCGCGACCAAACTTATCTAGTAATGTGACTCTAGAACATTTCAAAGCGACCCAAAAGCAGGGGGTCAAGTTCGAGGAGTTCTTTGGAGAATGGCGTTGAGCAGAATTTGAACCAAGTTCAGTTCTAGGTGTAGTCACACCCATATGTGCTTCGGCATTGGCTGTCACATTATTATTGCATAGTTGTTGTTGAATGAGAACCTGCGATGGAGTAGATGATGCAAGGATATTTTTTATGTGTGGATCAAGTATTAACAACTCTAACCATTACCACTAATTGCAAAGAAAAAATTGACCTTGAGCATTGATTTGACCTCAGACATGTCTCCATCGACCTTTGATTTAAATGAAGCCATGTCGGCCTCGACCTTTGCAACTGATGTAGTGGCCATCTGGTTGATTAAATCATTTGCCACAGCAGCATGTTGTAGCTGCTTTCTAGTAATATTAGAACCAACTCCACGGACACGGTTCTTCTTTTCCTTGCCAAGTACTTCATTCAACGCATCAGAGTCGATGTCTTCAATGTCAGTCTCTCCCTTTCGCTAGTCTTTTCTCGAACCGCTTTCACTTGATCCCCGCAAATATATATATATTTTTTAAATCAAATCAAATATCTAAAAATATGTCCGATAGCAATAAAAACTACAGTTAGTTAATAGAAAGAAACAAAATTTCTACTCACATATTTTTCACGAGCACTTGGCAAACCGAACCATCCGGCGTTCACGGCCCTTGCACCGATCATCTACCGAGTCCTTTTGCTTGAGGGTTTTGTTCTTGCTACAAGCAAATAATCAATGCTTAGTAATAGTGCTAAAAGAAAGACAACTAAAAGAAAATATATTAGTCAACTAGCTAGTTAATTGTTTTGCAAATTTTATACATGATCAAAGCGACATTTTATTTCAAAAGTGATACGTACCAGCTCCTTATGTATTTGGGAAAAGGTTTTCCTCCCATTAGTAGTACCAATATCATTCATTGCCCTATTGTTTGCATTTTTTGCATTTCTTTCCTTTACTTTAGGTTGAAGCTCATAGTCAACAAAATCAACCCAAAGAGTTGGATTAACACCAGGTGGGCAGTTTGCCTTAGCTGCTTCAATGCTTTCAGAGTTTGCCAAGAACTTTGACCGATACGTCGCTTTCACAGTCCTAAGTTTTTGAGGATAATTCGTCTCAACCCATGGACGAGCAGCAAAATTGGATACATTAAATTCATATTCCTTCTGTCATGAGTAAAGTGATTGATAAGAAAAAAATATAGTGAGATATAGATGAAAGAAAGGTAGAATTGACCAAAAACAATACAAAAAAAAAATACCGTCAAGGCTTTCCAAATAGCATCCTTAAAGCTATCTTTCACTAGTCGCCAATCTTTAGTGTTGATCGGGATATGAAGCCTCACTTCATTCCCTATTGCAGTCTTGAAGTTGCTTGCATTTGGTCCAACAATTTGGCCATTAGACCACACCTCAACAAGCAACTTCCCAGAGGGACCTCTTAATTGTGCCGTTTTGGATGATCGAGAACTACATTCACCTGTGGGAGAAGATGCATCTGATGCGCTGCGGTGTGCATTTGTATTACCTGACTCCATTATTAAAAAACAACCTAACAATTCCCAACAATTGAAAACATATTATCAAGGATTTCATAATGCTTCAAATATGACATATAACAAACAATTATTTAAGATCTTTAAAATGTAGAATAGATAAAGTAAAAAGAAAATAAGAAAAATTAAAGGAAGAACACTATCAAATTAACCAAGATATCAAAAAATTAGCACCCAAATCTAGTACATAATCATCAAAAGAGAAAACTAGTCTTTTGAACATGTTTTCAAAATTACAACTACACACTACAATCATCGACGTGGTTCTAACAATGATCTCAAATTAGGTTGTTGTGCAAGAGTAGATTGAAAGTCTTCGGGTACTTCTAGCTGGTCCACTTGACTAGTCATTCGCCTTGGTGAATGTATGACCACCCACCAATCAGGATTTTTCAGATCTCTTGAATAGAACACTTGATGGGCTTTTTAGCTATAAATGGCGGTTCATCTAACATTTTGTCAGAGCTCTTGAGCCGATTAAAATTTACCATCAATAAGTTAGAGTCTGGGCATAGCTTACAGCCATTGGTCTTATCTTCCACCCTAACCCAGTCACAATAAAACACCACTTCCTTGAAATTTGTGTAATCCACCTCTAGTATTTGTTTGATGACCCCATACCACATAGCAGATGCATCGATAGGATTTTTATCTTTCCTACTTGATGTGAAAGTAGTAATTGCACTCATGCAAACACCACTGTCTTGCGTAAGAACGGTCTCATCATGAGACTTAGTAGAAAATAAATAACCATTAACGTGATACTTTCGAAAAGTTTTAGCTTTGAACAATGGCCCTCTAGCAAAGAACCACAATTCAGATGAAGTGTCATCATTCTCCAGCAACTACACAAAGAAAACATAACACAATTCAAAAAGTGTAAATAATATAAAAATCGTATCTTCCTATCCCCATTAAGTAATACCTTATTATATAACCAGTCGATAAAATCTGTTTGTATCTCTATTTCTGTCTTTGCTATCCCTTTCCTACTGCCTCGGAAACTAGATTGCAAAGACTCGCGATACTCACTACAATTTAACCAAAAAAGTTAGTATATATCTGTCAATTTATTACGGGGAAATAGACACATGTGAAGAACTAACACCTATAATGATCGTCAAGTCCATCGACTTCCAACCGAAAAAGTAACCATCTACGGATTTGTACAAATTGCTCCGACGACAAAATCACATCTTTACCTTCAAACACAGGCCCTTCATCAATATATTCATCATTTTCATCTAGAAACACTTCACTAGTAGTGCTTTTGTGATTTTTGCGCTGTGGATTTGGAATGTACTCCATTGCATATAATGGACTTCGAGACAAGATCACGACTCTGCAATCGATCCTTCAACAAATCGTTTGTTACTAGGTATATCTTTGCACTCCTTCATCGACCTATTTAAGCGATAAACCCATGAATGCATTTATTAATTTTATTTAAAACCGAGACAAAAACAATGGGGATTGAAAGAAGCATAATTTACCTCTCAAACGGATACATCCAACGATCTCTAGCTGGTTCACACATTAATGCCTCGTCAGCTAAATGCACAACAAGGTGGATGCTAATATCAAAAAATGATGGTGGAAAGTACTTTTCCAACACGCACAATGCCTCTGCAACCATGTATTTGGCATCTTGGATTTCTTTTCGAATTACAACTTTCGAACACAATATGTTAAAAAATAAGCTTATCTGGTGAAGAGCTCTCCGCAAATCGGGATGAGATGGAAAAGCATGTTGAAGTAGCACGGGCAAAAGATATTGCATAATCACATGATAATCATGTGATTTCATTCTGAAACAAACAAGGTGGATCAAGACTCCATCGATGTTACTCAGATTAGATGAAAAACCTGATGGGAGCTTCAAATTTTTTAAAGTTTTAAGAAAATTCATCTTCTCCATTTTATCTAGAATGAATGGTGCTGTAGGTTTAACTTGTTTCCCACTTGCAGGGTCAATTTGCATCCACTGATTTCGGTGTATGCCAAGTTCCCTCATATCCTCTCGTGCCTGGTCAGTATCCTTTGATTTGTCTTTCTTACTAAGGATCGTGTCGAGTATGTGCTCTGCAACATTCTTTTCAGTGTGCATCACATCAATAACATGACGAACTTTATGATGAATCCAGTAAACAAGGAAAAACAATATGGACTTTCTGTACCATGCCAATGTAACTTCATTACCCTCATTGTCGTTAACCACATTTTGACCGCCTCTCTTCCGCTTTTTACCAGGTTTATACTTCACATAACTCAACGTTTGCAAAAGTGCATCACCATTTAATCGTTGTGGAGGAGTTCTCGCTCCTCTTTCTTGCTACCCACTAGTCCCAAGTACTTACCGCTCTGAGCGGATGATTACCTTTAAGGAATATCGGTAATCAAGGTATACATTCTTCTGCTAGACTTCAAATATATGGAAGAAGTGTTGTCACATAAAATAGGACAAGCTTTGTAACCATGTGTTCGCAGCCCGCTAAGTTTCCATATCTTGGGCAAATCATGGATCCCCACATTAGTATAGCTTTTTAAAGTGAAGTCTTCTTTTTTGTTCATGTCATAAGCTGGCACTCCTTCCCACAACTCTTTCAACTCGTCATACAAAGGTTCAAGAAAAACATCAATGTCTCCTTTTGGTGCCTTGGGACCCGGTATAAGCAAAGACAACATCTGAAACTCTGATTTCATGCACATGGAAGGGGAGATTGTAAAGGCCACGATTGATGACAGCCAACAGCTATAACTAGTAGATTTGAATGCCACGCGGATTAAACCCATCGGGTTGCAATTGCAAGCCAAACATTGCGTTGCTCATTAGCAAAGTCCGGCCACTTTTCTTTACAAATTTTCCAGCGACCGAATCAATTGGATGACGATATAAAGCCACGGAAGTCTACGCTTTCGTGCATGCCATGTCATCTCATGTGCTATCCACGGTATACTATACAACCGCTTAAGTCTTGGAATTAAAGGAAAATGTCTCCGATTGCTTTGTTAGGCTCCTTGGAATTCTTCTTCCCTTACCCCCCTCCTTAACTTTATATCTTGGAGCTTGGCACTTAGGACATTCGTCAAATCTTTCTCTGTCTTCCAATATAAGATCTGTTGTTCCGCGCGATGAATGCACGTAGCCTTCATCCCTAAGTCTTTCAACATCTCCTTCATTTTGGATACTTCTCGGGGGAGTGTGTTACCTTTAGGCAACCATCGCCTCAACAAGGATAAAATCTTGTCATACCAGCTCGGACCAACCAAATTGCTTCTTTACATTGTGAAGTTCTACAAGTGCGAGAGAGTTGTCTCGGGACCCTCACATGCAGGATACAATTTTTCAGTTGCCTTTTTCTTATATTCATAATACCTCTTTCCTAAGTCTGGTTCGGGGAACATAAGGCTCATCAAACTCCGGTCCCGGTGCCATCACCCACAACTCTTTCATGCAATCCAAAAGAAGAGTCAACAAAGTTTCCCATCCCAATCCGACCTCCCCAATAGTTTCTTCCTCGGTGCCTTCCATCTCAATAGCAACATCACCAATGGTTGTTTCTCCAATATTTGCAACCATTGGAGGATGAACGGCAATGTTAGATAAGTCCTCACCATGTAAAGTCCATACACAATAGGACTTCTCTATACCGTTTGAGACTAAATGGTGCTCAACATCTTTATAAGTCAACCAATACCTATTTCGACACTTCTTGCACGGGCAAGGACACTTCTTCCCACCCAACTTCCACTTTGCAAATTTAAGAAAATCCTCGACTCCCATAGAATAGACTGTGCCGCCTCTTTCCTTTTCACTCATCCATTCTTTGTTTATTGGCTCAGACATTCTATACTATATTTAGACACCAAGGGAAATAATGATCAGCATAAATAACAGACAATTAGCTATCCAAGTACAACCAAAAGCAAGAAACAAAGCGGCATCATAAGATTCAAATGCAGGTAACATTGTTTTCAATCCATAAAGGCAAAGAATGGTTAGAACACTAAATTTTGCAGGTGTATAGCTCGTCGCTTAATGCAACATATAATTTCCATCATATCTACAACTCAAAACTAACAAATACTATGAATATATGTCATGCGCCCATATTTTTTCAGAATGAAAGAGCCACTAGGAAATTGTATTTGTGAGTACAGATGCTACTTTAGCACTACCTATTGATTTGATTTATTCTAGTGCAAGGCAACTAATGAAATTAAATATGCACCAACCTAAAAGAAAATGTCTAGCCTAGTTATATTCTTATGTCCTCAACAACTAATTATCGCATTTCAAGTAGTATGTAATCCTGGAGCTATGTACATAACCAACAAAGAAGCAAACTTTTATAACCACATCTATTAAACCAATAAAGATTAATATTTTACCTCAAAATTAGACTTAGCAGCAACAAGTGAAACTTTTGAGAAAATCAGTCAACCCTTCAAAAAAGAAACATATCAAGTATGAGAAAATAAATTCCAGTAGTTGAAAAGATGAGTCAAAGAAAGAAACCCCCAACTAATTTATATATATATATATATATATATATATATATATATATATATATATATATATATATATATATATATATATATAGTCTACTTTTATTTATAGAAAGAACAATCATAACACCAATATGGCCATCCCCATACTGTTATTATCCCTCTCCCTTTCATATAAACCACCTCCACCTTATCTCCAAGTAGGAGCAAATGTGCAATAAAGCCCAAGTACACCTTACGTCTGTAAGAGCAAGACACCTCATGCTACAATTAGACCCTATATGCAAATGACCAGTCCTACCTTAGGACTAAAGTGTTTCCCCTCCCCCACCCCCACCCCACACACACACAACTAACTTTAGTAGTAAATGTATTCCTTCTTTGCCGATTGATTAGAACTACTACAAACATCGTACTTTGGGGCCAAATTTTCAAAATGAACCCATTGTCTGGATCGCTCAATTTGTGGATATAATAATTATAATATTCTCCTATTCTATCTAATGACAACATCTTGTAATCTTGGACATCATCTCACACAAAAATCATTAAAGCTATGTGATTACAAAGAAGGAAATCATGATCTTAGTCTGAACACCCATACTCATCATCGACCAAAACGCAAATTAAACAAAATTAATTTCGAAATTAGAATACACTTGCCAGAGAAATGAAGAAAATACAATAAAAGCACAAACTTACAGATTAGAAGAAACTTTTTGTAGAATGCAGATCTGATTTGTGTACCAAACACATGGGTTATGGATTTCACCTCTTCAAGAGAAGACTTGTAGTATTTCAATAAGATCTGCAGAACTGAATCAGTAGTGCGTCAGTACTGGTTCAAGCCTTAAAGTCATTTTTCATCTTGCTTCTCTATAAAACAAAATTACTCAACCGCCACTATTATTATTCATTACATGCAAAACATAATGAAAAACATTTTTTTTTTGTCAAATTCAAACAACCAGATGAACACTAACGGTCCCTCTTTGAGTTCATTAATCAACTAACAATCAGAATTCCATATCTTACAACAATGAAAAATAGTAGATTCTTTGTCTAATAGAAATCCCAACATTAACTAATAGAAAATAGAAAGAACAAGAAAAAAAAAAACTAACTAGGGGAAACGCATCCCCCGGCTGACTACTAACCGCTCCAAGTATCTTATACCATTGACCAGTTCCATAACACACTCTGTTCACGTGTAAGAAACCACCACATCATCAACAACTTTCATTCAAATGAAACATGTAGAACTTAATAAGGTAACAACTTATCACCATGTGTACAAGGTACACTAGTTAATAAACCATTTTGTTATACAAAAAGTCAATAGGAACTAAGGCCAACACAATCTCATCCAAATCACTTATTCACAAACGTACTTTTTGTACATTATCAATTCTAGATAATAGATTCCAATAGTCCAATACCAATGATACTTAGATAAGTCCAAAAGAAAATAGTACCAACGAATTCTTGCAACTAATTAAATAGTTAAATTAATAAATCCATAAACCGAGGGGTATTACATAGGGTGCGCTTGTGTCACTATGATTAACACACTAGTCAAGAACAATTCTTAATAAATAATTAGCTCGAAATAGTAACATGGATTTGTATTAGACAAATAATTGACTATTTTTCATTGGAAAACAGATAGAGGAGCTTACCAAATTGAACTTCCAATTTAGAGCCTAAAATGATGCATTTCATTCAAACCTAAAATCTTAGAGAAGCAGAGGCCTTGTCTAAGTCACACGGTCAACTCACACTCATCCTTTGAAAAGAAAAAGGAAATAGAAAGAGGGGTAAAACTAAAGTATAAATTCAACTAAAAATATGACGGGCGAGAATCGTCAAAGGCGCTTTCGTTGTTTCTAGTCATTGTCTTGCGTGTGGTACGCAAAGGGATGGAAAAAAGAAAAATTGAAAAACATTTCCTAGTTGAACTGTTTCTAGAATTGTTCCAATGAATTTAAGAATTGCTGCAATTTTTGCAAATTTAGCTAAAAAATCAAGCATTTTCCGACGAGAACAAGCACAATGCACCATCAGTAAAATTTCTAACTACGATAATACAATAGAATACTGATGTAACAAAGAATAAGAGCCAATATGTCTTACTAATAGCATATAGAGTAGAATACCGACTTAAGAAACAATGAGAGGGAATGTGTCATACAATTGCCAATTCATATTCTTCTCCCTCTGCGCAATTTAGAGCTTATCCAGAATAAACTAACCCTTCAATGGAATTCTGCACATAAACATGTTTACAAACAACCAACAAAAATGAGAGAGAGAGATAGGTAGGTATCGGTAAAAAAGCAACCTTTTTTTTACTTTTCTATGATTCAACTACTTTTTGAGATTTCAAGCATTTAGATTAGCCAACATTCACTTAACCGGCATAGAGACCCTTTGAATTCAAGCACACAATGTGTTACGCAATCTACAATCTGCACAACCATGCACCGCGCCCGCCATGCATGGAGGAAACGCACTAACTACTGATTACTAAAGGAAAAGGTTGCATTTTCATACATTTCGACCACGGTTTACTTATCCATCGAGGAAAAACAAGCGCATGAATGAATTGAAGTCCAACTTTTTTCATAACGTCGGCTTATTGAGTTCAAAACAGCTATTTACTTCAAAACAAGAAATTTAAGAAACATCAGTGTTTTCTGAGCATTTGACAAGATAGAGCTGAACTTGCACAGTCAAGATAACAGCCCCAAACAAACCATCGCTCCAGCACTCCTCGAATCACCTCTTGTGCCTCTGCACAAAGGGCGAGTTCTTCTTGTCCTCCTCGGTTAGATTAAGAGTCATCTTAGTAATGATGGCCCCAGTGACAGCAAATCCAACCAAGAAAGGCCAAGTTCGCTTCCACTCTCTCTTGAAGAAAACAAGCCATGGATCAAATTTCCTCATTTTTTTTCTCTCTCTTGTTTGCGATGAGAAAAAAAAAAAAAAAAAAAAATCGAGCAGAATCTATATTGAGACTGAAGAGGAAATCGAAATCGAAAAAAGAAGTCAAGAGACTAAACGGTTCGTCGACAATATTTCACAACCCAAAAGAGAAAGAAGAAGATGCGAAGGAAACCCAAGATCTTTTTCCGGAAGGCTAGGGTTCTATAGAGAGTGTTTTATTTTATTTATTTTTTTGGTTTCCTCTTCATAAAAAAAAAGTGTTAGCGAACAAAAGAAAAAAAAAAAGGGGAAACAGAGTCGCTGATACCAAATATTGCCCGGCTTTTGATATTTCTTTTCATTTTAATTTATTTTACCTTATTTTCCTTTTTACTCACGGATACAAGTGTTACTCTATCCTAACATAATCGTCAAAATATTATTAAATATTAATTCCGGACTTTAAGTAACGCTTGTGGTAAGACGTAACGGATATATCTGTTACTTAATAAGTAACAATTATTTCCGTTACTAATGGAAAATTTGCACTGTTACAAAATAGCTATTATGGTGTAGTGTCTATATTAGTTATATTAAGTATATTTCTATATTTCTTTCTTTCTGTAAACAAATTTCGAAAAGACCAAAAATATTTTTCTGTTTAGTACTAAAAGTATTGTTTTCCTTTTTCTATGATAAACAAATGGTTTAGAAGTCTCATTATAGCAAATAGAGTAAAGTTTCGTTCTTCGAACTTAGACTAATATACATACAATAGTTTCTGCATATTTTAATGAATGGCATGCATCCGCATCATTGATTGTATATAGCAGTAAGTTTCTGAGACCAAGGTTGGAACAATTAAGTTCCATATCCGGTGAGAATCTAGCCAAAAGCCTCATCTGAATGATTATTGAGTGATGACACAAAGGATGTCCAGATAGAAAGATAACACGTCCACTTGCTTGGTCACCACGCCATATCCTAGGAGAGAATTTAGGCCATTTTTAGATTGATATAGCCAAATAAACGTTAAAAACCCAAAAAGATAGTTTTTCCTCTAATTACCCCCCTGAGCCTCCATCAATTTCTAAAAACCTTTTTATTTCTTCGCCATCAATCCCTGAACCATTACAACACACAATAAAAAGCGTACCTAGCTGACGAGTTGAGAATTGGATGAACAATAAAAAGAAAAGAGAAGGCTTTGTACAAAAACATAATAGTTAGAAGCTTCAAAAAGGAAAGAAAGAAAAAGAAATAAAAGAAAGAAAAGATTTAAAAATCAAAATCTCCCAAAAGTTCAAAATCAAAAGGAGTCGATTTCAAAAGAAACAAAAGCAAAGTTAGAACTCCCAAAAATCAAAATCATATGGAGTCACAAAGCCAAAGAGCTAAAAAAAATTGAATCAGAAATTCAGAAGCAAAAGAACAAAACAAGGTTCTTCTCTAGCCCTTATCTTTTATTTCTAAACCACAACCTTAGCCCCGTAATTCCTAATAAAAAACCTCTAGCTCAACTAGAAATAGGATGGTGTGATAGTAAGTGGATATTGTGATCAATTGACCCCAGTTTCTTTGGACGTCATTCGTGTATGTGAGTAATATAAGTGCCCTCTACACTTGAGAAAACAAAACTTGAGTGAATCTATTAGAGAGTTGTGATTGCAACACATCACTGTGAGAACCCACCTTAAGGACACTCTCTAAGAGTTTCAGAAACGATTCTGCTTTTGCATTTCACCGCTCATGTTTTGCATGTTTATCTTTAGATGATTAAATTACTATGTATATGTTATTCTGAGTTCAAAGGAGCTTTTCTTTATTCCCCCGCTAACGAGATGTATAGACTTCTGAGAATAACAAGGAGACAACAACCTTTGTACTAGATAGAGGAAGTTTGTGAGTACCTTCCATTGAAAACTCTTACGAGGCTTAAGCTCGTCCACTAGGGAATTCCTAGTGGTTTAAGGCTTTGATGCATATGGTCAATGCAATCACACTCCGTGAAACGAGACTAGAATAAGAAATCACACATTTGTGATCTTAGGTTTTTCTTTCTCTTCTTTGCTTAAGGACAAGCAAAATGCTGGGTAGTTAATCAGCCCCCAAATGTGCGTTTTATTACCTTTACAATACTTCAATTATGCCTTTCTTATATTTAATGAACAGACAACTTATAGCTGTTGCTACCTTTTGCAGGATACAAGCCATTTAGGACATATATTCCTAAAATGTCCATTTTAGCGCAAAAAGGATTGCTATTAACGCTGCTTGGGAAGATTCCAGTGTAGGAGCAAAAGTGCCAAAAAGTCAAAGTCAACTCTCAAAAACTCAGAACCAAAAGCTGAAGACTTAATGACTTAAAGCCAAAACCAAGAATTCAATTAGATGGGCTTTAGTCAAAAGCCCACAAAGCTTAATCTTATCCTCAAGAAGGGGCAATTATGTAATTGGTGTCCTATATAAACCAAAGAGATGTAAAGAATTAGTTATCCAATGCTTTTAGGGCCCAAACCATTTGGTTTGTAGCTTTATTTTCATACCCTAGAATTAATCTTCGGTCATTAGGAGTAGATAATATTGTTTCGGCAGTAACCTGCTTTAACACAACGAGAGCAATGGTGACGAACGCACTAAGAAACAGAGGATTTTGATGTTGGGGGAGATGAAACTGAACCAAATAATGGCTGCCTACGTACCCAAGATCTATTATCTAGGGATCAAGTTTCCACGTAGTTCCTTATGAAAAATAATGTGATATTTATATAGGTAGAGTAGAGAGTCCTTGTAGCTCAAGTAATCTTGTAGCTTGAGTAATTGTAATGGAGTATAACTGTCAACTGATAATTATCTTTTTGATAAGAAATAAATCTGGACATAAATCAATGTACATTAGTGGCAAGCCATGTGGCTAAGGTTCAACCTTAGACACATGAGTTAATGGGCCTGTATATTGATCCATGATATTGTGAATTGGGCTTTAGCCCTGTTGATTAAACGAATAAAATAGAGACCCCTAATAATGGACGTTTGACACGTATGTGGGGGTCGAAACACCGCCCCCTCTTTGTCATGCGAACAAAGTTCACATGGCAAAGAAGAGAAGAAAAAGCAAGGAAAAAATGGAATAAGAAAAAAGTGAGCGTAGTGTATAACGAAGTATCATGCGAAAGGAAATGATAGAAAAATGGAATGTCGAGAAAAATGCCTGAAATATTGTGTGTTAAATAATTTTAAACTAATTTATATGAGGCTGCAATGTAATTAATTGATAGAGGGGGAAGCAAGAAGTAAAATAGGTGACAAAAAATCGATAAAGAAAACCAATTTTTAACCCGGATTGGCAGATCTAGTATTAATAGAAGTATGGAAAAAAAATAGATTCCTTTCAAGAAAGTGGTTGGGCTGTAGTGGCACACCCACTAGTTGGTGAGAGGGGTGAACAATGTTCGAGTCTCCACATGGACAAATTAATTTTTGAATTTCAAAGATTCCCAAACCTGGGCTATTAAGCCGGTCCAGTATATTGAAAATATCCGGGTTGGATAAGGTAGGAAGAATTTAAATCTACTCAGTCGGTGGTTGAGGCAAGAAGGAGATAATGTAACGAATTTAAATCCGGATTAGGAAGTGATAAGCACGAATTTAAATCCGGATTAGGAAGTGATAAGCTCCGTAACTTGGAACAGTGGACGAACACAACAAAAACATAACTCGCGAAGGAAAAAAAATAATGAAGATTAGGAAGTGATAAGCTCCGTAACTTGGAACAGTGGACGAACACAACAAAAACATAACTCGCGAAGGAAAAAATAAAATAATGAAGCTGATGAAAATTTTCGTTCGGAAAAATTCTCGTAGAAAGATCGGTAGAAAGATCGGCAGAATACCTTAGAAAAAATAATGACGCTGACGAAAATTTTTGCTCGAAGAATTTTTCGTAGAAAGATCGGCACAATGCCTTAGAAAAAATAATGAAGCTGACGAAAATTTTCTCTTGGAAATTTTTTCGTAGAAAGATCGGCACAATGCTTTAGAAAAAATAACGACGTTGACGAAAATTTTTGTCGAAATTTTTTTCGTAGAAAGATCGGCACAATGCCTTAGAAAAAATAATGAAGCTGACGAAAATTTTCGTTCGGAAAATTTTGGTAGAAAGATCGGCAGAATGCCTTAGGAAAAATAATAATGCTGACGAAAATTTTCGATCGGAAAATTTTTCGGAGAAAGATCGGCACAATGCCATAGAAAAAATAATGATGTTGACGAAAATTTTCGCTCGGAAATTTTTTCGGAGAAAGATCGGCACAATGCCATAGAAAAAATAATGACGCTAACGAAAATTTTTGCTCGAAAATTTTTTCGTAGAAAGATCGGCACAATGCCTTAGAAAAAATAATGAAGGCGGCGAAAATTTTTTTCGGAGAAAGTTTTTCAGTAAAAGATCGGCACAATGCCTTAGAAAAAATAATGAAGCTGACGAAAATTTTTGCTTGGAAATTTTTTGTAGAAAGATCGACACAATGCTTTAGAAAAAATAACGACGTTGACGAAAATTTTCGTCGAAATTTTTTTCGTAGAAAGATCGGCACAATGCCTTAGAAAAAATAATGAAGTCGAATTGACGAAAATTTTAGGTAGAAAGATCGGTGAGAATGCCTTAGAAAAAAAATAATAATCTTGTTTAAAATTTTTCGTCGGAAATTTTTTGGGAGAAAGATTGGCACAATGCCATAGAAAAAAAATAATGATCTTGTTAAAAATTTTCACTTTCGGGAAAATTTTCGGAGAAAGATCGGCACAATGCCATAGAAAAAAATAATGATTGACGAAATTTTTCAGAGAAAGATCAACACAATGCCTTAGAAAAAATAATGAATTTGACGAAAATTTTTAAGCTCGGAAAGTTTTTCAGAAAGATCGGCACAATGCCTTAGAAAAATAATGAAAATTTGCGAAAATTTTCGCTTGGAAAATTTTTCAGAGAAAAGATCGCACAATGCCACGAGAAAAAATAATGATGATCGAAAAATTTTTAAACCGGAAAATTTCTCGGAGAAAGATCGGCACAATGCCATAGAAAAAATAATGACGTTGACGAAAATTATCGCTCGGAAAATTTTTCGTAGAAAGATCGATACAATGTTTAAAAAAATCGGAAGATAGTTAACCGAAAGCGCTAGCGAAACAAATGCAGATTTTGAATAAGAAAACGAAGATTTAATAGAGCGACCGTAAAACAATTGACAGAGGCAATTGATTAGGTAATTGTGTGAATGTAATATCATAGAGCTAAAACTTCTTTTGATGAAAAATAAAAATAAAGATGGGTTTGCTATTGAATATTGTTGTTGTGTCAGATAACATACCTGCGGAAAACTGACAATGTTGTAGATTTATAATTGAAATGAAATAGAACGAGACGCCCCCATGTAGATATAAACACCTCCAATGCGTACTTAACTTTGCAAAATTAGGCTAAGCGAGCATAAAAGCGTTCAAACTTAGGCTGACGAAGCTAAATGTGGTAACCTCGTCAGATTTTGTCGGAACGATAGTAATGGATTAAGCGAGCGTAAAAGCGTTCAAACTTAGACTGACAAAGTTAAATGCGATAACTTCGTCAGATTTTGTCGTAGCGATATTAACGAACTAAGCGAGCGTAAAAACATTCAAACTTAGACTAGCGAAGTTAAACGTAGTAACTTCGTCAGATTTTGTCGTAGCGATAGTAATGAGTAAGCGAGCGTAAAAAGCGTTCAAACTTAGATTGACAAAGCTAAATGTGGTAACTTCGTCAGATTTTTTTCGTAATGATAGTAATGAACTAAGCGAGCGTAAAAGCGTTCAAACTTAGACTGACAAAGTTAAATGTGGTAACTTTGTCAGATTTTTTTTTCGTAATGATAGTAATGAATTAAGCGAGTGTAAAAACGTTCAAACTTAGACTGACAAAGCTAAATGTGGTAACTTCGTCAGATTTTTTCGTAATGATAGTAATGAATTAAACGAGTGTAAAAACGTTCAAACTTAGACTGACAAAGCTAAATGTGGTAACTTCGTCAGATTTTTTCGTAATGATAGTAATAAATTAAGCGAGTGTAAAAACGTTCAAACTTAGACTGACGAAAAGATGACTGCAAAAGTGATGTGTCAAGCCCCCGCTTCTAACGTGCGGAGAGATAAGCCAATGAATCTGCATGGCGACGAAGTCATTCGAGTCTTTGAGTGATAGAGATGCTATCAAATTGTCGAGCAAGACTATGTATCAAACTAAGATAAGTCGCCATACGCTCATCTCTTGCTTCAAAAGACCCACCAAACTGATTTGCAACAAGGCGAGAATTCGTGTATAACTGGAGCTTTCGCGCCCCCAGTGTCAAAGCTGTTCTCAAGGCACAAATGGCATCCTCATACTCGGCTTCGTTATTTGAAGCGGCGAAGCCAAGTCGTATAGATTTCCCAATCTTTTCTCCGCCGGGTTTAACAAAAACACATCCAATTCCCGACCCAGATTTACTATGGGAGCCATCTGAGTAAACAATACATAGGTCAATGGGTTTAGGAATTGCGTTTTCAAGTTGGTCTTCGTCGCCCCCAGTTATTGGCGGCAGAATGTCTTCCATAGATTCTTCCTGGCGCAAAAAATCGTCAATAGGAGAATCATCAATCGGAAAATCAACTACCAAAGAAGCCAGAGCATGTCCTTTTTCAGTAGTACGACTTTCAAAGACAATGTTATATGCATTAAGATAACTTTCCCATTCGGCTAATCTGCTTGATTCTTGTGCATTACGAAAGATCTTGCGTAAGGGATACTCAGTATAAACTCTGACCAGCCTCCCTTGGAAGTATGGTTTTAACCGGCGAGCAGCATGAACCAATGCAAGTGCAATTTTTTCCATCTTTGAATAACGAGACTCAGCTCTAGTTAACGTCTTACTGATAAAAAAGATGGGTCTACCATCATCGACGAAAAGAACAGACTAACAGCTTGAGTTGTAGCTGCTAGGTATATGCCAATAGGTTGACTCGTTGAAGAACTTGTCAATATAGGAGGACTGACTAAGTATTTCTTCAGTTGTTGCAATGCCATATCACAATCAACGTTCCAAGTTGCCGCCTCCTTTAAAGTCTGGAAGAAGGGATGACAACGATCAGAATATTTAGAAATAAATCTATGAAGAGCGGCAAGCCGACCAGTAAGTCGTTGAATTTCCTTCTTATTTTTGGGTGATGGCATATCAATAACGGCGTGTATCTGATCAGGATTAGCCTCAATACCTCTACGAGTCATGAGGTATCCCAGAACTTTTCCAGAAGAGAGGCCCAAAATAACATTTGGCAGGATTGAGTCTCATGTTAAGCCTATCAAAAACAAGTTATAGATCGGAAAGATGATCACCCGTATCCTTCGATTTAACGACTATATCATCGATATAAGCCTTCATTATTTTTCCCAGCAGATCGGAAAAAATTGTATTGAAGAGTGAAATTCATTTCACCTAGAAGATTTAAACAGACAGACGCCCCCGGTCGAGCCTATGTGGAAGATGACACCTGCCATTACCTCTTACAAGAGTTAGAGATTTTAGGCGGTACACACTTTCGAGTCCAACTGGAGATTGTCTTTTTCTTTGTATGTAACCAACCTATCTAGGTCGGTAGTTTGTCTGGGATTGTGGTCTTCTCTCTAGTTTATACGCGGACACCTTCCATCCCTACCGGTGGGACACATGCGGGATGGCGGTTTTTCTCAAATCTGCGAGGTCGGCCTTCCCTGTAAGGTCAGTCCAGTCTAGGATGAAGGTTTTCCTTATACTTTCTTCCGTGACGCCTTTTTTCCCTGTCTGGATGGACCTGTCTAAGATGGCGATTTTTCGCAAATCTGCGAGGGTCGGCCTTCCTGTCAGTCGGTCCGATCTGGGATGAAGTTTTTCCTTATACTTTCTTCAGCGCGCCTTCTTCGAGGCGTTTGTACCGCCGTTCGCGGTAGCGGCCGGTCTTTCTTCTTCTGATTGTATGTTGCGAATTGATCCTACCACTAGGAGCAACTTTTCAACGGTTCTTGCATTGGCCGATTTAAATTTCGAGGGTTGCGAGTATTATTAGCAGGAGGAATATGTCGACTATTTGGTCTGCTTCTTGTGCTTACCATCTTGATTGTTTCACGTGATAATGAATTCTAAAATCCCCACAGACGGCACCAATTATGTTTCGGCAGTAACCTGCTTCAACACAACGAGAGTAATGGTGACGAACGCACTAAGAAACAGAGGATTTTGATGTTGGGGGAGATGAAACTGAACCAAATAATGGCTGCCTATGTACCCAAGATCTATTCTCTAGGGATCAAGTTTCCACGTAGTTCCTTATGAAAAATAATGTCGTATTTATATAGGTAGAGTAGAGAGTCCTTGTAGCTCAAGTAATCTTGTAGCTTGAGTAATTGTAATGGAGTATAACTATCAACTGATAATTATCTTTTTGATAAGAAATGAATCTGGACATAAATCAATGTACATTAGTGGCAAGCCATGTGGCTAAGGTTCAGCCTTAGACACATGAGTTAATGGGCCTGTATATTGATCCATGATATTGGGAATTGGGCTTTAGCCCTGTTGATTAAACGAATAAAATAGAGACCCCTAATAATGGACGTTTGCCACGTATGTGGGGGGTCGAAACAAATATATTTTAAATTAATAGTGTAATTTGTTATTTACTTGTTTTCCATTTTTATGTTCTTCAAGCTTTAGTGATTAAATCAAGTTCTTATTATCTTTAATACTAGTTTTCAATCTTGTCTTCAATACAAAGTTTTCATTACTTTTCTATCTTTGATTCAATCCCACAAACACTAGTCATACTCATTTGACAAGTTCAAATGAGTATACCTTTGTGAGCAAGATATCTATCAAAACCATTTTTTATACATGTTTTTTTTATCAAATTAAATCAATTGTTTAATTAAGAATTAAACCCATTATAGGTAAAGAACTAGTGTTTCCACCATTAAAACCTTAAGAACAAGAGTAGAGAAAGACTAGAAAGACTAGAAAGTGATTTTTCAACCATCAAACTATTCTGCCAAACAAAGGATTTAAGATGAACAACACAACCCTCAACACCACTATTTGCACATATTAAAAAAAACCCAAGAAAATATGTTTCCTCTAGTTAGCCCTTTTTGAGCCTTCAAAAATTTCTAAAAAGCTTTTTATTCTTCTCCATCAATCCCTCACCCGTTACAACACACAATAAAAAGCTTACCTAGCTGACGAGTTGAGAATTGGATGAGTATCAGAAAAAGAGAAGAGAAGACCTTGTACAAAAACAAATCAATTAGTTGTTTCAAAAAGAAAGAAAAGAAAAGAAAGACCCATCAAAAACCAAAACTCCAAAAAAATCAAATGTCTCAAAAATCGAATCTCCCAAAAGTTCATAATCAAAATGAGTCCATATCAAAAGAAACAAAAGCAAAGTTAGAACTCCCAAAAATCAAAATCATATAAAGTCACAAAGCCAAAGAATAAATCACAATTCGGAAGCAAAGAACAAAACGAGGTTCTTCTCTAGTTACAAGCATCTTAATGACCCAATTTCTCAACTTATCAGATTTTTTTCCCCTTCCTTTTTCTTTCTAAACCATCACTTTAGCCCGGCAACTCCTAATAAAATGCCTTTAGCTCGATTAGGAATATGATGGTGTTATAGTAAGTGGCAATTGTGATCAATCGACCCCAGTTTCCTTTGGACGTCATTCGTGTATGTGAGGAATATAAATATCCGCTGCATTTGAGAGAACGAAACTTGAGCGAATTTATCAGAGAGTTTGTGTTTTAACACATCCCCGTGAGAACCCACCTTAAGGACACTTTCCAAAAGTTTCGGAAACGACTCTACTTTTGCATTTCATTGCTCATGTTTGCACATTTATCTTTAGATGATTTAATTACTGTACATATATTATGCTAAGTTCAAAGGAACTTGTCTTTATTTCCTGCTAATGAGATGTATAAACTTTTGAGAATAAATAAGGAAACAAGACCTTTTGTACTAGATAGAGGAAGTTTGTGAGTACCTTCTCTGGAAAACTCTCACGAGGCATAAGCTCGTCTACTAGGGAATTCCTAGTGGTTTAAGGTCTTGTTGTATATGGTCAATGCAATCGTACTCCGTGAAATGAGATTTGGATAATAAATCACACATTTGTGATCTTAGTTTTCTCTCCTATTTTTGTTTGAGAATAAGCAAAATGCTGTTTGGGGGTTGTTGATCAGCTCCCAAATGTGCATATTTACCCATTTATATTACTGCATTACAATATTTCTTACGTATAATAAACAGACAACTCATAGCTTTTACTGCCTTTTGCAAGTTACAAGCCATTTCAGACCACTTATCATAGAAGATGCATTTTAGTGCCAAAAGGAGCTTTATTAACGCTTCTTATGAAGACTCGAGTTTATATGAAAATGTCAAAGTCAAAGTCAAAGTCAACGGTCAAGGACTCGAAACCAGAAGACTGAAGATTATGTCCTTAACTCAAAAGACTGGAGATGGATGACCTTGTCTCAAAAGTAGCTTTGCAGAAACCCTAGCTTGCTCAAGAAAAAGGAGGAAAAGCAAAAGCATAAAGGAAAAATGAAAAATAAAAAGCAAATGTGTGAGGTGTCTTAATTGTAAAGGGAGAGGGCAAATCAGTTATTTTATAAAGTAGGAGGTTAAAAGCAAAAAGTAGAGAGAGAAAGTATTATCCAATTTTTGGCTTGACAACCCAAAAATTGAGATCAAATTTTATTATGCTTTCTTAGGTAGATTTACATTATTGAAATTTATTTTTCTTGTTTAGTTATTATTATTTTTTTTATTTCAATCTATTTGTTTTTCTTTGTTTTCAAGTTCTTCATTGTATTCAATACTAGTTTCAATACTTGTTTTCAATCTAGTCATTTCAATCAAACTTGTTTTTAAACTTTCCTTGTCATTTAAATCTCAAGAACACAAGTTACACTAATTTGAAGACATCAAACGAGTGTGACTTGGTGACAAAGTCATCTCCTTACCTCTCTTTTCACTTCATGTTTTAATTCCACACCAACTTCAATGTTTTCAATATTTTTCCCTTCATAAGCAACTTGTTTTTCAATACCTTTTTAGATTTAGAACAATGAATAAGAAAAGTTGAAGAAGTTCTTGTTTTTAGTCATCAACCATTTTTTCCCATTTTAAGATTTAGAATGAACTTCAACTCATAAAACAAACTCACCACAATCTACATCTTTTCAGTGGTCGAAAGTCTATCTCACCATAGGCTCATGGGCTAAAATATTTCACTAGGGTCTAATAATCAAGGTCCAAATCTGTAGTGTTTTACTGTTGTGCTCTTTTCGTCAATTTATAACTACCCACCAAGACCTATACCATTAGAAAGCTATTTCCGAGTTGGTTATGTTGATATAAAATGGGGCTAAATCAGAGCTCTGAGTCCAAAGATATGCCTATTTGAAGTTCTATTGACTTTTCAACAATTTTCTATTCCGGGTTGGCTTTCGCTTGAGTTCTTTAACTTGAGATTTTTGAAGGTTTTTTCTTCATAAATATTGGCCTTTCTTCATAGTTTTCACCTTACAATCAATTTAGTTTCTGTTCACGCACAACTGACATCATTTCAACAGTTATTCAACTCGAAAGCCTGAATTACATAAAAACAAGTAAATAGTGAAACTCACATTATTATTAATATAATTGGCCTATGTAGAATACTATTAAGGTGTTTAAACTATAGTTTTTTGTGCTTATTACGTAACAAATTGGAAATATTGTAATAGGAAATTTATTTATTATTAAGACATTTTTAATGTTTAAATGGTGTTGTAATGTGAATCAAAGTGTACGTATGATTTTGTTGTGACATGACATTCCTGAAATACTGTAAAAATGTTATGCAGTATGTTTGGAGCAATGGTGATATTATGTGGTATGTTGTAATTGTTGTTCTGTTAAATGATATGATCGATATGTTATGATATCTATTAAATGTGACATTTTTGAGAAATAAATGTAAATGTACGCTTCATTATTATATAGGTGAGATGCTACTATGAGGTATTATAGTCTTTGTGGATATTTCCAAAGGAATTGTGGTTTAGTGCAATAATTTTATTTGGCACTTGAAAGAATAAAATGGTTATGAGATGGATAGTGATATTTCCAAACGTTGTGTTTTAGTGCAATATATTTTCTTTGGCATGTGATAGTGTGTGGAATGATTATGAGATATAATTGTAAGGTATTTGAATAATTTACGTAACGAAAATCCTAGTCCCTATTTACCACAACTCATTTGATTATATGATTAACCCTTGTGAAGGGAATGTGATTTTGTTTCAAGGGAATTTGGAGCCCTTGTAGCCAAATGATAACTTTATTTATCTCGTTGCCAATTCAGTATGAGACGCGCGATATGTTATGCCTAGTTAAGGCTTACTCACATAATTTTGGCGTCCATGTGGAGGTTACCTGGTATGTGACATCCCGCTTAGGGTAACTACGCACGGAATGGTTCCATTATGTGAGAGAGGCATGCAGATGTGCATGTTCGGCTCGATTGAGGGGAGCGATTGTGGTAGACAGGAAACTAGGTAAAATATAGAGACGACATTATTATAGGGACACTTGAAGAAATTCTAAATATTAATTATTATTTGTCAAAGTGTATGTTAACACAATAGTAAATGATTGACTGTGGTTGTGAGATTTGTCGTAGAGTTTGTTCTCCTTGGTTTGATGGAATGATTGGAATTTTGTATATGATATATTTTGTTTTATAGCATTTTATTTGCACTCACAACGGGTTTGCAGAAGGGTGAGTAAAATGAATTATTTATGTAGGTATGACCTACTTTGTGATCATGCCTATACCAGTGTAAGTATATAGCAAGTTTTACTTTTGTTATTTAGTTATTGTTAGATGCAGTTGATCTAGTTTAAATATAAGGCGCCTCGATGGAGGAACTAACTGCCTTTTTAATGTTGAATTGGAAACTAAATGTGATTAGTTGGATATTAAGGTGCCTCGGTGGAGGAACTAACTGTCTTATTAATTGTGTACATATGTGTATAAGTATGATTTGTATTTTAGGGCTACTCATACCAGTATTATTTATAATGCTGACCCAATTTGCATGTTTGTTTATCGGGTGTGTTCATAAAATGAACATAATTGATAAGTCTTGACAGGATTAGTGTTGAAGAAGGTTGATTGTTGCTTGTGGTTTGTGTTAACGTCTCATTACAGAATATATTTTGTTTTCCCTTGACGTGCAACAAATTTTTAGTTGAGACTATGTTTTTGTATTTTCGGTTGTAATTATAATTGAAGTGTTGTTTAATGGGAAGTTTGTAACTAAATCCTATTTGTGAATTTTTGTAATGAATAGGACTTTGGTTTATTTTAAAAAATTTATTGGTTTCAAATTATTGGAATAATTAAACAATGATAGATTTTTGAAAGTTGGGAGTGCATCACACCTCGAAAATCGAAGAGTCGGGAACAAATATTGTTTTTCCAATTTTGTCAAAATTTGGGGTGTGACAATGGTGAAACTAAAGAAATGGACAGATGTTTGGGTGGAAAGAAAACGAAGTTAACAGTTTAAAACAGAAAAACTTAACAGAGAAGATGAAACAAGGTGAAAGTTGATACCAAACTAATGATTTAATTAGAAAGCTAAAAAAGGATTTGGTATACTATAGACAAAGATATCTGAACAACAAATAGAACTTCGACGTTATAAAAGATAACATTATGGATTAACGAAAAAAGTAGGTTGGACCCATATCACTCATCGAAAAATGCAACTGCTATTATACTGATTGATTTGAAATGAGGATAGATCTTTGATTTATCAAGATATTCACATCCCTAAATTACACGGCATATAAATAAAGATAGCTTTACAATCTCACTACATCCTTTTACTCCTACATTATGCAATATCATTACATCATTTTACTCTTATGATCTCACTACATGTATCATCACTACGTCTTTTTATTCCTCATTACTTCTAGTTTTCACATATAATCATCTGTTTCCATCTCACATAACATAAATTTTTTATATATTGAAGGTTGGATATCCTTTCTTTCTTCTTATAAGGGTGGGCTTCTACCTTCCTCGATCTCCTTTTGTGTTCCTTCCATTCTTAGCTTTATCTACTTTGTGAAAACGGTAGTGTGCAGGCTTGCATAAGTAGTTTTAAACGTCGAAAATGCAATGATCCAAATTGGAATCAAACCTCATAACGTTAGGAAAGAGAAATGAAAAATATATTAAAGGAAATGCAAGAAAGTTTGAGGGAGAAGTTCTTATGTCCTACTTTTTTTTTGGTGAAACTAGAAGTGAGTCCTTGAGTGTAAAGCTATTTTTAGGTTTTTAATCCATGTTCAGATAGACCTCTATAGTGGTATATTAGCCTCTATTGTTGAAGTAGTGCACAACATTGTAAGTGAGATCTGTAAAGTTGGAAAAAACAATGAAATAACATTTTCATGTCAATGAAAGCACACGAAACTGGATAAAGGTCTACATCAAGTCTTAGATGATGTTATATATTGATGGTGCCTTCTCTATTTGATTCGTCTTCCTCTTTAAAAATGGATCAGATCAAGCAACAATTAAAAACCATTTTTGAAATTGTTCTTTTTCTCTTAAAATTTCTATTTTGATTTCTAAAAATTTCTATTTTGATTTCCAATTCGAAATCACTAACCCCTCATATTTTGTCATTTTTAGGGTTAGCTATGGAGCCTTCTTCTTCTTTGATAAGTTTAGTATGCTTTCTTATTGGGGATAGTTATATGAACTCCACTTCTACTTTATAGTGACTCCAAAGTTACTCCACTCCTAAAAGTGGACTTACAAACTAGATAAATTGATGACTATTTTTTTGTGGAGATATACATCACATGATGAAGAACACCCCCACAAAAAATCAACTCGATTGGATATATATGTTTAACTTTGTCAAAATTTGTTATGAAGTTAAAAAAAATTAGGTCGTTGGATAATTTTGTAACATTCTAAACGATTTTTGACAATATTGTACATCTTTGAATGAACTGATCTTTTTGTGAGGATGATCTCGATTGTGTGGAGAATAGGGGTGTCTCTTTTTTCCAAAAACCCATTTTTTCCGAATTCCGATCCGATATTTTTTCGAATTTGGCAATGATATTTGTGTTTCGATATTTGAAATTCCGATATCCAATTTTTTCTAAAAAATAATTGGATCGGAATTGGATGTGCTTTCAAAATACGATCCGATCCGATTTTCGATTAATTTCCGACTTTTTAACATATAGCAGTCTATTTCATATAGTTACTAAATTAAAACTACATATAATTTACAAACCAAATAAAAACTCTAGAGAAGTAGAACATTGTCTCTCTTACAACTTCAAGAAATCAATATTGTCATTTTAGTACATGTCTCAATTTATCTCATATTCCTATTTACTGAATTAATGCATTAACATGAATAAAAAAAAATTGCTAAATGAACGTGTTAAAAGGTCTAAGTTGTTTATTGAATTAATACATTTCAAAATGATTGCTAAATGAATGTATTAATTGGATGAAAAAATGGTTATTCTAAAAGAGAATCCGATTATATAATTCGAATTTCCAATTTACTTCCATATTTTGCGGATTTCGAAATTTCCAAAAAATTTCCTATTTTCCAAACTTTCTGAATTCGGAAAAAAAAATTGTCATCCGAAAAATAATTGGATCAGATTTGGAAAGGATATTGCCATCCGAAAAAAATTGGAATTTTTTTCGAAAACCCTTTATCCAATCCGAAGTCACCCCTAGTAAAGAATATCTCCACAAAAAAATCAGCTTTTAATTCATTATATTTAGTGGTGGAATAACTTTAGAGTCACTTTAAGTGGAGTTCATATAACCACCTTTTTTTTTTTTTTTAAAAAAAAATATACTTTTATCAAAATAGTATTTGTTTAATAACAATTCGTGGTGTCAAATGGGCTGGGTCGGGCCCTCAAACAATAAAGCCCTCATGCTTTGAGGGCCGGGCCAGCCCTACCCTAATTTACCTCGAGGGTCGGGTCGGGTCGAGCCAATGCTTAAATCTCAAAGCCTTTACCTGCCCCTCAACCCTCTCGAGAGGGCTTGAAAGGCCGGTCTTGAGGGCCAAATGTGAGGGCTGGATACTATGTTATACATTTGATTTACAAAATAAATTTAGAAACATTAGTTAAAAATAATAAAATCGAATGCACTTCACAATTAAACCTTCAAACTACTAAAAAAACTTGTTAAAGTTGTATTAATCAATTAAGATCAGTTAAATTCATTTCATAAAATATTATAATAAAATTATAAGGTTGACAAACTTAATAGATAAACGTTCTTTTAAGTGATTTTTAGTATATTAATGCTAAAATGAAATATATTGTAAAAACATTTATTAAAATATATGTAATAAATGTTGAGGGCCTAATGAGAGCCAGGCTTAAGGGAGGGCTTAAGTTTCAAAGTTTAGGCCCTTACCCTCCTCTCAAAGGATTGAGGGTCGGGTAGGCCCAGCCCACGAATGTGTGAAGGCCTCATTTTGAAGGTTTTACCGGACCATGGGCCGGGTTGGGGCGGGTGGGCTGAGGGTTTGAGGGCCATTTTGACACCCCTAATAACAATCACCCAGTGTTCTAAAAAATGCTAGGCGGTAGTCGGCCGGTGGGAGAGCGCCTAGCGCCTAGGCCTTTTAGGCAGTGCCTAGACGAGCTAGGCGCTAGGCGGTTTTTTTTCCTAATATATATAGTAATACACACATACTACAAGAAATGAAGAAAATCATTTACCATAACTCAAAAAATAAACACAAACAAAGATACTTATTACAAAAATACGTAATACTTGAGGAATATTGACTTCATATAAAAACATACTCTTTGTTATAGTGGCATATAATTTACATTAGACTTGAGTCTTTTAAACTCATTCAAATCTTAAGCCTACACGGGCCTTTATTTTTCGACATTTAATCATTCAAAAAAAAAAAAAAAACTTGACTGGACCGCCTAGCCAGCCTAGTTGGTCCACCGATTTTTTAAATGACTAGGGCCTAGGCAAGTTGGTTGGGCACCGCCTAGTGCCTAGAGACCGCCTAGGCGGCAGCCTAGACCAATTTTTAGAACAGTGCAATCACCCATTCGCCAGGACTTGAGAGGCAAAGTACGTGCCTTCCAGGCTAGTAAATCCTCTTCAAAGTCTACACAGCCAAAGCCACCAAGCAATTTGGCAGTAGATAATCAAGCAATGTTTCTCCCAATATGTTCTTTCTTCTCGACTTGGTCACCTGTATAACCCATGCAATGTACCTGAAGTAAATCGTTTTACATTTTCTAATATTGTTATGACGATGATTGTTATTATTAATATTATTATTTTCTTCCGATAAACAATCGTTTTACATATGATAGTTCTAGTATCCATCAATTCAGGCTATGCAGCCTATTGTCAAATTGTCTGAGAATTGGTCAGCAATCAACAGACGTAAAGAGTGGTTGTGGCTACACTAATGAACCTGCACTTCGTGTTTTCTCCAGTTTAAAATTTATACAAAAACGTTGTACAATCAAAAGAGAACAGAGAACAGCACAAAAAATTTGCTTTGGAATTTTCATTCAAATATAAAAAATTCGCATATTCTGCTTGTATTGACCTCTTTTTACTCTCTCACTCTCACCCCTTGCCTCATCCTCTTTTCCTTCCTTTTTTCCTCCCTTTCTCCTCTTTTCCCTATTCTCTTTATACCCCCTCCTACTCCCTCCTGACCCTCCACCTGTCCCTCAATCTCTCGGTCCCTCTGTTGCCACGTGTAGGGTTTATCTCTGTTCCCAAGGGTCTCAATCTCTATCTGGTACCACACGTGGATCATGCTTATCTGGCTCCTGGCTCACCCCACCTTAGACTCGTGGCCTCTATTTGTCAACTCATTGCCCCACGTGTTCACTTCTTTCCCTCTATATTCCGGTAGCTGCGACTTGGTTAGGATGCCTCCCACTTCTTGTTATCCCATTATAATGTCCCTTTATCGTTGATCTTACGACAGTCATAATTTGGGTCGCTACAATACCCCCTCTTGAGTTCGCGAACCTCCCGAGTGTTTGCGGAGTCGAGAACCCATCTTTGCCCGCCTTTTTCTTGGCTTCTGTTCCAGGCTCAATTATTACTCTTCCACGTGTCCCACGCGTGCATGGTTTGAATCGCCTCGTTTCTCGCTCCCCCACGTGTCGCGTTTCCTCTAGTTCAACTGTCGACCCCTTGGTTTCTGCTCCACTGCTTTTACCTTTTTACCCCCCTTGCTCTTCAAATCCCGCTCGCTCGCTCTTCTCTCTCTCTCATCTACAGCTCCCTATTCTCCTTGTTTTGCATCAGATGCCATTTTTGACCGCACTCACTCTTCCCTTGCTATCTTCATCTCCTCCTTGCAACCAGCCTGTTTTACCTCTTGGAGTTCTTCTTCCCCTTTCTTTCTCTTTTCAGTGCTTGCTCGGACGCTTGTTCTCGCCCTTGGATCAGTGCATCAGGTTGGTTGTCTTTTCTTTTCTCTCTTACATTTCCTTTCGTGTAACGGTTCATCTTCCTTTACTCTTCCCCTATGTCGGACTCCCAATCAGAGGATCCGACTTCTTCACAATCAGATATGGGAGAGTCCCCTCCTCCGGCAGACTCCACCGTGGCCCCCTCCATTACTGGGCGGCCCTTTAAACTTCCGCCGCCTCCCCCAAGATCCCATCGACCTAACTTAGAAGCGATTAGGGTTGGCTATGGTATACCAGATGACGTCCTCATTGAGCACGTGCCTGATGTGACTCATTTCCCGCATCTAGTTCCCAACAGACCGGGATGTCTAGTGGCCACAGCCGGTCAAATTGTTTCGGGCTTGAGATTCCCGCTGTCTTTATTAGATGTCGAAGTATGCAACAACTTCAACATCCCCCCTTGCCAAGGTATAGGCAATTTCTGGCGTATTATGTATGCCGCAAACCACTACAACCAGAACCGTGAGCCTAAGATAGTCCTCAGCGATATAATTTCCCACTATTATATATGCAAGAGTACCAAGGATGTGAGCGTGGGATACCACTATTTCTGTGTTCGTCCCGGCAAACAATCTTTTGTTCTTCAAATCACCTCTTCAGATAAAACCTGACATTATTACCCCTTGTATGTCTCTGGTAACTTTTTATCCGTAAATATGCCTCCTGCAGTGACTCTTAATCACCTCACCTTTCTGCCCTACGGTGAGTTCCATTACATCTTTCTCTTTCTCATGTTCGTTATGCCGCAGACTGACTCTTTATTTTCTCTTTGCATAGGTTGGAAGACCGACTCTAAATCCAGCTTCTACGCCGGGATCACTTCCACGGTCTTTGAACAAATTCGCAATCTGGGCTCCTCCCAAGCTGAAGTTCTCGGCATAGATCCTTCTCAGGGGACTCCCTTGTTGGCTGATCCCTCTTTACACACCTTGGGCAAATACTCTGCTCCCTTCTATCGCCCACCGCCTCCTAAAGAACGGAAGCCTCGGCCTTTACCTCCTCCCCCATTAGGACTCCGTCCTTCCAAAAGTAAATCCCACAGCCGCGGCTTTACCAGGAAAACCATCAAATCCTAGGCCCAGGTCCATGCTCTCGCAGAGATAGTCAGAAAGGCCACCGCTGACCTTCCCACTCCGTCCTGTAGATACACCCCCTCCCTCCCTTCACTTTATCATTGATTGGGAAGATCAATATATCTCTCCAAATTCCCCAGATTCCTTCTTCCATGGATGTCACCAAAATCAGGTTATATGACAGTGACTCTGATGATGAAGTGACAGAGGTTCCCGCTTCTTAAACTGTCTCGGCTCCGGCTGGCCCCTACGGCTGCGGAGCATTCATCCTGTGAGCCCCCTCTCAAGCGCATCAGACCTTCCACCTCTGCAGGACCTCCAACCGCGGCTCCCCCCACTTCCTAGACCCATCGTCGCGGCAAAGAGACCGCTCAACTACCCCCAGGGTCTGTGGCTCCAGAGATTTTCTGCCCCACCTTCAAGATACGCGGCCGTCATATCAATGTCGAGGATTCTGCTCTGGAGAACCCGACTGTGGCCTCTGCCATGTTCTATGGTTCGTATCTTCCCCGTGATCTAGCCGGTTGGTACCTTTGAACAACACCGCACCTCCCTCTACGCCGGTTGGTAGAAGGTACCCCCGTCTTTCACTGCATATCACTCCCGTCTATCTCTGTTATTTTGATCTCTCCTTCGTTTCTAGGTGAGCTTGGATATGTCATACATGATCCGCGACCTCTTCTCCTCTTTGAGCACCGTAGAGTCTCTCGAGAAGGAGGTTAGCGGTCCCAGCGGATTGAGGGCTACCTGTGCCCGTCTCTAAACTGACCTTGAGGCCGCGAATATGGCCAAACTTCGAGCTGAAGATGAACTAAAAACTGCCAAAGCTGCACATCAAAACTTCATGGATGGAGTAAATGACCGCTTGAGCAAGCATCGGGAAGCCCTTCTCCTCCAGCATATTGAAAGTACCAACGCCCTCCTTCTGCAACACACCCAGGATATGGAGCAGCTACGGATAAGCTTCAAGGCTCAAGCTGACAAATGCCTGGCTAAAAAGCTTAGTGAAGAACATGCCCGTTTGGTCAAAGAAAGTCGACTCCTCCCAGCCAAGCTTCAGTCTCCCCCACCAGAAACTCCTGAGGTTGCGGACCCCGTTGTTGCGGCTACTTCCAACCCGCTATCCAAGGACTCTATTAGTGAGAATACTCTTCCAGAACATGCTGCGAGCTCCCCTGAACAGACAATCCCTGCTGAAGTCCCACCACAGAACTTAGATTAGCCCCACTGTTGGCTATTCCGTTGCTTTGCCAATTGCATTTGAATGTACTCTACCCGTTTTGTAACTGACTTTGACATATGTGTACCCAGTTGTTATTTTCCTGGTGCTTAATTACTTTGTTTGAATTGCTATGCTTCCCCACCTTGTTTTTATCTCTCTTTGTTTTAATTATTGTCTTGACTGAGGTGCCACTACTTTTCTATTTCCATCTCAACTCTCTCAAATTCTCCGTGTCCCCGTTGGAGCCCTTTCTTTTCTTGCCCCCATGTGTGACTCAGGCCTCTCATTCGCGAAGGGCTTGTCCCACTTCGTAGGCTCTAGTAGGCTATGAAGCCCGTTGGGGCAGCTCTTCCTACCCCGGATTTGATTTGGACATTGCGTCCGCGAAGGGCTCATCCCCCGTAGCCTCTCTCTCTTGGAATGATTTCGCCGATATCTGGGGCCCCTCTCTTTGCCCCCAGGTGCGATTTAGGCCTTTCATCTGCTCCGCGGGCTCTAGTAAGCCATGAAGCCTGTTGGGACAGCTCATCCTACCCCAAATTGGATTCGGACCCCTCGTCCGTGATGGGCTTCTTTCCCCCAAGCTGTGTTTAGTTTGATTGTTGAAGTTATGCATAACAAGTGATATTCTCTTCTCAAAAGTGTCATTGTATTATATATTTACAAACAGCTCCAGCTTTTTGCTCTGGATTCCTATTACATTCAAGTGCAGAACTTTTTGAGCATTCTCACATTCCATGGCTTTTCTATTAACTTTCCCTCCACGGTCCGCAGTTTATATGTGCCAGCCCCTCCTACATCGGCCACTGTATAGGGCCCCTCCCAGCTTGGGCCAAGTTTTCCATCGTTCTCCCTCTTAGTAATGGGCATCACTTATCGCAGCACGGAATCTCCTATTCTGAACTGCCGCGGCTTGACTTTCTTGTTGTACTATCTCTGGAGACATCTTTGATACTTCTCTAGCTTAATGCGAGCCGCGTCCCTCCGTTCTTCTGCCAAATTCAAGTCATTGGCCAGTATGCCCCCATTTGAACCCTCTTCTACTGCCTTTGTTCGGGTCGTGGCTACCACCATTTATGAGGGGATCACGACCTCGACGCCGTAAGCCAGGGAGAAGAGAGTTTCTCCGATGAAAGTTCACGGCGTAGTTCTGTAAGCCCCGAGAACATGATTCAGCTCGTCTGCCCATGCCCCCTTCTTATCCTCTAACTTTTTCTTGAGATTGTTCATAATAGTTTTGTTAGAGGACTCCGCCTGCCCGTTGCCTTCGGGATTGTATGGAGCCGAGAACCCCTGTTTCACCTTGTATGCTTGTAAGAACACTTGTACCTTTGATCCCATGAACTGAGTCCCATTGTCCTCAATGATGGTATATGACAATCCAAATCTACATATGATGTTTTCCCACAAGAATTTAATCACTTACGCCTCCTTCACCTATTACAAGGGTACAACCTCTATCCACTTGGTGAAATAATCCGTGGCCGCGAGCATGAACCTCCTCTTGCCATTGGCCATGGGCAGCGGACCCACTATATCCATCGCCCACATCGCGAATGGCCACGGGCTAGATACGATGTGTAGTGGTTTTGCTGGTGCGAAAATCAACTGAGCGAATCTCTAACACTTATCACCTCGCTTAGCATACGCCACCGCGTTTCTCTTCATATGGGGCCAGAAGTAGCCCTGTGTTAGCAGTCGGTGTGCTGTGGTTCTCCCCGCTGAATGGCTTCCGCAATCTCCCCCATGTAACTCTGCTAACACCTCTAAGGCTGACCTCGGTCTGAGGCACTTCAACAAGGGTCCATTGAAATTCTTTTGATATAACTTCCCCTCTAACAGAATGTACCTCTGAGAAGTCTGTTCCAGTCTCCTTTTCTCCTTTTTATCCGTCACCATGTCCCCAGATAGAAAGCTCTTAATAGGACCCATCCAACCATCCTCCTCTTCCTCAGTTTGACATACCTCCGTAGCTTCCTATGTGCTGGGTTTCTCGAACCTTTTTACCTTTATCACCCTTTCCTCGGATCCAGGTATTATCGCGGCCACGTGGGCCAGGGCATCGGCATGTCTGTTCTCACCGTGACCTAAATGCACGAACTTGATCTTCGCAAACCTGGTGGATCTTTCCTGTAACACCTTCAAGTACCTCGCCATCCGCATACAGCGAGCATCAAACCTCCCATTCGCCTGGCACACTACCAGATTTGAGTCCGAGTACACTATTAGCTCTTTGACCCCCACATCCTCAGCCATTCTCAAACTCGCTATCACCGCCTCGTATTCTGATTCATGGTTAGTTCTATCCTGTTGTTATCTGGTGTAACCAATACAACCCCTATCCTACTACATGCAGCCGTAGCAGAACCATCTGCGAACACTCTCCACCCGTTTCTCTTGTCCCAAGGGTCCAAGTAATCCTGCTCAATGTTTCTTTCAGGCTCCATGACCATCTCTTCCCCCCAAGTGGGATCCTCTGTTGGGAACTCCGCTAGAAATTCTGCCACAGCCTGTGCCTTCTCCGCCGTCCTGATTTGATATTGTATCTCGTAAGAACTCAACATCACTGCCCACTTCAGCATTCTCCCAGACTTTTCCGCTTTTAACGCTTGTTTTAAGGGAAAATTTGTTACTACCACTACCGAGTGTGCTTCGAAATAAGGTTTCAACTTCAAGGCAGAAAAAACCAATGCCAAAGCATATTTCTCCACTCTACTATACCGGGTCTCGGCATTTAAAAAGGTTTTACTTTGGAAGTAAACCGACTTCTCTATCTTATTGACGATTCGAACTAGCACTAAGCTAACTGTATATTCCGTGACTCCCAGATACAAGTATAGTTTCTCTCCTTATTCAGGCCGCAACAATAAAGGAGCCTTGCCCAGATAACTCTTCAATTCCTGAAATGCTTTCTCGCACTCCGTGGTCCATAAGAAATCTGGTGTGTTCCTTTGCAACCGGTACATCGGCCTGCACTTGCCCGATAACTTTGAAATGAATCTATTTAATGCCGCGACCCTTCCCCCGAGGTGTTGCACCTCTTTGACGTCCTGCGGCGATGGCATTTCCACCAAGGATCTTATCTGCTCAGGGTTCGCCTCTATTCCCCAATGAGTAACAATGTAACCCAGGAACTTCCCCGTGGTCACGCCATACGTATACTTATCTGGGTTGAGCGTCAAATTGTGCGTCCGTAGTATACAGAACGTCTCCTTCAGACACTCGAAGTGCTCCTCCTCTAACATACTCTTCTCCACCATGTCATCTATGTATATCTTAATCCCCTTTCGGATTTTGCTTTCAAACATTTTCCCTCATAACCAGTTGAAACATAGCCCCAACGTTCTTCAACCTAAACGGCATCCTCGTATAACAATACGTACTGCCTTCTACCACAAAGGTCGTCTTCTCCTGATCTGGTCCATACATCGCGACTTGGTTGTATCCCATCGACGCATCCATGAAAGAAAATATCTTGAACCCTGTGGTTCTATCTACCAATTTGTCCACTTTCGGCATGGGATAGCTGTCTTTAGGGCACTCTGAGTTAACATCTGTAAAATCGACACACATATGGACCTTGCCATTCTTTTTCGGTACCGCGACCACATTTGATAACTAGTCGGTGAACGCCACTTCCCGTATTATCCCAGCTCCCTTCAATCTCGCGACCACCTCGCGGATTCCCTCGGCATATTTGGGCCTAATGCTTCGCATCTTTTGTCTCACAGGCTTAACATCTTCTCTCATGTGTAACTGATGACATGCGAATCTCGAATCTAATCCTGTGACATCCTCGATCGCCCACGCAAATACATCCTTATTTTTAGACAAAAAATGTACTAATTTATTCCTCCACTCCTCAGGCAAATTGGAACCTACTGACATGAACTTTTCCTCCTCTCCTTCCCCTAAATTCACTATTTCTATCTCATCAAGGGTCTTCGGCCCCACCGCCGGCTCAGCCTCCCCCTCCATGGAGACACATTGTAATTGCTATGCTTGCCTCTTCCTAAAGTGCGACGTCTCTCCCTCTGATCCGTGTACTAACCTCTTCACTGTACTCTGATGACTGTTCTTAGCCGTCACCTGATCACCGCGGACCTCATATGTCCCGATTATGGTAGGAAATCGGATAACTTGGTAGTAGGTGGAAGGGACCGCTTTCATCTCATGAATCCACCACCTTCCTAATATGGCGTTGTACTGCAAATCGACATCCACCACCTTGAACCGGGAGTCATGGCGGTCACGTGGGAGGGAGCAGGAGCTCCCCCAGAGGCTCAGTCATGCTTTCATTGAACCCATACAAGTTTGTCTGCGAGGGCCTCAACTGCTTCCTTTCTATCTTCATTTCCTCCATTGTCCCTCTGAACCACAAATCCACAGCGCTGCCGCAGTCAATTAGTACCCTTTTCACCACGTAATTACCCATCGCCCCCGTGATTACCAACTTATCTTCATGCGGGGAGTCCACTGCCTGGAGGTCTGCATCGTTGAACACTATGTTACCCCTTCCACTTGCAGACCATGGTGTCGACCGTGAATGACATGACGCCTTGTGGACCTGCTGTATGCTTGTAGTTCGTCTTATCTTATCTCGGTGGGCGTTGTGACTCAGAATCTCTCCACTGAAAATCACGTTAATCGTTCCCAATATCCTCCCTTGATTTGGTGCTTGTTCTGTTTTCTCCTCCTCCATTGTAAATTCCTTCAACAACCCCTTCCCTATCATCTTTTGAATTAACCACCTCAGCGCGTAACAGTCATCTATCTCATGGTTATGTAGCTGATGGTAGGCGCAATAAGGCTTGCCTTGCATTTCTGCTGGCTTGGTTCGCGGCCCCTCATACCCCTGCAGATTCTGAATTAACGACAATATCTCGCTCAACGGCTTGTTCAACGACACTTGTTCTGCTTCCCGGTAAGGCTTCCTCTCTCGGTTTTCCCTCCTGGCCTCCTCTCTACCCTTTTCGGGCCGCGATGAGTACCCCTGATACCCACTGCCTTCCTTGTCTGACGACTCATATCACCGACGGTCCTCGCCCCTGTCCAACGACAATACTGCCTTCCCCGGCCTTTTCATCTCTTTCTGCATAGTATCTTCATACCTGATATATTTTTCCACCCTCGGGTATAGATCCTGTTATGTTGCGATCTCATTCTTAGCTACCGACTCATGTACCCTCGTTCCCGGACGTAAACCTCACTCAAATGCTATCACCGCAGTTTTTTCGTCCAAGTTCTCCACCTTCAAGGTCTCTGCCTTGAATCTGCACAAGAAACCCCACACAGACTCCGTGGACCTCTGTCTTACATTAAACAAAGCTGCGATGTTTACTACCCGCTTCTTTTGATGTATGAAGTGATCTATGAAAGCCTGCTCCAACTCCTGAAAGCTGTTTATGCTCTTAGACGGTAAACGGTAATACCAGTCCGACGCTCCCCCTTTTAAGCTCACGGGGAACATCATGCACCGCAGCCCATCATACCGAGGTTCCTTCCATAGTGACATATGTTGCCTGAAATGATGGATGTGGTCCGCTGGGTCTCTAGTCCCATCATACCTCTCAAACCTGGGCTGGTTGAACCTCTTTGGAACCTCGGACTTCCAAACCGCGTCCGCCAACGGATTGCGATTTAATCCCGCCACCACTTGGCTGGCCTCTCCACCCACGCCTTTGGCCTATTCCCGGTTCACTTTCAGATCACTAGCGATCATTTCTCTAACTTGCTCCTTTGTCAGTCCAGCCACCTCTTGATCCGCCACGTTCGGCCTCCCATCCTCATCTTTCTCTGACTCCGACGCCTCCCTCTCAGACTCCTCTATGGTCTCCTTCTCCCTTAGTAGCCCTTCATTTTCTTCCCTCAACCTTACTATTTCCTCATGTAATAGCCTCGTTTCCTTTAAAGTGGGTGAAAGCATAAAAACACAGAGTACTAGTTCAAAGTGCCTTGAATCAGAAGGTGATTGAGTTCTTGATGGAATAGTCACTTGTTGTTTTTGGATACAGATTGGTGTACAAGGCAACTGAAGCATCATCGATCCATCTTGAAGGGAATCACTTTATTAATGGAAGATGGGGAGTGGGGAGTGGGGTGGTGGTTCAATCATCCTACTTTTCCAGAACATCTTCTGAAAGCAGGGGTTGCCCATTCTTTTAGGTCACTTGTATTCAAACAGATCTTTCACGCACTCTATGCTATTATGCTTACATGTTGTAGCTTCATTTGAGAAACGCAGAAGAAATTTAATCCAATTTTACTGATTTCCAACTTTCCTTTCAGAAATACTTTTTTGTCAGAGTGACATTATGTCTTAGGAGGAGATGGTCATTATTAGTTTACAGCTGCTAGGAATTATTAGTTTTCATTATGTCTATGTTAGTATGACCTTTGAACATTAGAGTGGACACATTTAGTTTACAGCTGCTAGGAATTAGTTTCTGTATGATGTGGACCAGAAAACTGATTGCCAAATGCATTTTATTAGATTCAAACGTTTATCCATATTTAGAATTACAACAAGAACAGAAGATGAAAAAGAGACTTCGCAAACATGACCGAGACCAAAAACAGAATTCTGATTCAAGTATCTTATATACTCAAGTATCACCATTTAATTTGTATGCTTGAAGTATCTTATATACTCAAGTCAAGTGCATTTGAGCCTGACTTGTTTTTCGAATCATTGTTTTGCATTTGGTATTTGGAAATTTTGGAATGCTTGTACATTTTTAGAGCTACTACCTAGTTTTGCACTTCCGCATTCAGAGATTTTGTAGTCTTTAATTACTTTGTTTAGATGATCTAAGCTTCTGCTGGCTCCGTGCCCCTTCTGTGATGGCGATATATATATATAATTCAAACGTGTCCATGACGTATCCGTATCCTATATTTTTGAAAAATGTCGTGTCCGCGTATCCGTGTCGTGTCGTATCCGTGTCGCGTGTCGTATCCTATATTATTCATAGCATTATAGAAATAGTTTTCGGGATTTCCATACATGAGGCAGACTTGGATAAAATCAGATGGAGGTTATATTCAAGTCTTAGAAGCTTTTTTCTCTGTCTTCGTCTATTCTTAGAACAACCTGTGGTCGCTCATTCGTTGATTTTGAATTTTATATCTATTTTTGCAGGAGGAGCTGAAAAATAAGGTAGAGGAGGGGGTTTTGGCAACGGAAGGAAAGAATGACATACTTACTATGGCATTGGGAACTCCAGAGCCTAGTGGTCGAGTTAGGGCGGGTGGACAATATACGACTCCCACTATGTGCTTCAATCTTCCTAATAAAAGATCAAAGAAATATCACGAGGATTTGGAAGTGAAGTTGAAAGAGAAAGAAGCTCAAAACGAGAAGTTGAAAATTTTGGTGCTACATGTGCTTAAAGAACAAGGTGAGACTAATTCACCGAAAGAACGCATTTGTTGGCGAGTGAGTTGCTCAATCAAGGACCAAAACTCGTCAACTCGTTGCCATTAGAAAATGTGGAATCCAATAGTGCCAAAAGTGATAATAGGCATCAGGTGATTGGCAAGTCTAAGTAGGTAAGTTTTTTGGCTTTTAAATTTGTATTTCTGATTTTCTACATATTTCGAGTGTTCTCTTTAACTAAACTCATATTTAATGTATAGAGAAAAGATGGTGGTCAACAAAAAAAAGGTGTGACTTCAGTAAAACTTAAGTCGAAAAATGTACAGGTAAGCTCATTCTATAGTTGCCTTAACCATGTTATATTCATTGTGGTATAATAAATGCAGGGAATGATACATAGCTTTTTTCATTCCTTTATTCCAAGTGCTTCACATATACTAACTTGATGTACACTTTGTCGTATAGTCAAAAATAGACAACGGAAAGAGAATTGTGGATTCCGAAAAACTTAAAGCTAAAGATGGGAAGGTAAAAAAATATTTTCTTAATTAAAAAAGGTTGATTAAATGTTTGTGTCAAATTTGTTACTAGATAATGTTGTTTTTGTTTTGCTTATTTGTTATAGGAGTAAATGCAGGGAATGATACGTAGCTTTTTTCATTCTTTTATTCCAAGTGCTTCACATATACTAACTTGATGTACACTTCGTCGTATAGTCAAAAATAGACAACGGAAAGAGCATTGTGGATTCCGAAAAACTTAAAGCTAAAGATGGGAAGGTAAAAAAATATTTTCTTAATTAAAAAGGTTGATTAAATGTTTTTGTCAAATTTGTTACTAGATAATGTTGTCTTTGTTTTGCTTATTTGTTATAGGACCAAGATTGTAGATTGGCATTGGGATCTAAAGACAACATTGTTGCCGAAGGTCGTGTTTTAGCAAGGAAGGGGCCAGAGGATACTATTCACAATATGCCTTTGGGAGAGTCATATCTGAAGGTCTCAATAAATAAAGCATTATGTGGTGATGCCTTTCTCCCAGTTCAAAACGGCGATGAACATGTATTTGTTAAAGATGCGGTAAACTCGTTTGTGGCATGGCCTAAGGAACTTGTGATACTTAAAAGTGACGAGGTAGTATAAGGATATGGATATTTGTATGGTAATTTATTTAATTTTGTTATATAAACATCAATCTTGTTCATCAACTTTTTGTTAGGTAGAGAAGCGTATTCCACTTCCGTGGGGCAGTATTTAATATAAGATCAGAAAGTTTGTGGATTGTGTCGACAAAATAGTGAAAGAAAACGCTTTTATAGAAGTTCCAATGGTTGGAACTCTTTTCCATGATGAGATGGCGGAAGTACGAGTTTCAAAAGATGAGTTGATGGATGTGTGTGAGAAGAGAATGTTAAATGGTAGCTGCATTATCTCCTACATGAGGTATGAATAATTAGGTGAGCTTATTTGTGTTAGTTATAATTTAACTTTTCATATGCGACGACTTAACAGAATGTATATATATATGTTGTAGATATTTATATGCGACTTTTGGAATTGCTCGAGCAAAGTATGCATTTGGTAACCCAGAAAGTTTTACTATTTATACAAAAGATGATGAGAAGGCTCGATATATTCAGAAGTTGGCTGAAGAACACGGTGATCATGTGCTTTTAATTCCTTTCAACACAGGGTAGTTGTGTTTATACATTTGCAGTACATATACATTATTTTCATATAATTAAAATTATTTTATTTTTATTTTTATTTATTTTTTTTCCGATTGGTTATATAATTAAAAGTACTTAATTGAATTTGTATCCACATAACTGGTCATGTAGGGGGCATTGGGTTTTAATGGTTCTTGACATACCATCAATGGAAGTGTACTGGTTGGACTCTTTAAAAGATTTTCGAGGGCCGCCGGATCCAACTTTTAAATTATTAGTAAACACGTGAGTTTAGTCTTTATTTATTGTATTTTTCATTGTATATTTGATTCTATCTTGAAAATAATGAAAATGAAACAAATGCATTTTCATTTTCAGTGCGATCAAGACATCAAATATGTCCAAAGGAAAGAGAAAGATGAATCCAAATCCAAATTGGAACTATGTGACAGTAAGCTTAGTTTATTTGGAATACAATACAAAGTATCTTTCAATTTGTGTATGTGTTAATGCAAGTATTAATTATGTATAGTGCCCACAACAACAAGGGGGGATTGTATGCGGATATTATGTATTGCGCTTTATGCGAGATTTAGTAGAGGATCCTGGTCCACAGATAAAAAAGAAGGTGACTGTAAAGTATCATTATTTTTCATATAGTCTTAGCTAGCTTATAATTTGGTGCATTTGTAAATATGTTAGGCAATGCATTGCATTGCCTGTATTATTCATTTTCATAATATTTATAATATATTTTTCGTCGAACAGGTATTGGAGTTCTCTAGCAAGAAGAGTTACACCACTGAAATAGATGAACTTCGTCTTGAATTCATCGACTTTATCCAACAATTTATCGAGTAGTTAATTTGGGTAAGTGGGCTTCCATATTTTCCCTTTGTTTATGTATATATACTTTTCTTATTGTTTTTTTTTCTTACTTGTACAATATACCCTTCTTGATTCACTTGCTTTTTAATTTTATATACTAGTCATAGTGGAATGACGACTTCATGATATGATACAGGTGTCATGGATCGATTAACAGATGAATAGATGGCAGCTAGGTTTTTGGTGTTGGAAGTGCGCACAACAAGCTAAGATATTGCTAGGATAGTATTGGCGTTATGTAGTTTTTTTTTTTTTTTTTAATTGTGATTCTTTTGGTATTGGAATGACTTCTTTTGTTGGGAGTCAAACTAGATGATAAATACTTGGTTTGATCGATGAAATCAATAGAAGTTAATTGTTTTGAATGTTGTTTCTTTCTTCTCGAGTGGATGTTGTTTCCGTATCATAAAGCAAGTTAAAGTGATTTTGGTTGTGATGTTTTGATAAATGTATGTGGATGTTGTTTATGTCATAAAGCAGGTTAATGGGATTTTGGTTATGACGTATAGGATGCAGATTGATAAATGAATACGATCGAATACAAAAATGAGAAAATGTTTTAAAAAAAAATAATTTTCATTTGTCTCACTTTTGGAAAAAGTGACATAATATCTATTAAAAGTGACACAACTGACCACTCTTATGTGTCGCTTTTTCTTTTCATAATGAGTTTATATGGAGTTGATTTCCCAAAAGTGACACAAGAAGTAAGGGGCTTTTGTGTCACTTTTGACGATTTGTGTCTCGCTCTGGTCCAAAAAGTGACACAACTAGTATAATTTTAATGTGTCACTTTTGATGTACTTTATGTCTCACTCTGGTCAAAAATGACACAACTAGTATACTTAATGTGTCACTTTTGACGTACTTATGTCTCACTCTGGTCCAAAAAAGTGACACAACTAGTATACTTAATGTGTCACTTTTGACGTACTTATGTCTCACTCTGGTCCAAAAGTGACACAACTAGTATATTTAATGTGTCACTTTTGACGTACTTATGTCTCACTCTGGTCTAAAGGTGACACAACTAGTATACGTAATGTGTCACTTTTGACGTACTTATGTCTCACTCTAGCCTAAAAGTGACACAACTAGTATACTTAATGTGCCCACTCTGGTCCTAAACGGATACAACTAGTATCACTTTTGACAAGCACTGTGACACTCTTTCTTAAAAGTGACACATTTAGTAAGGCTTTTGTGTCACTTTTGGTAGAACTTTATGTGTCGGGGGCTTATAGTTCACTCCAGAATTAGTTTCAAAAGTGACACAAAAAGCCCTTCTTTTAGTAGTGAAATCTGACATTATTGTCTCTTCCCCGCCTCACTCTCCCCCTTCACTCCTTACTGACTCCACATCCTCGTCGGCGACCACCGTCTTTCTCAGTCTACCCACACTCTCGTCGCCATTTCTCTACTCTCTTTGATATTTCCTACAGACGGCGCCAAATGTATTGACCTCTTTTTACTCTCTTACTCTCACCCCTTGCCTCCTCCTCTTTTCCTTCCTTTTTTCCTCCCTTTCTCCTCTCTTCCCTATTCTCTTTATAGCCCTTCCTACTCCCTCCTGACCCTCCACCTGTCCCTCACTCTCTCGGTCCCTCTGTTCAGTGCCGTCCCTAATATTTTGGTGGCCTAAAGCAAGGCAATAGAATGTGGCCCTATATGCGTTAATGTTATCGATTTTTTTTTTGTTATCCAATATAATCCAAGAGAGAGCGAGTGAAGTGATTTTGTTATTTAACAGAAGAGTTTTATTTGTTTTTTTAGATATAGATAAAAGTTTGGGTTTTTTAATTGTGAGTTGGTTTAATGTTTTTTGTTTTTTTTAATTGTTTGTAACGAGTGGAGGTAAGTATTACCAAAGAGTTTAATAAGGAGTTAGGTTCTCGGGGATTGTGAATAATTTTGTTATTTGGCAGAAGAGTTTTATTTGTTTTTTTAAATATAAATAAAAGTTTGGATTTTTTTAATTATGAGTTGGTTTAGTATTTTTTGTTTTTTTTTATTGTTTGTAACGAGTGGGAGTGGGGTAAGTATTGCCAAAGAGTTTAATAAGGAGTCGGGTTCTCATGGATTGTGAGTGATTTTGTTATTTGGTAGATGAGTTTTATTTGTTTTTTTAGATATATATAAAAGTTTGGGTTTTTTAATTGTGAGTTGGTTTATTTTTTTTTTTTTTTGGAAATTTTATTGATACCGATAAGGATTTTACAAATAATTAGGACAAGCGTGCAACAAAAGCCGTGCATGAAGTCCTTTCTGAATAGCAAATCCTATTCTTCTAAAACAAACTTCGTTAGAACCAATTTGTCATAACGCGTTCGTCCATGACTTTTCAAGTCTCTTGAGAAGCTCAACCGATTTGTTGTTCCAAGAAACCGAAAGTGTCGAAAAACTAAACGGAATGAAACAATTTGGTTAGCCGTGCAAGCTTCCTCATGCTTCTCCATCTTCCCCGTCGCCGCTTTCTCTTTTTCGCTTCTCCCACCTCAAAGACTCCATTCCCAAATTTCTACCAATGGAGAGGCTCCGGTTATATCAACACATGCATGTCTCCCCTCGGACCAATCAGTATATCAAGACATCCAGCGGGCCGGAGTGTAGATCTTCCCTCATTCGGATCGGTGAGAAAATTCACGGGAGCCTCCTTCTTTACTTGTACCCCAGCCCTCCAAAATGCATCACATAAAATATCTCGACATGATCATGTCGGTATTTGAAACCCGGAAAATGCCTACAATGTCTTTGCATGGTCCCCGGCGTCTAGTCTACTCTTTTTGCAAAGCGGGGCATAGACCACCATCGAGTACAAAGGAATCATGAGACGTACCGGAGAATAGAACGATACTCCACCGACGACATACGCTGTCCCAGTCCCTCCATTGGAATGGCAAGTAAAAAATCCTTAGCGTGTTCTGACTGCAAGCATCCAATGACTGCTTTCTGATGAGTAGATAACACAAACTCCCTCTCAAGACCAGCAACAATCTTACTATAGAATGCTTCCGCCAAAACTTTTTGTGGTTTTGAGGGGACGGTAGCATTCCCAGCCATAAAACTGAGGTCAAAATCGGGTAGACAAAGACTCAATGCACTCTTAGCAACATCAAGAATCTCATCCAAAGGCACTGGCCCACAACTCCTAAGAATGTGGTTCTGAAGCTCAGAAGTCTGACAACGGGAGGCCACAAAAGCAAAAGTAGAGACATCAGTGGCACAATAAATACCTAACCCACCAAGACGTAATGGGAGTGTCGATAAACGCCACTGCAAATCACCCGGTTAGGACCATCAGAAACCACAATACCCTGGAGAACATTGCGGAGATGCCGATCAAAAGTCTTAGCTGCCTCTCTAAAAAGGGATGGTGGACAAGTACGAATCACAAATACCAACTTAGAGAGCCCAGCACAAGCACGTAAGAGAGCTAACTCACATGCGTGGATCATCTAATATAGCTAAACGGTCCATCAAAGTCGCAACCTTTTCAACACGCCTTGTGAGCAAGGCCCATGACAAAAGATGGATCGAGGCCGACCGCACCTCCAAGCAACCCGACTCCTGGCGAGGGCCGGGACAAATCTGAAGGAAAGAGACCGGGGAGTGGAGCGGCGTGGATCCAATGATGGCCAAAATATCTCGGTTTTAGCCACATTAAGAACCCGACCCGTAAGAAGGTCCTTCTTCCCCGAATCATACCAAAGTTGCCGCCACTGCTCGTATCTCCAATCGAGTCCCATCATCTAGATACCAAGCATGCAAAGAACAATCGACAACCGGACTGGATCCGAGAATCGGGGATGCAACACCCGTCTGCAAATAGAAGGGGACCCAAAGTGGTCGCCTTCTTTGACCCCAAGAGCGGACCATATGTAGCCATCCCCCATATATAACCTCGCAGGTTGACAATACAAGTATTCAACCCAAGGGGCAATAGCTGGGCAACAGATACGAACCTCTCTCAACATGGTAGTCCGATCAACCATGTTAAAAGCATTCCGGAAATCTACAAAAAGATCGAAGAGTCGCATCCATCGTTAGCATACACTATGCGGTTGACAGCGTGCAAAAGCGCTTCTGCACCACCAGAAACACCAACCCCATACTGAAAATCCTGTAGGTATCCTACCACATCTTGGGAAACTCCTTTCATTGCAATCTTGGAGACTAGACGACGCCAAACCATCCCTACAGCTATAGGACGAATACCATTATCCGGCTTGAGAAGTGGAGTAAGCGGAGCACTCGCGATGAATTCCGCTAACGGCTGTGGACATCGTCCCTGTAACCAAAGATTCACCACAGGGGTCAATGCATCTAGCAAATCAGACGATATAGGCTGGCAAAGCACCACTCATGGCATCCAACAAATGCTGAGCTCGAAGACCATCACGACCACAAGAAGTGCCTTTCGGAAATGACCGAATACATGCTAATAGGGGCGACTCTCTCTACCACTAAAAAGGGGCTCAAAGAAAAGGAACGGTCGGGTCTCATGGGTGGTTGTTGTCGGGTGCTTCTCCTCTAATGCACATATAGTCTCTACAAGATTGAGGCTACTCGATGATGATAACACTTTAACGGCTGCAAAATGTCCATCGACAACTTTTCGTAAGCATCGACGCGCATTACATTCGAAGGTGGGAGCAGATTTCCTATTTGGCTAGATTGAAGGAGGCTCTATTACACACTCTAAGAGGCGAAACATCCCACCAGGCTCATTCCATGTCATCAAGGCATGGAGAAGAATTCTGGCGAAGGTTTTTCTAGTACCAGAACGACGTTCCTGACGATTCTGTGGTTGAAAAACTTGCAGAGTACAGCGTGGCAGAAGAAGGAGACGAACCCAAGGCATAACTGACCCAGGATCAGTCGTAATATCCCAAAGAGCAGATTTCAATGCACGTAAAAGCCAAACGACAAGCCGCGTGGTATACTTTTCACAAAGACGAAAAGGTATACGGAATGCACTATCAAGTAACGCCTCATCAAGTTCGCGAAACATTACCAACCCGATTAGGGTATCACCCGTCACCCACATTGTGTCGTGGAGTGTAAGATCCGTAGTGTTGGGCTTAGAGGCGGCCGTGGTATGCCCACAATAACACACGCGGGTTCTCCACTCTCCATCAAAGCGGCGGTTCTATGGTATCATCCGGATGACGACCACGGTATCCCAAGAGCATGGATGCAAAGACAAATGCCGCAAACCCATTTGTCTAATGACCTTAAGGAGTTCTCCAGTGACAAATACAATTCACGATCATCCTTAATTTCATCTCGTACCCTATCGATACTCAACTGGCAATCCAAATGTTGTTTATCGAAATGCGGAAAATATAGGGAACAGTAAACCCATTACCGTTTACAATCCAAATGATTTTTTTTTTTTTTTTTTTTTTTTTAACGAGTGGGGTAAGTATTGTAAAAGAGTTTAATAAGGAGTTGGGTTCTCGGGATTGTGAGTGATTTTGTTATTTGACAGAAGAGTTTTATTTGTTTTTTTAGATTTAGATAAAAGTTTGAGTTTTTTAATTGTGAGTTGGTTTAGTATTTTTTTTTTAATTGTTTGTAAGGAGTGGGGTAAGTATTGCCAAAGAGTTTAATATAAAGAGTTGGGTTCTCAGGTATTGAGGGATTAATTGAAATCGTGTGTTTATTTTTTTTTCTTAAATATGGTTGGTTTATTTTTTGTCCAAAATAAGTGGCAACTAACTAAACTCTTTATTAGAAAGTTTATTGTTTTGTGCCGATAATAGTGTGTCCCCTATTTTTTGTTTTGGTTTGGTGGTCGCTTTTCCTCAGGTCCGGCACTGCCTCTGTTGCCACTTGTAGGGTTTATCTTTGTTCCCAAGGGTCTCAATCTCTATTTCGTGGATCATGCTTATCTGGCTCCCGGCTCATCCCACCTCAGACTCGCGGCCTTCATTTGTCAACTCATTGCCCCACGTGTTCACTTCTTTCCCCCTATATTCCAGTAGCCGCGACCCGGCTAGGATGCCTCCCACTTCTTGTTATCCCATTATAATGTCCCTTTATCGTTGATCTTACTGCAGTCATAATTTGGGTCGCTACAATGCTATTCTGTTTTCTGTCTATTGACTTCCACACACCAAGGGACCAGTTTAGGGCTTGGTCCCATTTTCATGCAAACCTTTCCTACCCAGCGAAAGGCGGAAAGCTAGTTCATAATAAGCAACCATATTTACAGAGATTGGAATGTATTCAGTATTCAGTATTCACATGACAAAAAACCAAAAAGGTTTTCCAAATACCGGTCACCACCAGCGAGCTCCTTTCATCACATCCTAGACAATTTACACTATCCACTAGGCTTTGACAGTCTGAACCAGCAATTACTCTGATGATGCCTAGTTCAAAAGGTTTTTGTATACTCCTTCCCTCAGAGCAAGTGCTTCTGAATCTCCTGATCTTTGGCCTTCAACTTTTGAGCTTCCTGCAAATATAAACTTGTTTTTCATTTCTAGTAGGGAATTGTTTGAGAAGATGTTTTATAAAGTCTGAGGAATTTAAGATGTGGTCAAGCTTATCAAAACCAAGGAAAATGAGAGGTAAACCAAACATGTACCTTAGCCTCTTAGGGCAGGTGAATAAGAAATGAGCTAGGGCTTTAATGTTGTTGTGAGTTGTGACAACTGCAACAAGTGTCATCTTGAATGATGTATCTATAGGTTAGAATACTTTTAGAGCGAAGACAATTTTGAAATTTTTTTCCAAAGGAAAAGTCGTATTTGAAATGGAGAGTGAATCTTCCATATCATACTCCAAAGTCTTTTCAGGGTATTTATTCCAGAGCTGTGTTTTTTTTATAAAGATTCCAGAGTTGTTGGATTCAGTAGATTAGTGTACAAGTCAGTTAAAGACAGATTTTACAGTAAGTGAATCCAGTGACCCTGATCATCCAAGAAATGTGTAACAAATTTAATTCCAGAATTTTGGGGTCCAAAGAGAGTGGAATTGGGGGAAGGCAGTGATCCTCTCAAACTTTATTTTACTTGCACTTCCCACTTTCCAGCACAACCCCAGGTTAACGAGATCTCCGACTTCAAATAATTGTACATTTTCAGAACTTTGTATGACGCAGTGCTATGAGGGTACGCAATTACAGATTTTGAAAAAAAAAACTACTTTGAAAGGTGTCGATAAGAATGCTGCGTTATAACATTACTACAGTACAAAACACAACAAGAAAGGCTGCTATTCTATGACATACATACACTGTAATAATCTATGTGGAAATTTCATTTTTGATTGTAGTATGCATAGTTCACTTTAAGGTCAAAATACATCTAAAAGAGACGAGACATCAGAAAACAGATTTTAAAGATAAATGCTAATAAAAATCGGCAATCCAAATCTGCTCTACAGTTCAAAAAGTAACTACCATCATCAAGGACTACACAGGACTACCAAAATATAAATAGTAAGACTACACAGGAGCAAAACAACGTTGAAATCCATTTAGAAGTACAGACCAGAAGCTACAGAACTTCCAGTTTACCCATATCGAACTATCGCTTCCATGCAAGATGCGATCAAGATCTTCAAGCTCTAAACTCTGGAAAAATAATACTTCGAACTGTGACTTCCAAACAATATCACCAATCCCTTGCGCAAAATGAGCTACCTGTTCAGAAATAGATGTGACAAAGCGATGCTGAACAAGTAAGTTGACATAATCCTCTCTATTTTTGCTATTGACAGTAACGCTCTTTCCTCCAGGGCAGAGCTCGATTATTTTCCTTGACCCTAACTCGTCAATTTCTCGAACAAAAGTTAGTCCAAGAGCACGTGAGTCCAAAATTTCAGCATTCATCTCCCAAATCCTTTTTCATCTCAAATAAAAGCATGAATCTGCATCACGAACATCCTCCAAAGAGACTGACTTTTCAGCCAATTGCAAGAAAAATAGGCGATCAAGTACGACTCCTGCTTCCACTTTATGCATCAAGGCTAATGCAATCATCCGACAGCAAAAGTGAAAATTGTTAAGGTGCAGAGAATCCACTTTTGATACTGCAATCAGAATACACTGAATCAGAAACCTAAAATCTTTGTTTTCCGTAAAAGAAAAGGAAAAGTAAAACGAGTAAATAAAAGGTTTGCACAGCAAATAACTGTGGACAATTTCTACTTGTTTGGATTCACTTATACGGGTTTTATAGTCAGATATCTATTCTTCGCCAAAGCCTTGCAGGATATGTCCAAGTGTGTCGAAGCCTTGAATATAAAGGATAGAATAGTTACTAGATTTGATTGATTTGTACAATAAATTAGGGATGAGCAAGCACTTGTAATTGGACTGCTCCCGTTGTCAGGTGCAAGGTACAATTTATATTTTTAAGCTAAAGGGGCTTCAATAGATTCAGTGCCCAACCATTTCAAACTAAACAATCCTCCAATCTTGACTGACTACCAAGGGATGAATGGGTCGTCTGGCCATGGAGGTTCAAGGGGAGGTTTGAACAATAATTTATCTTTTCTATTTCAAGAATCGTGTGGCAAAGAATATGGTCCAGAGTTAGTTACCCAGTTCCCAGTAAACATTACAAATTTCAGAACTAATAACATAATAGGAGCATTCATCTGCAATTTAAACAACAGAAGGTGGGTTACCTAAATACTGCATTGCAGTTAGACCTAAAGTTCAATTTTTCCATTACTAATAGCACAATAAACCATGCCCTCTTATCTTGACCAATGTATGGAACACATTATACTTTTTCGTGCTGGAGGAGATGGGTAAAGCGGACATTTCAATTATCTGAACTCAATAATGGATTACAGAGGTCAGATTGAGAGCAGTATGTCATTTTGGCTTCAGGCCTGCTTTTTCCTCAGGGGGTCACTTAAGTAGCTTGCTTAGTTTGTGGTTCTTGAAGTTTTCAACCACAAGATGTGAAAGGGATTCCTAACTAGGTTAACTCTACAAAGGACAAGAAACTCCCATACGACAACTCCTGCTCAAAAAAGATCATCGCGTATACATGATGCCCACTAAATGACACACTCAAAACAAATAGTCATCCTAAATCCTAGTTCATAACCAGTACCAAAACCAAGTTTTAGTAGCTAACAAGAACTGTTTTTAATATAGGTAAATATTATGAAGTACATTTTACAACCTTCCAAGAGGCTCCTATGTGTATGTGAGATGGGTAGTTTGCCAATCATACTGCCATCCTCAGTCCCTACCCCTGCCACGTTTGATGGTAGTCTCAACCAGTTTAGGGTTGTACGTGTAGTTCATGTTTAGTGAAGGATTTGCCAGCCTCCTTATGCTCAAAAGCACACTCGAAGGGCAGTACAATGTGGGGCATATTTGGTATTAGCGTCTCTGGAGGTTGCTTTATTCTTAAGATGTGGAACAATATGAGCACACCATATCATTTCGCACAAAGTTCCAAAACGATCTAACTATCAGTTTTCTTTTGGTAAGGAGCAGCCTGTAAGAATGATGACAGGATCTCAGGTCGAAGAATAAATCACTGTGAGATAAAGAAAGATTTCCACTTTACCATAAATAGCAATGCTCGAGCTCCACAATCACGTTAAATGCTGCACTTTTCTCCATGGGGATACCAGCTTGGACGTGCCTAGATCAGCGTAAATATACTAGAGGAGTTAGGAAGGCACACGGAGTTTTGGGATGATTGTTTATTGAAAGCTCATATTTGATGTCTTATTGCAAATACTGTCTAACTTCTCTCCCACTACAAGAATAACGATAACAATAACAATAGCAAGATAAACAATTAATTACTAAATTAATGACGACAACAACTCATATTTCAAACATGAATATCTCCCAATTTAAAAGGAGACGAATGGCGACTAAAGATAAAAGGAACACAAGATGACTCAGATAAGTGGAAGCTTACCTGGATTGGGGAAAAACCTCCGACAGTCATTTGGACATGCTAGAAAAAGTGGATTCCTTGGATTAAATATCGCTTGGAACACCAAGTGAAACCATTCCTGTAGTACACCAGGACCCTTAGCTTCCTCGTTTTTGAACTCCACAGAAAGGCCACTGCGAAGTGACTCAGCATCGGCACGGGCAATATACTCGAAAGATTCCTCCAACAATTTAGATCTGTCAATAAGCATCTCATTTAGTTCCTGATGTTCATCTACCAACTTAGGAAACATCATCATTACCAGGTGCCTTCTTGATTCAAAATCAGTCACATCCTTGTACTCGAGAAGCCAATGATGGTCATCGCCCCGCTTTAAGTACCTGATAAGAAAATTTAATGGAAGCCTTCTAGACTTCATCATAGAAGCTAGTCTATCTCCAGCACCTTTATAGACTTTACAAACACTTTTCAATTCTTTCAAAATAGGAATATATAGATACCAACTGAATGGATGACTTTCACTTGCCCCCGCTGCACCTTCTGAAACTAAGACGCCCTCCACTCTAACCAGGCACTGGTTAATTGTCTCTAGCAACTTGCAGAAAATATCATAAAGATGTTCAATTTCAGCCATGTAACTCGGGTTCTTATTATCTAGATAGATAGGGAAGGGTACTCAACCCACCCACATGGTCTTCAATAGCCCTAAATAGTGGTTGCAAGAAAGCAGTGAAATCATGGGCATCAATCTTTAACGACATCTCCATGCCCGGCAATGAATTCCAACTCGACTCCAAACCGATAGTCAGCTTACCGGCCAGGTCACGAACAAATGGGAGAAACTCTTGAATTATAACAGGGGGTTTTGCATCATCAAAGATTTTATTCACATGAGCACACTTAATAGTATCTAACAAAGTCCCAAGAGTGCTCCGACAAGCAATGTATAGTGAATCATCATAAGCATTTCCATGTAACAAATTACAAAACAATAAAACAATAGATGCAAACTGATGTTGTGTAGATTTCAATAAAAACTCAATATTAGGAATGAGCAGTAGCCGAATTGCCTCTTCGGCATACTCCTTATTACCATCAAAATGAGTTAATAACAAAACAACCAAGGCAGTTGGAGCACCCAGAGTCTTAAAGATTTTAAGATACCTCGACGCAGATTCCCCATCATTCTTATTAGGAGTCAATCTTATAAACTCCTTAATTCTAACCTTAACATTTATAATATGCTTTAGAGATTCACCTTTGGAAAGACCACCTTTGCAAAGAGTACGAATAGAGGATAACAAATCACTGACAAGTTGCCAAGTTGATGATAAGCTATACTCCTCATCCGTCCAATAAGTTGAAGCCCTGCATCATTCTGAATAGAACACTCCTCAAGTGTTTGTTCCGACTGAAGCTGCCTTCCTTGGTAAAGCAATCTCTGTTCAGTTATCGGAATGCCAGTCATTTTCTTAATATGTTGGTGAACAGATTCGACGGAATCATTAGAACTTGCATGTATTACTATTGTGTTACCACCCCATACTCGAACAAAGAAATGCAAAGAAGAAGAGATTTCTGTGCTCGACATGAGAGAGAAAGAATGAGAGTTTTTCAAGATCATCTCAAGGAAGTTGGATACTCTATATATGGGCACTCGTGGTGGGCCATGATAAATTCACCCACGACCCGCTAAAAGATTTTGAAATTTTGTGATAACAGTATGAATAAAGAAGATATGTTTCACATAATAAAACAAATAACAATAAAAGAATACTAAATCTAAAATGCGAAGACCTATAAATGCATCCCAATGAGCACAGATCTAGACCACACATCTGTTATCTTATAGCATAAAGATGAGAAAATGTACTAAGGGTGAAACTGGCATAAAACTGGATGAAATTTTGTTTAGGTTTCCCATTTTTCTGTAACAAGAAACTCGTGCCTAGACTCCTCGCCCCAGTCTCTATTTTCGATAACTCTCTCCTCCGTCTCTCTTTACTCATTGACAAATAGGCTTGCTTGCATTTTCCTTTTCTTGGTACTATCCAATCTAACAAAGATAATATTGAACTTATAACCTAAACACAAATACACACAAAGACACAAAGCTTATCTTTGAGGCCTTCAAAGACGCTTAGCTTTGGATTTACGTGGATGGAAGGATTATGACATCCTATGGCAAAAATGTACTGAACCGCTCTTCCTCATGATGCAAGGAGGTATATCTTTTACTTGAACCCCGGGTTGAAATAATAGTTGAGACTTATATTATCAAGTGTTGCAAGTTATTATTTTTCTCTTGTATGATGTTAATTAATATCAGAAAAATTATTACTTGCCCTTTGTAAGAGGTTTAACAATATGTTTGCCATGTTACGTAAAAATTATCACGATTCATGGATACTAAGTGACACAATGTGTTTAACTTTTTGATGTTTTTAATTTTACGGATGTATGTAGGAAAATTATTCACCTCTTTAGCATTGATTCTAATTGTTTTTCGGGATGGATTGACGCCGCTATTGCCAAAAGTAGTTGATCTCGTTCTTTGGTCAAGATAGACCCATCATCATTGCAGGTGGTATTGTGGATGGGCGTGGTTATGTTCTTTGCTTTGGCCCTTGGGGCTCGGGGCATCGGACTTGGCACTAGGTGAGCGGTATAATGGTTCTTTTCACGAAGCTAAGGTAACAACTCTTTGTAATGAAAGTTGTTCTATCCGTGAAGGAGATGTTTATAGTAAAAAGTTAGAGTGATAAAAGTCCTCGTTCGAAACTATGTATAGAACGACACTTAGGTTTCATAGCCGTGTTCTGATTTCATTTTTTTTATTTACACACTTATCATTTAAACTACTTTAGTTTTTGCTTTTTAGGAAGCTATCGTGCGACAAAGTGTCTAGGTTCCAACATAGACATGCAGTGTTTAAACCGGTGTGCCGAGAAAAGATATGATCTTACCTTAGAATTTGTTCCATTATTTACAGATTTGTCATGAATCGAGGAAAGCTATGCCCATCCAACATATAAGAGGAAGTTGGTTGAACTAGATAAAACTGAATATACCGATATATTTGGGGCGTGTAAAGGTGGCTCGATGTTCCACGAGGGTCCTTAGGACCCCTTCTTAACCGACTTGAGGCTTCTTCCGGATCATGAAAATGAGGCAAACCAACCAATCATTGGCCATACTACGATACATAGAAGGGTTGGCTTCTCCTAACTTTGTGTACCGCTCTAATGAAATATTTAATATTTTCAACAAGTTGTTATATTTTGGCTTGCATATGTTTTTTTTATGTAACGTCATTTTATTACACGAGATGCAACACATATGATTGCAAGTACTATTCTATTATGTTATATATGCAAGAAGGCCAAGTAGTCATGATGAAAAATTGATGTTTGATATGCTTGATTCAATTATTCCATCCCCTTCTCGCATAATAGTTTAATAGCATCTCAGCTTGCATATTTTGACCTGCCGTGTGCTGAATAACCCCAAATTGTCTACTATCTCTGAACGAAAATGCTTTAAGGTAGGGTAGTCCTGTTCAAAAGTTCAAGGAAGCGATGCCTCTTTCTACATTTTAGCGTGTTATTTTCCCACATTCAGTTTTTTAGAGCACAATACAAAGAACTGCCTATGTGTCAAGTTATTTCCTACTGATTTGGTGGGAACATAACAGTGTTCCTTCAGGACTTTGAATTGCATTACTTACTTCGAAATAAAGCTTGGATAAACTGAAGCTCTTGGAATACATGAGCAATCTAATTACCTGAGCGGTGAGCGCATACAAGCATACCTTGATGAAGTCTATTTTCACCTGCTGCAATGTTATAACTTATATCTATCTTGAACCTTTTTAAAGTGAATCTCCTACCTTTTCCCCCATCAAATCACCCTTAAATTGATTTTCTTGTACCCTTTGTATGTATATCAGATCAATACGACTTATGATATATGAACTTGTTACTTATCATATGGTGAATGTTTGTCTTTGTCAATGGATCCATAAGCTCAAAAGGGTAAGAGCGCTCATTATTTGAGAGGCTGATGGTTCGAATCCATCTGGATCCACTTCTAATTAATTGTTTAATCTGAAAGAGGCACATTTTTTTTTGTGTTTCTCTTTTTCCGTCTATTTCATGATCATATTACAACTTAAGATAATATCGCAGCATTGAAGAGCCAAATATGAAATTTATCTATTTTTCTTCTATTCAGGATCTTGTCATGGCCGAGAAGCAACTCATGAAGCATATCGATGCTCCTGGAAGATGGTTACCGGAGAGGGATCGGCGTCTTCTGCTCAACAAGTTCTGTGGGAGGTACTTCAGGGACAAAAACCTCCACCGCTTTATCATCTACGATGAGCAGATCCAGGACAAGTACGAACATAACCGAAGACTTATGAATCCTGTCACCACTGCTATTCAGCAAGCCATCCATGGACTCTCTTACACCGTGTATGGGAAGGCAGATGTGAGATGCCTCATGTTTGAGGTATTTGACTTCGAGCAAATTCAGCCAAAAGAAGTGTGAAGTTGGTTTGTTATCAATGAATTGGTTCACATGTACTAGGCGAACACAAGTCTCTGTTGTTGCACATTCAGTTCAAATGACAGCTTTTATTGCAATTATGGATTGTGGCTCTAGACAATCCTCTATTGATGGATGAAAGCCGGTCTAAAATCTTTGGAAGTGTTTTAAGTGATGTTCATTAGGATAAACTCAAGTTTTAGGAGACACTTCTCATCAATCGTCATGGTATATATATTGTACCGATGTCAACATGTATTTAATGTCCTTCACTATACAGTTGTATCTTCAGCTAAGCTATTTGCCATTTCTAACGTAGACATGGTGTTAACCAATGTATTTCATTGTAAAATTCGTCTGGCATTATATATGTCCTGGTGTGTTAAATTTAGCATTAACAGAATTGGTAGGTCCAGAAACTTTTGCTTGTGGTTCTGGTTGATGAAGTTATGTGGAATTGTGTACTGTGCTTCCAATTCGAATTCTCATATCAGTTCTTACAGCTTCAACCATTTTATCCATTATCATTCCTTAAACTCACCTACCTATAATTGAACGACCTGGTTATATACTAAAAGCGGTTTCCACTAGACAGTAAAATGGTCCTCCTCCTTGCTTAGTTTTGACTTTTGACTGTGTACCCATAAAATTTTTGGCCACGAGCGACTACATGGCAGTATTGTGCAACAGAATCCGTATGTCAATGCAAAATTGCAAAGCCTCTGTGAGCACTATAAGAAACATTAGGAGGGCGATCAGAAATTCGAGGTTAATTCAGATATTAAGAAAATTGCTAATCGCATCCAGCTCTTGATTTGTCATTCGGGAAAGGAATTGCATAAAGATTTCAAAAATCTTGTGTTTCTGTTTCCACTAACGCTTGGACAACAAAAGAGTGCTGAAATACAACTATCAACTATTGGACAAGTATCACTCCTGAAAAACAAAAAACTTAGAAGTTGGCTAGTAGACAAATGAGGCTGCATCAAGCAGAAACCAAACATAGCAAGATGAATATGATAAATTTGGCTGATGATTCATAAGCAGGATTTAACATTAGACCATGATTGATACAAAGATCTAGAGTGGCAACCAATGAACTAAATAAACAAGTTCCAAGTTAAGCACATTAGTGGAGATATCATAACCACTTATGGTTGTATGAGATGAAATATTTACATTTTTTTTATGAGAATTATGTATGACCTTCTAAATTGAATCGCATCATGCTAATTTCCTATAGTTTTGCTCAGAAAAGTGTTTGGTGTCACTCAGTTGTGTAAGGCTTACAAAGACAATGGGGGACAAAAATTAATCTATGGGATAGTAATTCAAACAATAACTACGATCATGTAAAAATAGATACGCATGCATTTGGAACAATGTCAGTACGTAATGGAATTTTATTGATGTCAAAGTTGACGTACAAAGCATAGGCTAGCTTGGGAAAGATTAAACATTAAAGAACTATGTGTCCTCTACACAAAACAATCCAAAGCAGCTACACTATGTTGTTTATGCTATGTGAACCATTCCGCAGGCCACCACCACTATGATCGAATGAATGTCCTTGAGCCCTCAACGGTCATGTCTTCCTGCCATTTGACACTCAGTACTCCTGAACTCTTGTAAAATTCTTCCACCCTCAACAAAGACATCCACAGACACCAAAGTCCAGCTGTCACATTTCCAATTTTATTGTCTGATGCCAAATCAACCACTTATGAACCAGGGGCAACCTCTTGATCCAATTTTGAAAACAATTGAAAAGATGACCATTAGAGAAGGCATTGCAGTAAATACACTTGTGCATTCAACATAAAAATCAAAATTTAAAAGAAAATAAAATTTGAGAAGAGCAGTTACATCAAGGAGCAAATATAACTGGAGTGCCTTAAAATTTCATGTTCCAATAAAATTTGAAACATCTAGTTCCAAAAGGTAAGTGAAGATATGCACACCTAGATTCATTGGCAGCAGGCAACTGATATCATATCAGAACTTAACTACATATGGGTATGATGTGAGAATATCGACTGCAATAGTAAGATAATGTTTTCCTAACATGAAATGGAGTGGTGGATGGACCAATTAAAGGTGCAGAAACAATGTGAAAATATTGAAAAACTTAAAGCATTTTAATTAGGGGCAGACTGCATGTCTTTCTTAAGGTTAATCAACATCTGCAGCAGCATTCAGATAGTCCTTGTCTCTCAGAGTGACACTTTAACACTTCTATGTCTATGTTAACGGACTCAAACAAGTACTCCTTGTCAGTTTTAGTTGTGCTTCGGTTGGTCAGGTATATAATGTAAAAACATGCTAATGTGAAATCCCAAGGAAAGTTGATCATCCCCTCAAATTCCTCATTAGCTCAAAGAACAATGGTCAAAAGCGACACAAACAACAATCTTATCCATGCTGACATACAAATAATTAGGTAATACACAAGGCTTGAAATATCGCATGGAGCAAGGTATATAATGAGAATCCTAGTCAAATCAGATTCGTTGAGGGTAGTGTAAAGATATCAGAGGCACAGAGGCACCACCTTGGTATTGCCTCTGCGTTTGCTAAGCTCCAAGCTTCAAGTTCATTGAATTCTCACATGTATACAGTGGGGTCTATAGATGTTCCAATCATGTAGCCTAACTTGGTGATAATTTTTGTATGTACGTATTATGCACCTCCAATAATCCAAATATTAAGTACCAAGGTGCAGGAAGAAGGCAGTAGTAGGACTTACGTATGATATTGACGATGAATATAGGTTATGGTCACCCTATGAAATTTTCTTCACTAAACAAAAGAAAACAAAAACAAAAGCAAAAAGAATTGGAGAAAAAGCTTAAATGCTGCATGTATTCTTCGTTGATGGTAATGTACTTATGATGGCCATGAAAAGTGAAGAGCTTCTCACTTTATAATCATATTTTTGGTACTTCAATATCTACAAGAGTCAACTCGCTTGTATGCCCTTGACAGTGGCAATTTGCTCCCCCAACATCGACAGTGGGTGAATACAAACAAAATAAGTCAGGCATTTGATAAAGGCCAAACACACCATTCACATCCTAACCCCTTCAGCCAAAAAGTGAAGAGGTTCTCACTCTAGAATTAGTAGAAATAGTTGCACACCATTTTTGTTTTGTTAATGACCGGGGAGAGATTCATAAAAGAGAAAAGAAACCTTGATGCAACGGTGATAAACTACATCCCCTAATAGCATTATTGGAAAGAAGCAGCTAACCTTGTGCTTGAGGATTCAACGATGTACACCAAGGCTTAGTATGACCTGGTTGACTGCAGATTCCACACTTGAACCTAATTCACACAAATAACATTTTCCTTACTAAGAAACAAAATTTATACCAGTGCAACACATTTACAAATATTAACTCTTCAGCAATATGGTTACTTGTATCGGAAAAATTTATGCGATAGTAAATGTAGCCACTTACCCCCAACTTCTGGATGTAAATCTGGGTATGTGGGCTTTGTATGCCCTGGCTGATTGCAGATTCCACACTTGTTGTTACCATATTACTAATAGGAACGTGATGAGCAAGATAGTAATATCAGTGATGTTCTTTTTGAAATGACTCAGAGCCCAATGTAACATCACTACAAAGACAAGATTACAAAGTAACATCGGCATGACCATATACAAAGACCAGACTAAATCAACAACATATGCAACAAGAGATCATTTAAATGACCAAATTGAGTTGAAGGAAAACACTTGCCGCAGAATAGCAATGGAAACACAAAAATGAATAAAGAAAGAAACTTATCTCGCACCCAATGTAAAACACGGTTATGACAAACTTGGAGCTACTAGCACCGCACGTCCGCATTCCATATCCTTCCCTCATTATCAAATACCATTATTTGACCACCATCAATTTAGAACTTGATAGGATATCAACTTAGGCATAAGAAATAATAAAATTTTAACTTAAGTACATCACAATAACAACTAGATAGAAAATTCAATGTTGTTGCACTAACTGACAACATCAACAAGAGAATGTTTGTCAATAGTCTAATCTAGAAAACAAAAGCATACACTTCTACTCAATAACAAAAAACATTTTCTTAATACTAACTGAAAATATCAATAAGAGAATGTTTGTCACGTCATTTGGGATAACGAACCATCCTTTCTCTGGTTTAGACAAAACCTAAATAATATATGAAATGTCTTTCCTGCAGGTTTAATGAAAAACCATATTAGTTCAAAATAAGTGTAAAGAAGTCATAAAGTTAGATGCATAAAAGTAGAATGAAAAAGAAAATTTTAAATATCGCGACAATGTAGGAGCCTCCTACCAAGTCGGTCTGAATCACTCGAAAAGTGGAATCACATGGTCGCCCAAATGATCATCTCTGCAAGAGACAAGTGGAAATGCATCAAAGTGAGACATGAAATATGATTTCCACTCATTTGCGATTTCACGATGATGTTTTTCCCAAAACGTCGCGATCTTTGGCATTGGACAATTTGCTTCCAAAATCACCAATATCCTTACCAAACTCAACCTAAAACAATAACAAATGATTATCTTCGTACTTGTAACAAGTAAAATGAGTATTATGTGAATGCACCTTTTTCGTTGTTACAATGGGGGTATTGTCTAAAGAATCTCTAGCACACACCGTTTCAAGGGTACAACAACATCTCACTATGCAACTATTTTTCTTTTCATTAATATAGTTTCTACTTAATCATAAAATCCTTAGCATAGCATGATTTTACCTTCCGTTTTGCTTTCATTGTCTCCTTCATCACATTTCGGGGAGTGATAGGTAAAGCATCTTTATATCTAATAATTGGCGCAGGAGTATTCTCTAGTTCCACTAAAGTTGCTTCGAAACGTCTCATCTCAGGATCATTCTCCCATTTCTTTGCTGATATTTCCAACTTAACTCTATCCTCAATTTGGTTGGCATGAGATTCTAAACCTTTAAAACTCTCATCAAGATACGATTTCATTGCACTTAAATCTAGCTTCACGCCAACCACCTCCTTATGTAGTTTTTCCATTGGTATCTGAAAATCAAAACTAAATAAATAAACATTAATATTTGAGGCTTCAACGACATATTGATAACTCTAGTCGAGCATAACAATTGACCCTTAACATTCTTTAAACATTCATTTTGACTCGCAAACGAGACGGTGCAGTATACGAATATATGAGAACTAACATAGCAAAATTTAGAAAACAATCAAACTTCTATTACTTCTCAGGAAGAAGGTATGGGTATTATCTGAACAAAAACAATAATTACTACCTGGGAGACATAATGAAACTAAGTAACAAAACCAAGGAACAAAAAGAAAAATAAAATGACAGACTAAGAACTTCTAAGCAACGGGAAATAGGTCTATACCTCGGAAATGTGAAGTCCACTGATATCCTTTAATGAACCAATGCTAATAAAAGTGTCACCTCTAAGGGTAATGAGCGTTGTAGAGGAAACAATTTAAGAAAACTACTAGAGACGTGGGGTTTGAACCTTGTTGTTGGGGTGGTTTGGGAGTTCCGAAATAACCTCAGCAGTTTCTTTTTTTTTTAAGATTGATTACCTTGTCAACCCTGTTTAGATTCGGTTTACCTTGTCAACCCTTGTCAACCTCCGAATCTAATGCTAACTGATTAGATTCGGTTTAGCTCATCAGTTACCTTGTTTACCTCTTAGAGTCCATTTGAGTATTCCTGATTTCTCAAAACAAAAAAAAAGAAATCACTCTTCATTCTCATCCTCAATCGTAGGCACGAGTTCTTTGATAGGTACTCTTTCTCTCTCAGCGTTCACTTCGATTTCTTCTGAAGGTTTCATCGTTTAACTAAGATTTGATTCTATTTACAATTCAAGGTTTTCGATTTAAATGAGATTGACTGTCATAGAAAGATATATTTGTTTTGATAAGATAGATTAGCTTGTGATTTTTTTCGTTAAGTTTGGTTGTGTTTGAGGTGGTCCATGTGTCTGCATGTTTATAATTAATATACAAACTCTGACTATTATAGTTTATAGTTTGCATGTTCATATATATGAGTTATATAGTTACCAAATATCATTGAGGATAATTATGGCCTATTAATGCAAAGACATAATCTGATTAGGTTTTAAACTCACCTATTACATTACATATGACAATGAGTATCATAGATTAAATCTGCGGAATGGTTTTTGTCCGACAATGAGTATCGAGATTAAATCATGGAATGGTTTTTTTTTTTTCCTTCGGACTTAAAATTTTATTTTTGTCTAGATACTTTTTAACTCAGTGCAAAAAAGTTGTTGACATGGATTTTATTTTTTTGTCTAATTAGGAACACCCCGTGGTCTAATTGAAGTCATGATGCATAAGAACCGATTGCAAGAGTATGCTCAGAAATCCAAACTGCCACTTCCAACCTATACTACTGAATGCTTTGGAACTGTGCCACAATTTAGATCTTCTGTTTCTGTTGATAGGGGAAATTATATGTTAGTTGAGACATTTCTACATAAGAAAGAGGCAGAACAGAATGCTGCTAAAGTTGCTCTGGAATCTATATTGAAGAAGGTCAAAGACAAAGGATGTCCAATAATAGATGAGGTGTGTTGCATGTATGCGTGTGTTTGTGTGTGTTATTTTACTATTATGTTAAACTTTGTTCTACTTTTTCCTCTTAGGTTATATATTTTTATTTGTTTTTGTCACTCTTGCAGGATATGACCTATTGCAAATCCATCCTTAATGAATTTGCTGTGAAGATTGGTTTGAAAATTCCTATTTATACAACTACCCAGTCAAATTGTCTTATTCCAGTGTTCATCTCAACTTTGGATTTTCATGGTAAAACATATACCGGTACTCCCGCTAGAAGCAAAAAGGCAGCAGAACAAATGGGTGCACGTTCTGTTATTAAATTAATTTTAGGTAGTTCTTTATGTTTTGATTCACGTTAATTAGATTTGTGGTTACATGGATTTTACTTTAACTACCTCTTAGATTATATTATCATGAAATTAGACCTGTTTGTTGGAGTGCTTTGAGTTCGCTTATTGAAGTAATTTGCAGGTACTGAGGCGGGATTACTTCTACCTCAAATCATCAAATCCAAAAGGAATGGTTTTGATGCATTGCCCAAAGTCAGTAAGAACGCAATGTTGCCAATGGTTCTGTGTTCAAAAAAATTTGCACAAATTAGAGATGCCCCAGAAATGCATTTGGATGTCCAACCATCAAAAAGAGTAAAGTTGGAACATTTGTGTGGATGTAGTACGGGTGTGGTTATCAGTGTATTGGCAAAGCAAGCTAAAGATCAATTTATGTAAGCCTTACGAGGTATCTCCGATCATGGAATTAAATTGTAGTTTGTCGTAAATTTTTTGATTATTCGCACTTGTTTGAATAAAATAGGGCAGTCTGGTCTAGTTGTATTCCTTTGACAGTATAAAGCTTTTCTAGTAACTGTGTTTATCTATGTTAGTTGCAATGGTATGAGGCTCATCAAGTTTTGTGCCAAATCAGCACTTTAGCACCTACTTTTAGCATTGTTAAATAGCAGATTTTGGCCTGTTTAATGTAACCGAAATGAACTGAAAATTCTGAAATTGTGTCGTCCTCATGGAAGAAAAAGCAACTCTTAAGGACAGAAATCAGATTACGATATATTCTTCTGAATCAATATACTTGATTTACTTGTTGAACTCAACATTCAAGAATACAACTGGGATTGCTAGATACTCCTCATATATCCTTCTATAGAGCTCCAATATTTCACGAACCTGATAAATATTATCACAAAGGAAAATAGAATGACCACGTATCCAAAAATATAGAATATCTTCTGGTTGTCAGATAAGAGATAACAACATCTGCACTAGAGTCTAAGACACATAGCCCCAACTACAAAAGCTAATCCTGAATATGCCATCATCTGGAATCCAATACTTCATAGAGTTGCCAATGTATAAAAATCCAAACTACTACAATAAATCAACGAAATCAAGGGTAGAGCTAGCGGCTGTGACCAAAGTTTGAAAGATCTGGAAGAAACCCGGGCATTTAACAAAGCCAAAGACGACTGGCGTAACTTGCCGGGATTAAAACAAATACAATTACCGATCACCAAAAAAGAGATGAAAGGAGAGAGTCAACAATCCAAATGCACGGATCAAACGAAAACCAACTGGAATGATTTTTATTTACCAAAGGATCTAAAGGTAATATGCTTATACGGAGGACGGGGAATGAAATGAGGAGGAGGTGGGGGAGTGGACTATGCTAAGTATTACAAACTTTTGGTAATCTAATATCATGAAAGTGGCATCTTGATAAATACTCAAAGTATCCCTCGCTTTAAAGCTCTATTGACTAAAAAGTGATCAATTGTTTACATCCTTTGAAATAGAGAAAGTGAATTCTAAAGGAAAAATATCTGCCCACATTCAAGGTTATCCTCAATTTCAAATTCCACATAAAGGCACGAATTATTATTGCGATATTCACTTATGCCTTTTCTTTAGGCACCCAATATGAGATTTGGCGGACCTTCTTTCCCAAAGCACAAACACATTTGGACTCCAATATTTTTAAGGAAAGCATCGACGGCAGCAGAGTATCAAGAGGTGCAAACCGCCATTTAAACAAAATGATCATAAAAAGTAAAAACAGAAAAAGTCAAGAAAGATTAGTTTTCGATTAAGTTAAGCTATGAAGGCTTCCGAAAATTTACGGAAGTATTGAATATAGAGAAGAAAAATTCAATCAATGAAACATCAAAATACCTAACCGGAATAGATATAAGACTTCCTAAGGACTACAGAGAAACTAGTTAAACTTGTCGAAAGCACCAATAAACTACTAGTAGGCCTTAAATACTACTACCATATCTTTATACTACAGAAGCTACAAACCACTAAAGCAGCTTTCCTATTCAAATAAGAGATCCCTGTTAAATTCCGAGATTTCTCCTCATTCCTTGGAAAAACAGTATCTTGGTCTAGTTAAAGCCGTGGTAGCGGTAACCTCTAATCAAGGGGTCCAATCAAAGAAAAATCTAGTTAAAGTGTTTTACCTGTTCGGGAGGACGAGAGAGAAGAACACCCCGTCGGACACCAAAGAGCTACATCAAAATCTACCAATAGAAACTAAGCTTATTCCAAAAAGAATAAGATATTGTCGATTAAAAATAGTACGTAATAAATAACATAATTAGAAAAATTATCCGAACAAACTACACTTATCTCTCATAGTAATCGCATAAGGTTTCCCATATAAATCATTAACTTCGTCAAGAAGATCCCAAACATCACCGCTTAAAACTACTTCTTTGTACATGGATTTTGTTTCACGGCATCTCCAACGGTGTGGTTCTGACTGATTTTTTTATATATATATAATTTGAGAGAGACAAAAGATTAATTCTATATTCGAGATCAATTAATAGCTCGCCAAGGTGTTATGAACTTATGGCAAAGGCATGATAATTGCAAAGCATTTGATAAATTAAATCTACCATAGCAATGTCTATTTTTGTTACAAGAAGTCCCACAACCGGCCAGAGGACATGAGTTCTAAGCTCCTTATTCATAACTGGAAGCTTGATAAAATGCCATGTGCAAAACCGTTTCCCTAAGTCGATACATCGGATAAGAGATGACCATAACCAAGTTCAATACGATGAAGACTCTCGTATTTAAATTAAAGTTGTGTGATTCACTCTGCAAAAGGTAACGAAGTTTGGCATGTTAGGAGTTTGGTTTGGGGAAAACAAATGTGCTTGGAATTTTATTAACCGGACCCCCACCGACCACTTAAAATTTTATTTGTATTATACTTTTTTTCACATTTTTAGGTGAGTAAATTTCATCCATGAAGGAAGCATAGAACACTGCATAAGGATGGCGAATCAGGTTAAAACTCTTCCAAATAGAGTATCTGAGGCCAAATAGCTTAATGAAACATATTTTCAAAAAGTATATTAATACTAGCTAATAATCCGCTAGTTGTTATAATAGCTTCTTATCTGAAAAGGATGAAAAATAAAATAGAATTTTACAGATTACAAATTGCATATGATTTGACAAAAAAAAAAAAAAAAAAAATTAGGAGTTGACATATAAAAGCATTTTCTGAATTATTTAACGGTAATATGCAAATAATTACCTTTCCACGATCTACAAAATCAATTAGTTCTTAGTCCATAGTCTTTTAGCAGAAATTTGCAAGATTTTCTCTCTTTCTCTTTGAGTTGGCGTTGAAGATGAAAAACTCCATCCATCCCGACCAGTCCTTTGTAGGGCCCGATCTATTTGCTTCAGATTTCTGGTTGGAGCCATCAAAACAACTCCATCTTGCTTTTCAAACTCAGTACAAAAATAACGTTGCACTTGAGGGAAAGAACCAACGGATGAAGAAGGGTTAAATATCTACACATAACTAAGACTTAAAACAAAACATTCCAATGAAGCCACCACCTCCAATGAAGCCACCACCACCACCACCCGCCAACAATAACCCGAAAAGACAGTGAGAAGAAGGAGTGACAAGAGAAAAGGAAGAAGAAACACCACCGGATGAGTGCCAGAAAAGAGCGGCTTGAACAAGTTTCCTCTGCAGAACTCAAAAGTTGATGAAGCCGATGCTTCTAAATCTCTTGAATACGCTTTCCACTCCATACTTTCCCTTAACCCTTGCGGACAAAAGTGAACACTCCCATTCTTTTTTCTTCTTCTAAAAACAGAATTGTTATTATGACATGATGGTGAAATTCTCAAACCTCTTTTGTCTCAAATCTCAAGAGTTTACAAACAAATTTAGTGCAATAAGATAACTACTACTACACTTAAATTTCTGAGCAGGCCAAGTTCATAAATAAAACAAGTGTTTCTTATCTAACATGCTTTTTTTGGCCGGGCAGACAGAGGGTTAGGGCATTGCCAAGACACAGGTCTAGTAGCAATGACCAAGAACTGGGACAATGTCTTTCTTCACAATTGAGTACTTCTTCACTTCTATAGCCGATAGATCGATGATTCACTTTCTTTGTCCCACTAACTCAATACAAGGCCTATTAACTGGGGCGCCAACTTTGACAAAACAACTGATCAACTTACGGTCATGAGATGCAGCTAATATCCACTATTGATCACCCTGCAAAAACCTTCCCAATGGCATCTAATCTCACTACCGATCACCCCAAAAAAAACTAATACAACACGCTTTAACGTCTTCGAGTTTACATTCGTTTAGTAAATATGGTCGATTGGTGGGAAAATATATCCTAGAAGATAAATGTAATTACCTGAGAAGGTGGAGGAGTTGTTGGAACCTTAGAAGAAGAAGCTATTTGAAAAGAATTCAAGCAATAAATTAAATAATTAAATACTAAGATTTTGAAAATACTAATATTAAATAAGTATATACATAGTTCAGGATATTGTAACCTTCCAAATATAACTACTCAATATGTAGTACTTACCTTGTGATTGAGGTTTAGGCCATGTACACGTAGTTTTCGTATGCCCTGTTTCACTGCAATTTCCACACTTGCTGATTCGAGATCTTCCTTTCCTTTTATCAGAATTCTCCGTAGCAACAAAACCACTCGCACCTATATTAGAACAAAAATTGAGAATTATATTGAGCTTTGGAAATCAAAATTGAGCAAATGGCAGTACCTACCACTCGTAGAATGTATCTCCTCTTCTTCTCTCAAATTGGCTGATCGAGCACATTTTCTCACACGTTTTGAGTTTGTACTTGGCCCTATTACACACACATAGCATTGTAGTTATTAAAAAAATAGAAGTACTAGCAACGCAACATGTTTAAAAATTATAGTTCTTCAATAATATAGATACTTGTATTGGAAAAACTAAAGCGGTGAACATAACTAGTTACCCCCAATTTCTCGATGTAATTCTGGGCACGTAGGTTTTGTATGCCCAACAACACCACATTCGCCACAACTTTTCTTCCTTGTCTCATTGTGTCCTTTAAGTCTTTTTGGTCGACCCTTAGGTGCTACCTGGGGTGGATCACGTATCAGTTCTAAGTGGGCCGCATCTCCGTGAGTATCTGATGGCTCCTCAACGGGAACTTAAGGATTTTCTTCAGCAGTTGATGGGATCTCTTTTGATATAAGATAAGAATGTAGGAAATCTTTGAACTCTTCACTAGCTTCTTTAGTTTTGGAGGCCTTCAAACAAATATTCTTGCAAATCCCCATAAGCTCACTATAACAAATAGCAGAAGTTGCTTCATTATGAACATTAGCTGAAGTAACAGTAGGAATGACCGTTTTCACATGTCGCGTCCACCTCAATAAAATGCAACTAGAAGGTATTTCAGCGACGTCTTCATTTTTTAAGACGGAAATGATGTGTCGGCATGGAAAACCAAATGACTCAAATAGACCACAAGAACACTTCGCTTTTTTATCAACAACATTGTATTCCACAATAGACTTGCAGTGCCTATACAAATGACGATGCAAAGTGTAGTAACGAATATTGTCACCTTGATGATCCTTCATTGAATCAACAATGTACAATGCCTTTTGCTGCAATTGCATCTTAAACACATTAAAAGCCGCCCGTGTATAGATAGAGTTCGCCTGATTTTCATACTCAGTCAGGTGGGTCACAATTACCGGCTTGGTTGTCAGAGTAATAACTTCTTCTTCGTGCTCACGGTGCCGGATCTTCTCAAGTGCTAGCTCCATTTTTCCATAGAGCTCAACCATTTTTAAACCAGGCTTTACATGAAGCCGTATAACAGAGTTCATGCTTTCACAACGTTGGTTGGTTCTACAACCACCAAAGAATGCGCCTCGAAGATATGCCTCTGCCCACCTCATCCTTCTTTTTGTATATCTTCTTCACCTACTCATGGTCATGGACCTGGAGTGCTTCTAACAAATGTTCCCACATTTGGTCAAACTCTTCTTCTGAACATTTCATAAACATGAGTGAACAAAAGTCCCTTTGAAACCCAGAGACACGGACATTGTCAATACAATTTTTCAGAACGTGCCAAACACATAAACAATGTCTAGCACTAGGTAAGGTAGCTTTAATAGCCTTGCGAATTGCATGATCACCATCTGTTATGACCAATTTAGGTGCCTTACCGCCCATCGCTGTAAGAAAACGCTCTAACGCCCAAATGTAAAACAGCTCTGACTCACTAGTCATAACTGCAAAACCAAATACAATAGTTTGTCTATGATTGTTCACTCCAGCAAATACGACAATTGGCATTTTGTATTGATTTGTCTGGTATGTTGAATCAAACAATAACACATCACCAAAACAGCTATAATCTACACGAGACGTCGAATCTGCCCAGAACAATCTGACCAATTAGCTAAGTTCATTCAGCTCGTATGAGTAGTAAAATTATGGATCAATCTTCGACTTGTTTTTCATGCAGGAAACAAGTGTGCTAGCATCTCCATTCATATAATAAAATTTTCTCATCTTGGTCATATAATTATACAAATCCTTTCTTATGTAACCAACTTTACAAAACTGGCCAGCCCTATAAACAAGGAAATCCATCACTTGACATTGTCTAATGCCCACATCAATTAGACTATTTGCCAAAGCCGCATCTTCACTGCCCATCTTTCTATGTGAGCGACCAAATATCGAACTAGGATAAGGCACAAGTGGATGAGTGTGTTCAGCAACAAACTTATTAACAACCCACATATTGCATTTAATATAAAAAATCACTTCAAAAATCGCAAGACACTTGCATCTAGACAACTCACGTTGTTTCCTTTTGTGTTCCATATTCAAATATTTCACCTCTCTCTCACCTTGGCACGAGCACACAAAATTTCTTTTAACCGGGATATCTTTATGAAATCGGTAAACACCCTTGTGTACACTAAACCCAACAACCTTGGCATACTCATTGTAGAACTCAAATGCCTCGTTGCTGGTTTTAAAATGCATTGAAAGCATGATTGCATTTTCATCTAGATCTTCCCCTCCCAACTTACCACTGAATAGTTCGAAATCATTCTCATTAGTTTGTTTACTTCTTGCATCTGCTTCATTTGATTGTCCTTCAAAACCTTTAATTTCACTAACACTATGGTCATCTGATTCATCTTCGTCTTCCAAACTCACATTGGTTGAACCTTCCACAATATTTATTTCGGTGTCTGAAGAATCACTTTCCTCATACGGACATGTGTCATTACACATATTTGTAGCCCAATCTCTGTCTTCATTAGAGATATCCACCATCACTTGATCACTATAATATGGTAATAATATAAATATGCATTCATTACTTCTTGCACTATAAGTGCAAAATAAAATAAACAACAAATAAAGAGTATACACGTGAAGTAACATTAATTTGAAGTTAAAATTTCATTTTAAAATAAAAAATAAAATAGACAATAGCATTTTAGGTTCACAAATAAATAATTAAAAGATTCACCTTTGTGTCATGAAGGGACAAAAGGTGAAGGTGAGTAATGCGTAACGATAATTTAAGCAACGGAAGCAAGTCAAAAGAAACTAGCAGTAAAATTAAACTCTCCTTATTATGTGACATAAGAAGATAAACAAGTTCAATATGTGATTAAACTCCCCCTATGGAGCTCAATATTTACATGTCTTGAATCCTAGAATTGAAAATATGATCAATTTCAATTTTCAAGGAGTAGAATACCTTCATAATTGGCAATCCGGCCAGGCCAGGAATCTACTTATAATTTATAAACTATCACTACTTCTCTCGTTATTACGTTGTATAGTACTAAAGTTCTTTCAAGATGTCATTCCAGAACTATAAAATAGGTAATACTATTCCAACATCATTTTTTTTTTTACATTTATGCTAGAAAAAGTGACAATTTAGTTTCTCTGGTCTCAAGGATTGTTTATGCTCTTGCATGTGTCATGTGTGCCACTAAAATTATAGGATCGACTAACAATGCCAGCAGTGATATCAGGATGAAAGTAAATTAGTTTAACTGGTACACTTTTAACTGTTTAACTGATCCACCCTCCCCCTCCTGTGTATGCCTATGCCGAATCACATTTCTAACTAATAATTCTTTTTCTCAGACCACTTGCTCATTTATTTCCTCGCATTTTTGGCCATGAAGCATCGGGGTTCAGATCTCTCAACTCTTTTTCACTTGATCACATTATTACTGTGTACACACTTTAGCACAATCACATAAATATTCTAGATTATAATCTGGTACCTACTTTAACTCAATTTTGCAATCCCGCCATTTGTCTACTGCACATCTCAAGAGTTTACAAACAAATTTAGTGCAATAAGATAACTACTACTACACTTAAATTTATGAACAGGCCAAGTTCATCAATAAAATAAGTGTTTCTTATCTAACATGCTTTTTGCTGGCCAATGAGAGCGAGGGTTAGGGCATTGCCAAGACATCAGTCTAGTAGCGATCACTGCTGTTAGCCTTAGTAGATAGTATTATCGCCTAGCACATTTAATTGCGGATTCTGATGGCATCAGTGCATTTATATAGAGGAAACCATGATATATGTGTGAAAGTTATAAACAAGCAAGAAAAGCAAACCATTGAACCAAAATATACATGTAAAAAACTTGTGTTTGCCATTGAAGACCAAGCACCACCATATGTAAAGAACAGATATTTTGAAACTAGATATTAATTCACTGATCAATCCATAGAAAAATTTCATAAACTAAGCCTAAATTACTAAATACTCATATCCAAACCTGAAGGAGTATTTGAGAGATGCCCAATCTAGAGTTTGAAATGCAGAGGATTTCTCTTAGAAGATAGTGAAAAAGGGAAACAATGGAGATGAACTCAGTTTAGTGGAGATGAACCTAAAAAGAGTATGAGAGTTTGGCGCCAACTGTTTTCCTTTTTTATTCGAACCAGCCCGAAGTAAATAGCGAAGTATTTATTTTACTTTCCAATTTCCACGATGGTTATTTGGTTGGATTAGTTTTTGGGTAAATTTGGTATTTCATATATTTGTTTTTTTTCCAAACCAGTTTATCCGGTTAACAAGTCTGTACTGGATCATGAATTTCCCAACAAAAATCAGATGTGGGGCTGAGATTAGTGCACATTGGAATGCATTGGAATGCCTGTGCATGGAAGCAAACCTCATAAAAGAAATTACTCTTGATAATTGAGGATTACAAATGCAATGTCCTAAAGACGAATTTCACCCCTATCTGATTGCTTCGAAATCATAACACCACAATTTCGAAGCCCTAACGAACCTTTTAATGGATTTTTGTACTCTCAATGAAACTTCATAAATCAACAAGGAGAAAAGACATGGACGATTTTTGTCACTCTCAAAAGTTTTTTTTCACTTCTTTAGATATCTTTCTCAAGTGTATTTTGAAATAACAAGACAAGGGTTTAAATAAAACGAAATCTTCTCATTCTCATAGAAGTGACCCGACTTCTTCTCTCATATAGGTGATACTTATTTGTAGAGTATCATGCTATACTCCTCTTAATCAAGATATAAGTATCATTTAATATTACATACCCTTAACATCATTACAGGAAGCACACATATATCATAGGGAAAGGAAAAGTGTGCTTATCAACACTTTGAATCAATCCCAACTAGTTTGCCTATTGAATCTTGGGATCTCCTTCAACTAGGTTAGGTTTTCGCTAGGATGATTCATTGAATAAGCTTAAACCCCATTCCCCTCGATGTAAATACCACTTGCTCTCTTTGTAACCCTTTGGTTAGCGGATCTGCAAGGTTTTCCTTTGACTTTTTTTTTGAAGAAGCTAGGGGTTAGGCAGACCCCAACCTGTATTAATCAAGACCTCAAGTACACTTTTCTTTACACATCCTCCATTACAATTTTAGTTAGTGCACAGTTGATAAAACATAAAATGAATAATAGTTTACCTACGAAATGAACGATAAAACTCAACACGTAAGTAAACTAAAACTATGTTATGTGCCTATATTTTATCAAAGATTTCTACTCTCAATCCTATGAGATATAGTGGAGTAGAGTGATTCGTTCCACTCTTAGTCCTTCCGCATGCTGTATTCTCGATGTATAAGTACTCTTAACTCTAAAGTCTAATGAGAGATTTACGAAGTGGTAACTAGACTACGATGCAACTACCTACAAGATGCAACTAGTCGATTATCAGAACAATTATGGGAATGCTACGTTGATTCGATGATAAGGAGTTAGAGGGGGGATTGATTCCACCTTAACTCGACTTAATCCTATTAATCCATTTAATCGTTAAGTAATCGAATTTGAATCGCCCGGCAGAACAATATGGTTTCTCCTAATCCCTAATTACACATGGCATTTCTACCAATTCATAACTAGTATGTGAACGATTAAACCCATTCTCATAGTGAACTAATCATTTCTAGATTGGAAAAGAAATTACGACAACTCTACGATAATCGGAGTCAAGCTTTCATCAAGGCTTCTCAACCCCCTCAATGGAGGTTTAGCCGAGAATCATTATGCAATCATTTCCGATTAAATTAAAACTAAACATAATACAAAGAATTAAAATTTACTAATCTAAATTAAACAATAATTAAAATCTAATTAATAACTAAGAATTGAATAATAAGTAATAAATGAAATCAGGTCTAACACAATGTAAATGACAAGAATCGAAATTGACAAATAGCTATTTTATTTATCAAACTAATTAAGAATAATGATTCTAAGAGTTTAATCTAAAACAAGAATTGGATTTGAAACTAAACTTAATTAAAAACAATTAAATCTAGATCTAGAAGCTATTCTAATGGCTACTTTCTATTCTAAGCTACCTTTATTTTCTAACCTAACTATCTACCCTATCTACCATTAACAAAGAGTGAAGCTTTGGTTTTTATATATTTAGATCCAAAAATCATGCATGGAGCCCATATTTTGGGCCAGAGAATTAGGCCCAAAACCCAATTCTTTCAATCCAAAAAGGACTCTTCAGTTGCAGTTGGCTTCAACAGACTTTTCGTCCACTTCTGCTCCTCTGATTGGGTCAAGGCTTAGACCATTGGAAAGATCTTTCCGAGCCGGTCGTTTTGACATAAGGTAGGCCCCATTCCGAGGTCTGAGTCCAAAGATATGGCCTTCGGAAGTTCTGCTGACTTGTGTGCTGTTTCTGCCCACGTCGACTTTTCAGCTTTTGATCGGGCTTTAGAAAGGCTTTGTTTTCTTGAATCTTGGCCTTTAGTCATGGAACTCCTTAGTAACCGACCTTTGCTCCTTTATCTCGCTAAAATGACACATTTCTGCACATAATGGACTTTGAAGCCTGAAATGCATAAAAACACGTAATCAGTGTTAACTCTTAATTATTACTCACATAATTGGTAGGTCTAAAAGTATGACTGTTACAGGGTTAAAACTACAGTTTTGGGCTCTTATCAAACCACCCCCAAACAGCATTTTGCTTGTCCTCAAGCAAAGATGAGAAATTAGAATAAGTGACCAAAAATGGAGTTCTAACTACTCGTTTATTTGAGCGATTGCATTGACCATATGCAACAAGGCCTTAAACCACTAGGAATTCCCTAGTGGACGAGTTATAGCCTTGTGAGAGTTTTCCAGTGAAGGTACTCACAAACTTCATCTATACTACAACGACTAAGAAATAAAACTATTGTTTTCTTATCCATGCTCTAAATTAACTATTCCTCTCACTAGCAATGCATATAGAGTAATCAAGTCGAAACCTAAGCTAATATATGCATAATAATCAATCATCTATAATAAGCATATATACAATGAGTAATACTATGAAATGCCTAGCAGGTTCGTTTCTGAAATTCGGGATAGCGTCCTTAAGTAGGTTCTCACAAATTAGTCAAGATACAACAGTCTGATTTTTCCACTCAAGTTCCATTTACTCCATTAATGCGAGTGGGCACACTTTACCTTACAATCTCAATGACAACAAGGAAGCCGGAATCGATCAAACACATCTGCCACTTACTATCACACTAACCTATTCCTAATTGAGCTAGAGGTCTTTATTAAGTGTTGCGGGGATTAGGAGATGGTTTAAGAAGGAAGAAAATGGATATTCAAAAAGGACAAGTCTGAGATAATAGAGTCTTCAGATTATGTAACTAGAGAAAACCTTGTTATTTAGTTTTGCTTCTACACTTTGTTTCCATCCTTAGCCATATATATAATATATATATATTTTATTTTATTTTATTTTTTATTTTATTTTTTTTCTTTTCTTTGGCTTTTGACTATCTTTTATTCTATTTTTGGAGTTTTTATTTTATTTTTATTTTTATTTTTCTTTTCTTTGGATGGAAACTTCTTTTCTTTATTTTCTGAAGCCATTAACTAACTTTGTTTACAAAAGTTTTTCTCTTCTTCTTTCTTCCTCATTCTATTTTCAGACTTATTCTAGATTGGGTAAGTTGATTTTTTTTTTTTTTTTTTTTTTTTTTTTTTGTAATAGGGTAAAGGAATTGTGGTTTATGGAAGGCTAAAGAAATGTTCAAATGGGCGACTAGCGGAAAATAATTCATAGGTTTGAATTTTTGGCTATATCGATCCAAAGAGGGCCTAAATTCTCGCTTAGGATATGGTTTAGTGATCAAGCAAGTGGACGTGTGATATCTCTATCCGGATTTTACTTCTCCCTTGTGTCATTTCTCAAATGTTTCGCTCATATAAGGCTTTAGGCTATATTCTCACAGGATTTGTAGAATAAGTACTCTAGCCTAGATTTCAGAAACTTACTGCTAACAATCATCGATACTCATGTAATATATTTATAGATAGATGCAAAGATTATTACCTACATATTAACCTAAGTTTCTAAAAATTATTCTAATGCAAAAACTACGTGAGACTTCTAGATTGTTAAGAGCATAGATAAAGAAAACAATACCACTATTCCTAAGTGTATAGCATGAACTTATTTATTTATATTTTTGAATTTTTGAAATTTTAACTAGAAAACAAATGCATATTATACATATCTATATCCTAATCAGATGCCTTTAATTACACGTGTTTCTATGCCCCCAAACAAGAAGCATGCTTTGTCCTCAAAGCATATAAATAAAAAGAGGGTAGGAAAAATACCATTCAAAGCGCGTGAAATTCGGGGAACATCCGCAAAACAAAGTTAGAACGCACTAATATAGGAAATAAAACTGACTCAACTCTATAAGAGTTCTACCCATTATGGGGTTAACAAGAATGAAATTGCTTGGGACATAAGCAGACACTAAAAAGAATGAAAACTTACCTTATCTCCCGCATTACTCATCATCTTCCTCATCCTCTTCTTCCATAAAGAAGTGAGGTTCCTTCAAGGCCCTCTGCCATGCCATGATAATTTGCGGGCTTTCCGCCATTTATCATCTATTATTGCTAACCTATTAAGAGCCACTTGGTCTAACGGGGTGTAGGGTGCAACCTGATGAGGTTGTATCCTCCACCCTTGCCAAGTCATTGCACGGAAAGATCGAATAATATTATTGGTGGGTCGTAGAGTGTCGACCGTAATCCAATCCGTGAAACGTGTACAAAAAACAGGAAAGAAACATAGCATAATACGGGAAATTAGAACAGGCATAAGAAGGTACTTATGCCTCATGCTATGGGATCGAGCTAAACTAGACATCAAGGTTCGGGGAAGGTCATGACACATACGTCCCGTGGCTAAAGCAAGGAAGACGCTGCAAGTGGCATCATTCACAGAAGAAAAACGCCATTCCCCTAAAATGTTTAGCATGATCCAAAACATAACAGTTCCTATGGTTCATGGACAGGCTACCAAAGGCGACGTTATATTCCCCTTGGTCCTCGATACACGGAAAATGCCCGCTACCATACCGACTCATGCAAAACCTCGTAAGTGTAGATATACATATTATCTACCCAATAGCACCATGGGTCTTGTATTTCAGCAGGCATAGCAAGTCCAAGAACAAATGCTAGCAAGAACCTGGTAATTTCCATTGGTTCATTATTAATGTTGATGGAGAACTTGTTCTCCATCTGGTCTTTCAAAGAAAATGCAGTTATCATAAAAATAAGATGCTAGTGTTGGAGAATAAAGTGCATCAGGTCTTACCATAAGCGGCTCCCAGCCAACGTATGTGATCGCCTCGCGAAACCAAGCACCATAAGTAGTGCTTTGGAACAAATCTTTGAAAGACTATTCCGGTATCAATGTTGGAGATGTCATCTCAAAATTACGCTCTGGAATAGCTGCGAATGATCCGAAAACTACCCGCAGAAAACTGGAATTTTTCAGGTCCACGGAAGACAGTGCGCGAGTGCGCGAGTGCGCTCTGAAGATTTGGAATTCCAGTGTTTGAGCGCGGGTCGCGCTCACCTTGGGAGCGAGTGCGCTCTGACAAAAAATCTGAAAAAAATTGCAGAGCGAAAAGCTCCTCTCGGGCGCTGTTCGAGTTTTGAAACTTCGGAAAATGAGAGGCTAAACGCGGGAATCGTGGGAGTGAAAGGTGAGTGATGGAGGTTAGGTGTAGTGTGAGTTGTGAGTGTAGAATGTATGAAGTTTATATAGGTTTTAAGTTGCTAAACCGGATCGGGGAAGTTGCCAAAAGGTTTTACGGCGGTTTAGGAAATACCAAAATTTCCAAACCCGAAAACGGAAACAACTCATTTTCTTGATTCTAAAACAAACCTAGTATCTTTTAGGTTGAATTTATGATAGAATCTACCTATTTAATCGAGATTTCATCCTACCATGATACTTATTCATAGATATGCCTAAACGGCCATATTTTCATCTTGACTCCGCAATAATTTCTAAGACGAGGGTTATATAAAAATCATGCTGGAATAGATAAAACCACCCCCAAACAATTTGGAAAGGTGGGATCAATATTAAACAACCACTCATAATGAAAATAACCGCATTATATTAAAATTTTCATTCGGAGTACATTTCTCTACAAAATTCAAATTACAGAAATAAAACTTACATTAAAATAAATGGCAATAATGAAACGACAAATAAAAATAGAAACATCAAACGATACTATCCCTAATCACTTCGGTACTGGTAGCGGAGGGCACACGGTCCGGGGATGGCTCCTGAGCTCCCGATGGGCTAGCACCATTCGTCTTTCGGCGACGACGCTCGTGCCTCGATGGTGTGTCCTCAGAAGGAGAATCCCCGTGAGGTGGGAATCGTGCAAGCATGTCGGCCCGGAACTGACGCTGAGCTTCTAGCTCGGCCCTCATCTGTTCCCACCTCTCATCCTCTCTCTTGGGTACGGATCTCGAAGTTATGATGGATAGTTGCCTGTCGAGTTCGGAGGTCTTCGCAGATAGTGTTGAGTTTAACGATGCCCACGATGAATTACGGCCATGCGTTCTGCATCTGACCAACACCTCTCCAGAGCATCCGCATCAAAACAAGTCAAGTCCTCCTCATCCTCCGAGGCATTCTCATTTCCACCATCCTCCTCGGCGTTCTCATTTCCCCCATCCTCCTCGTCCTCTACCCTATCCTCAGGCAACCTCCAAACTCGTTGGACACACTCCTTATAGATGCGAGGATTTCGGTGTAGGGTGATGTAAGACCTATCAGACGCCTGAGCTGCTCTCAACTTCAGCATGATCTTGGTTATCAACACAGGGAGAGGTGCAACAGACTTTCCTACTCCCCTAATCATGCTAAGCAAAAACTCCAAGATACAGAACTCGTACTTCTACTCATGGAGTATCCATAAAATGTGGAGGCAGTTCAGACCGATGTCGCTGACCTTCTCCTTCCCCAGGACGTTCCGACCAATCCACTGAGCTACAACCAGCTGGTTTGTTCATAGGGATGCTTGGCAAACACAATGCGATCTCGCATTGTAGTTCCCTTCGGTAACTGTCACGTTCATCAGTGGCTCTACCCCATTATATTGGGACTCCTGCAACGTGACATCCAGATGGATTCTAGGCGGAATGCCTAGAATCACCGCCAACAACCCAGTAGTTACTTCCTTTCTCCTCTTCGCCACCATTACAAAAATTCTAGTCCCCTCCACCTCCTTCGTGTTGTAAAACCGTCGGACTAAGTCTTCATGGTAAAAGGCTTCAGTTGAGTACGACAAGCTATTCCAGTCTCTACTGATCATTTCGTCACCGTAAAATGGCGCGAAGTGGTCGCCAGTAAAAGCTTGCTCCGGCAAAATTCGACGTTGTTGAGCCATTTTAGTGTTTGGAATGTAGTGGGGGTTTAAATGGGATGTGGTGTTGGAATTTGAATCGACGGACTGAAACAAACTGTGGTGGTGGCGTGGTGGTGGCGCGGCAGTTCAAAATTTGAAATTTTCGGTGGTATTTGGTTATTTAATTTGGTGGAGGTGGTGGTGGAAAGCTTTTAGATTAGATTGGAAGTAGATTTGAACTGTGGGCGTGGGTTAATTTGGTTTTATTTTTATTTTTATTTTATTTTTAGGTTTTTGGAGCTTTGGTGGGCGTTAATGGCGGTTTTGAGAAGATGAACCTAATTTGTTGGGCAAAGGTAAGGCGCTGGCGCGCTTGCCGGTGAAGCTGGTTAGGCCCAAGCCCAATTCGAAATTTTTGAATTTTTCGATTTTTCGCGAAACTTCAAATCAAAATTGCCGCTTCGTTACCCGTCCGATTTTTGTGAATGAGATATGGAAATGATCAGGAGAGAATTTCCAATCTAATGATCCATAAAACACTCTATTCCGACCGTGGATGACATATAAGATAGTGGAAAATGCCTCGAAGTGCGTGCATAGCGTACGTTATGCGAACAATTGAACTCTAAATTCATGGATTATGTCAACCCGGATCGTAATACAATTCAACGGCCTAAGCAACTCTAATGGGACATAAAACATTCTAGTACGGAAACACGAACACCCCACCCCCAAACAAATTTTTTACAACAAAGCTTAGAAAATTTGTTTTTTAGCAGTGGGTCTTTTAAAGTCAGATTTCCGAGACTTCCTAGATTACTATGTTCATTCTTTAATATATATATATATATATATATATATATATATATATATATATATATATATATATATATATATATATATATTTTACTTTTATAATGAAAAACAATAAACAAGAAAGACATAATTCACCCCATAGAGAAACATGACTCAAAAATCCGAGAAAACATGTAAGTGGAAAACGTGAATTATGTTAAACGTGGACTTAGGATCCGGTACTTACAGCCACACACTCCGTAGGGAGGGCCCGGTTACCTTAATGGTGCACTCACCAATATATGGAAATGAAAGGAAATGCACCAAACACAAAAGTTGAGTCGTTTATAGTCAGATACTCGAGACTTTATCTAAACATATGTATGAACATGCAATTTATCATATATCAACAACCGAAATAGTTGTGGATCATTCCATAAATAAATATCACAGAAAATATATCCAAACACAATCAAGCACCAAGATTTCCTAAGACGCAACCTAGTGAAATGAAAGCGAAGTCGGATAACCCTATTACGTAACCTAGCATGCACCTTCTTTTTCATTTTTGAACGAGTGGGTGTTCTAGTAAATAAGTATGGAAAAGTGAATGGTTGTGGAGAATATGGTGGATATGGATAAGTTGTAGAAGGACAACATGTAAACAATGAGGATGTGGGTTTAGCACAAAACTCATTCATGGTGTGTGTAGGGACTGTTTCAAGTCTGAAAATGAAGGTGTCAAATGCTTTTGTCTTCTGAATTATTTGTTTACTAGGTGGATTTAAAAAATTATGAAGCACAGAAGAAACAAAAGGATCGAGTGCAAACTTGAGATTCCTTTGAAAGGGTGGAAGAAGGGAAGTCGAGGTGTATGTTGTGCAAAGTAGTTCTTGATAGGGTGATTCATCACCTGCTCTAAGAAACTCATCGAATTCCTCATCTAGATTGGTCATATCCTCGTTACTATGATAGTCCTCTACATCTTTGAGAAAGTCATCTATCTCATCCTCATCCGTAATATGTGTATCGACTAGTGTAGGGATGGAAATATTGGAGTATGAACTTCCAAAGGAAAGAAATTTGGGCATATGATTATCATGGAACGTGTTGTTGAAATAATCTCGAGCAAAGCTCTCGATCATGCTAACCTCTCCATCCATAGACGAATCGGATAACTGTGTCTTTGTTTTAAAAACATTGACTTCAACAACAAGATGGCCAAAAGACATGGACATTGAACCATCGTGGCAATTAATGAGCGCATTGGCAGTTGCCAGGAAAGGACGCCCTAAGATGATCGGGACAAAGTCGTTAATTGCAACGCCCTAAGATGACAAAATCAGCCGGATAGTAAAAATCCTAAACTTTTACCAGAACATTTTCGACGACACCCTTAGGATACTTAATAGACCGATCAGCTAATTGCAACGTCATTTTAGTGGGTTGCATCTCGTCTAGACCTATTTGTCTATACAAATAAAACGAGAGTAAGTTAACACTAGCCCCCAAGTCTAATAACGCGGTCGTCGTATAAGAATCTCCTAAGGTGCATTATGCGAGGGGGCGACCGGGGTCCTTGTACTTAACAATTCCATTATGTTCAGATAGAGTTGGGAATTGTTCTATTAAAAAGGCGTCTTTTGGTATATTGGTCTTACGCCTAGTAGTACACAACTCCTTAAGAAACTTAGCATGGTGTGGTAGCTTTTTAATAGCTTCGAGGAAAGGAAGGTTTATAGTTAGATTCTTGAAAACATCCTTAATCTCCTCATAATTAGTATCCCTAGTTAACATGGCTAATTTTTGTGGAAACGGTAATTTCTTTCTATATTTACTAATAGTATCACCTGGATGTTTAACTGTGGCTTTCTGTTTCTTAGGTTGTGTTGTAACTGGTACCTCTAAAGTGGTAGGCTCTTCAGTTTCTATTTCGGTATCTAGTAAAATAGCAGGTGTAGGGGCTACTGGTGGGGTACCTATAGGCATTGTTACTTTGTTATCAACCACTCTGCCAGAACGGAGAGTGGTGATGGCCTTTAGCTCACCTACATTTTCATATTCATTACTAGTATTATCGGTTACCTCAAAGGCTGTACTTGTTGTTTTAGGATTAGGTATTTCGTGACTGAAACACACCTTTGGGTTGGGCTTTATCTTGAGCCAACCTGTTGGGTTAAATTATTAACGGATTGTAGAAGTTTGTTGGTTAGATTGAGCCATGGTTTGGAAAAGTTTTTGCTCACTTGTATGAAGGTGTCAAGACGATCCGGTTGTGTGGGGCGTAGTAGTAGTCACGGGTGGTGTGGATTTGGAACTATTTCAAGTGAATTATTTATGGGTGTATTTTGATAGTTATTATTTAGGAACGATACCTCTATTAGCATTATAATTATTATAACTACCTTGACTTTGTGCTTGACCTTGTCGAGGTTGCACTTGGTTGTTATAATTATTAAAATTACCCCGACCGCGCGGTGTCGTGGTGGAGCTTGGTTAAAACTTTGTGTTGGCCTAACATATTGATTATTGTACCCGGAGGTGTGGCGTGTTGGTTATTTCTCCAACCGAAGTTGGGATTTTGTCTCCAAAGGGTTAGGTTCACTATTAATGGAACAAGCCTATTCATAGGATATAGGACAGTGGAAGTCGGGATGCTCAGGGCTCCAACAGAAACTACATGGATTTGAATTTTCATTCATGATGGGGATAGGCTTTTGTTGAATCGAAATGGCCTCTACCTTTTTAGTGAGTGATTCAATTAGAGTTTTAAGCTCGGGATCGTGTTTAATTTCAAACATACCGTGGCCTTAATGTATTTGATGAACTAGCGGAATGGTGGATATCGTCACTACCCCGTTGTTATTTCGCTTTAGTTTGATCCTCTAAAAATTTATAAGCCTCGAGGGTTCCTTTGCTTAAGAAACTACCCCTATTCATTATGTCTAGGACTTCTTTATGGTGGTGTAGAAGTCCTTTGAAAAAGGCACTAACTAACGTGTCTTTTCGCTAAGTTATGATGTGGACACTCTATAAGGAGATCGGTGAAACGATTCCAAGCCTCACGAAAATGATTCATGAGGATTTTCTCGAAAGAAATGAATCTTGGAAAGCATCTCATCCATCTTTAGGGGTGGGTAAAATGTTCCATAAATAATTTGAACAAGTTTAGCCCACGAGTCCACGTAATTAGGCTTGGGCGGTTAACCAAGACACGCGCTTTATCGGCTAAGGTGAAAGGGAATACCCTTAGTGTAATTTGTTCCGCACCAACCGTAGGATGGTGGAATGTTGTTAGGACTTGTTCAATCCTACGCATGTGCTGATAAGGTTTTTCATGGTCTAATCCATGAAAAATGGGTAACAAATTAAAAATATTTGGGGGATTCGAAATCCCCACCGGGTCCGCTAGAACGATGCAAGATTTGGGGCTATCGCTCAAGGCTTTGTAGAAGTCAGAGAGAGGAGTCTCTTCTTCGTCGGGCATTGTGTCAGGTGATGTGTGTGATATAGTAGCTAGAGGTGTAGTGGGTGGTATACTAGATAGACTTGTTTGTTGACGTTGTTGTGTAATTACGTTCGGTGTTTTTGTTCGGCCAGACCTTAATCTCACACAAGGCTAAAACCAAACTTAGCTAAACACATCAACACTCCAAACAATTCTGATATACTAGTATAAACCTCTAACAGGAGATGCGAGGTGTGGAAGAAAGGAATACCTGATTGCGTCCTTGCTTCGCTTATGAATAGCGTCTTGTTTACGCGTGTTCAGTGTATATAACAAGTTAGAACACTGAAAAACTTGAAAAATCAAAGTTCGAATGAAAACTGTAGAAATCCGGAAAAATCTAGCTTAGGGCGCGGGTGCGCTCGTATAGGGCGCGGTCGCGCTCCTTGTAACTTCAAGTTACAGTGATTTAGGGCGGTCGCTCCACACAAGGGGCGGGTCGCTGTTCCGTGTTCAAGCTTATTATGGTAGTGCGCTCGTCTCGTCTGCGAATTGGCTGCGCCAAGTGTAATTTCTAGCGGGACTTTTCAACGATGAAACGGAAACCCACAGTATGAATCAAACAAGGGTGGGTGGGTGAAATGGGACTTTAAGAAACGTATATACACTACAAAAACAATGCGAAAGTGAAACTAAGATGGCACCGGTGCCATTTGATAAAACATAAAATGAATAATAGTTTACCTACGAAATGAACGATAAAACTCAACACGTAAGTAAACTAAAACTATGTTATGTGCCTATATTTTATCAAAGATTTCTACTCTCAATCCTATGAGATATAGTGGAGTAGAGTGATTCGTTCCACTTTTAGTCCTTCCGCATGCTGTGTTCTCGATGTATAAGTACTCTTAACTATAAAGTCTAATGAGAGATTTACGAAGTGGCAACTAGACTACGATGCAACTACCTACAAGATACAACTAGTCGATTATCAGAACAACTATGGGAATGCTACGTTGATTCGATGATAAGGAGTTAGAGGGGGGATTGATTCCACCTTAACTCGACTTAATCCTATTAACGACGAATCGTCGTAATCCGAATTTGAACTGCTTCGCAGAACAATATGGTTTCTCCTAATCCCGAATTACACATGGCATTTCTACCAATTCATAACTAGTATGTGAACAATTAAACCCATTCTCATGGTGAACTAATCGTTTCTAGATTGGAAAGGAAATTACGACGACTCTACGATAATCGGAGTCAAGCTTTCATCAAGGCTTCTCAACCCCCTCAATGGAGGTTTAGCCGAGAATCATTACGCAATCATTTCGATTAAATTAAAACTAAACATAATACAAAGAATTGAAATTTACTAATCTAAATTAAACAATAATTAAAATCTAATTAATAACTAAGAATTGAATAACAAGTAATAAATGAAATCAGGTCTAACACAATGTAAATGACAAGAATCGAAATTGACAAATAGCTATTTTATTTATCAAACTAATTAAGAATAATGATTCTAAGAGTTTAATCTAAAACAAGAATTGGATTTGAAACTAAACTTAATTAAAAAATTAAATCTAGATCTAGAAGCTATTCTAATGGCTACTTTCTATTCTAAGCTACCTTTATTTTCTAACCTAACTATCTACCCTATCTGCCATTAAAAAAGAGTGAAGCTTTGGTTTTTATACATTCAGATCCAAAAATCGTGCATGGGCTTGGAGCCATATTTTGGGCCAGAGAATCAGGCCCAAAACCCAATTCTTTCAGTCCAAAAAGGCCTCTTCAGCTGCAGTTGGCTTCAACAGACTTTTCGTCCACTTCTGCTCCTTTCATTGGGTCAAGACTTGGACCATTGGAAAGCTCTTTCCGAGTTGGTCGTTT